>NC_092757.1:65090635-66340635 GCF_047496795.1 Chiloscyllium punctatum
CAATTTCTGGCCGTTTATGGGAAAAGGCTTATTTAGAGAAACTTTCTCATGTTAGAAGCTGTCTGTATAAACAAACAGAAGTCATTTTCTCAATATTGTTTGTTTCATAAATTGAGAAATGTCTTATATTAACTCTCCCTGGGTTTCTTTCTACACCTAAATGTTTTATAAAAGTATTGGCAGAATTTCCCACCTCATATAAAGCGACACTTGCTTATTTGCTGATGTACCCTTTAAATCATTTTTTATCCCACCTGGAAAATTTTCAAAATGCTGATAGCTCATTAAAGATCAGCTGTTTTGTGCCCAATATAATCTCTTCATATAAAAATGACCAATGATACCTGGCACATTTATCCCTTAGATTATAAAGAAAAGCTTTCCGTGTCTTTAAGTCAAATTTTTCTGACATCATGTTACATTTCTCAGGCAAATCCACTGGCATCCATCAGTTATGGTTACAATGACCAAGTCATATCCCTGGCAGACACTCTACTGACTCTACAAATCAGGCAACAATTAGAGGATGGAAGCCCTTGCAATAAGACTCATCAAAAGTAGTCTATCTTAAAGCAAACACAATTTACTTACACAGCAAACAGAGTCTACTTAAATGCTGTACAACAGCAAATAATCTAAAGTCCGTAGTTCAGTTGGCTAGACAGTTGGTTTGTGATGCAGTGTGGGTTCAATTCCTGCGCTGGCAGAGGTTCACATGAAGGATTCTCCTTCGCAACCTCTGCCCTCGCTGGAAATATGGTGACCTTCAGATTGACCCACCTCCAGCATTTCTCTCCAATGAATGAGCAGTCCTATGGCAACTTTACCTTTTTAGTAGAACAGACTGTGTGAACAAAACCCAATAATGTCACCCAAGTTGACTTCTCCAGGAAAACAGAGGAAGGACATTTATAAAGAGATCACTTGAAAGAAACAGCAGTAATTTGCAACAGGGTTGCCTCTGGGTTGGACTGATTGGATATTTCCCTATCGTCTCTACTTTGACGAGGAATAGTGATGTCACTACATTTGGCCATCTCTTGAAATTCAGAAGAGGAGGTACTGTTAGCTGATTGTTTACACTGGGAATAATGGACACTGGCTGCAGTTTAAAAAAATTCTTGCAGGAGGCCATTGGGAAATACTCCTTGCATGAGTGAATTTCAGTTGTGACTCTCTCAGGTGAATACAATGCAACTGAGCATGACAACATGACTTTCAATGTTCACTGTGCAAAACAACCCAGTACTGTAGCTTTTAAAGCAATAAAACCTAGCAGTGATATATTTTCTTTTATTCTTTCCCTCAATTATTGACTTTTTTTTGCCTGGAGGTGGATGGTTGCAATTCTGAAGCATAAAGAGGCAGCAATGTGCAATTACACTGCACCTTTAAATGGAATAAAAGAAAGACACTTCATGGAGGTGTAATCAAGAAAACATTGACAACAGGCCAAAGAAAGACAAGGCAAGTAACTCAAGTTTTAACCGTAGAGATAGGTTTTAAGCAGAGTCTTAAGACAGAGGAGCGAAAGCAAGCCTTTCAGCCCATTGGGCCTGTTCTGCCATTCAATGAGAGTATGCCTGATAATCTTCAGCCTACGTTTGATTCCTTTACTGATTAAAAATCTCTCAAACTTGAATATTCCTAACGACTTAACTTTGACTGCCCTCTGTGAAGAAAAATCGTATCCTCATCTGTTCGAAAAGGGCAGACCCTTATTTTGAAATTAAGCCCTCTGGTTCTAGATGCTCTCTCAAGAGGAAACAACTTTTCCACACCTACCCAGTCAAGTCCCTTGTATGATTCAATAATTCACCTCTCATTCTTCTAAACTCTAGTGAGTACAGGTCCAATTTACTCAAGCTGTCCTTAAAAAGGAGAGATAGAAATTGAGGGGCAAAGAGATTTGTCCACATATTCTAGAGATTAGAATGCCATTGGTACAACTGGTAGGATAAATACAATGAAGAAATTGGGGTTGGTGAAGGAGAGTCTGATGGTTGCAAAGATGTCAAACGATGTACAGTTGAAGGAGGTCACAGAGATAGAATAGGTAATATCACAGAAGGATTTCTTAAAATGGGAGCTTGAGTAGGAATGAACACACATCAGCAAATACAAACATGGGTAAAATGGAACTTGGCACAAGTCAGGATGGAGATAGTAGAGTTTGGGATAAACTCATGTTAATGAAGGGTTGAAGGAGGAGACTACTTTGGAGAAAATTACAAGTATTCTGAGGCATACAAACATGAGATCACAATCTAAATGCACAAGTTACCGTCTGAATCTGAGAAAATTGATAAACTTCTTATTTGTTTCAAAAAACAATTTTAAAAGTGCATTTAATACAGCATCTGTATAAAATGATACATGTTCATATATCACTAAGACAAATATGTAGACTGCTGGCTTTGAACTTGAACTAATTATTCGGACGCAAGACTAGATTAATGAGGCAGAATGATGGAGGGTCTTCTGAGAACTGGCCTCAGCAAAAATGGGCTCATTGCAGATGCAGTAATAGGTCAAAGCATCCATTGGGTTAAAAAAAAGCTATCCAACCCAGCGTATTATCATTTAAACACATTGTCCTCAATGATTGGTGTTATCTGACAAAAAAAAAATTCTGAATGCTGACTAAAAATACTTGAAGATAATGTTAATTAGAAGCCTTTGCCTAATGTTGCTCTGTGCTAAGAGTCTTATTAAATTAGGCTGATAGTACAAAAGTGACAACAGTTCTTTACGAATCTCCAAGGTTCTGAGATTGATCTTGGCCCCAACAATCGTGTTTTTCTGCCTCCAGCACTTCATTAATTTATTCATGCTAAATTATAAAAAGCTTTTGAAACATATCCAATATCTTACACATGATAGCATAAAAGCCATGTCCGCAGTTAGTTCAAATTGTTTAAAATCTGGTCTTTCATACTCAATGGAATATAAAAATTATACATAAATTGCTTATAAATGTATTCATTATAGGTTAAAAATACAATCTTGTCACTGCAAAACCACTTTGGCCCATATATATTCAGAATATGTTAACACCCAAAAAAGTTTTCTACCATCAAACAGGCAATTTTCAACATTACCATCCAAATTTCCTGAAGGCACTGAGGGAGGTCTTGTTTCCAGGCACGTTATCTGAGCATGAATCTTCATGTTAGACATGATCGAGTAAACTGAACAATAGGAAACATGTGTAGTGGTCATTTTAAAATAGAATCTTCGAAGAATCAATTCTCTGAATAGCGTGAGGGTCAGGAGTCTCACAGTGTGAGCAACAGCATGAATCAATGACATAAAACAGACTGAGAGTGAGTAAGTAGCATGGTATCTGCTGCAGGTACAATAAAAGTTGAAATCCCAAATTTCAAATTGAAGAACCATAGACTGAGGAGTATAAAGTAGTTGTAAACCTTTTGAACAATGCTTGCCCAGTTTTACATCTGTTCAAACAGGAATTATGCTACCACCTCAAACCACAGTCAGGAATGTTTAAGAATCATGGGATTAAAACCATTCTCAGTAGACAATGTACTATAAACAGCAAACCACTGATGAAATTAGTCTCTCTGGAAGAGTTCCAGCTACTTTTGGCTTCTCATTTGCTGTTCTCCCCAAACTACTCAATCACTTCCACTGCTGCACACACATTTCCCAAGCTTCCACACTATTCCCACATGATCCCAAAGCACTGGAAATCCAGAACCCCTCACAAAAGCACTTCTCTCACTTATCAAATGCAACATCAAAGCACATCCGTTTTCTCATAAAACATCTCCTCACGGGGGTAACTATGTAAATGTGTGTTTTTCACATCTAAACAACATACATTATGTGAGATTGTTTGAATCCAATTCAAAATACCCATCCAACCCTTCTTCTGCATGAAATTTACAAGCCATTTACAAGTTAATCTCTAATTGATCTACATAATTCACAACACAGAAAAATGACCTGAATCCACACTGGGACAATGAGAGCAGTGGCCTTAAAGAAGCAGACCCAGTTAGAAGCTGAACCTCACAGTATGACTGTGAATAATGGGAAATATGCTCATTTGCCCCAACGACAATGTAGATTTGGTGACACATATTATCTAAGAACCAATTTAAAAATATCTGTTTCAGTCCTTAGCATACTAACTCCAAGCACATCTTGCAAAGTCAGCTGCAATCTTTTCTTAGTGAGTCCTGGTTGATGTCCACATATAGTTCATAACACAAGAAAACCACATGAAAATTAAGTATATTAGTGGCTGACCACACTTCTCCATTCCACGTGACCAATAACTGTGTGTAGTCAACCTTACTGCAACACCTCCCCCCACCAGTTGTAAATACCATCTACCCCTTAATTTACCATTTCCAATTCACCACATTACTTCACATGCTCTGAAACCTAGTAATGAAAACCTTTATTTCAAAATTGTAAACTGTGCATGTCCCCTCCAAATATCATGCTGTAATTCACCATACCCGTGTCACACCTTTTCTTTCTCTTGAATTAGAGATGCTCTTCTCCAAGAGTCATGAATTTAGTCTCTCTCCTCACTTCTTGAAAACCTTGTTCCCGTCTTTTTGGTGTTGTGACAGAGTGTAAATAATGACATTGTGAACCCACTCATAATGAATGCAATAATATTACAGGAAAGATAGATTTAGGGCATGTAATTTGAAGTTACATTGTACACGATCTACTAATCATTCCCAGGTATCCATTGTTTTTTCTAAACCACCCGAAATGGATTCAAGTGTTGCTGTTACTGCAGAGTAGGCCAAAATCTATAGATATTTCTTGCTGATCTGTAACTTTATACTTTGAGGCCTTAAAGTGAACAAGCTGACTTTTTCCATTAAGATGCAAAGTGTATTACAAAACATAACATTCCTGCATTACCCATCCCGTGGCTGACATTAGACCCACCCTGGCAATCACTCAACTTTAAAATCAGCTATGCTTTAAAATTCTGTCATAACTCTGAAACCTTATACAATTCTACAACTAATAGCATGGCATTGATAACCATGCATTGGCAGACGTGGCAGATACCACATGGTGCCAGTAGTGGTAATAAGGGTTATTGGAGGTAGTTCAGTGGCACCAAACTTCCTTTGTCTTGGACTTATGTTCAGTGATGGAGGATACATTACCAAAGAGGCACTTAATAAACATGTTCTTTGCATGATGGCAGTAAGTATGACTACATTACAAATCAGGTCTAACTACTAGGGCCTGAAGAAGCTGGCAGAGATACATCCGCTCCATCTGAATGTTAGAGCAGCATTCCTTGTCTCCACCAATAGGTTAGGTACGTTATCAATAATACTGTGGGGGGAGCCAATATAACATGAACATTCTTCAGAATCATCACCTTGTACAATATGACCTTTCAATTCTTTTCCTGATCATCCTAGTTATTGAGATCCACACTGGGTGTTATACCATCAGTGATTTGGCTCAATGTTCCTTAATTCCCCTCAAACATTTATACCTTCCTACTGCCATTAAGACCTTTTCGGTGACACGGTGGCTCAGTGGTTAGCACTGCTGCCTCACAGTGCCAGGGACCCGGGTTCAATTCCTGCCTTGGACAACTGCCTGTGTGGAGTTTGTACATTCTCCCAGTGTCTGTGTGGGATTCCTCCGGGCGCTCCGGTTTCCTCCTGCAGTCCAAAGATGTGCAGGTTAGATGAATTAGTCATATTAAATTGCCCATAGTGTTCGGTGCATTAGTTAGGGGAATGGGTCTGAGTGGGTTGCTCTCCAGAGGGTCGGTGTGGACTTGTTGGGCAAAAGGGCCTGTTTCCACACTGTAGGGAATCTAATCTAAAAAAGCCTGACCTCAGTGGTGGGCAAGTTGTTGGAGAGAATCCTGAGGGACAGGAGGTACATGTATTTGGAATGGCAAGGACTGATTCGGGATAGTCAACATGGCTTTGTGCGTGGGAAATCATGTCTCACAAACTTGATTTGAGTTTTTTGAATAAGTAACAAAGACGATTGTTGAGGGCAGAGCAGTAGATGTGATCTATATGGACTTCAGTAAGGCGTTCGACAAGGTTCCCCATGGGAGACTGATTAGCAAGGTTACATCTCACGGACTACAGGGAGAACTAGCCATTTGGATACAGAACTGGCTCAATGGTAGAAGACAGAGAGTGATGGTGGATGGTTGTTTTTCAGACTGGAGGCCTGTGACCAGTGGAGTGCCACAAGGATCGGTGCTGGGTTCTCTACTTTTTGTCATTCACATAAATGATTTGGATGTGAGCATAAGAGGTATAGTTAGTAGGTTTGCAGATGACACCAAAATTGGAAGTGTAGTGGACAGCAAAGGGGGTCACCTCAGATTACAACAGGATCTGGACCAGATGGGCGAATGGGCTGAGAAGTGGCAGATGGAGTTTAATTCAGATAAATGCGAGGTGCTTCATTTTGGGGAAGCAAATCTTCACAGGACTTACACACTTATTGGTAAAATTCAAGGGAATGTTGCTGAACAAAGACACCTTGGAGTGCAGGTTCATAGCTCCTTGAAAGTGGAGTCACAGGTAGATAGGATAGTGAAGGCGGTGTTTGGTATGTTTTTATTGGTCAGAGAATGGAGTACAGGAGTTGGGAGGTCATGTTGCAGCTGTACAGGACATTGGTTAGGCCACTGTTGGAATACTGCGTGCAATTCTGGTCTCCGTCCTATCAGAAAGATGTTGTGAAACTTGAAAGGGTTCAGAAAAGATTTACAAGGATGTTGCCAGGGTTGGAGGATTTGAGCCACAGGGAGAGGCTGAACAGGCTGGAGCTGTTTTCCTTGGAGCGTCGGAGGCTGAGGGGTGACCTTATAGAGGTTTACAAAATTATGAGGGGCATGGATAGAATAACAAGGTCTTTTCCCTGGGGTTGGGGAGTCGAGAACTCGAGGACATAGGTTTAGGGTGAGAGGGGAAAAATATAAAAGAGACCTAAGGGGGCAACTTTTTCACACAGAGGGTGGCACCTGTATGGAATGAGCTGCCAGAGGAAGTGGTGGAGTCTGGTACAATTGCAACATTTAAGAGGCATTTGGATGAGTATATGAATAGGAATGGTTTGGAGGGATATGGGCTGGGTGCTGGCAGGTGGGACTAGATTGGGTTGGGATATCTGGTCGGCATGGACAGGTTGGACCGAAGGGTCTGTTTCCATGCTGGATATCTCTATGACTCTATCTCTTTAATCAAGTTGGTCACCTTCATCAGTGGCAACACACACTTTTATAAGTGTATATTGTTGTATCATGACAGATATTCCACACCAGGCAAGCCTGTGTCTTTTTTACATGACATGTGATTTTCTGCTGTAATGGTAGTTGTCTTGTCTTCAGGCATTCTTTCTGTAATGGAGTCAGTTAGCTATGTTTTTATGTACTGTATAGTAACATCAATAAGCACAGAACCCAAATTGTGTCAGTTTGTTTACTTTAAGGCCTGAAAGTATAAAGTTCCAGACTAGCAAGAAATATCTATAGAGAATGGCTACTGTGCAGTAACAGCAAAAGTCGAATCAATTTCAGGTTGTTTAGAAAGAACAATGGATACCTGGGAATGATTAGAAGATCGTGTACAATGTTACTTCAAATTACATGCCCTAAATCTTTCTTTCCTGCAACATTGTGAATCCACTCGTAATGAATGCAACAATGTCACATAGTACAAATTTGACAAATTTTGGTCGTCACAATTTAAATACTTACAAATAAACTTCAAGATATCTGATTCAACAGAACCCAACAATCGGTGTTGTGTGTTACCTGGGATGGTATGTATAGAAACTCACAGGCTGTCTCACAGACTGCAATGCAGAGCCATGAATAGGGATGACAGAGGCTCCCATCTTTCTTTCTATTACAGGGATGATTAAGAAACTCTCCCACACATCCCACTGACCAATGGCATGTTGGAACATTTTACATCGAGATACATGTTTAGCCATCTTATAAACTCATCTTCCTTAGTATATACATCCTGGGGTTGGGACTCAAAATGACTCTGAGACATGATATCCCATCTCTTTACGAAGCTTGGTGCCAAATCATTGTGAAACACATTGAGGTGTTTTATTACAATAAAACAACTATACGAATAAACACAAGTTGTTGCTTCACTTCTTTGTTTAAACATTCACTGAGACACTCTCCTTTTCATTTCATTAGTTTTCACATTCTGACTGGTGTTTCCTCTCTTCTTTGTTTGGCTTTATTCAGCTCAGTCTCTAGAGCTCTCTCCTTTTCAACTGAAGAGAATCATAGTAATAAATGTGAAACAGTTTGCTCCAGATCAAACTTGCTCTTAAGCAGAATGTGTTCTCCAGAGAAGTAACTTGTACCTTGCACAGATGAAACAGATATTTACATTTAATCTTCATTCAGTTCAGACAGAATTACACAGGTGTATTGCTGATGACTGCCAAGTGATGTTTTTGAAATGCAATGCCTGTAGGTCATCATTGCATAATGTCCGAATTGGTCTAATTGCCTTCAACATGATGTGTTTTGTCATTTAGCTTCCAAATTCAAACAGTTATTTGTTGCTCGCTGACAGAAATGCTGACATTCCCCAGTGATGGGACATGTAAAAAGCAGTCTGCCACAAATTAAGTCACTCCATGGTGACCTCTGTCTTCACTGAGCTACTCTGCCAGGTTTGGTGTCGATATGACAAACACAGTTGCTTAATTGGACAGTTTCCACATGGACACAAGTGGTGGTAAAGCTCTGGTAACATCAGCTGTAGGAAAAGGATTAGAATGTACCCCACTCAGCATCCCAAACCCCTACCATCACCACCAGATCCTAATGTATTGTCTTGTGCAGCAAACGCAGTTTGTAAAGGGGTTTTTCCATGTTTAGTTTTAATTTTATCCTGTACCAGGCCAACCATATTTTCTAAAGACAAAGACAGAGTCTTTATGTAAATCTCTATTTCTTAATCAAATCAGCTGCTGCATTGAGATGATCTCGCTCCATCAGCTACATAGCCCAAACTGCTGTGTATCAGTGAAGACCCAGGTCTTCCTAGGTAGTTGTAAAAGATCCCATGGCCCTATTTTGAAGCTTCAGGGAGGGGAGTTACCTGTGGGGCCCTGTAAATTATTTAACCCTTAAAGAACATCACAAAAACAGATTAATTGGTCATAGTCACATCGCTGTTTGTGGAAACTTGCTGTGCGTTAGGGAGCTGTCATATATTCCCAAATGGCACAAGTGACTACATTGCAAACTTATTGTATTGGCTGGAATGTGCTTTAGAACATTCCAAGGTCCTAAAAGGCTCTGTATAAATGCATATCTTTGTTCTTTTTGCTGTAAGTGCCATACTTCTCACAGAAAGATTCCATTCCCTCAACCATCTTAACCTTGTACAATACTGCAGCTACCTTTGTACGACACAGTACTTACACAGCACAGAAACAAACCGCTTGGTTTAACTGGTCCACATACGCATTTACAGTACAAGTAAGTTAATTCCATCCTACATTTCAGATAATTCCTCAACACAAGGCTATGGTCCTTAAACATATCACTATGCTCCTTTCTCCCATAAGTGGCTAATATCAAATAGCCATGTAGAATTCATTGCTTTTAACGTAAAAGAAAATAATAAACCAAGTAAACTGTAAACAATAATATTTATGATCAAATCATATTCAAATCGACAAATTTCAAGGTTTCTGTATCCACAGGAGATTGAGACAATAGCAAAAATGGCCTTGTGGGGAAACTAACATTAAAAAATACTAGATGATTACTGGGAGACTCAGACAATCAAGTACAATGTGCTGCGTAATAATGAGAGGGGTTTTCACATTTTACTTCAGAAAATGTTACAAGCTACAAAATACTTGTAAATGTTGTTGGCTCCTCCATATAATAATTATCATGGAAGTAGGAACATACAAGATGAGTCTAGATCAGTGTGATGCTGGAAAAGCACAGCAGGCCAGGCAGCATCCGAACAGCAGGTAAAACGAGGATTCCTGATGAAGGGCTTTTGCCCGAAACATCGATTTTCCTGCTCCTTGGATGCTGCCTGGCCTGCTATGCTTTTCTGAGCCAGCCCTAACTGCCTCCTGATCACCATGGATGTCCAATCCCTCAAAACCTCCATTCCCCACCAGGATGGACTGCGAGCTCTCAGTCCACTTTAATCTGGACTCTGGTTTCCAGCATCTGCAGTCCTCACCTTTGCCCAGTACATACAAGATGAGTGCCTGTTCATCTCCCTATATGGAGCTTGAACGCAGCAATACTTCATGGGTGGGTTTTGTTATTTCTCAGTTGGGTGGTTCATATTGAATGAATATTCTTTCTCAAGAACAAGCAGCTAAAGAAATCAGATCCTGCCTCATGGAACTCTGATGACCGACAATGATAGAGCAGTAGTAGTGACAAATCTTTGAAGAGTAGGTGTCAGTTTATGTTAATGCCTCTCCAGTCTTCCTTCTCAGTAGGAAGGCTGTGGATTCTAAACTCTACCACAGACTTCAGCGCATGATCAAGTCTGATGCTTCTGACAGTGCTCTGTTACTGAAGGTGTCACCTTTCAGATGAGACATTAAGCCAAGGTTTAAGCTCTGCACATTACAGTCCATCATATTTCTTCCTCAACAAACATCTCAACTGGTCTGTTCTCATGCATAATAGCACTGAATTGAATTCAAAAGTAATTCATTTGTTATAAAACAGTGAATTGTTGATAACATAGAGAACTAATGTGTAAGTTTACCTCCTCCTCCTATCACCTCTGTGTTTGCTGACTGATCTTGATTTCTGATCAGGAAGAGGTGTTGCTTTTTAAATTCTCATGCTAGTTTCTGAACCCCTCCGTAGTCTTACTCCTCTCTCTCTCTTTCTAGTTTCCTACAGCCTAACCAAACCTCTGAGCCAGACCTAACTGCCTCCTGTTCACCATGGATGTCCAATCCCTCAAAACCTCCATTCCCCACCAGGATGGACTACGAGCTCTCAGTTTCTTCCTCGGCCAGAGGCCTGAACACTCCCCATCCACCTGGCTGAACATGTTCTCTCACTCAACAATTTCTCCTTTAATCCATCTTACTTCTGCCAAGTCAAAGGAGTGGCTATGGGCACCTGCATGGGTCCCAGTTGTACCCTGCCTCTTTATGGGGTATAGAGTCATATAGAGCATGGAAACAGACCCTTCAGTCCAACCCATCCATGCCGACTAAATATCCAAACCCAATCTAGTCCCACTTGCCAGCACCCAGCCCATATCCCTCCAAACCCTTCCTATTCATATGCCCATCCAGATGCCTCTTAAATGTTGCAATTGTACTAGCCGCCACCACTTTGTCTAGCACTCATTCTATACACGTACCACCCTCTGCATGAAAAAGTTGCCCCCTTAGGTCTCTTTTATATATTTCCCCTCTCACTCTAAACCTATGCCCTCTAGTTCTGGACTCCCCCACCCCAGGGAAAAGATTTTGTTTATTTATCCTATCCATACCCCTCATGATTTTGTAAACCTCTATAAGGTCACCCCTCAGCCTCCGAAGCTCCAGGGAAAACAGCCCTAGCCTATTCAACCTCTCTCTATAGCTCAAATCCTCCAACCCTGGTAACATCCTTGTAAATCTTTTCTGAACCCTTGCAAGTTTCACAACATCTTTCTGAGAGGAAGGAGACCAGAATTGCACGCAATATTGCTGTGGAACAATCCTAGTTCTAGTCCTACACTGGCCCTCTCCCACATTGCTGTGTTCAGTATATCCATGACAGCTTTGGTCCTGTTTCATGCTCCCACCAGGACCTTCATTTTTGCCTCCAACTTCCACCCTCTAACTTACACATTGTTCATTTCGGACATTTTCCTCCCTTTCCTTGACCTTGCCATGTCCATTTCGGGGAATAATCTGTCCACTGCCACCTCCTACAAAGCCACTGACTCCCGGAACTACCTTCACTACAGCTCTTCATACCCCACATCCTGCTACGACTCCATCACTTTCTCCCAGTTCCTTCACCTACATCACACCTGTTCACTTGATGTCACCTTCCTAAACATTGCTGCTGACATGGCATCCTTCTTCCATGACCGTGGTTTCCCGCCCACTGTGGTTGACAGGGCCCTCAACCACATCCAACCTATCACCTGTGCTTCTGCCCTTGCTCCTTCCCATCACTCACAACAGTGTGATTGGGTTCCCCTTGTCCTCACCCTTTCATCCCACCAGCCTCTGCAATCAAAGGAGCATTCTCCTCCATTTCAGACAACTCCAGTAGAATGCCACCACAAAACACATCTTCCCCTCACTCGCCCAGTCTGCATTTTGCAGGGATCATTCCCTAAGGAACATCCTAGTTCACTCCACAACCACCAACACTAACCCCTCTCTCCATGGCACCTTCCCATGTTACCACAGAAGGTGCAATACCTGTCCCTTCACCTCCTCCCCATTCACCAGCCAAGGGCCTAAACAGTCTTTCCAGGTGAAACAGCATTTCACCTGTACCTCCTCCAATCTTGTGTATTGTATTCGCTGCACTCAATGTGGCTTACTCTACACTGGAGAAACTAAACGCGGACTGGGATGACTGCTTGTGGAACACCTCTGGTCTGTGCACAAGCAGGACCCGACCTTCCTGTACTAGAACACAGCATCCTGCTTACATGCCCACTTGTCTGTCCTTGACATGCTGCAGCGCTCCCGCGAATCACAATGCAAACTGAAGGAACATCATTACAACTTCAGACTACGCACTTTATAGCCTTCTGGACTTAATATTGAGTTCAACATGTTCAAACTGTAACAATTTCTTCCCTCCCTTTTAGTTTTTATCACATTTTACTCGCAACCCAACCACCCCCGCCGCAACCCCTTCTATCCTTTCAAGTCTGGCAGGAGACTCACCATTGATCTGGCAATTCTTAAATTCTGATCACTTAGTCCGAACTATCAACATCTCCTTCCCCCCCAGCCCATTCAAAGTGTGTTCAGCTCTGAAGTGTCATCGACACTCAAAACGTTAGCTTGCTCTCTCTCCATGGATGCTGCCTGACCCACTGATCTCGAGCATTTTTTTTTGTTTTCAGGTCAGATTCCAGTATCTGCAGTAATTTGTTCCTAGCCTCATGTGACCTGGCATAACAGTTTGTTTTATAATGCGCCTGTGAAGCATCTTGAGATATTTTATGAGATTTATATACCACCCATAATGTATTTTGTTGTTGCTTTTTGCATTTTCCTAAGAAGGGTGGTTCAGAGACTGGAAGCAAATACCGATATTGATGCACATCCACTAAAGAAGCACTCTGAAGATCTAGTCACTTGCTTCAACAATATGAACATGGACATCAGATCAAATTGTTATCACTCCCCAAAGGCTTAGAGGTAAAGTCAACCACCCAGAGCTTGGCAATCCAGGAAGGCGAGAATAGGATCCCCAGTCTTCACTGAGTTGGCCTATACAGTGAGGGCAGAGGATGAGCCACTGTTTGACAATAACAGACTTTGGTTCTGAAATGCAAAACCTTCAAGGCTCCCACTCTAGATCAACATGTAGCAAACAAAGCAAAGACCCATGGGTATTGGAGATCGGAGTTAAAAGCAAGCTGCTGGTGCAGGTCTGGAGAAAGAAGGAGTTAACATTTTGAGTCCAGACCTGCTCAAGTTTCTCCAGTATTTTGTTTTTATTTCAATATGCAGCAGCCACTGCTGAAATGCGTATTTAATGAGGACAGGGACTGCTCTCATTAACTGTCACTGGCAGTTTCTAATTGTGGGGGAAAACCAGTCAGGCCCACTGGTGACTCAGTTCATTAGTGTAAATCCAATTGAGGATTCTGAAGAAAATGCTCTACCTACAAATTGACTGGAATGTGGAATTTAAGATATAGCTCAGCCAAAGGAATAGCAGTTTATATTGACAGGGTTAGATAAAGAACGGTGGAAGAGGGTGATGTGGAACACAAACACCAGCATGGTCAAGTTGGACCAAATGGCCTATTTCCGGGCTGCACATTTTACTTAACTGTCAGGCTTAGCATGTGAAGAAAATAATCAAGAAGACTAATGGAATGCTAAACAGCTGGAGCATAGAGATGCAGACATTACCCCACTTAGAATACTGTGAGCAAATCTGGACACCACACCTTACGGAGATATGTTTTGGCCCCAATGGAATTCAACAGTGGTTTAGGAGGATGACACCTGGGGTTTGGTTGTGAGAAGAAATTAAACAAAGTAGGCCATTTTTCAACAGAATTTAGACGGTTAAGGAGTGATGCACTCAGGTTCTTCAGGATATTAACAGAAAAAGACAGGGCAGAATAAAGATAAATTAATTTCCACTGGTTGAAGATTCCAGAACCATGGGGCATAGTCTAGGAATTACGGCCAAGCCATTCAGGAGACATGTTGTAAAGCAGTTCGACAGGCAGAGAGTGGAGGAGGTTTGCAATCATCTTACTCAAACTGAGGTCAATGCTAATCCAATCATTAAATTTAAATCGAAGATAGACAAATTTTTTACATTGCAAGGCTATCAAGGGATATGGGTCTAAGGCAGGCATATGGAGTCAGGCCACAGATCAGCCATGATCTTACTGTGTGGCAGAGCAGGTTCGAGGGGCCGAATGGCCAGTTCCCAAGAATGGCCTATTAAGCAAAATTCCAGCAGCTAATCACCTCAACAGAACAAGACTAAAGCAAGAAAGAGCAAATAAAACAAATAAATACCAGAATTAAACATCACATTTGTAGATCAGTACAAGCCATTTAGAAGTGAGGCTGTTAGGTTAAGCTGTTGTAGAGAATAATATATTCCAGGGCTTAAAGAGGTGAATGTAGGAAGTGTTTATTCAACAAAGACCCAAATGGTTATAAACTGCTGATTTCAGTACCACTTCTCTACACACACACACACTTATATATTATATATATATGTGAGGGTATTATGAATGTATATCACTGCACTTGGGGTTGATGTCCTCATGCTTTAGGAGTACTTGAACATTATCACAATATAAACATTTCACTTAAACCTGCATAGATTTTACCCATTTTTCACGGCGTAATCTGATGCTAATCTTCTTGACTGATGCACATTCGAGTGCACCTGTAGTGCTCATTACAAATGCAGAGTCCCCTGCAGCCTTAAAGGAGCCCTGTCGTCAAGGTAACAGACTCTTGCCAGGTGCAGAAACATGATGATTTGACAAAGTCAACCTCACTGTATTACCTACTTGTTTTGCTCATCTCATTTAAAAAAAACTTCTTCAATAAAAAGTTTGCAGCACAGCACATTGATAATGTTTAAATTGCCCTGCTAAGGTTTCAGCAGTGCCTTGTATCAAAAAACATGTTTTAGGTTAATTTGAATAGCTGTTATGTTACAAACTCATCAGCAGAAAATGTGTGTCTCTCTTTGCACGAATGAAAACTAGGAAAGTAGAATGTTTCTTGAATGGCGAGCGACTCGTATTTATTGGGATCTGGGTATCATGTGAATCGCAGAAAGTTAACGCAGGGAAAGTAAACAATTAGGAAAGTAAATGGCAAGTCATAGAGATGTACAACACGGAAACAGATCCTTCGGTCCAACCCATCCATGCCGACCAGATATCCCAACCCAATCTAGTCCCACCTGCCAGCACCCAGCCCATATCCCTCCAAACCCTTCCTATTCATATACCCATCCAAATACCTTTTAAATGTTGCAATTGTACCAGCCTCCACCACATCCTCTGGCAGCTCATTCCATACATATACCACCCTCTGCGTGAAAAAGTTGCCCCTTAGGTCTCTTTTATATGTTTCCCCTCTCACCCAAAACCTATGCCACCTAGTTTTGAACTCCCCGACCCCAGAGAAAGGACTTTGCCTATTTACCCTATCCATGCCCCTCATAAATTTGTAAACCTCTATAAGGTCACCCCTCAGCCTCCAATGCTCCAGGGAAAACAGCCCCAGCCTGTTCAGCCTCTCCCTATAGCTCTAATCCCCCAACCCTGGCAACATTCTTGTAAGTCTTTACTGAACCCTTTCAAGTTTCATAACATCTTTCCGATAGGAAGGAGACCAGAATTGCATGCAATATTCCAACAGTGGCCTAACCAATGTCCTATACAGCTGCAACATGACCTCCCAACTCCTGTATTCAATACGCTGACCAATAAAGGAAAGCATATCAAATGCCTTCTTCACTATCCTATCTACCTTCAACTCCACTTCAAGGAGCTATGAACCTGCACTCCCAAGGTCTCTTAGTTCAGCAACACTCCCTAGGACCTTACCATTAAGTGTATAAGTCCTGCTAAGATTTGCTTTCCCAAAATGCAGCACCTCGCATTTATCTGAATTAAACTCCATCTGCTACTTCTCAGCCCATTGGCCCATCTGATCAAGATCCTGTTGTAATCGGAGGTAACCCTCAAGTACTTGTAACAAAGAATTGGACTGTAAGAGTTAAGAAATCATAGTAGTGCAATAAGATCTTGCTGAGACCACACTGGAAGTCTTCCGTATAGTTTTACTCTCCTTATACAATGATTTATTTACTTGTATGGGAAGGAGTGTAATGAAGGTTTACTGGGCTGTCTCTTGGTATTAGGAAACAGCCCATTGTGGAGAAATTGAATAGACCTATATTCCCTCAAATTTAAATGGTCTGGAAGTGCATTGAAACATATCAGCCCTAAACGCGGTGGGTCAAAGGACCTGTTTCTATGCTCCATGACTCTGTATACAAATTTAAAGGAGCTTGATAAGGTAGCTGGTGATGAGAGGACTTTCCCCCGGCTGGGAGTTTAGAATCAAAGGCCACATCCGTAATTTATGACTGAGATGAGTAGGCTTTTTTCCACTCAAATCATTGTGGATTTTTTGGAATTTTCTACATTAAGCACTGAAGTTGCCCAATTGTTGAGCAAATTAAAGACGGAGATGGATAAATTTATGGATATTAAAGGTAAAATGGATTAAGTGAAAAGATGGAGTTAAGTTAGAAGATCAACTGCTATCTTATTGAATGGCCAAGCAGCCTCGAGGACCAAATGGCGAATTACTTCTCTTCTTTTCTGTCGTCTCAATCAATTTGGATAACCTGACATTTCCTGATTTTTGGTGCAGCTCAGACCCACTTTGTGAATAGCCAAAAGATTCAATGGCTTGGGGCTTCTCGCCTATTAAAATGCATATATTCAGTTTTGCTCAGTATCAAATGTCTTGACCAGCCAACTGAGGACAACTGCCCATTGCAACACAGAGTGCGAGTTCAAATGTGAAGTTATGAGATTCTGAGTTCAGGTTTTTATGGTAAAATCTATAAATGAAAAAAATGTCAATATAAGTCACAATGGAGCTGTGGATGTGTCAAAAAGATCCGACTGCTTCATTGATTTCCTTACAAAGCAACCCTACATTCCTTAACCAATCTAGCATATGCATAACCTCAGTAACACACCAAGATGTGTTCTATCACACTGGCTGAATAAGACACATAGATGGACTAGGCATGGCCAATGAATGCCAACCTTGCCATCATGCCCATGACACTCACCAGAGGATTAAGGTTGGTGAGACAGAGTCCAAGCATATACTGTTCTGGTCAGAAATTCATTCCTACTCACACAACACTACTTTCCAACTGCACTGTTTACCCCACATTTTTCTACACCCTGTTATCACCTAATTATCCCTCAATTAACATATAACCATCCCTGTTCCCTAGTCCCATTTGGTCAAAGGTTTCCCCTGTAAGATCCTACCAGAGAGCGATAACCCATGTCTTGAACTAATATTTTCTAAAAATGCTTCCGGTCCTGCTCAGCTGTGCTTACAAGAACAAGGATGCATTATAAGCAGAGAGAGTAAACTACAAGCTCTTCTTTCTGATATCACAGAAAAGGCTAAGTTGAAAGGCAGCTATGAGTTAAGATGTCCTTTGGGGACACCTATAGTGCTCTGGTGTTTAAGTTGTGCAATTCTGAAAGTTTACATAGAATAGACGACACAGCAGCTTGCTGCATTTCACAGTTTTCTGGATGGTGAGTCAGCATAGTAGCTCATAACAAGCTGCACATTGAACATAATAATATTGGCCAAGTAAGCAATCCTCAGGCAGAATGTTAGAACAGGATGTCACTGCACAAGCACAGCAGACCAAGTTGAACATGAATCTCAGCAGAAAGTACTACTTTGGATCTTTAAAGTCCCTGCACATGCTGCAAAGTGTGAAAGTCTAACCCCATTCAAGGCAAAAAGCTATGAAGAGAATATCAGTTGCAAAGGACAACAAAAGTAGAAATTAAATTAGTACCAGTGCTGATTGCAGGTAACTTCTGAAAATTCTGCTCCTTTGAAGACAGATGTGCTCGTTTTTCATTGGGTCCCCATCTACATTTAATTGGACGAAAAGAACCAAGTAAAACGCATAAGAAAAGTTGTAGCCAGCCGCACATGTTAATCTTTCATTACAATAACATGATCACATTCTTGTAATGGGACTGGATATGTTTGATGTCACTCCGCAAATGTTGACTTAATGATACCATGCTTGCTTACCTTCAGAAGATTACTTAAAAACTACTGGATGAATATTTTACAAACATGCGCCCAACACCCCTTAATTATCATCTTTTACTCAGAATGTCCTTGGAAAAGCTGAAGTGTTATTCAAGACCTACTGTGCAATTACAACCTATAGATTACCACAACATATCGTGTTGATTTCAATGTCTTGCAGCTTCAATATTCAACATATCTGACTGTTCATGATTCAGATATTTACATTTTAAAAGCCCTTATGTGCAGATAAAAAAAATGCTTCAAGAGTACAATTCTTCCAAATATGTCTCACAGTAAAAGAACATTCCTTATCAATTTAGATTTGCATGGGTTCGTGCCTAGCATTAAAATGAGCAAATGTTGGAATGCCACAGATTAGGCAGGCTGGGTCTTCCCACCCCCACCTGACCTCATCAGTGTCAGCCCCAGACACAGAACATAACCTTGGATGACCTTAGTGGAGTGCTGCGCTTCTCATGGCTCTTGGGCTATTCTACAATCTCAATGCACACATAAAGGAGCTGAAGAAAAGCTCCAAGTGAAAAACGACAAATGCCACAGAGGTTATGTTGTTGATTGCTGCCTCAGGAGAAACAGAAAACGTGAAGCATATGCACACCTAGGAAATCTTTGAACTCCATAAATACGGAAGATAAATTTGTGGGCATTCCTCCACAGATAATAAAGTTTACACTACCACTGAGTGCACACAGTGGCTTAAAGGATTAGCCTTGTAAGACTTAGCTAAATGATTAGAAAAAGCGATAACACGCGCTCGCCTTAATTAAAGCACTGGTCAGACTACAACACAACACTACTTCCTTGAAGCATACTGATCTCAAACTCAGTGTAGATGGACATCCAGAAGCACAGGAGTCAACATTCCTCCGATAATCCAGTAGGGTTCTTGTCATCATCCAAATGTGAGTTTAATAAGAATTAGATTTAATTGTCATGTGTACTCAAGCACAGGAATTACAGGCATTCAGTGAAAAGTGTACAAAGTCGCCATTCTCCATCACCAATGCCTCAAAGAAGCAAAAGACTTTAAAGAAAATGGGGAAAAAAAGAAAACACAAAAGGAGGAAAAAAAAAGAAAAAGCAGACCGAACTGGACGAGCTCAGGAGCTCGAATGCAGCACTGCTAATCCGTCAACATCTTAATATATGATTGGAATGTGTAGAGTGGATATTAAACAAGAATATCAATTGTCAATGGTTTCATAGCTGTGGAGGCCCACAGTGGAAAAGGCCTCAATAATTCTACTGAAAGAATTAAATGTTTTGGACCAATTTCCCAGGCACAAAATTTCCTTCGTTCTTTAGGTATAAATGGAAACTCCATGCATTTTGTCGTAATGTAATGTTATTATCATTGGGGTTTCGTCATGAGCATTAATGGAGTTGTAATGAGCACTGACAAAAGATTTGATAATGCAAAGCACTTTCCGTGACACTACACTGAAGAAAGCAGCATCTAAGAATTTTTATCATGTTATGTCACCCTAGCCACAGCCTCATAGCTGCTTAGAGAATCAGAGCATCTGCACAGCAGAAGGAAAAGTTAAGGGAATGTTGCTTACAGCCAGCTTACTTAGCTTTGAGGAACATGTTCATGATGCTATCACTGTACAATAGGTGACCCGATGGTATAAAAATCTCAGTGTCCTTCTAACTTCATCCACTTGCAGCATGACAGAGTTGTGAATGCATGGAATGCATTGCCAGCGGTGGTGGTGGAAGCAGCGTCATTGGGGACATTTAAGTGACTGCTGAACATGCACATGGACATCAGTGAATTGAGGGGGGTGTAGGTTAAGTTATTATATTTTACATTAGGATTAAACCTCAGCACAAAGGGCCTGTTTTGTGCAGTTCTTTTCTATGTTCTATGACATACCCCAGGGAAACATGCTGCAGTATGCATCCACAGTACTCAGCCAGAGTCCAGAACCACCTGTGCCTGTGACTACACGTGGAGATATCAGGAACTATCAGAAAACGTCACTGAATTCTTCAGCCATGTACTGTTCTTATAATGTGGGAACTAACAAAGTATCATTTCATTAGGTTCAAATATCCTGAAGTTAAAAAGCACATCAAAGCATCTCTGTAGATCACGAGAGGCACAACAGATCCGGGTTAACAGCAGTGGCCATTTTTAGAGAAATGACTCCCAGATACCATGTATCACATTAGTCTTATGTCTCTCACTGAACTCATGATCATGAATTATAAAGTATGCAAAAATACATAAATGAATGAATCAAGAAACCTTTTAAGAGCTTTTGGGAGATGATGTATCCATTTGTATTGAAAGTCCAAAGATATTACCATTTCCATTACAAAGGCAATGATATTAACCCCAAAACTAACAATCAGGAGTGCAGCAATTCATAATCTAATCAACTCAGATAAAATAAAACCCAATATGCAATTACAATGCAGTTATACATATCAAAAGTTAGAGAAGAATTATAAGAAACACTATTGCATATATAAACTCATCAAGGAGTGGCTTAGTACCAGATAAGGCAGAAGTGAGGACTGCAGATGCTGGAGATCAGAGTCTAGATTAAAATGGTGCTGGAAAAGCACAGCAGGTCAGGCAACATCCAAGGAGCAAGAAAATCGACCTTTCGGGCAAAAGCCCTTCATCAGGAATGAAGGCAGAGAGCCTGACCTGCTGTGCTTTTCCAGCACCATTCTAATCTAGACTTAATATCAGATAACTCTGTCCCTAGACTTAAAAGGGATCTAAATCAAATCCAACGAACTATAGTTTAAAATCAGTGGCAGTACAGATAATAAAATATATATTCAAAGATGTAATAGGGAACCAAAACACAGGATAAGGAAGTCACCGTGGTTTTTGAGGTTACATTTGCCCACCCTTATCGATTTCTTTGAAGGAATTACCGAGTCGGTATACAAGGATTATACTACAGGTGTAATATCTTTGAATTTTCATGAGAACTCCAAATGAGATACTGCAGATTCATGATTAAAGTCATGTGGATTCAGGGGATATGTAACAGAATGGATATCAAGTTGGCTACTAAATGGTAAACAAGTAGTGAGAGCTCCACAACTCTCTGAACCACAATTGTTCACAGAAATTATCTGGACTCAAGAATTAGAAGTTAAATTTCAAAAATTTCTTAATGACACCATTTTGGAAAAGAGGTTTGTGGCATAATTATGGAAGAACATGACAAAACATAAGGCAGCAATAAAATTACAGAACAGATTTCTAAATGGCAAAGACATTCCAATGTATGTAGGTGTACATTGACTCTGTATTTTTGCAGGAAGGACAAGGAGGTCACCATGGTTGGATAATGTCTGAAGCAGACAGAGGAGCAAAGGGATGAAAGTTACAAATACACAAATCACTAAACATAGCAGCTGAAAGCCATTAAAGAAGCAAACCATGCACTGGATTTCATTTCTACAAAAAGTAACATCAAAAGCAGTGAAGTTATGCTCAGTTTGTAAAGAGCATTGATCTGACCACACCAGAGTATCATGTTGATATCTGCACTCCATTTTATAAACTGGATGAAGAAACACTGGAGGAAGTGCACAGAATATCCACAATGTTGAAAGCTGAGTGGATATACTTATCAAAAAAAGGCTGAACAGGTTGAGACTTTTCTCAAGAAAAGTGCTATGCGGCACCTGATAGAAGTCTACAAGACTATGGGAGGGTTTAACTTGTTCGGCATTACTGCATGTAAGAGGGTCCAAATCAAAGATCATAAATATAATTACTAATACAGCAAATAGGGGATTCAGGAGAAACTTCTTTACCCAAAGAATGATAAGAATGTGGTCATGTGGGCATGGTGAATAGCTGAGATTCACTTAAGGGGGAGCCATATAAAGGATGAGGGAGAAAGGAATAGAATGATATGCTGATAGGGTTTTGTGCCTCTCTGACCCTACTCTAATCCTATGGACAAGCTGGCCTGTCCTTGATTCTTCAACATCTCTCCACCCATCATCCACATTGTGCTGGATCGCAATTGCCCAATCCCATTATTATGCACTTAATCAATGTCAGCCAATCATCACCCACTGCTCTCTTCCCATTCCTGCAACAGGTACTTTTAGCATTCTATGCTTGGCTCCCTCCTATTTCTTACATACTGTTGCCTCAATTCTACTGCTAGTGAAATCCTCATGCATACTCTTTTGTTGCTCACATACGTGATGTCCTAAAGCACACCAAGCAAGACTCTCTCATTCTCCTCTCTGAAACTGATGTTATCCAAAACCCTATTGACTGCGTCCTAACTTGAAGCAAGTCCCATTCATCTTTAACCGCTGAACTCACGAACGACTTACATTGACTCCTCCTTAAGCAGCACTGAGAGTCAAA
Source organism: Chiloscyllium punctatum (assembly GCF_047496795.1). Classification (NCBI taxonomy): domain Eukaryota; kingdom Metazoa; phylum Chordata; class Chondrichthyes; order Orectolobiformes; family Hemiscylliidae; genus Chiloscyllium; species Chiloscyllium punctatum. The sequence continues at coordinate 65,113,599 of NC_092757.1, forward strand.
GAGTCATGGAGATGTACAGCACAGAAAGAGACCCCTCGGTCCAACCCGTCCATGCCGACCAGATATCCCAACCCAACCTAGTCCCACCTGCCAGCACCCGGCCCATATCCCTCCAAACCCTTCCTCTTCATATACCCATCCAAATGCCTCTTAAATGTTGCAATTGTACCAGCCTCCACCACATCCTCTGGCAGCTCATTCAATACATGTACCACCCTCTGTGTGAAAAAGTTACCCCTTAGGTCTCTTTTATATCTTTCCCCTCTCACCCTAAACCTATGCCCTCTAGTTCTGGACTCCCAGACCCCAGGGAAAGGACTGTGCCTACTTATCCTATCCATGCCCCTCATAATTTTGTAAACCTCTAAGGTCACCCCTCAGCCTCCGATGCTCCAAGGAAAACAGCCCCAGCCTGTTCAGCCTCTCCCTATAGCTCTAATCCCCCAACCCTGGCAACATTCTTGTAAATCTTTTCTGAACCCTTTCAAGTTTCACAACATCTTTCCGATAGGAAGAAGACCAGAATTGCATGCAAATTTCCAACAGTGGCCTAACCAATGCCCTGTACAGCTGCAACATGACCTCCCAACTCCTGTACTCAATACTCTGACCAATAAATGAAACACCTTCTTCACTATCCTATCTACCTGCGACTCCACTTTCAAGGAGCTATGAACCTGCACTCCAAGGTCTCTTTGTTCAGCAACACTCCCTAGGACCTTACCATTATGTGTATAAGTCCTGCTGAGATTTGCTTTCCCAAAATGCAGCACCTCGCATTTATCTGAATTAAACTCCATCTGCCACTTCTCTGCCCACTGGCTCATCTGGTCAAGATCCTGTTGTAATTGGTGGTAACCTTCTTCGCTCTCCACTACACCTCCAATTTTGGTGTCATCTGCAAATTTACTAACTGTACCTCTTATGCTCACATCCAAATCATTTATGTAAATGACAAAAAGTAGAGGACCCTGCACCGATCCTTGTGGCACTCCACTGGTCACAAGTGTCCAGTCTGAAAAACAACCCTCCACCACCACCACCCTCTGTCTTCTACCTTTGAACCAGTTCTGTATCCAAATGGCTAATTCTCCCTTTATTCTGAGAGTTCTAACCTTCCTAATCAATCTCCCATGGGGAACCTTGCATGTTGTGGTGGAATGGCCTGTTCTAATGCAACAAGTTCTGCATAAATGCATTGACTTGAACTAAATGGTAAACCAAGAAATTTAACAGCGATAAAAATCTAGATAGATTCATAAAATCTCAATGCCTAGATTGCATAAAGCACTTTCCATCACGTTAACCTGTTTCTGAATTGTACTGCAGTTGTGTTGCTGATTCCATAAAGTACAGAAAACTGACAAGTACATGGTGAAAGTCTGGTGAATACATTGCTCCCTTCGTAACCCATAGTTCAGCTTCATCAATCTCCCTCCTGAAAAATCACAAAGCCCGAGGATAATGTGCATAGCACAAAAGTACCATTGATGCTGAAACAGTTAAACATCAATGAACAACAAACAGTACATTAACTCCCCCTTCAGCCATTATAACACCTAAGGTGTATTACGAACAAAAGGAAAATGGTGCAGACACTGGATGCCTGAAACAAAAACAGAAAATGCTGGGAAATAATCTACAGGACTGACAGTATCTGTGAAACTTTGAACCATGCACACTTTGTCATCTAATATCTCTTGGCCCTCTACTTTAATATCTCTTGGCGCTACACAATCCTGGACAATTTAGCATGGCCAGTCCACCTAACCTGCACATCTTTGGACTGTGGGAGAAAACCCACGCAGACACTGACAGAATGTGCAAACTGCACAGAGACAGAGACAGAGACAGAGACAATCAACCAAGGGTGGAATTGAACCGAGTACCCTGGTGCTATGAGGCAGCAGTGATAATCATTGAACTACCATGCTGCCCATATCACAGAAACTCCCTTTATTATTAATTCTACTTATCCGCCCTTTTGTTTGAAGACTTAAAAGCTATTACAGTACATTTTTCAGGTTATAGTCTTGAAATATTAACCCTGATTCCCCCTTCACACATGTAGCCAGAACTGCTGAGTACTTCCAGCGTTTCTTGAACAACCCCAGGATGTTAACTGTTACAGCAAGAATGAAATATATCCAGTCAGGAAACGCGAGATGAACATGCAATAGAACATAAAACAAGATTTGGTGACTGATGAAAAAAATAAGCCACGCAACACAGAAAAATCAATGATGCCATCAATAATCTGACAGTGGTTCATGTTTTCAGGAGCCGCTGTGGAAGAGGCATGGATTTGCACGTCCTGAGGTGACCGGACAGAAAGTCTCAATGTGCCTTTCTAAAACCCCATAAAAATGGGCACAATAATTGTTTAAATCTCAACACTGCTTCTAGTCAAGAAAAAAGACAAATAATTTTCAAATTGTCATGTGGGTCGAAATAAATATTGCTTCAACAATCCTTATAATGATAGCTTTTCAAAATAAAATAGCAGCCTCAGTGGAAAAATAAAGGAGGTGCGATAAGACTCTGAACTGTTGATCCCGATCATATATCCCCTTTCCGTTATAGTTTATCTGGGAAGAACTGATTTCCTAGAAATTCCTGCTGACAAGTGTTATAAAGTATAATTATATGAGCAAAGGCATGCCAGGCCAGTTCTTATCAAAAACAGGATACACTGGGGGTTACAGAATTTATCTGTGATAAATTTTTAGTGATAACATAATTATTAGTCTTGTCAACACCACTTGCATCAATACCAATTCACAGCTTTCACTTCTGTGTAAGATTGTTCAAAAATAGATGACATCCAACTGAATTAGTGACCATCAAAATCACAAGCACGCAGAAGAAATTCTTCAGGACTGCAGCTCAAACCATTGGTTTAGGATTAAGGTCCTTCAGTGCTGGTGTGAATACCAGGCTTTAGATAGCCCAAAGCTCACCCACAACTTTATCGCTGCTCTCTGCGGAAATCAGGCAAGGAAGATTGTTAAAATTTCAGTTTCCACTCCCAATCTCGCAAAGCTGGTGGTATCACTGAGACCTGCCTACCATTTTAACATGAAGTCTGAGCAGGCAAACATTGCCACATGACCAAACCCGATATGAACAATAACCAGAAGGCACCTTGTAAAGGGAGGTTGTTTTAGACCATCTTGACAGCAGAACTTCTGTACCTGTTGGAGCAGGAATGTTGATCTAGGTGCTGCAAGATTCCTTGGCAGCTTGTGCCCTGGCCTGGAAATCCACTCTGAGCACTTTTGGGCCCCCCCAAGTGTTTGCCCCAGCTGTCTGACTGTCCTCTAAAAATGCAGTTCATTTTTTGCCAAAACAGTTGTGCATATGTAGGAACCTATCCACTGACTATTAGCCTGTATATTAGCCTAGTTGCTCCTTAGTTAACGACTGAGCTCACTGATGGTCTCCTGGACATGCTGATGCTCAGATTTCTTTATTAGTAGTATACATTTAATTTGCCACCCACTCTTCCATAGACGTGATCGAAGAAGGATTATTAATCTACCCAAGAACAGCTCGCTCAGAACACCCCACAAAGCTTCACTGTCAACCAGTTCCTTCTGAAGCGTGGTTGGAACATTAGGGAACATGACAAGTTTGGAATGCAAGGTTGTGCAAACAATCCTTGAGATAAATAACCAATCATACAGATTTAATAGAAAGCTAGAGGATTGCTACTAATACTCAGCAGGCCAGGCAGCACCTGCGGATGATTGACCTGAGGTTAACTCTGTTTCCTCTCCACATTGACTGAATTGTGCAGGTCATAATCACAGATTCCAAGGATGTTTGTTGGAGGATTGGCATTGACCAGGAGAACTCATTGACAGCAGAAGACAGGGACATACCTAGGTGTCCCATTCTGATGGGCAGAACATTGTCAGCTGAGGCAGTACTAATGGGAGTGCTAGGTTGTTTGGATGTGCCACCTTTCAAGTAAGTTGGCAAAGCAAGGCACTCTCTGTTCTGTCAAAAGATCCCATGACAAGTTTCAAATGATTACCCCAGTGCCCCAGTCAAATTCCTCAAGGAATATATGATAATGATCACACTGTTGTTTGTTGGAGCTGGTGCTCCATAACGTGGCTGCTGCTTTTCCTACATTACGACAGCAAGTGACTATGTTTGTAAAATACGTCATCAGCTGTGAAGCACTTTGGAAATCCAGTGGATCTGAAAACTGCTGTAGAAAAAAAAAGTACTGTTGTTTGTTCTCTGGGAGCAAACACTGCATACTTTTGGCAAAGAAATGTAAATTCAAACTGCCCAAATCAGATCCAAGCGGAACACTAAAAAGTGAACAAGTAGCTGAAAACCAATGTCAAGGAAAATGCTGAACACAGTATATTTTTCTTACTTGAACACACAAAATTAAACTCAATGAATCATCATTCATGTATATCAGACACATTTGTTTAGGAACCTGCAATTGGTTAAGCCTAATGTAACTTGCACTAATGGCAAAAATGCATTAAAATGAAACAGAAAGCCACAGTGCCAGTCGCAATAGAGTTAAAACATCAGAAAAATTAATGTTTCCTGCTCCATCTGGATTGGAATCTCATTTGAAGGATGCCTCAGAACAAGTACAATTGCAGGAAAGCAACATATAAATCTTTCTAATTTGAGGTGGAGGTATTTAATCTTCATTTTTAAAATTGATCCCTCTTCCCAAAGTGGTTTAGGTGCTCCTTCGTTACATACTTAATTCCCAGATTACACGTCTCTGGGTGAAAATACACAGAAAATTCAAGGCCCGTGATTGTGAAGACAAATTATACTTGATTTCTCGGTCAGGGATTTGGACCTTTGTTTTGCAAGGGCCTGGAGTTGCCAGGGATACAAAGGTCTGTAAACTAAAAGAATCATATTTATCAGATGATCACCTGACAAAAGCTGACAACCACTTTGCCTACAGTTATTATTCCTCCTTTCCTGACTTGATGGCACTGTCACATGTTGTAAAATGGATAGTCACACACCTCATTTAAGTGCCAATGCTTGACACATTAATTTCAACGTCAAATGACGAGCAGGCTATTTAACCAGGGAAGCTTCACAAAAACAGTTAAACACAGATAAATAGGAGATAGCATGTTTTGGTAGAAAGGTTAGGCAGGTCACATATGACTTAGAAAGATTCATGTCCAGGTGCTGGAGTAGATAAACACAGGGGTACATTTACAATAATCTCTAAAAGTCATGCAAAGTGTCAGCAAGACCAGGTCTACCTGAATTTATTTCTAGAGAGATAGAAATGAAAAGTATGGAGATTATTTTAAACTTATGTGAAAGCTTGATTAGACCACACTTATAGTTTTGCGAACAGTCCTGGTCACAAGATTCTATAAAAAAAGCATTGTAAATCTTCCAGCATGCTCTTCAAAGATGTTATCAGACACGTGTGTGCATTCACATCAGGACAGCATGGACAGGCTGCAGCCTTACTCTCTTGAAGGAAAGGAAAGTTAAAAGGTAATCTAATATAGGTATTTAAAAGATAGGAAGGATTTGATAAAGTGGATGTAAAAAGAGAATGTTTCCTTTCTTTCGTGACTGTTAAGATAACGCAGTCACCAAGAAATCTCGATGATAATTCAAATGAAGCTGTTTTATTTAACAAGTGTTGAGAATGTGGAACCCATGAATGGTTGAAGAGAATAATATAGATGCTATTAAGAGGGAGCTTGACATGCATTTGAGGAAGAAAGGAAATCAATGGTTGCAACATCAGATCCAGATGAGGAATCATGGAAGGATACTTACATGGAGCATAACTATGAGCGTAGACTGGTTGGAGCAAATGCTCTGCTCCTGGTGTATTTGCTGTGTAATTCTAAGCAATCAAATCACAGCCTGTCCTTACCTGACCACGCCCATCCCAACAGATCATAATCAGTTGCAGGAACACTATCTAGTTGTTTCTTCTATACATTAACAGCAAAGTTTGCACCACACCATTTCCAAAACCCCCAGAGTAATGAGCTCATAAGCTATAAAACCTGAAACTGGAGCTGGTCTTTACGAGACATCTGGAATACATGTCGCCATTAAGCCATTGGAACGGGAACGGACTGTGCTTTTGATTTGCAAAGACATTCACTCCCCAAAACCGGGCCATTAGAATAGCATAGAGGCACAAAGCAGCAAGTAAGAAGAAACAGTTTCAGTTCTTTGTACTAGGTCCTGACCAGTCCTTACTTGTAAATATATTCCATTCATTCCTGGGACCAAAACATGCACGGCTTGAAATTACTTCATTTGTTGTTCTGTGGTATATACCATACACAGAGATAACCAAAGCTTATGATTTGGCTTAATCACCGGAGATAATATTGACAGTCTTAAACACGATCAAATAAAACACTGTCAGAAAATGAAATGTTTTACTCCAGCTGTTCAGGAGGAGAATACAGTCCCACACAAACATTTGATTCAGTCCTTCAGGAAACGACTGTCTTGAAAGAACAATAATGAAGAATACATGGTTTCCATATTTCAACATTGAACACTTAAAGCAATATTAGTTGCAGTTGTAACCATAACAAGCTGGTATGAAGGATGTGTACCATTTTAAACTTACCATGAGGCACAAAAGTGAATAATTGTGGTGGATAACTTCTAAAATCAGCAGTTATTTTTGACAATGGCAGGCACACAATGCATTGAATGCATTCTCAATGCTGCCAAAGCGTATTCCCTCATATCATTTCCCGTCATAATTTCTAATTAATTAATCTTTGCTATACATTGTTAGACTGCACATTCCAAGATTGCTATTATAACTAAAATTCAATCATTTTTTTCCAATATTTTCTGCAAATCCATCACATCATTTACTTGGGACGGCACAGTGGCATAATGGTTAGTACTGCTGCCTTAGTGCCAGTGACCCAGGTTTGATTCCCTATGGCGACTGTGTGGAATTTGCACATTCTTGCAGTGTCTGCATGGGTTTTCTCCCACAGTCCAAAGATGTGCAGGTTCAGTGGACTGGCCATGCTAAATTGCCCACAGTATCCAGGCATGTGTAGGTTAGCCATGGGAACTGCAGGGTTACAGAGAATGGTAGGGGGAATGGATCTGGGTGGGATGCTTTTCAGAGGGTCGGCATGAATTTAATGGGCCAAATGGCCTGCTCCCGCACTGTATAGATTCTATCAGGATGATGCAGCCAATGATGCAAAATGGAAACTAAGGCAACTCATCATAGCAGATTCCATAATCACAGATCTCAGCTAACTGGCTTTGCTTTAGTTGAAGGCCGTGCTGATTATTAGACAGACAAAGTAGTTCACTGAATAGGACTTAGCCCAATTCATTGGGATTTTTCCCCATTCAGCCCCAGATAACCTTAAATATCAATTTCCTAATAGGTAGCAAAGTATACCAAGACTCGGTGATGATAGGTTACACAGTGCTGGCCAGCTACATATCAAAGCGTTCCTCAGCCATGACTTTTCCATACGGTGCCTCTAGCTCTGGAAATTTAGGGAGGGTAGAACCCTGGACGTCGAGAGTGTATTGCTGGAAACACACAGCAGGTCAGGCAGCATCCGAGGAGCAGGAGAGTCGACATTTTGGGCTGGAGCCCTGTACCAATGTGCCTGACAAAGGGCTCCAGCCTGAAACGTCGATTTTCTAGCACCACACTATCGACTCTGATCTCTAGCATCTGCAGACCTCACTTTCCCCTAGAACCCTGGGAGCGAAGTGCCCATTCTATATTTGGAAAACACAAAAAAAAAAGGATGGATTGGGAGTTTATCAACATCGATGTGATTAGAATTGTGCAGCACTCCCACTTTCCCTCTTTTGCAACCGTCCATGCAACTGTGCTTAAAATTCTAAGAGTCAGCAACGTGCATGCAAAACACATTTAATCCAATGGCGAATTAAGCTTTCGGTTGGTGAAACTCTGCATCAGCTGACAATCCTAAATCTATAGACAGCCTCAGAGTCTCCCAGTCGAACATGGATGTTCTGCAAAATGGCTGCAACTATTCTGCCCAACTACGTTGCCATTAGCAAAAGATTTGAGAGCAGAGAGGTGGCACGGGCCTTTCTCAAGACTGAATTTCATTTTTAATGATCTTTACATTGGTCTCACTTATTCACATATCCATCATTGTTTGTTGAGTCTAGCTTCAAGAGAGAGCCAAAAATAAGCTGGCACACCTCATGATTAGCTTTGATGGTTACATGGTTTAGGTACACTGTGGAAGAAACAATAAAAGGGAAAGATGTGTTTTTGTAGTCACTGTTCATAGAATCCTAAACCACTACACTGGGCACTTCCCACTTCATCTTCCATGCCTTTGACCCCAATCTAATACTCTGCTCATACTGACACACCCTTGCTGATTCACAGCCTCCATTCTCAGACGCACAACTGCACAAATCCGAAAGATGCAGACCACCTTTAACTGATCATGAACAAAGTGCCATAAAGACCTCAAAGTGCACCATTGACCACCTCAAAAGGTCGGAAGCAACTTTGAAAAGTTTTGTGTTAATAAGTCTTCATGTCATTAAAATACATTTCACGTATTAACCCACCCCAGCCTGTCATAACACTTGATATGCCACAAACACACCACTGACTTTATCTCTCTCTCTCAACCTTTTGAGAAATGGAAATTTCCAATTCCCCTCAATTAAGTCTCCCCACTTATCAAGTTTCCTGTTCTTGAGAGCTCCTCAAAATCCCATTCTGTAATTATGCTGATTTTTTTTTACTGGCAAAATTCTTTGAAGATATTGGTTAGGCTACTTTGGGAATGTCGATTGTGGCCTCCCTGCTATAGGAAAGATATTGTTAAACTTGAACGGGTGCAGAAAAGATTTACAAAGATGTTACCAGGTTGGAGGGAGAGGCTGTTATGTTGGGGCTATTTTCCCTTGAGCATTGGAAGCTGAGGGGTGACCTTCTAGAGACTTATAAAATAACGAGGGGCATGGATAGGGTGAATAGCTAAAGACTTTTTCCCAGGGTAGGGGAGTCTAAAACTAGAGACTATAAACTTAAGGTGAGAAGGGAAAGATTAAAAAAGGGACTTCAGGGGCAACTCTTTATGTGTATTATGAAATGAGCTGCCAGAAGAAGTGGGGGAGGCTGGTACAATTACAACATTTAAAAGGCAACTGGATAGATACATGAACAGGAAGGGTTTAGGAGAGATATGGGCCAAATGGGAGTAAAATAATTTAGGATATCTGGTCAGCATGGACGAGTTGGCCTAAAGGGTCTGTTTCTGTGCTATACAACTCTATGACTCTATGACAGTAGTATGTTTCTATGTGCACCAAACTTCGAGTCCCCGTGACCTGTGTATCACAAATCACCCACTACGATTTGCACCCCATATTGCAAATCCTGAGTACAAACTCACCAATGCATCGTCATCACCTTGGAGGGATAGCAAACACCAGAGTAAACACAACACGAATAAACGTTTCTCTGCCAAAGGCAATCCCACACAGATTAAAGCAATGATGTCACCTCAATTTCTTAAAATCAATGTGTGGCACAAACAAAAATACAACAGCAGCCTTTGATAGTTTCTGATAGCAGAGTAAACCAGCAATCAGACATTCCCACATAACTCATTTACCATTCAGATTTGTATCCAGCAACTGCCACAGCAGTTCACTTCAGTAAATCACTGGTTCCAGACACACATCCATCATATAATGCGTGTTTGGTCTGTTCAATCCATCAATTGAACTGATAGGTTATCCAATTACAAACAAAAATCTGTTTGCCTGCTCCCTTATAAACTCCAAATCCCCATTTCTTTAATTTGCTGAAGATGAGATTTTTCCATTAAAATGGGGCAAGCAAGCCCTACCTCATCTATCAGTGAATATTCGTCCTGCTAAACCACACTGATACAGCTAGCAACTTACTTCACAAGAGCCTTCAATAGTCTTCACTGAAAGGGGAAAGGAAATATTTCTTCATGATCCCAGACCTGAATTCACTAAACATTCCAGCTCCTTTATTTGAGCTGCACTGTCTATTTCTTAAATGAATGATCATAAAATTACACCAAAGTGTTGCCAACACCTGGAGAGATTAAGGGGATATAGATATGTATTAGGAAGAGTAATCCTTTACAAAGCAACGCAAGTGAATCAAGTAGTTCTTTCTAATCACAATTCAACAAGCTTTTGTTTTAAATTGGTCAATTATTTCCAGAATTAATTTCTATTTGACTTGAGCAGGATGTATATCCGGGTTGAAGAGTTGTTTGCTAACATGGCTGGAGTCACTGGGACTAAACGAGTATAGGCCAGTGGGAATGAAGCGTGACCAAATCTAATCTTTATTGGCCATCACTTCGCTCTTTTTTTTCAAAATGACAATTCAACATGGTCAAACAGAAGTCAAGCCTCTTAGCCACTCTTGCCAACAGAACACCATGAATTATTTTTAAACTGCATTCTGTATTTTATGCCACATGGAAAAGAAACATGTCTCCTGACATCAGCAGGTTAATAATTTGTAGCAATACCTTGTAAATAGAGTTATCATCTGGATTCTATAGAATCTTTTTTTTAAAAAAGCTATCAATAATTTGAAACACCACAGTAAATGATTTGCAATATTCCAGTGCTGCAAGTGACAATCATGAAGAGTACATAGTCGCACTTAATGGAACTTATCTAATTATGACAAAATCAACAATACCAGTGAATACAAACAGGAGGATTACACTCTGGTGAAACTAGGCATTGCTGTAGAAGAAAGACACGAGGGGTTGCGATCTCAATGAAGCATACATAAATATCCCAGATGTCTTTCTCACACCAGTATCTAAAGAATAATGGTCAACTGACAGACTTCAGTTTTCACTGCCAATTGCATGTCAATACAAGCCAGATGGACCCCTGTGTCAGGGAAGCTCCCAAGGTGGGACACATTTACATCAGAAGACAGCCACTGCAATGGCTTGCTCTCACTGCAAATACCGACAACACTAGAAGTTGCTGGGACCCCACTGGATACTCTGAAAAAGATTCACAACAGGCTGAAAGTATTTCGCTTTCCTTTGCATTATTTTGTTATTTATTAAGGGGATGGCCTTGTGGCATTATCACTGGACTGCTAATCCAGGGACCCAGGTGATGTTCTGGGGATCTGGGTTCATAATCCTGCCATGGTAAATGTCAGAATTTCAATTCGATAAATATCTGGAATCAAGTGTCTAACGATGACCGTGAAACGATTGTTGATTGTTGGAAAATCCTATTTGGTTCACTAATGTCCTTCAGAGAACAAATCTGCCAACCTCACCTGGTCTGACATACATGTGACTCCAGACCCACAGCAATGTGGTAACTCTTAAATGCTCTATGGACAATTAGGGATGAGCAATATATGTTGGCCCAGTCAGTGACACTCTCATCCTATGAATGAATTTTTTTTTAATTGTTCGATACTTCTTCTCCACTACTGATGCTATTTCCCTCACTTTCAGATTTGCCAGCAGCAGTAACTCTCCAGTGCTCATAAGTGTAAGCCAGAAGGCTGTCCATCAGTGGGATGAGATCAGAACCAGAAGCAATCCTGTATTCATTGAATATTTATGGTGTGTTGTTCCAGTTGGGGTCATTGGATGCTGTTCAGGCATGGGAACCGGGCTCAATTTTACTTTCTCTGTCTTTGGATCAAGTGTCAGACCAACAGCCCCAGTCACCTAGCTACCCTTAACTGCTTCCCTTTGTAAAGCCGGCAAACTCAAGGAGAGATCTGGGTTTGAACCTGAAACGTTGCTGCCCGTTTAACGTTGAAGCGAGCACTTGGAGCTACATCCGCACTGTGAAGTGATGAGACACCATCGACATGAGACGATCTGCCCAGCAAGTGCTCAGCTCGCTGCCTCGGTTGAAAATGAGCGCTTGAATTAAAGTGTTGGGGAAGTAAGAGTGCAGCACATGCCAATTAGGTGAGCAGGTGTTATAGTAACCAGCTGGAAACTTCCTTCACTCAGAGACAAGGCTGAGAGAGAAGCAAAACACTGGCAATTTAAAACATGCTGCTGATTAAAATTAAAATGATGAGCAGATTAATCGCCAGGGAAAGTTGAACAGTACGGTGAAAATTATGGGGTTCCTTATGAGTTGTTGAGTCACAACAAATCACTTATCCTATTTATGATATATACGTGAGTATTGGACCAGGATAATGTGTAGCATTAAGATAAGTACAAACATGCTAACACAGTGTATTCTTTACCGAGAATGTTTGATCCTATCCAGGCCATATCACATAAAAATATATACATTATGTACTTACATATCTATATCTACATGGTCATAATGTATTAATTATCAGTACTAAAGGGATTATGGAATCTTGACAATTGCTCTGGCTAGAATTATATATCAGTATGTGGCAAATGGCTCCTTTTGTTGAACAAGTGGGACTGCAGCTGATTAGCAATAAAATCACTATCCAGTCACTAATGGCCTGAATCAATGTTTCAATGTGTGTTATGCTGTACTGGCAAAAGGAGATCTTGACGATTAAGAAACAGAGTACAATCGCTCTCCTCCGCATCAGAGAGTTCCTTGGAACATTTTTTTTATATAACTGACCCGAGCCTTCTCTTTCTCTCTCTCTCCCCCCCCCAACCCCCCTCCATCTCTTTCTATCTGCTGGAAGCACTCCAGCTTTGATATAATGTCACAATCTTGTAAAATGAAATCTCTTTCTGCTATGTGATGTGAAACCACATGGAAACACTTGGCAGAACATAATGCTGGCAGTCAGCGGAGATAAGATACTGTAAAGAATGCTGGCAGTGAGATATGAAATGCAGGGGTAACACAAACTGGAAAACTCCCGAGAAACAAAGGTGCAACACATTATTTAAAGTTATACATTTTATGAATCACAAAACCTCTGGTGAGCATGGAGGCAATACGTACTGCAGTTTTAATAAGATAACAGAATTCAATGCCACTAATCAGTCATGAATGATGATTCCTGTTGGTTCCCAACACAAGTCATTTCCAGCAGGAAGACAGAGAGTTGAGAATGGTTTTCCAGAAATGGGGGTGCATGGAACAGTGAGGGGAGGGGAGATGGTCAGTGGCAGAGTTGGGGGGGTTGGGGTAAAGAGACAGAGAGGAAAATGTGAATTGAGTTCAATTCAGTTATTTCTGGTCTTTTTTTGGCAGACAGTTACAAAAGTCATCACTGCTGATGTGGGAGCACAATTTGTATCCACTCATCTTGTCCCAAGAGATCATGCCAGTCAAATGAAAAGAAGGTGCATTTCAACATCACCTAAGCAATTGAGGTAGGGAAATATCGAAATCGGGGCATGATTCAAGACTGAACCCACTTTTGAATTATGAGAATGCACAGAAACAATTTCAAACTTGTTTGAAGATTTCAAACTTGCATTGAGAGCTGAAGTCAGCTGTTGAGTTTGATTTAATGTTTAAACTGCAGAAACAGGCTAAGTAAATTAATACAGTCAATCTTTTTCAGAAAGAAGAGCATTACCCACAAAGTTTCCACTGCTTGGTCAAAAATCCTCGAACTCCCAACCTGACAGTGCTGAGTATCACTACACCATATGAACCGCAGCGGTTCAAGAAGACACCTCACTACCAACTTCTCAAGTGCAATTCAGAATGGACAATAAATGCTGGCAAGCCAGCAATGGCCACAGTCCATAATTAATGTTTAAAAAAGTTATAGATCATAGAGTTATACAGCTCAGAAGCAAACCTTTTCGGTCCAACTCGTCCATACAGACCACATATCCGAAACTGATCTAGTCCCATTTGCCAGCATTTGGCCCAAAACTCTTTAAACTCTTCCTATTCGTATAGCCATCCAAATGCCTTTTAGATGTTGTAACTGTACCAGCCATCACCACCCCCTCTGTGAGCTCATTCCAGACACGTACCACCCTCTGCGTGAAAAAGTTGTCACTCAGGTCCCATCTAAAATCTTTTCCCACTCTCCTTAAACCTGTGGCCTCTAGATTTGGAGTCCCCCACCACAGAGAAAAAGGCCTTTGCTATTCATGTCCCTCATGATTTATATACTTGGGGAGTCGGACATTCAATCACCACAGACTCCTCATAAATGTGGAAATTGAATCCGAGACTGACAGTACACAAAGGCTGCACAACAACATTTTGTCACTACCATTATAAAGTATAAAATTCATCATCAAGGCATACTGTTTAAATGCATACAGCTGATTCAAGCATCAAATTGCCTCCTGTTATTTGTGTTGTCAGTTATCGCCACATTAACCATCGTCAGGGTGTTGCTTGATTTTTCTTGACAGAATGATAAACCTAATATCTGTATATTAACCGCAAAATAAAATTATTCTCCCTCTCCACTGGACAACAAGCAATAGGCTAGACTTTAATTAAAGGCTACAATTGATGCTGATTCTCTTGGATTGGGAAGAGTAAAACAAATTAAATTAGCCAAGACTCAGAATCATGACCACTAACCAGTCAGTTTAACAAGAGAATGCACGTGTAGGAGTAGGAGAGGAATCAGCAAAGACATACAAAATAGCAAACAGGGTAAGGTCCCATATTTAATTTTAAAAAGCATTTCAATTCACAGAAGCAATGTGTTAAGCACAAGTCAAAATTCTTTTTCTTTGAAATAATGTCTAAAATAAAAAGATCAGTGATATTCACCCTGTGATGGATTCAGAATGGGACAGAACAATATAACAAGTCAGCGCAGACCTTTGCAAATTAATTAGCTCATTCTAGAAGAAAAGGCCACTTCTCAACATTTTACTGATGCATTTTTGTAGTGCAGTCACTATTGGGATTTATCTCAAATTGAATCTAACTTTATATAAACATCTTACACATAGAAATAAATCTAGCACCATCACAACATATAATACTTCATTACCACAAGTTCTGATGAAATATTAACTTGCTTCTCTTTCAGATAGTGACCCACTGTGCTAATCCAGCAATTTTTGACTCCTCACTCGAGCTGTAATACAAACCAACATCTGTTGTTACCAGAGACTGTGACTGATCCCTGATCAACACATGAACCTGAGCTGTTCATCTATTGTTTAAGGATTTGTAAACAATGAGATGGTCATATATTTGAGGCATGTAAAACATTCAGAACTTAGTAACTCCTCTGGGAAAAATTTAATTTTAAGTCAAAAAACTGGAGCTTGAATTGAGAGCAATGGCCCTAAAGCTCCATCTCTGCTGAAAAAGATAGTTATGTGGATGCATACAGTTCAAATTAAAGACTAAAGATCACCTTGTGCGGATTAAGATAATGTCGACCTGAAGTCTGTCATTATTTCAATTTTTCTGAGCTATTAATCAAAGACACTTCAGGTGTCACCTTTCCTCGATGCATCGAACATCACAGTACTAACAAAAATTGGAGTATTTATTTACTGGCTGGCTAGGATTGCTGTTTAGGGGAAATTAGGCCGGATGCAAAGACATTTTCTTTGTGCAACACTACTCTGCAGCAAGAAAGACTGAAATAAACCATGGAATCCTTTCATTAAGATCTCAGTTCAAGTCATCTGACCTTCCTGCTGCATTGAATGTAACCAATTTCATGTCTGCAATCTATTACACTGATAGAAATAGAAAATGTAGTCTTTTTAAAATAAGTGCACATTTTCAAGGGTGTTTTTGCATTGAAAACTATAAACCGCAAGCAATACAGTCAGAAGGGATTCTGCAACACTTGGCCGCAAAAGTTTCATATTTTAACAATTAGAAACTTGCATAAGACATAGAAGCAGAAATTAGGCCATTCAGCCCATTGAGTTTGCTCTGCCATTCAATTATGGCTGGTAAGTTTCTCGACTCCACTCTCCGACTTTCTCCCCGTAACCCTTGACAATCAAGAACCTATTTATCTATCTCCATCTTAAATATATGCAATGACCCTGACCTCTACAGCCTACTGTGGCAGTGAATTCCACATATTCACCACTCTCTGGCTGAAGAAACTTCTCCTCGCCTCCATTCGAAAAAGGTCTTCCCTTTTGTCTAAGGCTGTGCCCTCATCTCTCCTACCAGTGAGGCATCTTCCCAATATCCACTCTGTCCAGGCCATTTGTGTGGTATCATACTGTGTCCATCAAGATGTCCTAGAAAACTTCAGAAGCATAGTTCATCAAATGTGAAGTACATGAAGTGCAATGGTAAAACATTTTATCATTGTTAAATTGGTAAATGCAGCAGTCAATTCGCATCAACTCAGAAACAATTGTTTGGTGTTGGCCATGATTGGGATGTTAGTGAGAACACCTAGAGAGCTCTCTGCCTTACTTTGAGTTTTTATTTTTGACTTTGCATCACCACTGATGATTCACATCTCCTGCTCATCTGTTGAGTCTTCAAGATTGAGTGCAGTCCAAACAATTCACTGTACCATGCAATTGGGATATTGGACTATTGTAGTGTGCTTTATCCAGTAACAGCACTTTTCTGTTGCAATTTGAAGACATAATTCTTCCAACTTCCAAGCTCCATCGTGGCATCTTCAGTGCCATGTGCTTCTCTCATGTTCAGATATTCTCAGCAGTTGAAATTATGACTTTGTGTCCCACTTGCATACATCTTTGTTTCAGTCCCTGAATTGGATCCTTACACAGCATAGCTCTCAATACAGTGGATCTTCTGACAGGCTCCCCTCAGCCTAGTCCTCATCATAACCAAACATTCTTCCATTAGAGCAATTCTTTGAAAGTTCCAAGTTCACAGTTCTTGAGCCACAGAAACAGACAGCTCAGAACTCCATTTGACATCCAATCTGAAGGGCAGGACTGCTGATAATGTAACACTGGAATATTCACAGAACCCCTACAGTGTGGAAACAGGCCAGTAGGCCCAAAAAGTCCACACCAACTCTCCAAAGAGTAACCCACCCAGACTCTACATATACCCCTGACTAACGCACCTAACCTACACATCCCTGAACACTGTGGGAAATTTAGCACGGCCAATTCACCTAACCTGCGCATCCTTGGATTGTGGGAGGAAACCCACGCAGACACAGGGAGAATGTGCAAACTCCACACAGACAGTCACCCGAGGCTGGAATCAAACCCGGGCTCCTGGTGCTGTGAGGCAGCAGTGCTAACCACTGAGCCACTGTGCTGCCCAACACTGTCATATATAATATATTCAAGTTCGGGAGGCTTGAATTTGCTTTATCTGGACTCAAGAAATGACTGTACGAACCAAACTGACACTTGCTTCACTCCATATTTTACAACACAAAATGCTCAATAGAAACAGCTCAAAATTTATAAGTGTGTCTTCTGACATTTCATGGTTCATGTTTATCACACGGATTAGACTTCCATCATTATGCTTGACTGAAATCCCAATGAATAATTGCCATATATACTCGTGTATAGGTCAATCTCGTGTATAAGTAAATCCCTTACTTTGGACAAAAAAATCTTGTATTTTTCATATATCTTGTGTATTGGTCAACATTACTATATCGCATTATAAACCTCTTACAAAAGGAAACTGCATGAACCCACCAGCCCACTTAAATGAAACTGCATTCATTCATTCGTAACAATAACTCTCCTCATCGCTCTTTGTTTACTATATTGCATATCTATTCATTCATTCCTCTACGTAGGCCACTTTACTACAGCACATTTTGATTCATTCAGACCGGTATGAAGTCTATCAGTATTTACTGCACTTTGTTCACTATATATCCAAAAGTTAATATTGTTAAAAAATTAATCATTTTAATTGCGCCATTATGCCTGAATAAAAGTGACATATAGTAACTACATATCTTTAATTCTTTGATGAATTTGTTAATGTTGCTGAGGTGCATAACATACGAGAGTAAATTGGAGAGAAGCAGAAGTATTTGACAGAAAGTTCAAGATGCTTACACATTCAGAATTTAATAAATGTTTCCTTTTAAAGTGTGGCATTATACCAAGCCATGATGATGTTGAACAGTGTGATTTTGCAGAATTTCAACGTATCTTTAACATGTTAGGTTCTCATACTGATCTCTTGCTTTTGTCCGGCTATTACCTTTACCAGAATTCATTGTGTTTTTCTTCTTTACCCAGGATTAGTTGTGCAATCAAAATCGACTTTTGCTAATAATATGGTATTTCAAACTGCAGCATAGATTTCAGCCCCTCAAAACTTGTGCCCGTTTATTAGTCGACGATCTAAATTGAACCTTTAAAAATTCAAAGTATATACGAGTAAATACGCTATCTCACATTTTTGAAAAATTCTTTGTTACAGCATGGACAAAGTCTGCTTTTTGAAACATACTCCTTTGAGGAATTAATCAATCTTACAGAAAACTGACCAACACAAAGATTAGCAAACAATTAATTAAATTTACTTCTGTGTACAGTAACAAAGTTAATTTATATCTGACAAGTCTACAACATGTCATACATCAATATACTGCAGTTAGCTTTCTTGATGCCAAAAGAAAATCAGCACTCAAAGCATTTTTCCATCTTTTTAAATTGATTCAAATTTGTGCAGAGCTCTGCCAACTAGGAAAATTAGGCTAAGCCATTCATTAACCTGTCTATTTACAACCACTATCAAAATAAGCACAATCATTTTGTGACAGGAAGAGTTTAAAAGTGGAATAAGAATGTGGAGCTAAAGTTTCAGCCGATTATGTTCTGTTGAAACATGGACCAGCATTGAGGTAAGTCATTTTCAAACACAGTCTTTTCTCAAATACTTCAGCAAAACCTTTGAGCAATCAACTCCATTGTGTCTGTGGGAATATGACATTTCAAGGCTGAAACTATTTACTCAATGAATACAGATCTCATCATCCAAGCGCAGGAATTAAGTGAGTTATGGAGGTCCTATAAGTGAAATATATTCAATGTCTTCTGGCCCAATTATGTCTTTTCTTCATAACACAGATAACAAAATATGGACCCATGAACGAGAATAAAATGTGTTTAAAAAGACTCTGATAAAACGCACAAGACCATATTAACTTCTCAATTGCAATGACATGAGGAAACCATTATGAGACACCACATGTGACAGTAAAAAATTGTTCAACTCATTTCCTGTATCCAAATAACAGATCCTGATGAATATACCTGGGCTAGACTTTAACACTGTAAATCATCAAGGGCTTAAAAGATACTGCAAAATGTAACGGTGAAACTGAAACATTATGAAAAGTTATTTGGAAAAGTGTTTATCTCACATTGATTTCTGTACTGTTACACAGTACAGTAAGGTGTTTCTTAATGGATTCCAGAGCTGGTAACAAAACAGTCAGAAAGGAAAATAACATCCTAAACCAAACGACTCCGAACAGTTTGATATGGGTATTTGCAGACATTGAATGTATCCTGGTGTCAATGTTTCTTCACATTCCCTATTAACAATTGTTAATAGGACTGTTAACATTTTCTTCACAGAGATTTATGTACACTGCAAACATCACAAGAATTCACAATCTCTCCTCCAAACCCATCACCAGTCACGGTGTTCAGCAGATAAAAAAATCACCTTTGTTTTGCAGAGACAAATAAAGTACAACACAAATAATTGAATTTATATCAACATCTTGACTATGTTCAGTACATTATTGACTGGCCAGCAAAACTGCTCATAACAACGTGCTACACAAAATTACTGGATCTATTCTCAGCAGTTGATCAATGCCTCAATTATGAAGCCTTCTACTTTTTGTTGCATTTTCAGCTCTATAAATAAATTCTCAATTTCTCATGCATTGGTGAAGTGAGTCAGGACTAGGCTGAATTTAACAATTATTGTGCCATCCAGTTTTTGTAAATTTCAAAGTAATAAGACATCCCAAGAAAGACGTCTGCAGTGTACTATGATTACCAGACTATTGTCTGACTACTCACTATAAATCATGCTAAAATGAAGCAATTAATTATTGCCAAAAATAACAGTATTCTTGAAAGATAGAAATTAACTCACTTTGTTTTACTTCATTCAATCAAGGTCCTTTTATCGTGCATATGACCATTTCTGATAATCTTTCAGCAAGATAATTTTTAGACGTGACAGCATGCAGTAGTTCTGTTTACATCTCTACATCTATTCAAAACTACAAAATGATCCATTAAAGTAAAAAGAAAATCATTGGGCCAAAATGAATTCCCAACAAGGAAACTTTCAATTTGCTGACCAATACAAAAGTTCTCTGATAAGCAATACATCAATTTATAATTATCTGTACATGGTTCTCAACAACAAAAAAAAATCAACATTACTGATTTGGATCAAGGGTTTATCACCATGTATTGGAAGGTGAATTTTCTTGGTGGGCCCTTCCCTGTTGCTTAAAAGCAAAATATAAATGAATCTATTTTTATTAATAAAATATTGTTGAGTGCTAACAACTTCAAAACTGGTGCAACGGGCAATATTTTCACAACAGTGTGGAACGCTTAGAAAGGAAACAGGATGCAATGCTAGATTTGGACAAGGAAAACAGGGGAACTAAATCACAGCCACATTTACAGGTCTGTAGGTGTCTAACTGGCAAAACTCTGAAAGAATGGACATTGGATATTATGTTTGCACAGAATGGATGCACTAAGTGCATTCAATTTTATTACCACTTTAAGAGGACAATATTTAAATACTTTCACACAATTAAAAAATGTTTAAGTTTCTAACCACTTAAAGTCATAAAATTAAATATTCTGATACAGTACATGAAACTATAATTGTGCACCTTACTAATACTACTCCACCATGCAGTAATGAAGAAGCTGTTATCAAGATGTACCTGCACATTTAGAGTACAGTTTTCAACCAGTTCCTAAGGAGCACCTCCGCTGAACTGTGCAATTTATTTTACTGATTACTTCCCTTCATAAGTGAAGTACATTACACCTTTACATTGCTAGATCTCAATAAAGTTAAAACAAAACATTTATTTTAACCATTTAAGGAATACGTTAATAAAGTGAGTTACCATTCCTCAGTTTTAAATCAATGGTATGGGGCCTACCCACATCAAACATGGATTAAAAAGTCACCTACTGTAACAAAAGATCGATTTCCATCCACTCCCATAAAAGCACAATGGATTCTGCAATTTCAATAATTGTTACTCAGCTTCTGGGCAGTTGGACTCCATGAGCTACATATCCATAACTGTGCTTTGGAAACCAACAGATCTCATTGTCAACTGATTTAAGTAATTATATTTCCACCTTTTATTTTCTAATACAGATCAATGCTGATCAACTTAATTTAGGATGTGGAGGAGCTGGTGTTGGACTGTGGTGTACAAAGTTAAAAATCACACAATGCCAGGTTATAGTCCAACAGGTTTATTTGGAAGCACTAGCTTTCGGAGGTGACAGCCACCTCATGGAGAAGCAGCTCTCCGAAAGCTAGTGCTTCCAAATAAACCTGTTGGACTATAACCTGGCATTGTGTGATTTTTAACTTTGTACACCCAGTCCAACACCAGCACCTCCAAATCATAAATCATGTTGATTTTTAAACTTAATTTATGGCTCTGAAGGATTTAGCAGGATTTCATTGTAGATGTGACATGTCAACAAAAATTCTGCCAATGACTATCAGGAAATTACAACAGCAAAATCAGTCCAGCCCAACAGTGGCTGCGATATTTAAAGATTCAATATAACCTCAGGTTTACAACAATGGGAAGGGGAAACACAGAATTTGCTTAAGAGGGGGTAATATCAAAATCTATAAAATATTTTAAGTATTGATGGCTAGGCATTGTCTAAGGATCTCAACATTGGTAGTGAATCCTAGTCACATGTTCAATCTAAAAAGAAAAGGCACCATCTCGACTAATACATCCAGTGCTGTTGAAGTAACTTTCTAGGCAATTCCATGTATCATACAGAACCACATTATTTTACTGAACTTCTCTCTCTTTGAGAAAACTCTAAAAACAATCAACACCACAGGGCTTGAAGCAGTTTGTTACAAAGTAATTTTACAAGACTGCATCAGTTTACCATTTACATCAGCTAAATAGAAGATGTGTTTTGCACTTCAAAAGAACAAACAAGAATATGATCAATAGCCCAAATTTACAAGTTCAGGATATCTTCCTAATCCAATTCATTTCATCATTAATCTGACATTTAAAATAAAATCTAACATTGAAGATGTTATTCCAAGCAAGTAACCATTTCTTCCTATAGATGTCACTGAGAAGATCCGACGGTTACAAAGAAACAGTTGAAACACTCATTTAAGACAGTATAAAAACAACACGTGAGAAACAGGTAACAGACATACAAACCCACTGCTTACAATAACATTGCTATATGCAGGGATGTGATATTACAGTACCAGAGTCAAAGTATATGCATTCAATTTATAATAAGCTTATTAATAAAAACTGGTAGAAAATCTCCAGAGATAAATCTCATCTCCAGCACAACAGCATTTATATCCGAGTGAAACAAAAAATTAAAACAATATTCCTCCTTAATATCAGAAAAATTAGAAATAATTTGATTTTAGAAACTGACTTTTGAAAGAACTTCAGAATAAATAATGTAAAAATAAACAAAACCAATACTGGTACTCTTGGACACGAAGTTATGAAATAATTTAAAGGCATAATTCATCCACTACTGCTGTTTAAAATAAACAAACATGGACTGAGGCTATTTACAAATGTTTCTCAATAGGTGGTGGAGGGGAAGTCAGTTGCTGTTATCTCAGTAGAGTTGGTCCTTTGAAACAGGGCTCATCCCAACCAGTGGTTCAATGGTCTACTATCCAATTCCAATTATTGTTAAAAGATGCCCCTTATTTAACACTGACAATGGGATAATCTCTGTGCAAAGCTTATAATTACTTTGTTGATATTAAGAGCTAGAAATGGTTTTGTGGAATCAAACAAAATTTCATTGTCAAGAGATGAGGCACTCCACATAAACACCAAAATCTAACTTGATTAGGGAGAACATTTATGAACGCATTCAGGAATTCTGCCAACACTCCTGACTTTTTCCATACATGCAAAATTAGGATCACATTTACACTGTAATTTTTCAAAGTGTGCTGAACTTTATGTGGCATTTCCAGAACACTTCTCAATAAATAGTTATGCCATTTCAAGTAATTATCATCCAATGCAATTTCTGCTGCTCCAATCCAATCCTTGGACTCTCCCTGTCTCTTTGTATATTGTCCAACATATGAGTTAAATCAACTTCTAAATCATTCAAATACAGTAGCTAGTGGCTTTTAAACCTTCCCAGTCACAACTCATTTTGGCCAAGTTCAGTCTCCACATTTACAGAATTCTCAGTTCTCCACAGGGAAGTGCCAAATATAATCAAATTCACAAAAATTACAACACTTGGGCCTAATGTTTCAGCAATGCATGAGTTACACAAGGTGTACAAATCTCAACCAGCTCAAATCAATGTCCTCCTCTCACCCTTTATAAAATATTGACAGCTTTCAGACTTCCAAAAAATTTCTCGGTTGCTTTCAACTTTTAATGGCCGAGGTGAAGGGTAAAAGAAAAATATCAACGAACTACACAGTCAATAATAAAAGTCGAGCTACGACCTGCGTAAATGAGTTTTCAACTCTAAGCTATGATAACAGAATAGTTTAATCAAACAACATGAAGTGCAGTTTAATCAGTTACTCTATGCTGGGATATTGTGGTGCAACCTTAAAGCTGAATCACATTTGAAGCTTCAAGTCAGAAGGAGGCAATAGTTTGCATTATCCAACCGATCTCTTACCTCGAGAGCTTCCAAGGTGACAAAACTGGCTATTCCAAATCCATCAATGAGATCTTCCTCTCCTGAAGTGGAGTCTTTCCTCCGACGTCGCGGGGGTCTGGGACGGGATGAGGCGGGATTTTTGTGACTGCCCTCTCGCTCAGACCCTGATGAGGATAGAGTGCTGATCGCCCTCGAAGTGCCTCCTCCTCCTCCTCCTCCCTTTGCTTTTCTGTCTCGGTTTCTCTGAGCTCGAGATCGCCTACTCCGGCGAAGCCCACTGCACCGAGGGCCATCCATTGCACACACAAGAATTCCCCACACACACAAAAAAAATGTGACTGGTTGTGTATATATATGTATTTGTTTGAACTCAACAAAATTAACAATAGCGATTCCACAAAGCCCAGGCAAAGCACTTTGCAGGAGGCGATGGCTGGATACACGTCGTCTGTATATTAATCACCGAGTCAAAAAAAAAATCCGCAAGAGGTGAATCCGTTTATAACTTAGATGGAGAAATTATCCCAGTATTCCCATAATAATTCCAAGCGAGCCGACGATCCAGACGGAAATTGACTAAATTCCAAGTGAAATTGACAAGAAAATCCCCAGGTGAAATTGACCAAATTCTCAAGTGAAATGGACCAGGTCTCCACAGTGCAGACTGACGTTGATTCTACAATAACACACTTTTAGAATTTTTTTTCCCCCAGAAGAGATACGAGTGTTTTTTTTAAATTCCCCCAATACTTTCAGCAGCAGTAATCTCCCGGAATCCACAATAACCACGACCACAATTTGGTCCTTCCTAAAAATTAAAAATAAAATCACACACTTGCAAAATGCTCTTTCCTTCCACTTGTAGCGAGCGGATAATAACTCGAAATTCTGGCTGATTTTAACGTCCCTTCCATTATCTCCGCATTTGAACCAGTTACTGAAAAGGTGCTCAGCGACAAAACGATGTTTGATCCACACCTTTCCTCTCTACACTCACTATCTCTCATCCTCCCTCAATCTCTCTCTCTCTCTCTCCCGCACACACGCACCACCCTGTCTCTTTCCCCCTCTCTCTCGCTTTCTTTCTGTGTCTGTCTATCTGTCTGTCTGTCTGTCTGTCTGTGCCCCCCTCCTCTCTCCACACCACCACCCCTCTCTCCCACCCTCCCTCTGCCTTTCTCCTCCCCCCCCCCCCCCTCTCTCTCTCTCTCTCTCTCTGACTTCTTTGTCTGAGATAAAATTCACGCACCGCACATCCCACCACAGTAGATTCCAGCTCTAGCCATCAGACTGAAGACTTTCGGACCTGACGGGGTTTTTTTTTGTTCTCCTTCAGATTACCGACCAAATGCAAAGAGGAAAAGAAAAGGGGGGGGGGGGAGGTGAAGGTAGGGTGAGGGAAATCCTAATCGAGGAGGAGGTGGGGGAGAAAGGAGGGAGGAAGAGGTGGAGAAGAATGGAGAGAAAGGGGGGAGGAAGAGAAAGAGAGAAAAAAAGAATCCTTTGGAAGGAATGGAGCTTTCCCTAGACTGTAGTACACCAGATCCACAGCCCCTTCAGCGGAGGGATAACAACTTACGCCAGTTCCGCTCATGTCTACCTCCTCACCAGGAAATAGTCCAAGCAGATTTGCTCGGGTTTAACCCCGGACTTTGACAGGGATGCGCTGGCCTCGGGTCCGCTGGCTGTGTGGGGCGGACCGCGCTCTCTCTGCAGCCCCGAGTCCGAGGTGGGGACCAGCCGCAGTGTTTACCAACAGCCCGGCCTCTTTAATGACACACCATTCTTCATTCTGTTTGCACTCTGCATCTGTGCGCTCGTGTTTCTCAAGTTCTGCTGAAAGTGACACAACAAACGCGTTCGGGGAGGAGGGGTGGAATAAATCACTCCCGCTGGCAATCTGCCCCCTCCTGAAGGGTCAGTGAACCCCTTTCTCCAAGCCGTGCGTGGCTAATTACCGCTGCTTTATCCCAGTCCAGACTTATTATGGAAAAAAAATAGACAAGGCTAAGTTGGAGCCAGGCACTCTCTTGTTGGCCGTCAGTCTCCTGGGAGATGATCCACCAGCCGCTGGGTGTCCCAGGGATCGAGCCCCTTTGGGCTGGGGAAGAATGGCCAGGGTTTGCTGCCTTGGCCCGGATTCCTAGATCTCCTGCAGCATGGATCCCGGTCCACCTCACTGGCTCCCGAGCCGAAGTTTCCGAAGCGATCGATAATCGGTGACCAAGGGTGCCCCATTGGAAGGGGGTCCTAAGACGGTCAAACAGCGCCAATCCCAACCTCACCCACCGAACACCCCTCCCACCACCAAAACCCCCTCAAAAAACAATAACGTGGACAAACCCCCAACTTAGCAAGCGCCTGACTTTCTGTGTTCAACTTTGAGAGCAGAAAACGGTATAAATCACAAATAAACGCACGGCATATAGGACATGTTTAACAAAATAGGGTAGACTGGATTTCCCTTCATTTGAAATTAACTAAAGTTAATTACTGCCCTCAGATATCCGCAGCCACCGACTACAGTTTGATCAAACTCCTCACATTTGCACCCCCATTAAAAAAAAGTTATGGTTGAAGGCTTCAACTTGCCCGATCCGGTTTTAGTTATGACATTGACTAACTTTGTAGCGGAGTTTCTTCTGACAGAATGGACAATTTCCGCAATAAGATGCATATTTATCCAAGCTAATGATTTCTCGTGTAACAGTGATCGAATTTAAACAAGACAGCACTAACTACTTGCCATCTTCCCCACACACACCCCCCAATCCTTTAAACTTACTGCCATACCAGATGTCACCCCATGTATAAACATTCAAGCTGTGACTGCACCAAGTGTCTCACTATTTGATGATGAAAAACGTTTGATGGAAATAATTAGAAAGATAGAGACCAGCACTCAAAGAGTAAAAAGGCACCCAATGCTACATGACCAATACATGATCTGTCAGCACCTACTGTCCTCCATGGGCAGAACTGCAAGTTCTAGCATTAGCTACACTCACATCGAGCAGCAAATTTCACTGAAACATGTTGAACTGAAATTCTTCCCATTTAGACTTCAGCGCAGCACTTAAAATGAGTCTCTTGTTAAGTTAAAAAGTGGAAAATTGAAAGGTGCAAAAGCAATTGAGAATGTTTCAAGCTTGCTTTTACTTCAAAAACGTTTTAGGTGGAAATGGTCCTATGTGATTTAATTGTTTCAAAATCCACACAGTAAACATACATCAGGTTAGTTAGGACCAGTTAACAAATGCAACTGACCTTTGCAAAGATCTCATCATCCAATATCCCAAGTTGGGCCCACTTCCTCTTTTAGATTCTAGCTGTGAAAGTTATTGTTAAATCCAACAGCTTGATCAGATTTCCAGAATGCTTGTTTATTTGTAATTTCGGAAGAAAGATGGATAGTTTAAAGGAACAGCACTTCAGTGGGAGTCTTGAACAGATTTGCTTCCAGAAATAGCCAAGAACACAGGTTATATCTTTGACTCTGGCAATAAGTCTACATGTTGGAAGCTGGGTTAAATTTAATAGATCTGCTGAAATGCCAATGATACAATTTTTACACTTATCACAGCTTGGACAAAAAAAAGTCAACTTCAGGGTGTTATCACTGAGATGTGGAACTTATTTCCAATTTGGGCATTCGATATGACACAATCACACTCTCATATGGGTGGCTCCTGTGTAATATTCCCACTTGCTCTCCCACAATGTTTCTCAGACTCAAAAGGTCATGACTAAAGAAATAATTTGCATTTGTATGGTGCTTTCACAGTATCTTAAAGCACTTTACAGCTGAATAACTGCTTGTGAAATTGAGTTATGCAGAAAATAAGAGCCTATGGTGTTGGGGTATTATATAAGCATGGATAGAAGGCTTGCTAACAAATAGAAGACAGAAGCATGGGATACATGGGGCATTTCAGGATGGAACGAATGGAGTGCCAAAGGGATCAGTACTGGGGTCACAATTACTTACACGATACATTAATGATTTGGATGAGAGCTAGGAATGTACGATCGCCAAGTTTGTGGATGCCACAGAACTAGGAGAAGGCAAGTGATGACAATCACACAAAGATTACAGAGGAATTACAGACTGGTTAAGTGAGTGGGCAAAGGCTTGGCAGAACGAATATAATGTGGGAAAATGTGAGGTTATGCACTTTGGCATTTAGAATGGAGAAGGTAGTTATTATTTAAATAGAGAAAGACAGCAGAAAGCAGCAGCACATAAGGATTTAGGAGATTTTGTGAATAAATCACCAAAAGCTAGCATCCAAGTTCAGAAGGCAAATGGAATGTTGGCCTTTATTTCAAAGGGAACAAAGTATACAAATACAGCAGTCTTATTAAAGCAATGCAAGGCATGAATTTTAGATCACACCTATAATATTGTGACCAGTATTCGTCCTCTTATTTAAGGAAAGATGTATTGGCATTGCAGTCAGCCCAGAGTTGATCCTGGACATGGAGAGATTTTCTTGTAAATATATATTGGACTTGTATTCATTGGAGTATAAATAATGAGACGATGTTATTGAAACGTGTAAAATTCTTAGAGGGTTTTATCAGGTAGGTACTGAGAATGCTTTTCCCCTTGTTGGAGAGTCTAAAACCAGAGGCCAATTCAGGGCTCACCCATTTAAAACAGAGATGAGGAAGAGTTTCTTCTTTCAGAGGATGGTGAACCTATGGAATTCTTTACTGCAGAGAAGGCTGCAGAGACTGGCTTGTTACACATATTCAAGACTGAGATGGACAGATTTTTAATCAGTAAGAGAATCAAGGCTTATGGGAATAAAACAGTGAAGTGGAGTTTTGGATATTAGATCAGCCATGATATCAGCGAATAGCAGTGCACACTTGATAACCTGAATAGCCTATTTCTGCTCTTATATCTTCTGGTCTTATAAAATGTGACAGCCAGGATGTGTAAAGAAAAGATTTACAAGGATGTTGCCAGGGTTGAAGGATTTGAGCTAGGGAGAGGCTGAACAGGCTGGGGCTGTTTTCCCTGGAGTGTCGGAGGCTGAGGGGTGATCTTATAGAGGTTTACAAAATTATGAGAGGCATGGATCGGATAAATAGGCAAAGTCTTTTCCCTGGAGTGGGGGAGTCCAGAACTAGAGGGCATAGGTTTAGGGTGAGAGGGGAAAGATATAAAAGAGACCTACGGGGTAACTTTTTCACACAGAGGGTGATACATGTATGGAATGAGCTGCCAGAGGAAGTGATGGAGGCTGGTACAATTGCAACATTTAAGAGGCATTTGGATGGGTATATGAATAGGAAGGGTTTGGAGGGATATGGGCCGGGTGCTGGCAGGTGGGACTAGATTGGGTTGGGATATCTGATCGGCATGGACGGGTTGGACCGAAAGGTCTGTTTCCATGCTGTACACCTCTATGACTCTATGACTCTATCCCATAAAGAACAATTAATTCATGATAGGTTCATTTCAATGAAAAGAAAGAAAAACAATGTAGGTTGAAGTATAAACACTGGCTTTGAAATTTGATAGAATTCTCCTGAATTACTTTGGATTGCATCATGGGATCTTCTGCATTCACCTAAAAAGGACAACTGGAACTTGGCTCAGTCAAAAGACAGCACCTACAACTATGTAGCTCTTTCACAATACAGCAATGAAGTGCCAAGACTAAGGGTTAGGACTTGAACCCACAACCCTCTGACTCAGAGGCAAAATACTGATCAACTGAGCTCAATATTCGAGACACCACATTAGAGACAGTTTTTTGTCTTTCCCACATGAATCACTCAATCCTCTTCAGTGATATTATTCAACTGTTGAATGCAATGGAGCAAATACTCATGAGTGAATTGGCTGGGACTACCCAGTCTCATTTCTAGTGTGATCCTTTATATCAACATAAGGTCAAGGAGATTTTGACCTGATCTGTCTTAACTGGATGGGAATACATGTCCCAAGTTGAAAGTCCAATATGTTCAAGTTGAAAGAACTCCCCATCAAATGATACAGCTTTTTTAAAAACCTGTAATTGTTGGCCCAACAGCAAACCATCAGTCACATCATACACCATGAGCCACAGTGCAAAACACCCTGTAACAAATGAAGACTGGAACTGGATAAAGTCTCAAAGAGGTTATTTCATTATGATTAATGCTTTATCAAAATGTACTGAGAGAAAATTTGTGCAGAAATCTGCCAACTATTTTCAAATTAAGCAACTAAAAATTACTTGAATTGTTAATAGTCTACCGTAAAAGCTGCGAAGCACAATTGTGCATACGAGCTCCGAGAAAAGCGAAATGATGATGTTTATTCTTGTGACATTTTTGTTCTTAAAAAAAGACAGCCCAAGAAACCATTGATAAAGCAATGATTTCCCCATTGAAATGGGGAACTGAAATGGCTATAGTATTCTGTATTTTATCATCAACTCACACCTAGTCTTGTTAACTTATCATTCCTTGTGCTTACTGAGCTGTTTAACAATGTGTCAATTTTGAAATTTATGATCCTTGTTTTAAAATCCTTCCATATTCTTTTCTCTCATGATCTGTGTAACCTTGTCTGGCCCAAACCTCTCTGCAATCCCTGTGCTTCTGACCATTTCAGGATTCATGAGTATTCCCAATTAGCGGCAATATTTTTACCTGTCTAGACACAAAACCCTGAAATTCTCTTGCTAAGCATCTGAGTTTGCACTCTTCCCTCCTAACAGTTGCAGTTAACTGTCCTTCTATTTCCATAAATGATCAAAGTCTTTTTCAGTGAAAATGATCCCATGAAGTGTTTTAAGATATTGTACTACTCTGAAGGTAATTTTTTTAAAAATCAACATGTTATTAAATAATATTGTTAGACCCAATGTCACTTCATTTCACATTATACTTTTGTGTTTATTCTCAGATCTGAATGTTGATGACTAATTGGAATTGAAAACATATCTATGGAACTTGTTTCCTCATAATGCATGGAAGCAGAGTCTAATTATTTTTAAGATACAGGTACATAGATTCTTGATAAGCAAGTGACAAGTTGTGGGTAAGTAGGAATGAGGAATAATCAGATCAGCCATGATCATCTGTACTTATGAAACAGGAGCAGAAGTAATCCACTTGACCCCTCAAGCCTGCTCTGTCATTCAATAAAATCATGGGTGATATATTTATGTTTCAAAATCCACATTTCCATCTACCCCCAGTAACCATGGATTCCCCTGCCTATTAAGAATCTATCTATCTTTGTCTAAAAAAGATTCAATCACTCTGCCTTCTGAGGCAGAGTTCTGAATTCAGAGAGAAAACACTTCTCATTTCTGTTCTCAAAAATGTGATCCCTAATTTTAAAAGAGTGCCTCCCGGCTTTGGACTGACCCATAAGAGGAAACATCCATTTTACATCCATCTTGTCAAAACCATTAAGGATTATGTACAGTTGAATCAAGTCACCCCTCACTCTATCAGTGGGAAACAAGCCCAGCCTATGCAACCCATCCTCATAAAACTACCTGCTCATTCCAGGTATCAATCTAGTGAACCTCCTCTGAACCATTAAAGATGCAGTCTTAAATATCCTGTCTTAAATAAGGAGGCCAAAACTACACACAGTGTTCGAGATGTTGTCTCATCAATATCCTGTATAAATGAAACATAACATTCTGACCTTTATTTTCAGCTCTTTTTGTGACTCATGTACCAGAACATTTAAATTCCTCTGCATTTCAGAATTTTGCAGTTGTTTTCCATTAAATATTCTGAATTTTCATTCTTCCTGCCAAAACAGAAAATACATATTTTCCCCACATTATACTTGATCTGCCAGATTTTTACCCACTCGCTCAACCTATCTATAATCCTTCTGCAACCTCCTTACGCTTTCTTCACAACAAACATTGCTACCAGTTTAGCTACCATGCCTATTCTCATTTCATCTATCATTGATATCAGTTGTGGAAAGTTGAGGCCCTGACACAGACTCTTGCAGGACTCCACGATTCACATCCTTCTAATCAGACAAAGATCAATTTACTCATGCTCTGTTTCAGCCAGCCAGCCAGCCAGTCAATCCTCTATCTATGCTTATACAGTATCCCATATACCATGGCTTACTTTCCAAAAAAAACCGTGGATGTGGAACCTTACCAAATTCCTTCTGGAAATTGAAGAACAGTGTAGACTGAAACAAACACACAGTATGCTGGAGAAACACAGCAGTTCCAGCAGAATCTGTGGAGAGAAATAAAGTTAATGTTTCGGTCTAGTATAACTCTTCTCAACAACTGAACACCTGCAGACTGCTCTTTATTCATAATGTATGTTAGTCTGATAAAGATTTCCAATACATTGATAAATTTGATTTACCTTGGACAAGACCATTATGATTCTTCCCGATTACTTGAGTTTTTCAAAGTGCGCAGCTTTAAAAATCTTAATGGTTAAGTTCTAATACCTTCCACATGACAGATGTCAAGGTAACCGACCTATGGTTTTCTGTTACCTGCCTCCATTTCTTCTTGAATAGAGAGGTTACAATTGCTATTAAAGAACCATTATGAAGAAGGGTCACTGGACGAGGAACATTGACTTCGCATTCTCTCCACAGATGCTGCCAGGCTGGCTGAGTTCTTCCAGCTATTTCTGTTTTTGTTTCAGATTTTCAATATCTGCAGTTTTTTATTCAGGTTACGTATGCTACTTTCCAATCTGATCGAACATTTCCTGCAGTGAGGGAATTTCGGAAAGATAAATGTGTCTATGACATAGTATCAACAACTTCTAAGAACATCTGAATCCAGAGACTTGTGAGCCGACAACCTCATCAGTTTGCCTGGTGCCATTTCCTATATGATTGCAATTTCGTTAAGTTCTTCTCTCCTTTTCACTTTCTTATTCACACCTGTAACTGGAAGGCTTTATGTCTCCTCTACAGTGAAGACAGAAGCCAAATATTTGTTGATGTTATCCATCATTTCCTTATTGTCTACTCTTCACTCCTCTTTCTCCCTCTCAAGAGGGCCACCATTCATTTTATTTACGCCTCTTTTTTTGACCTGTAGAAACTCTTGCAGTCCATTTTTACATTCCCAACTAAGCTTCCTCTCAGACTCTAATTGTTTCCTCTGGATTAACCTTTTAGTCAGTCTTTATATCCTGACTAACCATCTGATCTACCACTTATCTTTTGCACAGTTATATGCTTTTTCCTTACCTCTGATGCTTTCCCTAACTTACTTAGTTAACCAGGGATGGTAGGTCCTCCCTTTTGAATTTTTCTTTATGGTTGGGAGTATACTAATTCTGACTATCCTGAAATATCCCCTGAAAAGCCTACCACTGTGTCTCTATTTATCTATCTCCTTGCCTAGAGTGCCAGTTCACTTCAGCTAATTCAGCTTTCATGCCCACATGAAGGTTGTCCTTACTTAGGTTTAAAAGACAGGTCTTAGACCCAATTTTGGCCTTTGTGAGAGCTGGATGTAAATATTCAATCATATTGTTACTGCTACTACCTAGTGGTTCCTTAAGTCTGGCGTCTAGAATTAGTCTCATCACATTGCACAACTCCAAGGCTAATATAACCTCTGTCCGGTTGGCTCCAAAACATATTACTCTAAGAAACTCTCCAAAGCATTCTATGAACTCCTCATCTTATTGAATGGCGAAGCAAGCTCAAGAGACTGAGTTGTCTGCTCCATGTTTGGATGTTTGAGATCAATTTTGCAGAATCCATTTGCTTTTAAAAATATTACCTGGGCTGGGAGCAGCGAGAAATTTTATTTACCAAAGTGATTGCATGAAGAATCAATGTCACTCACCAAGTTCACGTGGAGAGGTGATATCATTCATTAATTTCACGAGTAGAGGCAATTACACAGTAAATTCATATGGAGCCACAATTCCACTCATTAATTTTGATGTAGAAGCAAATGTATTGAGTTTTTAATCATGCGATGTAGGTTCATAACCAAGTAAATGACTCAGCAAAATCACACAAACAACCTTACTAAATTCACAGTCACTCTCAACAATTCCACAAAGGCTGTCTAACACCTAAAGCAGGCTCAGGAATAGAGGCACAGATGCTCAGCAAATTCACACATCATCTCACTCTCCAAGCATATATCAAGAGGCAGTTACCATCAGCAATTTTCAAAAACAGAGACAAACCTACTCAGCAAATTTACCTGAAGAGACAACCATACTTGGCAAGTTTGCAGAGGCAATTTACTAAAGAAAATTCAGAAACAGAGGTAACAGCACTCAAGCTGTTCAGACACAGACACAATCAAATCTGCGAAAAGCTGAAAACTCACAGCAGCTGCAGAGACAACAAGTGAGTTAACCCTTCAAGTGAGGACCTTTTTCCAAAACTGTGTTCTAATCAAGAGCTCACGTCTGAAACATTAAAGACTATTTTAATCTAACCCTGCCTGGGGAGAAACTAGTATCAGCTGACCAATTAATCTGATTTTATATTGTCATTATGTCAAAAAAATACCAAAATGTTGGCATTCCTACTGCACCCTATTTGATTCAGAATCTCAGACTGGTCACAGCACAGAAGGGAGCCATTTGATCCATCATATCAGTGCTCTCTGCAAAAGCAAACCAGCTAGTCCTGCTCCCCATCAGACATTGACATGTACTTGTGTACTTTGTCGTGTTGTGACTACCCTAGTAGATCAAAAATGTGTAAGCTAAATTGAATACTGAAGGCTTCCATCAAATGTATTATGAAAGAACCAGATGATCTGTTTTGTGGTGGTAAAAACAGAGGAATTGACATTCACTAGGAAAGTGAAGTTAGGCCAAGAGGTGAATAAAAATTGACAGTTCAGATCTCAGTGATTGCCTGTTGGACATGCCAGGACAAAATGAACTTTTAAACTCTTGCTCTCTCTGACCTATATTTTTCTAGCATTTTCCATTTGTGCTTCAAATTTGTATCATCTGCATACTTTGCTTTTTGTCCACAGTCACTGCCAGCAGGTTCACAGGCAGAGGCAGTGATACTCAGCAAATTCGCAAAAAAAAGACAAAACCACACTCAGCAGATTCACGCACAGATAGACAATCATAGAAAACAAGTTCATATGGAGAGGCAATCAGATACAGCAAGTTCACAGAGGACATCGCACTCTGCGAGATTACACACAAATACACTCAGCAAGTTCGCACACACAAAAATGGAGTGATTCCCAGCAAGTTCAAACACACCCATCAATTTGAGATGGAGAGACAATCACACTCAGCAGGGTCAGCTGGAGAAGTAATGGCATTCAATAGTGTCACCAAGAAGCAATCACAGGAATTTCAGATGGAAGAGTAATCAGACTCATCAAGTTCATACTCAAAGAAGCTATTACTCTTGGCAACATCCCACACAGAGGCAATCATACTCAGTAGCTCACTGGATTTTATACAAGACTGGCTTTAATGATGTCCAAAATTGGCAAGTTCAAAGACAGTCATAGACTTCATCCAGTGACTATCTTCCTCATCAAATATACATGGCAAGACATACCCAGGAAATTTACACATTGAAATACTCAGGTTCAGGATGTTCACACGTACGCAGGCAGTCAAATGCCACTGCTGAACAGATTTACGGAAGAGACAGCGATTTTAAAGATCAAAATAGGCAAATTCATGCACAGATAAGGTGAGCCTCAGCAAGTTCACATAGATCGGCAATCACATTCTTCAAGTTCATGTAATGGCAATCTTATGCAACTAAATACCCTGAAATGTTTTATATTTGACTATGATCTATTTTGAAAATGTCTTCTTCAATTAGTTCATGGTAGATAGGTGTTAAAAAGCTATTTTATTCAACATAAGCTTGTATTTATATCACACCAGTTGTAAAAACACCAAAGTGTTTCATGGAAACATTGCCAAAAAAAAATTGATACAAAGCCACATTAGGGAATACTAGGACTAAGGTGGATTTTCAGAAGCATCCTAAAGGAGGAAAGTGAGGTTGATAGGCTTCAAGACCCAGCATCCAACAGTGAGACAGTTAAGGTTGGATTGAGAAACACGGTCAGAAAAGATTTGGGGCTGGAAGAAGTTACAAAGATAAAAGGAGATGAGTTATTGAAGGATTTAAAACAAGAATGATAAGTTTAAAATGAAGACATTCTGGATTTAGAGCCAATATATAGCAGTGCATATGAATGTGATGGTTGACAACGACTTGATGCGATTTAGGAATCAGGCAGCAGAGATTTGGATTTGCTCACATTTGCATAGGGTGGAAGGTGGAAGAGAATTGAAGGAGACAAATTTAAAGGGAACAAAGGCTTGAATGATAGCTTCATGAAGCACATAAGCTGATATTAGGAGCAAGGTCTGAAGATGTTATTGAGATGGATGTCAGTGAGTTTGTTCATTGAATAGATATATGATTGGCAGCTCATCTTGGGTTAAATAGGATGACAGGTCAGCAAACAGCTTGGTTCAGCCTTATACTATTGTTGGGAAGAGGGATGTAGTTGGTACCTAAAGAATGGAGCTTCTGGCTGGTTGAACACTATATCTCTGGTTTTCCTAATATTTATCTGGAGGAAATAGATGCTCATCCAGTAATGGGTGTCAATGAAGCATGGGGCTCGTAGGAAACAGTGATGGTGTCAAGGTGGTGAAACAAAGCTGGATAGGATGTTAAACTAAAGCCATCTCTGTCCTGTTTGCTGCACATAAAATATTGCCCTGCACTATCTAGAAACATGAAAGAAAAAGTAGGCCTTTTCCATCACTCATGCTGATCCTCAACCTCAGAAAATTAGCCCTGTATCCCTTGATGTTATTAGTGTCCAGAAATCTATTAATCGCTTGTTCAAACATACTTATTGACTGGGCATCTACAGCTCTCTAAGGTAGAGAATTCCAAAGATTCACTAACTACTGAGTGAAAAACATTCATCTTAGGCCTGAATGACTTGCTGCTTAGTCTGAGATTGTGTTTCCTGGTGCCAGATCGGCTAGCCAGAAGAAGCATTCTTTCTGCTTCTGCCTGTCTAGCTTCTTATGAATGTTGTGTGTTTCAATGAAATCACCTCTCATTCTTCCAAACACTTGTAAATATATTCCCAGTCTTTTGGGAATGGAGGAAGAGTAAGGGCGTTTCCCTCTGTATCTTGCTCAGCATTTATTCTTCAACCAACACCTAAAACACATCACCCTGTCAGTTATCAAACTGCCATTTATGCAGTTTTGCTATATGCAATTTGCTGTGATATTTCCAACATTGCAACATTGACTACACTTCATTACTATATTGGCTATAAAGCTCTTTGAGATGTCCTGAGGTAATAAAACAGAACTGTAAAATGCAAGTCCTTCCTTTTTTATCCTGTCTGCTGTCCATCGGGGACCTTCCCAAACTGCCTGAAATCTCTACAGATTATGAGTTTAAAACATTTAGCTACATAAGTGATGAGTAAAAATAAATTGATCCACTATATTATAAATTACTGTAGTTCTTGTTTATCATAGGGGTGAAGTAAAAGCTTATTTATGACCAAACAAGGAGCTAGCCAAGTTGACCTACTGTAAACGTTTATGCTGTGTTACATCTACAATTCATTTTCTCACAATTAAAGTCCAAGATGAAATCTGGTATACTCACACCTGTTAAAAGCAAGGAGGATCCCAAAGTCAGGTGATTTAACAGCCTGAAATGGAACTCACTTACTAATCTGGACATTGGAAAGTTTTGCGCATTATTATTCTCTGGGGCATTAAAAAGTCAGTGCCAACCTCCACGCCAAGAATCCAAAAGCACAGTTATTCAAATTTCCCCTGCCTGAGAAAGCAAATGAAAAGGAACTCAATATGTCACATGTCAATCACTCTCAGCAAGTTTACACACTCTGCAATCACATTTGTTAACTCACTGGAATTTCCACCAGGAAGTGTTTTTGAAGCTAGCTAAACTTGCCAAGATTGTTGAGAGGATGTGGCAACTTCTCAGGTATTCATAGAGATCACAATGTTATATCGTACTCAAAATAATAGTTCTATCCAAAGACATATCCTCCTCTAACAATGACAAAATATGTTTATTTAGGGCTTTTAGTTTAGTAAAATCTCCCAAGACATAATCAAATTTAACACAGAACCACAAAAAAACTTAGGACAAAGAACTAAAAGTGTGATTGATAAGGCACATTTTCGGAAATATCTTGAAAGACAGATGGAGAGATTTCAGGAGGATATGAAAAAGCTAAGTGCTTGGGCAGATGAAGGCACAGCCAGCAATGTAGGTGTGATTAAAATTGGGAAATGTGCAAGAATTGGATGAGTACAGAGATCTTGGATGGTGAACAAGCTGGAGAAGACTTTAGATTTAGAAAAGGGTGAGGCTATGGAGGAATTTGAAAACTAGAATGTGAATTTTAACATGTGCTATGCTTAGCCAGTATCTTGACCTTGACTCCTTTTGCTGCTGGCAATATTTTAGCCATCTTTCAGCATGTGATTTCAACAATGAAGATTTGAATCTATAAAAAGGAATGTATTTGTCGAATTATCTGAAGCTTGTGAGCAAACCTCTGAGGTTTTTGGACCAATCTCAATTAAACTTGATGTTATTATAACTTGAACAAGTGATATTTCATAGGGAAGTGATATCTAGGCATCATTTCTGGTAGTATCTTCTTTGGGCACATTTGTTGTTATGAATCCTTCTAATGCTTACCGACAGGATTTACATAAGTAGTGAAGGATTAATAACCAATAAATTGCCAGCAGAATAGGAACATACTTAGGTAACTAGACATAATTTAATATCTAATGTTAAGACAACAGGTTATGTCAGCTTAGGACTAGTTGACTACACTAACAAAAATTAAAAGATGTTGCCATCCCCTGTGGGGTAGTAACTGTGTTGATGCTACATAGCTATAGTCTGTAGAACTGAACAATTAACAAGAAAGTTGATCAACCAAGAATTGATGTGAATTGCTTAGCAGCTGACAGAAACATTAATTTATACATCAGATGGTCAAGCAATTCCAAAACCTCTGAGTTAACCGTTTCAGGCAAATTGGCTTATACTTGTATTGTAAAGCCATGCTTTAACAAAACTTAGTCTTACTTTCCAAACAAAGTACAAACATTTAAAATATATATTCCCAAACTTTTCAAATTTTATTTTGTTTTAAATTTATTTGGATTATGTAAACTGGTCTCCAAGACATTATGGGCTTATTAGACTGTTGCTATGATATCAGTTATATTGAGTTTATTGGAGGAGTTCTTGCAGCAAGACCTAGTGAGTTTTCTTACCATTTCTTACAAAACTTGCTTCATTAACTTTCTAAACCACCCCTATGGAGTCCCTTGCATCAACTTCTATTCCCACCCTACCATGTGCTGTTCCTGGAAGAACTTGCCACTTACTAGATATCCCAAAACTGACTAATATCTCTGATGTGGCACCATCTATAAAAGCCCATTGAGCACCCAGATAAGCACTGTCATATAGAGCTGCCTTTCACACTTCCTGACATTTGCCATAGACTTGGGGAAATTGACACTCTGTTTTTGGTGCAGGGACCTGGATGTCCTGCTGGACAGGCTGGTACACAGGCAGGATATCCACTTCTTCAGGACGAGCAATGGAGGCCATGATATAAGACCTTGGTCTGAGGCTGCCTGCCCAGGTCATAGCTATTTAGGGGAATGCACAGTAACGTAGGAAGAAGGTCAATGACCTCCTCCACTCCACCAGCATAAGTGCCACCATCCTCTCTCCAATACCTCACACTTACTTTACTTCTGCTATTGTACCTACCTCCCAGGGTTCATGCTCTACCACTCTCACAATTGTCTGCATCAGCTTCCAACATTTGTTATGCACCAGATCAGACGCACTCAAAATATTTTAAGAAAGTAGCTTAGACCCTGACTTTTTCTTATTTTAAAGGCAGATGTGAAGTGGGTGTTACCAGATGTGATGCAGCTGGTCAAAGCTCTTGGCTTTAAACAAAACAGAATTTATTTATACACTACAGCTGAAACATGAATGAAAGAAAGTGGAATTTAGAATAACAACTTTTGGAAAATGTAACTGACCCAATACAGCAACTTAAGGAATTAACTGTTCCAATATAGTGGCATATCATAAATACAACCCTTGGCAAAAAGGTAAATTCAACACAGATTCTTACAGGCAGGAGGGAACAACACCCAGAGAGATTTTAAAGAAAGTCAGTCAGAAATTCTTTACTGATGCTTGCATCCCTCCTGGTACTCACATAGCTTGTGACTGCTACAGCTTAAAAAAAACGAGAAAGACCTGAACTGGGAGAGCTGATCACTCCCCTTCCATAGTTAAACCATTAAAAAAAGTCTAAAGGCTCTCTAGTCACTCCAGAACCACCTCTCAGAAAACATTTTCAAAACATAACTTCAGTCCTGATAGACTGAATGATTTTTCCCATGGTCTCTATTACCACTCAGTACCTGCCATCTACTTTAATATATGAATCTTCCAGACTTTCCAGAACCAAATCCCAGGTACTGACCTCATTAGTAACCAACCTCTGCTATCTGTTTAAACACAATGCTCTTCCCAGGAATACTAGGTCTGTTTTAACCTTTCAAATGAAGAATCAACCTAAAGTTAGCCTCTTGGCTTGACCTCAGAAACGAACAAGACGTATTTGGTCTGTTCTTTTCCTTTTATCACAAGCTGTCTCTAAGTCCAGAAGTCAGTTCCAGCTCACACTTCAAAATTAACCAAGAAAATTAAAAATTATTTGAAATCTTTCTAGGTCCAGACTAAATGGGTGCTGTGAACTGACCTGGAGGTGGAGCCTGGTCAAACTCAGGAGCTGGGTGCATGCCCCTCAGTCTACAGTGCTCTTCCAGTAGCACAATCATGATCGGCAACAGTGCTGCTCAAGGTGTAGAATTGATGTATAGAAATGGGTCAGAGATGCACCATGAGGGTTGTTAAAGGCTAGCACTTAATGGATATCAATTAGATGGTGATGTCCGTGGATGTGGTGTACATGTGGTCAGTATCCATGGAGTGTGCCCTGACATGTTGGTGCCCAGTCTCCAACAATGAGCTCCTTTGGAGGAAGTAGTGAGCTGAAGCCACTAAGGACATGCTCTGACTTCCATGTTGAGCTCTCTTAATGTCTAGTTTGTTTGGCATATTTGGTAAGTTAGGAAGCTGAATATTAATAATATATTTAACAAGCCCTTTAATAATTCCCCTTAATTGGCATCTTCCTGCTGCCTAGTGATATACTCACCTTGCCACTTGGCAGATGCTTAAAAGATGCAGCAATTCTGAGATAATCCTCTCCACATTTCTCACATGATCATGCCACAAATCGCATCATATTTGAAGCTGTTCAGGCCCCCATAAGTTTCCACCCAATATATATTTACTTGGTAAAGGAAGGTGCCAATTTGTTGACAGAAGGTGATGGGTTATAATTAGAGAGAGGAAAAACAAAGGGGCATGAGCAAGACGCTGACTGAAAACAACAGAATCCAAGTGGAACCAATGCTGCAAGTAAAAGAACAAAGATTCTGGATGACTTGATCAATAATACTCACCATAATCATAAGCTAGACCCAGAATATGTAGATCAGAGTTGTATGAATACAGTGGTGCAGCTGATTAAAAAAAGGTGCCACCTTCAATGTATTCTGCAAATGGTAAAGTGAAATCATCATCCTTAAGTGATTCATCTGATCCACTAAGTGGACTTCTTTTGGGAACAGTCATCAAAATCAGAATACTTCCTTAAAAACTTTAGATAATGCATCGGCCAAGTAAGATTTCTAATCAACCTCTTTATTTTGCCTTAGGAAGAAACATGGTCTAACATGGCCTGTCATAGAACACTTTATGTTTTAACAGACACTGAAAATGCAGACAGTGACACAAAAAATGTTGATGTCAGTGTAGATGCTGCTTTTGACACTGTTAATCGTGTGTTTAGAATATTAACAAACAGTTAAAGAAACAGGCATAACTGTAGTGGTGTGCTGGTCGCAATTTTCCAAGAATTCTTAGATTCTAGAAAACTCTCAGATGATTGGAAAATTGCCAACATTATACCCTTATTCAAAAAAGTATAGGGAGACAAGAAGAAAATAGGAACTATCGACCCAGGTATCTTACCATATGTCATTGAGAAAACATTAGACTCTCTGCTGAAAGATGCATTGGGGAATTTTTAGGAATATATATTATAATCAAGCAGAAGTCAACACAGTTTCATGGAAGAGAAATCATGCCTTGAAAACATATTAGAGTTCTGTGAGGAGGTAATAAACAGGATAGATAAAGGAGAATCAGTAGATGTAATATTTTTGGATTCCCAAAAAATGTTTGATAAAGTATTACTTGTAAGCTTACTTCATAAGGTAAGATGTTGAGGTAGAACAGGTACAAGATCCTTAATCTGAAATGCTCAGGACCAGCTGTTTCTTGGAATTCAGAATGTTTTGATTTTCAGAATGTGACAGTTTAACGGCAAATTTTTAAAAAATCTTACCAGAGAAGCAGACTTTGAACTAAGAATGTGCTTGGCTATGCCCCCACCCAACATCGTATCTGAGTGACACACATCGAGTGGGTGTCGACCTGGGGGTGTTAACAGAGAAACCTCAAGTCTGTCGGTGCTTAGCCACGTCTCCCATGTTGCATCTGAGTGACACACATTGAGTGGGTGTCGAGGCTGGAGTGTTAGCAGAGAAGCCTCAGGCCTGTCGGTGCTTATCCATGCCTCCCACATCGCATCTGAGTGGGTGTCGACTTGGGTCAACTGTTTGCTCGCCAAACCACCTTGTTAATGAGAAAAAAACGTCACAAAAAAGCCTGAGGATTTTGGACCTTTTCGGTTTTTGGATGTTCGGATAAAGGATCTTGTACCTATATATTAGTATGGATCGAGGAGGGACTAACTGACAGAGACAGAGAATTAGGACAAAAGGAACATTCACAGAAGGGCAATATGTCACTAGTAGGTGCCACATGGATCAGTGCTGGGCCATAACTATTTACAACATACATTACTGACTTGAATGATAGAATTGAATGTACCATTGCCAAGTTTATGGACGACACAAAAACAGGTGGGAAAGCAAGTAATAAAGATAACACACAGATGGAATATAATGTGGGAAAGTTATGCAGTTTTGTAGGAAAGATAGAAAGTTAAAGAAGGGTGGTAAGGACAAGCCAGGGAACTACAGACCAGTGAGCCTGACATTGATAGAGGGCAGGTTGTTGGAGGGAATCCTGAGGGACTGAATGTACATGTATTTGGAAAGGCAAGGACTGATTAGGGATAGTCATCATGGCTTTGTGCATGGGAAATCATGTCGCACAAACTTGATTGAGTTTTTTGAAGAAATAACAGAAAGGATTGATGAGGGCAGAGTGGCGGACATGATCTAAATGGACTTCAATAAGGCGTTCAACAAGGTTTCCCATGAGAGACTGGTTAGCAAGGTTAGATCTCGCAGAATACAGGGAGAACTAGCCACTTGGATAGAGAACTGGCTCAAAAGTAGTGGTGGTGGGTTGTTTTTCAGACTGGAGGCCTGTGACTTGTGGAGTGTCACAAGGATTGGTGATGTGTCCATTACTTTTCGTCATTTATATAAATGATTTGGATGTGAGCATAAGAGGTATAGATAGTAAGTTTGCAGATGACACCAAAATTGAAGGTGCAGTGAACAGCGAAGGACGTTATCTCAGATTACAATGGGATCTTGATCAGATGGGCCAATGGGCTGAGAAGTAGCAGATGGAGTTTAAGTTGGATAAATGTCAGGTACTGCATTTTGGGAAAGCAAATCTTAGGAGGACTTATACACTTAATGGTAAGGTCCTAGAGAGTGTTGCTGAACAAAGAGACCTTGGAGTGCAGGTTCACAGCTCCTTGAAAGTGGAGTCACAGGTAGATAAGATAGTGAAGAAGGCGTTTGGTATGCTTTCCTTTATTGGTCAGAATATTGAGTACAGGAGTTGGGAGGTCATGTTGCGTCTGTACAGGACGTTGGTTTGGTCACTTTTAAAATATTGCATGCAATTCTGGTTTCTTTTCTATCGGAAGGAGGTTGTGAAACTTGAAAGGGTTCAGAAAAGATTTTACAAGGATGTTGCCAGGGTTGGAGGATTTAAGCTATCGGGAGAGGTTGAATAGGCTGGGGCTGTTTTCCCTGGAGCATCAGAGGCTGAGAGTTGATGTTATAGAGGTTTATAAAATCATGTGGGGCATGGACTGGGTAAATAGACAAGGTCTTTTCCCTGGGCTGGGGGAGTCCAGAACTTGAGGGCATAGGTTTAGGGTGAGAGGGGAAAGATATAAAAGGGGCCTAAGGGGCAACATTTTTAAGCAGAGAGTGGTACATGTATGGAATGAGCTGCCAGAGGAAGTGGTGGAGGCTGGTACAATTTCAAAATTTAAAAGGCATCTGGATGGATATATGAATAGGAAGGGTT
The DNA here is from genome assembly GCF_047496795.1 of Chiloscyllium punctatum. Classification (NCBI taxonomy): domain Eukaryota; kingdom Metazoa; phylum Chordata; class Chondrichthyes; order Orectolobiformes; family Hemiscylliidae; genus Chiloscyllium; species Chiloscyllium punctatum. The sequence continues at coordinate 65,157,876 of NC_092757.1, forward strand.
TGGAGGGATATGGGCCAGGTGCTGGCAGGTGGGACTAGATTGGGTTGGGATATCTGGTCGACATGGATGAGTTGGACCGAAGGGTCTGTTTCCGTGCTGTATATCTCTATCTCTCTGTGACTCTAACATTATGGTGGTGGGGAAGGACTTCAGAAGTCTGCAATACAGTGGGATTTTGGGATTCTCATACATGAATCACAAAAAGCTACCATCCAAGTATGCCAGATAACAGGGAAGGCAAACAGACTTTTGGACGCCATTTCAAATGAAATGGACTATACAAATAAAGACGTCTTGCTAAAATTATACAAGGTGCTAGTTATACTGCACCTGGAACATGGTGAACAGTTTTAATTCCCCTCTCTAAGGAAAAACAGACAATCCAGATCACACTGAAGCATCTCACAACCCTCCTCACAGTTCCCTCTCCATCCAGCTTTATTGGATCAGCATCATTGATGCTTTTACATTTTGTTCCCTCGCTTAAATCAGAAATATACATATCATAAATTGGTGGGATTCAAGTATTGATCCATGTGGAAGTCTATGATTTATTAGCTGCCACTTGGAAAAAGACATGGTTACTCAGACACATTGTTTCCAGCCTACCAATCAGTTCCCCCTCCATGACACACTTACCCCAATTCCGAGGGAACATCTTGTGGTGTGATTTTCAGCTTTAATTACTATCTTGTTTACACTCATGGGACAAGTATTTCAGTTATTTGAAAAACAAAAATTTGTTAGATCTTTTTAAAAAAAAATGTTTATTTGAAACTTTCAGCACTCTGTCTTTCAGATGTAGGACCGGTAGCCAAGATTGTTTATTAATGAAGTGTAGAAAGAATATCATGGTCTTTCACTCTTTACCTCTTTGCTTAAAGGTGTTCTCTCCAACCCCAGGGCATCAATGTGGACTTCACCAGTTTCCTCATTTCCCCTCCCCCCACCTTACCCCAGTTTCAATCTGCCACCTCAGCACCATCCTCATGACCTGTCCTACCTTCCAATCTTCCTTCCAACCTATCCGCTCCATCCTCCTCTCCGACCTGTCACCTTCATCCCCACCTCCATCCACCTGTTGTGCTCTTGGCTACCTTCTCCCCAGCCCCACCCCCTCCCATTTATCTCTACACTCACAAGCCTCCCTGCCTTATTCCTGATGAAGGGCTTTTGCCCGAAACGCTGATTTTCCTGCTCCTCGGATGTCACCAGACCTGCTGTGCTTTTCTAGCACCACTCTAATCTAGACACTGTTCTCTTCAACTGTCAACCAGGGTCTAAATAGTGGCCGTTCGTCATGCAGTAACTGTGACAGTGAACAAGAAATTATTGCTCATCTGTGAGGGTAGGAAAGCATCACACAATTCTGGTCTTACTACAGCTCCACACGGAAATGCATTCCAGCAGGTCTTACGTGAATAAACAGAGTGATTCCAGATTCTCTCTCTTGATCAGCATCCTGTAGTTGATCCCTGCTATCTGAAATTGCTTAATTGAGCACAAACCAATCTGATCAGAAAGGCTCACTTGCACATTGGCTTCAGCAAGTGAGTTAGTTTGAGGAAAGGCCTATATCTTCAAAATGTTGTGATCTACAGATAATGCGAAACTGGAAGAATTAATTTTAAGTCACTTATAAGCACTGCTGCTTTCAAACAGCATTAATGTAGAATTCAATACTGCTTAAATATTTCAGTGTTCTGCAGGACTGCATGCAGATCATGTTGGGATGAAGGTCATCTTCTTCAGACTATACTTACTTACATGAGTACTGCAAATGCTGGAGATCAGAGTCGAGAATGTAGTGCTGGAAAAGCACAGCAGATCGGGCAGCATCCGAGAAGCAGGACAATCGACGTTTCGGGCATAAGCTCTTCATCAAGAATCATTCACCATTCCTGATGAAGGGCTTATGTCCGAAACATCGATTCTCCTGCTCCTTGGATGCTGCCTGATCTGATGTGCAGCACTACACTCTCGACTATATTTATTTACATGTCACTCACACAATTAATGGTCAGTGTTCTGTTGCCACAGTGTCAGCAGACTGCTATAGAACAGCAGTTAAATATCCAGATCAAATGCATGTTTCATAAGGCAGCAGATTGTATTTGATTTCTCATTGATTGGACAACTGGAAGACTACCACTGTCGGAAGACATAAATATTCACCATGCTTGCATATTTTCCATTATTTGGATTACAATGGGTTTATATCACTGAAGATTGTTTTTTTGAAATGTGTGTACGGAATAAGGATACATTTATCAACCAAACTCAAGTGCAAAGTGCAGTGAGAAAACGGCGTGCAGTAGTAGACGGAGAATAGCCTCCCTCGTGGCACTAATCGGCCAATAGCTTTCATGCCAGCACCTCTCAGTAGGTGGGATAAAGGCAAAATGCTATGGATACTAGAAATGTGAAGCAAACACTGAGAACATTGGAGAAACTCAGCAGGTTTGGCGAGAGAAACAGAAATTTATTGAAGCAGAGTCATACTAGATTTAAAATGCTAATTCTCTCCACAGATGCTACCAAAACTGCTGAATTTCCTCAGAAGGTGGAACTTTTGTTCCAAGTGCCCTTGATCCAAGGAAATGCTTATTGCTGGCTAGGCAATGCGAGTTTCTCACCTGCTCTCCAGTCAACAGATAAGACCCTGATGTCTCCTTGACAGCCAACCCATACTGAGTAATGGATGCAGAATGCAATTTTATTGCTACAGCAGGACCAATTGTAACTCATCTTCCATCTAATAAAGGTACCTTCATGGTGCTTTGACTTTGGTTAAATTTCTAAGTTGCTTGGCTATAAACTAAATCTTTAAACATTTCCTTGTAAACCAAAGACTACAAGACACATTATGGAATGGTTTGTTTCTCTAATTGCATACAGTAGAACATAAAATTAAGCAATTAAGGTCCTTGTATGAGAAAGATTAGGGAAAATAGGAAAAAAAGTTTTGAAGCATGCAAGTTAAGATAGGATTATGTTTATTTGTAATATTTCTCTTACTGAAATAGTTTGCTACGGTTCTTATTGAAATTCTTCTATCAGTACTGATTTGAGCCAGGAGCAACTTGCCTAAAAAATCAATTGTTGTGAATACCAGATGGCTATTTTAGCATGACAAGTATTGCAATCAAGCCTAATCCTGTCTACAATTAAGGTACAAATACATTCACCTTCTAACATACTCCAAATGGCAACAGTCACAACTGGGAACTCTCCCTTAATTTTCTTCTTCAGGGAAATTGCAGTGATGTTCAAGTTATCCTCCTCCACACCAATCAACTGCTCGAAATCAGCTTCCTCCAACTTTAAAAATTGTTATTTTAATTAATCTAGTTAAAGATTTGCTGGTTTTGGTGTACGGGGCTGTTTCGATAATGGCCATGAATATTGTTGTGTATAATTTTTAAGTTTTATGAGTTAAAGTTTAACAGCGAAAGATGGGATGCAACTGCAGCACGTGAAAGTCCAGCACACTCTTAAAAGGTTGGGATTATGTTGCTTTAAGTGGTTTACAACTCAAAGGGTAGGATCAGAAACAGCAGGTGCACTTGCTGAGCTGATGTCGTCTACACTACTCATAGTAATGACAGTCCAGAGAGATTGTTTGCTTTGGGAGTTAACGCTAATCAGCCAACCAATTAGCACTCTGCTCTCATACAATATAAATGTTGTTTTCCCTTTACACTGATATTTCTTGTGAATTGGTCTGATGTGTACAAGACAAAACATTTCAAGAAATTGTCTTTTCCAGCAATACTCAGTCAAAGTTAAATTAATTAAAAGCATTCAGTGAACTTTAAAGGTCTGTAAAGCAAATTTACTTCATTAGATCAAAGAAGAAATTGTAAATGAGGGAAACTTGACCTAAATGCCGGATTATGGATAGCTCAGAGTAGGTAACATCATCATGAGCTGGGTGGAGTTTGAGACTATTCACTAGTTTCAATTTATCTGTATTTTAGTTGGGATAGGAAATAGTTAGAATTTGGGGCTGGGAAGCTGGACATGGGTGCTCTTAATAGGTAAAAACAATGACTGCAGATGCTGGAAACCAGAGTCTAGATTAGAGTGGTGCTGGAAAAGGACAGCAGTTCAGGCAACATCCGAGGAGCATGGAACGGAACAATGGAACATGCACAAGGAATGGCTGCAACACAATGAGAAAGGTAGTATCAGAAAGCTACAGATGGCCTTAAGAGATTGAAATAGAAATGTTTTGAACAGAGGTGACATCAAGTTAAATCTAAATTCTGATAGCAATATCATGGTCATTGTCCAATCACACCAATTACCATGGCCAAAGAAGCAGATGTTAGAGCGAAGGCAGTTGACATTATTTGGCATAAGTGGAATAATGTCCACTACATAGGAATGCTACAAGTAACATTGCAATACAGAGGGTGAAAGACGGTTTGAAATATTTCTGTAGTTCACAATCAACACTCTCTCCACTTTTAAGACAGCTTACATGTACCGTCCTCAGTATCTTTAAGAACATTGCTGAGGTGAAACCCACTGGTTCCAAGAAAACAACTCATCCAGAGAGAAACTCTTGTCAATCAACGGCTCAAGAGCCAACCTGCCAAAGATTTCATTGTGCTTCATAGACTCACAATGGAACCCAAAATGAACAAGGAATTTGCTGACATTACCTACAATGGCACAAGTACCTGAGAAGCAATGAAAAATCTCCATGAATTTCAATAGCAGCTGAACAATGACCAAGACTGTGCAGCCATTCACCAGTATTGTGTTTAAGAGCGGTCAGACTAAGAGTTCGAGAAAACATGCTGTGAGTACCGATAGCATTTTACAATTGTTGCTAACTTACTGGTGTATGAAATTTCACCTGTTATTCTGCTTTCCCTTCAGGAGGATTTATTGTCATGGACTCACTCGGTAGAATTGGGATTGCCAGTTTACAGTCAGGGCTCACTCAGTGGTGTGGTGGCTAGAAATCTCAAAGTTAAAAATCACACAACATCAGGTTATAGTCCAACAGGTTTATTTGGAAGTACTAGCTTTTGGAACACTATTCCTTTGTCTGGTTACTAGTCGGGCAGGATCGTAGGAAACAATTTATTGCAAAAGATCACAGTGTCATGCAATTGATGTGATATGTTGAACAAACCTAAATTGCTGTTAAGTTTTTCATATTTTAGAATGGGTTGTAGGTTTTGATTCATTAATATGTAAATTCCAGAACTTAATATGTAAATTCAAGTCACATTCCTGAGATAACTTAAGGTTTTATTAAAAAGGTGATATTTCTGCTCTGACAATGATTTAAAGGTGTAAGGCTAGAGTGTGTTTGTATTCCAACCTTGAGTCAGACTGGTTCTATTTCCAAAGTTCAAATTTATAAAATATCACATGGACCGACTGCCTACAGATTGTGTGCTTTTTGAAGAAAATAGAATGTATCTGCAAATACATATCTGCAAACGCAAACGTGTGTGTGTGTATGTGAGGGAGAGAGAGAAAGAGAGTGTGTGCGTATGTGTGTGTGAGAGAGTGTGCGCGTATGTGTGAGTGAGAGAGAGTGTGCATGTGTGTTTGTGTGTGTGTGTGAGCGAGAGAGAAAGAGAGAGTGTGTGTCTGTGTGTGAGACAGAGAGTGTGCGTGCTTGATAGGGTGTGCATGAGTGTGACAGAGTATATACCTGTGACAGTGTGTGTGGGGGGGGGGTGTGAGTACATGAGTGTATGTATGCAAGAGTGTGCGTATGTATGTGCACGTGTGCTTCTGTGTGAATGTGTGTGTGAGTGTATAGTGTCATGGCGTCACCTGCGGTGTAACATGATCCCAAGGTCTGAGTTGAGGCCATCCTCGTGGGTACTGAACTTGGTTATCAGCCTCTGCTCGGCCACTCTGCATTATTGCGTCTCCTGAAGGATGGTCACCCGAAGATCCGCGACTGAATGTCCCAGACTGCTGAAGTGTTCTCCGACTGGGAGGGAACACCCCTGCCTGGTGATTGTTGTGCAGTGTCCAATCATCCATTGTCATAGTGTCAACTTGATTTCCCCAATGTACCATGCCTCGGGGCATCCTCGCCTGTAGCATATGAGTTAGACAACGTTGGCCGAGTCACATCAGTAGCTGCCACGTACATGGTGGGTGGTGTCCCCACATGTAATGGTAGTATCCATGTCGACACTCTGACATATCTTGCAGTGATTGCCATGCCAGAGTTGTATGGTGTTGAGAAAAAGAACTAGTCTGACTCAAGACTGGAATACAGAGAGACTCTAACCTCACACCTTTAATGCATTGTCTGAACTGGGATGTCACCTTTTTTTTTATAAAACCTTAGTTATCTCAGGAATGTGACTTGAAAGAAGTTTTGGAATTTATATATATTAATGAATCGAAACCTGCAACCCATTCTAAAATATGAAACACTTAACAGCAATCTAGGTTTGTACAATATATCCCATCTTTTGCTATAAATTCTATGGCTTATAATCCTGCCCCACTCGCTACTTGACAAAGGAGCAGCGCTTCAAAAGCTAGTGGTTCCAAATAAACCCATTGGACTATCACCTGGTGTTGTGTGATTTTTTAGCTTTGTTCACCCCAGTCCAACACCGGTACCTCCACAAGATAGAAATCTCAAGACATATTGAAGATCTCATAACTCATTGTGAAATCTGTCATTGTAGAGAATTGTCAGGTCTGGTAACACTCCTGTCAACACGGAACACAGATCAGAAGGAAAGGTTTAGCGAAGTTTGCAAGCAGAAACATACACAATGAACAAGAATGAACAGTACTTGGATTCATTCAGGAACCTTTAGCTGATTTTGATCAGACAGAAGTGTAGTCTGGTGAACAAATTGATTCAGCAGATATGTGAATGCCAGTGACACAGAGAGAGCTGAATGAGTAACAATCTTCCAGTAACATGACTAACAATGTGAGAAAATCTAGCTCACCAGTCAAAACAATCACAGAGGGTCAGTGAAGATGTCCAACCTCTGTCAAGGAATAGGGAGATGAGCTGCATATGACTTCATCAGAAGTAGACCAACACCTACAGATTCAGGACATGATCAAGAATAAGTAATTATCTTGTTTAAGCATCCAGGATACTTCAAAAAGGGATTGTGAGTAGAATCTTTCCAGGTCCTGAACGAGAAGGGTTATGGCAAGAAATGTGGAAGAAATGCATGAGAAATTGAGTGAAGTCTTTCTCGATCTCTACCACAAACTGAATTTTCCATTTAAGTTCTGGAAGTCAAGATGGGATTCCCGCTAGTGAGTGGCGAGTGATCTATTAGGGGTGATCATTGCGCATTATCACCCTCATCTTTTACTTCGTCTCATCTCCTTGATATGAACCACTTCTCATTGAAACACTCACTGAATTGAAATTAGACTCTGAAAATGCCTGATATGAGTGTTGGAATGGGTAACGAGTAACTCCAGCTCCTCTGAATCTCTCATCATGGAAACTAGGCATTAATGTCTCAGGGCACACTCCATGGGAAGTGGCTGCAAGCACCACATATCCAAAGACCTTCACATCTGACCTGATAGCCTCTCTGCACTATCATGGCATGTCTCTGATCCATTTATAACTCGGGAGTCTGAAGCAGACCAGATGAGGGATTGATGATGTTCCTTAAAGTGTTTTCATGAACCAGATGGGTTTTCAACACTCAACAATGAGGTTTTTGTTTGATCACCATTAAACAATCTTCTTTAATTCTGAATTTTTATTTCAAATTGAACTCAAATTTCACCGTCTGCCATGGTGGGATTATACTGAGGTTTATGGATTTTTAAAAAATTCATTCACACAATGTGGGTATCAGCAGCCAGGCTAGTATTTATTAGCCATCTCTAATTGCATTATGTGTTAACCACATTGCTGTGGGTGTGAAGTCACATGTTGGTCAGACCATGTAAGGATGGCAGATTTCCTTCCCTAAAGGATATTAGTGAACCAGATGAGATTTTCCTGGCAATCGTTTCTTGGTCATCATTAGACTCTTAATTCCAGATATTTAGTGAATTTAAATTCTACCATCTGCCATGGCAAGGTTCAAACATAGGACCCAAGACATGACTTGGGTGTCTGGATTAATAGGCTCACAATAATACCACTAGGCCATCACCTTCCCAAGTTTAATGACATTACCACTTCAACAATATGTCCTCAGACTTATTTCAGATCTTCAGCGTCCACAGTATTCTTTACTTTCATTATGGGATATATCTGTTTCTTCCTGGAGTTGTAAATACATGATAAATTCTGCCATGACTCCCATAAGGCGTATGTGAATAGTCTATCAATTAGATATCCCATGTCCTGTTTCCTCACCTTGTTCTTACTCCCCAAGAATAATCTGTAGCACCCTGACTTAATTCCTTGTCATCCACCTTGCTGCTGTTGATGAGGCATCAAAGTCTGGTGAGTGAAAAGCAGCGCAGCCTTTCAATGGTGGATGATGTGCCACATCTTTCACTTTGCAGGATCTTCGTACGTTCTGGGCTGTTCCTAGGAAGATCCTAGCTTTCTGCTGGTGAAGTTGGTATCCAGCTGGCCTTTAAATATTTCAGCAGATTGTTTGACCCTGAAAGGTCCTGCCAGGAGTGAGAGTTTGCTTCCCGCTCGCCACATGATTCACTCACACATCTTGCTTGAGATGAAAAGCATAACTTGGCCTGATCATTGGCAAATGTGACACCATCTAAGACACTCGCTGCCATGGCTGATGTGTGAATTGGTAGACGATTGTGGGTCCAGGCATCTACTGCCTGTGCTCCTCTTGCTTAGTGGAGGTTACAGATTAGTGAGGTTATAAAGCAAAGATCAATTGTCACATGATTACTGTATTACCCTTTAGGTGACATCCATGTCATAAACTATGTGGTGAAAGCTGTGGTTGAATAACGTGCTGACACTTAGCAGAACTGCATCACAATACTGCTGTTTAATATCCGCAGGATGAAAGAGCCTATTTCATATTAACTCCCAAGTTTAATGCTGACATTTAATGTAACTAAATAAATTGCAAGTTGGTTTAAGGCATAATTCAAACCTCTGATGTTTAGAATGTGTGTAAAGATACTGTAGAAGTAAAAGTCGACAACAGTCCCCAGTATCCTGCTACAATTTTTCTTGAATGAAATTGCATGGACTCTTTACAATTAAAAATGGAATTATTACTTCACTGCTGTTTTATGCCATCAAAAGTCAGATAAAATGTGTGACTGTTCTGTAAGATCTACATTTTATTTGATATGTCACAGAACTTTCACTGAGTTAATCTTTTTTAAGATATTGAGTTATCTTTGATGATACTCATTAAGACATAGCAATTATCTTAATCATAGTATAATTCCGGAACTCTGCTGGATACCTACCAAATATAAATTTGATAAGCTACAATTTCCCAAATCTGTGTCACAGCCAAACCACCTTCCTTACTGCTACCTATTATGTGTGCAATTGACATCAGTATTCATGTCTTTGAGCTAGCTCGCTGCACATATCCAATTACAACAAATGACTCTGACTTACATAGGTCGTTTACTAAAACTAAACTATGCAGATAAGAGTTTAATGCACATTAAGTCTCAAAGTACTTAACTATCTTTCATTTTCAAACACATTCTGATCGCCAGCTATGAAGAGCCAAGAGTCATACGGCAGCCAGAGATTTTCTCATTCTCAATTCTTCTCGTTTAATGACCAAATTTCCTCCATCAAAACACTAAAAGTAGCAGATTAAAATGATCATTCTTTACTGTTTGTGGAACTGTGTTGTGCTTGCATGCCTTTTGTCTGGAACATGCTTTGCTTTTGTGTGGTGCTGATATGCTGAGAATTGTTGTTCAAGGACAGCAGATAATAATGACTGAAGACAAGATTGGTGGAGAAAGTTCTTCTTTTAGAAGTGCATTAATCCTTTTAAAACTGTTCTCTGTGGAACAGCAAAATATGCTAGGAGTGCTGCCAATATTTAGTGCTCAAAGCTAATCATCAGGTGGTGGCTATGTGCACGTTTTGCAATTCAGCGGGTGATAATCACAAATATTATATCTAATGGGCCAAACTGTGAATGTTGGAAATCTGAAATAAAAACAGTAAAATGATCGAAACACATAACAGGTCCATAAACATTTGAAGAAAGGAAAAAGATATGATTAATGTTCAGAATGGAAATCCAAGCTGAAAAGGCAATCCATATTTACTCTTTGTGATTGCTACCTGCATATTTCTGGCATTTTGTTCTTTTATTTTAGGCTAATCTGAAGGGTGTGGACAATTCAATGTAGTTAGGTGAGAAATTCAGAATTTTTATCAAGGTCATTTTTGTTTCTTGCAGATGAGTAACTCAGTCGAGGAATCAGAAAAATCATGTCCATGTTGGAAATCTGAAACAAGAACAGAAATGCATAATTTCACAATGTAGGGTCATCTCCCCTACTCCACACCAATACACAAATTGAAGTCAGATTTCAAATGCACAACAGTGGTCTCGAGAGGCCAACTCGTAATTAAAACTCAGCATGTCTTTGTGGCACTCTCCTTCCATGATGTCTGTGACCCTCATCAAATCTTCTGAGATGCCAGATAACCCTACAGCTGAAAGGAGAGGAAATTGGATCCAGAGCTTTGATTTTAAGTTGACCATCAGTAGGGGACCCACAAGAATATGCAGCATGGCTGACCTCTATAAATCTGGGTTATTTGTGTTGGTGAGCTGTCATGGAATACCACACCTCAGAGCTAAAGACAGAAAGTGCTGGAGAAGGTCATCAGGTCTGGCAGCAATAAGGTTCATGTTCCCAAGCCAAAGACTCATCCTTAGAAGTGAAAAGAACAGGACAAATTTGTTGTACTGCTGACAAGGGAGAGGGACCAAGTGGATCAGATGGAAAAGATGTCTAGAGGAAAAATAAAAAGTGAGAACAGGTACACAATCCTTTATCTGAAGTCCTTGGGGCCAGTTGTTTTTTTCAAAGTTCAGAATTTTTCGGATTTCGGAATAAATGCAATTTTCGCAGTGAAATAAAGAAATTGACCAAGCAGCAGACACACTTGTGAATAATACAAGCACTGAGACACAATTGACGCCTGCCAGTGCTGGGCCGCACTGCGACGTTACATCTGAGGGTGTGGAGTTGGGTCACTTGCTTGCGTGCCAAAATGATGCTCCACACTCCACAAAAATTTCGGATTTCAGAGTTTTTTGGATTTCTGAATTTCGGATAAAGGTTTGTGTACCTATACTAATGGTCGTAGGGGCACTAATGATAGGTGTGAATAATTGAAAATAGTTTGGCTGGTCATGCTCATTCAAATGTTTTGTAATTGGCCAGAGCTTTCAAATACAGGGCAGTGAAGAGCCTTGCATTTCAATTGATATGGAGGAGTTCAGTTGCACAGGTGTGATATTTTAGATTCAAAACAAGATCATAAAATAGTTACAAATGATGAGGTGACTTGGTCTATTTCAATTCAACCATCTAAAGAAGTCCAAGCACACCCCAGTTGCATCAAAACATCCAATTGTTTTCTAAAATACATGGGAGTTTATACTTCCATTACTCCATCAGTTACTAAAGATATCACTCTGAACTTTTGACCAGCAAAGCTGTATGAAGTTCCTTCAAGGTTGCTGTGAAGTTTATGTTCCCTCTCCTTTAGGTCTTGTCAAGAGAAACTATTGCTTTCACATTCACATGTCAAGACTAGCTGCAGTTCCACTCAAGGCTTGAAATTAATCCAGCTCATTGCACTGGGTACCATGGCAGCTGGCCCCTTTAATCACTGGAGAGGTTTCAGGTCAGATTCCTGGCGGCAAGTGGAACTACCCTCATTAATCTGGAGGGTGGAAACGACCGCCATGGGACTCCTGTCCACTGGTGGCAGGATGTTGATTCGGCTGGTTATTAAGCAAATAACGCTCATTATTCTTGATGCCAGCACAAGTGATGCCAGCTCTCACAAGACCACCCAGTTTGCCAGCAACCACTTGGGATGGGACTGCCTTTGTTTGTCAGGCATTTGGTGTCTGACTGGGGGACCTAGCATTGAAAAGGGAGTTTCCACTTTGGCTACTTCTTTGTCTTTGTCCCTCACAGCACTGAACTTCTTAACCTACAAGCTTTACCCTGTGGCTCTTGCCTTGATTTTGCTTCCATTTGGAGGGAGGCCACAAGATGTCCCTGGGCTTCCAGTTTATTCAGTGCCCCCAGTAAGCACTGTTCCTCTGACACTGGTGGTAAAGTGCAACTACTGGCCCCAGAGAGAGTGACAGTGAGACCTTTGATACTAGGGATCTTAATGTCTAGGAGATCAAACCAGGCCACTTCAATGTGTCAATGCCACTTGGTTTTGTTGGACCACCCTGAGAGAATTGGTAGGGCTTTCCTGACACTTCTACAATGTGTGGGTGAGATGCCTGAGGGGTCCAAGATAATACATGGATTTTATAGGAATTCCAGAAATACTGAGCCTGAAAAATACTAACACGCTCCAAGATCCAGGAAATATTTACATAAAAGTGCTGACACCAGAGGCTTGGAAACAAAAACCTAGGATGGATGGCAGCAAGGGCAGCAGGTACATGGGAACACCATCACCTGCAGCATCCCCTCCAAGCCACTTACCACCCTGACTTGGAAACCTATCACCATTCCTTCACTGTCACTGGGTTAAATTCCGAAATCCCTTCCTAAAAGCATTGTGAGTCAACCTACAGCACGTGGACCACAGCAATTCAAGATGGCAGCCTACCTTCTCTAGGACAACTAGGGATGGGTAATAAATGCTGGTCAGCCAGCAATACTCGTGTCCCATGAATGAATTTTCAAAAGCATTCTGGTGCAGTACTGAGGGAGCACTGCTCTGTCAGAGGTGCCATCTTTCAAATGAGACGATTAGCTACCTGAAAACTCAGGTGACTGCAAAAGATCCTAATTTTAAAGAAGAATCCGGCCTTTTTCCCTCGAGTCCTGGGCCATATTTATTCCACAATCACTGTCACTAAATCAGATTACCTGATCATTATCACATTGCTCTTTGCGGGAATTTGCTCTGTATAAATTGACTGCCTTGCTGCCTATATTATCTCAGTGGTTACACTTCAATAATACTTCACTGACTGTAAAGCTCTATAGAATGTGCAAAGCTTGTGAAAAGTGCAAAATGAATTTCTTTCTTCATTTATTTCTTTACCCAGTGGACCTCATTCCTTTTGTTCAGAGTGACAATCTCAGTGACCTAGATGGCAATGCAGAAAACACTTTCCATTAGCAAAAAAAAGAACAGAAATGAACGTACTAGTTAAGTAGACAAAGGATGAAATTTAATACTAGCTAATCATTAACCTTAAACCCTTCGAAAGTCTTCCAAGAGCCCATTAATGTTCAACGATTCCAGTGCGAATACTTTAGTCCTAATTATTTTTCTCAAATTCTCAAATATTAGAGTCTAACTGTGTCCACATTTTCTGTGTTTCAGCGCTCAGCCCTTCCCCTCCCTCCTAGACTCACAATGTGCTTCTCCTAATCTGCATCTTGTAACTCACCAGCCTCCATATTCCAAGGGTCATTTTCTGCCATCTTTTGGTTATGCACTATCTAGCCTTCTGAACTCAGCATTCAGTTGTACAATTTCAGCTGGTAAATTCTGCTGCCATAATCTGCTTCCTTTTCTTTGCATGTTTCCGTTTTTCTCTTAATTTCACTGCACTCCTGTTTGTTTACTTGCTCCATTACCATTCCCTTTGGCCTTAAGGGTATTCTCTATCTTGTCTGCCTTGTCTTCCACCCTGTCTTGGACCTTTAACTGACAACAATTTTGCAGACTCTGGCTCATTGGAAGATGGACATATGCCAGAAGATGCATGTCCAGAACCTGTGAAGGAGCTGACATGTGACTCCATGTTAGGATTGCTGAGAAGATTTAAACTTCTGATCACAGAATCATAGAATCCCTATAGTGTGGAAACAGGCCCTTCGGCCCAACAAGTCCACACTGACCCTCTGAAGAGTAACCCATGCAAACCCATTGTCCTACCCTATTATCCTATATTTACCCTGACCAATGCACCTATCCTGAACACTATGGACAATTTAGCATGATCAATTCATCTAACCTTCACATCTTTGGACTTTAATTTCCATGTTTCTTCACCAAGTGTCTCCAACTCTGGATGCTTTGGACAGTAGTGCTGGATTTACCTGAATAATTATCCAGTAAATGTTAGACAGATGAAAACCTGGTTTAACACTTGGATAACTCTACAATTCATCTGCTAGCAATAAACCCCTCCCAGACCCAAACTTCAATTTCTCTGACTGCTACACAACTACCTTCTCCTAACCATCAGAATAACACCTGAACTAATCTAATTGCTACCCCTGCTATCTCCGTAAATTGATCTGACTGCCCTGCTGGCTCCACGTACTCAGCTACCCTTCGCCTGACCAGACCTGACTAGCCTGATGATCACCTAATCATCTCCCAGACCAGACCAAACTACACCCCCAATCTGATAAGTCTCACACCCAGATCCTACTATTCCCTGACCACAACACAACCACTTGGCTAAACCCCTGAGCAGAACCAACTACCACCTGTCTACGTTCAACCCAATCTGACCAGCCTAACCCACTTGACTACCTTCTTGATCAAATTTGACTATCCCCTTCCAACCCCATCAGACCCCCTCCCCTTACTATATCCAGTCAACTAATACCCAATCTGACTACCATCCTCCCATCCAGATCCAACCAGCCTCCCAGCCACTATCCCCAATTTGACCACCACTCAACTACCCCCTGAATCGACCTGACTATCGCCTGTCCAAGATTCAACTACCCTGACCATCCACTCATCACCCACCATATCAACCTCAACAACCACATCAAGTAGTGCTGGCGGTCAGTTTCTTGTTATGTATGTATTCACAGGAGACCACAGTTATGCCTCTTCTTTTGAGGGTTGCTGTTTTATGTTCCCTTGTAATCTTCATGTGTGACATTCCAGGGTTCCTCTCCACACAATCACTGAATGTATCTCTGCAATCATCTTATGGCTATATAATCTTATTATATATTACATGTAATTAAAATTTCATTGCTTCTGTAAGTAATCCAATGTTACTAGTCTGTTATTATGACACTATAGACCTGTTATCTGACTTCTTGAGTACTTCCAGCATGTTCTGCTTTTATTTCAGTCTTTCTGCACCCGTAGTATTGTGCTTTACTCTCGAATAGTGCTGTTTGTAATGCATAATTAGACAGAAATAGTTAATAAAGCGAGCCTGCATATCCTGACTCTAGGATAATCTACATTGTGTTTCCATCATAACAGTTATTGGGATTTCTGAAAGAAAATCATTGAGTTATTAATTGGAATTTTTTTTCAGGATATTTACAACCATTGTATATTAATATCCTACTCGGATCAAATCCATCAATCATGATTTTAGTATTTGATAGGAAGATAAATTCAGCAGCAACATTTCACTCCCACTATACTATAATCAGTAATAAAAGCTGCAAACCAAGCTCTTTCTCCAAGCCTTAAATTATTTGGCGACTCTTTGTTCAGGCTAACACCATACAGAGATCAATGTAAGCACAACTTAAACATTTGAAGGGGCACTCAAGCCATGTAAAGTGTTTGGTTAACCTCAGAATGGTCTTGGAAGGAGAACATCTCGAACGGCTGTCAGCTTGATGTCATGTTTCAGCACAATTTCGGTAATTCAATCATCAAAATTTTAGCGCCACAGCAAATGGAAAGACAAATGTAACAATTACAGACAAAAAGAAATATTATTTCCCTGACCAAAGTTAATCTTGTTAGGCAAGTGAGTATGAGCTTGAATTTGTAAAGATGCTCTTCATGACCTGAGGAAATTCTAAAGCTCCTCACAGTCAATGAATTTGTTTTAAAGGGCAGTCACTCGTGTAACATCAGCAAATTCAATAGTTAATTTGTACACAGCAAGATTATAATAAATTAAATGACCAATGAAACTGCTCATGATTTTGGTTTAAGGGTAAGTGTTGATCTGGGCAGTGTGAATCCTCCTTAACCCCCACCACATGAAGAGTGCTTTCTGATCTCTTATGCTCAACTGATGGAGCATTTGACACTTCAGTTTCACAGCTCTTTCAAAAGATGGCTCCTCCTGTAGTACAGTGTTCCCTCAGCTGAGGTCTTTGCCCAAATTGTGGAAGTATACTACAACCCCAGCCCTCTGACTGAGAAACGAATGCTTGACTAACAACTAACATCTGCTCTATCCACATTTTACCTTGACTGCTCTCAACCATCATTGATAAATTGCAGAATGATTTCTCTCCCCATCAGCCGACACTTTGCAACCTGGTTTCAATTGACTCTGCTACAATTTAAACGTTCTTTGGTTCAAACATTTTGATTGGGAGATTTTTAATCCTGCTGAGCATTATCGGTGGTGCTAGTACTGTACTTTTGTGAGTAATTGTTAAAAGTTTGTTTTACCCGTACCTTTAAATGAAGCTATCTCCCTTTTAAAATTTTCAGAAAGTTGTCTTAAAATTCAAACATTAAAAGTCCAAACAAACTGTATTTCAGCAAGGCAGTATTGCTGAACTGTATCACCTCCCTGAACTAGACATAGAGCTTTACAGCAAAGTGGGGATGGCACTGCAGCAGCATGAGGTGGAATTTGAATTCAATAAAAATCTGGTGTCTAATGATGACCATGAAACTATTGCCGCTTCTGGGGAAAAACCCAACTGGTTCACCAACGTACTTTAGCAATGGAAACTGACACCCTTACTTGATCTGGCCTCCAGGTGACTCCTGACCCATAGTATTGTGCTTGACTCCTAACTGCGCTCTGGATAATTAGGGAAGGGCAATAAATGCCTAGCTGCATCCATATTCCGCAAATGAACAGAAAACACACAACCAGTGCTGTTGAAGATCACCTTGACTTCATTTTCTGTACCAATGGATCTTTTCAGATGAGATTCTGATCATATCATAGTTCGCTTTGAATTGCTGCAACAGGGTGAGAGCCTAGTAAGCGGAAGTGAAGTGAGGATTGACAAACATCTTTCTCCAGTTGGTGGGAATTTTGGTGTTGCAGGATGGCATTGTCTGCATCCATGTGGCTCTATGTGTCTCAACATGTGAACAAGAAGATTTGCTGGAACAGTAATGGTAATAGGACTGAGTTTACAGGGGAACTGGACACAGACAGCCACTTCTGAGTGGAAAGAGGCAGTTTAGCCCATTGAGCCTGCACCAACTCTTTGAAGAGCATCCCAGCCAGACCCAGAGCCTCCACCCTGTCCCTGTGACTTTGCATTTACCATGCAGAGTTCCTCCAGCACTTCTGTTTTTATTTCAAATCTTCAGCAGCTCCAGTGTTTTGCTTTTAATTGAATTGAAATCTTCTTTTCCATCATCTAATTCAATGCAAAGTCCAACGAATGCAATATTGCTGCAAGTGTCACCTTCAAATGATATACAAATTGAGGTTAGCTGAATATTCCTGTGACAGCAATATGCAATTAGGTTATGATCATGAAAACACGTGGGTCATTTAGAACATTGTGCCTTTACTGGCTCTTTGAAGGCACTATCCAATTAGCTTCACTCCACAACTTTTATCTGAGCACGTTTTGAGAAGATTTGTAGCTCAGGTTGAGGTTCTGGAAGTAGGTTTGCTTGCTGAGCTGGAAGGCTCATTTCCAGACATTTTGTCACCCTACTAGTTAACATCTTCAGTGGGCCTCTGGACGAAGTATTGCTGATAAATCCTGCTTGCTATTTATATGTTTGGGTTTCTTTGAGTTGGTGATGTCATTTACTGTGGTGATGTGATTTCCTGTTCTTTTTCTCAGGGGGTTGGAGATGGGGTCTAACTCGATGTGTTTGTTGATAGAGTTCCGGTTGGAATGCCATGCTTCTAGGAATTTTCCTGTGTGTCTCTGTTTGGCTTGTCCTAGGATGGATGTGTTGTCCCAGTTGAAAACAGGCAGGAAACTAGCCACCAGGACAAGTGACATCAACTAGCCACAAAATTACATGACCCTCTCTCACTAGTATCCTTACATACAGATAAGGCAGGATACCACTTTGACTGAGACAACCCCCTGAGAAAAAGAACAGCAAATGACATCACCACAGGAAATGACATCACCAACCCAAAGAAACCCAAACATATAAATAGAAAGCAAGAATTATCAGCAATGCTTCACCTGGAGGCTCACTGAAGATGTTACCTAGTAGGATGACGAAACATCTGGAAATGAACCTTCCAGCTCAATGAACAAACCTACATCCAGAACTCTTATCCTCTCAATGATCTATCGGACTCCTTTTTGAATGAGATATTGACTTCACATTCTCTCTGCTGCACCATCAAAACCAAACCCAGAGGATTATCTAGTCACTACTGTTTGTAAAAGTTAGCAGACATCCTTACACAATTGTAAATTTGTGCATAAAGAGCACTTTGAGGTGTGACCAGATCGAAATGCAAAGCATTTTTTTTTCTGTATGCTGCCTAGTTTTGTTGGTTGGCTATAGCTGCCTAGTCGAAAGTGAGGACTGCAGATGCTGGAGATCAGAGTCAAGATGAGAGTGTTGCTGGAAAAGCACAGCAGGTCAGGCAGCAGGAGAATCAATGTTTCATGCAGGAGCCCTTCATCAGGAAAGGGTGTCCAGTTCCCCTGTAATCTCCGGCCCATTACCATTAGATTAGATTAAATTCCCTACAGTGAGGAAACAGACCCTTCAGCCCAACAAGTCCACACCAACCCTCTGAAGAGTAACCCACCCAGTGTCATTTCCTTCTGATTAATACACCTAACAGTACGGGCGATTTAACATGGCCAATTAACCTAACCTTCACATCTTTGGATTGTGGGAGGAAACCGGAGCACCCGGGGAGAACGTGCAAACTCCACACAGACAGTCGCCCGAGGCTGGAATCGAACCTGGGACGCTGGTGCTTTGAGGCAGCAGTGCTAACCACTGAGCAACCGTGCCAGTATATCTTCTTCTTAACATGGTGAGACACATAGAGCCACATGGATGCAGGCAACACCAAAATTTCCACCAGCTGGGGAAAGACGTTTGTCAATCCTCACTTCACTTCAGCTTACAGCCTGATGAAGGACTCTTGCCCAAAACGTCGATTTTCCTGCTCCTCGGATGCTGCCTGACATGCTGTGCTTTTCCAGCACCGCTCTAATCCATAGCTGCCTCATCCCCTGGCAAGTCAGTGTATGGAAACTTCCCAAACCTCTGCAAATTCTCAGCTCAGAACAGATTGCTCAACCACTTCTTGATGGTTAAGGGGCCGCATGCAGGTAGCTCAAGTTGCTGTCCTTTTGATTTTATCATCTTACCTCTGGAAAAGTGCTCATTTCACTACCTCCTTAGAGCAGCATGATTGAAATTGGCAGTTCATTTTGTGCAGAAAAGGAAGTCACACAATTGGATTCTCTCCACTGGGGCTGCCAAAAAAGACGATCATTTAATTTAGCAGGAAGCAGAATGAACCAAGTGTTAAACGATTCCACCCTCAGACATATCTTGCCCATTCTACTCAATTTATCCAAGCAATGTGTGGCCCACAAACAAGTAAATAAAATATTAACTACACCAAACCCACAGCTGTGATCACTTCTGTATTACAGTGATTATTTGTATAAAACTTCAATGCGTCTGATATTCTGTATGCTTCCCAGTTTATTTAATATCAATCTTCTTATGTTTCAGAATTATTTTGCATTGACAGGTGCTTAGGCAGTTTGGGAACCTGTTTTAGCAGCTGCTTCACCAGTGACTGCAGGGGATTGAAAAAAAATGCTTGGACTTATACAGTTAGGCATCAAACCAGTTCTAGGTTGTACTTGCACATATTCAGATCAAATGTTCCAACAGTAAATCCAAAGTCATTCATCTCTGTCCAGTTTTTACACTGTCCCTATATTTCTTGTAAGGACATACACAGCTTTACTCCTGTGCTTGTTCAATACTATATCAGACCAGATTCTTATTAATAAAGGTTACCACTTAGTCCTCAAGGTCACCACTCCACCTAACTCCCATAGTTCCAAACTGAACACAAGCCATTGTAAAAATAAAAAAGGCAAAAATGTGAAATGTTTGCTATATTTTTAAACATAGCCCATTGGCAACTTGCAGAACATTAGCAATTGATACATTTTAAATGAATAGACACATTAAAACACAGATTCTCTTCTTAAAAAAATGTCTTGGGGTTACGAAGTTTAGGTAACACACATAAATTGATAATCCAAGTGACAATTGGACAAAGGCCCACCCTAATTTGCATGATGAAAATTTACATTTTTACAGTTACATAAGATAAATAAAATAGTTGTGCTTAAGCAAGTTCATTTATGGCTGTGACTGAACAACCATAACTAAAGGAGCAAAAGAAAATCCAGGGCTTAGATACTTGCTTTGCTTTACTTCTCCTGATATAATCAAAATGGTCTGCATTGCCCATTCAACCAACTAATCTCTTACTCGTACATATCAACTACTGTAAATACCTTAAAACATAATGGATAGAACTTTGATGCCCTCATGCCTCACTAATGTAGGAACAAAGAAACATTGGAAGTAGAGTGGGAGTAGTCCATTCGGCCCTTCAAGCCTAATTACCATTCAATATGATCATGACAGAACAACTCAATACCATGTTCCTGCTTTCACCCCATACCCTTTGATCCCTTCACCCCTAAGAACTATGTCTATCTCCTTCTTGAGAATGTTCAACTCTGTGACAGAGAATTCCTCAGGCACACCACTCTCTGGGTGAAGAAATTTCTCCTCATCTGAATTCTAAATGACCTACACTGTATCTTTACATCTAATACCTGGTTCTGGCCTCCCTGGTCATTGGGATGATCCTTCCTGCATTTACCCTGTCTAGTCCCATTAGAAAGTTTTAGGCTTCTATGGGATCCTCTGTGTTCATCTAAACTCCAGTGACTGTAGTCCTAACTGATACAGTCTCTCTTCATATGTCAGTACTGCAACCCCAGAAATCAGTTTAGTAAACCTTTGTTGCACCTCCTCCATAGCTAGAA
Organism: Chiloscyllium punctatum; assembly: GCF_047496795.1. NCBI lineage: Eukaryota > Metazoa > Chordata > Chondrichthyes > Orectolobiformes > Hemiscylliidae > Chiloscyllium > Chiloscyllium punctatum. Next base: position 65,178,999 of record NC_092757.1, read on the forward strand.
GATCCTTGCTCAGATAAGGCCAAAATCATAGAACCATAGAATCCCTACAGTGCAGAAGGAGGCCATTTGTCCCATCGAGTCTGTCTGATGCTCTGAAGACCATTCCACCCAGTTCCCTCCCTCACCCTAACCCTGTAACTCTGCACAACTTATTTTTACCATGACTAATCACCTAGCCTACACATTCCTGGACACTATGGGCAATTTAGCATGGCCAGTCCATCTAACCTGCACATCTTTGGCCTGTGGGAAGAAACCGAAGCACCCAGAAGAAACACATGCAGACACAGTGTATACTCCGTACAGACAGTCGCCAGAAGCTTGAATCAAACCTGGGGCCCTGGCACTGTGAGACAGCTGTACACACAATACTCCAGTTGTGGCTGCACCAAGGCCTTGTACAAATACACCAAGGCAGCCCCGCTGCTGTATTTGAATCGTCTTGCAATGAAGGTCAATATACTTTTGAGCTTTTTTTGCCACCTGCTGTACCCACCTGCTTTCAGCAATTGGTGTAAAAGGACATTAAATGTTCATTGGAGTTACCCCTTTCCCAATCTATCACCACTCAGGCAATAACTTGCCTTCCTGGTTTTTGCTATCATTGTGATAGCCTCACATTTAGCTCCATCATGCTTCATCTGCCTAGCATTTACCCACTCACTCAACTTGTCCAAATCTCCCTGAAGCATCTCTGCATCCTCCTCACAGCTCACCCTCCCTCCCTGTGTTGATGAATGCACTTCAACCAGCGTGTTCTCTGGTTCATATCTCATCCTGGATCAATCCTTGCTGTGATAGCTTCTTTCAAAAGCTAGGAACTTGGGTAAACAAGAAATGTTTGTATTTAAATATCGCTGGAGGACGAAAGCAAATGAACCATCTGTAGAAAGACCAGAGACTGATGAACTGGAGTGTGATGATGGATCCATCAAACTGTTCCTGGGAAGCCACATTATCCAGTAGATTAACCTTCAGGATATGACCTATGCACAAGATAAGTTGACCATTTTAATTGCTCATAAACAGACTTTGCAAGACCCACAGTAAAACCAAGAATTTTTTTTTTCAGAGCCTTTTCTGAATGTATGAAAAATGCAACATAAAGATTATAATTTTGTAAATTTATTTTTTAAAATGAGAAGTAGGCAGATATGTACATCACTCAATTAACTCCCCCTCAGCCTCCTCTGCTCTAAAAAAATCAGTTTCTTTGTCCTTGCTAATTGTAGAAACAAGGTAGCCATTAGACTGGAAACTTCAGACATTTTTCATAAAGCACACAAATGTTGAAATTTCCATCAAGTGACACCCATGTTTCCCCAATCCATTAATTGGAGAACTGATGGGACTTTTATATCTCTTCTCATACGGTCAAAATCACAGTAATGCAGAAATCCCACCCTCAAGAGCTGCCTTTGAGTCAGAGGTTGAGAGCTGTCCTTTGCAAGCAGAGCTGTCTGGAGCAGTAGCTGCTACTGGTGATCTTCTGAGGGATGCACCAAGGGCCATTATTGGACGGGTGTGTGGAGCAGGACAGGAATCACGGTCACAGAAGGTCACAAGTGATGGGATAGGAGTGGTGGGTTGAACTGAAATCTACTTCAAGTAGCTGGGATTCCCATGAAGGGTGTTCCCTGCTTCCCCTCTCTTATCCCTACACACCCCCCCAACCCCATCTGAATCTCACCACAACTAACCTCTGGACAGTTTTGTGCTGTAATTACTTCTGCCCATTTCTGCCTGCCCCTTGATAACTGTACCCACCTGAGTGGTCTCCATTAAATTCTGCCCAGTGACAGATCCCTGGCATTAACAGAAGCCAGAACTTGAATGTTCTAGCTGTGGATAGGAGTGAAATCCTGGGCTTGTCAGTGATAAAGGAAGGAATTTTAAAAAAAAACAGTTGCGGCATCACAATAAAATCAGCTTAAAACCTGAAAACAGTAAGTACAACCTGAAACTGGCTTTCCTGACACCTTTGTACACTTTAGAGTGGACATCTGATGTTACCGTAGATTCTTCAGTTACTGTAGTATGCTTCAGAGGTTAGCAGTTTTGAACATCTTGATAAATCTGCCCAGTGCTAAGACACAGGTATGAATCCCAATTTAACAGAATCACCTAAAGGATTGCAACTTTATCCTTCCAGATATTATCAAATCCTGGAAAGATACAGAGAAGGTCTTCAATTTGGCTCAAAGGATCAGATTTTGATTTGTTTCTCCAACATCTACTCAAAATTCTCCTTGTCTCAAAATTAAATGTTACTGTAGGTCATGTTGGCAGTTGACATTTGTTAAATAAAGCGAGCAGCCCTGGGGTGATCTGAAGTATATTAAAGTTAATTTGTTTTGGTAAATTGTGGTTTGTTTTTGCAGAAGTTATTACACATTCGACCCAGGTAGATCTCCTTATTGTTAACTCAAGATTGCAAAAAAAAGGTTGTGTGCAAATGTAAACTTGCAAATAAAAAGATATGCATAAGGCAATGTCTTTGTTTATGTCACCACAATGGAAGGAAACCTCTAATAGGGGATAGGAAATAGTTGCTGATTGAAAGTCACCAAATTGTGCTTTTATAGACGGTGAAAGAACCATGCAAAACTCTAGGCTGGGAATGGTGTCAGATACACAATAAGCAGATATACTGAAAACTACAAATGCTGGAGATCACAGCTGGTCAGACAGCATCCATGAAGAGACAGGAAGCCAACATTTCGAGAGTAGATGACTCTTTACAAGAGCTGAAGTGAAGGGGGGCAGCATTTATGTTATAATTGAAGGGGGGGGGGGTTGGCTGGGGGGGGGGGGGGGGGTGGAGTATAGGTTGCTGCTGGAAAAAAGATGTTGCCAGTTCAGATGAAGTGATCGGAATGTGAGGACGGCAGAACAATGGTGTGTCTAACTGCCAGACTGGGGAGAACAGACAGTCCCATTGGAGAGGGGGAGTGGAGAGAGGACATTGTGACAGAGAACGTAACAAGTAAAGTTAAAAGAAAAGGAAGAAATGGAAGTTGGTTGACAATTTAAAGGTGTTCTGTAAAGTGGTAACCCAGTCTGCCTTTGGTTTCTCCAGTATAGAGTGGCCACATTGGGTGCTGTGAATACAATACACAAGATTGGAGGAGGTACAGGTGAAATGCTGTTTCACCTGGAAAGACTGTTACGGTCCTTCGATGATGAGCAGAGAGGAGGTGAAAGGGAAGGTATTGCACTTTCTGTGGTTACATGGGGAGGTGCTATGGAGAGGGGGGTTAGTGTTGGTGGTTGTGGTAGGGAACAATCCCGACGAAATGCAGACAGGGCAATTGGGGGGAAGATGAGTTTGGCGGTACTGTTCGGCTGAGTTGTCTGAAATGGAGGAGAATGATCGTTTGAAAGTGGAGGCTGGTGGGATGAAACGTGAGGACAACAAGGGAGCCCAATCATGTGAGTGATGGGAAGGAGCAAGGGCGGAAGCACGGGTGATAGGTTAGCTGTGGTTGAGGGCCCTGTCAACCACAGTCGATGGATTTGGAAAAAGGAAGCCATGTCAGCAGCAATGTTTAGGTGGGTGATATCGAGCGAACAGGTGTGACGTAGGAATGGGATGGAGTCCTTGCAGGACATAGGGTGTGAAGAGCTGTAGTGAAGGTAGTTATGGGGGTCAGTGACTTTGTAGAGGGTGGCAGTGGACAGTTCATTCCCCAAAATGGACATGGTGAGGTCAAGGAAAAGGAGGGAAATGTTGGAAATGGGTGACATGAAAGTTAGGGAGCGGTGGAAATTGGAGTCAAAATGAATGAAGTCTTCAAGGTCCTCGGGGAAGCATGAAGCAGTACCAAAGCTGTCGTCAATGTACTGAACAAAGAGTTGTGGGAGGGGGCCAATGTAGGACTGGAACTAGGATTGTTCCACATACACCATAAAGAGGCAGGGTATAACTGGGACTCATGCAGGTGCCCATTGACTTGGCAGAAGTGAGATGAATTAAAGAAGTTTTTCAGTGAGAGAACATGTTTAGCCAGGCAGAGGGGAGTGGTGGTGGATGGGGAGTGTTCAGGCCTCTGGTCAAGAAAGAAGCTGAGAGCTCGCAGTCCATCTTGGTGGAGAATGGAGGATTAGAGGGATTGGACATCCATGGTGAACAGGAGGTAGTTAGGGCCAGGGAACTGGAAATTGTCAATCTGGGGGAAGGCATCAGAGGAATCGTGGGTGTAGGTGGGCAGACTCAGGAGAGAGGATGGAATCAAGGTAGGAGGAAATGAGCTTGGTAGGACAGGAACAGGCTGATATGATGGGCCTACCGGGCAGTCTAGTTTGTAGATTTTTGGGAGGGGGTAGAAGCAGGCTGGTGTTGGATTTGGAGACTATAATGTTGGAGGCAGTAGGGGTGTTGATCTCAGAGCTAATGAGGTCAGTGACAGTCCTGACAACAAATGGCTTGCTCAGATGCGGGGTCATGGTCCGGGGGGGCCAGTAGGAAGAAAGGTCTAAGAGTTGGCTTTGAGCCTCCGCAAGATAAAGGTTAGCACGTCAGGCTGCAACAGCACTATCTCTGTCAGGTTTGATAACAAAGTTGTGGTTGGATCTGAGAGAGCGAAGTGTGACAATTTCAGAAAGGGACAGGTTAGAGTGGGTGAGAGGAGCAGAGAAACTGCAATGCCCAATGTTATGAAGAGATCAAGGTCAGGTAAGAGGTAAGGGGAAGGGGTCCAAGTGGAGAGTTAATACTGGAGATGGGTGAGGGGATCGGTGAAATGTGGAGTTATAGGGAGGATTCCTGCCTGAAGAAGTGAGCGCGGAAATGGAGGGAGTGGAAAAACAATTCAACATAATGGCGAGCCTGGAATTCATTAAGGTGGGGGCGTAAGGGCATGAAGCTGAGTCCTTTTCCAAGAACAGTATTTTTAGCCTCAGAGAGGGGAGGGTCAGGAGGTATAGTTAAAAACACGACAAAGGGCAGGGGTTACAGAGAGTGACCTCAGCAGGAAGAAAGTGATAGCATCTGAGGGCTGGAGAGGGTCAGTGTTGAGGGAAGGTCCACAGGGAGTCCATACGTTGCTGGAGATGGTGCGCCTCAATGTCTTAAGGAAAGAGAAAAAGCCTTTTTCTGAGGTGAAGGATGAAGTGAAACTGGGGACTGGCACAGCTTTGAGGGAGAGTGAGTCGATATTGTTGCCAAGTGGAGTCGCGTGTGTCCACATGAAAGCACATGGCATTGACCGTGGATCACAGTACGCGGTGGGAGCAGCAGTCTGAACAACGTTGTATATCCTGGCGTTACTTATAATCCTGGGTGGATTCAAAACACAAAGGGTGAAGTACACAGCAAATACAATGAATTGATTACTCCTTGGGCAAACAAGCTCACTGACTTTCCATTATGTTGTAGGGAGTCTGGTTTATGTCAACTAAGAAGACATTGATGTAAACCTGATAATCAGGGAAGACTTGTGTACTGCATTTAACCATGAAAACTCTGTTGGATAACTAGGAAATAAATAACTAAATTACTGTAAGCATTTGTTTTTTTCCAAGAAGCACCAGAGAGAATGTAGCACTGTGGGGTTCAGTGGTCCACACAGCACCAGGGACCCAGGTTTGATTCCAGCCTCAGCCAATTGTCAGTGTGGAGTTTGCACGTTCTCCCCATGTCTGCATGGGTGTCCTCCGGGTGCTCCGGTTTCCTCCCACAGTCTAAAGATGTACAGGTTAGGTGGATTGGTCTGCTAAATTGCCTATATTGTTAGGTGCATTTGTCAGGGGAAATGTAGAGAAATAAAGGAATGAGTCTGGCTGGATGACTGTTCGGAGGGTTGGTGTGGACTCGTTGGGCTGAAGGAGCTGTTTCCACACTGTTGGGATTCTAAGTTCTAAGTTTGTATGTGAAGCAATAATTTAGTTCCTGTTACATTTGCAGATTGTTGTGATGGTACAAGGAAAAGCTCAACAACACTAGTGCAAGAGAAACATTGTACATAGTCATAACTGAGAAAATGATTTCATCTGCTCTGGTCCCAGGCTGGCTTTGGGAAAAGAAATCCCATGGGAGAGAAGAGAAAAACACATCAGAACAGATCTGTGACTCAGGGGACTCCCAATCCATCCATTTCCCCTTAATCTGTCAGAGGAAAGGAAGCAAGCAGAAGGTAAAAGCTATTTTCATTTCTGCATAAAATAATTATTTTTGTCATCTCAAGTGACACAAAAATCCATATTACAACAAACATCCTTCTGTCCTGGTCATGATATTCTAAACAGCTTTCCTTGTGTGGTTTGTCACCGTGTCACATGCAATTTTTATGATTACTGCATTAGTCGTTTTAAAAGGAGAAGTCAGGTTTCCTGGGTTTCTCCTTCTGTTGATAAATACACATTTTGAAGTTACGCTAGAGCTTTGTTTAGTGTGGAATACATTGGTACAATGGGGTTGTCAGTACATTGCATAAACTGTTGGATCAGATCCCTACTTGGGGCGGACTGATGCAATTTAAACGATGATGCTTTGGTTTATTTTATTCAAGGAGTATCAGGTCCACTATTTGTTCACAACATTATTCTTCATTTCAGCAAAACAATGGAGATGCAGTATTTGGAACCATGGTTACCAAATGTTCTGAAAAGATGATAAGCAAGGTTCAACTTAGATGGAAGGAGGCCAGTCAACATCTTCCTTCTACTTCAGCAAGGTATCACATTTGTTTAAATCAAAATCCAAATATTACTTCAACAGCTGGTGCAACAGTAAAGACTAAGACCTTGAATTAGGAAATTCAAATGATAAACAATTTCTCACAGACCAATGACAAATGTCCCGATGGATTTAGAAGTATAAACTGTATCCATCATGCAAAGAATTGAAATGTCATTATTCTGGCTGAAAATATGGGAGAAGGGGAACTAATGATACCGAATAAGATATAATCATGGCTTGCACAAAGTACAGCCTGAGGGGTTGCAAAGTACAGGCTGCCGATGATAAATGACAAATGTGCCAGGAAATGACCACCTCCAACAAAAATGATATAATCACCTCCCCTTTAAATACAGTGTCATTATCATTGTCGAATCCCTTACCAACAATGTCTTTAATATCCATGTTGACCAACGTCTTAAATGGACCAGCCATATGAATACAATGACTACAGAGCAGGGCTGAGTATTGCTACAAAGCAGGGCTGAGTATTGCTACAAAGTGCTGATGTATCTCCTGATTCTTAAAATCCTGTCCATGGCCCACAATGCATAAATCAGAGGCATGTTGGAAAAGTTCCAGCTTTTCTGAATGGGTCAGCTTCAACGATACTTAAAATGCTCGGATAAAGCAGCTCCTCTTATTGATTCACTATCCACCACTTTAACCTACTACTCCCTCCATCACCACAGCAGCAACATGTGCTAAATGCTTAAAAAAATACAGTGAAGCAACTCAACAAAGCTGCTTTCAAAGCATTTTCGAACCCTAAGGCCATTGTGTGGAGGTGCCAGTGTTGGACTGGGGTGGACAAAGTTAAAAATCACACAACACCAGGTTATAGTCCAATAGGTTAATTTGGAAGCGCTAACTTTCGGAGCACAGCTCCTTCATCGGGTGATTTTTAATTTGAAAGGACAAAGGCAGCAGACATATGAGAATACCGTTATCCCCAAGTTCCCCTATAATACAAACATCATTGTGACTTGGAGCTATGTGCCATTCTGGAGATGTGGATAAGAAATTTGACATTGAACAGAATAGAAGAGAATATCCTTCATTGTCACATTAGGGACATGGGAAAAATTCTACAAACTGCTGCTGTGTTGTGCATTTTTAAGACTTCAAGAGCAATGTGTGCACAAAGTGATTGACCACTCAGTCAGGATCAGTAACAGAACAACGTGAATTCTTTATTCAGGAATAGGTCTGCATCCTCATGATCTTATTGAGACCTGTATGATCTCGAGAGGACTGGCTAAGGTGGATACCAGAAGGATTTTCTATTTGTGGGGAGAGACTGAAGCAGGAGGAGATCATATAAGAAAAAAAACTTCCCTTTTAAAATAGCAATTATTTGTTTGATGAAGAGTGTGAATAATTAACATAAACAAAGCAATTAGCGGAAACTCAGCAAAATCATCATAGTCAATATCTAAGGAAAGCCTTTCATGCTTACCGCAGTAATATTATAATGATGTGATTAGCACTAGTAAAATGTTAGTGAGCTTTCTCTCAGCTCTGAGGCTGAGGTACAGAACAGATTGAAGTCAATATTATTGCATCACACCTCCCTTATCTCAGCTCTGATTCTTCCTAGTTTCTGTTCCTTTGTACGCATTCTTGACAGTTAAAATGTTCTTTTTTGATATATTTCATATATACATACACTTGATAACAATAAAGTCTTCAAATGCGACATAGTATATCTGCACAGAAAGATCAGTGAGGAAACTCCCCGCAGGCCTTCAATGTCGCTTGGAACAATTTGCTAGACATACAGGGCAAGGCAGTGTAAATATCTGACGTTCTATTACATCCTGCAGGGAATTTTTCCCCTTGATATCACCGTACTGAGGTAGATCAGCAATTCAGCAATTGAGCTATTATAGGCAAAAAGGAACATTATTACACTCTAAAGTATGATTCACTCCATATGTTAAAGCACTTTTATATTTGCTTGAAGTACAAGTGATAATGGCTTGATGGTGGTGGTGTCCATGGTTTTGAAGTCTGCAACGTTTTTCTTATACTCTATAACTGTTTCTTTGCAGATTTTAATGCGATCTGTCATGGAAATTAATCTGGATTGGAACTGCTAAGCACAAACACATCTCAGCCTGTCTGAAAATGCCACACAAAAGAAATTGTATAAAATTTACAGACATGCAATTTATATATTACATTTATGATGAAGAAATCTCAAAACAATTTGCATACAGCAAACTACACTTGGACAGTAAGCACTTAAACAAACAAATATTGCAAACCAATCTGCATGCAGCAAGACCTCCAAATGGAAATGGCATGATCAACCAGATAATCCTTCAGCCTTCCCTGAACTCAGGGCTGGGCGAGAGGTTCCAGAAGACTGGAGAACTGCAAACATTACAGTTTTGTTCGAGAAAGGTTGTAAGGATAATCCCAGCAATTACAGACCAGTTAGTTTAATTTTATTCTTTGAATTGGGGTCAGTGTTTCTGGCATCATACTGTTATTAGGGAAGTTTAACTCATTCCATCTTAGTCAAAGTCTGGTCCAGTATGTGGAAAGAGTGTGTTACTTCATTCCAGGCAAATGACATTAGTGCAGATGGAAAGCAATGAGTAATTCTCCTGACGGCTTGTGGACCCCACAGCTTTTTTGGTTATGAAGAGCCTAATGTTTCCTGAGGCACCTGATAATAAAACAATGTCGAGAGTTAACGGATTTTGTTAAGGAACATTACGACCTTCAGCCTCCTCTAATTCTCAGACACTATCAGTTTTACTCAGCAATTCAAAAACCAAGGGAATCCCTGACAGGATATTTGATGAGGTTCAGATGACTGGTAGAGGTATGTGATTTGGTTTAACTCTCAATGAGATGCCATTTTGAATGTGGGATTAATGATGCAAAAACACTTAAAAGCTGAAGCCCAACTGGACATCAAACAGGTATTACAACTGGCTTTACCATTGGAAGATGCAGCAAGTGGAGTATATAAGTTACAGGGTATGCTGATGGAAATGGGCAGCCTTCTCAGTCCGACTGAACTTGTGGTACACCACTTGAGTGCAGCCAATTGCATTGCCTCACTCAGGACATTTCCTGAGCAGAGGGACTCTCTAGGTTAGCCCACAGCAAAGGCCCAAAACAAAGCCAAGCCTTGGCTAAACGGTTAAAATTTTCTTCAGGATCCAGGCCAGCAAACCGTTGTGGTTGCTGCCGGTATGCGGACTCAAGACAGCAAAAAAGTCCCACTAGGCCTGAATAGAGTAAACAAACTTATAGATCGGTAAAAAGGGCAGTGCACAACCTAGAAAGACCACTTACATTTGCTTTGGAACAGTTTAAATTGCTTAACAACATCCAGATCAGAACCAATCAAAACAAAATGCCTGGTGAAATGGTCACATGGTTCTAATGGAGGTTAATACTGGTGCAGCTGTATCAGTGATGACAGAACCAGTCTTTAACAAAATTCAGTCTAGGCTCCAACCCTTAAGTTTGTGGAAGACCTCAGCCAGACTGAGAACTTATACCAGGGAACCTTCACAGATAAGGGGTGATGAGATTGCCAATTGGAGTATCATCAGCCTGTGACAGTTCTCAGCAGATGATGGAGAACCTTTCCACGAGATCGCTATTTATTTGGCTGATGTGCTTATAACAGGAAAGACCAATAAAGAGCACTTTGAAAGCTTGACCTTGTTGTTCGATATTTCTCCAAGACGGGCATATGTCGAAGGGAAAAATGTGTGTTCCAGATAATCCATTTGACCTATTTGGGTTTCAGGGTCAACAAGACCATGTTACTCCTATTAGAAGGTAAAATGAGGGCAATCAAAGGTGCCCGACTCCCACTCCAGTGCAGTGGAGTTTAGGTCTTTTCTTGGATTGGTTAATTATTATGGAAAGTTCATCTGTAACCTGGCCTTAATCCTGCTATCCTGAAATTTGTTACTGAAAAAGGCTCAGTCTTGCAAATGGTCTTGTCACCAGGATGTAGCCTTTGAGGAAGTGAAGAAGTAGCAATCGCCATTTAAGATGTTGGCACACTTTGCTCCCAAATGAGATCTGGTGAAGACACCTCTCGTTATGGTATCAGGGTGGAGTTCGCTCACAGATGGCCCACATGAGAGGAACGCCCAACAGTGTACGCTTCCTGGACTTTGGCTGATGCAAAGCGCAAATACGCCCAGATAGGGAAGGAAGGTTTGGCAGTCATCTTTGGTGCAAGATAGCTCCACCAATACCTTTACAGATGTAAATTTGTAATAGTTACAGATAACAAACCTTGCTAGGGCTACTCATAGAGGATAAGATTGTGCTGTCCATAACTTCAGATTGAATTTAGCAGTGGTTTCTCACTCTAAGTGTGTACCATTACAAGTCCACCTGGAAGTAGCAAATGTGGATGCTTTGAACTGCCTCCCATTGGCAGATACCCCATTAGTGGGGCTGCTACTGGAAGAGACTACTCTGGTTTTAAATTTTCTGGACATATGTCCAGTCTCTGCGAACAATATTAGACTGTGAATGCAATAAGATCCAATTCTAGTAAAACTAAAACTGCTGGTGGTGATGGGGAAATAAAATGGCCATCACAATCAGAATTTAAACCTTTCTGAACTGGTGAGACCATAGATCACCGTAGAGGACAGCATTTTATTATGGGGAGCAAAAGTGATTGTCCGGAGTAAAGGTCGCTGCCAGATACTGGCTACACTGCACTAGGGCCATGCAGGGGTTTCCAAAGTAAAAATGTTGGCACAGTTATGTCAGGTGGCCAGGATTGGATGCAGACAGAGCTGCAATGGTGGGGCAGTGCCCAGACTTACAAAAAGGACAAACATTACTACCATTGCTGAGATGGACAGATTTTTAATGATGAGGGAATCAGGATAAAAGACAAGAAAGTGGAGTTGAGGTATAAGACCATAAGACATAGGAGTGGAAGTAAGGCCATTCGGCCCATCGAGTCCACTCCACCATTCAATCATGGCTGATGGGCATTTCAACCCCACTTACCCGCATTCTCCCCGTAAATCAGATTAGCCAAGTTCTCATTGAATAGCAGAACAGACTAAATGGGCTGAATGGCCTAATTTGGCTCCATCTTGTGGCAAAGGTGTGATCTGTGTTCTTTGTCACACATGAGGAAGATGGTGCTTGAAAGATCAGGTTATGTGGATTAATTTGTTAGTTGTATGCTTCCTCTGATGCCTCAATGTCATCTCTGCACAATCTTGATAAAGCCCCTTGCTGTATTTGGTGCCTGCTTCAAAGAACCTTCTCCACCTGGTCAGACATAAAAACAAAAACTCTGATGAGTCAGCAGGCAGTTATATCTCTTTATAGATGCTTTGAGGACATCCCTAATGTCTAAAGCATTTCCCGTTGCCCTCCTAGGAATCTCCTGTTCTAACTGAGTTTCAAGACTTGCTTTGGTCTGGTATCAGATATTTGACCTTGGAAAGATGCTACACTGTTGGTTATCGATATGGCCCTGTAGGATTCTTTCACACTGGAGTATACATCTCCCAATGAATAGCCATAACTATATCCAGCAATAAATGGTCAGACTTGTAACTTGTCAAACTAAAATACATAAATCTGCAAGCTATATGTGGATGTCATATCCAGGTGAAACCTATAACTAAGGATGTGAAAGTAGTTAGCTTGTAACTGAGAGAACAGCTGTGATGAGTTGTTTGATTACACATTTGTGACCTGTTAAAATCGAGGTGTGAGATACAGTTGCAACCTATTAATAAGCTTTCCAAACTGGTTACCTAATACCATTCTGTCAGGATCAAGCATTTTATTCAAAATGTGCTGAATCTGCAACAATTCCTACTTTTTAATAGTTTTCCCATAATTATGTGATGTTGAATATTCCTGATTAATCCATTAAGGCTCGTCTGTGTGATTGCTAAAATGAATCTAGTTCATCTTGCCAGAGAACAGATTCGGGAATAAGTGGCAAACATGTTTCTTGTTTTGATTAAACAATCAATTCTGGAAATAGTGATAGATTTCAGGGCGACATGGACAAATTACTGGAATGGAAGTTGATATTTAGTGCAGAAAAGTGTGAAGTGATACATTCTATCGGTATATCAGGAATAAAAGAATGACAAGAGTAAGGTTAGGGCCAATCAAGGACAGTAATGCGACATTGTAGGTGGAGTCCTAGGACATAGGAGGAGCACTAAATGAATATTTTTTATCCATAATCACCCTGGAAAAAGACAATGTTGTTGAGGAGAATACTAAGATACAGGCTACTAGAGTAGACCTAAGTGAAGTTCACAAGCAGGAGGTGTTAGCAATTTTGGAAAGTGTGAAAATAGATAAATATCCTGGGTCAGATGGGATTTATCCTCAGATTCTCTGGGAAGCCAGGGAGGAGATTGCAGAGCTTTGGCTTTGTTATCATTGTATACAGGAATACTGGACAATAGCAAATGTTGTCCCTTTGTTCAACAAGGGGAGTAGAGACAACCTTGGTAATTATAGGCCAGTGAGCCTTACTTTGGTTGTGGATAAAGTGCTGGGAAAGGTTGAAAGAGATAGAATTTATCATCATCTTGATTGGAATAAGTTGTTTAGGGATAGTCAGCACGGGTTTATGAAGGGACACAGTAAATAAAGTTGGGGAGTTTCAAACGATGATGTAGTGTTGAAGTACGATATTATAGTGGTGACAAAGACCTGACTCAGGAAGGGCATGACTGGGTGTTAGACACTCCTGGGTATGAGTTGTTCGGGACAGATAGAAGAGGAAGGAAAAGAGGAGAGGTAGCATGATTGATTAGGAGACATTGCAGTGCAAGGGAAGGTAGATATTTTAGAGAGAGCAGAGTTAATTTGACAAGAGCTATGGAATAAAAAGAGTGCAATTACATTGCTTGGTGCAGTCTACAGACTGCCAACTAGTGAAACTACAAGGAAATGCCTGTATTATCGAGCAGTTACAATGAGGGGTTCAATTACGCAAATATCGTAATGTAAAAGGCAGTGAGAGTCAGCAATTCCTGGAGTGTATTAGAAAGTTTCCTACAGCAGTGTGTTTGCAGTCCAGTAAGGAAGGATGCATTGCTGCACCTAGCCCTTGGAAATGAGGTAGGATCAAGTGTTATTGGCAAAAGAATTAGGAGATAGTGATTGGTAGGATCACATTTGGAGTACTGCATATATTTCTGGTCACCCTGCTACAGGAAGGATGGTATTATAGACAATAGACAATAGACAATAGATGCAGGAGTAGGCCATTCTGCCCTTCGAGCCTGCACCGCCATTCAATATGATCATGGCTGATCATTCCTAATTAGTATCCTGTTCCAGCCTTATCTCCATACCCCTTGACTCCACTATCTTTAAGAGCTCTATCCAATTCTTTCTTAAAAGAATCCAGAGACTGGGCCTCCACTGCCCTCTGGGGCAGAGCATTCCACACAGCCACCACTCTCTGGGTGAAGTAGTTTCTCCTCATCTCTGTCCTAAATGGTCTACCCCGTATTTTTAAACTGGACATGTTGCAAAAATGATTTACAAGGATGTTACCAATGACTGGAAGGTTTGAGTTATTTGGAGAGGCTGGATAGACTGGAACTTTTTTTCTCTGGAGCAAAGGAAGCTGAATGGTAACCTCATAGAGGTCTATAAAATCATGAGGCATACAGTTAAGATGAATAGACAAGGTATTTTCCCCATGGTAGGGGAGCCCAGAACTAGAGGGCAGAAGGTTTAGGGTGAAAGGGGAAAGATTTAAAAAGGACCTGAGGGGCAATTTCTTCACACAGAGGGTGGTGCATACGTGGAATGAGGTGCCAGAAGAAATGATCGAGGCGGATATGATTACAACACTTTAAAGACATTTGGACAGGTAAATGGACAGGAAATGTTTGGAGAGATATGGGCTAAACTCATGCAAATGGGGCTAGTTGAGCTTTGGAAACCTGGTCAGCATGAATGAGATGGGATGAAGTGTCTGTGTTCATGCTGTATGACAAAACCCAGAACAACAAAAATCATTTGGCAGAGAGCTAGAACAGAGATGAGCAGAATTGGAATAAGAAGTTTAAGGGAAGATCAGGAATTGAACAACAGGTCACCTTCAGGGAGCAGATGTTTTGGGTACAATTGAGGTATATTCCCTTGAATGCAAAAGGTAGGACCAACAAATGCAGAGTTCCCTGGATGACCAAGGAGGTAGAAATTAACACTGGAAAGAAAATGCTAATGTCAGGTGTAAGACAGAAAAAAACAATTGAAAACCAACAGGACTACTGAAGGTTTAAGAGGGAGATGAAAAAGCAAATAAAGTGGCACTATGGCTCAGTGGTTGTCTCACAGCGCCAGGCATTTGGGTCTGACTCCAGCCTTGAGTGCAAGGAGTTTCGACATTCTCCCTGTGTCTGTGTGGGTTTCCTCCGGGTGGTCCGGATTTCTCCCACATTCCAAAGATGTGCAGGTCAGGTGGATTGGCCATGGGAAATGCAAGGTTACAAGGGGGTGGATGGATGGGATGTTCTTCAGAGGGTTGGTATAGACCCGATGGGCTGACTGACCTGCTTCCACACCATAGGAATTCTTTGATGATTAAAGCAAAAAGAAATTATGAGGAAAAGGTGAGCAGAAAACATAAAGGGAAATCCTAAATACCTCTGCACAATAAGAGACTGATTAAAGGTGGAGTAAGGTTGATCAGATCCCAAAAAGGGGACTTATACATGGATGCAGAGGCATGTCTGAGGTTTTACATGGATACTTTGCATATGTCTTTACAAAACAGAAAGATGATGCCCAGGCTATGATGATAGCTGAAGAAATCCTGACATGAGAAGTGATCAAAATGAATAATGATAAAGTATTAGATAGATTGTCAATACTGTTATGAAGGTGTAGGTATGTACTGTACCTTTAAGAGAGTGTGGAAGCTGGCACAGACCAAGAGAGGCACAGGGTGTGCTGAAAAACTTTAAAATGTAACATTTGGTTGAAACAAATAGCTGAAGCTGCCTTGCCATGGTAAAAAAATAAATTCAAATTCATCCAATCAGTTTAAATTATTCCCCGGATACTAAAATCCAATCGAATTTGAACTTTACTGTTTTGGATGACATCACACCAATGAAATTATCCGATGTTCTGCGGTATAAAATCGGACATTTTGAACAGTGTGGGGGAGGACAGTAAAGAGTAGCCACTGCTACTGAAATAGCTCTGTGAGAGATACCTGTCCATGAGAACTCTGAAACTGACCTAGAGAAATCCACAGGGAAAGTTTGACATCTGAAGATTATCACTGGGTTTGAAATTGATTCAGCCATAAATTTCAGAGGGGATTTATCAGACCAGTATTGTAGAGTGGGAGGTAGAAATAGGTTTAAGAGAAAGGAGTTATAAATAGTGTTGTTTAATGTTCTTTTTTTTGAATGCTAAAGAATAAAATTGTTAATTTTTTTCTTTAAGTTCAGAGGAACCTTGATTATCCAAATGTCAATCATCTGTATATTGGATTATCCTAAGGAGATCTTGAGGTCCTGGTTGAAACATTATATCAAAGACATGTTTCCAGCACTGATCGTGTCTTTTGTTTACAGTGACTAAAAGTGAACTTGGCTTAGTGAAATCCTGTCGAGAACAGTCCTGGAGATCAATGGGAGCCTAGGCACCATCTCCAAATGACTGACCTCCTGCTATTTCTCTTGCCCCACACAAAGTGGAGGTGGGGGCTTGTATGCGATGTGTTGTTGCCAAGTCTTCTGAACGAGGAGTGGACTTCACAGAAAACTCTGAGCCCCAGAGGAAAGGCATTGAATCAATTAACTGAATAATCAATTATCCAAACAAAATAGTGCCTGCCCATCTTGTTTGGCTAATTGAGGTTCCTCTGTAGTAAGATCTGGGATAGTCCTTTGCCTCTCAAAACTTAACAGATTATGGCATGAGGTGAGCTTTTCTGTGTATTGGGTTTAAATTAGCAGGGGAGTTTACCCTGTGTCATAACAACACTTAAAAGCTAATAAGGCATTGGGACCAGATGAGTCCCATCCAAGGAATTGAAATGAGTGATTCAAAATTCGAGGCACTGGCCATAGTACTGTATTTGTCTTCCCTGGACTATAGAGAAGTACTAGAAGTCTGGAGAATTGCCAATGTTACAGCTTAATTAAAAAAAAGCTGTAAAAGCTAATCCTGGCAGTTATGGGGAAGTTAATTTTACCTCTGTGATGGGGTCATTACTGAAAATAATTGGAATGTAATCAGTAGTCACATGGAAAAATTGTGAGTTGATTAGGATAACTCAGCATGGATTTCTAAGGGGGAAGTTGTATTTAACTAACTTGCTTGAGTTTTTTTGAATGGATAACAGAAAGGGTCGATAAAGGTAAGGCTGTTGATGTGGTAAACATGGATTTCCAGAAGGTTTTGGATACAGTGCAATATAACTGACTTGTGAGGAAAGTTTTAGGTCCTGGTATTTTAAGGAGACAGTAGCAAGGTAGATAAAACATTGGTTGAGTGAAAGGAAACAGAGGTTAATAGTCAATGGATATTTTTCAGGTTAGAGGAAGGTTCATTGTGGAATTCTGCAGGGGTCATAATTGGGATCCTTGCTTTTCTTGATCTGCATTTATGATCTGGATCTTGGTGCACAGGAGACCATTTCAAAGTTTGTAGATGACATTAAACTTGGAGGAATTGTAAAAACTGTGTGGAGGATAGTGTGGAACTCCAAAAAGACTTTGATAAATTGGTTGATAGGTAGCAGATGGGATTCCATGCAAAATACGAAGTGATGCACTTTATTTGGAAGACCATTGTTAAACAATATAACCTTAAAGGGGATTCAGAAACACCAATTATTGAAGGTGGCAGGATAGGTAGAGAGAGTATTTAATAAAGCATGCAATGTTCTTGGCTTTATTAATAGGGGCAGAAGAGTACAAGAGCAAGATTGATGTTGAACTTGTACAAGCCACTTGTTAGATCTTAACTGACTATTGTGTATAGTAACGGGTGCCACATTATAAGATGCAAATGCTTTAGAAAGAGAGCAGGAATGTTTTATAAAAAGGGTTCCTGGAATGAGAATATTCAGTTATGAGTATTGACCGAAGATGTGGGGAGTGTTCCCCTAGGAGAAAAGTTGATTGAAAGCATATTTAATTGTGATTTTGCAAATCTCATCAGGCCAGACAGATTTAAAAAAAAGGTGAAGCTGTTTCTGCTTGTAAAAGAAACATGAACAAGTGGGAATGCAGTTAGTGATGTGCAAATGAAGCAAGTGTGATGTCAGGAAAAAAACATGGGCCAAATGATCTCCTCCTTCACCATAATAATTCTATGAAGCAGACGAGAACGGTGTACTTGGGTCTTATTTGTCTTCCTGTCAGATACTGTTTAGAATCATTCCAAATGGTATTAGTTCTAATGGGAGCAAGTTTGAAATCCATATATTGTAACCCATAGTTCCACCTTGTTGTGGCTGTTAATTCAGCTTTCAATTTTTTTTTTAGATTCCCTACAGTGTGGAAATTTTTTTTTGCATTGGGGGAGGAAACTGGAGCACCCAGAGGAAATCCACGGAGACACGGGGAGAATGTGGAAACTCCACACAGACAGTCTCCCGAGGCCAGAATTGAACCAAGGTTCAAGCAGTGCTAACCTGTTTGAAGTGGAATCATGCTTGCACATAAGGTGTGTTTTTAGGTCAATGAGTTCCTTTGCCAATTTAAAAAATTGGCTATTGTTACTTAACTGTGTTTGCATTAGTGTAAGCAAAGTGTCTGGCTGTAACACCGTTTAATAAAGCAAACAGGTCTTTGTGTTTTTATTACTTCAATTAGCAAATTTCCACATGGCAATGGAGGGAGTGAGGATAAGCAGATTGCCATTGACATAACCAATGCTAACATTCCTCCTTCATCTGCATCCTCCCCTCCCCAACCACTCAGCTCTGCAATTGATATATAGCCAATTATGCCACATTTGAGAAGTTATAATGTTTTTAGATTAGATTACCTACAGTACAGAAACAGGCCCTTCAGCCTAACAAGTCCACATTGACCCTCAGAGTACCCCACCCAGACCCATTCCCCTACTAATGCACCTATCACTATGACCTGCACATCTTTAGACTGTGGGAGGAAACCAGAGCATCTGGAAGAAACCCATGCAGACACAGGGAGAATGTGCAAAGTCCCTACAGACCGTCGCCCAAGGGTGGAATCTAACCTGGGTCCCCCGGCACTGCGAGGCAGCAGTGCTAACCACTAAGCCACTGTGCCACCCTGACAAAAGATAAACATATTGCTGATCAACTGAACTTTTTTAAAGCCCCTTTACAGTCTCCTTCAGTATGCTGGAAGACCTTTTAAACTGATCACACCCACAATTCAATTATTCTTTTTGAAAAACACACCACTGTCAATACAAAAGCATGTCAGAAAAAAAAACACTTCCATCAGAATTTAAATATTTATAGGACAGTGCTAACAAATTGCTTTGCACCTGTATTCTGTGTCAAATAATATATTTATCACTGCCAGCAGTCAATGCAATTGAAAAATCTTTCTTTTCTGACTGTGTATCACAAGCTGTATATTTAAAAGGAAACTTTTTCCATCAATGTCATTGAATTTAGTGAGAGATAGATTAGGGTTTGGACACAGCAAGTACCACAATCAATGGGAGTGACATAAATTTGACGCATCTCCTTTTCATGTGTCTGGAAATTGTGTTGTAAAGGGGTGTATAGAAAATGCAGCAAAGGTTATTTGCAGCTGGCAGTAAGTTGCAGAATACTCTCATACTTATTTCTTGCTGTAACTGTAATGTGTAATGGTGTGAAGTTGGATCCTTCAATAGCAACTTCACATTTGATGTCTAAATCTGAAATTTGAATTCTTAGGTGCGAACCAACTCCACATTGGACAATTAAACCTCAGAGGGTTTTCAACACATCAATTGTATCATCATAGCATGAGTGTTCGTTTATACCTCAACACTGAGTTTTCCAATTCCAGGTGAATAATATGCCCATCTAATAGGTACATTACAGTCATAAGTAAATGAGATAACTACATTAAACTATGTATTCCATTATTTGAACCCTTACAACAAAGGTAATTTTGGACTTCAATGCTAGGGGCAGGGTGTGAGGGATTCATGTTTTAAAAGCCTGGTCTCAGTAATGTGATTGATCCTGAAATCTTGAATTATAGAAACTTGCATTATGGAAACCTGCTCCACTTTTATTCCCACTTCTCACTCCCAGTGCCTATTTTTGCTTTGGAAAGTGTAACAAAGATATCCCATCTCTCCACTCCACCTGGGGCAGGAAGTACTTCCCACGACCAGCTTGTTATGCTTTACAGCCCCGACCCCAGATGTTGGGCTGACATCACGGACTTGAGCAAGATGTGCAGAAGTCTCAACCTGTATTACTTGATTAGATTACTTAGTGTGTAAACAGGCCTTTCAGTCCAACAAGTCCACACCGACCCTCTGAAAAGCAACCCATCCAGACCCATTCCCCTACATTTACCTCTTCACCTAACACTACGGACAATTTAGCCTGGCCTACACATGTTTGGATTGTTAGAGGAAACCCATGCAGACACGGGGAGAAATGTGCAAACTCCACACAAACAGTTGCCTGAGGCGTGATCTGAACCCTGGTCTCTGGCACTGTGAGGCAGCAGTGCTAACCACTGAGCCACCGTGCCATCCAATATATTAGTATAACGGGAAATCAGCTTCTATAAACTTAACATTTGTCCAAAAGAGTTAGGATTTGACCTGACTTCAAAATTGTAAAAAAAAATGTGATTCTTTGCTTTAGGATTCCATGCTGTATTTTGTTCCAAAGTCAGGATGTGACAGGAGTATTGCTTTGCCACTCTAGCTAAAATAGTGACATGCAAAAGCTCTTCTTT
Source organism: Chiloscyllium punctatum (assembly GCF_047496795.1). NCBI lineage: Eukaryota > Metazoa > Chordata > Chondrichthyes > Orectolobiformes > Hemiscylliidae > Chiloscyllium > Chiloscyllium punctatum. The sequence continues at coordinate 65,199,612 of NC_092757.1, forward strand.
GCAACATTATAGTTGCTGGGTGAATTCACCTTAAGACCCCACAATCCAATTAATCATCAACTTGGTCTGAAAGTTGTCATTTTAGTGATGTAGCTGTTAGGCCTTTGCCAATATGTGGTTTATGTTGGCGTCTGGTCAAATGTTATTCTGCAAATTACCATAATGTTTGTAAAACTCATAATGGTGCAGTTACCCATAAATCATATTTATCCAGGCTGCCAGATTGACAGTGTTGTCTGCACGGACGCAATTCACCATCGGCAATGCTGTAATGAAATGATTACTAAAAAGAAGTATCCAGTATGTACCAACTGTAAGAATAATATTTAAGACTGGATGGTATTGCCAAGCAATTATGATTCTACTAAAAGTGCAGTTATACAGCTCTTTGTGTAGATACGGCAGTATAATTCAGGAAGTAGTTCTCAACTGCATACCAAAACAACAGAAACCAAACAGTATAAGAGCACTTTTTAAACTAAGCCATTGCGTACTGCTTAGCATTTCCACCTGTGGTGATATAATGCCACCTTACAGCTGAGCTGAATTTTATATTGTGACCTTGGAGTCCATTAGAACTGTTGAACAATTTATAAACATGCCTTTCCATATTCAGAGAAAATAGTCCAGTTCAGCATTAAAATTTAGCCTTTCTGTGAAGCAAAGTACTGCTCAAGCAACCAAGCAAGCACCTGCAGAGTTCTTCCATATCCATCAGTCGGAGGTCATTAGCTGCAAACTAAAATACTGCATAATATGATCACTAATTTTAAAGAGAACAACTACTGGAAATAAAGAAAAAAAGCAGCATTGTACAAATTCTCTTCCAGCTGGGGTGTCCAGCACACTTGAAAGATTTAACTCTCATCTCATTACTTCCCAAGGAAACAGAGTGCCATTCTCATTCACTTTATGTCTGTTCTTTCTGCCTTTTAACCCAATCCCAATTACATGCAGTTGAAAACAGTGACAACAACACTTTTCTCCATTATTGGCATTGTATCTGATTAAATTGATGACAATTAAAATAGAATAGCAGCTCAGGTTGCTGCCCTGCATCCGAATGCAAATTCCAGGACTATACTCAAAAATCTGTTGTATGAACTGCTGGTGTGTTTACATAGACTACAAAATGGTCAAAATTATCATTGGAGGTGGAGAGGTCCACAAGGAATGAGTCTATCAAATAGAACAAATGTTAATTTAAAATGCTTTCTTTAAAAGGTTCTTATTTTATCACTGGAGGCTTCAGTAAATGTAGCAGATTGCACTGAGATAGCAGCATTACTTGTGGGTTCAAGCATCACTCCAGATACCTAAGAGTATAAAGGAGATTACTTGAGAGAGTGCTGCACTACCAGAAGTGCCATCTTTTGGATGTTTTATTAAAATGCTCCAAAATCAGACAGAATTTTCTTCTGCTGTCTCATGAGGATGTAATAGACTCTATGAAACTGTGCAATCGGAGGAAAGCTCTTTTCTATAATAGAGTCATAAAGATATGTAGCACAGAAACAGACCCTTTTCATTCAACTCATCCATGCTGACCAGATATCTTAAATAAATCTAGTCTAATTTGCCAGCACTTGGCCCATATCCCTCTAAATCCTTTCTGTTCATATACCCATCCAGATTCCTCTTCAATGTTGTAAGTGTATCAGCCTCCACCATTTTCAATGGCAGCTCATTCTATACACGCACCACCCTCTGCATGAAAAAGTTGCCCCTTGAGTCCCTTTTAAATTCTTCCCCTCTCACCTTAATCCTATGCCCTCTAGTTTTGGAGACCCCAGGGGAAAAGTCCTTGTCTATTTACTCTAACCGTGCCCCCTCATGATTTATAAACCTCTATAAGGAAAAAACAGCCTCATCCTATTCAGCCTCTCTCTGTAGCTCAAACCTTCCAACCCTGGCAACATGCTTGTAAATCTGTTCTGAACCCTTTCAAGTTTCGTAACATCCTATCCTTGTCAATATTTATCCCTCGACCAACATAACGATTTGTCTGGTTGTTATCACATCACTGTTTGTAGGAGGTTGGTGTGCAAAAATTATCTGATGTGTTTCCTGCATTATAACAGTGACTATTTTCTTTTTAAAAATTACTTATTGGGTGGAAAGCATCCGAAGATCCTGAAACGTGCTACATAAATTCTTTCTTTATTTGTAATTGAAAACAGGAAGCAGAGAAACACTAATGGAGGAAGTAGATTTTGAGTTCATCAAATAATTAATTTTGTTGGTGGATCAAAACAATAAACCTAAAAGAAGGTGTGACAAATAATCCAAAATCAGATGGAATACCTGTATCTCCTTTTGGATACCAAGGGATCAAGGGACATAGGACAAGAAAGTGAAGTGGAAAATCTGCCATCATCTTAATGAATGAATAAGCAGGCGAAAGGGGCCATGTGACCTATAGCAGTAGGAACAACTGTAGGTCATAAGCCTTTTTAGCCTGCTCCATCATTAAATAAGATGTGCCTATGTTCTTACATAGAGTACTGGATAATCGCTGAGAGAAATTGCTTACCTTACATTCAAAATTTAGAAACATCGAGTTGAATGTAAAGTTTGGATTTAAATGAATTCTACAACCTCAAAACCTGTATGTATGTAACTGGAGTGCTGTCTGCCTCTGATTATATTATCTGTGATTTTACACAGCTATGGTTGATCCTAAGGGATTGTCCATAAATGTTATCATTTTCAAAAAGAGCACTCAGGAGAGATTGAAGCTTCATATTCACTTGTGTTTAAGTGAGTAATTGGCATCAAGATTTTCCAACAACATGCATTTGGGAGGGATAATTAGGATCTTCCAGCGAAAGAAAATGCTAATTATTGATGGCTCCCAAGAAGATGGTGATTTTATTGGAAATCATATTAAGTAGGTTCCATTGTATTTATCTCAAATTCCCACCATGCCAGCATTTTCAGCAATTGTTATCCATCAGTAAACTAAAGATCTAGGATATTCAGCTTTAGTTATATTCTTCTATTAGTGCATTGATTGCAGAATGTCTAGGGGCTTAGCTGCTTAAAAAAAGTAGCTGTCATTGTCAGTGGAAGCAAACAGGCACATACCTGCAATTACGATTCACTCTTTTGTATTGAGATAGCCAAAACTGACAGGAAAATGGCTGATTAATCAATACGTGCAGTCATAAGTAACATCATTCAACATATCATTCCTTCTCTGACTATCTAAATGACAAAGAAGTGCCTGGAGAATTTTAACAATGCAAAGTTCATGGATTCTATGAGCAATATTTAAACAGTGAGCTTTTATAGAGATCTATAAAAACAGAGCAGTTTTCTCTTATTAACAGTCTTGATGTAGCATATTATTAATAGTTTCCAGATTAATAATAACACTATACAAAATACTTCTGTCTTTATAAGTTACCATAATGTACAAACCACGAAAGGGCTCTTTTATGGAGTGTTGCTGCAATATAAAGCCATTCCACTGAAGCCAGCTTTGGGTAAATGGGAATTGTTCTGCATTATGGAGTATCATTCTCAGCGTAGTTAGAGGTTTCAATTCAAGCCTCAAGACTCATTTCAGCTCAACCACTCAGATTAGTGAGGGTTTTGCCAGTTCTCAACTGGACTCTTAGTTTAAGCTCTGTGACTAAAGACAGCAGATATACATTCCTGTCGAACAAGCCACAGGACAGAATCCAGCTGGCTGACAGAAGATGTGCTGCAATGTGGAGAAAAAACATTGACAGGAGCCTGCAGTCCTATCATTTTTAAAGAGTTTTTAGTGACTTTTACATTGCGGCTTGATTAACTGGCATCATGACATCTGAAATTACCATGTATGTATGTGACAATGAGCCACAATATCACTGCCAGCAAATGGGCTGTTGATATCAGACCAGCCAAGATGCGCCAAAAAAACTCAAGAAAAATACACAATCAGGCACACAGTTAGGAACTGCACTCAAGAGAATGGGGGTCAGAGAATTAGCTTGTTAATATTTTATATGGTCTGTGTTTTTGCTCAGCATAAATGCTTTGGTATAAAGAAGTTAGAAATGTTGAAATTTGCTGATTGGAGCTTCTGTTGTGTCCTTGTGTTTGCATTGAATAAAGTCTACTGGCTGAGCATTGTCTTGGCCCTCAGATAGTACTTGACTTAAGAAAGGGAGAAAAATACATTTAACAAAATGGGAAGTAAACATCAATAGATTTTGTAAATTCATTAGGTTGTAGCTTTCTGCAATTTGTTAGCAGCCCTCCTCAAGCCTAGTGAATCACTTGGTGGTAATTCAGTAGCATTACCTCAGGACATCAGGAAATCAATTTCCAATCTGGAGAACAACTACCAGAGAAGCAAGGACAAAGTCACTGAAATGGAGTGAAGTGTGGCAAGACCGAAAAATCCCATCAAGGTTGCTGTGGTAATTCAATGTCTGTGTGAACTGCAGAAACGTGAAAAAAAACAATTAGCGAAGAGCACAGAACTGCAGTGACACCACTGCTTTACACAGTCTGCCCACAATTACTGACTTTCCTACAACCACCTGAAACCCTAATACCTTTGTTTTATATATGTATTGTCAAGTATGACTTTAAAGTCTGTCACATCTGCCATTGCTTGATTAAAAAAGAAAGATTCTACAGATCCAGGGGCTCCAGAGAATCAAATTTTCATGGGCCACACAAAGAGGGAGATAGTGCAGAAAAACATAGGCTTGCTTTTATTGGCCTTCCTAGAGCGACAAACAACAAACAGTGCCTGCAGGTCTCTGGTCTAAGTCTACGTATCAATATAAAATGCTAGCAACAGTTTGAGAATTAAATGGGTCAGTTAGTTTTTCCTTCAATAATATTTTGTCCAGCTAATTTGTTTTTTAAAAGATAAATTTTCTTGACTCTATTACCTGTCTGCAAATTAACAGGTTTCTCTTAGATCCAATGCATTTGTTTCCTATAACTTATGTGGGTAATTTTTATTCAAAATAAAAAAAGGTGCTAATAATTCTGAAGAGAACCGTATTGACAGGACAAGCAGCTAGTGATGTTTGCAGCAGACCAGTGCCAGGCAATGATCATCTCCAACAAAAGAGAATCTAACCTTCACCCATTAGCATTCAATGGCATTACCATCACTGAATCCTTCATCATCAAAATCCTGGTGTTTACTATTGACTAGAAACTAGTTCTGTCCCAAACCCTAAGATCATCCTGTAGTCTGAATTGAACATATTTAATAAAAAATTGCCTTGATTTTTTTTAACAGCAAGCCCAAAGGTTAAGGGTAGAACGAACCGCATTCACGCTGCACTTCTAAAGTGTTAAAGACCTTACTCAGCATTTCACAGGAGCGTCAATGAATACACCGGCTTACTTAAGGAAATAATAGAGCAAGTGACTAAAAGCTTGGTCAAATGAATAGACTTCCAATAGTGTCTGAAAGAAAGAAAGCAAGTTAAAGAGCTTTACTTAGATAATTCCAGAATTTAGTGTCAAGGCAGAAGTATGACAATTATGGCGTGATGAAAGTGATTGAAGGAAGAAATACCAATTGCAGTAATAATTTATATTTTTCATGGAGAAATACGACAGTCACAGTGACCAAATTTTCATCTTCACTTTCTGCTGGTCATATTTCAAATAGAACAGTTCCTGTCATTCAGTCATTAAGCAAAACCTTGGCTATGTTTCAGTGACACATATTTAAATTTATCCAACTCCCATAGGAAATGTATCCATTAAGTTTTGCTCAGAGACACAAGCTCAGTTAGTGGTAAGTGGCCTGCCCGTCTTGACATGTGGCAGCATGATCCCAGCTGGCAGACCCATTCATGACACTTGCGTGGTCTACCCTTACCTTCCACTGACTCTGTTACAGTTTCTGCCCTTGGGCCTCCTGCCTGCATTCGCTTGCTGTGTTTCTGGGCTGTCTGCCAGGTCCTTGACATAAGTCAGTTTTAAGTATTCATGCTTTAAAACTGTATTTGCTGAACGTCTCTATTCAGAATCAGTAAAACATTACCAGTGCAAATTGCAGTTCATTAAAAAGCAAGGTACTCACTAGCTAACAAAATAGGGACATGAAGCGGGGGCCCTTTGTATCCAATTAGAGAGTGGGTCAAGTCAGGATTTCTTGATGCCACTTCCCTTGAAGTGCTGACAGAGTCCAGGGCATCCTGATACTGTGGGAATCAAGACCCATCATACTGCAGACCCCTGTGCTCTTTCCTCTGGAGTTTTCCACAGATCGCAAATACCTTGAAGCCTTTATATTCCTAGCTTCAGGGAGCCTTCCCTTCCAGTAAGATTGTTGAATCTTGGCTCAGAGAGTCGTAGTTTGAGGATGACGAGATTACATTTTCCCCATCGACTTCCTGCACAACAGTTGCACAAACACACTTCTCACTTCAGACATAGTCTGGAGTCCATGAATGCCCAAGACTTGATCATCCTGCCCTGTTGCTTGAATGCATGGTTGACCTCCATCCCCTGTGGTGATAGATCCTGACAAATCCATCATTGTGCATCAGTCTACAGAACACATGCAACAACTGCTGCAAGGCCTATGAGCTCCACAGTTCTCTTGTGTCCGGGGATCCAGGAATATCACAAGTTCAGAAATGACAACCTTCCTAGTTTTACCAAAACACTCTCTGCTCCAATACCACAATCCCCCCAAGTTCCCAGACCTTGGAGATTCTGCACCTCATAGTATTGCTCCATCATGAAATCCTCTTTGCACTGTTAAAGATTCTGAAACCAACCACTGTAGGAAGAACCAATGTTACTCAGTAAAGGAAAGTGCATGTTCCACTTCCTTAATGGCATCAGATGTTCCCTTCTTAGTTAACTTAGCTCTTGACTCAAAGGCAGCAAGTGTGCATTCAAGTCTCATTGTGGATACTCAAGCAGTGGATAGGCTGACACAAATACAGTGCAATATAGACAGGGTGGCAATAGCTGGACTGTTAATCCAGGGACTCGGGTTCAAATCCCACCACTGCAGATGGTGAAATTTGAATTCAATAAATATCTAGAGTTAAAGGGTCTAATGATGACCATGAATCCATTGTTAGAAAAACTGATCTGGTTCACTAATGTCCTTTAGGGAAGGAAACTGCTATCCTTACCTGGTCTGGAGCTATATTTGATTCCAGACCCACAGCAACATGATTGACATTTTACTGCCCTGTGGGTAATTTGGGATGGGCAATAAATACTGACCAAGCCAGCAACATCCTCATACCATGAATGAATAGAATAAAAATACTGAGGGACTGTTGCAGTATCAGATGTGTTATCTTTCAGATGAAGTATCTACTTTTTGCAGAAGACATAGAAGATACAGTGGCATTATTTGAAGGAAAGCTAAGGAATTCTTATAGCTATTAGATGCCGAGAGGTCTTTTTCCTGACCGGACAACCTAGGACCCAGGATCATAGTCTGAATATAAGCATCTAAGAGGTATGGCCATTTGGAACTGGAGGGTGGAGAGAGCAATTCACTCAGTGGTTTGTAAATCTTTGGAATTTTTTACTGCGGAATCATACCTAATGTTGGACACTGAGATTTTCAAACACAGGCTGATTGGGACTAGTCTGAACAGTTGCATCTATATGCTGTTTGATACGATCTTTCAATCATTGGGGCATATAACCTAAATACTTAGCAATATACCAGCTCTGAGCTATATATATGCACAGCTTTGGTAAGAAAATGCATCATAACAGGGATTGTGGATATTTCATTGCTTACTCTGCATTTTCCTTATGAGTCAACAAAATGCATTTATATAGCACCCTTAAAATAGGAAAACTTTGCCAAGGCTTGTTTGCTTTAATGTCATTAGATAAAACTTGAGCTCAAGGAGAGCACACTAAGGCAATAAGCAAACTTTGTTCCAAAAGTAAGCTTTAAGAAGGAACCTAAATGAGATGGGGAAAGGGTTGAGAGGGAGAGGAGAAAGGTACTTTTTAAAACATGTTTCCTGGATGTAGCATGCTTGGTAAGGTCAGCATTTGTTACTCATTACAAATTGCCCTTGAGCTGGATGGCTTGCTCGGTCATTTCAGACAAGCAGGGGGCTGGAAGAACACAGCAAGCCAGGCAGCATCAGGAGGTGGTGAATTCGACATTTCGGGTATAACCCTTCATCAGGAATGGAGGTGGGGGAAGAGGGTGCTGCAGAAAAAGTGGGAGTGGAAGAGTAATGAATGGGGACAGGAGTGGAGTGGACAGGTAGTGATAGGTGAACATTGGTAGAGGGTACGGCCTGGTTATTTGGTGGGAGGAATGAATCTAGGTGGTAGCTGGAAAGAAGGGTTGGTCAGAGGAATGGAAGGGAGGGGGAGGAGCTGGAAAGGAATGGCAGGATGGGATAGGAGATTGTCTGAAATTGGAGAACTCAATTGGAAGATGAGGTGTTGTTTTCCCTTTGCGGTTTGATTCATTGTGGCAATGGAGGAGGCCCAGGATGGACATGTAGGAGAGGGAATAGGAAGGGGAATTAAAATGGGCGGTGACTGAGAGGTCAGGTTGGCCCTTGAGGGCCTGGCAGAGATGCTCAGGGGTGGGGTTTTGGGGAAGGTCTCAACAGGCTAAAGGAAGGGGGGAAGAGTGATAGCATGTGATGGATGAGAGTTGGATGTAGTGTGATGGGTGGATAGTAGTGAGAGGGAAAGGAGTTTGGGAGGGGATGGGCTGGGGAGTGTGATGGGGGATTGGGTGTATCTGTAGTTTTTCTGTCTCTAACTATGGTCATTTCAGAGGTAGTTAATCATCCACATTGCTGTAGGTCTGCAGTCGCATGTAGTCTAGGCCAGATGACATATTTCCTTCCCTAAAGGGGAAAGAACCAGACGGATCTATACAGCAATGATGATTGTTATGGTCACCATGACTGAGGGAAGATTTACAATCCAATTACATTAATATAATGACTGGATTCAAATTCCACAAGTTGACCTGATGGGATCAATAGCCTGGACCTCTCATTTACTAATCCAATCACAATGTCACAAGCCACCACCACCTGTTCCTACCCCCACCCCACCCCTACCACCAGTCCCCCATAATGCCTGCGACCCAATTTGGGAAGTGAATTTCAGTGTTTAAGAATTACGTAACTGAAGATATGGTTACCAATGATCTGGTGAGAAAATGGGCATTTTAAAGGCCAGAGGAGGAAGAATGTAAGGTTCTCGGAGCGTCAGAGATACCAGTCTGTGGTAGAGGATGTGCCGGTGGACAGAATTGGAAAATTGCAGTACCTGAGGGTGTTCCAGATGTAAGATTTACTGCAGTTATGTGTTGGTTCAGCCCACTGATGGAAGATCTTGCAGGAAACCCATGATACCTCTTGAAGGAACATTTGACATTTGTTCAGTATAATCAGGCACTTCGGTGGGCAGCATTGAGACTTCCAATGATTTAAACTGTCAATCAGACAAACTTCACTCCTGAAAGCTATCAGTGGCAGAGAATCTCTTTTGGGGTGGAAGTGACCTGTATAAGAAGGACGGATTGCATCTGAACTGGAAGGGGACTAATATACTGGCAGGGAGATTTGCTAGTGCTGCTTGGGAGGATTTAAACTGGTAAGGTGTGGGGTGAGGGGGAGGGTGGAGATGGGTATTGGGGATCCAGGGAGACAGTGAGGAAAGAGATCAATCTGAGACTGGTACAAATGAGAAAAGGAGCGAATCAAACATTCAGGGCAGGCAGGAACACAGCAGGGAATGAGGCAGGACTGATTAAATAAGTTGCATTTACTTCAATGCAAGAGAAGGCAGATGAACTCAGGGCATGGTTAGGAACATGGGACTGGGATAACATAGCAATTACAGAGATGTGGCTCAGGGATGGACAGGATTGGTAGCTTAATATTCCAAGATTCAAATACTATAGGAAAAATAGGAAGATGGCCAAGAGAGGAGGGGGAGTGTTTGATAAGGGCTGTACTTAAGGAGAATATTCCTGGGAGCACATCCAGGGAAGTTATTTGGGTGGAACGCAGAAATAAGAAAGGGATGATCACCTTATTGGATTGTACTATAGATCCTGCAGTAATCAGTGGGAAACAAATTTGTAAGATCTCTGATATCTGAAAGAATAATAGGGTGCTTATGATGGGGATTTTAACTTTCCAAACATAGACTGGGACTGCCATAGTCGGTGGTTAGATGGAGAGAAATTTGTTAAGTGTGTGCAAGGAAATTTTCTGATTCAATATGTAGATGTCCCTATGAGAGAAGGTGTAAAACTTAATCTACTCTTGGAAGATAAGACAGGGCAAGTGACTGAGATGTCAGTGGGTGGAGCACTCTGGGGTCAGCGACAAAAGTTCTATTAGTCTTAAAATAATGATGGAAAAGGATAGACCAGATCTAAAAGTTAAAATTCTAAATTGGAGAAAGGCCAATTTTGATGGTATTAGACAAGAACTTTCAAAAGATGATTGAGGGCGGAAGTTCTCAAATGGGAAGCCTTCAAATTGTCCAGACACAGTGTGTTCCTGTTTGGCTGAAGGGAAGTGTAGGGAATGCTGAATGACCAGAGAAATTAAGGTTTAGGTCAAGAAAAAGAAGGAAGCAAATGTCAAGTACAGACAGCAAATCCTGAGAGGAGTATAAAGGCAGTAGGATTACACTGAAGAGGGAAATAAGAAAGGCAAAAAGGGGACATGAGATAGCTTTGGCAAATAGGGTTAAGGAGAATCCAAAGGGTTTTTATTAATAGTTAAAAGACAAAAGGATAACGAGGGAGAGAATGGGGCCCCTCAAAGCTCAGCAAGTCAGCCTACATGCGGAACTGCAGGAGAAGGGGGAGTGACTCAATGAGTATTTTGCATCAGTATTTAATGTGGAGAAGGATATGGAAGATATAGAATGTGGGGAAATAGATGGTGACATCAGATGAGGAAAAGCTGGATGTCTTAAAATGCATAAAGGTGGATAAATCCCCAGGACCTGATCAGGTGTACCCTAGAACTTTGTGGGAAGCTAGGGAAGTGATTGCTGGACCCCTTGCTGAGATATTTGTATCATCGATAGTCACAGGTGAGGTGCCGGAACACTGGAGGTTGGCTAACGTGGTGCCACTGTTTAAGAGAGGTGGTAAGGACAAGCCAGGGAACTCTAGACCAGTGAGCCTGACGTCGGTGGTGGGCAAGTTATTGGAAGGAATCCGGAGGGACAGGACTTACATGTATATGGAAAAGCAAAGATTGATTAGGGATCGTCAACATGACATTGTGTGTGGGAAATCATGTCTCACTAACTTGATTGAGTATTTTGAAGAATTAACAGAGAGGATTGATGAGGGCAGAGCAGTGGACATGATCTATATGGACTTCAGTAAGGCTTTCAACAAGGTTCTTCATGATAGATTGGTTAGCAAAGTTAGATCACAGCGAGAACTAGCCATTTGGATACAGAACTGGCTCAAAGGTAGAAGACAGAGGGTGGTGGTGGAGGGTTGCTTTCAGACTGGAGGCCTGTGACCAGTGATATGCCACAAAAATCAGTGCTAGGTCCACTACTTTTTGTCATTTATATAAATATTTGGATGTGAAATGAACTGAATTGATTTGAATTGAATTTATTGTTACATGTACCTAGGCTGAGTGAAAAGCATTGTCTTGCGAGCAATACAGGCAGATCACAGAGCTAAATAGCATAGATAGTAAATAATAGGTAAACAGTGGAAAAAACCAAAACACAGGTACAGGCAAATGTTAAGTATTTGAGAGTCCATTCAGTATTCTAACACCAGTAGGGCAGAAACTGTTTTGAACCTGACTGGTGTGTGTGTTCAGGCTTCTGTACCTTCTCCCCAACAGTAGAGGTTGTAGAAAAATATTGCCAGAGTGAGATGGATCATTGAGAATGCTGGCGGCCTTTCCTTGACAGTGGGCCTGGTAGATGGATTCTATAGATGGGAGTTTGGCCTTTGTGATTGTCCAGGCTGAGTTCACCATTCTCTGTAACCATTTCCGATCTTGAATGGTACTGTTGTCATACCAGGTAATGATACATCCAGACAAAATGCTCTCGATGGCACAGCAATAAACTTTGGCAAGGTTCTGCCGTCATGCCAAATTTCCTCAGCTGCCGGAGGAAGAAGGGACGTTGTTGGGTCTTTGTAACCAGTGCGTCCACTTGAAGAGTCTAAGAAAGCTTGTTGTGGATGACCATTCTCAGGAGCTTGACACTCTCCACTCATTCCACGTCTGTGCTCTTAATGTGTAGGGGGGCATAAGTAACATCCTGCCAAAAGTCAATAATGAGTTCCTTGGTTTTGCCAGCATTGAGAGCTAGGTTGTTCTCAGTGTATCATTTTTTCAGGCTTCCCCCCGTCTGTCATTTGTTTCATCACCATCTGAGATTTGACTGACTATGGTGGTGTCATCAGCGAACTTGTAAATGGCATTAGTCTGGTATTTGCCGATGCAGTCATGGGTATACAGTGAGTACAGTCGGGGGGTGAGTACACACCCTGGGGGAGGCTCCAGTATTGAATGTTAATGAGGATGAAATATTGTCCCCAATCTTCACTGATTGTGGCCTGTGGGTCAGGAAACTGAGGATCGAGACGCAGAGAGTGGGGCTTAGTCCAAGATCACTAAGTTCAGTCGGAGCTATGGTTAGTAAATTTGCAGATGGCACCAAAGTTGGAGATATAGTGTACAGCAAAGAAGGTTACCGCAGAGTACAATGGGATCTTGATCAGATGGGCCAGTGGTCTGAGGAGTGGCAGATGGAGTTTAATTTAGGTAAATGCAAGGTGCTGCATTTTGGAAAAGCAAATCTTAGCAGGACTTCTACGCTTAATGGTAAGGTTTCAGGGAGTGTTGCTGAACAAGAGACCTTGGAGTGCAGGTTCATAGTTCCTTGAAAGTGGAGTCTCTGGTAGATAGGATAGTGAAGAAGGCATATTGTATGCTTTCCTTTATTGGTCAGAGCATTGAGTATAGAAGTTGGGAGGTCACGTTGCAGTGTACAGGATATTGGCTAGGCCACTTTTGGAATATTATGTGCAATCCTGGTCTCCATCTGAAAGGAAGAATATTGTGAAACTGGAAAGGGTTCAAAAAAGATTTACAACGATGTTGCCAGGGTTGGAGGATTTGAATAGGCTGGGGCTGTTTTGCCTGTAGCATCGGAGGCTGAGGGATGACCTTATAGAGATTTATAAAATCATGAGGGGCATGTTTAGGATTAGCAGACAAGGTCTTTTCCCTGGGGTGGGGAACTCCAGAACTAGAGGGCATAGGTTTAGAGTGAGAGGGGAAAGATATAAAACAGACATAAGAGGCCAATATTTCATGCAGAGGGTGGTGCATGTTTGCCAGAGGAGGTGGAGGAGGCTGGTACAATTATAACATTGAAAAGGCATCTGGATGGGTTTATGAATGGGAAGGGTTTAGAGCGTTATGGGACAAATGCTGGCAAATGGGATTAATTTAAGACATCTGGTTGGCATGGATAAGTTGGACTGAAGGGTCTGTTTCCATTCTGTACACCTCTATGACTATGTAACTTAACATTGCAAGCAGTGTTACTAGCAGTAGAGGCTGCTGATGGTAATAAATTTTGGACACCTACATGAAGTTGAGAGAAACCCTGACCCCTTCTTAAGGGCTCAATAATCAACCTAATTAGCCAGTTTTTAGGCACATTAAATTCTGACCAAAGGGGAGAGAAGGATGATGGAAGGATTTGAATATGAGATGGGAATTGTTAATTGAGACATTGGACTAAGGTAGGCCAGGGGCAAATAAGTCCTAAGTGAACAGAAATGCTGTTGATTAAAAATGGACTGATAAGTTTTAGATAAGTACCTACATATTAAGGTTGGAAAATTTGAGATTGATGAGGAAAACATTGGAATATTCAATTCTGGAGGTAGGTGAAACATGGATAAATATTGTAGGAATAGTTGGCTTAAAGCAGAGGCTAGCAGGCTTATTGAGGTAGAAGTATAAAGCCTTTCAGATGGAGAAGATATTGGGATCAGAAGCATCCTGGGATCAATAAAGAAACCAATTTCTAACTGTCTGCTTCATCCTGGCAGGAACCTGGAATCAGCTATAATCATTATGGAAATCTGCATGAAGAACCTTTTAATATGAAGATAAAAGTAGGGTTATGATTGACATGTTAGTAATGATGACCTTCAAGATTAGAACAAATTACTTCATTTACGCAGAAAACTGATAACTGCAGTTGGTACACTTTCTGACCATAAACCCATACTTCAAGGCTGTTCTTATAAACAGCAATGTTGTTTGGTATTTTGAGAGCAAATTGTGAAGAATACAACATGGCAAAAAAAAAGAGCTATTATGTTTTAAAGTAAAAAGTATATCAGTCAGTGCATGCATGTATTTCAGTTAGTGCCATTTTGAGACTGGCTAAATAGTAACTATATATACTATCTAGGAGTGTGTGGATAAGTAGTTCTCAGTCATCAATGGATAAAATAAATAGGATAATTTACATGTCTAAAGCTACAGGATCTTGTGTGACGAAAATGGAAATCATTTGGACAATACCTTTAAAAAATTAATTTTGTATAGTTCAATGCTGTGTTTAAAATCTTAGATATTTTACCATAGTCACAAATTCCATAAAAAAGAATGGATCCATGTTAAACACCATGGGTGGCTCAGTGTTTAGCATTATTGCTTCACAGCACCAAGGATCCAGGTTTGATCCCATCCTGGGGTGACTGCCTGTGTGCAGTTTGTGCATTCTCCCTGTGTCTGCTCTGATTTCCTCCCACAGTTCAACAATGTGCAGGTTAGGTAGATTGGCTGTCCTAAATTGCCCCATAATCTGCAGGGATATGTAGGCTAGATGGATTAGCCATGGGATATATAGGGTTACTGGGATAGGGTAAGGGGTGGGACTGGTTGGGACTCTGTTCAGAGGGTCGGTGTGGACTCAATGGGCCAAATGGCCTGCTTCCACACTGTAGAGATTCAGTGATGATCACCACAGCTCAGGAGAACCTGAAGAGCAAGAAACCTGAAGCTGGTTCCATGCCGATTTATTTTAGAAGAAATTTTAGCTAATTTAGAAATTGATATCCAACAGGCAGTCATTTTGAAAGACAACAGACCTTGAATTCAGTTGTGGTGACAAAGGATGGCAAAGCTACCTAACAGATTTAATTCACATTATACATGACAGCTCCACTGGGTAATAAAAAGGTAATTACTCCATAATATCAAAAGAAAAAGCAAATACTTGTGGTAAATGTGTGATATTGTTGTCTTGTTTAATAGTGTAACTGCCAATGGGAATATGCAAATAACAATTGCTTACGGGTGGATGCAAATGATTGTAGCTGTGCTGCATTTTCCAAATTGTTCAGTAAATGCACTGCACAGTCGTAAATGAGTTGAATAAGACAGTTTAGCCTAATCCAGCTGTAGTAGAACAGCAACTCAAATAATTGGACCATAGTTTGTCCCAACTTAAGCAGTATATTAAATTAGAGTAAAGCCAAAAACTGTGCTTGCTGGAAATCTGAAATAAAAACAGACAGTACTGAACAAACTCAGGAGGTCTGACAGCAGCTCTGGCGAGAAACAGATTTAATGTTTCGAGTCTGAAATAATATGTCTTTGGTACTGACAGAAATAGTTCTTTTTATGCTTTTGATCAAGGGGGAGGAAGAGCTAATGGAAAAGAAAGTGAATTTGTACAGAGCAAAAGGAAAGGCCGTGCTAATGGTGGTAATGGAGTGGTAGTGATGTAATGAAAATGGGCCTGCTCTACTGAAAGCACGGGCAGCAAGATACAAATGAGACACATTCGGGACTTGCGGGCTGCTGGTGGGGTATAAAATTTGTAGTACAGAGGTCAGCCTCTGAAGCTGTGGACTCAGAATTGAGTCCTAGATGCTGTAAAGTTCCGAAGTGGAAAATAAGGTATTGTTCTCGGAGTTTGGGTTGAACTTCATTGAAACGGTGATGGCCAATGTTCAGACCAGTGATGGAGATGTTACTTTGACAGCAAGGTAGTTTATTGAAATGCAAGCAATTGGAAGGTTGAAGTAATTTCTACAAGGTGCAGGTGTTTTGCAAAGTGATCAGTTTGGAGTCGCCAATGTAAAGGTGACTGCATTGTGAGCAAAGATTACAGTAGACTAGGTTGAAAGAATTATCAGTGGAACACTGCTTCACCTGAAAGGTGTGTTTGGTGCTTTGGACATTGAGAAAGAGAAGGTGAATGGGCCAGTGTTATATCTTTCATGATTTCATGTGAAAATGCCCTGGTGGGGGAAGGTGAAGGATTGAGAGATGTGATGGAGGAGTGGATATGGTGTCAAGAAAGGAATGGTCAAGAAGGGGTTGCTGAGAGTAGATGGGAGGGAAGATGTGTTAATAATGGCATCTAAAATTCCCTCTACTTTCTTTTCCTGTACCTTGACCTCCAAGGTTCTTGCATGACATTGACTTCTGAAACTAGAAGTCAATAAACCATACAGCAACTGTCATGTGTGGAACCTGTGAGGAATGTTGGGCAGCTGCATTTAGGAGGAACTTTAGTGTTAAATGCTAGAGTTGGTGGAAATCATAGAATCATAAAATTCCCACAGTTTGGAAACAGGTCATTCACCCCAACAAGTCCACACCGACCCTCCGAAGAGCATCCCACCCAACCCATTCCTCCACATTTCCCCTGACCTATGCACCTAACTTACATATCCCTGAACATTATGGACAATTTAGCATGGCCAAATCTCCTAACCTGCAGATCTTTAGACTGTGGGGGGAAATCGGATCATCCAAAGGAAACCCCAGCTGCCAAGGGGAGAATTCACAAACTCCACATAGACAATGGCCCATAGCTGGAATTGAACCTGTGTCCTGGTGCTGGGAGGCAGCAGTGCTAATCACTGAGCAGAGGAAGATAATTTGAATGGTCGGTCGAAATTGAGAGCGAGGGGAACCCTAACAGGAACCCTATCCTTATTCTTAGAGGGTGGGTAAGGGGTGATGGCAGAAGACCAGAGAATGGTTTGGACATGATTGTGAGCCCTATCAACCATGGTAAGGGGAGATTCCTTGATTGAGGTAAAAGGAGGACACATCTTAGGCTCCCTTATGGAAGATGGCATAATTGGAATTTCAGATAGAGTCAGAGAAACTGGGAGAATGGAATGCAGTCCTTGCAGGCAGCAAGGTGTGAGAAAGTGTCATCCATGTAACTGGAAATCTGTGAGTTTGTGTTGGACATTATTGCACAGCTTACCACCAACATCCAAGGAGCAGGAGACATTTCAAGCATAAACTCTTCATCAAGAATGTGGGTGGGAGTCCAAGGGGGCTGAGAGATAAAGGGGTGGGGCTGCGGGGAAGGTAGTTGCAAATGCGATAGGTAGATAAAGGTGGGGGGTGATGGTAATATATCAAGGGGGAGAGTGGATCAATGTCGATTTCACTAGTTTCCTCATCTCCCCTCCCCCGACTTATCTCAGATCCAACCCTTCAACTCAGCACCACCCTCTTGATTTGTCATACCTGTCCATCTTCCTTCCCACCTATCTGCTCCACCCTTCACTTTGACCTATTACTTTGACCCCCACCTTTATCTACCTAACGCATTCCCAGCTACCTTCCCCCCAGCCCCACCCTGCTCCCATTTATCTCTCAGCCGCTTGAGCCCACCCACATTCCTGAAGAAGAGCTTATACTCAAAGCATCGACCGTCCTGCTCCTCAGATGCAGTGAAATTGAGGGAAGGGAAAGGAGGAGTCAGAAATGGACCAGATAAAGGTGAATGAAACATTGAAATTGGACACAAAATGGATGAACTTTTGAAACTCTGAATCAAAGCCAGGAGTGGCACTGAGGATATCATTGATGAGAAAGAGTTGTGGGGGATGCTTGAGTAGTACAGAAACAAGGAATTTTCCACATTCCCCATAAAGAGGCAAGTACAAACAAGACTCATGTGGGTGCCATAACCATACGTCTGACTTGGAATAAGTCATGTTAAAGAAAATGTTGTTTAAAGTTGGAACAAGTTCAGCCAGGTGAAGGAGGGTGGTGGTACATCTTGATGTACATCTTGGGAACATGTTGATGTAGATCTCACCAAGGCATTAATCGAAGAACTATAATGTGTGATAACACGCAGCATGTTTGTACAATTAAACGGCCAAGTTGGAAACTGGTGGTGTATTCGCCTCAGTTCAGCTGTCAATCAGGGGTCCTGCCACCATTAGTCACCGGCAAGGTTTGCACATACACCAAAGGCTTGGCCACCACTTGGGATGCTCACGGTTAGGGAATCTGTGCAAGGACAGTCTGGAAAGTGGGCAGTGTTCAGTGCTGTAGGGCCATCACAGTCAGGGGAATTGTATATGGTCAGCTGGGGAGCTGCAAACACAGTGCTCAAGTATCTGGTCAGTCGAATCTAGGGAATGCCGCTGAAGTTGGTCTGGGACAAATGTAATCTTGATGGTTCGGGAAGATGCACCGGGGGCCTCTGTTGGGGGCATCAGATGGGTAGGTGGTCACTTCCAAAGTCAAAAGTATGGTGCTGGAAAAGCACAGCCGGTCAGGCAGCATCTGAGAAGCAGAAGGATTGACATTTCGAGCATAAGCTCTTCTTCAGAAATGTGGGGCTGAGAGATAAATGGGAGCGGGATGGGGTTGGGGGCAGGTAGCTGGGAATGTGAGAGGTAGATGAAGGTAAGAATGAAGGTGATAGGTCAGAGTGGAGGGTGCGGCAGATAGGTGGGAAGGAAGATGGACAGGTAGGATAGGTCAAGAGGGTGGTATCCGAGTTGGAGCATTGGATCTGGAGTTTAGATCAGAGTGGTGCTGGAAAAGCACAGCAGGTCAGGCAGCATCCGAGGAGCAGGAAAATGCTGATTTCCTGATGAAGGGCTTTTGCCTGAACATCGATTTTCCTGCTTCTCGGATGTTGCCTGACCTGCTGTGCTTTTTCAACAGCACTCTGGTTTCCAGTATCTGCAGTCCTCACTTTTGCCATTGGATCTGGAGTAAGGTCAGGGGAGGGGAGCTGAGGAATCTAGTGAGATCGACATTGATTCACCCTCCCCTTCGACGAATCATCATCACCCACCTTAATCTACCAATCGCATTCCCAGCTACCTTCCCCCTAGTCCCGCCACTTTATCTCTCAGTCCCTTTGGGCCCCCCTCACATTCCCAATGAAGGCCTGCTCCTCGGATGCTGCCTGACCGGCTGTGTTTTTCAAGGGCCACACTTTTGGACTCTGGTCTCCAGCATCTCCTACGTGGTCACTTACAAAAGGGATGGGGTAGTCAAGACTGTTGGAGTGTTGAATACAACAGGGGCATTTGCTGAGGTGGGACAGTGACAGGACCCAACTTCAGGTGTACGGTAGATATGTAGAACAGCATCAGAGGCCATGACTGGTCGGGACCACGGCTGTTGGTTTTGTTCATGTTCCCTTTGCTTGTCTGTTTGTAATGTTCCCTCCTGGACAGTGACATGCTGCAGGTTTATTGAGGATAAGGTAGCGCTGACTTCGAGGGTGTTGAGGTAAAGTGTGTGGTATGGTGGTTAAACAGCAACAAGTGTAAGAAAGTGTAGTTCTGTGTGCAAAGGAGTGTCAGCCATGTCAGCTTTGTGCTGTGGACAGTGTGGCTGCTGTCCCATTACAGTGAGGGGCAAGTCCGGATTGTTGACACTTGTCCAGGTACACAGCAACATATGGGTGCAAGGTCCTTCAGTGGCTATCTGCTGAGTGACGAGTTGTTCTGAGAATGCTGGGTCATAAGTTGTAGCTGGAATCAGATGTGATGGACAACAACAGGGTGAGATAGGTCATTAATGAATAAAACAACTCTCTTCAGCTGCTAGTGAAAACATCCCAAAAAACCTGATCCAAATTGGACCTCGCGAAACAGCATAAGATTCATTCCATTCTAAGGCATTCAGATGGATATGATTATGTTACCAACAGTTTGGAATAAGCTGGCCTATGAGGTCCATATAGGACGCCTGCCTGAAGGAATTGAGGGAACAAGTTATAGATGAAAAATGATAGTTTAGACACTTAATTGATACAGGGAATAGAAGCACAAATTGAGGCCCACTAAAAAACAATAGACAGAGAAAATGTTGGACCAAAATGTAGATTTAGGAGCAGAGACAGCCAGATTGAGGGAAGAACTAAACGTTATGTGCTCAGAGAAGATTAATGCAACAACAAATCATTGCCTCCTCTGAAGCATGCCATATGTATTCCAAAGTTGGACAAGCCAGACATAATTAACCAACAGTGAGCAATGTGGCTGCAATCTCTCCTAGTGAAAAAAAGAGTGACATTAATACTTCTTGTTGATATAGCCATTTCCCTGGTCATTTCAGGTTTTACTGGGGTGGTGTTGAAAACAAGGCCTCCTGTACTTGCCTCGCTTATCCAACAAAGTAAAGCTGTCCTGAAGCATGGCAAAAACTGAAACAGAGGGGAGTGAAGATAGAGCTGCCATGGTGTTTAAACAGGAAGTCACCACTATACACAGACCTACTCTGTCAGCTGAAGTTAGGACCCTGAGTGTAGAACTGGGGATTGCTAGGCATATTGAAATTTAACATCCTCCTCCTCATTCCAAAATGAGAAATAGTTAAGATCTCACATCCAGAATTAGAGACTGATGATTTTAAACTGGAAACATGGAGTACAAATGCAGAGGAGACTAGTAACTGACATAATCTTTTACACCTCTATCAGAGTTGCCCTCAGTCTCCTTTGCTCCAGGGGGAGCAATCTTGGGTTTCCAACTTTAAGTTTATGGTTGACTTCTTCATCCTTGGAACTTCCTCAGCACCAACTCAACAACCGTTGCATCTTTCCTAAAGTATGGTGTCCAGATCTAGAACTCCACTCTACAAGTGGCGTTAACAGAGTTTTATGACATTGTAATATAAATTGCATGCTTTTGTACTCTATAGCTCTCTTTTCAAATTCTAAGATCCCATACTAGGCTTTACTAGCCATTGTCTGAACATATCCTGCCACTCTACAAACCATATACTCATTCATCTCTGGGGCATTTTGACCTGTACACTGTTTAGATCTGTAACCTATTTTGTTTCTTTCTCTCCTTTATGCTGAAACACCTCAGGTCTTATTTTACGTGTTCATCCTTCCTGTTGTACACTTCACCAAATCGATTCAAAGCTCTCTTCCTCATATTTTTTCAAAGACCTTCCTCCATATCTCAGAATTGCTGCTTGCTCTCAGCCTTGGATTATTTTGCAAAACTGCCTTAATTTCTTATCTTATTGCCTTTAAAAGCAAAGCACCTTAAAATCTACTGCTTCACTCCAATTTTGTCTTTCTTATCCTGTTTCACTACTCACAGAGTACTAACAACTTTAAGAGAAATCAAGTTTCTTTACCACCTATGCTCTATTTCTCCAATTCCAAGTGCAATGTCAATTTGTTGAGAATGAAAAATGTATCTTTTTGCAGGTTACAGTTAATTCTCAAATGCAGAATTGTTTTTTAATTTCAGCTGTGCAATGCTTTACGATCCCCACATAAACAGTCCTGCTGTTTAGTAACCCGCCGTGAACCATCCTTTCACAGATTGCAGAATAAGAGAGCTTTGAATTCACATTAAAGTTGACAGCTGCATGAGGTAGTCAGTAAAGGTAATGACTCCACTGGATATCTAAAGAAAAAGAAAGAGCGATTCTGATAGAAGTGTGAGACAAAAGTGAAAGCCTGTGTACAGAGGATGCTGGAAACCTGAAAGACTGGAAAAACTCAACGGGTCAGGCAGCACCTGTGGAAAGAAAGGAACTGACAACTTTTCAGGATGATGAACATTCATCAGTAAATGTGACAAAATGCAATCCTTGTCGAGATGTTTAACTACCATTGGGATGAAAATGACAAATAACTTTGACTGACTGGATCCAATTACAGCTGGTCTGTATCTCTCTTAAATAGTTCCATGAAGACACACTTTATGAGTGCTAGTGTCTTATTCACTCAAGGCAAAATTCATTTATTGGCAGGAGAGTCACAAGCAAATAATTGGGTCACAGATATGTTAAATCACAAATCTCTTGTTATCATTTGCCTGTCGCTAAATCTATTCCAAACTTTCCATTACATCCTCCTATGGATCATGACATTTTTCAAAAACCTAGTTTAATTTCAAGCATGCCTTTTGAAGTGCTCACAATAAATAGTATACTGGGAATTGCAGAGGACCTCGTAATGAATGCCCAAAGACCGCAGAGAAAGAAGAACTGATTGATAAGGAAGTTAAGTAGGTGTATATTTTCTTTTGTTAGTCTAAGAATAGCAGAAAAGATCAGAGGTGCTGAATAGATCTTTCATTTCATGCAGGTCTAGCCATGGTATTAAGTGAAGGAAGTAATTATGCTGGAGAGGGTACTGAGGAGAAATAACTAGGATTGAATAATTTGTCTCGAGAAAAGAATCAGATAGACTGGCCTATTTTTCTTTTGAACTGAAGCTAAGCGTAGGATTAGCTGAATTGTAGAAAACTATGAAAGGGTCAAGGTCATGAATGAATATTGGACCTTCAATTGTTGTCGATACTTGGAGACAATAAGTTGCATGTACAAGAGCTATTTGGACTCCAAGTGAACTGTGTAACAATAAACATAATTTAACAATTACTGGGAAGTTTGACCTGAGCCTGGATCAAGATCTGAAGAACCTATACTTGAACATGATATAATCATGGCAGCAACAATGCAGGCATCAATCTATGGTCTCACGTACTTACCTCCAGATCCGGGATTCCTCTCCTCGACATTGGGGAACAGGACGCCAACTTGTGAAATGTTTCAGAGAACATTTTTGGGACACATGCATCAAACAACCCCACCGCCCCATGGCTGACCACTTCAACTCCCCCTCTCACTCTGCCAAGGACATGCATGTCCTGGGCCTCCTCCGCTGCCAAATTTTCAAGCCACCCGATGCCTGGAGGAAGAACACCTCATCTTCTGCCTTGGAACCCTCCAACTACATGGCATCAACCAGTTGATTTCACCAGTTTCCTTATCTGCTGGTCCCCGACCTCATCCTAGGTCCAACTCTCCAACTTGGCAAAGTCATCTTGAACAGTCTCACCTGTCCATCTTCCTTCCCATCTATCCGTTCCATACTCTGCTCCAACCTATCACCATCACCCCATTAACTGCATCTATCTATTACCTTCTAAGCTACCTTCCCCACCCCCCTCAGCCACACCCTCCTATTTATCTCTCAGCACCCTTCCCCAACCCCCTACATTCCAAATGAAGGGCTTATGCCCGAAACATCGACTCTCCTGCTCCTCAGATGCTGCCTGACCTGCTGTGCTTTCCCAGTGGCACACTTTCCAGCATCTGCAGCCCTCACTTTCTCCATCAATCTAGGGTAGACAGGGTTTTTATTGAGATGAATCTGAAGCAACCATGAGGTAAGGTTGAATGACAAGGCAAGTGGATCCTCAGAACATTTCCTGAAGTTAGTGGCTTAATAGCTTAGCCAAAGTGAGGTGAAGATATTGAAAACTGAACTGAAGTGAGGTAAAATGAAGCGCATCTGAAGTGGCAACAAGTGCACATGAGCTCAGCAGAGTCGTGTATGTGGTGCTGGAAAAGCACAGCTGGTCAGGCAGCATCTGAGGAGCAGGAAAGTCGAGATTTAATTTGTGGTGAAGAGCTTATGCTCAAAATGTTGATTCTTTGGCGGCTCGGTGGCTCAGTGGTTAGCACAATCCTCACTTCCTCCATGATCTCAGCAGACCCTGCCCTTTTCCATGGTCTTTCAAAGTAATCAAAGGTTTAATGTGAACCCTGAGGTGAGATATGGAGGATGCGGCTCCATAGGTACAGAGTCACCTCAGGGTTCCATTTGACACAGTAACAGCTCCAGGCTAGTACTTTCTTGTACTTGGTATGTCCCACTGCAGAAGAATTCCTTATCAGACAAGATATTGATAGTGCTTCAGCAAATTTTCCATCAGTCCTAGCAGACTTCAACGTTTATTTCTTTACACAGAATTTTGATATTCAATGAGCTCAGTCTAGCCAGGAATCCCAGCAGTGAGTAGTTTTTAAATATTCCATTGAAGATTTATATACTGATGCTGTTCATGCAATGGTGCAGTGTTGGGAATGTGAACTCCTGCAAACTCTCTATGGTATGCTGACAGATATATTGCAATTACGGCAAAATCTTGATTTATGTAGTGCCTCTAGCAAGATATTTTACCTGATGCGGTAATGCTTATGTTATCCCTTGTAATGTATGAAGTGAGGCATGGATAACATGATACTGAAAGATCTCATAGACATTTATTATAATGATTTGAAATTCATTCATGGGATATTAGCGACACTGGCTTGTCTAACACTTATTGCCCATTCCAAGTTGTTCTTGAGAAGATGCAGGAGAAGTGCCTCCTTGAACATCTGCTATCCTTTTGATATAGGCAGACCCACATAACCATTAGGGATAGAACTCTCGAATATTGACCCACTGACACAAAAGGACCAGTGAAATGTTTCCATGTCAGAATGGTGATGGGTTCGAGGAGAAGTTGTACATCATGATACTCCTATTTATTTGCTGCCCTTGGCTTTCTTGATGGTAGCAGTCATGGGTTTGAAAGGTGTTCTATAAGGAGCCTTTGATAAATTTCACCATGTGGGCAAGTGGGGGATATTCTATCACACTGCTGACTTGGACAGGCTTTGAGGAATCAGGAGGTATGTTATTTGCTGTTCTGTTCCCAGCCTCTGATCTGCCCTTGTAGTCAAAGTATTCATATGGCTAGTCAGATTCCATCTTTGCTCAATGATAAGCCCAGGATGTTGATAGTGAGGGATTCACTGATGGTTATGCCATCGAATGTCAAGGACTGTTGGTTAGATCCGCTTTTGTTGGAGATGGTCATTTCCTGGCACTTGTGTGGTGTGAATATTACTTACCACTTGTCAGCTCAAACCAGGATATTGTCCAGGTCTTGCTGCATTTTGACATAAACTGCTTCAACCTCTGAGGAAGCACAAATGATACTGAACAGTGAGCATCCCTATGTCTCACCATGTCATTGAGGGAGCAGCTGAAAATGGTATATTCACAGGCAAATTAGTGCCTGGGCTAAAGTTAACCAAATCAGTTACAGATTGAGCACTTTTAGTAATGTGTTATGCTTGAAGCGATCATGAGTAAGATGGCACTTGAGATAGTTATGGTAAGATATAGTAATAATATTACAAGCATGTCCCTTAAGGGTATATTGGCACATTAACCATGAAACATAGCGCAGCAGGGTTGGACTTGGCTGTAGAGGACAAATAAAATGGTTAAAATAACTGTCAGTCTGGAAATGGAGTGGAGGAGGAGCTCACAAAACCATAAGGGAAGTGGTAAGGTTGAAGCTGCAGGCCAGGAGGTCCCCAGAACCTAATGTACTTCATCCTAGAGTCTTAACAGAAGTGACTGTTAAGGAAGTAGATATGTTGATTTCTATTTTCCAAACTTTCCAAGCTTCTGGGAATGTTACATTGGATTGCAAAATGAGTGTAACTCCATTATTCAAAAATTACGTACAAATGTACAAATTATTTGGATGAAGGGATGCCAGTAACACAATAATAAGTAAGAAAGTAAATGTTGAAGAGGATATCAAGAAGATACAAAAGTGTATAGATAGGCTGGGCAATTGGGCAGTGATCTGGAAAATGGAATTTTAAGTGGGAAAATGTAAAATTGTCCATTTTGGCAGGCAGAAAAAAAGATTATCTCATGGTGAAAGATTTCAGAACTCAGAAATACAGAGGGATCTCAGTGTCCAAGTGCATGAATCAAAAAGGTTAATAAGTAGGTACAGTGAGTAATTAGGAAAGCTAACATCATTTATTGTGAGAGGAATTGAATTCAAGTGTATTGAGGTCATATTTCAGTTATTTAGGGCATTGGTGAGATCATATCTGAAATCTTGTTTATAGTTTGGTTTTCTTATTTAAGGAA
Source organism: Chiloscyllium punctatum (assembly GCF_047496795.1). NCBI lineage: Eukaryota > Metazoa > Chordata > Chondrichthyes > Orectolobiformes > Hemiscylliidae > Chiloscyllium > Chiloscyllium punctatum. The sequence continues at coordinate 65,225,625 of NC_092757.1, forward strand.
CCACGTAAATATGTTGGAAGTAGTTCAGACTAGATTGAGTGGATTGCCTTATGAGGAACGTTGACACAGACTAGGCTTATATCCACTAGAGTTTACAGAACAAAGAGATGATTTAACTCAGGAACATAAAATACTGCAGGGTCTTCACAGGATGAATGTGAAAAGAACATTTCATATTGTGGGAGGATACAGAACCAGGGGTTATGGTTTAAAAAAATAAGGGTCGTTCATTTCATCAGAGATATGGAGAATTATTTTCTCACAGTGTCATGAATCTCTCTTCGTCATGAATTGGTGGAAGCGGTCACCTTGAATATTTTTAAAACAGAGGGAGATAGATTTTTGATAAATAAAGGAATGAAGAAATAATGGGGCAGTTGGGGATGTTGAACAATCAGATCAATCATGATCTTAATGAATGGCAGAGGAGCCAAGTGGCATATACCTGCTCCTTGTTGGTATGTTTGACCTGGTGAGGCAGCATAAATGGTATGCTGAGTGCAAAGTACAATGCTTGGGTTGGGGGGGAGGATATTGTTGGTGGAATTTGACATGAGGCTGTGACTTTGTCCAAGTCTATCAGTGAGATAAGCCCAAAGATGACTACCACTTTCAACAAGAAACCGAGCAGAAAATGACAAAAAAGTGAGAACCACTATTTTGAAGTGCAAACATTGCAGTGCAAAGAAGTTTTGCAGGCAACAAGATTGAACTGCCACCGCTGGACAACCTCTTCCTTAGGCTAGATTTGACCACTTGCAGCCATTTTGCAATGTGGGATCACCTTTTAAAAGTAAACCACGCAATCATCTCCATAGAATCATAGAACCATAGACAAGAAGCAGATAGCTCGGAGTTAATTTATTGATTAAATAGATATTGTTGGTTCTACAAAGAAAGAGGACAATCTCGACCAGGATTATTTGGCAGTAATCTTGAAAGTCAAAAAAGTTGATATGAAATATTTTCTTGATTCAGAAGCAGCTATAACTATGATTGATGACAGGCTTGGCTTCACAGTGTACCCTTTGACATCAAAAGTCAAGGCACAAGATCTGGGAGGCCACACTCTTTCAATTAAATGAAGCATCAATTCCCTTCAATTGTAAAATTATAAAGGAGCCTATTTCTGTGTTGCACAGTCGCAACAGTTGCTTGCTCAGTTGGCTAACTAGGTCTTCAAGACCAGTTGCCTGATGTACCAGCCCAGGTTGAAGGCACTCCAAGTCAAGACATTGACTGCAAACCATTCTGTGAGGAATCGCCAAGATGATGGACATTTCCTCTTGAAGCTTTAACTGACCTTCTTCAGGAATATGAGTTTTCACAAAGGTTTCACAAACTTTGTCGACTGACAGTAGCTCCATGACAAGAAGCTTGCGAGACATTTTGTGAGAAAGTTTCTCAAACCTTTTCAAGAGTTTGATAAACCTCATGATGCCTCTCCAAATGTTTTTGAAGTGGATGAGCTTTTCCTTCCTCAGAGATTCCTAATCAGGAGACACACATGTGGATGGAGTTGATAATATTAGGTCGAGTTTCATCATCTCCAGAAATGGGTCCTGTGATATTCAAGTCTTTAGTTCTTGCTGCAGGATATCAAGATTATAAAGCCTATTCTTTTCAGCTGAGCTTCTGAAAGTACAGCTCTACACCAGTTTTCCTGCCATCCTTCCGTTACACCATTTGAATGTCTGAGCAAGCACAGGATGTTCTGAAGAAGCAGGTGAACAGCTAGAGGTTGTGGTCCATATTGGTACCAACACATAGGCAGAAAAAGAGTTGAGATTCTCCAAAGGGAGCTTAGAGAGTTAGGTAGAAGGTTGAAAAACAGGGACCTCTTGAGTTTTAATCTTGGGATTACTTCCTGTGCTATGCTCCAGAGTTTGGATTAATTCATAAAAGCTATGATGTTGTAGCTTCGTTGAAAGAGGGACAAGACCAGTAGCTTAACATTCCAAGATTTAGATGTTTCAGTTGAGATAGCGAGGAATGTAAAAGATTTGGGGGAGTTTCCTTACTGATTAGGGAGAATCTGACAGCTGTAAGGGAGGACACCTTGGAGGGCTCACCCAGCAAGGTCATATGGATGGAGCTCAGGAATAGAAAAGGTGCAATCTCTTTGATGGATTGTACTACAGACCTCCCAGCAGACAGCGTCTGATAAAGAAACAGATATGTGGATAGAGTATGGAAAAATGTGAAAAACAATAGCGTTGTTGTGGTGGGTAATTTTAACTTACCGTATATTGACTGGGACTCACTTAGTGCCAGGGGCTTGGATAGCGGAGAATTTGTTATGTGTGTTCAGGACAGTTTTTTGAAACAAGATGTAAATAGTCCAACTTGGAAAGGGGCCAGACCAGACTTATATTGGGGAATGAGCCTGGCCAGGTGTTCAAAATTTCAGTGGTAAATATTTTGGGAACAGTGACCATAATTCCATAAGGATTGATTTAATCATGAATAAGATTAAGCGTAGTCCTTAGCTGGAAATAATAAACTGGGGTGGGGGGAGGGTTGTATGTGGTTAACTGCCACAGTATTAGGCAGGAACTAGGTGATATAGGCTGGGGACAGCTGTTTGAGGGTAAATCCATATCTGTCATTTGGACGTCTTTTAAAGATTAGTTGATTAAAGTTTAGGACCAGCATGTTCTTGTGAAAAAGAAGGATAAGGATGATAAGATTTGGGGATCTTGGTTGACAAGAGAAACTGAGAGTTTAGTCATAAAGGAAAAGGAGGCGTTAGTAAGATTTAGGAAACTGAACACAGACAGAGCACTCAAAGAATGTAAAGATAGCAGGAAAGAACTCAAACAAAGGATTAGAAGGCTAAAAGGGGCCATGAAATGCATTTGGCAAACAGGATTATGGAAAATTCCATGGCATTTTATAAGGAGCAAAATGGTAGCTAGGCAAAGGATAGGTCCACTCAGGGTCAAAGGAGAGAATTTACACGTGGAGTCAAAGGAAGTGGGTGAGGTCCTTCTGTTACTACGCGGAGGTTGAACACCTCTGCTAATTAAAACTAACACCTCAGAAAAGCTCACCTCGCCATGTAATCTGTTAAATATGTGAGTGAGTGAAAGAAAACCCTGATTTCCACTGTTTAAAGAAAAAAAAATATTTTCCCAACTCTAAAAAATGAACACTAAACAAAAACTATTAACAAAGCTGAGCCCCTTTAACTTAACTGATCACTATCTGACCCCAACCCTATTAAAATGTTACTCCAATAATACAACTACTAAACATTAAATTAACTTAATTTAAGTCCATATAGTCTCTTATCCTGTCTTCCTTCTGTCCTTCCAATTCTGTTGTCTTCTCCCTGGGTCATCGTCTATGATTTTTCTTTTTTACTGCAATTTTGTACAAATTTCTTTGGTACCTTTAATAGATGATGCATCCTGAGAGATTTCTTTTAGAGCATTGAGATATTTATTTCTTTGGCAATTGGCTCTGACTAAATTTCAAAATGACTTTCCTTTTCACACCCCTAAAACTCATACCCTCTCATTGGTCTGATGTTGTCAATACAATCAAATTCAAATTCACTGGGACTGTTTTCCCTGGACCGTCGGAGGCTGAGGGGTGATGGTGAGGGTGTTTTATAGAAGTTTATAAAATCATGAGGGCCATGGATAGGATAAATAGACAAAGCCTTTACCCTTGTGTGGGAGAGTCCAGAACTAGAGGGCATAGATTAGATTAGATTAGATGAGATTAGATTTCCTACAGTGTGGAAACAAGCCCTTCAGCCCAACAAGTCCACACCAAACCTCTAAAGAGTAACGCACCCAGACCCATTTCCCTCTGATACTGCACCTAATAGGTTTAAGGTGAGAGGGGAAAGATATAAAAGAGACGTAAGGGGCATCTTTTTCACACAGAGGGTGGTGCGTTTGTGGAATGGGCTGCCAGAGGAAGTGGTGGAGGCTGGTACAATTGCAACATTTAAAAGGCATTTAGAGGGGTATGTGACCAGGAAGGGTTTGGAGGGATATGGGCCGGGTGCTGGACTAGATTGTGTTGGGACATCTGGTTGGCATGGATGGGTTGGACTTGAGGGTCTGTTTCCATGCTGTACATCTCTATGACTCTATGACTCTAAATTGAATTGGTTTTTAGTATTCTGGGCATAATTTAAATTAGTTGGTTAAATTCAAATCTAGTTGTCTTAACATCAAAATATAACCCCAAGCTGATTGTTGTATATGATCAATTCTCAGCACCCTCTCCACCTGTGAGCTCATCACAGACATGTGACCTGTCACAATTTCTCCACTTAGAAAAGGCACCTCTCTCTTAAAGTGACCATACACTATTTCGACTTTGTAACACTTAAATACTTCGTATAGGTATTCACAAAGGAGAAGGACATGGTGGATGGTGAGTCTTGGGAGTGATATGTTGATAATCTACATTAAGTTGATATAAAAAGGAGATATTGTGTGCTTTAAAAAGCATTAACATAGACAAGTCCCCAGAACCTGATGGGATCTATCCCAAAATTCTGAGGGGGGCTGATGAAGAAAATGCTGGAGTCTTGTCCGAAATCTTTATATCTTCTTTAGTAACAAGAGGTCCCAGAGGACCGGTAAATAGCTGGTATGTTCCTTTGTTTAAGAAGGACAACAGAGATAATTTGGGAAATTACAGGTCAGTGAGCCTTATGTCAATGGTAGGGAAATTAATAGAGAGGATTCTTAGGATTAGGATTTACTCACATTTGGAAAAATATGAACTTACTAGCAGTAGGCATCATGTCTTTGTGCAGGGAATGTTGTGTCTTACAAACTTGATAGTGTTTTTTGAGGAAGTCACAAAGATGATTGAGTGCTGGGCAGGAGATGCATAAGAGGACTTTAGCAAATACCTTTGACAAGGTCCCCCATGGCAGGCTAATACAAAAGGTGATTCATACATGTGGGGTCCATGCTGAGCTGGCAAGTTGGAGACAGAACAGGCTGAGTCGTGCAAGACACAGAGTAGCAGTAGAAAGTTGTTTTTCCTGACTGGAAATCTGTGACCAGTGATGCTCCAAAGGGAACAGTGCTGGGACCCCTTTGTTGGAAATGTATATAAATGATTTGGAGGAGAATGTAGGTGGCCTGCTTTATACGTTTACAGATGATACAAAGACTGGGAGAAGCTGTGGTTAGTGGGGACGATTGCCAGAGGTTCTAGCAGGAGGTAAATTGGCTGGAGACTTGAGTAGTGAAATGGCAAATTGAATTTTTTCCAGACAAATGTAATTTGATATGTATTGGAAGAGCTAATGCAGGAATAAGTATACAGTAAATGGCAGGATCTTTAATAGCATCAATATGCAGAGTGATCTGGGCGTACAGGCCCACGGATCCATGAAAATGCCAACACATGTGGATAAGGTAGGCAAGAAGGCAAATGTCATACTTGCTTTCATTGGTCGGGGCAGAGTATATAAAACTTAGCATGTCATATTCGAGCTATATATAACTTCAATTCGGCCACATTTGGAATATTTCGTACATTCTAATCACCATACTACTAGAAGGATGTGGAGGCTTTGGAGAAGGTGCAGAAACAGTTTACCAGAATGTTGCCTGGTTTCGGAGTAATAGCTATGAGGAAAGATTGGACTAACTTGGTTCAGATTCACTTGAACAACAAAGGATAAGGAGTTACTTGATAAAAATTCCCAAGTTATGAGAGGCATGGATAGTCAGAGTCTTTTTCGTAGGGTAGAAATGTCAATTACTAGGGTGCATAGGTTTAAGGTAAAAGGGGGTAAGTTTAAAGGAGATATGAGAGGCAATATCTTACACAGAAGGTGGTAAGTGCCTGGACTGCGTTGCCAGAGAAGATGTTGGAGGCAGAGATACAGTAGCAACATTTAAGAGGCATCGTGACAAGCATATGAATAGGCAGTGAATAGAGGGATATGGACCACATAGAGGCAAAAGGCTTTTACTTTAGAAAGGTATCATGTATTGGCACAGTCTTGGGCCTTTCAGGGAGAAATGTAAGCCATCCATAGTGCTTAAAGCTGTGAAAAATAAACTTTGTGTGATGGAGATAATGGGACCGAAACTATTTTCAGTGTTGAAGGAAATGCATTCAGATGAATGATTCAGCTGGTAATGTTTAAGCATTTTCAATTAGAAATCAGGAAAAGTATAGAGGGGAGATGTAGATGTAGGGTTCAAGAAATATGCAAGTCAGTCTGAGGCAAACTGTGATCTTGGCTAATGGTCTCCTGAGAAATTGCACTTTGTTCAACTTGGAGTACGCTGCCAAGCTGAAAGGGGGGACTAGATTGAATAGCTACTTTTCACACAGCACAGATATGATGGGCCAAATGACCTCCATAAATTTCTATGCGCTTGTGATAAGTCTAGCAGCAATCTCTAAAGCTGGAGATTTTCTCTTTCTATTAAACTATTTTTCCTCCATGTTAAGAACTGCCTCTACTTTGAAAGAAACAACCTTGTTAATTTGTTGTTCTATTAGGTTATCCAATTGGCACATCAGGAGTACCACCTGCTTGATGTTTTTTAGGGGTCAACAGACTTATTTCCTGCTTGTTAATGTGCTAAATTGTGCTGGGGATGGTTGAGCACTAATTGTGAGAATGCTTACCACCACCTGCCGTACACTAAACTGCTCTCTATTAGATAATGCTATCTTTCTGCATGGTGAATAATTGACCACATTTCCACAAACACCATGCAGAAGGATTTTCTACCCAATTGATAGCAACTCCTCCCTCCTTGAAATCTGCTGTAGCACTCAAAAGGTTAAATGCTGTAAATGTACAAGGAATAGATCTGAATGAAAAGTGTCAGTGCTATTGAGAAAATCTTCAACATAATTCTATTCCAGCTCATTCATATATTTTGGCAGAGTATTATTAGGAAATATTATCTCCTCATTTAAACAGTGGTAGACAGGCCCAATGTTATAAGAGATAGCTAGATTGTCGTTGTGAATGGGTACATGGATGCTTTTGAATTTCAACTGTAAGGAATGTTAAAAAAATAAAAATCATTATCTTTCTATTTTGTGTTTATTTGAACAAATGTGCTTCGCTGTGAGATGTCTATATAGGCAACCTTGCTACTAATTTTTATGTATTGGTCTTAAATTTTGCTGATGGATTTTAAAAAAAGGATCTGGATGGTACTATCACTTTCTCTTAAACAAAGCAAAGGATGTTTATGGATTTTTAACTCCAGTCACCAAATTACCAGTAGTTTTCAGACACAATAGCATAACTTTATAGAATTCAATAAAATTAAATAATAATGATTCACTGCCAATAGTCTGATTTTGAACTTTCTGCCTCGTCAGTTAATGGTTTTTTTCCTGTTTCCAGAACATATTTGACAAGGTGACACATCAAAGTTTATTGCAGAGAGAAAAAAAAAATCATGCTGTAGGTGGTATTCGCAAGGATAAAAGATTGGCTGGCACAGAAAAAGAGAGAACACAAAAATGCTTCTTATGTTGTGTCGCATCCTCAACATGCACTATTTATGTCAAAGACTTAGAGGAGAGAAGGGCTTTTGCCCGAAACGTCAGTTTTCCTGCTCCTTGGATGCTGCCTGACCTGCTGTGCTTTTCCAGCACCACACTAATCTAGACTCTGGTTTCCAGCATCTGCAGTCCTTGTTTTTACCGAGAGAAGTGAAAGCATGGTCGCAAAGTTCATAGATGATGCCAAGATAAAAAGGAAATTATGTTGTGCAGAAGATGAGAGGAAGTAGCAAACAGCTATGGAGGTTGAGTGATTGGGCAATGACCTGGCATATGGAGTACAATGAGCAAAAATGTGCAATTGCTCACTTTGGTGGGAAAGCATTAAAAGCCTGAATATTTCTTAAGTACAGAAAGAGTAAGTACATAAGTACTTAAGTACATAAGTCCAAGGTACAGTGCATTAGTGAGACTCCATCTTAAATATTAGTGTGGAATTTTGGTCTCCTTATTTAAGGGAAGATGTATTGGAGGATGGTTCAGAAGAGGTTTACTGGATTGATACTTGGAATGAGAAAGTTGTTTTATCAGGAATGGGTTGCACAGACTGGGCTTGATTCCAGAGGAATTTAGCGCAGCAGGTCAGGCAGCATCCAAGGAGCAGGAGAATCGGCATTTCAGGCATGAGCCCTTCTTCAGGAATGAGGAGGGTGTGCCAAGCAGGCTACGATAAAAGGTAGGGAGGAGGGACTTGGGGGAGGGGCGTTGGAAATACGATAGGTGGTAGGAGGTCAATGTGAGGGTGATAGGCCGGAGTGGGGGTGGGGGCGGAGAGGTCAGGAAGTAGGTTGCAGTTAGGAAGGTGGTGCTGAGTTTGAGAGTTGAGACTGAGATAAGGTGGGGGGAGGGGAAATGAGGAAACTGGAGAAATCTGAGTTCATCCCTTGTGGTTGGAGGGTTCCTAGGCGGAAGATGAGGCGCTCTTCCTCCAGCTGTCGTGTTGCTATGGTCTGGCGATGGAGGAGTCCAAGGGCCTGCATGTCCTTGGTGGAGTGGGAGGGGGAGTTGAAGTGTTGGGCCACGGGGTGGTTGGGTTGGTTGGTCTGGGTGTCCCAGAGGTGTTCTCTGAAACGATCCGCAAGTAGGCAGCCCAACCACCACGTGGCTACACCTGGACCAACCAACCCAACCACCCCGTGGCTCAACACTTCAACTCCCTCTCCCACTCCACCAAGGACATGCAGGCCCTTGGACTCCTCCATCGCCAGACCATAGCAACACGACAGCTGGAGGAAGAGCACCTCATCTTCTGCCTAGGAACCCTCCAACCACAAGGGATGAACTCAGATTTCTCCAGTTTCCTCATTTCCCCTCCCCCCACCTTATCTCAGTCTCAACTCTCAAACTCAGCACCACCTTCCTAACTGCAACCTTCTTCCTGACCTCTCCGCCCCCACCCCCACTCCGGCCTATCACCCTCACCTTGACCTCCTTCCACCTATCGCATTTCCAATGCCCCTCCCCCAAGTCCCTCCTCCCTACCTTTTATCTTAGCCTGCTTGGCACACCCTCCTCATTCCTGAAGAAGGGGTCATGCCCGAAACGTCGATTCTCCTGCTCCTTGGATGCTGCCTGACCTGCTGCGCTTTTCCAGCAACACATTTTCAGCTCTGATCTCCAGCATCTGCAGTCCTCACTTTCTTCCAGAGGAGTTTAGAAGAGTGAAGGGTGACTTTATAGAAGTGTGCAAGATCCTGACTGGTCTTGACAAGGTAGACGTGGAAAGGATGTTTCTTCAGAACGGGAGGGGCACAGTTTTAAAATTTGGACTCTCTTGTCATGTCTTAATGTTATTGACGATTAATCTAGGTTTCAGTTTTCTAAGTGTGACTAATTGATTAGTGGTCTGTGTGTCGAGGCAGTAGTTAATTTGTGTCTTTACATTAAACGTCAGTTTTTGAGTTTTTTTCATGTCAAACTCTGTCTGCGCTGCTTCTTTTTCCCTCTTTCCCAAGAACAGTGGATTAAATTTTTCTTGGCCTATGACAGTCTAAGTTGGAACTCCACATACGTTTTGGTATCTTATAGAAAGGTGAGATTAGAATGGCAATATAGTTAGCAATGGGTTAAACCACTAACAACTACTTTAAAGGGGCCTATTTTGTGATTAATTCCATTTATATAATGTCATTTCACTCATGAATCAGGTGAGGCAATAATAGATGAAAGCATTATTTGATTGTCATGGTTTTCTTGGAATGTTACAAAGAAAATAACAGCTTAAAGGTTAATAAGTAGACTATAAATCAACCATACAATTCAATTTGTGAACAGCTGATTCATTTTCAAATTATAAATCAAGTTATAAATGTGAATAAGACAAGATGGATCTTATTTCAGTTGTTTCCAGGATGTGAGTGGAGTCAATAAAATTACATATATTACCAATTTCTGAGTTGCCTTGAATGTGTTTCCAATTGCTTTTGTGGGAATTAAGAGTTAAATGCATGATGTGATACTTGAGTCTTACATTGGCAAACTAACAGTCTTTTCTTCAAAGGACACCAGTGAATTAAATAACTAATGAAGATATAACAATAAAGTGCTGGGAAAAATACAGCAAGATTCCAAGCTGGAATATCAGCTGTTTTGCTCTTTATAATGTGACTTGATCTGCTGACTTTTTTCACCAATTTCTGCTTAATTTCAGGTCTTCGGCAACTGTAGGGCTTTGCTTTTCTGTTAGGTTTTTGGATGGACAACCTGGCAGCTATTGTGGCTATTATTGTCTGCTGGATTCTCTCTAATTGCCAGAGTAATTGAATTTAACACCTGACTTCTATAATAACTGCTGCTCAGTTATCGCCGTTAATCATTTTGGTAGTCGGTGACCAGATTGTGAAACCAAAAATAACACAATTTAGATGGTGGTGAACTGGTCAAACCGATTGGAGCTATAAAAAGTGGTATGGCAACATGGAAAGTGCAAACTGAATAGTCTGCGTCACTGAGGTCCCACAAACCTATGGGCAACCACTGACTAGATGGTGAAAACATTTTAATTGGGAGGAATAGGGCAACAGCACCTCTCAACTTTAAAGAGCAAACTTAAAGTCACAGATCTGCCAAGTTGTCTAACTTTCAAACGCCATACTTTCTGAACATCCATCCCCATATCATATAACTCCACTAATTATTTGAGTATAGGAGTTGGGAAGTCATGGTGAGGTTATACAGGACATTGGTGAGACCTCTTCTGGAATACTGATTGCTCAGTTATAGGAAGGATTTTATTAAGATGGAGAGATTAGCCAGGATGTTGCTGGGTATGAAAGGTTTAAGTTATAAAGAAAGGCTGAATAGGCTGAGACTTTTTTCACTGGAGCATAGGAGGTTGAGAAGTGACCTTATAGAAGTTTATAAAATAATGAGGGGTATAGATACGGTTAGTGGTAGTTGTCTTTTCCCTGGAATGGGGGATATCAAGACTAGTGGGCACGTTTTTGAGGTGAGAGGAAAGAGATTTAAGACATGAGGGGCAAACTTTTCACACAGAGGGTGATCCACATGTGGAACGAAATCAAAAATCACAAAACACCAGGTTATAGTCCAACAGGTTTATTTGGAAGCACTAGCTTTTGAAGCGCTGCTCCTTCATCAGGTGGTTGTGAAATGTAAGATCGTAGGACACAGAATTTATAGCAAAAGTTTACAGTGAGATGTAACTGAAATTATATATTGGAAGAGACCCGGATTGTTTGTTAAGTCTCTCATCTTTTAGAGTGAGCATGTTGGTTTCAGTTCTTTCATATGTAAATTCCAGAACTTTTTAAAAATTACTTTCTCAAGTGAACTTTAAGAATAGATGTCATGTCGGTCCAGATAATGCATTGAAGGTGTGAGGTGCCCTGTGTGGCACTGTCTGTGCTCCCAGTGTTCAGATTGATTTTAATCTAAAAGATAGATTTACAGAATCTTGCATGGATTCATGCAGATTTTGAGCAAAATAAAATGTAATTCTGCAAGTGCAAATTCACCCCACAGGCATATGTGTGTGGGTGTGTGTGTACGTGTGTGTGAGTGCGCGCGTAAAAGGGTATAAGTCTGTGAGAGGGCGAGAGTGTGAGTGTAGGAGTCTATGTGTGAGCATATGAGAGAGCCTGAGTATGAGAGACGATGTGTGTGTGTGTGTGTGTGTCTGTGTGTGTGTGTGTAGTGCAGTGGGGTCACCTGTAGTGTGACATGAACCCAAGGTATCCCCATGGGTACCAAACTTGGCTATCAGCCTCTGCTCGGCCATTTTGCATTGTTGCCTGTCCCGAAGTCTGCCTTGGAGGATGGTCATCTGAAGGTCCGAGGTCGAATGTCCTGGACCGCTGACATATTCTCCGACTGGGAGGGAATACTCCTGTCTATTGATTGTTGTGTGGTGTCCATTCATCTGTTGCCATAGCCTCTGCTCAGTCTTACCAATGTACCATGCCTCAGGACATCCTTGCCTGCAGCAAATAAGATAGACAATGTTGGCTGAGTCACATGAGTACCTGAACATAGTGGGAAGTGTCCCCACGTGTAATTGTGGTAACCATGCCGACACTTTGACACATCTTTTTCGAGAAACCATAATGACCTCCTCAGGAGACAGACAGGAGCTACAACTGACAGCGTACCCTTTGTTGACCAGTACTTCCCAGGAGCTGAAAAACTATGCCATGTTCTTCACAGCCTGCAACACATTGGCACCTCGCCAAGACCTTCCCCATACCTCCACTTCTTGCCTTTAAACAACTGCCAAACCTCAAACAGATCATTGTTCGTAGCAAACTACCCAGCTTTCAGGACAACACGATACAACCCTGTCATGGTAGAAGCTGCAAGATGTGTCAGTGTGTCGACACGGATACCACCATTATGCATGGGGACACCACCTACCATCTAAGTACCATATATCTACTAACACTCAAGTCTGAACACGATCATTGTATCTTTCTTTTATCAAATGCTGTTATCTTTGTTTTGTTGTTTATCTTCTTCATCACCTTGCATAGCTATTCTTTGTGACAACTTACCAAACAATGGCATGACTTCTGAGTATCTAACTATAACATTTTAACTCAAGTTTGCTTTACAACATTCCAGATCTGAGTGTGAATTTCCACATCAGTTAAAATTTACTTCACCATTTTCAGAGTGGTGTATGTAATTCAATGCTTCTCAATTATCTAATCCAATTGCTATCTTGTGTACTTTAGTCTGTGTGGGTATGGGTTCAGCTATTCAGCTAAGCTCAGGTCAGCCCTCAAACAGCATTTATTTACACTATCTACATGAAATTCTTGCAGTAGCTACATCTGTTCTCAGCTACTTTAGTTCAAACCTTTGAGCAGTGTGTCTCTCATATGACCCTCGTGTTACTGTCATAGCAAACAGAGGCTCATTTGCAAATTCCTTAAACCCTATTTCACACAGAAACATCAACATCACAAGCACAGCATTTGGTGTACACGCTTTATGTGCAAACATAATTACAGCATAAAATGTCACATCTCGATGCATGCTTTGAGTCAAAACTTGTTGTTTCTCATCCTTAAAAATTATATTGATTTAAAACACAAAGTCATTGCCCCAAACAGATTTCAAATTGCATTTTCTGTCACCAAATCACATAAAATTTCCAGATTGCTTTGGTGCTCTCCTTTTGTACTGTAGTTTGCGTGTTGTCTCAGAAACCCTGGTCATTGCATTAAAATTAGGAAGTAGCATCTCTCAGAATGATTTTGTCCTTTGGATTGCATGCTGTCTGCCTGCCATCGGCATCACTGACTTGGATTTCTGGGTCACTGGATGTCAGCTTCTCATCAGCTGTAGATCTATCTGAGTCACCAATATACTTTTTGACATATGTGGCCTCTAATGGGTCATCCATGACGGTGAGTGCCAGTGACTTACATATAATCTGCAAATGTCTGTCGAATAAATCATGGCTCATTGTCTCAATGCAGAGTAAATGATAGACCATGCCTTGCAAATATTTCATTTGACACAAACACCATTTTCTCTGCTATTGTGGAATTCATCACAATATACTCATGTAATGTTGTCATCCATCACCAAAATATGAACAATCCTGATTAAAATGGACCTAAGACATCAACTGCTTTATATTCCAATAGTCCAACCAGTAATGGTATATTGTGTACTGGTTCTGGTGTTTTGGGTCTGCTGACAAATTGACATCCTTGACAATATTTCGATGAACGTCTTATCATCTTCTCTCTCCATGACCAGCAGACTTTAGTTTGTAAGGTTTTGGTAGTGTCAACCACTTCCATGAGCTGGTGTCATCAATTGATGAGTTAGTGCCACAAGTGTGGGTCTAAGATTTTGTGGCACAATGAACTTGCTATCTCTGAACACACACTTCCCAATTGTGCACAGTTCATTTAATACCAAAATACCTTGAGAGGGTAATCATCCTAATATCACTGTTTGATATGATCCATTTCTGGAATTTTGTCTGACTCTATTTTAATCTTTCTAGTTGACAGTGCTCTGGGTGTAGTATGAACTGTCACAAATAATGCAAACAATTCAGCTTCCTTCTCTAATGAAGATCTTTGTGCTTGATCTTCTCTCAACATTCCTGAAATGTGTCAACAATGTTCATCTTTCCAAAAATTTAACTACTTTGGACCTTTTTGATTCTTGCACATGATTTGATTCTGGGAGAGTAAATCATCTCGAATGGTTTGTGATCTGTCACTAATTCAAACATGATGCTCAACAAGAACATATGTAATCAGTGTGGGTGTGTGACAGATTCTATGACCTCTTTCTCTGTCTAAGCAATGCTTCACAGGCCTTCAGCATTTTCTTTGTGTCAACTCCTGATCCTTCTTAACCAGCAACTGCTACAACATTTATCCAGAGTATCCCAGAGTTTGAGCAACTGGTTTTCAAAGCTTTTCTCTTCTTTATCAAAACTGAAACATTCTGGTCAACTTGCTCATCAAAGAGCCATGCTAACAAAGTTTGGGACATATCTCACACAGCCATTCACAAATCCCTGAAAATTTCTCACTTTGTTAGCATTTTGTGGTCCACATATTGTTTTGATCATGTCTTTGGTTGGAATGATTCCACTGCTGATGACATTTTGCCCCATGAATGTCAATTCTGTTGGCCACTACAAGCACCTGTTTGCATTCACCATGATCCCTGCTGGTTTCAATCAAGCCAATACCAACCTTATCCTTTTCTCATGCTCCTCTCTATTGACTCCATCAATGATGGTGTCCTTTGAGATATTGGCTGTTCTTTTGTCATTCCATGGATTTTATGCTTGCAAATGTCTGGTATCTCATTGATGTCAAGTAGCAATCTCTTGTATTGTTAAAATGTTCACAATTGATGTCAAAAGTTGGCACCTTCCTTTTATCAGGTTGCAGCATCAATGTGTTAGCATCTCTACCTTAGGTCTCATTTGGAAATACCTTGCTTATTTATAACACTTGAAGATGTACATCTAGAGCAGGAATTGTGTAATGTTCTCTCATCTTCTTCATTATCAGCACAGAGTCTGATTTCCCATTTGGTTTTGGCATGACTGAAACAGGGTTCACTCACTGTATTGGTCCTTCAATTGGCTCAATGATGTCTTGCTTGATCAGTTCCTTGAGTATTGCCTTACCTTTCCCTGTCAAATCGGAAAGGTGTTCAGCATGAGCTACAGATTTCACTTCACATCAATGTGTGGCCATGCAACTTCCAAACATTTTGAAACATCGGTCAAATTCCTTCGAAGTGTTATATGGGATTTCACAGCATTTATTTTTAATCTATAGTCTGGTATTCTCAAGGTTAGGGCAGGTTCCTTCCTCTGAAGATGTTTACCATCCTCAACATCCCAATCCCCAGCTCACAGCCTTCCCCTATAACTCAAATCCTCCAACCCTGGCAACATCCTTGAAAATCTTTTCTGAACCGTTTCAAGTTTCACAACATCCTTCCAATAGGAGGGAAACCAGAATTGCACACCGTATTCCAAAAGTGGCCGAACAAATGTCCTGTCTGCAACATTACCTCTCAACACCTATGCTCAATGCTCTGTCCCGAAAAGGAAAGCATACCAAACGGCTTCTTCACTATCCTATCTACTTGCAACTCCACTTTCAAGGAACTGTGAACCTGCGCTCCAAGGTCTCTTTGTTTAGCAACACTCTCTAAGACCTTACCATTAAGTGTATAATTCCTGCTCTGATTTGCCTTTCCAAAATGCAACACCTCACATTTATCTAAATTAAATTCCATCTGCACCCCACAGCCAATTGATCCATCTAATCAAGATCCCATTGTACTCTGAGGTAACCTTCTTCGGTTGTCCACTGCATCTGAAAACTTACTACCTATACCTCCTATGTTCACATCCAAATCATTTATATAAATGACAAAAATCAGTGAACCCAGCACTGATCCTTGTGGCACTCCACTGGTCACAGGCCTCCAGTCTGAAAGGCAACCCTCCACCAGCACCCTCTGTCTTCTGCCTTTGAGCCAGATCTGAATCTAAATGGCTAGTTCTCCATGTATTCATGATATCTAACCTTGATAGCTAATCTACCATGAGGAACCTTGTCGAGCGCCTTACTGAAGTGCATATAGATCACGTACACCTCTCTGCTCTCATCAATCCTCTTTGTTACTTCTTCAAAAAACTCAATCAAGTTTGTGAGACATGATTTCCCATGCTGACTATCCCTAATCAGTCCTTGCCTTTCCAAATGCATGGAGGTCCTGTCCCTCAGGATTCCCTCCAACAACTTACCCACCACCAACACCAGGCTCACCGGTCTGTAGTTCCCTGGCTTGTCCTTATCACTTTTCTTATATAGTGGCACCAATGTCCAGTCTTCTTTCACCTCATCTGTGACTATCGATGATCCAAATATCTCAGCAAGTGGCCCAGCAATCACTTCCCTAGCTTCTCACAGAGTTCTCATAGAATACCTACAGTGTGGAAACAGGCCATTTGGTCCCCTCCACTGAACAACCCATCCAGACCTATTCCCCAACCCTTTTACCTTGCATTTACCCCTGACTAATGCATCCAACATACACATCCTGATGGCTATGGGCAATTTAGCACAGCCAATTCACCTAACTTGCATATCTTTGGACTGTGTGAGGAAACCCATGCAGACACAGGGTGAATGTACAAACTTCACATAGGCAGTTGCCCCAGGCTGGAATTGAACCTGGGTCCCTGGCACTGTGAGGCAGCAGTGCTAACCACTGAGCCACCGTGCTGCCTGGTCAGGTCCTGGGGATTTATCCACTTTTATGCATTTTAAGACATCCAGCGCCTCCTCCTCTGTAATATGGATATTTTTCAAGATGTTACTGGAAATTTCTTGAGATTGTTCCAGTCAATGGAGTAGGGTGGTGAGCTGTGTGGATGATGCAGAGTTGTTTCAATGTGATTTAATCAGGCTGCAGGACCAAGCTGATAGCATCCCCATTTTGGGTCTAATTTGGAAAATGCCTTGATTGTTTATAAAACTTAAAGGATTGCATCCATAGTGATAATTGTGTCTTGTTCTCTCACATCCTCTTCATTCATTTGTTGCTTTATCAACATAGAGTCTGAGTTACCATTTGAATAAGCGAGTGGACAAATGCATGGCAGATGCAGTATACCAGAGATAAATGTAGGGTTATCCATTTTGGTGGCAAAAACAGGAATGCAGATTATGATCTAAATGGCTATAAATTGAGAGAGGGGAAAGTGCAACGAGGCCTTGTGACCTTGTACACCAGTCTCTGAAGGCAAGCAGGCAGGTGCAGCAGGTGGCAAAGAAGGCAAATAGTCTGTTGGTCTTCATAGCGAGAGGATTCAAATCCAGGAACAGAGATGGCTTGCTGCAATTGTACACCGTCTTAGTGAGACCACACCTGGAGTATTGTGTGCAGTTTTGGTCTCCTTATCTGAGGAAGGATGGTTTTGCTACAGAGGGAGTGCAGTGAAGATTTGCCAGGCAGATTCCTGGGATAGCAGGACTGACGTCTGAGGAGAGGTTGAATCAGTTATGATTATAGTCACCAGAGTTCAGAAGAACTTTGGGGGGAGGGGTAGGGGTGGGGTGGAGGGTTGGATGTGGATCTCACCGACAGCTATACATTCTAACAGGATTAGACAGGGGAGATGATGGAAGGGCGTTCTTGATGGTGGGGCAGTCCAGAACCAGACGTCACTGTCTAAGGATTAACTGTTTAGGACTGACATAAGGAGAAATTTCTTTACCTAGAGAGTGGTGACCTGTGGAAATCACTACCACAAATAGCAGTCAAATTCAAAACATAGCAGGATTTCAAGAAGGAGTTGGATATGGCACTTGGACTAAAAGGACCAAAGGATATAGGGACAAAGTTGGAACAGGCTATTGGAGTTAGCTGATCATCCATGATCATTATGAACGGTGGACCAAATTCAAAGGGACAAATAAGCTAATCCTCATATTTTCTATATTTCTATGCCAGAGCAGTCGGAAACCCTTCCATAGTACCCCAAGTTGCCAGAACCAATTCAATCTCTCTTAGAGTCCTGCTGCTACATTTACATGCACCTGACTCCATCCTGTCAGTCAGTCAACCTCAACTTGTGTTGTGCCAAAGACAGCAGTGTGCAAAGTTTCATAGGATGGAATTGTTCGTCCACTGTTTTCAATTTAGCTGCTCTTTTCAAAGTGTTAGCTAACAGTTAGTCACCTCATTTTCCAGCAATTTTCATCTTAGTTATCTGACTTGCAATGTTGGACATCCTGATCAGTTATCTGATTCTTCAGATCCATTGCAATAATTGCATCCATGCCTGCCACAAAGGAATGATCAGTTAGGCTGTGGTTCCACCACTTTCTATCACATTTGAAGAATTGTATTTGCACTGTGGCATTTGGCAGCACCACATAATGGTCCTTCAGAGCTTCCAAATGCATGTTCCGAATCCGTCTCTTCTCCTATGTCAGGCAATATCTTGAAAGTCTCTTCACTGAAACCCCCACTAATGAACAGCAACATGATCTATCACTGTGCTCCCCACACCATGGTCACTCCAACCAAAAAACATTTGGTTATTGTCTGCGTATGGCTCAAGCTCCTCCAGTCGCGTTTTTTATTTCACACTGGCACCACCAATTAGATTGGATAGCCCAAGTCCCCAGACTGCACTCATATTGGCTTTAGTAAATGCCATAACACAAAGCTAAACATCTCCGTATTTATCTGCGGCACGGGCACCAAGGTCTCATCTTAGGTTGAAAGAATGACAGTCTACATTGTGGATTTGGCTGCAGTTATATAAAATTTAATCCACCAAATTCCAATGTATGCTATCTGACCTTCGACCCTGAGGTCAGGTGGGCTGAATTTACCCAGCGCCTGAATGACATGGGCACTGCAGAACTC
The DNA here is from genome assembly GCF_047496795.1 of Chiloscyllium punctatum. Classification (NCBI taxonomy): domain Eukaryota; kingdom Metazoa; phylum Chordata; class Chondrichthyes; order Orectolobiformes; family Hemiscylliidae; genus Chiloscyllium; species Chiloscyllium punctatum. The sequence continues at coordinate 65,244,549 of NC_092757.1, forward strand.
ATTCAGAAAGTATGACAAGATTGGAAAAATGAGATTCTTGACATTGAGAAAAGATACTTCATTTTGCATGCACGTTTTGAACATCGAGTCAGGAATCTTGCTTGTTGGTGCTGTGGTGCTTATTTGCATTCATTTGCAAAAGTTCGCATCCAATATTTCCAAGGGACAGGGACAGGCAGTCCCAGCTCATGGATTTGATCAGGCAGAATCTGAAGGTTCCTTGCTTTCTCTCTTGCTGCTTTTTTACTTTGTGCCTATTTGGCTGTTCACAGCATTTTCACTTTTCCTTCTTTTGCCTTTTTGAACTTTGTCCCCTCAGCTAGAACTTCAATGCTCCCAAAACTTCGGAGGAGCAGGAGAATCGACGTTTTGGACATAAGCCCTTCATCAGGAATCCCATCTCTTGCTCCTCAGATGCTGCCTGATCTGCTGTGCTTTCTCAGCAACAAACTCTCAACTCTGATCTGCAGCATCTGCAGTCCTCACTTTCTCCCAAAACATTTATCTTCTGTTGCTACTAAGTATAGACACAAAGCCAGGCAGTTTTTCATGGCTGAAAGCAAAAATTACAAAGAAACTTTTCACAGGAGACACATTGGTACTCTGCAATATTTTGGAAATTAAAGAAAGCATTTTTTAATTAAATGTTGTTTAGAAACACACTTGGTTCCATTTATCATGGAATAACTTCTTCTCTGAAAGATCTCATACTAAAATCATCTCACATGCAGTAGCAATGTCATGACATTCCCAGCACTTAATTACTAAATAGGTCTTCAGAGTTATTCAGTTACAGATGCCAGACTGGTTGGCACCAATGTTGGCTGCAGGTTAGTTAAGGCAGCATCCAAGGAGCAGGAGAATCGACGCTTCGGGCATAAGCCCTTCTTCAGGAATGAGGAGGGTGTGCCAAGCAGGCTAAGATAACACCTCTGGGACACCCGCACCAACCAACCCAACCGCCCCGTGACTGAACACTTTAAATCCCCTTCCACTCCGCCAAGGACATGCAGGTCCTTGGCCTCCTCCATTGCCAGACCATGGCAACATGACGCCTGGAGGAAGAGCACCTCATCTTCCGCGTAGGAACCCTCCAACCACAAGGGATGAATGCAGCTTTCTCCAGCTTTCTCATTTCCTCTCCCCCCACCTTATCTCAGTCCCAACCCTCGGACTCAGCACCACCTTCTTGACCTGCAATCTTCTACCCGACCTCTCCGCCCCCATCCCCTCTCTGGCCTATCACCCTCACCTTAACCTCCTTCCCACCTATCGCATTCCCAACACCCCTTCCCCAAGTCCCTCCACCCTACCTTTTATCTTAGCCTGTTTGGCACACCCTCCTCATTCCTCAAGAAGAGCTTATGCCCGAAACGTCGATTCTCCTGCTCCTTGGATGTTGCCTGACCTATTGCGCTTTTCCAGCTCTGATCTCCAGCATCTGCAGTCCTCACTTTCTCCTTGCGGGTTAGTTAACCCAACAGGTAAATAAACCACTTGAAAGAAAGAGAAATTGATACAAAATAGTAATTGACATGAAAGGAAACTAAATTCGAAGAAACATAAGACCCAGGTGCAAGAGGATAGAAAATCATTTGCATTAATGTGGGGAATTTCTAAAACCTATATAAGTAATGTCACCATTATGCATTGGGTGCAGGCTAGATATTTCATGGAAATCTCTCAGTTCTGTTCACATGGCTCATTAAGTTTTTGCTATGATGCAGTGTTAGAACTGAAGGCCAGCTGTGACCAGAGATTGCTATTGTCCAATTGCATAAATAAATTGTATATTTCTATTATGCCTTTATAGTAGCTTATGGAATGGTGCCCATTACAATTTGCCTATTACTAGGAATGAAGGGGAGTTTTCTCAGCTTACGGTTCACACGCTACTGTCATCCTTGTGTCAGTTATGATCCTTTGTTTAGTCAATTAATAGGTTAAAAGAAAAAGACTAACAATTGTTTTGACTCCCACAACACTATCTTGTTTGAAAGCATCACAAGACATCTGAGGAAAGGAGACAGAGCTTCTTGTTTCAGACCGTTAATACAACTGGACTGCATGTGAGTTGATTCTAGTTCAGCTGGCATTTGAACCCGGGTGGTTGGAGTTGGTATTGAATAACAGCTTCTCGAAGCTGAGTGGGTCTGGCACATATAGAAACTGGACTAAAATTTCTCCCAAATCACTAACTCATTTCAGTTCTTGTCTGGAAATAATAATGAGGAGTAGAATGAAGATTTTACATTTGGCTCGGTTCACAAATCAACTTTGCCTCACAGACATGCTCTAAGTTACCAGGAATTATTGATGTTTTGAACATCTTGTTATTTTGAAATCAGTTTGTAAATTAAATGAATGGCTGTGATTCATCTTCCTCCTATTAGTTGACATATTTTATATTTACTAGTTAATCTGATTTGTAATTTAGGGCTCAAAATATATGAGCTGTCAATTCACTAGTTACAGAGAAGCACCAGAGAGTTTGCCTGATATGCAAGGGAGTTTAATTGCCCATTCTGGAAATGCTGCCTCTTATGTTACTTTGCACATAAGGAAATGCTTAAATTCATAGGAAGCAGGATTTGTCTGGGGAAATAGAACTTTGGTGTTGGGCATAAAAAGCATCTGAAGAGTAAATGAATGTGTTTCTTACATTCGAACAGTTCAAATGTTCATTAGCTGTAAAGTGCTTTGGGGCATTCTGAGGTCATGAATCGTGCTATTTGTGTGGAAGTCTGCCTTTCTTCAAACTTTATCAGCCTTCTCTGGTCTCCAGGTGAATAAATAGATATCTGCATACTGTACATCTTCAGCTATTGAGCAACGATTGTTGTAAAAGGCCACTTCAACAGTCATGAATTAAAGCATACATGAGATCCTTTTAGCAAAATGAGATTGGTTAAAAAATAGGAATAAACATAATGGTAAACAAACTCATTCAAATTGAAATTGAATAAGTGCATAAAACACACACACTGAAAAGCTTATTGAAATTAAATTATGGTTTGGAAACTCCATCAGCGGCACAGTTAACAACAGTTTCCATAAATTTCAAATCTTGACCAGGTAGTAATACATGAGCAAGATGTTTCAGTTACAAAAACAGGAAATTGTTGGAGAAACTGGCAGCTTCTGTGGAGAGAAAGCAGAGTTAGCATTTCGAGTCGACCTTCTTTCCAACTTGTTTCAGATCTCCAGCATCCGCTTTGTTTTATTTTAACATGTTTCAGTAACTTTGCATCGCAACTTGTTTCTACCTTTCTGTTGTCCATTTCACGTCTTTTGTGAAGTTACCACTTTAACACATTAAAAGAAATACTATTTCTGTAGTTATCACTATTTAGTAAATAATCAATGCTTATTGATATACTGGAGACTAGAGTAAGGACAAATATACAATTACTATGTGAAAGCTGAGATAGATGTGGATGTATTTCATAGCAAACACTTACAACATTTGTATGATTGATATGCATTATTTATAAGGTTCCCACACTCATCTAAGGGAAAATGAATGTCAGCTCCTCCATCGCCAACATAGCTTAAACTACTCACAGGAATTGATTCCTCTTGTTCTGATGTCCATACAAAATATCTTGCTCACAAAACACATGTACAGGAATAAAAGTGAATTAAACAACAGCTGATGTAACCGAATCATTAGCTTCTACTTATCCACTAGCAAATACAACAAATTGAATTACAACCAAACTCTCTTTCACTGGCAATGGTTTGCTACCCAGTCTCTGTTCTAAATAATGCAATTAGGATTTATATGTTTCCACATTATTGACATAATTATAGGGACTGCATGTTGTAGTGATTGTTCTTTGACTTGCTGTTGATGTAGTCCATGCACATCTGGTTAAACAAGCTCTTTCAATTCAAACAAGATCTGTAAATTACCTTTGGGATAGACTTAAAAGAATTGAATTTAAATAGTGCCCTTCACATCTTCAGGGAAACCCAAAGCATTCTTAGCTGATGAATTACTTTTGAAGTATAGTTGCTGCTGTTGTTTTGTAGGTGAAGTTGATGCCAAATTGGAAAACCTGGGAACATTACATTCTCAAGATTTAATGAAAGAAATATCAACAATTTAAGAACTCACAATGGTGACCCACAAACATGGGCTAATGTTTATTGATGAGAATTGTAGAAGGGTGCAACCAGAGGTAACTGAAGTAACGAGGACAGATATATTTGAAAGTTTTGAAAGGACAGTATGTTAGAGGATTTGTATTTTGTTGCTGTTATTCCAGACCATTCTTACTGATTAGTGTATGTTTTATTGGACCTGTTTCACCAAGCATTGTTAATGATGCCAACAAAACAACATCTGGGAAGAGAAATCAGAGTTAATGTTTCAGCTGTGGTGACCCTTCCTTAATGGTGCATTGGCTTTGAACTCGTGGAACTGAAATTCAGACAATGGGTGGAACCTCGCTGACGCATTTGGGTTCTCGCCTGTTGACTGGAGAGCTACCTCTTCTGAAGAAGGTCTGCCATTTCACGCTCAGTCAGTCAGTGGCAGCGCTTCTTCTGGAATCAAGATCCCAGGACAGAGAATCCACCCAGAGAGAGCGGTCAACAAACCTGAGATTGACCACTCTTTCACTCAACAGCGCCACAAGAGAGGTGGTATAGAGGATCAGGACAAATATAAGTGATGTGGAGATATTTTTGGGTTGAAGGCCACAGGGAGAAAGGGAGCAGAAGGTGTAGAAACATTGGTGAGCTCCCAGCCAGCACCCTTTGTCAAAATAACTGACCATATTTTGGGTATGATTTAGAGGAGCGATCTGCAGAGATTAGGATAATCTTATCTCACTCAATGATCGAAGACTACCACACCCATGACAAGGCATTTGTCAATCATTGATTTTCTGATCATTGTCACCAATGATTATGAGAACAAGGGATGAAAATTTTCAAGCTTATAACTTTCCTAATTATGAGAGTGACACTGCAGTTATTTCCACTGGATCAGAGAGGAGCAAGAAGATTTTAGGGACTTTTGAAGTTATGGAGGATTTTGATAGGATCAACCGAAAGGATCTAGGTGGAGGATCAGTGTTGAGGCATCTGATTTGTTAGAGAATGAGTAGAAAGTTTAGAGGAAATCTCTTTCCAGAGTTGATTGTTGGAGTTTAGAGCACTTTGTCTTGGGAAAAAGGTACGAGAGAAAGACAATTGCTTATTTCGGGCAAAAGTCAATAAAATTCTAAAGCAGAGGAAGATGCAGAAACCAACAGTTTGATCAGATTGGGAAAGTTCTCATACAGAAATGACATGAAGATGACCTCCTCCTGTGCTGTAAATTGCAACAGCTATTTCTTGTGGACATTTTGTATCCTATGGCAACTTTAGATGGTTTAACCAAGCCAAGAAGATGTTTTTGATTGAGGATAGCTAGGCAGGAAAAATGGATGGATAACATCACAGCCAAACCTTCTCACAGTTATTCACTGGTTTTCTTAATGCTGCAGACAACATGCAATTTGTCACCCACTGTTCAATGCTGTCTATATCTGCCTGCATTGATCCAGTCACTGACTTTGTTTTTCAGATGGTGAGATGAACAGTCCATTGAGAATAATGTCAGTTAACCCTTACTGTACCGTGGATGAATTTGTCCTGGAGAAAACTGAGTTTTGCAGTGGTCAGAAAGTTTATCCACTTTCAACAGTTCTTCCTGTTACACACTTCTGCCATTTATTTTTATTTATTTGAAAGTAGAGTACTGCAGCCATTAGGTAACTATGGAAGTTGTTCCTATGTCTGAAAAGACTGGTAGGATCAAAGAAAACTAGAACAAAAATTTAATATTAGTTTTCCTTTTTAACTTGATGAAGTGAGCAAACTGAAATTTAGAAATTTGAGAGCAAACAGAGGTGAAACCTAAAATCTATTTTGAGCTAATAACTTTGAGTTAATGCTTCTCTGGCAATTAAGTAGGTTTTGGGTGAGAGGGGAAAGATATAAAAGAAACCTAAGGGGCAACATTTTCACGTAGAGGGTGGTGCGTGTGCGGAATGGGTTGCTAGAGAAAGTGGTGGAGGCTGGTACAATTGCAACATTTAAAAGGCATCTGGATGGGTATATGAATAGGAAGGGTTTGGAGGGGTATGGGCTGGGTGCTGGCAGGTGGGACTAGATTGAGTTGGGATATCTGGTCGGCATGGACGGGTTGGACTGAAGTGTCTGTTTCTGAGCTGTACATTTCTGTGACTCTAAGTATGTCTGTGATCAATACCTGTCTTAGCAACGGTATTTAAGGGTTAAATACGTTGGGCTGAACCATTAGGGGCCTGAGTGATGTGATCTATTGTGAGAAACGTGGCAGAATTGGGCAAGATATTTAAAGAGGTTTATCCTGATGTTGGGAATAACTCGCAGTACCTTTTAACTAAGTTGCAGATGTCAGGTGATATTTTTGCCAGGCAGTGGCTGTTTGACTATAAAGGGAGGTTATTACGTGTCCCAAACATTACTAACTGCAGATCTTGGCTCATCCTTATGCAGCTTTCGATCATACCATCCACAGTGAGCAACCAAGACACTGAGAAGTCTCACCATGGAAGTCAGAGCGGGTATCTGGCAATTTGCTCCAAAGGAATGCCATGTTGGATATCAGGGCACTACCATACACTTGACTTGTCCACAGACATTGGCAGACATATTCCAGCCTCATAGCACATCTTCGATTCACTTAGAGAACGCTTCCATACTTCAAAGCTGCACCTTAGAGTGCAATTGTAACTATCACTGTAATGCTGTAACAAGGACACTTTGTACTCTGGGACTTATAACCAACTCATAGACTGGACCAGCTGCGCCTATGCACATGCTCTCATAGCACTCATTCACTTTGAGCCTGCATGAATGCTCTCAACCTCCTTGCCCTGCTTGGCCTTTTCGCATTGTGCCTTTCAGCCAGAGATACCAAGGTCACAGTACTGCTATATTGGCATGCTGCTTAGTGTGAATATAGAGACTAGAAACTGGTTATGGTTCCCAGTCCTTAGTCAAGTCAAGGGAGATAGCTTTTAGTCAAGAGACGACAAGGACAGCCATGCTTAGACATGGTCAGTCAGCTGTTTGGGTGGAGTCAGGGTCTTCTCCTTGCAAGGGTTGAGGAGCAGAACAGCAAGCAGCCCACCACCCATCTTGACTCTTTCTGTTACCTTCCGAGGCTGTTTTCCTCCTCAAATGAGAGGCAAGTATTAAAGAAGGTGAAAGTGAGTGGCACAGCTGTTCCTTTTGATGCAGGTGGGAGAGGTCACGAGTAAATGAGTGGGCAGAATAGAGGGCATGTAGGAATAGTGGTGTTAGGGAATTCCAGGATACTGTCCCTGAGATTCTGAAGGAATGGCAATATATTTCCAAGTCAGGACAAGGTAAGGAGAGAAGCTGAGTTTGCAAGGCAAGTGGGATCAAAGGGTAGCTTAGCAGCAGATGAGGGGGTAGACTAGCAGAGGATTAGGAGAGAGGGTGTGTGGTAGATGGGTGAAAGTGGTTGAGCAGCAGATAAATGAGTGAGCTACAGCTAACATCCACACCAAGCTTTGCACCATCAGCAAACCTGACTAGATAACATGGCATCCTCTGCTAAAACATTGTTATAATTTGTAAATGGAGGGAGCCCAAGCAGTAATCCTTGCAGACCTCCACTCCTTACACCTTGCCATCTTTACATTGAACTGTTTAAGAGGAAAGAAGGTGGAATTAATTGATACGTGTTGTGACTTTTGATGCCCCACATTGATTTCTGCTGGGCCTACATCCGTCCACAAAATGTATTATGGATTTAGAAAACAGTACAGGGAGGCACATTTTTTCAAAAGTATTCATAAAACTGAGATTGGTGGCACAGGAGGTAACTAGATGGGAACTGACAACTACAAAAAGCCATTGATTTCCCTCTCACTCAATCTAAGTCAGATTGATTTCAATTGTTGTCCATAATTCCCTCCTTTAATGGCATTGTGGGTGAACCCACAGCAGGTGGACTGCAGCAGTTCAGGAAGGTACCTCACCACCACTTCTCAAGGACAACTCGGGATGGAGAAATAAATACAGGCCAGTCAGCAACATTCACATCCCACAAATGAATAACTAAAAAAATGGAAAAGTTAATGCAGATTTATATATCTTTAAATGGTATATAGCCAGGAATGAGACCTCCAAAGAGGTGTAGGTGTCCCTGCTCACAGATCAATAAATTACAGCAGCACGCAGATTCTGATCCATGATGCCACATTATGCACCATGGTCAGGTCAAAGAGGTAGTTTCTGAGTCTGCCAGAGGTGGAATGAGGATTGAACCTCATACAGTTGGCACTGATTTGGTCAAACATTCAACTGAGTTGTCATGGAAACATGCACTTTTACATGCATGTTGTTGTCTTGAGTTATAGATTCTGATGGTGGAGGCTTCAATTTTGTTTCTTTTCAGGGAAATATTAACCTTTGTATTTCAAGGGCGAGAATGTAACGGGGAGACTGTTTTGGGGTGTCACAGTGGCGCAGTGATTAGCACTGCTGCCTCACAGTGCCAGGGACCTGGGTTCAATTCCCACCTTAGGCCACTGTCTGTGTGGAATTTGCACATTCTCCCCGTGTCTGTACGGGTTTCCTCCGGGTGCACTGGTTTCCTCCCACAGTCAAAAGGATGTGCAGGTCAAGCAAATTGGCAATGCTAAACTGACCATCATGTTAGATTCATTAGTCAGGGGTAAATGTAGGGGAATGGTCTGGGTGGGTAACTCTCTGGAGGGTCATTGTGGACTGGTGGGGCCAAATGGCCTGTTACCACACTGTAGGGAATCTAATCTATTCAAAGCCCTAGTAAGATCACAGGAGTGGGCATTACATCCTAGAAAAGATTTGTTGGCCTTGAAGATGTGCAGAATGGATTCAGCAGAATATTACCAAGACTCTAAAGTTGGTGATGAGGAAGTTTACATGAAATACAGAAGGAAAGTATTTTTGATTGAGGCTTTTAGGAAAGTAAAAGAAATTGATAAAGTAGATCAAGTGAAACCTTTCTTTGCGCTTAGGGTTAGACCAGGACAATTAGACATACCTGAAAATCAGAGCCGGGTCATACAGCAGGGAAGCACACCTTTACATGAAGGATGGAAATCTCTCCTGCCACAGCAGTAGATACTAGCTTTCTTACTAATTTTGAATTTTAGAATGATAGACATTTGCTGGCCACGAATACCAAAAAATATTAAGCCAAGGTGGGTAGGTAGATGGATTCTGGATACAAATCAGCTGTGATTGAATGTTGGAACAGGGTCAAGAAGCTGAATGCTGAACCCTGCTCATATGTTCCTAAAGAACTTTGTTGAGAATTAAATACTTATAAGTGTAACCAATTATTTTAATGTTGAGTTGGTTAGCTCGGTTGGCTGGATGGCTGGTTTTAATGTAGAGAAATATTTACAGCGTGGATCCAATTTCTGCACTGGCCAAGGTCCTACAAAGGACTCTCCTTCTCAACTTCTCCACTTACCTGAGGCATGATGACCCTCAGGTTAAATCACCACTAGTCATATTTCTCTAATAAGATAGTAGCCAAGTAGGACTACAATCAGTTTACCTTTTATTATCATGTAGGAAACAGGGCAAGCAATTTCAGTGCAGCAAGATACCACAAATTGCAAAGTGATAAGAATCCCAGAACTGTTTTACTGATCTTAGTTAAGGGATTCTGGATCAATAGAGATGTGTGAAATAGCATTATAATCTGCACGTTGGAAGCTGCTAAAGGAGGGGGGTACTGCATAAGTCAAAGAAAGAAGAGCGAGAAACTTGATCTGATCGATATCTGTTGCAGGAAGTCTGGCAGCAAAAGTGAAAATGCAAAGGAATTCTCAGGAGGAAGAAAGGAAGTGGCACCAATCATAAGAATGGGAAGGAAGGAAAGAGAAGGATTAATCCATATCTCAGGAGAGAGACTCAGGTTGTAAAGAAAAATGCCAGGAAATGCTGAAGAATGTTAAGTGGAAGTGTGCAATCAGGCCAAGAATTGTAAAAAGTATTAAACTACCTTTGACACCAACTCTTCGGAGTCACTGGACAGTGAAACGAGAATGCTGGTTCAGTGATAATTGAGAAACATGCAGTTTCTGTGATTTCAAGTCTCAGGCATATCATTAAGACTATTAATGCATATGGATTTAAATCTGAACATAATCCAGGCTCATTCAGTGTTCGCCTTCTACATTGTACTAATGCACAGCAAAGTACAGAATAATCTTCTGCTATAATTAAACTATGCAAGAAATTGTACCACTAAATCATCAATTGTATTTCCTTGCAAATTCCTGATAATTAATGTAATTTTATGACAAACATGATTGTACTTAACAAGAGCAGATAATTGACTTTTGAATAAGCCCTGCTTTCAATTGTGAAGTGTGATTATTATATCCATCTTGTATTGTGCATTTTTAATCAAAAAAAAACTTGATAAATGCTTTCTGTGTTCAGGTTTTAAAAAATATTCTGCCACTTACACATAATTTAGACACTTGAATGAGTGAAACAGCTGTTTCCTGAATAGCAGCATATGGGCTGTTCCAGCATTATCCTGTCATCACCTGCAAGCCATTAATCAACAAGCATCTGTTTCACTATTTTAATTTACAAAAGGTACAAACTTTCCCTGCATTCACTTTGACCTGCAGCAGCAAGTGTCTTTCGTCAGATTTACTGCACACCCTTCAGCTCAGAAGTTTAATTGTATTAAAATGCTTGCAGCTTTCCCCGATTTCATGTCCCATGTATGCTGCAAGGATGATTTACTGCAACTAGAGATACCTGGTGAGATCAAAGTTTCATGGATACATCTCAGGCTCTTTAAGTAACAGCTGCGATCCTCAGTTGAAATGTTGTTTAATTTTCGTCAAGATGTGGAAAGTAACTGCAGGTGCACTCCCTGCAGCCTTCTATTGCCATTGATGTGGGTGAACAAGGATCACAGCCTCAGGCTCTTAGCTTGTTTTATGTAGGTATACCAGAGGCTTTGGTTCGGGTAAATTTGCACTTTGAGTTTATCTTCCTTTTGTTTGTGGGGAAAATATCTACAATTTGTTTCGTCCACTCCAATCTGCGAGGTTGGACATGAATGATTGTTAGTAAGTAATCACAAAAGAAAAGAGCTTTACCTTGACTCGAGGTAATGTTAAGCTTCCAAGTATGGTAAAAAGCGAAATGAGGATAGGGGCTATGCTTGGAGCCTTTGACCCTGCATGCACACCCTTGGATTGCTTGTGTTTCCCAATAGCCGGACACAATTGGATGACCGCTAGAGACATAGGGTAAGAATGACATTAATGTGAGATGGAACATTCCCAGCTTCCATTTCTCACCCATCCCCCATTTTGAGTTAATTCTGTAAAGGGAGAGTCTGGGAGAAATCTGGAATAATTGCACAGACTAGAGGCTCTGCAGATGTTCAGGGTTTGGGTAAGGTGCTAATTGACAGAAAACAGAGGCTAATTATTAATGGACGTTATTTGGGCTGAAGGAGGCTTGTGGTAGAGTTCTCCAGTGTTCAGTTTTGGGACACTTGATTTTCCTGATACATATTAATGATCTAGACCTTGATGCGCAGAACACAATTTCAAAAGTGACAGATTATGTTTAATGCAGAGGAATATGAGGTGATGCACTTTGATAAGAGAAACATAGAGAAACAATTTTAAAAAGTATATCGCTAAAGGGGATGCAAATGCCAAGGGACTTGAGTGTATATGTCTACAAGTTACTAAAAGTGGCAGTTCAGGTTGAGAAAGCAGTTTATGAACCATATGATATCCTAGCCTTCATTAATTGGTGCATGGAGGAGAAGAGCATGAGGTTATATTGAATTTGTGTAAGACAGTATTTCAGCTTCAACTGAAGTGTTGTGTCTAGTTCTAGGTGACACAATTCAGGAAGGATGAGAAAAGGTTTACAGGAATAATTCTAGGGATGAGAAATTTCATTTACAAAGATAGATTGGGAAAGTTGGGACTGAAGAGATGTCTGAGAGGAAATCTGATTGAAGTATTCAAAGTCATGGGGGCCTGGGCAGAAAAAATAAGGGGAAAATAATACCCATTCATGAAAGAATTGAAAATGAGAGGACACAGCTTTAAAGTAATTGGTAAAAGTAAAAGCAAAAGTGACTGAGGAAAGGCTTTTACATACAGTCTTGAATGTACTTCCTAACTGTATGACAGAGGCCATATCAATTGAGGCATTCAAAAGGGAATTAGATGATTATTTTGGAAAGGAACAACATGCACAGTTATAGAGAGAAGGCAGGAGAATGACATCAAGGGAAATGCTCATTAGAGAGTGAGCATAGATTGGCTAAAAAGGGCTACTTCTTTGCTAATAACAATCTTGTGATTCTAGCAGAGGCCTGTCACAAATCTACTGAGGTCTGTTACATCACTGCATACTTCAGAAGTTCATATACATATCAATGAAATCCTGTCTGTATAACTACGACACTCCTGTTTCGTTGTACCTAGATACTGATGGGTCATTGCCAATGTATAATTTTTGCCTTTTATCTTTATCTTCATTTTTTTTCTGCAATAGCATAGTAAAGATCAGGAATTGGCTAAAATCGTTCATGTGGGCATGCATTTTCTCATCTGTTGTCCAATATTAGTATGTTAAATTTTTGCACACAGCTCAAATGTTTCTCAGGGAGAAGCAACACTCCTGGTAGTTTAGTGTTGAAATTATTTTATAATAATGAGTTTTCAACAGCAAACATTGTATAATCATCATAGAAGCACAATTGGCAGTTACAAATTGCAGTGTGGTTTCTGAAGACAGAGTGGAATTCTGTTCCCATGACATGGAAGGTCTCTGTTAATTAAATAGCAAACAGAGCTTACACTGTACTGTTGTTCAAGCACTGTTAGAACCTTAAATAACTAGTCCAGTGCATATGCTGTTCAAGTTTAAATAACATCAGCCTCCTCTGGCTTAGTGGTATTGTTAAAAACAACTGGAGAGAAGAAGAGGTAATCAAGGAGGTTTTAGCACTTGACAACACATTGCTTCTTTTTACTTCAGAGGAAAAGACGGACTGAGAGACAGAAAATTAATAGTAACTTATTGTAACAATATAGAAACATTTCAGGGTGCAGAATTCTAGTGAGAGTATAAAGGCAGAGTAAGCATTTGCGGTGATGGGGTTGAATAAAGAAGAGGGAATAGAAATTTGGAGCTGAACTTTGAAGCACATTCCAAATTTTTTAAGAATTGCGGATTTTGTCTTCCATTCACTATTTTTTGGTAGCTCTCCTTCCACACCTACGTCCCTGCCCACTTTGAGATCTTTGAGACATTTTTACTCTACCTTTAGAATTCTGTCAGTTGTACCATGTGAGGCAGGAATTATTCAGAACAGTCAACATGATTTTATTAAGGGGAAGTCATCTGAGTAACTTGATTGAATTTTTTGATGAGCTAACCAAGTGTGTAGATGAGGACAATGTGTTTGATGTGGTCTACTCTGACTTCACCAAGGCTTTTGATAAGGCTCCACATGGGAAGCTGTTAGCATTTAAGATCCAAAGAAATTTGTAAAAATGGATCCATAATTGTCTAACTGGCAGGAATAAGAGGGGTGCTGGAAAAGCACAGCAGGTGCTTTTGCCTGAAACGTCGATTTTCCTGCTCCTCGGATGCTGCCCGACCTGTTGTGCTTTTCCAGCACCACTCTAATCTCGACTCTGGTTTCCAGCATCTGCAGTTCTCACTTTTGCCTAGGAATCAGAGGGAAATAGTTGAGGGGTGTTTTTCTGATTGGAAGTCTGTGCTGTGTGACATCACACAGGGGTCAGTAGGAAAATCATTCAGTAAGTTCGCAGATAATACAAAAATTAGTGGTGTGGTAAATAGTGAGGATGATGGTCTTAGATTAAAGGAGGATATAGATGGACAGGTCAGATGGGCTGATCAGTCATAAATGGAATTCAATCCAGATAAATGTGAAGCAGTCACTGTATTGAGTACAGGAGTTGGGAGGTCATGTTGCAGCTGCACAGGACATTGGTTAGGCCACTTTAGGAATATTGTTGCAATTATGGTCTCCCTCCTATAGGAAGGATATTATGAAACTTGAAAGGGTTCAGAAAAGATTTACAGGGATGCTCCCAGGGTCTAAGGTTGAGCTATAGAGGAGGCTAAATAGGCCGGGTTGTTTTCCCTGGAGTGTCGAAGGCCGAGAGGTGACCTTATAGAGATCTGTGAAATCATGAGGGGCATGGACAGGTTAAATAGATAAGGTATTTTCCCTGGGTTGGGAGAGTCCAACATAGAGGGCATAGTTTTAGGATGAGGTGGGAAAGGTTAAAAGAGACCTAAGGGGCAACGTTTTCACACAGGGAGTGGTGCGTGTATGGAATGAGCTGCCAGAGGAAGTGGTGGAGACTGGTACAATTACAACACTTTAAAACCATCTGGATGGGTATATGAATAGGAAGGGTTTGGAGGGATATGGACCAAATTATGGCAAATGGGACTAGATTAGTTAGGATATCTTGTCGGCATGGATGAGTTGGATTGAATGGTCTGTTTCTGTGCTGTACATTTCTATGACTCTGATTCAGGTTATTTTCCTTTTCAGAGCAGAGGAGATTGAGAGGAGACATGATTGAGATGTATAAAGTTATGAGGGGCATTGATCTGATAGACAGAAAGAAGGTTTTCCCTTTGATGGAGAGAACAATGACCAGGGGTGTAAGTTTAAGGTAAGGGACAGAAGGTTTAGAAGAGATGTGAGGAAAGTCATTTTCACCCAGAGGTTGGAAGAAATCTGTAGCACTCTGCTTGTTAAGGATGGTGGAGGCAGAGATCCTAGATGTAATGAAAAGTGGACTTGCAATGCCATGGCATACATGGCTACGGCCAAGTGCTGGAAAATGGGATTAGAATAGTTCAGTGATTGTTTTTGACCAGTGCAAAAACAATGGACTTTTTTTCTGCACTGTAAACCTCTCTGATTCTATCCGTACAATAGGCCTTAAACCGTCTCAGGGACCCCATGAGCACTCCTGAGAAAGTTAAATTAATTATAGAGATTGGCTCAGTTTTCTTTTTAACAGACGTCAGCTTATTCCATTAGGAATAATTGATTCTATTTAAGAACCAAGAATTCCTGGTTTTGAAGACCGAACCGGCAACTTGACTACAGAGTAAGGAAAATTAAATGGAAAGTTATTCTTGGGAAATTTAAGAATTTAGTTGATGATGTCTGGAATTGAGTCATCTGCTTTGTTGGATGATGGGTTTGTAATGCAAAGTAATGCCAACAGCGTGAGTTCAATTCCCACACCAGCTAAGGTTACAATGAGGGACTCTTCTTCTCAACCTCCCCCCTTGCCTGAGACATTGTGACTCTCTTGTAAAACCACAATTTAGTCATCTCTCTCAAATGACAGAGCAGTCCAACGGACTGTTAAGACTGTGGCACCCCAGGTACACCCACAAGAAGCCTAGATGAAGCAATTGTATGCTGATGTACAAAATGACATTTCTTTGCAAACATTCAAAGTAAGTCTCCAGAATGTGGTTGGAGGGGTTGAGGGTGTTATTCAGGAATTTTAACAGGATCAGTCATTGGGTATACAGTGGCATTGTGAAGAGGATATCAAACCCACTAACTGCTATCAGTTTGAGGTCCAGATCCTGAAATAAGCCAGACCTCAAATGCATCCCACTTGTCAGCTGTAAGCAGTGCATGTGGGAAAGTGATAGTGGTTCTCACTACTGCAGTGGTTGGAAATTTTCTTTTGCCTGCTGCAGGGCAGTGGTGCTCGGAGGATAGATATAGAGGATATCCCAGAATGAAAATAGTGAACAGTGTGTTGACTTATGGCCATTTGGCAATGCTACACTCTGAATGAGGAAACAAGTAGACCAACAGCAATAGTGTGGAATGATCAGCCTGACATGAAAGCAGATACCAAGGTAAAACCATAACAACTACTAAGCATTCGTGATTGGAATGTTTGCAGATGGAAAATGGGAAATGACCTTGATTGGGGAGGTGGTGTTTGGGACTGACGTTAAGGTGTAATAGCAATCTTGGGGAATTATCAACTGGAGATCACAGAGCGAGTCAGACGTGGGAGCAAGATAGAACATCTAACAATTTAAATAGTAAAGTAAATTGAGCTTTTTGGTTAAACCTGATCCCTGCTTTGTCAAACCATATGACACTGAGTGACATCTTTACATCAGGCAATAAGTTGCAGGTGTGTGCAGGCTAATGGAAGGGCCTGTAGAAAACAAATGCTTTTTCAAGGAAAGGAAGGAAACAAACTCTATTTACACAGTTTATTTAAAATGATTTGGTGTGAACAGCAGTGAAGGGAACTCGTGCATCACCAAAACTTGAATGAGTCATGTTAAGTTTGTTCCCAAAGCAAAACATTTAATTCCAATTTCAGTTGCAGCGCTGCCAATTGGACATTTCAATAATGAAAAATATGCATGGATATTTTGAAAAATGGACTTTCCCACAGAGCCTAGTGTTTGGCATTACTGAATCTCTTGATCACCTAGTGTAACTGATGGTAGATCAACGGTAACCTTGCAGGAAGAGTGTAAACTGAGCATATCAGAGTTTTGGATGCATTCTAAAGTGTGATGTGTTAACCCACCAATGATATGAATACGATCAATTGTTTTTTAATCCTACAATCTGTTTTATGTGATCTTGAGTACAGAGACTAAATGAGGTCAAGCATTGACCCTAAAGTGTACAAAACAATAAATTAGACATTAATTGACTTATCACTCTTTCTGTTTCATTTTCAATCAGGCAGTTGTGTTCAATCAGATGTGTTTGAAGTCAATCCGCCTTGTCATGTAGAGTTATACAGGCTGGATGGATGAAGGTTGTGAGGTGCTTGCAACACAAAATTTAGAAGTTGTGGTGTTGTTGCATACATGAATGATTACAGTCGAGTGATTTAAGTCCTTTGACACTGGCTCTTTTTCAGGTCAGATCCTGGGAGTCTGGGAAGCAATTCAGCATTGTTAATGTTTGTAGAACTAAATCTAATTCCCTTATCCCAGCAGTGGCATTAATCACCAACAAGAACCAGGTTGTAAATGAGTTTTGAGTTGCTTTTGGTTTGGTTTCTTACCATGTTAACACCACTGGCTTTTGACAGACCATAATGAATATGCTGGATCTCAATGCGCAATGTCTGTTTTCTGTTGAAATAAATGAACTGCTAATGAAGTCGCAGGTGTGAATGTGATTCCTGATAGTGATTTTTCTTTAACGATCTGTAAAAAAAACATTTTAGCACAGCACCATGTTCCAAGTTCCTAGTTGATTTGTGGACTATGCAATGGCTGTTAATAGCAAAGAACATTCCAGTTTACAACAAAGCACTGCGTACACAGAAAGCAGGGAAAATGAATATTTGCAAAGATTCATAACTATTGAACAATTCAGGTTTCTGTATTGCTCATGTCAAAGTTAACATCAATATTTTGACAAGTAACATTTACATAAATTTCATTGTATACAAACAGACATTTAAATGCTGTTACAGGGCTATGAATGGGAGATCAATCAGGATGAGGCAAAATTTAAAAGGAGGATCTTGAGGTTATTGAAAGCAGTGCCTTGTTCCTTTTGCCTCAATGCGACCCAGACTCTACATGCACATATTTACTTAAACAGTAAGAGAAAAATGTACACAGCAAACTTCTTGGCTTAGAAAACCTGAACTGCCACACTGAAATTGATGATCAAGAGAACCATGAGACGCAAGCAGAAGCTGGCACGGGCCCACAGTTTAAGTGTGAAGCCAAAGCCAGAAATGCATTCAAGCAAATTGACAAATTGAGGTTTTGATGGCTTGGCTGCTCTGTCTGAGAAAACTGCCTACTGCACTCAGGCAACAAAAAATGTCAGAAGGGCTTCTGAAATACACAATCAGACCTCCTACTTTGTTGTGGGACTAAAGCTGGTTTCAGGTAGGTGGCCTGGAAGACTACAGGGAACTCTAAACATTTGGCAGATATCACATTCCAAATGCAAATTGCGGACACTTTTAGGCTCTACATGCACCAGCACTTGATGAAGGAGCGTCGCTCCGAAAGCTAGTTTTTCCAAATAAACCTGTTGGACTATAACCTGGTGTTGTGTGATTTTTAGCTATGCCTGTGAAAAGCATAAACCAGTTTTTTTTTTAATTTTGCTCTTTTGTGAGCTGTGGGCAGCAGTAGCACGGCCAATATTTGTTGCCCATGCCTAGTTGACTTCAAAATGTGGCTTGCTGTGATATTTTAAAATCACCCACATTGCTGTGTGTGTCTGCAAGTTCACGCAGGCTGAAAAGGAATTTTGAATCAGATGGATTTTCTTTGAACAAGAGTTGATGGTTTTTTTTTGTGTAACAACAATATATTACCATTATTAAGTCGAGCTTTATATTCTGGATTTATCAACAACATTCAATTGTTTTTATTCATTCACAGGCTGAGTGCATTGCTGGCTGAGCATTTAATGCCCATCCCTAATTGCCCAGAGGGCAGGTAAGAATCAACTATGTTGCTGTAGGTCTGGGGTCACAAGTAGGCCAGACTAGGTAAGGATGACATTTATTTTTAGATTAGATTACCTACAGTGTAGAAACAGGCCCTTCAGCCCAACAAGTCCACACCAACCCTCTGAAGAGTAACCCACCCAGACCCATTTCCCTCTGAACGATGCACCTAACACTATGGGCAATTTAGCATGGCCAATTCACCTGACCGGCACATCTTTAGATTGTGGGAGGAAACCGGAGCACCCGGAAGAAACCCACACACAGTGAGAATGTGCAAATTCCACACAGATAGTTGCCTGAGGCCGGAATCGAACCTGGGACCCTAGTGATGTGAGGCAGCAGTGCTAACCACTGAGCCACCATGCTACCCAATTCCTTCCCTAAAGGCCATTAGTGAACCAGATGGGTTTTTCCAACAATTGATTCATGATCAACATGAGATTCTTAATTCCAAATTTTTTTAAAATTGAATTCAAATTCCACTATCTGCCATGGCAGGATTCAAACCCAGGTCCCCAGAACAGTTTTGGGGTCTCTGGCTTAACAATCCAGCAATAATACCATAACCATCACTTCCCCCCAATTGACAGCTGTTATATTGGAATTTGAACTCAAACTCCCAGCGCACAATTTGCACATTTGAATTATTAGTCCAGTGACATTACCATCACATGACAATTGCTGCACAATCCAATTCCTATGCGCTTACCTAATCAGTTACACACCAATCATGTCCTGGTCCATCAGTAATGGTATCGGTGCTGTGAATTTTCATGAACAGTACCATGGCAGGATTTGCTTTGACATAAAGTAAAGCTGATTGCTGAAAGCAATTCTGAAATGATAAATTTCATGATAATCTTAACTTCAGAGTTCATTATCAAGCTCAGTGTGTGAACATATATCAATTGATATACTAATTTGCATCCATAAAGGCAGAAAATGGTTCACAAATCAATTTAAATGTATTTGAACAGACAATATTTAGTCCTTATAAAGACACGAGTACAGTGCTTTCTCTTCTTAATGAGTTTAGAAGATAATGTTCTTTCAGAGAGATATCTAGTTCCTCAGCAACAGTGACAGTTATTTTCTTCAAATACTCTCTGTACAGATCATAACATTCTCAGATTATTTCCTAACTGCTCCCCATATTAAGTTCCCACTGTTATAAAGCCATTTGTGATTTGCTAATGTCGAGTCTTCTACCCAATTTTGCAGCAATTGTTAAATTTCCTCTGTCCAGCAATTCCTGAATAAAATTCTTACAAATATCGCAAATACTATAGATTGACATCTTCTTCAAATTGAAGAGAAGACAAATGGAGGCTAGGATAGCAGGGAATGTGCTTACAAATCACAAAAATTGTATTAAAACGTTTGAAACTCTGAAAAGCGTTAGTTAAATGGGCAATAGTCAGCAAATAATATTGTTCTGGATTAGTGGTGCTGGAAAAGCACCACTAATCTGAGGAGCAGCAAAATTGACGTTTCGGGCAAAAGCCCTTCATCAGGAATAAAGCGTGGAGAGATAAGCTAGAGGAGTGTGGGGGTGGGGAGAAAGTAGCATAGAGTACAATAGGTGAGTGGGGGAGGGGACAAAGGTGATAGGTCAGGGAGGAAGGTGGAGTGAATAGGTGGAAAAGAAGATAGGCCAGTAGGACAAGTCATGGGGACAGTGCTGAGCTGGTAATATTGTTCCAGAGCTAGTGTGAATAGGAACCTAGCGAGCAGGATTTGACAAGCCTCCTTTCCCACAAACCATCACTATATCTAGCTGGTACGTAGCCATTGCTATGTATTCAAGTCTGTTGATGCAAGATGGTATAGTCGGGGTTACAAGAAGTCAAGAGGAAAAAGAAATGCAACAGAATAAACAGAAAATGGAGCCTGATGTGGCAAAGTTTCCTGAAGCTTCATATTCAGACAGAAATGTCCACAATAGATGTACACTGGCTTAATTCAGCTGGCTTGAGGCAGTGTTTAAATTTGGCACAGCACTGCGTAACCCATTGAGTAAATCACCTGGCCCTACCTTGATCAGAAAACACAAGGCATTCCCTCCGTCAATGATCCTGCCATCTCACTGACACATATTGATTGTCCTCTACTTTGGTCTATTATTTATCTTTAAAGCTCAATGTTAGATGAGAGGTAGCAATGGAGTTGACTGAATAATGGAGACCGGAAAGGAAGTTTATGGCTCGTAAATAGTGACAATAAAAATTGATGATCAGTGACTTGCTGACATCCAAGTGATTCCTCCTGTAAAGCTCCAGATTTTTTTCTCTTCATTTTCCAATTATTTTTACTTGGTGCCACAATCCCAGTGTTTCAACAGATTCTGAAGAAAGGTGCTTGTCCATGCTCCAACAGCTGTGATGCTGGTGGCTGACATCTTTGGTGCCCACAATGGTCCCCAACTATACCTGGGCAAGGGTAACAGCAGTTACTGAGACAGGAGTCAGCAAGTGGGCTGTGGGTGACAGGAGCAGGAAATGATGGAGTGGAAATACTTTGAAAGTAGTTGTGCTTGTACGTGTCTTTTTGTCGTCATCCTTCTCATGGCCTAACTTGCATTTCCTACTGGACATGAGCTGGAGAGTGCATGGCAGTACTTCAATGATGTACGGAATAACAAAAGCCATTATTTCCACACAATTTTAAATACTGACCGAGTGAGTTTGTAGGAGAGGACCAGGATATACTCAATTGTCTGCCTGATCTGCTACTTCTTGCGGATGGCCACGTGATCCATGGAGATGAAAAACTAGCACGAGGTAATATAGCACTAATACTCTAGACAAGTTCTTACAATCTGTATAATCGTATACAATACCTTGGGAAATGCTCGCATGACCTAATGTGCTGCTGTTGCTGCTCCAGAACAGGAGTAAGTGCTGTACAGGAAAATGTAGGGGAGTCAGATGGTGTTGTTGGCTCTTGAATGTGGAATGCCACTGATCTTTCCTGCCCTACTGAGGTCATTGAACCTCTGTGCTGTTGTATCGCTGTGTGACATAGCACAGTCCTGCTGATCTCCTAAGCCACTTCAGTCATGCCTGCCTGATTTCAGAGGATGACTTCCTCCTCCCATCCAAATATTTACATTCCAGAGCATTATTCCAGGAATGCCTCAAAGTGAGATGTTTATTTATGTTAATGCATTTGTATCTCATTATTTGCTAATGCATCTCATTTTGATGCAAATTGAGATTCTGTCATTGCATTTAGTCATTATCACTCCTTGTTCAATTCATTCTGACTCTTGCTGTGGTTCCTTTAAATAGCAAGAGAATTTACCACTCATATGTGGGCTGTGACCATGCTTGTACACTGATTACAGCAAGAGGCCAGATGTCAATGCCCTGGCTGTTTAGAACTAAAGCACCAGAAAGCTTACCCTCCTGACATAGATTTCCATCCCTCTAGGCCTCCTTTTCCCTGAGCATATCTAAGTATTGAAACTCCACCTGTCATACCCAATGGCATTGCAGGAAGTTTGTCTTTACTGGAAGAGAAATGTGTAATATACGTAGATGCTACACTCGTTTGGCATTCACATAATTAATATCGAACATGCATAAGAATTGATTGATTCATATCTGGAAAGTCATTTTATAAATGCTCAAATGTCAAAGCTTAATTGGTTTGAAATGACCAAAAATGCATAATACTAACTGCTATTTGCACTTGAGGAAGGTCTGTTCCAACGTTGCTAAATACATTACTTTGATGCCACAGGCTCCTCAATGCTGATATATGTTCTCAGACTCTTATTAACTTTGTATTTCTGTTTATTTGAATATTGGATGATTTATACACGCATAGCTGTCAATATCATGTTGGACATTCATCAGAACTCATGGCAATTATTAACAGTCAACTTCCTTCATGCATCTTAACAAGTGCCAGAATACAATTTTGTTGTTAATTTGCACAAATGACTCAACCAATCATTGAGTATAAATTAATGGATTCTGGTTGAGCACTAATCCATTTTTTTTCAGATAAGAGAGCCGTATGTTGATCCTCTGGTTTGCAGCATATGCTGTAAAATTCTCAAGAAATTATTTATGACCAATTCAATGGTATTTTGGGGACGGGGGTGGCATTAATGCGCAATACCATAATGAGTGAATGGAAATGTAGGCCAGGAATTTTCTATTCCCTTCAGTGAACATGGGTACCAGTGAGAAAGTTAGGAAAATGTGGCAAAAATACAAAATCTAATTCTCCAGAAAGGAATTTCTGATTTTCCATGTGGGATTCGATAGCAAATTCTGAATCTTGCTAACGAGTAATGACGACAGTATTTTCATGCATTTGCTTCTCATTATCAGCTAAACTCACCTCATTTCTATGTAGCTCCCAAATGTACTCTTCTTTCCAAACTGACAGCATCAATTCCCAACATGAAAGTCAGAACAGTTACCTGTCAGCAGTTTGCTGCTTGTTTCACTGACCTTTGGCCAACTCTGTATTCACCACAACAATGCTGAATATTCCACGCACACTGTATTTTTCTTCTGTTTGACCATATGAATGAGCAATACCAAACCACCAGTCTCATGATGCCCCATAGCTCCTTTTGCTTCAGCCATTAGATTTCACGTTGAGCTCAGGGACACTTAGGACTTGCATGCTTCTGCCAAGTTGATTTGAGCATGTATTTATCTCATGCATTTCCGCAGAATGCAACTTATGGATCTTTTTCTCTTTGCACTGTCACACTTTAACATTACTTGAAGGCTGCCAGCCTCTGTGGCTTGCATTGCTTTTCAGTGGATAGGCTTTTCAGTTCGAGCTTACAGGTTGTCAGGCTCTGCAGTTTGTTTCTCACTCTGCCCTAAAATGTATTGCAATCAGCTTGTCAAATTTCAGAACAGTGAACAGTCATGAGAGTAGACATATTGTTGTATGACACTATGCTATGCCAGTGTCACATCTACAGCATGCACTTATACTGCAAAACACGTTTCACGCGTTTCAGCCAAACGCACTTGCTTGAAAGTACAAAGACACCAGTCCTTCATGAGGTGAAGGGGAACTACGGTCAATCATACGGTACCACCATGCTCAGTCAAGAGTTTCGTCCAATTCCAGTCCAGGGCATTGACCATGGTCAGTCAAGCACTTGATTGGATCAGAGTCCAGGGATCATTGCCCTTGCAGTCTGGGGACTGGGTGGTGGTCAGCCCAGCAGGTCAGGTGGTTCCGGTCAGGTGATTGCAGTACATCACTTGGATTGCTGCAGGGGCAACAATCTGGGGGGGTATGCCATGTTTATCTGGGCTGTCCTGGCAAGTCAGTCTGGTGGGTTGGCCATGACCATTCCTGGGTATTTGGGCATTAATGGTCAGGGGGCTGATTAGGGCAGTCAGTGGAGTTTCTGGGGAAAACAAAAGCTCAGATCTGAGGATGGTCTTCATTCAGCTGGGTCATTGAGAGAATTATTAAATTCAAAAGGACAATTCAAGATAGAAGGATGCAATCTCTTAGAACATAGTTGGCAGACTGCAGGAGGGTGTTCTTATTACTGACAATCACTCATGTCTCAAAAATGGCCAATGTCAGTTAGCCTTTATTGTTTCAGTTTATGTAGACTATTAAATTGATCTGAAATACTTGAGCATCGTGTAAGACAGTATGAAATCTGAGAGAGGCAGCTTTGCTCAACAGGTCACTACACTCTGAGGAAGAATGGACATAAGAGGACTATATTATACACTTCCCAGCCTTGAATGGCAGTACTCTCCTTTGAAAAGCCCCTGCAAATCCAGACATTGGCAGAATCATAAATGGTGGGTGAAAGTGTGGATGATTTGTATAGGGCTGGCTCACTGTATGTTTCTGGTGGCCGCAGTGTTCTCCACATTAATGTGCAAGTCTTGGTTGTAAGTTATCAACGTCATGGTTCAAGGATCCTATCTTCAGTGAACCAGTTGATTGCTCTTGAGAGATGAGTAATGTTAAGCTATATTACAACTTCTTTCATCCTTGGGACATCTGAAAAGGGAGCTCATATGTCGATTAAATTTGACTTCACCAGTTCTGACTGCAGTGAAGATATTAAAGTTGACTTTTTAAGTGTGCAAGGGTATGTATATACCCACACAAAGGCGCAATTTTACTTTCAATGACATGGCACCTATGCCACCTCAGTGCCCTTTTGCAGCTGGGGTGGAGCTGGGTCTACTTGGTGGTTACTTTCAAAGGCATTTGGACAAAGGGAACCCAAAACTCTTCGGAGTATTCTGCCCAGATGCAGGCTCGCTCTTCTCAGCTTGCAGTTTTGCAGGCTTTGGCATTATCGGCCGGAGGAAGGTAAAGGGGCTATGCACTTCTGAAATACCCCTCGAGGAAGCCAGACCTTGCATTGAACATGTTTTTTCTGTCTGGAGTTGAGTAGGTGCCTGGTCTCCAGCAATTCTCTTGTGTACCACTGACCTGGAACGGTTCCTTGTTGGCCAGCAGTGAAGACACATCAGTAATGTACTCCCCAGGTTGTGTCTGACTTAGAAAAACAAGTCAGTAAATTGGGAGACAGTGCAAGTGAAAGCCTGGCCAGAGCATCCCGAGGGTCCAGTGGTTTCCTTCTCAGAAGTGGAATGAATGGATACCTGATATTTACAGGCAGTGGCCAATTCTTGTCAAAGTTTTGATGAGTGCCACTTGAGAAGAGAGGAATTAGGTATGGGAAGAGCTTATGCAACTTTAACATTGAGTTAACACTGGTGTTGATGGGAAAGCAGCATAGTATATCAGAATAAAGCACTCTGGGTTGGCTACCCATTGAAGTCTTTGAGACCCCACATGAGCAGTTGTGCTCTTCTCTGGCCAAATCGAGCAATTTTTCTTCACACACGTAAGAAACCTTTTGACTGCCACCTCGACCCTGATCTTTGCCATCTTGGCTGGCTGTGAGATATTTTCCTTGCAATAAGACAAAGGTGGATGGGAGAACCATTAATGCTGGTGTAGGTTTGGTCAGACATCCCCAGTGAATTTGAAAACAGGAAGAACAAATAATCTGGAAACACAAGGTGGGCCACAGCCTCTCTTGTGTGGGTTCCCAACACCAAATGGGCTTCAACACCAAGAAGGCAGCTCACTATCACCTTTTGAGAGCAACTAGGGATGGGCAACATACGTTGGTCTGGCTAGCAATATCCATCTCCCATGAATGAATAAAAATTGTTGAAAATACACCTACATTTTTGCTCTTTTGTACTGTTATGTACAAAGGAGCGAAAAAGTAGGTCCATTTTCAACAAATTTATATTCCATTTTATATTCAGTGGTCTCTCTATAGAAAGCCTTCCAAAGCTGCAGGAATTGTGCATTCATGTTAATAAAGATGGAGCACAGTTTTCACTTTTTTGGCCAAAAATTACAACTTGATGCAGTGTGGCTTCATTTCAGAGTATTTTCGGTTCTTGAATGCGAATTGGTTTGTTTGGAGTAAGGTTGCAATACCTAATGACTTTGAAGAGAAGGTAATCAGGTGCAGGAGAAGTTCAGCTCATTTTGAGTCAATGATTTCTTCATTGTAAAGTTTTGGTCATCTGCTGCCATATCTCAGAAACTAGTACAATTATGGAGCTGAACGTTAGACATAACAGAGCATAACAGTCCATTAATGTATGCATGGGTCTTTGACAGGGAAAGACAGTCTATTTTTAAAAAGGTGTATAACTATCATTACATAAAAATGATGGATTATAAACTTACTTTGTTGATGTGATCCATATAACAGGAAATAACCTAACACTGTCAGGTTTAAATTTTCATTTTAAACTATAGACAGAGTAGCAACACGAGGAACATGATAATTCTGATGAATAAATAGCTAACTGGAAAAATGTGCATCCAAGTACTATAGCTGTCTCATCAATCCTGGGTTATCATGCTCCTGAAAGTGTAAAACTCCTTTTTTTGACATGCAAATTGTGTTGACAGGGATTGGTCTGTAACCTGAGTCTGCTTTGTCATTGCCTCCTTTGCTGTTCATTTAGCCAAGCAATTGGCCCGCATGTCTGATTTTTGCAGTGCAACTATCTGTATGAATCAATATATTTTGTGGTCTGTTATTTTTAACCAGCATCTTTACCTACAGAATAACTCATTCATCACGTTGACTTTTTAATGTTGCTTGCCACCTGGAACCCGTGTGAGGGTCACTCATGGCGATTATATGAAGAAAGTGACATGTAGATTAAAAACATGACTTTAATTCCGGGGAACTAGCAAAGTTCACAAATGGTGCGCTCATGTTCGTTAAGTGTGGATTATCTTAAATGTTCTATCATACGTGTGAAGCAATGTGCTAAACTACATATGACAGGAACCGAAATTGCTATAACCTGTCTAACAAAATTTAAAGTCTGACAACTGATTGATCTGCAAGTAGCATTTGGATTGCCACTGTCACATCATTGCAAGCAGATAAAAGTTGAAGTTAAGTTGAAGACAAACTTGATAAGAGTTGAAGATATGTAAGCATAGTGATTTATTCCATGCATTACAAAGCAAGAAATATTCTTGCCTCATTCAATGTGACAGATAATGAAACAATTGTGACAGAGCCATGTAAAACTTCGATGGGAATTCAACATCGAGATATTGTCACTCCTGAGAGAAAGCAACTCATTGCAAGCAACATTTGAGATGCGTTCAAGCACACAGAAGAAAGTACATAGTTGATAGAATAAGGAAATAAGTGTGGAATGTGTAATAGTGGAGTTGGCCTGCAAAATTCTAGGGAAAATGCCTCGTCATACAGTCCTAGAGATATACAGCATGGAAACAGACTTTCGGTTCAACTTGTTCAAGCTGATCAGATATCCCAGACAAATCTAGGCCCAGTTGTCAGCATTTAGCCCCATCCCTCTAAACCTTTTCCTATTCAGATACCCATCCAGATGCCTTTTTAAATGTTGTAATTGTACTGGTCTTATTCTATACATGCACCACCCTCTGTGTGAAAAAGTTGCCCCTTAGAACCCTTTTACATCTTACCTCTTTCACCCCAAACCTATGTCCTCTAGTTTTGGACTCCCCCCTCACCACAGGGAAAAAGACCTTGTCTATTTATTCTATCCATGTCCCTCATGTTAAAAACCTCTAAGGTCACCCCTCAGACTCTGATGCTTCAGAGAAAATAGACCCAGCCTATCGAGCCCAGTCACAAGTGTTAACTGCGATAAGTGTGGGGAAAATGAGCCAAACACAAGGGTGTTCTTTTCAAGCAATTGATGAATACACCAACTCAACAAAGTGACGAAACAAGAAAAATCAGATTGGAGCATGAAGGATACAGATGCACAAACTAATGTCTGCGCGAAGGGTCAATACAGAAAAAAATTATCATATGAAGGAGTGTTCATAGCAACTTTGGCTGCTACATTGGAATCTTTTTCCTAACACAGAATAATCAAATTAAAATGAAGATCTGAAACAAAAACAGTAATTACTGGCAAAAGTCATCAGGTGTGGAGAAAGAAAGCAGAGTTAAGGTTTGGAATCTGGTGACTCTACATCAGAAGTGATAGCAGCTAGCAAAAGTTGCGTTAGTGCTGAAGATGAGGTTTGGGGGTGGGGTGGGGGAGGTAGTGGAGAGGAGAGCAGATAAGTGGAGACAGACTGAAAAGAGAGAGGTGTGAAAGGGGTAGCAGGCAAGGAGATTCTTGATAATAAACCAGAAGAGAAGCTGAATAAGTGATAATGACAGCTGAGAATCGGAGAGAATAGGCAGGCCATGTCATAACAAGACCAGGGCTTGCGGTGGGTAAAAAACATGGAAGGATGGAATCAGGCTGTACTGTTTTTGAACTTGATATTGGGTCCTAGGGGTTGCAGGGCCCCACTTGGAAAATGAAATGTCATTTCTCAAACTTCTGGTGAAGCTTGCTGGAATGCCTCAGCAGGCCTGCGACAGAAAATGTTGGTGTGGGAACACAGCGGGTGTGTTGAAGTGGCAGACAACTGGAAACTCCATGTTGTGTTGCAGATAGGACAAGAATTGGGTGTTCTGTAAAGCAGTTACCCAGTCTGCGTTTTGACTCCCCACTGTTGAGGAAACCACATTGTGAGCAGCGAAGACCATAAACTAGTGCAGGTAAATCACTGCTTCACCAGGAAAGTGTGTGTGGTGCCTTAGATGGTGAGGAGGGAGGAGGCAAATGTGATTGCAATGGAAGGTGCCATGTGGATGGGGAGGGGGGAGGGGGGAGGTGTTGGGAGCGAAGGAGGAGTGGACCAAGGTGTCCCAAAGTGAACGCTCCCTGGGGAAGGCTGACCAGAAAGGAGGAGGAGAAATGTGTCTGGTTTTGGAAACTTACTGGAGGTGGTAGAAACAGCATCACATGATCCTTTGATTGCGGAAGCTGTGGGGATGGTACGTGAGGACAATTGAATTGCCTGTTGCTCACACTATGGGCTCTAATTCTTAACTACTGTTACAAATAAAGACGAACCAAGTAAATAGTTCACGGACAAAGCTGTTCAATAAAGGCACTGATGTCGCAAATAGTTTTGGTGTCAAATTATGGGCACTACAACCTGAAGGTAGACCCAAAAACCCATACAGCAAGTGAAACCTCCTAGAATTATAATGTTAAAGTGAGGGGGCTGGAACCAATGGTAAATAGTTATAATCCAAGAAGGAAATGAGCCAACATGAAAGGGACACATTTAGTAAATGCATGCCTCAGCTGGAGAACCTAGCTTCTAGCCTCTACCTATCAGAAAATCATAGCCCACTATCTATAAGTTATTACCAGTGAAGTTGAAAGTATAGAAAATAATGGGCAATACACCTGCAGTTTCCCATTGTGTGTGGTTGATAGGCAAGCCTTTCCTGTCACTGTGCCTTCAGAGGTTGGGCTTGAGGGAGAGCAGTGAATGATATTTTTAAAAAAAGCATCAAATCCCAGAATTTGAAGCAAATTGGAAGTGCAGCGCTTGAAATCGCTGCTTAACCCAATGATATGAGAATTATCCTGTCTTTATAGGATAAAAATCACAACATGACAGTTCTTATGCACATGTCCTTTAGAATCCCAGCACTTCAGAGAGTCAAGGACAAAATCTTTGATACACTACTGAGGGAGTGATATCTTTCTTGTGATACATTGATACTGTCCCTACTTCTGAGCCAGACAAACCACTTCAAGTTTCACCTGCTCCAGAATTGTGTTACAACATCTTTGAACATGGTGATTAAAAATGTCTTCAGACAACATGTTGAACCGAGAGTCCAATTGTTCCTTAGTAAATGTGCTCCAGCACACATTTAAAGAGCAAGAAGGTTCTGTTTGGTGTCCAGGCCGGGAGACGATTCCTACTCATGAAGTATTTAGTTTAGTTTCATTTGCTAAGTGATATTCCATAGCTTACATTTCTTTTCTGATCAGTTTTCGGTTTTGATGCTGATTTGCAATGCACCATACTCCAGACTTATTTTAAATTGGTAGGCACCTGCAATTAGTCCAAAATTAAATATCTTCTATGATTTGCCAAGAGAGCAGAAAAGCTACCCATGACCGCAATGTATTCCATAGTCCACCTCAAATGAAAGTGATGGCCTCAGAGTTCTCCAGTATCCGGCCTGTTTTCTCAGTATGAAATGGATGCCCAGGCATGCATTTTTGTTCTGCATCGAAAATGTACCACCTACTGTATTGGTTTGGTTCATCTGCCAGCTTTCATGTGTGCTGTATGCATTTAACAATTTATCACTTTTAAATATTGGTTCTACGCATGTTAGAATGTATTTGTGAAATCAGGCTGTCCCAACATTTACTTCACACATGATCAATTTTTGAGGCAACTTGCTTTGCAAGCAGATAGCAAGGACGTTCATAACTAGTATTTAAAAGGATACGTCCGGGTTAGTGGCTGGCCTGACCATTCAGGCTGCTGGTGAGGTTGCAGGGGATTTCCTTCAGACTCATTTCATCCTTCAAAGTTTATTTCTAAGTTGTTTCACACAGTCTTGCCAGGCTCTACTTGTCTGTCTTCAGAATAAATCCACAAGTGATGGATTGATTTGTCCTTGCTGGTAGAAGCCTAGGGGATGCAGCCAAAAAGAGAGGCAGGATTGGCTGTGAGGTGTGATGGAAGGGGACAGTTCAAGGTCTTTCTCACAATTGATATTTAGAAAATACTAGTTTTCATTTGCCAGGAGTTTGATCCCTGCATCTTTTGACTTACAGGATAGGTAATGCAGAAATGTTATTGCATAGGCTTGATCTTGACTGGAGAGAATCTTCAACTATGTTGTTTCTGTTATGTTAAATGCTGTGTCAATTTATTCCCATTTTAATGATAAACTATAGTATATTCTTGGGCCCAATTTTCCTGCTCATTTCATCAGCAAGGTTCAAGTACCATCAGTTCCAGAGGTGTGTAATAACATCTCTGCAACAGGTTGATTAGAAAATATTTATAGAATCATGCAGATGTACAGCACAGAAACAGATCCTTTGGTTCAACTTGTCCAGGCTGACCAGATATCGCAAACTAATTTAGTCCCTTCTGCCAGCACTTGGCCCATATACCACTAAGAGGGAGAAAGTGAGGACTGCGGATGCTGGAGATCAGAGTCGAAGAGTGTGGTACTGGAAAAGCACAGCCGGTCAGGCAGCATCTGAGGAGCAGGAGGGTCAATGTTTCGAGCATAAGCCCTTCATCAGGAATCAGGGATGGCCAAAGGGGGCTGAGAGATAAATGGGAGGGTGTTGGGGCTGGGGGGGGTGGGGGGGGGAAGGTAGCTGGGAATGCGGTAGGTAGATGAAGTTGGGGTGAAGGTGATAGGTTGGATAGGAGGGTGGAGTGGGTAGGTGGGAAGGAAGATGGATAGGTAGGACAGTTCAAGAGGGTGGTGCTGAGTTGGAAGGTTGGATCTGGCACCTTGGGACCCTCCAACCACTAGTGGGTTTCACTAGTTTTCTCATTTCCCCTTCCCCCACCTTATCTCAGATCCAACCTTCCAACTTAGCACCACCCTCCTGACCTAGAACATAGAACATAGAAAAATACAGCGCAGTACAGGCCCTTTGGCCCTCGATGTTGCGCCGATCCAAGCCCACCTAACCTACACTAGCCCACTATCCTCCATATGCCTATCCAATGCCCGTTTAAATGTCCATAAAGAGGGAGAGTCCACCACTGCTACTGGCAGGGCATTCCATGAACTCACGACTCGCTGAGTAAAGAATCTACCCCTAACATCTGTCCTATACCTACCACCCCTTAATTTAAAGCTATGCCCCCTCATAATAGCTGACTCCATATGTGGAAAAAAGTTCTCACTGTCAACCCTATCTAAACCCCTAATCATCTTGTACTCCTCTATCAAGTCATCCCTAAGCCGCCTTTTCTCCAATGGAAACAGCACCAAGTGCCTCAGCCTTTCCTCATACGATCTTCCTACCATACCAGGCAACATCCTGGTAAACCTCCCCTGCAGCCGTTCCAGTGCCTCCACTGCCTTCCTATAGTATGGCGACCAAAACTGCACACAATACTCCAGATGCGGCCGCACCAGAGTCTTATCTGTCCATCTTCCATCCCATCTATCTGCTCCATCCTCCTCTCCAACCTATTACCTTCACCCCCAACTTCATCTACCTATTGCATTCTCAGCTACCTTCCGCCAGCCCCACCCACCTTTTTATTAATCAAGTAATTTGTTTGAGTAGGTAAGTGCAAAATATTCTTCATACGTATCTAAATCTACATATTTCAGAATCAAAGCTTTTCCAGAGATAGGGATGTCACGACTTAAGAAAAAAATCAGTATTCATTTTCCAGCCAAACTGTAAGAATGAAATATTACAACTTCCAACTGAGTTGATTGAAGTGTGGAGTCTGACATGCCAGTTATTTCATTTCTTATAAAAGATTGAATTTCAAATACCTTTTGACATGAGAAAACAACACAGACATGCAAATCTACTTTACAATTTCCCTGAGACTGACAGAAGTGTGAAGAGACTGATAGGGCCTCCTACAGCTAAATCCTTCATGGATCAGCAAATTCTACTTTAATTGCTCTTCAAACACCAAATCCCCAGAAGTTGGTGGATATTGAAAGGTTAGGACAAAGAATGTCAAATATAATTTTGTCTTCTTTGCTACTTTCTGACTTTGCTTACACAATGTATTATTGCAGATATCCAGAGAGCCGGGGTTAATCTCTTTGTCGCCCAGTAGCATT
Organism: Chiloscyllium punctatum; assembly: GCF_047496795.1. Taxonomy (NCBI): domain Eukaryota; kingdom Metazoa; phylum Chordata; class Chondrichthyes; order Orectolobiformes; family Hemiscylliidae; genus Chiloscyllium; species Chiloscyllium punctatum. Next base: position 65,277,378 of record NC_092757.1, read on the forward strand.
TCTGGAACTCGTTAACCGGATATAACATTTTACTAGTGCTGATTACTATTGAGTTGAAATACAGAACTCTATTTATAATTATTTGTTCCAGGTAGTGACAATTCTCCCAATCACTACTAATTCATTTGATCATCCATAAGCTATAATTAATTACTAAACATGCCAGGTCAAAAGGGCAGACAAATGATTTAGTTATGTTGTTATGATCCTAGATGATGGTAATACTAGACAGGTTATAGAGTCATAGAGATGTACAGCACAAAAACAGATCCTTTGGTCCAACTCGTCCATGCCGACCAGATATCCCAATCCAATCTAGTCCCACCTGCCAGCACCTGGCCCAAATCTCTCCCAACCCTTCCTATTCATAGACCCATCCAGATTCCTTTTAAAATGGTGGAATTGTACCAGCCTCCACCACTTCCTCTGGAAGCTCCTTCCAGACACGTACCACCATTAGCTCCCGATGAGAAACCCAGCTTCATTCTTTGCAATTTGTTTATGGTGATGGTCTGCCATTCAACATATTCAAAGAGGCTAGAGTGTGGTGCTGGAAATGCACAGCAAGTCAGGTAGCATCCGAGGAGCAGGCTTTGACCGAAATGTCGATTCTCCTGCTCCTCAGATGCTGCCTGACCTGCTGTGCTTTTCCAGCACCACGTTCTCGACTCTAATCCCTAGCATCTGCAGTCCTCAGTTCCGCCATGTCCAAAGAGGCTGCCAACATACTTGTAACGAAAGAATCTATGTTTATTACACACAAGAAAGGGAAACTTTCCAAATGGTCTTACGGAGCGTAAACTGCAAAATCAAAGATTCAATTCTTTCTCCAAGCAAATGTCTCCAAAGTCACTCATCTATAGTGAAATATCACTCTCTTATTCTCATTCTTTATTTTGTTACTCAACTGACATGTTTGCAAGTATTTCATTCTTGTGACTTCTTGGGTGCCAGGTAAGTAGGATGGTAAATGTGTAGGATGCCAGGGTGCGAGGTAAGTAGGATAAGGTGCCACCTGAGTAAAGGGGAGTGTGCTGTGGGTATGGTGTCAGAGTGGTAGGATTCAAGGGTGCAAGAATAGCAAGGGGGTCAGGAGAATTTAGGGGCAAGTTAATGCACAAAATCTGAAAGTAATACATGTATAAAACTTCTGATGGAATCCTAACTTTTCTCAACTATATTCAATTAAATATCTTCCCTCATTTCTGAAAGAAAAATCACAAACCGCCAGCCTGTAACAGATGCTAGTCGCACTGTTCACATTCCCATGTACTCCACAATCCTGTCTGGGAAAAGTAGCAACATTTATTCTGACAAAAAGCCTGAATGACAATTTTCCTCGAACTGCGATCACATATCTTGTCAACAACCCTGGGTGTAGAGAATCCTCTTTGCATAATACTCTTGGAGGAAATTGTGTCCAAATTTCCCAGTCACTGGACAGAAAGTTGCCTGCTTACCTGGATGCATGTTTTTCTGGTCAAACATGAGGTCCCTGATGTAGAAAAACAACATGCAGACAACAGTAAAGAGAATATGTGCAGAAGACATGGCCACTTCTTAAGCTTAATTTTGGCAGTCAGTGTTTTAAGTATGTCAAAGCGTGTGGGGCTTATGAAGTGCTTATGTTCAAAACATTGACTCTCCTTTTCTGTGGATGCTGGCTGACTGGCTGTGTTTTTTCCAGTGCCACTTTTTGACTCTGATCTTCAGCATCTGTAGTCCTCGCTTTCTTCAAGCTTAAATATGCAATGTAACTATTACAGAATGGTGATAGATGAGTGAGTGGGTGGGTTAGCAGCTGGGTCCGGTAAGGTGGGCTGGGCTGGTCAGGATAGGGGAATGAATCAGGTCAGGTCGAGGTTTGATGTGAGTGATCAACATGAGCAATTGAAGGATCGATTTGGGTAGTTACTTCAGAGTTAGACTAGGACTTTTCTGGCTAACATTTCCTGAGTGACTATCCAGAGAAGTTTATTGGAATAGTATTTAGAGTTGAAAACTTTCACAGAGCCCTGGGGAGAATGAACTGACTGAATTCAAACTTACCTGAGCAATTCCCATGGAGTCAGTGCATTTGGATTTCTGTGGGATCCTGACATTCATTTTGGGGAATATGTGGGTCTCTCGTGATCTGGACCTTGGAAGATCTGATCTGATATTCCTCTTGCAAAAAGAAACAAACTATAAAGAGCAAGTCTCCGTTTGTACAAATGCAGCTTAATTTGCTGAAAAGTAACAGTTAATCACAACAAACTTGGAACAATATACCACTGTGCTGATTCTCAAGCAGCTAATGAGCCACATAACCTGTAGAAATGTTAAAAGGTTCATTAATCCAGTTGTGGAGTTTTGACAAAGTCTTTGTGCTCACACAGATAAACCTGTTTTACAGACAAGACTACTACGACAAAAGCAGAACTGTGACACCTGGAAATCTGAAGTTAAAAACAGAAAACGCTGGAAATGTTCAATGGAGAGAGAAATGCATCTGTGGAGAGAGAAACAATTAACTTTTCAGACCAAGGACATTTAGAGAATCCCTCCACTGTGTAAACAGGGCCTTCAGCCCAACCTTCTGAAGAGTGACCCACTCAGACCCATTCCTCTACCCTATATTTACCCCTGACTAATGCACCTAACCTGCACATCCCTGAACACTATGGGCAATTTAACATGGCCAATTCACCTAGCCGGCACATCTTTAGATTGTAGGAGGAAACCAGAGGACCTCGAGGAAACCCACACAGACATAGGAAGAATGTACAAACTCCACACAAACAGTTGACCGAAGGCTGGAATTTGGTCCTTGGCACTGTGAGGCAGGAGTGCTGACCATTGAGCCACTGTACCGCCCCAAATTTCTTCAGAACCTTCTTGTGGTAGATAATAAAACTCATGTAAATATGATGTAACTAATCACAACTTTGAAAAGTCAGTTCAAGAGAAGACAACAGTCTTTCACAATGAGCATGTGAAAAGAAAGGTCTTAGACATTACTGTAGAGAGCTCCATTTGAAAACATGTGTGGTGTGGAGGCCTAAATAAAGGAGGGTCAATGCATTACAAAACTCCAAAATTCCTCAACTCTTTATGTAAAGTTGCAAGTAGCCTCCGAGATAGTGTATATAGAGAAACCCACAGGCGAAGATACTCCAGACTGGTATCACAATGTGAAAATAATATTGGCTTAAAGTGCACAATAAAGCATTTTTCTTCATAACAATTTATTATTGAAGTCAAGCTTCTTAGGTAGTGGCACATATATCAATGGAACTGGACACAAACACCCAGGGTGGCACGGTGGCTCACTAGTTAGCACTGCTGCTTCATAGTGCCAGGAACCCAGGTTCAATTCCAGCCTTGGGTGACTGTTTGGACTTTGCACATTCTCGGTGTGTTTCTTCCCACAATCTAAAGATGTGCAGGTCAGGTGAATTGGCCATGATAAATTGCTCATAGTGTTAGGTGCATTAGTCAGAGGGAAATGCGTCTGGGTGGGTTACTCTTTGGAGGGTCGGTGTGGACTGGTTGAGTCAAAGGGCCTGTTTCCACACTGTAGGGAATCTAATCTTTTGGTAGACGATTGGTCCTAGCAAAGAAGCTTCAAAGTCCAGTGATGTGTGATTTGCTGAGATTATGCTATGTCTGTTTATTACTTGAAGGGTTTAGCTGGAGATCCAAAGCCTGACTATTGCTCTAACGTTGGAGCACAAGATGTACGCTGACAAGAATAAATGTTGGTTGTTAATTATGTTGGGTGGAGTCTTCTCGTTGGGAGTCTGAGCAATGTAGGTTATGGTGAGATGTGTGGTAGAATCGGATGAGAGCCAGAGAATAATCAATGAATACTAGATGCACGCATCACTCCATCAGGGAGGCTGACGTCCGCATCGATCAGTCCACCCCGACCATCCTGGCTCCACTTCCGATGCACTGGGTGGGGATTTGCAATGTGTGAAGCCTGTGAGATTATTTGGGCTGGACTACAAGGAAGGGGATATGGATATCTGGGTGCTCACCAGCGTGTTCAGGCTGGGCTGGATGTTCACTGTCATTTTCGGTCATGCTGAATGTCACAAGTGTGCAAAGGTAAGGAATAGCTGCAGGCACACTCTCAGGGGTTGGGATAAGAGACTCTGGATCATCCTGCCCACCATGCTTTTGGTCTGTGTGGGGGAATCATAGTGCTATCATGCCCTTCTTTGGCATGTTCAGAACCTGCCCTTGACTGAGCAGGGCAGCTTTGGAATGCCAATGCTTGTCCATGCACACATCAGGCTTTTAACGATGACATGGGGGTGAGGAATGCATGTTTTGTTGGATATTAACTGAATGGCGAGTTGTTTCCGGAAGAACACATGGTAAGATAGGGCAGAAACTGGACAAGGGAGGTGTCATCAGGCTGGATAGGCAACTGATGAGAGAAATTTGATAAAATGGATGAGAAAACTTGTTGGGACTTGGAGCAAAACAGTCTCCATAAAAAACCAAATGCAACTTGGACTTAGCCAAAAACAAAATTACAATTCAGCCTGATTGGTTAATGAATAAACCAACAGAGCTAGGTTAGCAAGACTTTAAAAGATAAGTACATGGTTATACAATCTTGATGATTCATGCAATAGAGATTAATTGAAGGGTAATGAAAGAGTAAAAATAACTTCAAAGACAGGACCAGTAGAAAATTGATTTGAAGACAAACTGGTGCATATCTCAGCTGAAGCAAGTACTGAATCCATTGCAGCCCTCGTATGGGCTTTCAGGGCTCTGTCTTCTCATAAAACATCTTATTTGGTCCATCAAGTCTACATGCACATGTCACCAAATGCCTGTTCCTGCTCTTCTCATGCAATCTCTCAGGATTGAGGATGATCTTCCACTCATCGGACTACTCGGTCATCTCAAGACCAATGCTGGATGTGCATACTCTTCAGTTAGTAGGAAGTGGTGGTTTCTGAAGTGGTTGGGTGACATCCCAGATTTCTGTATTCTCCGACTCCCCTCCTGCTGTTTAAGCCTGTTCTGCATCTGGACCTGTCAGAGATACTCAAACTGGTTGGGTTCTTCATTAATTCTTCTCCAAATTAGATAGTGTTGGGCTAGAGATTCCCAATGATTGATAGGGATACGCCATTTTTCATTGAGGATTTGAGGTTGTGCTTCACGAAGTACTTCTGACCCCCTGGTAATCACATGTCATAATGAAGCTTGGAGCAGAGATCTTGTTTTGGAAATTGATCAGGAATGCAGATGATATGGTCCATCCAATGAAACTGATTACCTGTAACTGGTGTCTTGACACTTGAAATGCTGGCCCAACTGAGGGTACTGATATTGGAGCACCTATCCTGCCAATGGATTTGCAGGGTTTTCAGGAGACATTGCTGGTGATATTTCCCAAGGAATTTCCGGTGGTTGCTGTACACTGTGCATGTCTTCTACATATGCAGAAGGGCTGGTACTTTGTAGACTGTGAGCTTAGAGTTTGATTTGAGATCTTTGTTATCAAAGAATCAAATCCTCAGATGGTCAAACACTGCACCGGTGCATTGGAGGCAATGTTGAATTTCATCTAAATCTGCACTCACTGAGATAAGGTTCACAAGGATCTTGTTAGCTGTTCGCTAGTGTTGTACAACAGGAGCAGACTAGTAAAAGACCATTGTCTTCCGGGTGTTTAGTCTGAGTCCTAGTCTCTCATCTGTCTCTGAAAATGCTTCAATGCAAGTTTGGAGTTTGGCCTGTGAGTGATTGATGCAAGTTGAACAATTTCCCATTCATCCTGACACATCACAAATGGTCTGATGAGAGTAATTGGGAGATTTAGAGGCTACTAAACTGCAAGTGTGAAGGGTTCCAGTCCTGTGTACTAACCCTAACCCTAACTTGCTTTCTTTTCAAACAGCTGGTCACTGAATGGAAACATTTCCATTTCTACACTGTATTTCCTGCATTACAACAGTAAGTACATTTCATTGGCCTTAAAATGCTTCAAGACATCTTGTCATGGAAAGTGCTTTCTCTAAGGTGTTGTTGCAATGAATTCAATTTCTATTCACCCTGTGTAGGAGCTTTTTTTTTAAATCAAAAGCTCAACCTCATCAGAAGAAACCCATTCAAACGTCTGTCCTTTATTCATTGTTCATTAACCACTAGAAACAATCTGTCACATCTGACCTTATCACACCTTGAATCTTGAAAGTCTGTGGTAGATCACCATGGAAATTTGCAAACATTGGACAAAATATCTTAACTTCTGAAATATCTCCTCATTGTTGTAAACCTTTTATGTAGTAATAATCTTCTTGCCATTAAGTTGTTTTTATATCCCTCCTCTAATCAACCACTTGGATATTATACAAAAAGTAATTAATGCTTTATTCACAAAAATAAATCCAGTACACTGTGGACACCAACTGGGCACTCTTAACATAGCTCTCTAGTATGTGTCCTCCCAATTTAAGTTTGAGCACAAGTAGCAGAAGTAGGAAACAGCTGCATTAAGGAGGCAGGAGAGACCTGTGATTGTTGAACTGAGTCTGATGTTAGGTTTGTCCAATGCTGAGACAAAGTTAATTCCCCCCATTCAATATAAAAGTAGATTATGTCGTCTTGATTCTAATCAAAACCAATCCATGGCATGTCAATTATTTCCCTGAGTGAAAAGGGCTGAAAATCAAGTTAAGGAGCTTCATGGGATTGAATTTTATCCAGATAGGTTAAGAACACAGTTGATTCGATGTGGTAATTCAGATTTATTGGGAGATTAAAGGGGGAGAAGAAGGACCTTTATGAATTCACCCCAATTTGTTTTAATCTATGAAATCTCTGTGTAGGAGAGAATGGATGACATCAAACTTGGATATATAACTTGCAGATTACAAAAAAAGGAAATTAAAAAGGTGTCATTTTAAATAAACATTTTCCTTGAAAAGGAAACCCACCTTTGTGGACCTTTGTTTGTAGCACAGCAGCTTAGAAAGATGACCTACATGTCTCAGCAGTTACTTGTACAGCAATTACTGATTTGTCAACTGACAATTTGACAGTTTTGTCAACTGACCCTCACTATCCAAGGCAGAGACTTTAGAACTAGCTAGGGACTGCTGTAGTGTGCACTTAAAAAAAAAAGATGCAGGAGATACTGCATTGCTGACAGTTTTTGATGGTTTATTCACTTGCTTTAATCTTCATCACACCTTGAGATTTATGTTTTTAAAACACACCAATCAGCCATCCAGAGACGTTCAGTCAAGATATGACCACCAATGTTGTGGGAGCTCAGAGTTCAACACAAAAGGTGGAGTCATGGTTTCTTGGTTCAGTCGTCAAGCGGAGACAGTGGTCTGGTCCTGGGTTGCAGTTACTGGATCAAAGATAAATATCTAAACTTCCACATCAGTGTTTTCTTTTGCAACTTTTATTGGCTGGGAAAACTTCAGCTTGACTCACTATTGGTTCCTTTAAAGCAAACTTTGTACTCAATCTATTTTATTAGTTTCTTTTTACATTAAAAGTTGACACCATCTCTGCATGATGGATGCTGCTATGTTTATCAGGTAGGTCTGTCTTACAATGTTTTAGAGTGCGAGTCATACAGCACGGAAACAGACTCTTCGGTCTAACCAGTCAATGCCAACAATAATTCCAAACTAAATATATCCCACTTGCCTGTGTTTGCCCCATATCCTTCCAAACATTTCTTATTCATGAACTTATCCAAATGTCTTTTAAATGTTTTAACTGTACCCGTGTCCACCACTTCCTCTGGAAGTTCATTCCATACACGATCAACTGTGTAAAAATAAATGGCCCTTCACATCTTTGTTAAATCATTCTCCTCTCACTTTAAAAATATTTCCCCAGTCCTGAAATTCTGCACACTAGGGAAAAGACACCAATCATTCACCTTACCCCTTGTGATTTTATAAACCTCTACAAGGTCACCCCTCAACCTCCTACACCTCAGTGAAAAAAGGTTCCAGCCTGTACAGCCCCTCCTTATAATGCACCCTCCATTCCAAGGAACATCATGGTAAATCCTTTCTGAACCCTCTCCAGTTTAATAATAACCTTCCTATAACAGGGTCTTAATGAAGAAAAATCACAAAGCCACAGAACAATGATGATCTAAATGGTTAGTTTTAAAAGGGGAGGTGAAGGCGATGAGCTGGTGGAAAACAACAAAGAGGATAGCAGCAGCCATGAATGAAAATGGCTGAGGGGTTGGAGCATGGAGATAGGGGTTTTCAGAGAGAGCTGTGGTTATTATTTAGGTGGGGAGCAGTGCATGGCAGCTACCAATTTTAATGTGAGGCCATGAGGAGCAAATTTGATTTCCCTTGGCTTCACACTCTTTATCTTTTTATGATTTGGAGGAGCCAGCGTTGGACTGGGGTGGACAAAACTAAAAATCACAACACCAGGTTATATTCCAACTGGTTTATTTGGAAGCACTAGCTTTCGGAGCGCTGCTTTTTCATCAGGTGGTTGTGAAGCAGGACCATAAGACACAGAATTTATAGCAAAAGATTACAGTGATACAATGATACATTGAACAAACCTAGATTGTTAAGTCTTTCACCTTCTTAAAATGGGTTTGCTGGTTTCAGTTCTTTAATATGTCAATACCAGAACTTCTTTTAAGCCACATTCTCAAGATAATTCAAGATGTGACATCTCAGTTCAGACAATGCCTTAAAGGTGTGAATCAGACCAATCTTGAGTCAGACTGGTTCTATTTCCAAAGTAGAATTTATAAATATTATATGGATACACTGCCTGCATTGACTGCCTACAGGTTCTGCATTTTTTTGAGCAAAATGGAATGTATCTGCAAATATAATTCTGCAAATACAAATTCATCCCATAAACTTATGTGTGCTCACGTGCAGGAGAGAGATAGAATGTGTGTGTGCGCATGTGAGTGTGAGTGCACATGAGAGAGTGTGTGTGTGCAAGCTTAGTAAAGTGTGTGTGAGTGTGATGGGGCATAAGTCTATGAGAGGGTATGTGTGTGGGTGAGAGTGTGGGAGGTGTATGTGTGTGTATGAGAGAGAGCTTGTGTACGAGAGATGCTCTGCGTAAGTGTGTGAGTATGTAAGTGTGTGTGTGTAGTGCAATGGGATCACCTATAGTGTGACATGAACCCAAGGTCCCGGTTGAGGGTACCGAACCTGGCTATCAGCGTCTGCTTGGCTATTTTGCATTGTTGCCTGTCCCGAAGTCCTCCTTGGTCACCCAAAGGTTCAAGGCTGAATGTTCCTGACCACTGAAGTGTTCTTCACATGTTCTTTGCCATGTTTTTTGCAGCCTGCAACACATTCTCAATGAGGATGAGCTCCTCACCTTTTGTTATAAAACCTTAAATTATCTTGAGAATGTGACTTAAAAGAAGTTCTAGGATTTACAGATTAATGAACTGAAGCCTGCAATCCATACTAAAAGGGAAAAGACTTAATAGTCTAGGTTTGTTCAATGTGTCATTGTATTACTGTAATTTATTTGCTATAAATTCTGTGTCTTATCGACCAGCTTCACAACCACTTGATGAAGGAGCAGCGCTTCGAAAGCCAGTGCTTCCAAATACGTGTAAATCTGGTGTTGAGAGATTTTTTATCTTTTTACTGATCACAACAATTCTTTTAACATCCATGTTTTAGACTTTAGAGTAAAGAGTTAATAATCAAACATGTAAAGAGCTAACTACCATCAATAGTTTTGCAAGAGATCACATGAGCGACATATGGGGAGAGATTCTACTGTGGAGACTGTGTTAAATCTAAGACTGCACACAATTCATGGTAAGATGACTTTTTATTGAAAATACTGAGAACTTAGACTCAAGCACATTCTCTTACAGAAATCACAACATGGAGAACAGACATTTAAACCTGGCTTTCCTGAATGAACCTGCATTAATGCTGGGTGATTCAGGGCAATATTGCAGAGGGGATCTCAAGGAAGTGTTTGGTCCCTTCAGGGATGCAAGAGAGAGGGGGAGTGGTGTTTTTGCTAAGGGATAGCATACAGCTGTGCTGAGGGAGGATATTCCTGGAAATACATTAAGGGAAAATATTTGGGTGGAACTGAGAATTAAGAAAGGGATGATCTCCTTATTGGAATTGTATTAAAGACCCCCTAATAGTCAGAGGGAAATTGATAAACAAACTTGTAAGGCGATCTCAGCTATCTGTAAGAATAATAGGGTGGTTATGGTAGGGGATTTTAACTTTCCAAGCATTGACTGGGACTGCCATAGTGTTAAAGGTTTAGATGGAGAGGAATTTGTTAAGTATGTACAAGACAATTTTCTGATTCAGTATGTGGATGTATCTACTAGAGAAGGTGCAAAACTTGACCTGCTCTTGGGAAATAAGGCAGGGCAGGTGACTGAGGTGTCAGTGGGGGAGCACTTTGAGGCCAGCGACCATAATTCTATTCGATTTAAAATAATGATATAAAAGGATTGACCAGATCTAAAAGTTGAAGTTCTAAATTGGAAAAATTAGGCAAGAACTTTCGAAAGCTGATTGGAGGCAGATGTTCGCGGTAAAGGGATGGCTGGAAAATGGGAAGCCTTCAGAAATGAGTAAACGAGAATCCAGAGAAAGTATATTCCTGTCAGGGTGAAAGGAAAGCCTGGTAGGTGCAGGGAATGCTAGATGACTAAAGAAATTGAGGGTTTGATTTAAGAAAAAGAAGTAAGTAAATGTAAGATAAAGACAGGAAAGATCGAGTGAATCCTTAGAGTTTAAAGGCAGTAGGGGGTATACTTAAGAGGGAAATCAGGAGGGCAAAAAGGGGACATTAGATAGCTTTGGCAACTAGAATTAAGGATAATCCAAAGGGTTTTTACAAATATATTAAGGACAAAAGGGTAACTAGGGAGAGAATAGGGTCCCTCAAAGATCAGTAAGGCGGCCTTTGTGTGGAGCCACAGAAAATGGGGGAGATACCAAACGAGTATTTTGCATCAGTATATACTGTGGAAAAGGATATGGAAGATGTAGAATGTAGGGAAATAGGTGGTGACCCCTTGCAAAATGTCCAGATTACAGAGGAGGAAGTGTTGGATGTCTTGAAATGGGTAAAGGTGGATAAATTCCCAGGACCTGATCAGGTGTACCCGAGAACTCTGTGGGAAGTTAGAGAAGTGATTGTTGGGCCTCTTGCTGAGATATTTGTATCATCGATTAGTCACAGGTGAGGTGTGGGAAGACTGGAGGTTGGCTAACGTGGTGCCACTGTTTAAGAAGGGTAATAAGGACAAACCCGGAAACTATAGACCAGTGAGCCTGACATCAGTGGTGGGCAAGTTGTTGGAGGGAATCCTGAGGGACTGGATGTACATGTATTTGGAAAGGCAAGGACTGATTAGGGATAGTCAACATGGCTTTGTGCATGGGAAATCATCTCTCACAAACTTGATTGTTACTTCTTCCAAAAACTCAGAGGATTGATGAGGGTAGACTGGTAGATGTGATCTATATGGACTTCAGTATGACGTTCAACAAGGTTCCCCATGGGCGATTGGTTAGCAAGGTTAGATCTCATGGAATACAGGGAGAACTAGCCATTGGACACAGAACTGGCTGAAAGGTAGGGGACCGAGGGTGGTGGTGGAGGGTTCTTTTTCAGACTGGAGGCCTGTGACCAGTGGAGTGCACAAGGATCGGTGCTGGGTCCTCTACTTTTTGTCATTTACATAAATGATTTGGATGCAAGCATAAGAGGTACAGTTCGTAAGTTTGCAGATGACACCAAAATTGGAGGTGTAGTGGACAGCGAAGAGGGTCACCTCAGATTACATCAGGATCTTGACCAGATGGGCCAATGGGCTGAGAAGTGGCAGATGGAGTTTAATTCAGATAAATGCGAGGTGCTCCATTTTGGGAAAGCAAATCTTAGCAGGACTTATACACTTAATGGTAAGGTCCTAGGGACTGTTGTTCAACAAAGAGACGTTGGAGTGCAGGTTCACAGCTCCTTGAAAATGGAGTCGCAGATAGATAGGATAGTGAAGAAGACATTTGGTATGCTTTCCTTTATTTGTCAGAGTATTGAGTACAGGAGTTGAGAGGTCATGTTGCAGCTGTACAGGACATTGGTTAGGCCACTGTTGGAATATTGCGTGCAATTCTGGTCTCCTTCATATCGGAAAGATGTTGTGAAACTTGAAAGGATTCAGAAAAGATTTGCAAAGATGTTGCCAGGGTTGGAGGATTTGAGCTATCGGGAGAGGCTGAATAGGCTGGGGCTGTTTTCCCTGGAATGTCAGAGGCTGAGGGGTGACCTTATAGAGGTTTACAAAATTATGAGGGGCATGGATAGGATAAATCGACAAAGTCTTTTCCCTGGGGTCAGGGAGTCCAGAACTAGAGGGCATAGGTTTAGGGTGAGAGGGGAAAGATATAAAACAGACCTAAGGGGCAACTTTTTCACACAGAGGTTGGTACGTGTATGGAATGAGCTGCCAGAGGATGTGGTGGAGGCTGGTACAATTGCACCATTTAAGAGGCATTTGGATGAGTATATGAATAGGAAGGGTTTGGAGGGATATGGGCCGGGTGCTGGCAGGTGGGACTAGATTGGGTTGTGATATCTGGTCGGCATGGACGGGTTGGACTGAATGGTCTGTTTTCATGCTGTACATCTCTGTGACTCTGACCTACCAGGGATGGGCGTCCGGAATGCATTTATCTTGCTCATAACCATTTGCTTGGAATGAGTGGGTGCTTCCTGCTCATTATTTTGAGGATTTATGTGCCCACTTTACATCCATAAAAAAAGCAGATGTATTGCAATCAAACTTAGACTATCCTGTTTCCCTGCAGAATCAACCACTTTCATTCAGCATGGACAGCACAGTTTATTCAGCATCATAACTTTTCTGTGAGAAGGAGAAATGGGCATTTTTAAATTACCCGACAGCAGTTAATGCACAATTTCAAAGAAATGCTAACTGTTAAGAAACAGTTTAAGCATATACTATTCATTGTAATTTATCACATTCAATTGTAGCAAAATTGAAATGGTAACATAGCAGAGTGTTCTTATGGCTGATTTCACACAAATAGACTTTCGATCACACCATGCATTTTTTTCTTGGTATCTGTGGCCGTTCAGAGCAGCAGTGAAACAGAAATGATATACATTTGAAACAGAAACTATTTAAATTATCCATGTTTATTGATTTGAGAGAACAAGCAGCATCAGCTGGCACTCCCCCTTAATAAAGTAGGAAACTCATTTTCTAGCTCCTGTTTTGCATTAGTAAAACTATTAAAGAAACCAACTAATCCAGGAAGGTAAACACTGAGGGAATGTTCTTTTAAATATAAATGGTTGTTTGGAATCTGAAATTTCTGGGATCCACGTTAAATCATAATGGCTGATATTCCTTTGAACAAGATGACGGATTTCAATTCTTGAAATGAAACATCTTTCCACTCCCCAGGCTTCACATAAACTCCAGTCACCTGTAACATGTCCCTGCACTATAAAGAAGATCTGTTGCATCTCTCATTAGTTAGGTATGGCATGGGATTGTTTCTGCTTTTTTCTAAACTGGGTGGCAAAATATTGTTGTGAAGATTAAAGTAATTATAATAGAGGTTGCAGGAACATAAATGTTGTGATAACTATGTGCATGAGAGACTAAGAAGTATTAGTATACTGCAGTACCTAAAGGGAATGTTGGCCAATAGCTATTCCAATGACATCTGTTTAAAAAATACTAAGCTCCGATAGCATCTGTAAAGGGAGAAACTGAGTTAATATTTCAGCAAATTTGGCTTGAATTTGGAAGTTGGAATTGAATTTGAAGCTGTCTACAGAAAACCTAGAGGCTCCAATGGTTATATTAACGAGAAGTGAGTCAGTTACAATCTTGAACAGATTTGACACACACATTTTAAACTTGCAGAACATAAACTCTGGCATGAATTGGCAGTCATCGAATAATCCAATTGTCTGTCCAATTCTGAAGATCAACTGAAGAGAATTTGACATCTTTATCGGTTAGACAGGGTGGGTAACATCATAATCCATTTATTCCAGCACAGAAATTGACTTGGTCTTCTTGGTGACAGACATAAAACACTTCTGATTTCTGTTAAAACTCTTCCTTGTCTGCTGAACGCGATTTGTTTGTTCTTTAACCTCAAAAAAACAGTTGGGTAAACAACACACAGCTCATTGTATATATTACAAACAAATATGTTCCCAAGATACTGCTATATCCCACCTTATGGAAGAATTCAAAACATTGAAGCCTGCAGCTTAAACTGGAGGCCACCTGGAACAATGCCTCTAAGCCAAATGTTCAAGACCCATCCCAGGACTTGATGGTCAAAGAATATATATTCATAATGTGGTCAAGCCCCGACAATGCACTCATATGAGTGGGAGAAATTCCTCGTCAGTCAAATGATGGAAAAAATGTTGGAGACTTTATCACCACTACCCCATATAATGTACTTGCAAGGGTGCATGCTTTCACAGTAACTTAGATTCCTTGAGCAAACCATAATGCCCCATAGCTCTAACTACCTTGAATAGCAAGGGCAAAATTCCATATTAAGATTGTTTGAAAAGTATTATACAGAATTAATTTGCTTAAGAACCGGAAGTTTCATTTGCCAATTTAAAGGCTTTTTAAAAGTGGCAATAGGGTTACTTGTGTATGCCCATCCCTTGTGAGATGAGCCAAGGAAGTATTTGTTTCATCAGATGAAGTTTGGGAAGCCCAGATCTGTGCCGTTGAGTTCAGGATTCTACAGAGTCAATGTTTAAATTTCTTTTTTGTGCCTTATCTTGATTTAGTTTGTACAAACAGATTTGTCTGTCTGCCCATCTGTTCGCAGACTCTGTCTGAGAATCTTAACAAGAGGTGACTATTTGCATTGCTGGCATTTGGTAGGTTTGCTAAACTGATATCCTCTAATAAATTCAAAAGCTTCACATGTTGTCTTTACTTCCTTCTGTAAGCTTGATTCACCAGCCATGACAATATAGTTAGGATTTTGGATTATGACCAAAGATTTAATAGAATAAAGGAAATGTTGACAAGTGCTGAGAATGTGAGCAAGGAATTAATATGCTTTGGAAGGTAGTAGCAGGCTATCTATCATCATGTTTACTGACTGAGCAGAAACTGAATCAAGATATTGACTGAAAAACAGCTACATTAAAGGCAGTCAGTTTTACTGAAAATGGTCAGTTACAAAAAAAGATAATAAATTACATAATATGGTAACTTAATGATCAATCATTTATGCTTGGCTGCATCTCCTCATCATTCTCTAAAACTTGGATTGTAATGGTTATTGGGACAAAGTGTCAAGGAAAAAAATCTTCTTCTACCAAGAATCTAGACAGGCTTTCTTTCACTCAGCAAATGTGCCTTAATAATTCCAATTACAAGAACCATTGAATGACAAAACAAACTTCTAATGTTACATTAACGTCTTCTCAAGATATACTTTTTTGATGGTGAAAGACAAATGTACAAAATAAAATATTATAATTAAGGCAATTTAGCTGCATTACTGTCAGACTATAGGTATTTGACTTTATGCAATATATTTATTCAAAAGGAGATTTGTGCATCTCCAATCTATGTTTCAGTGTTAACAGTAGAGAATAGGAGCAGGAATAGGCCATTCAACCCTTTGAAGCTGCTCTGCTTTTCAATTTGATCATGGCTCATCAGCCAACTCAATACCCTGTTCCCACTTTCTCCCCACATCCTTTGATTCTTTTAGCCCTAAGAATGGTATATAACTCTTTCTTGAAAAGTAACTGAGCTATTAACATCTGCATTCTATTCAGGGAATAGGTTCTTTATTCAAAGCAACATTTGCCACAATTCAAACCAAAGAATTTCTGTCATATCATTTCAGATGCATTTGTAAGCAGCTTAAATATGGGATTTTAAAATGGAACTCGGTTCTGAAAGAGGACATTTGTCTCATTTTACACAGGATTCTAAACTTAATTTGATCAGAGTAGTTTACTATTACCTCACATTTGTCAAAAAAAGCTAATGTATGCAAGCTAATCATTGAGGCAAAATCTCAATTGATTCAGATTATCATCAAGAGAATGTCCAGTCAAATGGAAACTTCAAAAGGCCTTTTTGGTTTTATTCAGTAACCAGCTCTTACTCTTTGAAGCAACTGGATTGCTATTCATAAAATTCTGGGATAGAAATAGTTAATATTACAACTAACAGCATGTTGAAAAAGAATCTAGCGATCTTTGAAGGAACAGATCAAGTGTGAAAGTTTTACTTTAGTTGACTTGATTGACAGACCTTTATTCTGATCCTTCTCAGGTGGGGTGGGAGTTGTGGGCTGTTATCCACTCTTTGAGACAGTGTTAGCTGTGCTATAGGAAATGCACTTTGGGGGAAAGATAAGAGTGTCACTGTCGCCATGTACAAAAATATCAGCAATTCATTGCACGCTGGAATATAATTGAGGTCTTTTAAATTCTTGTGCCATACTTAAACATTTGCTATTTTCACCCTCGAACCTCAGAGCTTTTGAGGGTGGTCATGAATCAGTCTGTAGATTTAGTCTAAATAATAAAAGCTTAAAGCATCATTTTGTGCTAGCAGTTAGAAAGGTGTATGCATTGTCGGCAATTTGGAGTGAGGTACTTCAGTAAAAAGGGTATTTTAAATTCTCATTCACTGCATTTGCAATAGCAAATTACTGAAGACGGTAAGGTTTAGAGCAGTGGGAAGACAGGTCATTTGTATTATCAGTAATTCATTTTGACCGCAAAAATAGCAAATACAGAATTGGAACAGTTTTTTCTGGATCTTAGTCAAGATATTATGATGAATTACGTGGAGAGATAAGATAGTCCACTGACGTGTCTGGTAGAAAAGAGCATCCATCCCCCTATTATAATATCACACACTTTAAAACACTTGTCGACAGAGCAAGATCATAAATAATTATCCATTCTCTCACTCAGTGTATGATGTACTGTGGAGAGAGAGACCTAATGAAATTTTGCACTTTGAGGATAAGAATAAGACCATTGGTGTGACCTCCAAACTGGATTTGGCGCAGATGTTGTCAAAAGTGCCAGATATTTCAAAGGGCCACGTGCAGTCGAGCTAATCTTGTTGCACAGTGATGTAAGCTGTAACTGAATCAGAGGCAGCACAGCTCACCTCACATGGAGTTACCATTGCAATGCGTAATCTCAGTGAGACATTTGTTTTCAGAGATTAGAGTCCTCATCACCAGAAGATTGGGGTAGGTCTGAATCAAGACAGTTTTACTTTAAAACTATATGGCTTCCTTGAAGCATTAAGTTTATGAGGACTGAAATAAACTAATGTTTCAATCAATGTTTTAAAACATTGTTTTATGAGCTGCAAGTCAAATCCTATTGAGCAGTAGGAGGGGTGATGATCAAATTGAAGAACTGGAATCTATAGAGGATTATTTTACAGTAACCAAATGACTATAACTTACACTGTTCAGGATTGAAAGCAACATGCATTAATCTAATCTTTCTGGTACAAAATAGAGATGGGCCTTTCAATTTAACAGTAGGACACTCTGCTTAGCTTTCACATAGCTTGCTTAAGGCTGCAACGGGTGTGGGTGGTTTGTTTGGGATAGGCTAAGGGGTCAGGGGTACAGGACGTGGGCCCTTGGCAGATGTCCAACACAAAGAAGGGGCTGGTTGTCTGTTTTAAAACGTAGACGAAGATGAGGACTGCAGATGCTGGACAGCAGAGTCGAGAGTGTGGTGCTGGAAAAGCACAGCAGGTCCGAGGAGCAGGCGAATCAACATTTCGGGCAAAAGCCCTTCATTAGGAAAGCCTTATGCCTGCTAAAGGACCTCAATACCAAAATTGTCCAGGCCACCTGGGGCAGGGTTTGAGTTGACACCACTCAGATTTCTTCCGTGGCCCTCTTCTGTCGAGTCAGCAAGGAAGATTCCAACAGCTCGCTCACCAATTGGCTATGATGTTGTCAAATCCAACCACAAAGTGCCACCCCAAGGGCTACCACGAGGTCAGCTGCCAATGGAGTTGAGCAAGCATTGGCAAACCATCCTCATGACATAGATGAGGCGAGGTCCTCATATTGGCTGTTGACTTGGAGAACCAGAGTTAGGGCTGAAAAGCCAGCCTGGATAAATTTATACCCCACTGTGCTTCAAGTATTAACGTGAAGCAGTATCATTTCTACAATCCCATTATGAATGAGAATAAATACTGTCTCTTGTGATTCAACAGCAAAGGTTAGAGCTTTTTAAACAATTTCCACACTTTGTGGCACATGTCCTGTTTTCTGAAATTAAGATCAGCAGTAATATTCTTCCAGGCAAGGGAACATGAAAGGGCATTTCAAAAGGAGGCTGCTGTTTTATTGTTTTCTAAACCAGTACAATTTGAGAGTGATATAGTGTTACAAATGCCTTGTAGAAGGCACTTGAAAGATTTGAGCTGGAGTATTGTGTACAATTCTGGTCATCACTTTTTCGGAAATATGTGAATGTATTGGAGAGAGTACAAAAGCAGTTTACAAGAATGGTTCCAGGGATGAGGAACTTCAGTTGTGTGAATAGATGACAAAATTGGGACTGTCCTCTTTGAAACTGATAGAAGTTTGTGAAATTGTGAGTGGGCTGCATAGAGTAGATAGAGAGAAACTGTTCATGCTCATAAAAGGAACATGAAGATGAGGGTAAATATTTAAAGTGATCTGTAAAATAAGCAAAGGTGAAGTGAGAAAAAGCTTTTTGCACTCATTAGATGTTAGGTTATGGAATGCAGGGTCTGGAAGTCTGCTGAAGGCAGCTTCAACTGAGCCATTCAAGAAGGCATTCGATAATTACTTGGATGAGAAAAATGCAAAAAGGTATGGGGGAAAAGCAGGGGATTGGCGCTCGGTAATGATGCTCGTTTAATAGGCAAGTGCAGGCATGATGGGTTGAATGGCCTCCTTCTGTGCCCTAACACTTTGGTGATTCTGTAACTCAGCCAGCTGCTGAGTTTTATGATGATTAATGGGATGGTACTTTGCAAATTAGTACCCGACACTTCAGATCACATTCAGAAATTTGTAGAATTATATCCATAAAATTACAAGCGGGGAAAGAAGCTTTTTGACCAATTGCTACCACTATCAGCTGAAACCATCCACTCTACATATACCTTCTTGACCTTTGCATATATCCTTTTATATTTCATCATTATGCTATGTTAGCCTTGGCTCAGCTGTAATACGTTTGCCTCTGAATCAAAATGTTGTGCATTCAAATTTCACTTTATGAAGTGAATTTAACAATGAATTATGGTGGTTGTATTATTTTATAGACATCATTCTTTGACAGCAATACACTGATTCATTACTAGTCACTGATCTTTATTGAGTAAAACAACAAGTAACATTCATTATTGGATTGACAGTTGCAAGCACTTTAAACAATAAACAGTAGGCAGAGCTCCATGTATTTAACCTAATTCTGTTACCTTTCAAGATGAGTGCTAATTTGCCTTATTAATGTATGGGAGTACAGTTGCCCTGATCGATTGAGTAAAGATTGCATGACCTGCCCTGCTCTTGCACATAGCTAATTCTAAGCAGCTAAATGGAACAGATTTACATACTTATTACTTTATGTAAGCTAGCCGTACGAGATTGTTTGATGTGAAGAAAAGTTAATGTATTCCCTGCTAAATGCAGTCTGCTACCACCAATACCAATCCTTCGGTTTTTTATTTACCATTCTTCTGGATGCTCTGTGCCAGATTTCCACAATCTGTTTTTCAATACTTGTTTTTTGAAAAGTACAGATTAAAATAATTATTAGGGATCAGGCTTGCCTGAAATACAAACGTAAGTATTGACCCAATGAACTAACCTTGACATTGATGTGCTACATACAGTTATAATTGAAGTAGTTAATTGCTGGTCCCCAGATACGCAATCGTCTTATCATGTTTGTGTGTTTAAAATTGCTTCATGTGAGCAGGCAGTTCTTTTGAGTTCTAAACATAATTCATCAAAGAAATGTTTGCAAAAAGGAGACAATCTTGTTGGAAAGCTCTTCTACCTAAGATCGAATGTTTACTTGAGCAGAAGTGCATACAGTAATTTTAATCAGCCAGAGGGAGCACAACTTGTTGGATGTTCAGCAAAGTTATTAAAATTCTATGGATGGACTCAGCAATGGCAATTAACGTGACACTCCAGTAGATCTGGAAACTGGGAGATTTTATTGACTTTGCATTGTGGATGGAGCAAGTATTGATGAATGTACATCTAGTGAAGAAAGCATACTTTTGTGTTCTACAACTTCCATGCTAAGCAATATTTTCTGTCATTGTTCCCTGCCCTTTGCACTGTATGAATTTTGTATGAATTACAAAATCAGGATCAAAGATACAAATCAATAGCAAATATCAAACACTATGTCCAAATTATGAAGATTGCCGCAAATACAAAGACACAAAAGCTAAAGTCTCTGAAGATGATTTACTAATCATTCATGCAGAGCAGGTTGTACATCTTTTTTTTTTGCAATTAGTGGCAAAGATTATAAAAATGAACAATCCCTCCCTCCTGATGTTAGCTCCTGAATCATCAAAATGAAGATTCTAGTCCAGTACCAATCGCCAGTAAAATCAACAGTTACACTAGCTCCAGTATCTGCTAATATGACAGTGATGCAGTTGCAGAAATCTGTAAAGTGAGCCAGATCCTTACTAACCAGTAATCCAATATATCATTGCAAGTCTGTTTAGGAGCTTTATAAGTCTTTCACAAATCCCTGCACTTTGACCAGGACAGTACACAAGCGCATACATCTTATGTGCTTTAACACTTTGTGATTCATAGCTTTCTCAGTTATGTCCAGTTAATGCAAAAGAATTGAGTCCTTGGAAGCTCAGTCAAGGAAGTCTATGCTCATCACTTCAACGTCTAGTACTCAGAGATTAAATCAAAGCTGGTTTTCCAGTTCTAGACATGGGTCTAAACCTTAAACACTTTCTTTTCTCAGGTCTGGTGGATCTACTTTGCATTTCCATCATTTTCTGAATGTCAATATCATGTGCTGTGCGGGAAAAGTGAAAGTAATTTCAATCATCTTCTGCTGCATCATTTCCAAGTGTGGACTAAAAGACTACCTTTGCTGGTGGCATGGTGGCTCAGTGATTAACACTGCTGCCTCACAGCAACAGAGACCTGGGTTCGATTCCAGCCCTGGGTGACTTGTGTGTGGAGTTTGCACATTCTCCCTATATCTGTGAGGGTTTCCTCACATTGTCTGAAGATGTGCAGTTGAGATGGTATTGCCCATAGTGTCCAGGGCTGTACAGGCGAGGTGGGTTAGTCAGGGGAAATGCAGGGTTATAAAGGTGGGTCTGGGTGGGATGCTATTTGGAGGGTTGGTGCAGACTTGATAGGCAAAATGTCTTCTTTTAGACCTGTAAGGGCTCTATGAGAACAAACATCCAGAGCTGCTGTCAACAGCTGAGTTTCTGAAGGGGAGAAAATGCATAGCTTTTCATACCATAGATCTACAAGTTCAAGAACAGAAAATGAGGAGAGGGTGGGTTGAGAACCTGGAGACAAGCAATCCGCATCAACTTGAATAGCAAGAAAGAAAATTACCCCATGACAAAGCTGGATTTACTGGTACTGACTGGAACTGGTTCCAGCTCTACTAAAGTGAAAGGAGTTTATTGTTCGGCGAGTCTCTGGTAAATGCTTAATATTGTTTCCATTCTTAAGATTTAATCTAAAATATAAATGAATGACAAGAGTCTTGAGGTACAATGGGAGTTTTCCTACCACTGAGCTAAGAGGTCAAAGTCCAATTCCCACTTACTACAGAGGTGTGTCATAACATGTCTGAACAGATTAAAACTAACTGGGTTATAAACTCGTTAGCTAGGTAAAGTTTTAAAAAAAAGAAGAAAAATGCAAATCTAATTAATTAAACTCATTAAAGGTTGGTACAACAGATGACATGTCAGGACTGCAATATGACGGAGTTCTTGGATGTCCTTGTGATCCAGGGCAGTAAGCGTTTGAAGTTCAAGAAGATTCAGTTCAGGGTTTATGAGACATTGCAATGCATCAGAGAGGAAGTAAGTTACTTGGGTTCTTTGTCCTAGGTAGCAGTCACACTATTTATAATAGGGTCTTTTGATTTGGAAGGAGTTTAGGAGCAAAGCTTGTGTGACTGAGTAAGGCAGGTAAAGGGTTGCAAGAAGGCAGGAGTTCAAAAGTGTTACCTCTGAATTGTCCAATATCTTTGAGGTTTACTCAACCTTTTTAAAGTCAGGGCTACTGGGGGTTGAGCAGACTGACCATCGTACTGCAGTACATCAAGCCATTTGAGTGAGGGAAGCAATAAGGTGTGTAGTGCTGGAAGATGGTATGAGGGGTATTGTACTGTTTTCTGCGGCAAGGAACAAGAATTGAGACAGATGTGTAGCCACCCTGGTACCAAGTTTCTGGACATCTCTCAGGGTCAAAGAGAGCTTGCAGTGGGATGTGGAGGATCCAGTTGTGATCAATGTAGGTACCAGTGACATAGGTAGAACTAGGAGAGAGGCTCTGCATAGGGAGTACAAGGAGCATTGTACTAAATTGAAAGGCCAAACCTCACAGATTATAATCTCTCTATTATTACTCGAGATACATTGTAAATTGGCACAGGGCACATAAAATTAAAGAGATGGATCTGTGGCTCTCAGACTGGTGTGGGAGAAGTGAGTACCAGTTCGTATGCCAATGGCACCAGTACTGGGGAAAGTGGGAGCTGTTCTTTAATGACAGTCTACACCTGAACCATACTTGTTCTAAAGGGACACCAATAATCATGGGCGACTTTAATCCATAGATAAACTGGAAAAATCAGATTGACAGTAATAGTCTGGAAGAGAAGTTAGTATAATGCTTTTGAGAGAGTTTCTTAGAACAGCACTTTCTGGAGTTGATTGTATTAGATGTAGCATTGTGAATTGTATCAGATTTAATTAATTTCCTCAGAATGAAGACACTTCTAGGTACTAACAATAATATGACTGAACTTTAGACCCTGTTGAGGGGAAGAGGGAACATTTAGGTCCAAATAAGGACACCTATGTGGATATGAAAGCCGAGCTAGCATACTCGGCAAGGAGATAGATCAATAGAGATGCAGTAGCAAACGTCTGAGAGGATATTTCAGAATAAGTCTATTCCCAATTGAAAGGAAAGCTCTCAAAGTAAGATCTACAATTTGTGATGAAAGAAGTTTAGGCAAGTGTCAAACCTAAGCACATAACTGGTTGGCGAACTGTGATCAGTCAGACTCCAAAAGAGTCAGTGCTGGGACCCAAACGGTTTACAATGTACATTAATCACCAGGAGGAAGGAAGTGAATGTACTGTAGCCAAATTTGCAGGCGACACAAAAATATGTGGAGAGGCAAGTTGTAAGAAGGATGCAAACAGCTTACAGAGAAATAAAGATTGGTTAAGTAATGGGCAAAATGTTGGCAAATTGAGTATACTGTGGGAAAATATGAAGTTGTTCATTTTCAAAGAGAGAACTAAAGAACAGAATATTATTTAAATGGAGAAAACCTTCAGAAAGTTGCAAAACATTACAACTTTGGGGTACTTGTGCACGAAACACAGAAAGTTAGCACATGGCGCAGCACATTGTCAGAAAGGGTAATGGAATGTTGGCCCTTATTTCAAGGGGGTTGGTGTAAAAGAGTATACTGCTACTGTAAAAGGTGCTGGTGAGACCTCATCCAGAGTACTGTGAGCAGTTTTTGTCCCCTTGTTTAAGTAAAGTTACCAATTCACTGGAGGCACTTCAAAGAAGGTTCACGAGGATGATCCCTGGAATGGAGAGATTATCATATGGGCAAAGGCTATTGGGATTCTACTCATTGGAGTTTAGAAGAATAAGTCGTGATGACATTGAAACATTTAGGATTCCTAAGGAGTTTGACAGGCTGAAAGGATGTTTCCCTTCATGGGAGAGTCCAGGAACAGAAGACTCAGAAAACAGAGACACCAATTTAAGGCATCAAATATTTTTGTGGAAAATAAACCTCAGGGTTTAGCAATGGATCGATTGACTGGCTGACAGAGAAAAAAACACTACCCGTTCAGAAAAGATTCAAAAGGATGTTACCAAGGTTGGAGGGCTGTTTTCCCTGGATTGTTGAAGGCTGAGGGGTGATCTTATAGAGGTTTATAAAATCATGAAGAGCATTGTCTCTTCCCTGAGGTGGGAGAGTTCAGAACTAGAGGGCATAGGTTTAGGATAGAGGGGAAAAATTGTGGTGGAGGCTGGTACAATTACAACATTTAAAAGGGATTTGAGGGGTAACTTTTTCACACAGAGGGTGGTGTGTGTATGGAATGAGCTGCCATTGGAAGTGGTGGTGGCTGGTACAATTGCAGCATTTAAAAGGCATCTGGATGAGTATATGAATAGGAAGGGTTTGGAAGGAGATGGGTTAAGTGCTGGCAAATGGGACTAGATTGGTTTGGGATGTCTGGTCGGCATGGCCAATGGATCTTTGTCTGATTGGCCAGATATTATGAGTGGAGATCTGCAGAGGTCTGTGTTGGAGCCTCAAGTTTTTAGAATTTATATTAATTGCTTAGATAAGGGGAGTAAAGGCACAGTAACGAAGTTCCCAGGCCACATCAAGGTAGGTAGGAAATGATGTTGTAAAGAAGACATCAGGAGATTGCAAACAGCTAGACTGGGCGAACAGGCAAAAAAGTGGCAGGAATATAAAGCTGGAAAATAGGAAGCTGTTCACTTTAACAAGCAAAGTGAAAATGCAGAGGTTAGCTTAAATGGAGAACGACTATGGACATCTGAGGGACAGGGGGATTGAGGGTGTTCTTGTGTGTGAACCCAAAAATGTTTGCCTGCAGGTACATCATATAATCACAAAGGTGAGTGGATGTTCTCCTTTTCTACGAGAGGAATAAACATAAAAGAAATAATGTTATTCTTTAGTTATCCAGGTTATTAGTAAGACCAGATCATGAATATTACATGCAATTTTGGTCTCCTTATTTATGGAAGAATGTAAATACAGTAGAGGTGGTTCAGATAAAGTTCACTGGATTGATATCTAATGAGCAGGTTGTGTTATGATGATGGGCTAGGAAGGTTGGACCTGTTTCCACTGAGGTTTAAAAGACTGAGGGGTGACTTGATTTGAGTGCATAAGATCCTGAATGGGCTTGGCAAGGTGGACATGGAAAGGATGTTTCCTCTTGTGGGTCAGTCCAGAACTAGGGGACACTTATAAAATTAGTGGTCACTCTCTCGGGAGAGATGGGGAGTTTTTTTTTCTGAGGGTTGCATGACTTGGAACTCTGCCTCAGAAGATGGTAGAAGTGGAGTTACTAAATACTTAATGATTGAGGAGAATAGATTCTTCATCAGTAACAGAATCAAAGACAATCAGGGGTAGACTGGAATATGGGATCTGAAATAATCAAATCAGCCGTGATCCTATTGAATGGCAGAGGGCTAAACCTTTTACTTCTGCTCCTACTTTGTATGTTTATATGATTGCTATTTTGAACTATTTGTAAGAAATATTTAAAGAAAAGATTTTGTATTTTGTAATTGCTTACTTTGTATGAACAAATTAAGGTGGATCAAAGCCAAGGTCCAAGCCTGGCCAATTATTCCAAACTCCATTTAATATCCTCCATAATTTCTCAATTTGCAGGCTGCTCCATACCTTTAAGTCATCTAATATGTCCCTGGAATACACTCTCCATGTTGCTTGCAAAACATCCCCTGCCCCCATCTCGCCTCCTCTCCCCCCTACCCCCCTACCCGTGCTCATGGCAAGTGAGTGAATATCTTGATCTAAACAAACAATACCTATTCCTCAATGGGCGATTGTTGGACCTCACTGTATTCCTGCTATATGTTCTATTATGCCATGATATGTGTACTGCTCATTGCCAGGTCTCAGATCACCTACTCTAATAATTGCCTCAGACTTTCATCACTTGTGAACACAATACTGTGTGCTATGTCATTCACAGCTGGATTCAATTCGAAGAAATAATGTGAAGTTATATGGTGACTTCACCTCCTCAGTTTTCCAAGACATTTTACACTCATTCATTACTCTTGAGGTGTAGCTTTTGTTTTGTCTGTATGCATTGCAGCCACTTTGCAAAGTGGACCTAACAAAAGCAATGAGATGAACAAGCTGTTTTTGTGAGAACTGATTAAGAAGTACTTATTGGCTTGGACATTGGGCGATCTCCTCCACATTATTTGAAGATATGGAAGTTGCTTTACTGTATGCATCTTGGTAAACACTACTACCAACATATTTGGACACTTGTTCTCAGTATCTCTTGGCTGTGGGAGTCTGCATGGGGTGACAAGATTGCTCAGCGGTTAGCACTGCTGCATCACAGCGCCAAGGACCCAGGTTCGATTCCCGCCTCGGGCAACTGTCTGTGTGGAGTTTGCACATTCTCGCCGTGTCTGCATGGGTTTCCTCTGGGTGCTCCGGTTTCCTCCCACAGTCCAAAATGTGCAGGTTAGGTGAATTGGCCATGCTAAATTGTCTGTAGTGTAATGTAGGGGAATGGATCTGGGTGGGTTGCCCTTCGGAGGGTCAGTGTAGACTTGTTGGGCTGAAGGGCCTGTTTCCACACTGTAAGTAATCTAATTAGTCAGAGGGAAATGGGTCTGGGTGGATTACTCTTCAGAGGGTTGGTATGGACATGTTGGGCCGAAGGGCCTGTTTCCACATTGGAGGGAATCTAATTATGTATACTGTCCATGAAGCTTTTGGCTTCTTACCTCAAAGTAAAGTTCTTCCAATCCTGACATACTTAATATTTGTTTACAACTTGCGTTACAAGTTATGAAATTCAATGCATTGATGTAATCTAAGACCTCTCTTTTTATATGCTTCTTCAAGTAAGATGCTTACTCCTAATTTTTCTTTCAGATATCAATATCCTATTATTTGAATATATCTTTATAGTACAAAATATTATACATTCAGCTAGGTGGGCAGACAATATATTACTGTCACTCCAAACTGGTATCTCCAATGGTGCAGCACTCCTTCAGTTAAACTCAGTCCTGAAAATGGGCTTCAACCCAATATTTTAAGATCTTCTGACATATGTGCAACCAATTAAGCAAAACTTAAATTTACAGATCACTAATATGTTCCCAAAATTTCTGAATTTAGTGCCTAAGTAATGCCTGATAGCAATAACTCACCAGTAGTTACTGAAAACAATTCTTATTCAGTAATCATAAGTTTTCTTAGGTAATAAATGGCTGCAGTTTTTCCATTCCTAATATTTCTTCATAAATCTTATTTCATAGTCAGCTGCTCATATTAATTTATACTGTATGAAGCAGGTCAAATGAGCAAACACTGTGTTTAAAAAAAGTGAAAGATTAAGTATTAATATGTAAACTCACTGAATTGCCATGAATTTTCAAAGCTTGGAGTGCTTCTTGGCAAATGAAGTGAATTTGTACATTTTGGGCTTTTATTGCCTTGGAGGTAGTTTCTTCCCCAATTGTCATTTGATACTTAATGTGTCATAATTAAGATTTAATTGAAAAAAGGTTTCCAGTGGGTTGCCTTTCAACATAGAAGGCCCGAATTCAATGAAGTCATAATGCTATAATGACAGTAGTCATGAGCTAAACTAATGATTTCAGCCCTTTAGAAGTAAAACATTTCTTAAAAAAGAATGCAATGAGCTACAAACAATGGAATGAAGATAATATTGACAATAATCCTTTGGTCAATGGCCAGTTGTCCTTTGTTATCAAAAGCAGACTGTTCTAAGTAGCAATTGGAATCCCGGCAGGCTCGCAGATTTACAATGATACAGGTTTGTTGTTTGTACTTGCTTACTTAACCTTCAGTGACCATTATTTCTGGTACAGAATGAAAGATAAATGTTTTAAGGTGAGGTATGAACAAATCTCTAGTTAAGCAATAAGACTGCTCACAGGCCTGTTTGTGAAGTGAGGTCTGTTTATACCAGGTTAGGAACATCTATTACTGAGGGCAGTCTCCATTTAGCTACCTATTTAGCTGGAGATCATTTGAAGTAATGAAAACTTCAAAAAATGAAAAACTCATCCTATTTTTGCATCCATCTTCTCAGCTCTGGGAATATAAATAAAACTGAAGATGAATCTCTTTTGAAGAACATTTGGTACAGTTCAACTTTCAGATAGTTGAGCTCTCCTTTCATTCTTACAAACCAAGATCTTTTCCAAGACTATAAACCGGTAAACAATCAACATCTCAGGGTGAATATTATGTATAATATAACCATTCTACTTCTAAAAGTAAATGGTCCACTTCTAACTATGTTATTTTTCAGCCAAGACTCCAGTTGTGTGAACAAGAGTTATGCATTTGTTTTATGATTCTTCAATTTTGTTTTAATGCAATCTCATTTAAAAAAAAATATTTTGGAATAGAAATCTCCTTTGTGCCATGATTTTTGGATATAAAGCTAAAATGATTCCTGCTCTTTCTGGTTTCATCTAGTATACTATGGGCCAAATTGCAAGTTTAGCAATGATGAATGTTAATACGAGCAAACCGACTCCTGCTTATTATATTGTATGAGCACTCAATACTATAGATTTCCTAGCACTATTCTCTTTCAGGTGAAGGATCTACAGGGTCTGCTTGGTCAAATGTGATAGGCAGAAAACCAATTGGTTATTGAATGAGAAAAGGCTTTTCCCTTAAACATGATGTTGTTTGTTACATGATAGCAATAATGTACAAGGTATATTGATGACATTGACATTATTATAAAGATTGTGAGAAAGACCAAGTGAATGATCTCATTCCTTCAAGATTCTAGTCTGTTCTCCCACCTGATCTATATGACATTATCGGTGTGGGTGCTGCGCTCCTAAATATTAACTTTTTTGATGCCTTTCAGCCTTATATGATAAAGAGATTTAAGTGAACATGTGGGTACCTGTTATAGAGAGAAAGAAGTTTTTTTTCAAAAAATGTGCATAAGATACAGAGCAGTATGTTGGACTCAGTTAGTTTGATAGGTAGGCAGTGTTACAGAATGGCAATTACAGTTCATGTTCCATCTCCGTCCTTGTTGAGCTAGCTCAAGATCTCCCTCCTTGCCTTGCCCTATGCTTGATGTAGAGTGATGCCTCACAAGGTATCTAACACTTGACTCTTCCAAATAGAAAGAGATCCCTTGTGGATGATGGCTAATTACCAATTAAAAGGCAATGCTTAAAGTAGCTCCTACCTATTCAGGAAAATAATCTAATCCAAACAAGACTCAGGAGTCGAGCTTTTCTGTTGGAGCCAGTGAACTCCGAGTAAAATCTAAGCAACTCCAGTGAAATGAAAACAGCACTGTGCAAACCAGTCCACTGGCTCTTCTCCATCCACACTCAATTGGCGATTCCCCTGCTGGAAGTTTCTAATGTTTTCAACAATGTACGGTTGGAAGAAGTGAATTTTCATGGAAATACTTTGTCTGACATATTTTCCATCTTGGGGAAAGTTGTGGTATTATGGTAATATCACTGGACAAGTAGTTCAGAAACTCAGCCTTCTGTTGTGGGGTCACGGGCTCAAATTCCCCTGTAACAGAGGGTGAAATTTTAATTTAAAAAGTAACTGGACATAGCCTAATGGCTACCAGATGACCATTGTTGCTTGTTGTTAAAAATCCTTCCCGTTCACTCTTGTCCCCAGTCCACAGCAATGCGCTTCGCTCTTATCTTCCCACTGGGCAATTAGGAATGGGCAATAAATGCTGGCACAGGCAGCAATATTCACATTCCACAAACAAATTCAAAAAGAATTGTGCTGTGGCAACTGTTTGAGAATGAGTTATTCAGACCTTCGTCAAGATTCAGACCTTCGTCAAGATTCAGACCTGAATTTACGTTACCTTTAAGCAAGAATTATGATCAGACCGTACATGATGGGGTGGCTAGACAGCAGCATGTTTGTACTGTACAGGTTCTAAACTCATAGAGTACTAGCTCATGAAAGCTGAGGCCAACACACCACATCATGGGCTCATTTATATATTCCTTAAACCCTATCTCTGCAGCATTCACCCCACTTTCAGTTTTGCTAAGTACAGCAAGGAACCCTTTCAAATTTAAAGGCTTGAAAATTCCATGAAATAAATCACAAGGCCTACTTAAAATATACTTTTTGGGTCTTCTTTCAAGTTAAACCACAACTCCAAGACCAATAGTCAACTTCTCTGAGAAGACCAAAGATCCTTCTGAAATTATGATAACTGGTTTCTGGCTGTTTAATCACTGATGGGTAAGAGCAATATCATGCATCAAGGTCTGTCACACTGCACCTCTGTGGTTGATCCAGGTCACTGTATTGACTTGCTTTTGGATTGGCATCTTAATCTCATTGTTTTAAATGTTAACAGGGTCACTTTAAAATCTGTAGAAGAGAGAACATTTCAAGGATCAAATGTTTATAAGTAATTAAAAAAGGTATCCGTTATAGTTGCATGAAATAAAGAAAATTAAATCAGGAAACTTTTGTTAACACCAAATGTATTATTTGTATCCCAGAAAGCCAACTGGAGAGAATGTAGAAGTTATTCAGCTGGGAGTGCATATGTTCTCAGGGAACCTCTGTTTTGGTAAAATGAAAGCAATCCTTCATCCACTTTCTTTTGATCCTAATGGAGCATCTACAGATGAAATGAGAGTTCTTCAACTTTGCTATTTTACTCAACAACCTGAGTACTGTCAACAATGCCCTTGTACTTTCCTTGGATGTAGCTGTTCTTAAAATAGGAAATGGTTTCGAGCTATCAATATCCACTTGGTGGATATGATGCCAAACTGACCTCTTTGTGTGATCCCGTCTGCATTTCTTTCCATGACTGTGCATTCCTTTGTCAATCTTCATGTTCAGAAGTGGAGTTTTTTTGCTTGGAGCTGTCATAGTTTTAATCAGCCTTTTTAGTTTATAAGAAAATATATTAATGCATTTCTTTTGGGAGCTGAGTTTCTGAATGAAAGTGCTATTTTCTAAACTGATGCAGACTCCAACCAAATGCAAATGTCAACATGTATATTGTGACACTCATTTAAACATAGAACTTGTAGATTGGATGATGTGTTTGTTTAGTTTTAATACGATAAAAAAAGAAAAAATTGGCATGTGTTTAATATCTTTCATGACTTCAAAATATCCCAAAAGGCTTGACTCACAATGGAATACTTGTAAATTTAGTTGCTGTTTTAATGTAGAAGGTTGCAGTACACCTGCAAATAGTAATATGATAATCTTTTTCTGTTTTTAGCAATGTTGGTTAAGGATACAGGGAAACTTCACACTGCTTCTATAAAATAATGCCATTTGACCTTTTGCATACACCACAGATGAAGATGGAAGCTTGATCCTTTGTGTTTACTGTAATATGCTCCTCACCATTAGCACAATCTGAAGTAAGTCCATTATGCTTGCTTCTAGTCATATGACTTTTGGCTGATCTGCCTCAGGCGATGCCTCTTCATAACTCTGTCATACTCTCTTATGTTCAGAAGGTAACCCTGAGCATTCACAGTTTCTGTTTTGGTGCAATCACTGTTGATCTATTAATAGATGAGATAAAGCATGTTGCTCAAAATTTCTGATTCATCTGGGGCTGACCTTGACCCTACTGCCCCAAAAAAATCAGTTGAAATAGAAAGTAATTGTCTATTTAGGTGTGCAGGAATTTGCTCAGTTTATATTGGCACAGATTGTTAGTAATTATGTAGAACAGATATAAAGCAAATAAGATCTAGCAGTCAGTGTTGATTCAACCCTATACCTTTGTGTATAAAGTCAGTGTATATCCAGAGTTCCAATATGTTTGCAAATTTCAATCATGAACCAGCCCTTAAGAGGCATGTAATCAATCTGGAAAACAAATTGTTTCTTTTTAGCAATTTTCTTTCCCATTCAAGCCAACCCAAAAGAAACTCACACTCTACCCAAGTTATGAACTTGGGTCTTGAGTATCTGATAATCTTTCACCTTTCTTTAGAGCAAAGAATAAATATAGCGGGGAGAGTGTAAACTAATTTCATTTTCAATTTACCTGTGTTCATATGTCTGATGAGCTCAGTCACAAAATCACTAGTGTATCATTTTAAAAACAGAGATTTTCCATAGGGACAGGCAACAAACAAATTAATCTGATCGTCTTCATTGATTAAACAATTTCAAGTAGACATTCAATTTGTATTCCATTCATATGACCATCTGATTCTGTTGCCAAGTTTCCAACGGTTGTGTTTATTAATTGTGTATAGCCCACTCAAATACTGTATAAAGCATCTTTATCTGGTGAGAATAAGGCAGTGCAGCACTCTGTTGTATGATGTAAGTAAGTATGTTCCACCTAGAACTGATGTGTGTTAGCTTCAAACTCTAACTGGATCAAGCCTATAGTTCTGGCGGACATACGTAATTTCTATAAGATAAGTTCATATGGTGGAATAGTTATGGTCAAATTGGTGTGTGTGTGTGTGTGTGTTTTAAGGGTTGTCAATGCTGGGAAATAGAATGTTCCCAGAACACAATTGCCCAGCACAACTTAAAATGTCAACTGTCTTTGACTTGAATAGTAAGCCTTTATTTAAACCTCAACAATTCTTCTACACTGAGGATTTTAACAGACTTCACTATCATGTGGTTTGTAGTCCCTCTGAGTAAAACTGTTGGGCTAATATTAAGCAATTTCTTATCGTGGAGACTTTTAGTATACAGAACAAGCTTGGTTAACTGAACATCAATTATTTGAATTTCAGATTATCTGAATAAGTTCTCAAGATTGCTTAAAAAAGTTATCCATTTTCTAACAATCAGTATCTGAGCAATCAGTTATCCAAACAATCAATTATTCAAGCAAAATACTCCCTGCCCATCCCATTTGGATAATCGAGGTTGCTCTGTACTCATTTTGTATTCATCAGGAATCAGATTAAGACAACTCAAGTTCATTTCACTCAAGATACTTAATATCAACAGAGATATTTATCATTTTAATATGAGGTAGGTTTGAATACTAGTGACTGATATGAAGGCAGAGCCCATCATGCTAATCAATAGTGAGTTTCATTATTCAGAGAAGTACGTGACATTTGGAGAGCTGTTCCCTCCGTCACTGCCGCAGATGTCAGCTCAGTTTTCCTGAGAGTCAACCCAAGGAAAGTGATAGGCTCGCATGGAGTCCCCGGCCATGCACGTGGACCAGCTGGCGGAGGTATTCACTGACATCTTCAACCTCTCCCTCCCGCAAGCTAAAGTTCCCACTTGCTTCAAGAAGACCACCATCATCCCAGTACCAAAGAAAACACATGCAAAGTGCCTTAATGACTACCATCTAGTGGCTCTGATCTCTATAATCATGAAGTGCTTCAAGAGTCTGGTCATGATTCACATCACCTCCAGTATCCCAGCCTGCCTCAATCCCCTACAATTTGCCTATTAACATAACAACAGGTCCACAGCGGATGCAATTTCCCTCGCTCCATACTCATCCCTGGAATATTTGGAGAACAAAGACACCTACATCAGACTCCTACTCATTGACTGCAGCTCTGCCTTCAACACCATAATCCCATTCTGATTGACTGCAATACTCTGGCTCGGCCCTCTGCAACTGGATCCTCAACTTCCAAACCCACAGACTGCAATCAGTGAAGATAGACAACTGTACCTCCTCTATGAAAACCCTCAACACTGGAGCTTCCCCCCCCCCCCCCCCCCGCCCAAGGATATGTTCTCAGCCCCCTACTATACTCCCTGTACCCCTACCGCTGTGTAGCCAAATTTTGAATGAACGCTATCTATGCTGTTGATACCACTGCGGGGAGAAGGATATCGAACAACAATGAGTCAGAATACAGGAAGGAGATAGAGGGCTTGGTGTCATAGTGCAATAACTACTTGTCTCTCAATGTCGGCAAAACAGAAGAACCAATCATTCCCTTCAGGAAGAATGGAGGAAGACACACCCCTATCTACATTAACAGAGCTAAGATGGAGAGGGTCAAGAGCATTAAGTTCCCAGGAGTGACGATAACCAATAACCTGTCTTGGACTTCCCTTGGACAGAGGAAGCTCGATTATCCATATATCAGATTATCCGAATAACAGATTATCCGAAGAAGATTTCAAAGTCCAACAAAAATGTTACATCAAAGAAGAAGGTGTATCTGATTTACCTGTACTGAAGACGATGTGAAAACACTGACAAAA
The DNA here is from genome assembly GCF_047496795.1 of Chiloscyllium punctatum. NCBI lineage: Eukaryota > Metazoa > Chordata > Chondrichthyes > Orectolobiformes > Hemiscylliidae > Chiloscyllium > Chiloscyllium punctatum. Next base: position 65,311,701 of record NC_092757.1, read on the forward strand.
ACAAAGAAACACAAACAGCTCAAACATCAAAGACTGGACTTTTTTAGGTAAGCGATGTTACACAGCCCTTTGCAGGAGTAAGTGTTTTACAGTATTCCCGGCACCTTACCTGGTTGTTCATTTAAAACAAAGTGGCCGAGAACGTAAACACATGCGTGAGGTGGGGCTTCCGTCCTTTCTATCGCGAGACTGGGTTCCCGGAAACTGACACTGTCTTGCTATTATAGAAGCTGTTTGGGACTTTGTTTAATGCTGGGATTTCATGGCAAGGGTTTAGTTCTTTTCATTTTAACTAGTAATTTGCAGAATGCAAAGACTAGTTTGTTTAAATGGCAGTCATTAAAATTATAGATTTAAACAAATTCTCTGGTAGAGCATGGCATTAGATCAGTATGGCTTCCCCTGTTTAAGCTAAAATCAATTATCTGAATAATCAATTATCCAAATGAAATAGTGCCCGCCCATCTCATTCGAGATGGCTCTGTAGATGTCATGGTCAAGAAGGCACAACAACGTCTCTTCTTCCTTAGGCAGCTCAGGAAATTCAGCAGGTCCCTAAGGACCCTCACCCACTTCGACAGATACATCACAGAAAGCACACTGTCAGGGTACATAATGGCCTGGTGTGGTAACTGCTCTGCCAGGACCGTAAAAAACTACAAACGATTGTGTGCACAGCCCAGACCATCATGAAAGTCAAGCTTCTATCCATGGACTTCATTTACATTTCTCATTGCTGCAGAAAGGCTGCCAACATCATCAAAGACCCCTCCCACCTTGATAATCTCCTACCATTCTCCAACCTCTTCTGTCAGGCAGAAGATACAGAGATTTGGACACACGTCAACAGGTTGAAGAACAGCTCCTTCCCTGCCTTTATTAGACCAATGAATAGACTCTCTAGCTTCAAATAATGTTCATCTTGTTAATATTGATCTTGCTTTGCTGACCTCCTGTGCAGTATAGATTAGATTACCTACAGTATGGAAACAGGCCCTTCAGACCAACCAGTCCACACCAACCCTCTGAAGAGTAACCCACCCAGTCCCATTTCCCTCTGGCTAATGCACCTAACACTACACTCAACTTAGCATGGCCAATTCACCTGACCTGCACATCTTTGGACTTGTGGGAGGAAACCGGAGCACCCAGACGAAACCCACACAGACATGGGGAGAACATGCAAACTCCATGTGAACAGTCACCCACAGCTGGAATCGAACCTGGGACCCTGGTGCTGTGAGGCAGCAGTGCTCACCACTAAGCCACCATAACACCCTTATAACCTGGATGCCTTGCTCTGTCTAAGCACCCTATGATCTGAGTGTCCTTGTTTGCTGTGATTTGCCTGCAGTTCTCGCAAAACAAAGCTTTTCTCTGTACTTTGGTACATGTGACTACAATAAATCAAGCTAAATTAAACATGCTAAATTAACACAGGTCATGGAACATTTTCTAGAACAGGGGTTCTCAATGTTTTTGTTTGCCCATTCAGTATTATAAAATTTTACCTACCTTCTATAAGAAAATACAAATGTTGTACTATGTAAACATTAGTTATACAATGACAATAGCCAAACACTACATGGCCTTGTACATTATATGCTTAATAATTAACTGTCAAGTGGGTTCCAACAGTAATTAGCTAATAGTTGCGCACAAATTAGACATTTCAATTGAAGTACTTCTCCAGTTACTGTCAAAACAAAAACTGAAATTCGAATGGCTATCTTTGTTTTTTCTTGTTAATCGCACCTTTTTAAAAAACTCATACCATCATCTCAGCGGCAATGTCAAAGGAAAATCATTCAGTGTGCCTCAATGACTACTGCCCAGTGGATCCTACCTCCATACTTATGAAGTGCTTTGAGAGGTTAGTCATGATTCACATCAACTCCAGCCTATTGAATTACCTTGATCCTTTGCAATTCGCCTCCTGGCCTTCTGTCATCCCTGGAGCATCTGAATACCAAGAATACCCAAATCAGGCTCATACTTATTGACTTCAATTTGGCCTTCAACAGCATAATTCCAAACAAACTTAGCTCTAAACTCCGAGACCTAGGTCTCAGCTCCTCTCTCTGTAACTGACTCCTCAACTTCCTGACCCTATTTGCTGCAAATAGAAATAATAGGCAACAACACCCTTCTCCATGATAATCCTCAAGACCGGTGCTCCACAAGGCTGTGAACTCAGCCCATTACTATAATCTTCATACACTTACGACTGTGTGGCCAAATTCTGCCCCAACTCCATTTACAAGTTTACTGATGACACCGCTGTTATAGGTCAAATCTCAAACAACGAGACAGAGTCCAGGAAAGAGATTGTGCACTTAGCAACATGACATAGAGACAACAATCTTTCCATCAACATCAGCAAGTGAAGGAACTGGTCATTTACTTCAGAAAATGGCATGGAGGGCAAGCCCCTGTCTGATCAATGCAGCAGAGGTGGAGATGATTGAGAGTGTCAAGTTCCTGATCACCAACAATCTGTCCTGGTCCACCCCCATCGAAGCAATGGTCAAGAGAGCCCAACAACATCTCTACTTCCTCAGGAGGCTAAGGATCTTTGGCATTTTTATAGATGCACTGGAGAAAACAAGCTATCCGGATGTATCATGGTCTGGCAACCAGTCTTCTCAAGACTGCAACAAACTAGAGAGTCGTGAACACAGCCCAGTCCATCATGCAAACCAACCTTCCATCCACTGACATCAGCTATACTTCCTGCTTCCTTGAGAAAGCAGACCACATAATCAAAGACCCCTCCCACCCTGGTTATACTCTTTTCTATCCTTTTCTATCAGGTGTAAGATATAAAAGATTGAATAAAGGTTCAAACAGATTCAAGAACAGCTTCTTCCTTGTTATTATCAGACTTTTGAATGGATCTCTCAAAAATCAATTCGGATTAATTTTCTCTCTCTGCAGCTTCCTTGCAACTTCTCTGTGGCTGAAACACTGTATTCTGCACTCTGTTCTGCTACCCTGATGAACCTTGTTCAGTATGATCTCCCTGTATAGCACAGAGAACAATACTTTTCACTATTTCTCAGTACATGTGACATCAATAAATCAATCACCCACTCAGTGGTCTTCAGCATTTGGCTTGATTCTGAGTAAGGGTGTTCTGTATCATCAGTCTGTTGGTTGTTTGGTAAAAGCTAAGTATGCAACCAAAAAAAAAATCCAGATCTGATAATTATTGAGTAAATTTACAGTAATTTATCATATTCCTGTGATCAATTTTGATTTTGTTGAAATAGCTCCATTACAACATATGTGAAGAGAATATACTGCACAACTTCAGAGCAATGTCAATATCTACTCTTGCAACTTTTAATGAGCATGCACCAGTTGTGATGGATATAAATGGCAGCCTTTGCCCAACTGCCAAGAATTTAAAAAAATCACAAAGTATCTCATTTGATTTGAGAATGGCAGCTGCCAAATAATTTTAATGAACAAAAAAGCATTCATTTCCTTTGGAACCTCTCTCACCCACCCTCAACCATTTCCCTCCATTCCTCAGTTGAGAACTTCTCTTTAAGATCATCTGACATTGATCTGGAGGAAAGCTTCCACTAGCTACTGACAGTGTTGTTTTACATCTTTCAGTTCAAGAACTAGACAGTCTGAATCAAAATTGTCTGCTTGAGTACTGCATTCTCTGAAAAGATAATTGAAGGGATATTTTCTCTAGGCTCTGGCAGCCAGTTATTTCTTCTGACTTTCCTTCATTGCAGTGAATCGTAGCTGCTTTATGCTCATAGGTTAGCACAGCACTTTAAAAAGGTCATTCTCTCTTAACACAAAAAGAGGTTCAAGTGTGAAAAGCACAACATTGTCAACTGTGCTTTTTTTTGACACACAAGTTGCCCTCAACTCAAAGAAGAGAATATTTCTTGCAGTAATATCAGAATCAACATATGCATTGTGAGACTTCAAGATTAATTTCCTTTCCTAAATCTTTTTTTATTCTCCCTATAGGTCATGAAAGGTGTTATCTAAATGTAAGTCTTTCCTAAACAAAAGTTTGTATCAGCAAATCAACAGGAACGCTGGGTGAGCCTGCAGCTGGTGTTCAGTTTGGTTCTCATCCTGATACTAAACCTGCAATAATTTACCACAAACTCTTCAAAAGACAGGTGATTAAAAAGGGTAGTTGGACTCACTTCAACAATAACCCTATCTTGTGACTGTGTGAGTGTGTGCTTTCATATTAATCCATGATTCTCACACACACAAAAGGCCAATGAAAAGAACTGAAGGCTTTTGGCTTTAGTGTTGCTGTAGAATTAATAATTGCGCAGTGGTAGCAACCTCTTCCTGTCCCCCTTAATGTGCATTCTTTAGCTGTGCCTGAGTAAAAATGGTTGAAGTGTACATAATGCATTCTCTATTCTGTTATGATTTATAATGACCATTAGATGTTGAGCACAAAATGAGATCTTAATTTAGATATTAAACAGGCTGGCTTGCCTGGAATAGATAACAGCTTTGACTACCTGGTGGCAGGATCGTTTGAAATCAACCTCTGAATTCCAGTGAAGAGAAGCAAACACATCTCAGGCCCAAGAATTGCTCAGCGGTTAGCATTGCCACCTTGCAGTACCAGTGACCTGGGTTTGAATCCAGCCTTGGGTGACTGTGTGGAGGTTGCACATTCTCCCCATGTCTGTGTGGGTTTCCTCCAGGTGCTCTGGTTTCCTCTCACAGCCTGAGGATCTGCAGGTTAGATGGATTGGCCATGCTTGTCCCACAGTGGCCACACATGTACAGGCTAGGTAGGTTAGCCATGGGGAATGCAGGGTTATTGCGATAAGGTGGTGGCTCTCAGTGGATGTTCTTCAGAGGGATGGCGTGGACATTACAGGCCAAATGGCCTGCTTCCACACTGTAGGGATTCTATGAAACATTTTCAATGAAGCAGGTCAACCCTAATCCACAAAAGTCCATGTTGAGTAACCATCAAAGCTTTGTTGATACTAGACCAACCTGGGTTGTACTTTTTACACTTCAATGAATATAAAATAAAAATATTCCATTTCTCCTTGGTGTTGTAAAAGCTGAAACAGGTTCCTGGTTAATATAGCAAATCAATAGGTACATTAACATATGAGAGCAATAATAAAGGTTTCTGCATGAACTCTGGTGTGAATATTTTTGTTCTGCAAGTTGTCATTTCCACTTGTGTGAGAAGTATGAGTGGTCACAATATAAAATCTATCACAGCACAGTATAGGGGACAAGATTCAGAGATAGCAGGACTGATAATGCCATACATAGTAGTCATTTGTCAGAATCTCTTTGAAGAGATTTCTTGTCAGATTAGTAAATCCTCCTGTCAGCTCTTCAGTGTCTGACATCAATGAAAGGTTATGCTACTAAACTATTATATCTTGTTTCAGATGAGTGCACAATGGAATATATATATGTCAGGAGACTTTGAAAAATGTGCCAATGATAAGGCATTTAACTAGGCAATAGCTGCCTGACTGAGACTCACCATTTTATTTTACTTGCTTTTGTTCAACATTGAAATTAGAATGGGTTCAAAAGTAATAAAGACTTGTGTTACTCCATAGAAATTGAATGAAGTGATTATATTTCATGCCAGAAGGAAAGTATATTTTACCAACGACTGACAAATTTACCCACCTACACTTCCACAGGCAAATTTATACAGTTTGAAGAGCCTTAGGAATTAAGATATTATTTGTGGAAAGCTGGAGGTGGCATCAAATTAAATTAAATACAGATACAATTTACTTTGGAGTTTGTGGCATCAAAATATTGACTATGCAATAGGTTTGCTTTATTTTGTGGGCTGCTCAGGTTCAATTTTTTTTCAGTTTAGAAGAAATGTATTCAGTAAACTATTCATTTGCACAATGGCTTCTCTTACATCATTGACAATGCTTGGCTGAACTCAGCTTAAAATATTAATTTTTTTATTACAATTGAAGCTAATGTTTTCTTCTCTTCTTTCCGATGATAAGGGCAATATGTCCACCCTCTTGCATGAACATAAAGGATTCCCACAACATATTTTTAAGAAAGGGGCTTATTGCTGGTGCTGTGAATAATATTTATCCTTCAAGCAAGCCTTCTTGAAGAAGTTTGTCTAATTATTTGCTGTATCTTTTGTGGTATCATGTTTTGGGGAAATTGTCTGCTCACCACCCTACATTACAATATTAATTACACTTTCAGCATTTCCAATCCCTTATAGGAGTTGATGTGGGGCTAATGCAATGTGGCCATTGGATGATTTAGGTGTGGAGGGCTGTTTTCATTGAAATTATTTTACTAAATCATTATTACATAATTGGAAGTAAGCTGGCGCCGGATATAGTTGACTCCTTGTGAGCTCCTGCATGTAGATCTAAGTTTCTATTTCCTACAATCGTTCTACACTCTTTAACCTTAATAGCTTACTTTTAAAAATTATTAATAGCTATGTTTTATCTAATGTAACAGTTTCTGCACTACCATTGTTAGAACACTGAATGGACTTACAAACTCTTCACATTCGCCTGTACCTGTGTTTTTGTTTTTGTCGCTGTTAACTCTGTGATCTGCCTGTATTGCTCGCAAGACAAAGCTTTTCACTGTGCCTCAGTATACGTGACAATAAATTCAATTCAGTCACATGGTCTTAACACGACTGTGTTCACAAAGAGTAGGACAAACGCAACCCAACTAATTAATGCCCAACGAGTCTACTGTCAGTCACCAGTAAAGTGTGGGAATTTCTTGATGTCAGTGCTATCAAGCAATGGTTAGACAAAAGTAACTTGTTCACTGATATTCAGTTTGAGTTACACCCCACACCAATCAGCTTAATACTTCATTACAGCTGTTGATTCAAATAAAAGGAGTGATATTCAGAGGTGCAATAAGAATGGCCATCTTTGACATCAAGGCAACGTTTGACCAAATGCTATATCAAAGAGCCGTAGCAAAACCAGGGTCAACATGGATCAGGTGAAAAAGATCTCTTCTAGTGCATAAATAGCTAATACAAGTGAAAATGATCTCAGTCCATGGACATTTCTACAGGAATTCCTCACGGTAGTTTCCTAGCCTCAACCATCTTCGGTTGCTTCATCAATAAGCTTCTTTCCATCAAAAGGTCACAAGGACATGGATAGAGCAGAGACAGGAATTGCTGTTGCAGGTTCTGGGATTCAGATGTTTCAGTAAGAACAGAGAAGATGGTAAAAGAGGGGGAGGTGTGGCATTGTTGATCAGGGACAATATTACAGTTGTAGAAAGGATGTTTGGGGACTCGTTAACTGAAGTAGTATGGGCTGAGGTTAGAAACAGGAAAGGAGAAGTCACCATGCTGGGAGTTTTCTATAAGCCTCCGAATAGTCCTAGAGATGTAGAGGAAAGGATAGCAAAGATGATTCCTGATAGGAGTTACAGAGGCAGGGTAGTTGTCATGGGGGACTTCAACTATCCAAATATTGACTGGGATCACTACAGTGCGAGTACTATAGATGGGTCAGTTTTTGTCCAGAATGTGCAGGAGGGCTTCCTGACACAGTATGTAGACAGGCCTACAAGGGGTGAAGCCACTTTAGATTTAGTACTGGGTAACGAGCCTGGCCAGGTGTTAAATTTGGAAGGAGGTGAGCACTTTGGAGACAGTGATCACAATTCTGTCAGGTTTACTTTAGTGATGGAAAGGGATAGGTGTACTCCACCGAGCAAGAGTTACAGCTGGGGGAAGGGAAATTACGATGCAATTAGGAAAGATTTAGGAAGCGTAGAATGGGGAAGGAAACTGCAGGGGATGAGCACATTAAAATATGGAGCTTATTTAAGGAAAAGCTCCTGTGTGTCCTAGATAAGTATGTACCTGTCAGGCAGGGAGGAAGATGTAGAACGCGTGAGCCGTGGTTTATTAAGGAAATGGAATCCCTGGTCAAGAAGAAGAAGAAGGCTTATGTTAGGACAAAATGTGAAAACTCAGTTAGGGTGCTTGAGGGTTACAAGGAAGTCAGGAAAGACCTAAAAAGAGAGCTCAGAAGAGCCAGGAGGAGACATGAGAAGTTGTTGGCGGATAGGATCAGGCAAAGTCTAATGGTAAGATTCTTGGGAGTGCAGATGAGCAGAGAGATCTCGGTGTCCATGTACACAGATCCCTGAAAGTTGCCACCCAGATTGACAGGATTGTTAAGAAGGCATACAGTGTTTTTGCCTTTATTTATAGAGAGATTGAGTTCCAGAACCAGGAGGTTATACTGCAGCTGTACAAAGCTCTGGTACAGCCACACTTGGAGTACTGTGTACAGTTCTGGTCACCGCATTATAAAAAGGATTTGGAAGCTTTGGAAAGGATACAGAGGAGATTTACTAGGATATTGCCTGGTATGGAAGGAATGTTTTACGAGGAAAGGCTGAGGGCCTTGAGGCTGTTCTCGTTAGAAATAAGAAGGTTGAGAGGTGACTTAATAGAGACATACAAGATAATCAGAGGGTTAGATAGGGTGGACAGGGAGAGCTTTTTTCCAAGAATGGGGACGGCAAACACGAGGGGACAAAACTTTGAAGTGAGGGGAGATAGGGATAAGACAGATGTCAGAGGTAGTTTCTTTACTCAGAGTAGTAAGGGTGTGGAATGCTTTGCCTGCAACTATAGTAGATTCGCCAAGTTTAAGTGCATTTAAGTCATCATTGGACAGGCATATGGACATACATGGAATAGTGTAGGTGGGATGGGCTTCAGATTAGTATGACAGGGCGGCGCAACATCGAGGGCCGAAGGGCCTGTACTGCACTGTAATGTTCTATGTTCGATGTTCTATGTTCTAAGTGGGGATGATTGCTGGTGACTCATATTGCACAACTGACTGACGTCAAATGTAGATCAAATGCAAACCTTTCTATGACCAGAGCTATGGCAAATCAGACGATACACCTGCTGAAAGTAAGGCTTTCCTGCTTGGAGCTGTCTGCAGTGGGGTGGGGGGGATCTTACATTGTGGTCCAGACAGACTTTGCCACATAATCTTTGCCTGCTGTGTTCTTTACAACTGAGCAGACAAAAGGAGGATTTGATGGAGCTTGATGAATTCTGAGGAGAAAGATAAAGGCATTGAGCAGAAGGAGCATCACCATTTGCAAGATTGAGTGCAGTGATGTTGCATACTATAAATTAGATGGGTCTTAAATGGCCAGTTCCAGTCAATGAGAGCTCGCTGCAGTGATCACACATTGACTCTAAAATTGTGTTCCTCAAAAGACAAATAATCCATTTATTTTCAGAGAAGCAAATGCAACTTCTGTTTATTTTCATTTGCTTTTGCTGTTGCTGATTAAAAAGGAATAGCTTAAAAGATTTGAAGGCTTTCCTGTACATGATGGTCCCACACTGAACAGTGAGACATTGCTGGGCTATAATGGGCATAGGGGCAAGGGAAGCTTAGACAGGCTTGGAAGATGGGATAGAATCATGGAGTCATTCAGCACAAAAACAGACCCTTCGGTCCAACAAGTCCATGCCGACCTCAATCTCAAACTAAACCAGTCCTACCTTCCTGCTCTTGGCCCACATCCCTCCAATCATTTGTTATTCATGAACTTAATTAAATGTCTTTTAATGTTGTAACTGTACCTATATCCACCATTTCTCTGGAAAATCATTACCTTGAACCATGCACCATGTAAAACAATATTTTCATATTTTTTGAAAAACTTTCTCCTGTCATCTTAAAAACATGCCCCCTTGTACTGAAATCCACCATTCACCTTACCCATACCCCTCATGATTTTATAAACCTCTACTGAGTCACCCCTCAATCTCCTACGCTCCCGTGAAAGAAGTCCCAGCCCATCAATCTATTCAGGGATGTGGCTAAGGACAGATAAGTTGTATGTTTGGCAGCTTAAACAGTGCCAGGTCTAGGACTTTGAAGTTGTGTGTGCAATGAAGTGTTGGCTGTGCCACCCATCTGCACTGAGAAACATTGGTTTGCGGCAACTTTCCCATGAAGCGCACAGTGAAGGGGAACTTCGGAGAGCTGACACTTGCTGGTTGCACAAATGCGAATTCCTGGCACCAGGGTCAATGGGATGTCCCAGCACTGCCAAAAACCTCTGGCTGCAGCAATTGGATCAATCAGACTGGCATCAGATGAGAGGGTCACTATTGTACTGTAGTACCTCGTTAATGACAACAGCACAAGAAAGATGCCTGACAAAAATGACACTGAGGCAACTTCTAATAAATTCAGCCCAAAATGTTTAAAAGGCTGAATTAAAGCTAAGTCTACCACTAGGTGAAGCACTGCATGTGCATGACCCAGAATGAGAGTGTTACAGAGCTACAGCACTGAAAAGGGACAGTGCAGAAACTGCCTGCAGTAAAGAAGGCACTGTCCTTATATTCACAGGGCAGAAACTCTGCAGCATCCCCAGCAAAGTTAAATATTCTGACTTTGAAGGTTTTAATCCTCTCGAATGTGAGATTAGAGTCTACCAGCTATTCCATCACAATTAATATTGTTCATTCGAGTGCAAACATGATTGTTTCAAAGAGATACATTTTGAAACCTGAGGGTGAGAATTAGTTAGCAACTCCACTGTCACATATTGCCAGAACCAGGATGGAAGAAGGATGACTAAACAAAGCTTGGTTTTTCTCAGTCCGCAATATCTCTGTGCTGAAATACAGCATTGATTCAGTGATGGTTAAGCTAGAAATGGAAAGGCCTCCATTGTTCTGTGAAGTGAATTCTGGAGCATGGGGTGTGGGAGTGGAGGGAGGTAGCTAACTTTAAAACTGTAAGACCTGATTCGAAAAGAATAACAATCCAGCTATGATGGGAAGCAGAGCTGCATTATATTGAGCTGAAAGTCCTTCAGGATGCTGTGTGAGTGGATTTGGTTTCAAACCAAGAGAGTTATAGACAAGAGTTAATTCCCTGATTTATTTTACATTCAAACCCTTGAATTTTCTATTTGATAATGTGTATTAACTTAGCATCTTTTGTCAAGTTATATTGGCAACTGAGATTCTTGGTGTGGGAGACTTGTACCATCTGGGCCTCTATGTGTTGTGCTAATGATTCTCAGTGGCCAGCTTTCATGGTGCTGTGCATTGGGACCACAAACTCTCTATTTTAATAGCCACCCAGGTTCTTGTGCAGGGTCATTACCAAACCAAATGTTAATTCTGTTCCACTAATCTTCTGTATATTTCTGGCATTTTCTGATTTTATTTTGCAGCACAGTACAACTAGCTTTATTTAAGCTAATTGCTTATATTAAAAATATTAAATGTTAAAGTTAGCTAAATAATTAATTCCACGTTAAGTACACAAGCTAATTGGATCTAATGAAGTGCTGCTTACTTATTGAATATGTTTGCTATTGCAGTCAGTGCTGCATTGTGTAAACTGTAATCTAACACCAGTTACAGATTCTTAAATATCCAAGAGAACTAAGCTGTGAAGAAGGGCTAATTACTCAGTAAACATCTATTTCAGGCCAGAATATACAGTACTGAGCTTTTACCTTACTGTGTCAGAAAGCATCTATAGAATTGATTATAATGGAGTTGGAAAATGGTCAGCATGTTTTTCTGGGGTGGCCTTTGAGACATTTTGCTAACTTAAAGATACAAAAGCTAGAGATGAAGATACCAACCCGAGTTAAATTGTAAAATGATTAGATAAACTAGGAAGTAAAAATTAGGTCCATGTTGTCCAACATGTTACTGTTGTGAATATAATCAATTGTATTTTTTATCAGTAAATTGAAGAAATGTGTCATACATGCTATATTAAGAAGAGTGTAAGATGAAACCAGTTACTTCACAGCCTTGGTGTCACATTCGTTCCTGACATGAGTTGCTAATATCCATAGACAAGTTATCACTCAGACTATTGATACCCACCTCTGTAACATTAACTGACTCCAATCCTATTTTATCTCAACTACTAGTGCTAGAATGCTCATTCATATTCTTCTTGCCTCCTGACTTGACTATTCCAACATACATGTGCCTGGCCTCCTGTATTCTACTCTCCGTAAACTCGAGGTCATTCCAAAACTCAGCCAACATGTGTTAATTCACAGCAAGACCTACGCTGATTCCTGAGCTACTGACATCCTGATCTTAAAATTCTCATTCTTATGTTCAAACCTCTCCGTGGTCTTGTCCTTATTGGTCTCTGTAATCTCTGTCAGCACCACAAACCTTTGAGATATCTGTGGTCCCCGAATTCTTCCCAATTTTAATTGCTCCACTATTGGCAGGCACACCTTGATCTGCTTCACCCCCAAGCTTTGTAAACTCACCCAGCATTTCTGAACCTCACTTTCCACCTAAAAGACACTCTTAAAGCCTATAGTTAGCAGATCTAATGTCATCAATGTGGTGTGCTGTCAAACTTTGCTTTATGAAGCTCATGTGAAATATCATGGGATGTTTCATTATTTTAAAGGCACTAAATAGCTAGTTTTTGTTGCTGAGCATTTGATTTAAATAATCATATTTGTGAGGTGCATACAGATGCATTTTCATCATTTTGTGTGTGTGGTGGTAATTCAATAAGGCAAAAAGTGAGTGTTTTTGATTGTTTGCATTACTGCTTATTGATTAGCTATTGGAATAATCTGTAAAATGAGTGCAAATGCTAAATTACAACATCATGGAAATGTCACCAACTATGTTTGGAGAGGGTAGATCCTAATTCTTTGGAATATACTCTGATGACCAGCAGGACAAAGCAAGTCCCACTAATAACAAGCAACCCTAACTAGGGACATCATGCCAAAGGTGAAGAGACTTCATGGGTTCTACATGGAGAGAGGGACCAGAGTGGATCATTATGTTATGCCAGTCAACAAACTCTCTGATATGTCAAAGTAATGCTCACAATTGTTGGGAAATCATGCCGTAGCAGAATCTCAAATGTTGATGGCAAAGAAAGAATCTGCAAACTGGTGCTGAATGGACAAAAATGTTTGTTAATAAGCATATATTTTCCATTCAAGTTTGTGGAAGTGGCCAGGTCCTGCCATGGCCAGTCAACAGTGTCTATGAGTTAACTTCTGATGAGATGATCTGATAGATGATATTAAAAGTCTGGAGGTTATAGCAAGTAAGGAAAGCCTATTATGAGTCTCATGTTTAACAAGGTCAGGACGTAGAAAGATGGTTTGAGATTCTGTGGCATGGTGGGTGGTATCCCTACCTCTGAGCGTAAGGCTATAGGTTCAAGTCCCACTCTAGGACCTGATTGTCAAGGAAGGTGTATTTATAAAATGACCAAACATATTGCATTAGCTTGCTAATGCTTCCACTAATGCAAGAGTGGGAAAGATTGCTGGTTAGCCTTGTGATGGAAAGAAACTGGAGTCTGTACTGTTTGTAACTCTAGATTATAATATTAATGTGAAAGTGGTTCTGATGGTTGTTCAAATTATCTCAAGCCCAAAGTTGTTATCAATTTGGTTTTAAATTAGTTTTTGAATAATCCACAATGAAGGTTTGGAGTCTTTATTTAGATGCCACTGTCCTTAACCAAGATGTGACTTTGACTTCAGAAGGATATTTTGCCTGATGTGACAAAGCTTTTGTTAGCCCACATAACATAAGAAATTGGGCTAATATGAAATTAACAGATTACACCCAAACAACACTGGGTAGCATGCTTCTCATAGCCTGTCATGCTTCAAGATCCCAATTAGGATGAAATATGGAGGATCAGGTTACATGATCTGATAAAGTAATGATATTATGATATACCTGTGAAAGGTATATGGACATAACTGACTGTGAGACATGACACAACAGGTGAAGTCAATGAGTTAAGATGTAAGTAGTGTTCAGGTTTGTGTGAGACATATGAAACTATATCTTTTTTTGAAAAATGGAATGAAACAAGACTTTTACTACTTGATCAAGTATCAGAAAGTAGATCAAGATGTACTGTGAGAGATATGGAGCTCAAGTGCGTTGAACTCTTGGATTTTGAATGATATTGATTAATGTGGAGTTGAATCAGCAGCAAAACATTTGACTGGGTTAGTTGATGAGTAGCTGAGCATACTTAGAATGAACTCTGAGAGCACATAGCACGGTGATACCTTACGTTAATGGGGAAGAGGATGAATCAGCAACTGTTCTCAGCTTCACTGGCAGACCATTAACATTAATGTTGAGAAGTGCACTGTGTCAGACTTTGTCAAAGGCTTTGGAAATGTTCAATGTGATGACGGATGACTCACCAAATATTTAAAAATAGTGTTCCAGATGATGTGCAACAATGTTTCCTGTGGGCTATGGATATTTTTAAAAAATTGGACACTTTTGAAGTGATGGGATAATTTGACAGTTAACAGTAGTCTCTATAAATTTCAAAAATACCAGTGAAAGCAAAAACATAGTGCTGCTTAAACTAACCTGTCATAGAACAGTAGGCAAAAAATAATCTTGATAATGCATGCAACCTAGGTCTTTTTTAATGGAAATATTCCCCAATACTGAACAAGTAAATAATGGAAATAGCGGAAAAATTATTCTCCATATGTTGAAAAATTGTTAACATAATTACTTGAATATAACACTACTCCAAATAAAATATGCACTGATTTTCATGAACAAGGCGTCAAATCTGCCTTATCACTATGTATAACATGCATGCAGACTTTTGCAACATTGTTCCAAAAAGACACCTTTATTGACAAAGTTTGTAAGTAAGCCTAAGCTCGCAAGTCTGTTGTATTTGCTGATTGTCCAGTTCCCATGCAAAATATGTCACCCCCAATTAGACTGAGCGTCTATTGAATCAACTGAACATAGAATGCGACATGCAGAAGGTAGAACTTTTCATGCTAATATTTTGAGCTCAAAATTTGAGCATGGCAGATATTTTGTTCATTGCTCAATGGATCAAAAAAACCGGCAATGACATTGATATGTCTCTAATTCAGTTTGGCTTTAAGATATTAAGTTAGCCTGAAGCAGTGTTTTGTAGAGAAATAAGACGGTGCTATTTTCTGGGTCTGCAGATCGAAAGAATAAAAAATGGCCTTTAGTAGAGTGAGATGTTCTTCTTGTCGAATGTGGGAGTTTAGGGAGAGTTTGCGTGTTACTGAGGATTATGTCTGCAATAAATGCCATTGGTTGCAAATCCTATCAGTTCGAATGGATCGATTGGAGAGACATTTAGAGGCAATGAAGAATTTATAAGAGCAAGGGGGTGTGATGCATGGCAGTTATAGGAAGGGGGAGAAGTTACAGATAGAGTCACATAGAGAGTTAACTCCAGGACAGGTAAGGGAGGTAGGCAGGTAGTGCAGGAGTCTTCTATGGCTATCCCTATTTCAAACAAGGATGCAGTTTTTGAAAATGTAGAGGGTGATGGATTCTCAGGGGAGTGTTGTACGAACAGCCAGGTTTCTGGTATTGAGACTGGTTCTAATGTAATGAGGGATACGTTGGGTTCCAAGAGATCAATTGTGTTAGACGACTCTCCAGCCTGAGGCACAGACAGACGTTTCTATGGCCAGCAGCAAAAAATCAGAATGGTGTGTTGCTTCCCTGTTGCCAGGATCAAGGATGTCTCAGAGAGGGTGCAGATGTTTTCAAGGGGGAGAGGGACCAGCAGGAGGTCATTGTACACATTGGAATCAACGACATAGGAAGGGAAAAGGATGAGATTCTAAAGGGAGATTACAGAGAGTTAGGCAGGAATTATAAAGGAGGTCCTTGAGGGTAGTAATATCTGGATTACTCCCAGTGCTACAAACTAGTGAAGATGGAATAGGAGGAGCTGGTGTATGGGAGAAGGATTCACATTTTTGGATCATTGGAATCTCTTCTGGGGTAGAAATGACCTGTACAAGAAGGATGATTGCACCTGAATTGGAAGGTGACTAAAATACTGACAGGGAGATTTGTCAGAGCTGTTGCGGAGGATTTCAGTTAGTAAGGGGGTAACGGGGGGGGGGGGGGGGGGGGGGGTGGGGGCATGGTGGGACCCAGTAAGATTGTGATGAAAGAGATCAATCTGAGACTGGTACAGTTGAGAAAAAAAGCAAGTCAAACAGTTAGGGCAGGCAGGGACAAAGCAGAGAACAAGATAGGACTGATAAACTGCATTCATTTCAATGCAAGAGGCCTAACAGGGAAGGCAGATTAACTCAGGGCATGGTTAGGAACATGGGACTGGGATATCATAGCAATTATTGGAAGGTGGCTCAGGGATGGACGAGACTGGCAGCTTAATGATCCAGGATACAACACTATAGGAAAAACAGAAAGGTGGGCAAGAGAGGAGGGAGAGTGGCGTTTTTGATAAGGGCTGTAATTAGGGAGGATATTCATGGGAACACAAACAGGGAAGTTATTTGGGTGGAACTGAGAAATAAGAAAGGGATGATCACCTTATTGGGTGACCCCCTAATAGTCAGAGGGAAATTGAGAAGCAAATTTATAAGGAGATCTCAGTTATCTGTAAGAATAATAGGGTGGTTAGGGTGGGGAGTTTAACTTTCCATACATAGACTGGGACTGCCATAGTGTTAAGGGTTTAGATGGAGAGGAATTTATTAAGTGTGTACAAGAAAATTTTCTGATTCAAGATGTGGATGTACCTACTAGAGAAGGTGCAAAACATGACCTACTCTTGGGAAATAAGGCAGGGCAGGTGATTGAGGTGGGGGAGCACTTCGGGGCCAGCGACCATAATTCTATTAGTTTTAAAATAGTGATGGAAAAGGATAGACCAGATCTAAAAGTTGAAGTTCTAAACTGGAGAAAGGCCAATTTTGATGGTATTAGGCAAGAACTTTCAAAAGCTGATTGGGGGCAGTTGTTCGCAGGTAAAGGGATGGCTGGAAAATGGGAAGCCTTCAGAAATGAGATAACAAGAGTCCAGACACGGTATATTACTGTTAGGGTGAAAGGAAAAGCTGGTAGGTGTAGGGAATGTTGGATGACTAAAGACACTGAAGGTTTGCTTAAGAAAAAGAAGGAAGCATATGTCAGGTATAGACAGGATAGATCGAGTGAACCCTTAGAAAAGCATAAAGGCAGTAGTATACTTAGGAGGGAAATCAGGACGGCAAAAAGGGGACATGAGATAGCTTTGGCAAATAGAGTTAAGGAGAATCCAAAGAGTTTTTACAAATATATTAAGGACAAAATGGTAACTAGGCAGAGAATAGGCCCCCCCAAAGATCAGCAAGGCATCCTTTGTGTGCAGTTGCAGGAGATGGGGCAATACTAATGAGTATTTTGCATCAGTGTTTACTGTGGAAAAGAACATGAAAAATATAAAATGTAGGGCAATAGATGGTGACATCTTGAAAGATGTCCATATTACAGAGGAGGAAGTGCTGGATGTCTTGAAATGGTTAAAAGTGGATAAATCCCCAGGACCAGATCAGGTGTACCCTAGAACTCTGTGGGAAGCTAGAGAAGTGATTGCTGGGCCTCTTGCTGAGATATTTGTGTCATCGATAGTCACAGGTCAGGTGCCGGAAGGCTGGAGGTTGGCTAACGTGGTGCCACTGTTTAAGAAGGGCGGTAAGGACAAGCCAGGGAACAATAGCCTGATGTCGGTGTGGGCAAGTTATTGAAGGGAATCCTGAGGGACAGGATGTACATGTATTTGGAAAGGCAAGGACTGAATAGGGATAGTCAACATGGCTTTGTGCGTGGGAAATCATGTCTCACAAACTTGATTGAGTTTTTTGAAGAAGGAACAATGGGAATTGATGAGGGCAGAGTGGTGGATGAGACCTATATGGACTTGAGTAAGGCATTTGACAAGGTTCCCCATGGAAGACTGATTAGCAAGGTTAAATCTCATGGAATATAGGAGAACTAGTCATATGGATACAGAGCTGGCTCAAAGTTAGAAGATAGTGTGTGGTGGTGGAGTGTTATTTTTCAGACTGAATGCTTGTGACCAGTGGAGTGCCACAAGGATTGGTGCTGAGTCCATTACTTTTCATAAGTAGTACATAAATGATTTGGATGTGAGCATAAGAGTTATAGTTAATAAGTTAGCAGATAACACCAAAATTGGAGGTGTAGTGGAGGAAGGGTTTGGAGGGATATGAGCTGGGTGCTAGCATGTGGGACTAGATTGGGTTGGGATATCTGTTCAGCATGGACAACTTGGACCGAAGGGTCTGTTTCTGTGCTGTACATCTCTGTGACTCAATAAGTATTCATACAGTCATCATGGATGGTTTAGAAGATGACATCTTCTGAGATGGCAACACCATTGCAGAGAATAAGGAAGGTGAAGGTGATGCTTGTAGAAACGCCATTGATGGTGAAGACCATTGATGGCTGAGAATATTTACATAATAATAACTGATTTCCCAATATTTCTTAGTGTGCGTCAATACATGTAAAGAGATTTAAGATTAAGATTTTGATCATTTCTCTCCAAAAATGAAGTGCTTATAAGTCTAAAATTAATGAAAACAAGGAAAGATTTCCATTTCTGCATTGAATAAGGAAAAGTCAAAAAGAAATTTCATCAAAATACATTATGATTCACAACACGTCCAGAATAAATGCTCTTGACCAGTTGCAACAAAACCTAATTTGATTTATTACCATCTATTGTATATACTATAGCTTGTAGATAGACATTTAGAAAAAAACATTTATTATGTTTTAAAAACTGCAGCATTTTATAAGTTGAATTTCTTGAAGAATACTTGGCTATTACATTGTAGAAAATATTGCATTTTATTTCACTCCACTAGACAGCTTGTTTAATATCTAGGCACATATGAAAGGAAACTTTTATTTAAAAAACATGCAATGTACCATATAAGGATATCTGAAATTGAAAAGACTGGATGTAATCATACTTCTCCTCAGTCATGACCACAAAACAGTGAAAGGGAGTTACCATGTAATGGCGAATGGACAATGAATGAAGCATAACAAATAACAGCTCTTAATGGTATCTGTAACTGATACACATTGTGTCAGTGTCTTTTGTACAATTCCACTATGTACAACTTTACAATATTGCACCTAAGTTTAAAAGCAAACCAACAAGATGGATTATCATGATGGTAATAATTCAGCAAACTTATATTAAATGTATTTCTACTCAGATGAATTATTTATTGGATAAGAAAGCAGAACTTTGGAAAAGTGTTTCTCCTATTGAGATTCAAAGATTCATACAGTGCACAAAAGGCCCTTCGGTTCATCGAGTCTGCACTGATATAACTATCATTAAAGGTGTGCTAATCCCAGTTTCCTACACTTGTCCCATATCATTGAATATTATGCTACAAGAAGTGCTGATCCAAATATCTTTTAAAAGTTGTAATGTTTTTGGCCTCCATTACCTTCTCAAGCAGTATATTTCAGACTCCCACCAGCCACTGGTGATAAAGTTTTTTCTCAAATTCCCTCAATCACCTGCCCCTTACCATAAAACTATGCCCTCTCATTATTCACCCCTCACCCAAGGGGAACAGCTGCTCTCTATTCATTCTGTCCAAACCCCTCACAATCTTATACACTTCAATCATGTCCCCCCTTAGTCTTCTCTGCTCGAGAGAAAACAACCCAAGCCTATCTAGTCTCTCCTTATAGCTCAGTTTCTCTGTCCTAGGCAACATCCTAGTGAACCTCCCCTGCACCTGCTCTAGTGCTATCACATCCTTCTTGTAGTGAGACAACCAGAACTGCACACAGTACTCCAGCTGTGGCATGGGCAATGTTCTACACAACGTTACCTCCTTGCTCTTACACTCTGTGCCACGTCTGATGAAACCAAGTGTCCCATCTGCCTTCTTAACTGTCATATTCATGTGCTTTGCTAACATCAAGGATCTGTGAATAATTAGCCCACGGTCTCTCTGTTCCTGTAAGCTACCCAGTTTCCTGCCATTCATTAAATACTCTCCCATCTTGTTCCTTCTTCCAAAATGAAACACTTCACACTTATCAGTGTTAAATGCCATCTGCTACCAGTCTCACCAACCCATCTATATCTTCCTGTAACCTACAGTCATCCTCCTTGCTACTAACCACTTTACCAATCTACAAATTCTTGAGACATCTGCAAATTTATTTAACATTCCTCCCAACATTTTCATTTATATCATTTATGTATATAACAAATAAGGGTCCCAGTACTGATCCTTATTGCACACCAGTGGACCGGTCTCCAGTCATTCAAAAGTCTTCTACCTTTTGTGTCCCATTACTATGCCAGTTCCTGATACATCTTGCCAAATTTCCCTCAATTCCATGCACGATAATCGTCTGAATCAGTTTCCCATGTGAGATCTCATCAAAAGCTTTGCTAAAATCCTTATAAACTACATCAACTGCCCTCATTCACACACTTGAACACATTTTCAAAAGATTCTAACAGGTTTGTTAGCCATGTCCTTCCTCTGACAAAACTGTGCTGACTATCCCGAATTAATCCATGCCTTTCCAAGTGGCTATTAATTCGCTTCTTCAGAACTTTCTCCAATAGTTTCACTACCAATGATGTGAGACTCACCGCAGTGTAATTTCCTGGTTCATCTCTACTGCCCTTGTGAAAATGTGGAACCACATTAGCCATCCTCCAGTCCTCTGACACTTACCCCATGGTCAGAGAGGAATTTAAAAAATGTCAAAAATCACAAGACAGTGGCTTATAGTCCACCAGGGCGATGATTTGAATAAAATGCTGGGACTAACATATTAATCAATTGAAACCTGCATCTCCATTCTAACTGATTAAAGACTTAATAGCCATCTCTTTTACTAGCAACCTGAAGACGAAGCGGGGCTCTGAAAGCCTGTGGGTTCAAATAAACCTGTTGGACTATAACCGGGTGTTGTGTGAGTTTTGACTTTGTCTACCCTAGTCCAACCCTGCCACCTTCACATCTTAAAGCTTTGTGTCAGGACCCCTGCAATTTCCTACCTCGCCCCTCATAGCAGCCTGGGGTGCAGTTCACTTGGGCCAGGGAACTTGTCTGTCTTTTTAAGCCCAACAGAGCCTCCAAAACTTCTCCACTTGCTATGTCAAACAGTGCAAGTTCCTCACAGTCTCTTTTCCTGAACTCTGTACCAATGTTCTCCTTTTCCAGAGTGAAGACCAAAGCGAAGTATGCATTCAACATCCTTCTAATATCCTGTGGCTTCTTATACCCTGTGCCCTTGGTCCCTAATGGACCCTATTCTTTCCCTGGTTGACCACTTCCCTTTAATGTATTCATTAAATATCTTAGGATTCTCCCTAATCCTGTATGCAGGTCCTTTCTCATGCCCCCTTTTTGCTCTTCTAATTGCTTTCTTAAATTCCCTTCTGCACATCCTGTATTCCTCTCAGGCATCAGCTGAATAACTCCCTTTCAGCTTGCTAAAAGCCCTACTCCTCTTCCTCATCCAGTCCTGAATTGTCCTAGACATCCAGGGTTCTCTAAATGTATTGCTCCTACATTTCCCTCTGAAGGGTACATGTTGGCCCTGTACTCTCCCCAGCTCCTTTTTGAATTCCCCTCCACTGCTCTGCTGTAGACTTACCTGCAAGGAGCTGTTCTCAGTCTATTGTTGTCAGATACTGCTGTATTTCATAAAGTCTCCCTTCCTCTGATCCAAAGATGTCTTTAGCAGGCCATCTTTCTCCTTGCCCAGAATAAATTTGTACTGTACTGTTTCATCGATATTCTGTGTCCCCTTCCCCTGCCAGATTAGTTTAAAGTCCCCCCAACAGCACCAGCAAACTTACCTGCAAGGATGTTGGTCCCAATGTGGTTCAGGTGCAGGTGGTTGGGCGGCACGGTGGCACAGTGGTTAGCACTGCTGCCTCACAGCGCTAGAGACCCGGGTTCAATTCCCGCCTCAGGCGACTGACTGTGTGGAGTTTGCACATTCTCCCCGTGTCTGCGTGGGTTTCCTCCGGGTGCTCCGGTTTCCTCCCACAGTCCAAAGATGTGCAGGTCAGGTGAATTGGCTATGCTAAATTGCCCGTAGTGTTAGGTAAGGGGTAGATGTAGGGGTATGGGTGGGTTGCGCTTCGGCAGGGCGGTGTGGACTTGTTGGGCCGAACGGCCTGTTTCCACACTGTAAGTAATCTAAAAAATGTAATCTAATCTAATCTAAACTGCCTCATTGGTCCATTTCCCACCTTTCCCAGTGTTCCATGAATCTAAACCCTCCCTCTTGAGCCATGCATTTATCTGTATATGTTACTATTTCTAAACTAACTAGCACATGGCAATGGGAGTAATCCAGTGTTTAAACCAATGAGGCCCTTCTTTTTCATCTACTGTCAATCTCCAAGAACCCTTGGTACAAGACCTCATTCCTCACTTTGCCATTTCATTGGTATCAACATGTACCACGATCTCTAACCCATCATCCTCCCCTTTAAGGATGCCCTGTAGCCATTCAGTGACATCCCTGACCCTGGCACCAGAGAGGCAACACACCATCTAAGAGTCACATCTTTGGCTGCAGAAATGCCTGTCTGCTCCCTTGACTAAAGGATCCCCTATCACTATTGCTCTTCCTTTCTTCATCCTTGCCCCCTCCCCCGTACAGTCAAGCTGCTTGTGGTGCCAGAAGCTTGGCTCTGACTGCACTACTCTGAGGTATCAGCACCCTCATCAGCTTCCAAAATGGAATACCGGTTAGTAAGTGGGAACCCAGGGGACTCCTGCACTACCTACCTGTTTTTTCTGGATTATCTGGTGGTCACCCATTCCCTTCTTCTCTCTAGTCCTTTGAACTACGGTGTGACCACCTCTCTTAACGTGCTATCCACGTAACTCTCTGCCTCATGGATGCAAACTCCAGAGCTCCAGCTTCTGCAGCTGGGAATACTTCCTGTACATGTGGCCACTGGCAGCATCCAGATCCCTCATATGGGACAAACTGCACATTCAATTTGGATCTCTTAAATTTACAATTAATGTCTTAGACTAGAATTATTCATTTTATTTTGTCAGACTTCCTACTCTATCACCAAGGCTATGAAAAGCTTAACTGTAACTCAGTTCCCACTGGTCTAAGTCTCTGGGGGATAAGAAAGGGTTAACCAGTGATTGTCAGGTGTCCGGTACTCACCAGTCCTGAGCCTTCCTTACCATTGCATGTTACGCTGTTAACAGGGGCAGTACTGAAAAACGAACAAAGAACAAAGAACAATACAGCACAGGAACAGGCCTTTTGGCCCTCCAAGCCTTGCCTGACATGTTATGCTCTTCCATACATTTTCACTAATAGGATCTGTATCCCTCTATTTCCTTCTTATTCATGTATTGATCCGGGTGCTTTGTGAAATGTGTCTACTTCTACCACCTCCTCTGGTAGCACATTCCAGGCATTCACCACCCTTTGGTGAAAAACTTGCCTCATACCTCTGTTTTAAACTTGTCCCCTCCCCTACCTTGAATCTGTGTTCCCTAGTAATGACCCCCTCCACTCTAGCAAGCTTCATACTTTGCACTCTATCCATGCCATTCACAATCATATAAACTTCTATCAGGTCACCCCAATCTCCTGCATTCCAATGAAAACAAGCCCAGCCTATCCAACTTTCTTCATTGCTAAAATCCCCCATACCTGGCAACATCCTGGTAAATCTTTTCTGTACTCTCTCCAAAGCATCCACATCCTTCTGGTACTGTGTTGACTAGAGCTGTATGCAATATTTCAATTGTGGCCTAACTAAAGTTCCATCAAGCTGCAGCACAACTTGCCTATACTTATACTCAACAAACCTTCCAATGAAGGTAAACATGCCATAAGCTCTTTTTACTACCTTATCTACCTGCATTGCCACCTTCAGTGATCTGTGGACCTGCACACCCAGATCTCTCTGCATATCAATACTCCTAAGGGTTTTTCCATTCACTGTGTAATTTCCACCGGTACTTGACCTTCCAAAATGCATCACCTCACATTTGTCCAGATTAAACTCCAACTGCCATTTTTCTGCCAATGCCTCCAATTGATCTATGTCCTGTTGTATCATCTGACAATCCTCCTCACCATCTGCAACTCCACCAACCTTTGTATCGTCTGCAAACTTTCCAACTAGACTGGCTACATTTTCCTCCAGCCAATTTATGTACAACAGCAGAGTTCCCAGCACTGATCCCTGTGGAACACCACTCGTCACAACCCTGCATTCAAAACACATCCTTCCTCTGCTACCCTCTGTCTCCTATGACTAAGCCAGTTCTGTATACCTCTTGCCAGCTCACCTTTGATATCATGTGATGTCACCTTTTGTACCAGTCTGCCATGAGGGACCTTGTTAAAGGCTTTACTGAAGCCCATGTAGAGAACATCAACCACTTTCACTTCATCAATCATCTTCATTAGCTCCTCAAAATGTTCGATCAAGTTAGTGAGGCATGACATCCCCCGCACAAAGCCATGGTGTCTGTGGCTAATCAGTCCATTTGCTTCTAAATGTGTATCGATCTTGTTCCTGAGAATTATTGAAACACCAATGTGAGGGTCACAGGCCTTTAATTTCCTGGATTATCCCCGTTATCCATCTTAAACAATGAGACAATATTTACTATTCTCCAGTGTCTTGGACCACACCTGTAACCAAAGCGGATACGAATCTTCGTATTTGTTCTCTTGCCTCCCTCAATATTCTGTGACAGACCCTATCAGGAACTGAGGACTTATCGACCTTAATACTTTTTAAGACACACAACATCTCTTCCTTTGTAATAGCAACTTGGCTTAGAAATTTGACACTCCCTTCCCTGAGATCATCCTCCACCAATTCCTTCTCTTTGGTGAATACTGACACAAAATATTCATTTAGGACCTCACCTACCTCTTCTGGCTGCACACATGGATTCCCTCCTTTGTCATTGTGTGGCCAACCCTTTCCCTGGCTACCCTCTTGCTTTTTATATATGCATAAAAAGCCTTGGGATTTTCCTTAATCGTGTTTGCTAATTACCTTTCATAACCCCCCACCCCCACCCCCACTCTTCTAATTCCTTGTTTAAGTTCTTTCCAATTTTCCTTATGGACTTCAAGGGCCTCATCAGTTCCCATCCTCCTAGACCTTACGTATGCTTCCTTTCTCTTTTTGTCCAACATTATACTATCCCTGGATATCCAAGGTTGACGTAACTTGCCGTACCTATCCTCCATTCTGGCAGGAATGTGTTACCTCCTGAACTCTTATCAACTGCCATTTGAAACACTCCCACAGGTCCGATGTGGATTTACCTCAAACAGCTGCCTCCAAGCAAAATTCTCTCCAGTTCCTGCCTAATTCTAGTTTGCCTTCCCCCAATTAAATGCCTTCACTTGAGGACTGTTGTTATCCCTATCCATGAGTATATTAAAGCTCACAGTTTTATGATCACTACACCCGAAATGCTCCCCCATTGAAACTTCACTCACCTGGTCGGGCTCATTTCCCAGAACCAGGTCCAGTATAACCCCTTCCCTGGTTGGACTGATTTCATATTGTGTTAAGAACCCCTCCTGAGTGGTTCTTACAAATTCTGCCCCATCCAAGCCCCTAGCATGAAGCGAATCCCGGTCAGTTTGGAGGAAATTAAAATCACCCACCACAACAAGCTTGCTGTTTTTACATATTTCCAAAATCTGTCTACATATTCTCTCCCCTATCTCCCACTAGCTGTTGGGGAGCCTGTGGTGTACCACCAGCATTGTGATTTCAACTTTCCTATTCCTGAAGATTCTTGCAATGTTCCTGCAACTCACCGGTTATCGTGTGCCTCCCCACCTGCCGACTGCTGCTGCTCCAAGATAAATGTCCTGTAAAGAGTTATTAGTCTCAGTCATGACACATCGTATGCATGAAGCAACTTTACTAAGTCTGAGGGATTTATAGATAATGTGAAACCCGAACCTATAACCACGTTGGTTTTCTGTTGACTGCTCAGCATGGAATGTATTTTGTTACTTAATAAATGAAACTTTAAAGCTTATTTAGTTTTTTTCAACAAGACAACACCTTACAACATAGATAGTAATATCATAAAAATGTTCTATTGTATTTAAAATGCCTGTTTCAAATAATTGGAGCCGTTCTGTTTACATCCTGATCAGCTCACTAAAGCTATATATTAATATACACCTTGGGTACACTTAACTTACCCTTCCAAAACTTCCTTCAGAATCCTTCTTGTGATTCTAACATATTTTCACGTCTCCTTTCCATTCGGGGATTTTACCCAGTTGAGTTGAAAATCAGCCTCTGGTTTCCATCCCATTGCACCTGATCATGCTATGATTCATGCTTCCAGCACTCACTTAAAGTTCCTTAGCTCCTGTGATACCCTGAAGTTTACACAGCATGCCAGTCTACAAATACCGTGCTCTACGTAAGGATGTTCTTGAAATAAAAATCTTTATATCCACGAAAATCCTAAAAGCCTACATCAAATATTTCCACGCTGAATCTTTCTTCTCTGAGTAAGAGAGGGTTTTATCGCTCTTATCATTCCTACAATGTTCCCCTCATCTAAACTCAACACTGCATTGGTTAGCAGTACCAAAGGAAGTCAACTTCTTCATCTTGTATATGCCAGCTCTGCTATTGAGGGGAATTCAAAACTAAGTACACTCTCCAAGTCTCTATCCATTGCTGTTTATCTTCTTTCTACTTTGACATTTCCCATTAAAGATGCAATGGCCTCAAATTCAGCTGATCCCTTAGCAAAGCAACTTCGGAGTGTGCAGTTTTAGTGCATGGACTCATTTAACTTTTTCGCCGGTTCAGATAGATCCCACCGGGACCCACACTAACCCTATCGAGGCTAATTTGCAGATCTGATTCCTTGATCTGCAAATCCTGGTAAGCATCCAAGGCACTCTAACCAATTCTATGGACTGACTTAACTTTGTGATAGTGGCCTGAGCAATCCCTCCTTCAGGTATACCCTCTTCTCCCTCTGCCAAATCCACTGGAGGTGCGAGGAATTAAATAGATAAAGAAACAAAAGTAACTCGATATGTCCAGGATCAAAAACAAGCGAGCAATGCTACAAGAATAATGCAACTTTCTGAGTGCTCCGAGGCCTTTTAAATACAAGTGTGTGCTGGATGTCACCCTGTTTAAAGGGGTGTGAGCAGGTGGATCTGGGTTTTGTCCAACTTTTTCATGTGTGGGAGCACTTTAATGTTTCATCTCATTCAAGGGGTTGATGACTCAATTTTGGAAATTTTTGGTATAACATTAAATGTACATTTCATAATGCAACTATAAGATATAGGAGCAGAATTAGGCCATTCGACCCATCAATTCTGCTCCACCATTCAATCATTGCTGATATGTTCTCAACCCCATTCTCTTGCCTTCTCCCAGTAACCCTTGATTTCCTTATCAATCTATCTCCGTCTTGAATACACTCAATGACTTATCCTCCACAACCTTCTGCAGCAATGTCCTCCTCATCTCAGTTGAAATAAAAAAGTTGAAGTATGAAGGAAGTAAACAACTTGCTGAATAAAGAAGAAGTCAAAGCAATCAACTGTTAATTTTTTGTAAAAATAATTAATGACGATAACCATTAAAAAGTAGCAAGTAACAGAGCTAACTAAAACAAAAACACCCTTTTGCCCCTTTGCTTAAAACACAGAGCTTGGGGATAAACAGGCTAGGCCCCAAGCCCTGGGCGTCAGGGAAGGAGAAAGGGACTGGACTGAGCTAATGTATCACATTTAACTATCACTGACCCTGCTTTCACCTCTGGTGGTGCACACTCTGAGCTATACCTGGCAGATGAATGGGGATGGAAGTTGGCTGGCTTTCACCTTGGGTTTTCCTCCCTCCTGGTGTGTCTATAATTTTTTTATGGGCAGGAGAAGGAGAAAGAAAAGGGGCAGGAAGATGATGGTTTGTCCATATGATTGGCCCAGTCCCAGTTTCAGTGTTCACACTCCCTCAAACCACACCTCTTCACTCACTCAAACTCACTCCCTCACTCTCCGTCATCCCTTCAAATGCACTCCTCTCTGTTTCTGTTCTCACACACTTCCACGTCATACATACCCCCACTCTCTCTCACATTCATACACAATCACACGGTTCCTTCCAAACACACACTCTCTCTCTCTCTCCCTGACCTAGACACATTGACGTAGACCCAGTATACCGACCACTGTAATGAACAACTGGAGCTGGCAACCAGAAGCAGCGGGAGCAAAACCAAATAAATTCCAACCGACACAGTACAGCAGAGCTTCACAGGACTGAGGATGTCACCTAGAAACAGCTGCAAACCAACTTCTTACTTCCAATGAACTGAAGTCCAATGTCTCACCAATGTGCAGACTTTACACCTATATTACCCTCTAAATAATGCGCACCATCAGGATCTGAACTGATAGCTGTGACTGTAACATCAATTGTTCCTTGATCCTTGTTTTCCCCTCTTGCCCGCCATTGGCTGGACACATCATTGCCATCTTCATCTTTTCAATTCTGCTGGTAAAAATTGCCTTGATCATCAACTAGCCCCATAATGATCAGCTCTCTCTCTCTCCTTTGAAACAGTCTGGCGTGCCAATTTCCTTCCTGTTATTTTCTGGTTCCCTTGGTGTGCCTTAAATTCTCTTGCGTCAGTAAATGTTATGCAATCTGTTTGGGTAATTTTGCCGTCATGATTGAATAGCTGCTAATGTGTGCCGGCTGTGAGATCTGGGTGAAAAATTTGCAACAAAGCTAAGTGTGTGAGAATGAGATGAAACATAAGAATATTAGGTATGAAGCCTGATTGATTGAGATTGTTAATGAGTGTGTAATAAGGTCCAGTGAAATTGTCTGTGGATGAAGCTAGTGATAGGATATTGCATTTGATGATGCAATTACTAACCGTGAGAATTTGTCTAAGATCAATAAACGCTTTCCTACATTGCATTTTGATCCTTGGGGCTACACACCTGGCATTACCTTTTGCTGCTATGGCCTTCTGTGTCCATATCCTTAAAATTTCCTGCACCCCACTGAGGATACAGAACATTTCTCTTTACTGTTTTCACCAAGAACCCCACTGCAACATTTGAAGAAGCCTCTTTCCCACAGTCAATGTTGACTCTTCCAAAGTGAAATGTCCTCAATGGTCTCAATGCTCTCAGCGGTCACAGTGCAGCTCCCCTTTGAGAGATACAGCCCTGTTTTAATTAATATTGGATGCTAATAACATTGGTCCCTCTGTGGATACACCCATCCTATTAAGAGGATGAGGAGTGCTGGCTGCTTACGGAGTTCCCAGAAGTCACCAGGCAGTGCAAGGTTGGCATCCTGTTTGCCGTGCAATCCAATGACTGTGTGTAAATTCCAATTCCGGTGCCCGTTTTCAGGCATTATCCAATTTAATCAACTCCTTTCCATCTCAAATTAATAAAATAAATTACATACTAACTTATCTTAGGTGGTGGCCTCAGTCAGGTATTAGCCCATTTGAGAGATTCAGTTGTTCATATTTTGTGATTACTCTTGGGATAATGGCACTTGGTTTTCAGCCCACTGTTCTTGCTAGGAGCTTTGTAGGGCTCGTTGAGTCAGGTGATCAGTCAAGGTGGGGTGTTGGGTTAGGTGTGTGGCAGTGGGGTCAATTGAGTTGGGTCAGGGGTTGTCAGAGCCAGAGGGTGGAGGGGGAGAGCAGTGGTTCATCATTTTGGGGCAAGAGTGTGGTCAGAATGGCAGGTAATTGGATGAAGAGTTGGATCATATGGAGTAATCAGGTGGTGGTGGGGTGTTTGAGGGGCTATCGAGTGGCAGTGAGTTTGTCATGAGTAATTGGTTGTTAGTTTGGGTTGGAGGGGTTTTTGAAGTATCAGGTTGTGATTGAGGGTGTAGGTGTTATTAGGACAGTGGTTAATTGAGGCAGATCAAGGGTGGGTAGTTGGAATGTGCGGTGATAGTTGGTTGAGATTTTGGGGAAGTTTGGGATAGTTGGGTTGCATAGTGGGTAATAGTCTGGGGAGACCCAGAGGCTTGGTTGGGACAAGGGTAGTTACAGATGGCAGTTATATACTTAACCAGGAGTTAGAACTGACTTTTAACAGTTGCAACATTCCCCGGACAGCAATCCAGGTAAATAAGTCAGGAACTTCTGAAATCTTTGGCTCTAACTCAGATTTGCAGATTTTTTCAGAGGGTTCCAGACAGAGAGTGTTTCACCATTGGAAATTTAAAAAGACTTGTGCAATTCCTATTGTAGTCAGTGCGTCTGACAGTTCTCAACGCATATCATGTAAGGTACATCTGATTCTCTAACGATCATCTCCTGGTGTAGTATTTTATACGTGTAACACCAGCTAAATATAAGCTGCCATTATAGTACGGTGCACCAGACAAATTCCCCATACATGTGCTTTATTTGCAATATATTAGCATTCTGTTGCAAGAAAGAATATTGTTGGTAAAGTAAAAATCTTCCAGTGCAGCTCTTTGCAGTAACAGCCATGAATGCATTGAACTAAATCCACAAAGAGATATCACTCAAAGATATAGAATATTTTAAAAGTGATACAGCAGTAGATGGATGGATGGGTGATATTTGGTGCAGGTCTGGAAACCGAACAGTTTACTCAACTGTAAGACCTCCAACCAGGCCTAGGAAAGTAATTTACATAGTTTTACATCTCTAATAAGGCTAATATTAGGCAACTTCCTCAGTGCTGGCCAGCTTTCTTTGATGTAAAATGCATTAGCTGGCATACTTGGTGCTAGCATCAATGTTACTTGGGACTGAATGGGAAAAATAAAGAATCATAGAATCCCTACAGTACAGAAAAAAGTCATTTGGCCCATTGAGTCTGCACCAACCTTCTGAAGATCATCCCACCCAGACCCACGCACCCCTCTATCCTTTCCTCATAACCCCACATTTCCCATAGCTAATCCACCTAGCCTACCCATCCCTGGACACTATGGGCATTTTAGCATGGTCAGCCCACCTAACCTGTGCATCTTTGGACTGTGGGAGGAAACCAGAGCCCCTGACTGTCATGATT
This sequence comes from Chiloscyllium punctatum, assembly GCF_047496795.1. Taxonomy (NCBI): domain Eukaryota; kingdom Metazoa; phylum Chordata; class Chondrichthyes; order Orectolobiformes; family Hemiscylliidae; genus Chiloscyllium; species Chiloscyllium punctatum. The sequence goes on from NC_092757.1 coordinate 65,342,695, forward strand.
GGGACCAGCTGGATCTTGTTGACTATGAAGTCCTTGATTCGGAAAGTCCTAGCTGACCAAAATAACCAGGAGGTACCTGCACAGCACAACATAGGTGCAAAATAAAATAAATTTAAAACAAATCAGGGGATTAGAGTCTCCTCAGTTGAGAATTGACTCTGAGCTGGCTGGCCACTGCCAGTGTATTGTGGAGAAGGGAAAGAAATATATAACCAGGAGGTTTCTTTTCCTGGTGGTGGAATATTATTAAAGTTATTCACACCTGGTATTCTCATTGTGTCTTTCACCTACATAGACACAATATGGGTGCTGGGGAAAATAAGCACTACTGCTGTAGAAAAGTGAAAGAAAAAGTAACCCAGAGATTAGAATCTCTTCAGTTGAGGACTCACTCCAAAGAGAAAGACCAGGAGGTTTAGAATCTGCTCAATTCAGGGACTGACTCTGAGCTGGTTTGCCACAGGCAGTGTACTGTACACAAGTGAATAAAGAGTGACTTGGTGATGGGATACCAGCCTCTATGCCGTTATTTCAGTGGTGACGAGAGTGGGATGTAACAATTAAATTACTACGTGACAGATCACAAATCCCTGTTACACCTAGTGAAGGAAGACAAGGTGGTGCCGCCTATTGCTTCTGGGAATTCAGCTTTAGGCCCTTATTCTCAGCGCATACAAGTACAAGTTAGAACACCATCCAGGAAGTCAAGTGGCTAATGCGGATGCCTTGAGCCACCTCCCACTGGCAGATACCACACTGGTGGTACCTCCACTGGAAGAGTCAGTTTTGCTTTTAAACTTTCTGGACACCTTTCCAGTCTTAGCTGACAATATCTGACTGTGGATGCAAAAAGATTCCATCCTAGAGAAACTGGAACAGCTGGTGGCAATGGGGAAAACAGAAGTGCCATTACAACCAGGATTGAAATCTTTGTGGATGCGGCATGAACAGATCACTGAGGAGACCGGCATATTACTGTGCAGAGCAAGAATGATTGTCCTCCGTAAAGGTTGCCTCAGGTACTGGCACAACTCCACCAGGGTTATCTAGGGGTTTCCAAAATGAAGATGTGACCAAGAAGCTATGTCTGGTGGCCAGGGTTGGATGCCAACATAGCTGCATTAGTGGGCCAGTGCCCAGAGTGCCAGCAAGGACAAAAATGATCACCAACAGTGTCCCCACATTCATGGTAATGGCTGGGTAAACCCTGGACTCAGTCGCATGTTGACTATGTCCTTTCATGTGCTCAATGTTCCTGGTCATTGCAGACGCCCATTCAAAGTTGTTGGACGTGCATAAGGTTCATTCAGCAAACTCAGAGATGATGTTTGAACAGGTGTGAACATCATTTGTGATACACGGTCTCGTGGAAGTATTGTCTCAGGCAATGGGATGTCATTTGCCAGTAGGGAATTCCAATATTTCCTAAAGTCAAATGGTATTCGGCACAGAAGGACACCTCCATACCATCCATCATCCACTGGTCCAGCGGAAACAGTAGTCCAAACATTGAAGGCAGGCTTAAAGAAACAGCCCCCAGCATCAATTGATACCAAACTGTCCCGGTCCCTGTTCAATTGTAAGACCACCCTGCATGGAATAACAGGGATAATTCCAGCAGAGTTGCTGATGAGGAAAAGACTCCACATCAGTTGAACCTGATATTCTCAGACTTGTTGGGGAGGATGAAACAGCAGTGGCAATGCTAATGCTGGCCACATGCCTCCCCTAAGTGAGGGAGACAATTTAATTCAGAGGATGAAGTTTAGTGCTGCAACCATGGGAATGGCCCGGTATGGGTATGAGGCGAGGTTGATGGGGGTCAGGTCCAATGACTTACAGAGTTTGGGCAGGTGAGACAGTCCTGAACAAACACGTGGATCACCTGAAAGCTGTTATCTGGCAAATGGGGCAGGAACAAAACATACCAAGCTCCTCACACCAGCCAGAAGGCCTTTCGGAAACCCTAGGTTCTCCCACTCCATCGAGTGTCAAGGAAACCTCAGAGTCTGAGATGGATGCAGCCTTGATACTGTTACCACCAGAAGAAGAGGAGGAAGCTCTCCCAAGATGCTCCAGACCCAAGAAATGGACTGCGGTCCTGTACACACTGCCCGTGTCAGAGTCAGAGTCAGAGTAACTAGACCTGGGCCAAAAACGATGCAGGAAAAGCTACGAGAGAAAGACTAGACCTACAATCCGAGCCTTGGGGAAGGATGTGGTGATTGGAACCAGGTGGATTTTGTTGACTATGAGATCCATTATTGCCCCATGTTAATGACCCCAATGAGGAAAGGCCTGGCTGACCAATATAAGCAGGAGGTTTATAATTTCCTCAGTTGAGGGGACTGACTCAGAGATGGCTGGCTACAGCCAGTGGACTGTGCATAAGTAAATAAGGGTTGAAATGGAAATGGGATACCAGCCTCTGGGCAGCTATTTCACTGATGAAAACCCATCCAGTCACAGGGAGAATGTGTAAATTCCACACAGAGAGTTAATCAAGGCCCTGGTGTAGTGAGGCAACAGTTTATAAAAATGATTCATTTGTGGGATGTGGGCATCGCTGGCAGACTGGCGTTTATTACCCATCCCTAGTTGCTCTTGAGAAGGTGGTGGTGAGTTGCTTTCTTGAACCGCTGCAATCCACCTGCTGTGGGTTGACCTACAATGCCATTGGAGGGGGGAGCGCGGATTACTAGGGTTTTGACGCAGCGAAGGAATGGCTACATATTTCCAAGTCAGGATGGTGAGTGGAAATTGTAGGTAATGTTCCCATATATCTACTGTCCTCCTCCTTCTTGATGGAAATGGTTGTGGTTTTGGACAGTGCTGTCTGAGAATTCCAGTGCTAACTGCTGAGCCACTGCGCTAGCCCTAATGGTTTTTAAATTGATACCAACTTATCCGTAAATAATCTTGACTGAGTTTGATCTGATCTTGACAAACTCAGAGCCTTAAGCAACAGTCATTCTAAGAAGTAATCATGAGACCTGTGCAGCTATCCCTTAAAAGGAATTGTTGTCAATTCCTCATCGATTGTCTTTTTCATTTCAGAGATCAACAACTCTTATCTGGGTGGTTACTGACCTATTGCTCTGCATTTCTTGTTAATAAAAGACCACTTTTTCCTGAAAAAGCTTTTTTCTTGTTAAATGTCATCTATACCCTGAAGAAATATGGGAATGGGAATATTGACCCTTTTATTATTTCTAGCTATAGTGAAAGTCCACACAAAAGAAGTCAAAAGGAAGCAAGAAATTTAGTATTCAGGAATAAATAAAACATTAAACTACTTGTACTTGTTGTAAAATGAGTAGAGATCTCATGATTGAACGGGGCTGGGTGGGTGTGTGTCCAAAGACAGAAAGGTACATTCGGAACAGATGGATGAAAACAGGGTGCGATATTCACCAAAGCCTCTTGAGATCATGTAATCTCAGCAATGTAGATAAGTTTTGGACATTAGCAGTAATGTGCTGCAACTTGCAAAAAAAAACTAAGATTGTTGAGTCCTCAACACCAGTTAGCATCTTCAAAGATGAGTTGACAGTTGCTAGAAACTTGCAATAACACAGAAGGCATTATCTGCAGGCCTTTCAAACTACTAACTGTCTCCAGAGCTAGCTTTACTGACTTAGCTTTTGGACACTGTCCAAGCTGCTCCTCATACTCCTATCTACTTTTCCTCGCACTTGCTGTTGTTTCAGGTCCTTGTGTTCAGTATTATGTAGGGGTTGACTTATTTTCCAATTTCCATTACCAGTAAACCTCCCAAGTTTATGGTTTCTCTGCAACAGATGCTAAACAATGTGCTGTGTAGTTTTGTAGTTTTGCTCACCATTTTAGATTTACAGCATTTATGCCTTTTTTGTTTTTTCACAACAAAGAGAGACCTCCAATCTGATATTCAATGAACATTAATTATGAAGGCTGCAGTCATCCAGGACATAATAGAGACCCAAGCGTGATTATCTGGCAATAATCTAATTTCGCAGGTCAGATATTAAAAACAGCAAGAGCAAAGCTTTTGAGCACTTATAACCTTCATGTAAACCCTCAGGGGGGGTGATTTCATGATACACATGGTCACACATTCTATTATCAAAATAAATAAATACATACACACAAACTTGAAACTGTTGTCGAAGAATTTTGTTTAATCATTAATGGGGATATCAACTGAGTGATCTCTATTATCTGAGAGAGATTATCTCCATCTCGATCATTATCAATGATCATGATATAATTTCTTCAAGTGTTTATGGAGTCTGTGACATCTGCCTGGTGGCAGTTCAGCTCACATACATCAGGCTCTTGCAATCTGAACTAAAGGACAATAGAAGAGATGCTAAAGAATTACACTGATTAACAACTTCAGTGTCAAAATGTACAAGTTATTTTTTTGGGAATAGAGACCTTTTCTATTACTGTACGATTCAGTTGTTTTCTTGTTCCCATTTCCAGCAAGTAACTAACAACATATTGTACCTACAGTACATTGATATCAGAATGTTCCCATTTTGCTTAGATTTTTAGATATGGTGCAAACATGTTTCTACAGACCTAGCAGTGTTAAACCTTGTTCTACAAAGCACCTGTAAAGAATGGAATAACTAAGAAGTGGTTTTCAAAAGCTTACTACAGAACAATCAAATACTTCTCAGTTGTAGAGGGCTGTTGCATGACATGAGAAGGTAACTGTTTCTGTAAAATCAATAAGGTTCTTATCTAAGCTCCCATACTTTACAGTTTTTTAATCATTTTTACTTGTGTCCCAGGGAGCAATCTGATACATATCATGTTCTTTATTTCATGGCATCCTTCCAACTGTTAGATTAAACTCTGTTACATTTCAATTTACAGCCTAGCTGGGGCTCTCAAAAACACACACAAGAGCACTCAATATTTATTTTGGTCACTGAATATTTCATTGGTAAGCTTAGATAGTGTGTGGTTTCCTTTTAGTAATACTGTTTCTAGAGATTTGAATTCTGGACAATTACTATCAAAACCACGGCTAATATTAAACATTATCTGTCCTCTAAATCACTGTAAAAATTCAAAGTAATTAGCAACATTCACATTTTTACAAATTGCACTAATACATTAAGTGCCATTGAATATTCACAGAAATTCTATTTGTCAGTTCTGTTTGAAAAGAAATTATTCTTAATCTTGTGTAATGTATTGAATATTCCAGTATGCAGGGTTGGTTTAAACTAATGATTCTTTCTCTGTCCCTGATTTGTCTGCCATTAGAGTCATAATTTCCTATTATACCACAATGATGATTAAAAAATAGAATCTCCTTCCAATTGAGTCCTTCATTCATAAGCAAACTTTCAAAAATAAAGAGTGAGACAGAAAGTGGGAAGATATACAGCAGTTACCTCAACATTTGTCATGAACTGGATGTAGGTTTGCTCGCTGAGCTGGAAGTTTTATTTTCAGATGTTTCATCACCAAACTAGGTAACATCTTCAGTGAGCCTCCGGATGAAGCTCTGCTGATGATTCCTGTTTTCCAATTATATGTTTAGGTTTCTTTGGGTTGGTGATGCCATTTCCTATGACATCACCACAGGAAATGACAGCACCATATGAAATGACATCACCACAGGAAATGACATCACCATGTGAAATGTCATCAGCAATCCAAAGAAACCCAAACATATAAATAGAAAGCAGGAATCATCAACAGTGCTTCATGTGGAGGCTCACTGAAGAGGTTACCTAGTATGGTGATGAAACATCTGAAAATGAACCTTTCAGCTCAGTGAGCAAACCTACATCCAGAACCTCAACCTGAGCTACAAATCTTCTCAAAACTCGCTATCTGTCATGAAGTTAGTGGTAGAGTATTTAGAAAATCATAATATAATCAGACAAAGGGAAGCTGAGTTTGACAAATTTATTATAATTCTTTAATGAGCAGGGTGGATGAAGAGGATCAATAGATGTAATATATTTTGAATTCCAAATTCTGTTAGGGTGCCACATAAAAAGATACTGTACAATATATGGGCACATAGTATTGAGAAGATTACATGAGTATGGATAGAGAATTGAATAACCATCAGGAATCAGATTTCCAGGATAAATAGGTCATTTCAGTTCAGCAAACTAGTAGGGTGTCAACAATTTGCAATCTTAATAAGGACTTGGGTAAAAGGACCAAATGTTTATAGGGCGTTCTGCTATAATGCACGTTTCGTTGGTGTGAATTTGCTGTAATGCAGTGGATGAATTGAGAATGCTGTTTCTAAAGTGCACACTTTTAAAACATGTGTTGGCTGTCCCGCAATTACATCATCAAGGTTTCTAAAGCACGATTTTTCAATAATACAGGGTTGCACAAGAAGACAACCATTGTGCTTTAGAAGAACAGACTGTACAGCTAAATTTGCTGATTATACAAAGAGAGACAAGCAAGTTGTGATGAAGACACAAAGGGTAGGATTTTTTCTGTAGGGTGTAAAACAGGAACTGGAAACAAAGCTGCCACCAGGGAAAATGGTAAATAATCCCAAGTTTCACAAGTTTAAAAGTTTTGCCGACTGTTTTGATGGCCAGTTAGAAGTTGCTGGAGTGAAAATAGAGGTAAGACCATTCAAACGTGAGCCCAATCTGAACTGTCATTCCTTAGGCTACTCCCTGCACATTGGAAGAACACCCAAATATGGAATTCCACAATCTACAGCCACAGCTCAGAGAAAGGCAACCCCTTCACTTTCAGATGTGAACCTGGAGGTGATGCTTGGAGTTCTAAGGGAGAGGAGGCCCTGTTTAAAGAAGGTAGCCAGAACAGACCACAAATCAAGACAAAGCAACCACAAATAGACATTGTTGTCATAGTCATAGAAGAAGCTGTAGCCCTAAGAAGTTGGGACAAGAGTAGAAAGAATTTCAATGATGCTGGTACTTTACAGCAAGATGGGTGCAACCTCCAATTCTCAGAACAGGACTCTAGGTATCCATAGACCTGCTGATGGGTCTCAGGATAAACACTACTGAATTTGAGAGGAATGTGTGTCTAGGACACTTTCTGAACCTCCAAAATGGTGAGGAGCCAATGTGCTGCTAAAGACCTGAAGCTCCACCTGAAATGGAGTAGCTGGTAATGCCAAAGGGGACAGCAGCGCTGTATTCATCTGTTTCTCACTCTCTCTCTCCCACCCTCCTTTAATTTGCAGGGTAAATGGGCTCAGAATGCCTGAGAGAAGATCTAGCTGAGGAGCAGAATCCCCAATCTTCGAGACATCATATCCCTGGAAGGTGGGACGATGGAGTACCCAGGATTACCAGATATCAGCCCATAGTGCGATTAGCAGTCCTCGGGACACTGGTGGCAAGAGTATACAATGTATTGACCAAGGAATTCATGTGGGCAGCATGGTGGCACAGCAGTTAGCACTGCTGCTTCACAGTGCCATGGACACGGGTTTGATTCCAGCCTCGGGCGACTGTGTGGAGTTTGCACATTCTCTTTGTATCTGTGTGGATGTCCTCCCAGTGCTTCGGTTTCCTCCCACAGCCCAAAGATGTGGAGGTTAGGTGGGTTGGCCATACTAAATTGCCCATAGTGTTCAGAAATGTGCAAGCTAGCTAGATTAGCCATGGTAAATGTAGGGTTACGGAGATACTGTTCAGAGGGTGGGGTGTAGATTTGACTGGCCAAATGGCCTCTGTTTACACTGTAGGGATTCTATGAAAAGGGTGATGCTATGCACTCCACCTTGTCCAATAAATTGCGCAACATAAAGTTGCACTGGGAAGCCTCAACACTGCACATTCTTCTACTGTCCAGTACTAGCTCTTTGGCAGATGTCAAGTTCAGGAGACTTGGACAAGAGGGACAATATAGCTCTAAAAAGAACTGCCATGTTCTCCAAGCCCAAGATGCACTGGTACAGTTTCTCTTTCCTCAGTGGATTCATGTGTAGGATCAGATAGGCTGGTATTGAGTGAGGAGCATGGCCCTAGTGTATGGGAGATGTGAGAGATAAGCAAGAGGTGACTGTGAGCTATTCCCCCACAAGGTTGATGGACAGATGTAGCCCCTCCCATTTATCTCTCCGCCTCCGAGGCTCCAAGCCTCACTCCTGATGAAGAGCTTTTGCCCAAAACGTCGATTCTCTGCTCCATGGATGCTGCCTTACCTGCTGCACTTTTCCAGCACCATACTCTTGACTCTAGTTTCCAGCGTCTGCAGTACTCACTTTTGCTGAGATATAGCCCTGCTCAGCTTGGCTCAGATACAGGATCACACAAGTCACAGGAAAGGAGATTCTACTTAGGACTGAGAGAGGTTCCTGTGATCACTGAGGCCTGTGGCTCAATGGGGATTGGTTATGTTGCCTGTCAATCTAAATATTCAGTGTCTAAAGTAGCCAATCTGGTCTGTCAATCATTCTGACAGACTTATCCTTCCCCAACAGCACCTATTGTCCGAGTAGGATATGTCAAATTCCCTTGTCCATTTTTTCTGGCCAAGGTCATGGACTGCTCAATTTTGGCAACTTGGATGTTGTCAGGTGCTGCTTCAGTTTACATCTGTTTGTAAGCTGTTAGAGAGAAAAGCCCCCAGGACTTCACCACTCCCTTTAATCTATCATGAGAAAGCCTTCCCTGATTATCTCCCTTAATGGTGTGCAGTGTGGCCATCTCACAAGCTGGTACATTTCAACTTGCAGCTCAGGCATAAAGCTGGTGATCCAGATTGGTAAATTAAAATCAGTAATTTTCATTACAGTTGACAAATAGTCATATACTGGGCAGCAAGTTGAAAATCTAGAGTTCCATATGTATTTTTGTCACTCCATGCTAAATAAAAAAGCCAGTTTTCTGAAGAGATAGCACTGTTTTCTTTAGGTAGCTAATGTCATCAATCAGATGTGAGTACAAATGTCCATCCTTGTGAGGAGGATGTCAAATTTTGCAGAGTCCATCCGGTACAGGAAACTGTGTGACCTGCTGTTTTAAGCTGCTGTAGATGTTCTGGAGTCTCAGCATCTACCCATCGTATGAAATTAACATTTTCTGAGTATGGGTGGCTTAATGAAAGTGTGAGGCTTGTTGTTGAAGTCCCAGTTGCAGTCTGTAAAGTTTACAATAGAGCTTTTCCAGTTATCTTCTGATTTAAAATACTACACAAAGGCCTTGCGTACAGTTATTCAACTGAATCAAGTCTCTCTCAGAGGCCAAGCTTTGAGATTTTAAAATGGTGTCACTTTTATTTCATAACAATGGCTTCATCTACTGGGGAAGTACTTTGAATAAAAAAGAACTTCCATCAACGCTGTTGCTTTTCTTTTTTTTAACAGAAAGGATTACTGGTGTATGGAGTTGAATAGCAATTTCTAATGAGTTTCAAAAAGATTTGTAGCTCACTTGAGGTTCTGGATGTGAGTTTGCTCACTGGGCTGGCAGGTTCGGTTTCAAACGTTTTGTCACCATACTAGGTGACATCATCAGCGAGCCTCCAGTGAAGCGCTGGTGTTATTTCCTGCTTTCTATTTATGTATTAAGGTGTAACTCATCGATTTGGACTCTATCTACCATCCTTTGGGAAATAAAATTGGAAATGACATCACCAAACACCCGAAGAAACCTAAACACGTAAATAGAAAGTGGGACATGACACCAGTGCTTCACTGGAGGCTCATTGATGGCGTTACCTAGTATGGTGACGAAACAGAACCTTCCTACTCAGCGAACAAACTCACATCCAGTGCAATTTCTAATATTTAAGGCTGAGAAAGGTATACTTCTGGTCTCTCAGGATCTGAGGGAGTGCATGAGAAATGGACAGGGAGGTGAAGCTGAAGGTCAAGATCAACAATCATCATATTGAATAGCCAAGCAGGTTTGATGGATTGTATCACCTATTATTCTTGTGTCGTGATAGTGAAAGATAATAGTGAGAAGAATTTAAACATGGATGTTGGGATTACTGTAATCCTGATGTACTGATTTATAGGAAAATTTAACAAGGTTCCTCATGCACTTATAATAAATGCAGCCGTGATAAATGATGGGAAAAAAACATTGTAAAGAGGCACATGATGATGGGATTAATGTTGCGCATCGCATTTTGCTAAGAAAACAAAAGCACTTGTGGTATTTTAATGGAGACAACTGGTTCAATTTTCCCCTCCTTGGTGCAGTGAGAGTAGTGGTGAAGGTGGTGATGGCATAGGGTGAGACGGAAAAACACAGATTCTCAATGTCAAGAAAAATTCTCGCAATTTTCATCTCAAGCTTTAAACTGAGATTTAGTCTCATCCTTGAGTGGCGACCAACTTACATCCTGGTACTTGCATTTCATTAAAGCCCTAATTCACCTTACTTCCAACCCACTTCCAGTTTCCCTCTCCAACATTCAGAAACTAGACATTACAAATTCCTGCTGGGTAGTTCAGGGCAGGTATCTGGAAGCTGAACGGTCTTGGCTATCATCCTGCCCAACTCTTCAACCGTGCAAGTCCACTTCAGCAAACTACTGGCTTTGCCATGTCACTGAGCCTGCTCTCAGATCACCCAGGCACCAGTTCAGAAGCCTGGAGCTGATAGACATCTACAACGTATATCCTTCTGCTAATTCTTTTTATGTGCAGAGGGACCCATAAATCTCATGCATTGGATAGTTTTGCATGGACATGAACATGCACAGCTCATGGCTCATTTTTCTTTGTGCCTACTTTCTTCAGCACAGGCTGTAGGCTGCTGACTGGTTCACTTTCTTACTTAACATGCAAGCTCTTTAGTAGCCAGTTACAGGTTCCCAGCTTCTGTGGTTTCATCTGTTCTTTAGGACAGAGGGAGAGGCAGGCTGCCTGCTGCTTGCGACACTAGGGAGCACTGAACAGTCAATTTATCGATCAGACTTGTGTGTGAACATCAACATCTATAGTAGAGGCCAGCAGCTTACACAGCAAATACACCATTTATGCTGCAAATGTGTAAAAGTCAAAGGTGAAGAGTCTGCAATGGGGTGAAGGAGAACAACAATCAGTCACACAGGTATTGCCTCAGCCAGTTAAGGGCCTCACCTGGTAACACCACTGAGGGTTGGTCACAGTCAGTCCTGCGGGTCAAGAGCAAACAGCCCTGGCATTTTGGGTAGGTCAGTTGGGAAACTGTTGTTTCATCAGTCTGAGGGTTTGGCTGTTTTTCTCGACAAGGAAACAAAGAGGGAGGCTGAGTGCGACAGAAGTGGATACAAGAGCAGTTAGTGACGTTACTTGAGCAGGAGAGGTGGTGACTTGCCTCCCATGAGCAAATAGGAAATGCAGAGGGCAGGAAATGTTACCAGTTTGGGAGAAGAAGGTGGAGATGATGCAGGCAATACCGAGGGTGGTAGTCTGTGAGCCTTGGTGAAATGTGAGTGTAGTGGCAGATTTCGAGTGAGTGCTGGCCCTTTGAGTGGAAGGTAGGGGAGAGATCCTTGACCTTATTGTAGAATTGCTGGGTGAGGCATCAGTCCCACGCTGCAGTTTCTGTTAGTATAGTCTGAGTTTATTAATATGCCATGGTTGGCAATCAGCAGGATAAAGGTCTCCCCTCCTCTTGACAACTCTGTCTACACACCACTGTCTTGGAAGCAGGGAACTAACTTACTTTTCCTCTGTGACACTTTCAGTGTCAATTGCTGCTTTGTGAGGGACTTTTGCTGGTATGTAGCTGTGTTTTACGCATGGTGCAAAGGTGTGTAAGATAGAAGGTGCTCGCCAGTGGTGAGACAGTCATCTCTCTTATCACCCAATCACCTGTGAAATGTGCTTATTAACTTGGTTGCATAACTAATAAGGTGAAAAGCGGAAGATCATGTGAGACAATGACTCATGGTGAGCTGTTTGCCATGAAACTCCCCACACTTTAAGCTGAATTTTTCCGTTTGTTATTAAAATTTTCAAGCTAAGATAAAAGCAAAGCCCTGGAAAAGCTTACCAGGTCTGGGAGCAACTATGATTTAACATTTTGAGTCCAGTATGCCTATTCTTCAGAGCTGAAAGTAGGGAATGATATTAATCTACTGTGTCTAAATTTACAGAAATGAAATTCTATACAAATCTCAAACTTAGTGTAGATCTCTGCAAACTAAAATAAATGGCTAGAAACCGACATCCCTGTATTACACTGTGTTGGAACTAAAGATTTCAATAGAGTTCATATATACATATAGCTACGAATCTGCAAGATAGCTTTATATGTTTCAGTTACTGCTTTGTGCAAGAGGAGGGTGTTCTGGGAAGCAGTAAATTCACCACATGGTATAAACCATCAGGAGACATAGACAATGTAGGCTATATCAGAATGTTATGAATGATTCATAAAATTAGTGCTTGTTAAAAAATGCACATCCTGAAGCTTGTCAAAATTGGCTTAATATTAAAATCTATTAACTTTAAATGTGTTACCTTCAGGTTAAAATGTCAAACATAATTTGAATCAGTACAAAACAAATAATAAGATTGAGGGGGAGTAGGGTGTTGTTAGGGATTTGGTGGAAGTGTGGCTAATGGAATAAAGAACCCAGGGAAGCACCTGAAATCATGACTTCTTTCTTGGCCTGTGGTTCTACCCGATCAAGCAGCAAACGTTATGTTCCCAAGCACAGGTACTTCAATCCAACTACCTGTAAAACAGAGTTGTCTAAAAACAAAGCACTTTCTACATCAATTTTGATTGAGCAAAGTTTCTTAAAAGCTGGACAATGTGCTTATGCATTGGTGTGGTGTAACTCCAGACAAGCTATCTACTTTTCACATTGCTCTACTCCATGCTTCAAGTAACCTTTGACCTGACCCGATCTGATTTGATTTGAATGCAGCGTGAGCTGACTAACCTAAAATCCATTAATATCTAAAATCCAACATGGCCTTAGTCCCGAGGGCACTAGAGCTGAATTGGAGATCCTTGATGCAGTGAGGGTTTGTCGGCTGAGAATGGAGGTGTCAAAGCAGATCATATGCAACATAATGGCTTAGGACTTTGAATGGCTCAGGCTCCCTATTGAAAGCTTGGCTAACCTCATCAAGAACCATTGATGGCAAGACTTGGAGTCCATGCAAGAAGATGCAGAAGTTGTAAGAAGTAACTGCTCAGTCGTGCTGGTGACCCAGGGATATTTGAAGGGAAAACTACCTGGTGGTTACCTCCAGTTATCCCGAGTGCCTGCCAAGGTCTAAGGATGTCACAGAAGAGTTAGTGAGTGCCATCGCATATGAGGCATCATCTTCTTCATCGGCTTTACCAGAGGAGCTGGTTGTGTAACAGGCACCAGTGATGGATCCTAGCCCTGCATTCATGACAAAGACAAGTGCCAATGCATCTCAACTGCAAACTGTGTGAAGTGGCCAGGCTGCTTTCATCTCCTTTGAGGCCACAAGGGGGCACTCTATGTAAAAGTGGCCCAAGTGCAGACTACTGAGCGGGTCACTGGAGTGTCTTCTTTGTGTCAGATAAATAATGGTGGATGAAGCCGAAAATGTGATGCTGCTTTTATTGATAATGGAACAAGGAAAGAAATACAGAAGATAATGGGATTTGCTGTGAAGACTGGGACATTTGACTGAGATACATAGATTTTGAACTATAATCAAGAGTTATGGGGAACAGGCAGGAAATTGAGGTTCAGCTCAAGATCAGATCAGCTCAAGACCTTAATGAATAGAGCAGGTTCGAGCAACAGTATTCCTGCCCCTATTTCTTATGTCCTTATTTACAGGCGTCGGTGTGTCTCAGTTAGTCAGGTTCTTCCCTGAATCAGTAGCTTTTGAGTTCAAGTTGTATTTCAGAATTTTTAGTTCACAATACAACGCTATGCTGAGGGAGTGCTTCACTCTCGGAAATGCATCTTGCAATAGCCCTTGAAACTGAGCTTCCACCTACCCCCTCAAGTCGATGTAACGGCATCAATGGCACTTTTCAAAGAAGAGCCAATGGAGACAATATTTAATACCCCAGCTACATCATCAAAAAAGACCACCTGATCAATATCACACTATTGCATCTCCAGTTTTTTGAAAATTATCGATAAATATCCATTTATCGTGTATTTTTTCTTTATTCTTTCATGGCAATTTGTCAAGGCCAGCATGTGTTGTCTATCCTTAATTTCCCTTGAGCTGAGCAGCTTGCTAGGGCCATTTCAGAGGGCAGTTAAGAATCCACTGTTTTGCTGCAGGTTAGAATATATGTACTTAATGTAAGGTGGACACATTAACTTCTCTAAAGGGAATTAATGAACCAACTGGGTCTTTTCAACAATAAATAATAGTTGTGTGCCTGAGTGAGTTGTCACTTTATCAGCCAACTGCATATATATTAAAGATAGTTCTCTAATGCCCTTTTATCATTCCGTTTATATCCTTGTCCACAAAGCAAATAGCTCAGATCAGAAGTTTCACCTGTGGATATTTTATCAAACTTGTTCAGACATGCTATAACACACCTTTGGAACAGGTAGGACTTGAACCTGGGACTTCTGGCCCAGAAATACGAACACTACTATTGCAACGTAAGATCCCAGTTTTCAACTGTAAATTGGCAAGGACAGGCTTTTGAGGGAACAGAAATTGGCGTGGGACTTGGTTCACAAACTTTTATTGATTTCTGGTGAGACTGAATTAACAAATGGCTATGGTAGTGTAAAATAAACTGCTATGGAATCTTATCACTCAAAACTATTTCTCTCTTGCAACTGCAGTTAGGGTGTTTGGTTTGTTTTATTTTGTCAGCGAGATTACACTTTCTGCCCGATTTGTTTCTTCTATATCCCAACTTAAATTGCTCGGACTGTCTCCTTATATCGAGATTATGCTGTCTTAGTGTACAAGTGATAAGTAACACCTTAACCTGAAAATCCTAAGAAGCACCAGTTTATTTTGTGACTTGGCTAATGAGATTCAGTCATTAGATTTGTATTATCGTATCGTACAATGTGTTAAGCAAGGTCTCCATTCTTTGTTCCCTCAGTTGAAATTTGTATAGCATTTGTGATAGGTGTATAATACATTATATGACCTCATTGCTCATTATCATTTTTGCCTTAGCAACGCTAGTTGTAAAAGACACTTATATGTCAGGTGTTGCTAAGGCCACAGAGAGTTTTTAAAGTTTGAAAGGCAGTGTTTCCCAATGCATTCAGTTTTGGATCTAGGGATATACAGGAAAATGACAACTGAGATTTTTTCCATGCAAAAAGCTTAGAGTATACAAGGAAGCCATTCAACATATTGTACGAGCAGGATGCAACAGTCTATAGCCCAACCAGTTCGACAGAAAAACATTTTATGCTGTAA
The DNA here is from genome assembly GCF_047496795.1 of Chiloscyllium punctatum. Classification (NCBI taxonomy): domain Eukaryota; kingdom Metazoa; phylum Chordata; class Chondrichthyes; order Orectolobiformes; family Hemiscylliidae; genus Chiloscyllium; species Chiloscyllium punctatum. The sequence continues at coordinate 65,358,002 of NC_092757.1, forward strand.
TAACCCCTTGAGAAAGAAACTTGCTCAATTAAATAACAATTTTAAATTTGTGATCACTTGACATTGATACCTCAAACTAGAGGAAACTGTGGTGTGACATTCATTATAGCTTCATTTGATAGCATCCTATGTGTAAACCTGTGCTGTGCCCTCTCTAGCTGTAATATCCTTCCGATAAATATGCACCCAATTATACCCATTGTACTATTAGCTGTGGCCAAACTAACAGTTTGTACAAAGTCTTGATTTCTATTGGACACTATGGCATTCTCATAAATCTAAAATATTGTTAATTGGCTTATGATTTTATCTGCCAGCGCTCAAATCTTCAGGAAATTATGCATTTAGGGCTTTCTGATGAATTGCATCTTATGTGTCTCTTTATTGAGTGCATGCTTTAATTCCTTGATTCTCCACCCAAAAATATACCAGCCTGCAATTTTTCACATGAAATTCCATCTGAGAGCTGTCTAACTATTCCACTGAGTTAAAAATCACACAACACCAGGTTATAGTCCAACAGCTTTAATTGGAAGCACATAGCTTTCGGAGCACCGCTCCTTCATCAGGTGATAGTCACTGACCTAAGTCCACTGAGTCCACTTATTCCACTGAGCTAAGTCTTCCTGGTGCCTTGTACAGTTTAAAATTTCTATTTTTGCAATGTCAACAAATGTGGGAAGTGCTTGGAAGTGGGAAGGTGCTATACCTGAACTCTAACGCCACCTTAGGGCCACCAGATTTATAATTCAGGCAGGAAGGCCAGTGGTTGATATACCCAGACCATTGCCAATTGAGGCCTCGGCCTACCTCCAGCTGCAGGCAAGTTATCACCATATGGCTTACGTTCAGGGTGGGGTGGGAAGTAATTTTGATCAAATGCACTGATGGTTGGGACATTAAGGAGGGTAGGGTGGGTAGATGTCGAGATCCACCCCTGTCCTTGGGATAGAGGCCCCTGCACCCGTCTCCCGTGAACCTCACTTAATCACACACCATTTCCCGAACAACTCATTACTCAGCGGATACTCACCAACAGATCAGCAAGCCTTGAGTCCCAGCATCTTTACTGCGCAACCAGATGAGCCTGGTTGATTGCCACAAGGACAGCTAACTGCCCTGCAGAAGCATTAAAGGAGTTAATTGCAGAGGAGGTCATGTTTTAAACAGACTACTAACCTTGAATGCATCTAGGAACAGGGGAGCAACAGCTGATAAGAAGGCAAGCTACAGACTGGAGATCTCCAGAAATGTAATCAATGTTGGGGATTAAAGAATCTAAAGAATATCAATGATGTCACATCATTAACTTGAAAGAGAGGAAATTGTATAAGTATCCAACACCAGAACAAGTCAGGAGGAGAACTTTGAAGGCCAACACTGCATAAGGATGGAATCCTGGACACTTTGAGAGCCAGACACTGTTGGTGGAATCCTGGCCAGATTCCATCATTAATCGAGTATTAGCCAAGTTGGGTTGTGAGGCTTAACTGGATTACTTGATGGGTCTTATTTTAGTTGCTACTTGCAAAAAAGTTTAAATCAATATTTCAGTGCTCGACTGTCTGTGAGATTTCTGAATAAATAGCTGAATTAAAGGAGACTCGTGGTGATTTGCCCACAACAGCATGGACCAGCCCTTCCTTGTGCAATCCTCCCAAGAAAAGTCTACAGTTAGATATGAGTCTGGGTAGCACTTACTGATCAGTCCTGCGTGCAATGATAGTAACACTAACAACTAATTTAAAATATCGAACTTACATACTCATCATCAACCTGAGCTACAAATCTTCTCAAAAATAGCTAATCTGCCCATCTTGTAAACTAGCTTATTTGTGCTTACTGGACACAATCATTTGCAGGGACCCATTCTCTGCAACCAGAAAGATCCTGTTTGAGCCTTTTATAACTTATCTGGGAAGTGTTTTTGTGTTTGAAGTAATGAGTGCAAGACAAGAACATTTTGCATCTTCTGTTTGGTGCAAAGTTCAAGTTCTGCACTGTGAAGTGATTAAATATTGTATCCTTATCAAAAATCCTTATCATTTAAGTCCATATTACCAGCTTGTCTTTTTTGTTCTGCTTTTGTTCTTTTGGCCATTTTCTCCCCCCCAGTACCTTCACTGCAATTTATGAATGACTCTTCCAAAATGGAGCGATTGGAACTGCTTGCAAGACTCAAATTCAACTTTTCATCTTTAATGTCCCAATATGTAATACCGAGAATCTCAGTCGCCTTTTTCATGGTTTATTAGACAGCAGTTCTACGTTTGAAGATTTATTATCTGCACCCTCAGATCTATCTGGTCCTCCAGCCTTGTGAAGAATATTACTATTCAATGTATTCTTCCCTCAATGTATTACTTCACATTTCTCGCATTATTGAGCAGATTTATGAGCAGGCTTGCACAAATAATATGGACCTTGCCATAATTTAATACAAAGACATGTCATAGCTTTGAGTTACCAAATCATTATTTAACAATGACCTTTAAAATTGATCTCTGCAATTTGAATGTTTCTTTTACTCTGTTGGCAATGACCCGAATATACAGCTGTTGGAGAAGGAGAGGCAGGTAAACTATTTGTGCACAGATAGATACTTTGGGAGTGTTTTTTGAGAAACAGTGACAGATGGATCTATTTTGATCTTTCACCCTTGAAATTGCTTATTTTGATTTCTGAGAATTTCACTGCAGAATTGAGAGAAATAAACCATTTTATTGTACTGCTACAATAGACTGGGTAAAATCCCAAATGTGATAGGTTTAAATAGAATTTTATGAAGAGAAATCTTTTCAAAAGATTAAAGTCTCTTCTCGAAGCAATAGCCAGAGGGTACATATTACAGACTTAGTTCACACAACATCCATCAGACTGCTGATAGCATCCTGCAGGGAGAAAGACATTTGTAAAATGTTTTACCTCCAATCATCAAGTGTATTACTAACCAGATTGTTACTTATCTTAAAGCTTGTGATTACTGGTATCACAAGGTTGATTTGTACATTATTTTTAGCTAAGGGTCAGTTACATTGAATTCCACAGAGGGTTTCTCTCTGCAAGATCTCTTGCCAAATTCGCCTCATTCACTCCGTACAACACCCCTCTTATCTGATTCTAGCCCAATTCCAGCATCCATTGTAGCTGGAAAAACTCAGCACTGCTAGGATCTCTTGAATGAAACTGGCATTCCTGGCACTCACCCCATCTTGAAAAGACAGCTGTGCACTCAACACACACTGTTAGTCCAGAGCTGCCCAGCACGGTTCCTAATATTGTGCTAGACATGGCAGTGAGGGGAACGTTGTTGACTCTGGCAGATGGAATGGTACAGAGATGGGATATCCCCTTCCCCCAGGACTGGCAAAGGAAGCCACAACACTAACCATGCCAGACTGGTCTAAAGTTGCCACTTGCGTCAATGTAGTCTCAGCCGTCTCGTGCAATGCACGATAGGAAAACATCTATTCTTACTCCACTCTATCAACATAAATGCCACCAACTTCTCTCCAATACCTTACACTCTATCTCTGCGATTATACCCACCACTCACAAAGGGTCATGCTCTGCAACTCTGGTTATTGCCTGCAAGATCTACCCCTACTGCTTTCACTCAGTCCCAACCACTGACAGCAATAACTTTCCATGCTGTCTGTGCTAGGAAAAAGTGAGGACTGCAGATGCTGGAGATCAGGGTCGAGAGCGTGGTGCTGGAAAAGTACAATAGGTCGAGGAGCAGGAGAGTTGACGTTTCAGGCATAAGCCCTTCAGCAGGAATTCCTGATGAACATCTTATGCTTGAAACGTTGATTCTCCTGCTCCTTGGATGCTGCCTGTCCTGCTGTGCTTTTCCAGTGGCAAACTTTTCGACTATGACCTCTGTGCTGTCTATCTAAATGGTGAAGTTCTAAATTGGAGAAAGGCTAATTTTGGCAGTATTCGGTGAGAACTTTCAAAAGTTGATTGGATGCAGATCCTTAGGGGTAAAGGGAAGGCTGGAAAATGGGAAGCCTTCAAAAATAAAAAAAACAAGAGTCCAGAGACAGTATATTTCCTGTTAGAGTGAAGTGTAAGGCTATTAAGTGTAGCAAATGCTGGATGATTAGAGAAATTGAGGCTTTGGTCAAGAAAAAGAAAGAAGCATATGTCAGGTATAAACAGCAGAGATTGAGTGAATCCTCAGAAGAGTATAAAGGCAGTAGGAGTATACTGAAAAGGGAATCAAGAGGGCAAAGAGGGAATTTGAGGTAACTTTGGCAAATAGAGTTAAGGAGAATCCAAAGGAATTTTATAACTACGTTAAGGACAAAAGAGTAACTAGGCAGAGAACCACAGGGGATGAGAAGATATAATTGAGTATTTTGCATCAGTGTTTACCTTGGAGAAGGATATAGGAGCTATAGAATGTGGAGGAATACATGGTGACATCTTGAAAAATGTCCGTATTATAGAGGAGGAGCTGCTCAATGTCTTAAAATGTATAAAGATGGATAAGTCCCCAGGACCTGACAGGTGGACCCTAGACCTCTGGGAAGCTTAGGGAAGTGATAGCTGGGCCACTTGCTGAGATCATTGATAGTCATGGGTGAGGTTCTGGAACTGAAAGTTGGCTAACGTGGTGCCACTATTTAAGAAAGGTGTTAAGGAAAAGCCAGGGAACTATACACGGGTGAGCCTGACATCAGTGATAGGCAAGTTGTTGGAGGGAATCCTGAGGGACAGCATTTACATGTATTTGGAAAGGCAAGGACTGATTAGGGATAGTCAACATGGATTTGTGTGTGGGAAGTCATGTTTCACAAACTTGATTGAGTTTTTTGAAGATGTAACAAAGAGAATTGAGGAGAGCAGAGCAGTGGATGTGATCCAAATGGACTTCAGTAGGTTATTTAACAAGATTCCTCATGGTAGACTGATTAGCAAGGTTAGATCACGTGGAATACAGGAAGAACTTTTGGAATATTGTGTGCAATTCTGGTCTCCCTCCCACAGGAAAGATGTAAAACTTGAAAGGGTTCAGAAAAGATTCACAAATATGCTGCCAACATTGGAGGGTTTGAGCTATAGAGAGAGGTTGAATATGCTGGGGCTGTTTTCCCTGGAGCATCGGAGGCTGAGGGGTGACCTTATAGGGGTTTATAAAATCAAGAAGGGCATGATAGAGTAAAAAGACAAGGTTGTTTCCCTGAGATGGGGGAGTCCAGAACTGGAGGGCACAGCTTTAATGTGAGAGGGGAAAGATTTAAAAGGGACCTAAAGGGCAACTTGTTCATGCAGAGGGTGGTGTATGGTCTGGAAGGAGCTGCCAGAGGAAGTGGTGGAGGCTGGTACAATTACAACATTTAAAAGGCATCTGGATGGGTATATGAATAGGAAGGGTTTAAGGGTCATGGTCCAAATGCTGGCAAATGGGACTAAATTAATTTAGGATATCTGGTCAGCATGGACAAGTTGGACCAAAGGGTCTTTTTCCATGCTGTACATTTCTATGACTCTATGATTCTACTCACTCACTCTAAAACTAATTGCCGTCATTCCAGGAGGACACCAGTTCAAAATAGGGGCAAGAAAGAGTCAAGACAAGTTATGGGCCACCTGACATTTGGCTCCTTTACCCCTTATGTGGAAAGCTTCCTGGCTCTAACCTTGCCAATGGGGATTACTGACCATGACCAAGCTCCTGAATTGGTATCAGAGGCTGCCGATTATTGGAGGTCAATGTGCTGGGATCCTCCGACCGAAGGCTATCTCCTTTGAATTGACTGAGGACTGCTGACAATCACGGCAAGTCTCTTGGCTTTGTTTCTGAACTAAACAACAAGCAATACAGCAGTGCTGAGTGCTTGGAGTCTCTGTCCGAGGGACATGGTGCAAAATATCAGGGCAAGAATATAGGCTCAGACAACATTCTGGTAATAGTACCTAGGCCGACTTAAGACTTGTATTACAGAAACAGCAAAGCGTTTTGAAAAGCTGTTTGAGTACACTGAGAAAACTGGTAACCACCTCCTGGATGTCAAATTCCCTGTGGATGTCATGTCCATAAACTCAGGACAAATTTAATTCAGCTAATTCCACTGCATCAGCTTACTTTCAATCATTAACCAAATGCTTGGAAAGGGTCATTGACGGTGCTAAGAAGCAACATTTACAACAACAACCTGCCTACCAGTCCTGAGGTTAGGGACACTCAACTCAAGAACACATTACAGCAGTGGTCCCAGAATTCCAGAGATAAGTTGTGAATAGCTGCCCTTGACAAAAGGGCAATGTTTGACTGCGTGTGGCACTAGCAGAAATGAAGTCAATAGGTTTCGAGGGGCTAACTATCCTCTGGTTGGAGGCAGGCCTGGCACAAAGGAGGATGGCTATTGGAAGCCAATCATTGGAGTGATTTAGGAGTTTCTCAGGCTGGTTTTTCAGAGCAACAACCTTAAATTGCCTCATCAATGACCTTTCCTCCATCATAAGGTCAGACATTAGGATGATGGTCAGTGTTTAGTATCAAATGAGATATGCACGTATGCTGAGTCAATGTGTAGTCAACATTCAGTCATATTGAATTTGAAATGTTAGCACTGTTTCTGACTTCACAGATTCTGCCTGACCTACTGAGTTTCTCCAGCACTTTCTGTTTGTATTTGGTCAACATTCAAGCTTGAGCTGGTAAAGCATGACTAACATTTGCACTACAAAAGTGCTGGACTATGGTCATCTTGAGCAACATCATTTGTTGATGTTTAGTTCATTACCATCCCTAAATCACCCACTAGCAACCTGAGGACTATTATTAACCAGAAACTGAAATGGACCAATGAGTTAACGATAATGACATGAAGAGCTGGTCAGAGGTTGAGAATTTAGAAGTGTGTAATTTGTCTACTGACTCTCCAAATCTGTCCACCAAGTGTCAAGTGCACGATGGAATACTTTCCACTCAACTGAATAGGTACAGCTCCAAGGATTTGACACAGTCCAGGATAAAGCAGCTCACTGGTTCAGCATTCCATCTACTACTTCAAATATTTATCTCTCTGTTCATTTTGGCATGCAGTATCTACGATGCACACTGCGGCAAAACATCTAAAGCTCCACCGACAACACCTTCCAGACTTACAGCGTCTTCTGAATGACAAGAGTAGCAGACACACGGGAACACCATCTCTTGAAAACTGGCCTCCAAGCCACACAGCATCCTACCTTAGCATCATATTGCTATTCCTTCACCGTCACTGAGTCAAAATGCTGGGACTCCTTTCCTCACAGTTTTGTAGATGTAACTGCACGTCATGGACTGCAGACATTGAAAAAACATGACTCATCACCACCTTCACAGGGGTAATTGGGGTGGGAAACAAATGTGCTCTAGCTGACAATACACACATTCCAAGAAAGGAATAAGTAAGACCAATTTCCTGTGGCAAAATCTTTGAAAGGATGAAGAGATTTTAACTTTAACTGGATCCTTTTTAAATCATTAATTGTAGAGAAGAGGTGTTTATAACCTATTTTGCTTGTAGCTAATTAACTTCATTTGCACTAAATTACAAATTGGGCCATACTATAGCTTGATTTATAGTTGAAACTCAAGAATTTAAATCATCATGGCACTGAATCACAAGTTTTGAGGAAACAACTAAATATTCCATGATTTATATGAGCCTTGCATAATCCTGTGGAAACACACTGCACTAAATGTGATCGAATAATACATAATAAGTAAATGGTCAGTATAGATTGCATGCCCATAGAAATATTACAGCTGAGGTTTGGTAGTGCTGGATCACACTCACAGTGTATGTATTTAATAAAGTCCCTGTGCTTTTGAAAATGGTGGGGTCTAGACATAAATTGACTCAATAGCACAGCTTTTGCAGATCCATCAACAGAGTGGCTTCAAACCCCATGAAACCTTTAACCTGTGGAGTCAGTGTTCCTTGGAAGCCATTCCCAGGGAAATGGGACCATATTCATTTGTTTTTTTAGGATATTGTTAAGCTTAGTGGAGGAGTGCCTTTGAGCCTTCAGGGTTAATTATCTTCACGGTGAAAATATATTTCATCCCAAGTATTTTGACATTGTGGACCCTTTTAGCCACTTAACTCTGAAAAGCGATTCCCTAAAGAAGTTTTGCTTTTCACAGAAATCACAGCACGTCTGACTAATCAGCCACTCTTTGAACTGGGGGAAAGAAAAGTTACCTAAAGCAAAAAAAAACTGATGGGCAAAAATCTTGAATAAATTATCACCCAGTCTATTTTTAGTGATCTGGCTGTAAGAAGAACTTGAGTCTGTTTAAGTCCCAAAAGCACAAAGAGCTGAAATACAAATGGATATGCCACTATATATTTAATAACACCCATATAGTCAGAAAGTATAGAAATATTACATCATGCAGGGACAGCAACATTGTGAAAATGTCACTGGACTAGTAAACCAGAACCACTGGTTAACATTCAGTGGGCATGGATGTAATGGACAATGGTTATGGCAACTGTGAATTTAAATTTGCTTAAAAGATCTAAAGTAAGAAACTAACTTAGCCTCATGACAAACATGTCCAATGTTCTAAAATCCAATCTACTACACTAATATTATTTAAAGAATGATTTCTATCATCCTTACGTGGTCTGACATTAATGCCACTCTACACCCACAGCAACATGGACTTGATCTAAGCTCACCTCTGGGCACTTAACCATGATCAATTAATGCTGGCCTCACCACTGACAGCCACATCCCATGACACAACGAAAAAAAGCATTGTGACATATTAGTGATCTGACCTTCAACACTGCAGTAATGGTCATGCCAGACTGGTTTGCTCAGTTCACTTCACCAACAAAATACATAACAGGCATTTGAACATCCGTTGGAAATTTCTCAATTGCGTTCTACAACATGACAGTAGATCCATAGAAACTCTAGAAAAACAATGTAATAGACAGTGGTGGGTTAATCTGTTCATACCTTTTATTCTCAAACCCGTCTCCCTCTGTGTAGTTGAATGTTATCCTCACTGTTGCTGGAGTGTCTTCAAAGAAATCTTCAGTGTTTTGGTTACTGAGGCGCTGGTTAATGTTTGCTAATTCAAGGGGAGATGAAAACAGGACATGAGGGAGCCAAGAATAGAAGTGGTGCTGATACATTTGCATTAAAAAGGATGGGAAGATGAACACTGGTAAAAGCTAATTGGGTCAAAAGGCCTACTGCTGTGCTGTTAATTTTGCATAATTCATGAAATTTTATTGATGCCTGTGGTATTCCATTCCTTTGGGAATTGATTACTCCAATGTGCTTGTCTACCAAAGTAAGGTACGTACATCTGTTGTGCTGAGATGTTGGAGAGTGAAGGTATCTCCAGTAAATCTCCAACTCAACCTGACATCCATTTCTAAGTCCTTCCTCAAAGCAATTGTGACTAAAGAATTCCTTTGTGCCAGCAATGGTTCTGGGAGGGGCGCAGGAAATGGCCAGTCTAAAGGCTGATGATTGCAACCATATGAAAAATGGTAAAAAATCACAAATATGTAATTTTCTTCATTGTATTCAAGAGCATTGAACTAACATCACTGAGTCTTCATTTTTAATGGTTGCGATTTATATTTGGTATCCTTTCTTTGGGCAACAGAGAAAAGATATGTTTAAGATGGATATCCACTCCTCACCAATATTAGTCCTAAAATAAAGCTGGCACTTCCTCCAGACTTCAATTTCGTGCAATCTTAGTTTTTCCACGTCATTGTTTCCATGCTCCTTTTGATTGATCTGCTCAACAGATTAGCCCATCTTCCAGATCATCCTTCTCCTGGTCCCAACTCCTGATCTACCCCTCTACCTGTTATATTGTATTTCCCAATTGGCTTTCTCTTCCAGTTGAACCCAGCTCCCAGCCTTTTCATGCATTGGCTCACCACCTGATCACCTTTCGATTAAATATTAGCCGAGGAGTTACTGATGCAGCGGTCTGATATTGGAATCTGCCTGAGAGGGAAGATACCTCTGGGTACCTAGCAGGAGTCCGCAGCTCAATAGAGAATACTAAATGAGACAGCAACACCATGGGCTGCACTTCACAATAAGGTGTAGGGATTGTTGCATGTGTTCAGTTCATTCTAACTGTAGCATCAGCTCTGAGTAAATACTTGCTGATCTAAGTGAGGATACTGGACATTTATCATCATTCTTTCATTGTCTCCATGTGATAGCTACATCATATGGAATACAGCAGCTCAAGAATGTGATTGTACACATAACTTTCAAGAGAGTGACTAATAAGTGCAGTGATAGCAACATTACATGAATGGCTGGATGAAAAGAAACTGAGCAAAAAAGGAGACTTATAAGAGATGAAGGATACTGTTCAAATTGACTTCAGCCAGTTGGAAGGCTATGTGAAAATGGCTAAGAAGCTTGTGCCAACTGATTAGATTGAGCTTCTAATTAACCTCATGTAAACAGTCTGTTTAAACACTTGCTGCCTGGCGTAAGTATTCTCAAAATGTAAGCTTTGAGTTGCAGTACCCTCTGTATTGGACTGCATCGTTACTGTGTTGAATGGGAAGGCAACAATGAAGTTTTTCAAAGAATTCTATCCCTTTTCCTAAAGTGCATTCAGTAAGTGGCCAAGTAATTTCAACTGTGTGGCTTCACTTTCCTCATATTCTCAGCATCACTTTGTAGAATTGTTTTGGGTCTAATTCATAAATGCCCCTTGTTGCCCAAGAGCTGGTGGCCTTTGGGCTGATGAGACTGTGGAGGAAAGAACAGTTATTATTAATGAGGAAGAATTCATAATCCTATTCTGCGCAACACCTGAACAGCAACCCCCACATTGGCATTCCTTTTCACTGACACACATGGTTAGTTTTAACAAGGCTTTTTTTGAAGGATGTGAATTAAGGAATTTCTGTATCATTAGAAATGTAGCAGTAGAATAGAATTCCTAATGCTTGACAGGTGATGTTTTTAGGGGAAAATAAATGAAATATCAAAGCTTCAATATCTTGCTGAGAATATTCCCCTCTCCTGTGTCAGCATGGTCTTCCTAATGACTTGATAAGACACATTGTGAATAAATTCTGTAGCTGTTCTGACCTTCATCCTGACAAGAAGGACAGTAGGATTAGCAGAAATGTCCAAATCTAAAATTAGCAAATTAAATATCCTTTTCATGATTTCCTCCCCCCCTCCTTAATCAGAATTTCTTTACTTGTGGATAAACTAAGATAATTCATCCTTGGTCTGTAAATCCTCTTATCAGGGTAGGTTCTACTGAGTTATCTTGTCTCATTACTTGAACATGTTATATCTCCTGCTTGTCCTCAGAGAGGACAAAGTGTGCAGCTCTCCGGGATAAAACATTTCATGAAATGGTAAAGAGAAGAGCTGTGTAGCATTCAAACCCAGTTTGTCTGAGACCTAATTTTACATGTAGCCTAATGTTAAATCATAATGTCAGTTCCCAGAGTTGATGTGATATGGCCTTCTGGGTTTCAAGATATGGGATCTAGTCTAAATTCCCCAGGCGTCTTTGGTGAAAGGACAACATGGTGATCTTTACCTGTGTGTCATTTTTGCCTTTTGGTAGGGCCAGCATGGTCACTGAGAAGGACTCATTTTCTGCCTGATCAATGGAGGAGTTCTCCCTGTAAATTTCCACAGCAGGAGGTCCACTCACCTGAGACAGCCCAGTACAGTCCTGGATTCTACGTAGCCAGAAACAAACTAGATTGGGATTGAAACCACACCCTTTTTTCAGGGCGAGTCTTGCCCCATTCCAGGGTTTTAAAGACCTGTATCCACTTTCAGAACACTAGCAGGAGCTGAGGTAAGTGAGCGAGTAGGGTGCAGCTGGTACCAGGTGGATAAAGTGGTTCGCAGGCCAGTTAAGTGAAATGTTGAGGTACCACATAGATGAAGGAGTGCAGATGTGATGTGGGTGAGAGGATAGACAGCAGAGTAAAATGGGTGAGTGACTAGAGGAAGTTGGGGGGGGGGCGGTGGTGGAGGAGTCAGGTCAGAGGCATTGGGTGCATAGTGAGTCAGGGAGTTTATGTTTGAGAGGATGCTGGGTAAAGGAGGGAGTTTGAGGCTATGGAGGGAGTTTGGGGATAGTTTGAGATTTCAGGAAGTTGGATTTTGGGTGGGGGGATGATTAGGAGGGCGAGTTTGGTACCCATGGGATGTGAAAATGGGATCACCGGGTGACAGATCATTGTCCATCAGAAGTTCTCAGGAAACTCTTGAAAAGTTAACTGCTTTGGGAATTCTCAAATGTCTTAATTAATCAAAGCTGCAGTGACAATTATCTTCTCAGCAGAAGATATGGGCTGAGACATAAAGTTCCGTGTACCAGCTAATTGGCCAAAAAGATCTTCAAACCAAAATCCATTGTTTCTCCATGCAACAATTTGGACCTAGAATGTGTTACCAGTTAACAAGTGGTTCCCATCTTGAGTTGTTATAATAAGAGGCATTCAAGACTGGATGCTTTCTCATGAGGAATTGTTGGAGCTGGATTTCTGCCAAATACTACAGCCCTGCTATCATTTCACCTCTAATTTCTTGGTTGGGAGTGACTTCACATGCAGTGTGGGATGGTGTGATTCAGTTCTCACTAAGAGAAGTCCTTTACTCACCAACATGGAATGGGGAAGGACTGCACCCTCGCTCAATCAACTTCGGGGTTACCGCTGCTCTCCCAAATCCTACTTTCTTGTTAATGGCCCTTGAGTTCAGAGGGAACTGTTGTGACTAAAAAAGGGAACCCAGTGGGAATAGGGAAGTTTCTGGCGGCATTTACTTTAGGCAGACAGTAGTCTTCTTGTTGTAGTTGGTTAAAGGAGCGCATGATCTATGTAGGACCCCAGTGGTATTCATTGTCTGCTTGAAGCCATTTAGAGTCATCGAGCTTCACAGCATGAAAACAGACCTTTAGTCAAACTCATCCATACCAACCAGATATCCTAAATTAATCTGGTCTCATTTGCCAATATTTGGCCCATATTCCTCCAAACCCATTCTTATTCATGTACCTATCCAGATGCTTTTAAATGTTGTAATTGTACCAGCCTCAACCACTTCCTCTGGCAGCTCGTTCCATACATGCATCACCCTCTGTGTGAAAAAGTTACCCCTTAGGTCCCTTTTGAATCTTTCCCCTCTCATCTTAAACCGATGCCTTCTAAATTTAGAATCCCTGACCCTGGAAAAAAGGCCTTAACCTTTATTGTCACTATACACACAAATTTCAGAAAGGATGGCGGTGGAAAAATTAATCCTTGGTATTTAACATAAAGCATTTTATTTCATTTCGGGAGATTATTATCTCCCTATGTACAGATATAAAAGCAGAGAATGTTTGTATGTTTTTGTTACAAATATGTTTATTGAAGTGGAAATTAGCTGTGATAATAAATGGAACAAAGATGACATCAATTACTTTCATGTTAGGTTTGGTACAGTTCAAGTCCAAAGGGGAGATTCTCCCTCTGTGTTTGAGCAATGCCTTTTGACCTTGTCCTCAGAAAAGATTTCTGTGTTGTGCCAGTGTGATATTTTCCCTCCTCACATCCATTACTCTAATGGTCTCTGCAGGAGAGAGATTTCCAATCAATTCCCTTGCACAGAAAATCTTTGGCCATCTGTGTCAAGTTGGATTCATGCCTACTTCTTGAGGGGAATAGAGAGCATTTTGATACACCAGGGCTGACTTCCAGCAACTATGGACTATCCACAGTATTTTATGGAGAGAGTGCAATAGCTCTACTGATTCACATCAGTATAACAACTCCCAGTCAACCTGGTTAATGGTGGAGGGAATCTTTACTTAAAACATACGAGAGCTTAATTTAAGTATTATGAGGACCAACTAATGCACTCAAACAAATTCTTGCACAGATTCCTGACATTCATGCTGGGTCTATGATATGAATTCCAGCAGCCCATATAAAGTCAACATGGTTTCTAACCACTGATTGAAAGTGGATACTTAAGTATGGGTTTAGCATTCTTTATTACAAATGCATTTCAAAGACATCAGGAAATGAATTTGGTGTTTTTCTTTATTGATGTGTATATTCCTCTTTGTGTCAACTGTATTAGCACTGCCATTTTCAGTTGGTGCAACTTATACACTCACTGCCAGAGGAAGTGGTGGAGGCTAGTAGAATTACAACATTTAAAAGATATCTGGATGGGTATATGAATATGAAGGGCTTAGAGGGATATGGGCTGGCAAATGGGACTAGATTAATTTAGAATATCTGGTCGGCATGGACGAGTTGGACCAAAAGGTCTGTTTCCGTGTTGAACATCTCTCTGACTCTATGACCTTGCATTTCCTATGTATTCACATCATTTAGAAGATGGTAAAGTGGAAGAAAAGAATGACAACAAAAAATTCAGGTTTCACCAGAGGCAGCTCAGCTGGACCTTTCTGGATTTGAACTGGCTTTCCAGGCAAAGTGCTCATGCCAAGGATACTTTGTCAGCATGAAACATGGCCATACCCTGTTCTTCATGTGTAAACATCACTGAAGCCACATAGCACTACAGTTGCGTACTGACATTACCACACCCTTTAGCTTTTACCCATCAGATTCCCATTCCCATAAAAAGTACTGCTTGGGTTGACCCATTGTTTCAGCCTGTTCCTACGCCATGGAGGTACCTCGCAAGGAAACCATTAGCATTTTCACTTTGTCACTATATCATAACAATCTATATGTGTCACTGCACGTGAATTTATTTTCATCAAACTTATAAACTTAGCAACTCACACTGTTGAAGAGTTCAATTTCAATAACATGACATATGGCCATATTCATGTTGTCACCATGGAATTCTTTCTCTAGGGAAGCTCTCGCTAATCTTTACATTGATTTCAATGAGAAATGTATTCAATAGAGTAAACACTTATCTCCCATGCATTGCATGCTTCCCATATGTAGATGATCTGTTTGAGAGATATGGATCTACATCTATGAATTTCCTTATATACCTGAATAGATTGAGCTCAAGTTCAGCATTAAAATGGAGCAGCTAAACAACTTTATTACCTTGCTAGTTGAGAAATCTGTAAATGGGTTTTCGACTACTATCTACTACAAGCCTATATTCACTGTTCAATATGTACATTAGATTCCAAAACTTCTACACTCCAAAGATTTACTTTATCAACAGCCTTATGAATAGAGGCTTTATCAACTATTCATTGTTTAAGCTGGATGCTGCAGGAGGATGTATTAAAACACTCCATCCAATAATGGTGACTCTGATCAAATCATTGCTTTTTGTATATTACACAAACTCATGATTGGTCTCATACCATGACTTTTAGTTCTGAAAGTTGCTCTGTTTACTCCAGATTATCTTGGAAGGAGAAGGAGTCTTAAACATTTGAGCAACTGCTGAAGCCATCTTACCCTGTTAATTTGCTGGAAATATGAATGTACTGTTTTCCACAAATAGGATGCTGCTGTCAATCCAAAAAGATCCACAAACGCTTATTGCTGTGTACAAGGTTTCATGTCAGTGTGATGCCAGGTACCAGACCTTGTATGTGTCAATGATTGGCTGACTATATCAAACAGCACATTGCTTTGACTGTCTGCAGTCAACATAGTCAACTGTATTTAATCTGCACATGATGAAGTAAAATATGGTGTCCGACACTAGATATAGCTATTGGCCAAAATTTACGAGATAATCCTAACTGTGCTAAGAGTTACAACAGAAATTAATTTATGACTATCATTTGAGCTCATATACTGCTTCATTTATGCTTGCCAGAAGGTGCATTGATTCACACACAGAATCCTGTTCTTTGTAGGCCAAAGGTGTATGTCAATATATTTAATAATTTTCAATGAAGGGAAGGAAAAGCAATTGGTCCCTGCTGCATCTGAATGACAATGCACTGAGCAATCAGAGTCAATTTTCCTGCTTTGAATTTAATTGGTGCACTAAAAGTGAGTGCTCCTGCTGCATCTCCATGTAAACCAAGAAGAATTTGCTTTCACATTTTGTGTGAATTGTTGTTCCCTTTCTGACTTTGGTTCCTTGCATTTCAGTCCTTATGAGTGCAAGTGAAAGACTTCAAATTCATGTCTCCATTTAGCAATATCCATTTGCTTCAGTAAGCGTTAATGTCTCCAAGCAATGAGGTTTGGCTCAGGACGTTTTTGAAATGGCAAGTTCCCTCAAAGTGTGTCCTATGGCATTATAATTCCTGCACACATCATTCTGATACCTCCATGAACTACACAGCCACAAGTGAATCATACTCACTGCATCTGAGTCCAACAGCACCAAATCACACAGATCAATGTCCAAATCCAGAGTTTTACTGGAATAAGATCTAATAAAACTGCTAGGTATGGAATTGACTTGAAGAGGGTTGTTTCTGCCTGTGTACTAAAGACATTGCTTGTAGTTTTCTAAAGTTCCCTCAGTTCAGTAAAAATTCCATCAGACTAGAAGACAGCAATTCTCCAGTGAAGAAGGGAGAGACATAAAACAGGAAACTGAAGATCAGTTAGTCTGATGTCTGTCAAAGGGAGACTCAGAATTTATTATTTAAAATATTATAGTTGTACACTTATAAAAAGCTCAAGGTAATTGAGAAAAGTCAGCATGGTTTGTCAAATGGAAATAATATTTAACCAGTTTGTTGCAGTTGTTTGAAAGAGTAAATTATACCATGGATAAAGGAGAGCTTTTACATGTCAGAGTGTCACACAGCATGGAAGCAGACCTACCGGTTCATGCTGACCAGGTTTCTGAAACTGAATTAGTCCCGTTTGCCTGCATTTGGCCCAGATCCCTCTAAACTTCTCCTATCCATGTATCTATCCTTTTCTGCCCTGTCTTTTAAACGTAATTCTATTGGCAGCCTTGTTCCATATATGCACCACCCTTTGTGTGGAAAACTTGTCCCTCTGGTCCCTTTGAAATCTTTCCCCTCTAACCTTAAAGCTCTAGTTTTGGACTCCCTTACCCTGAGGAAAAGACCTTCACTATTCACCTTAGCTGTTCCCCTCATGGTTTTATAAACCTCTATAAGGTCACCCCTCAGCCTCCTGTGCTCAAGGGAACAAAGTCCCAACATATCCAGCCTCTCCTTATAACTCAAATCCTCCAGTCTTGATAGCATCCTGGTAATTTTTTTTTGCACCCTTTCCAGTTTAATGACATCTAAAATAGCTGGATGACCACAATTGTACACAGTAATTCAAATGTGGCCTTACCAAATTTCTGTACTCAATGTACTATTCTTTGATTTCCGGAAGGCATTTGAAAGGGTAACATATTAAAGGTTAGTGCAGAAAATAAAACCTCATGGATTGAAGATTAGCTGGCTGGCAGTAAAACAGACAGTATGGATAAAATATATCTTTGACTGGCACAATGTGACAAGTAGATTCCTGCAGGAGTCTATTTTGGGACTTCAATCTTTTAAAGTTTACATCAATTACTTCGATGAAGTGTGAAGGCAAACAAAATTTACAGACCACACTGAGATGGCTAGAATAGAATGTTCTGAAAGATGTAAGGAGGTTGTAGACAGACATGGATGGGTTGAGTGAGTGGATAAAAATTGGCAGATGGAGTACAATGTTAGAAGATTTGAAACTGTTGTCAGGGAGAATGAAAAAGCAGAGTGTTATTTAAACAGAAAACAACTCTGGATTCTGAGATGCAGAAGAATTTGGGTGTTTTAGCACATGAGTCATAAAAGTTGAGAATGTGAGTACAGCACACAATCAAGAAGGAGTGCTAGCCTTTATTTGGAGAGGAATTGACTATAACACTAAGGATGTTCTGCTTCATTTTTGTAGGGCATTGGTGAGACCCTTCACAAATACTGTGTGAAGTTGAGGTCCATTAGATCGATACCTGCAATAAATGAACTGTTACCTTATGAGGATAGATTGGATGGGTTGGATCTACTGGAGGTTGTGAGAGGTTGCTTGATTGATGTGTATACAACCTTGAATAGTCTTGATAAGATGTTTATGGAAAAAATGTCTTTTCTTGTGGGTCAGTCCAGAACTATTTTGAAATTAGTGGTCACCCTTTCAGGATACAGGTGTAGAGATTTCTTTTTCTCTCAAAGGAAGGTGCAACTTTAGAACTCTTCGCTTCAGCAGGCAGTGGAGGGAGAGGTAGATAGATTTTTGTTCACAAAGGAAATCAAAGGTCATTAGGAAAAACGGGGCTTGGAATTCAAAACACAAACAGCTTAGCCATGATGTTATTGAATGGCATTGAGGCTCAAGGGGCTGAATGGTTTATTTCCAGTCCTCTGTTTGTTAATAGTATGTTCAAATGAAATTAGACTTCTAATTGTCTCATGAAATTCACCTGCAACAAATGAAATAAGTCATTTTTACAAGATAACTGTACTCTATCATATTGGTGCAATGTCCGTTAGAGATAGGACCATGGCAAATAGGTGTAAGTTTCTGTTAAGGCAAAAGTGAGGCCTGCAAATGAAGAAGGGCTTTTTCCCGAAAGTGATTCTCCTGCTCCTCGGATGCTGCCTAACCTGCTGTGCTTTTCCAGCACCACACTTTTGACATAAATCTCTGTAAATGCTAAATAATGCTGTATTCCTAAATTTGAAACAATTTCATCCTGAGGGGTGAAAAGGTGGCACAGGGGAATAAGGTATTAAGTCTTTCCTGAGTGAGAGCTCACTTTTAAAAAATTTTTCCATGATCATTAATCCCTTTTTTGCCAATTTACTTGGTATTTCTCATCTTGGTGCCTGGACCCTATGATAGGACTTAGTATTCTCTGTGGGACTGGCTGCAAAGAGAATGAATTACAGTAGATCATATGAGATAGGAACAGTCTCCTGTGTCCTGGTTTCATGAAAAGCAAAATCAGAAACATAATTTCATTTCCAATTTCCAATTTGACTTTAATGTTGACTTTTCTTAACACCACAGAAATGTTTAGTATGGTGCTGCAAGTCATCATTTGAAGGTATTGCAGTTCAGTAATTAATTTTGTCATCTAAATATTCAGGTCATCAACATTTGCTTCCTTTGCTATACCAAATCCAAATTTATGCAGCAGTCTCTGATTTATGGAGGGATTCCTTTTAGTTTTACTCTATTGAGATTAAACATTAAGAATCACTAATATAGTTTGATAGTTTGGTTTATTTTCTCATTGTTTGCTAACCTTATTGAATCAACTTTTTTTCAAATGGAAAGTAGCAAACAGTTTAATTTTTAAAAGAAATGGATCTAGCTCTTAACTAGTAAAAAGAGGACAGAGTATATTTTCCTGAAAGTTTAACCATATAATCCTTAAATATCTTTCCTATTTCAATATTCTACTTCAAATTGGATATTTCAAGCCAATCTTTTAAAAGATGAAGACTCCTAAGTTCATCAGACCTTCATCCAATGTGTTGTTGATGATACTTTCATTTACCTCCAGATATTATTTGATATATATTAGTAATGAAATTATGTGCAACGATATAACATTTCATTCGACAGGACGTACTGGATTTCCTAATCAATGGTGCTGTAAACTAAGCATTTGTAAACTTCTTTTTTGAAAATGTCGTCAAAACTTCCCACTGATGATATTCTCCTGTTATAATCCTATGCGTTCACAGTGCAAATTGAAGTTTGACTCAACCCATTCATTTATATGTGCCAGTATTCCAAGATTGCCTGTTCCACCTGGGATTAAACCAAGACAATTTATCTTCCGTTTTAGCTAAATCCTCCTCCGAGAATCTTTTCCATCTTTATAATATTTAGTGCACTCGCTGTGTCTGACACCTCAGTTTAAAAGCACGATGCATCACCAGAAAAACTCTTGTTCCTTTCTTTCATTCTCTCTCTGTCGACGTTTTTAAAGGGGAACTCGATCACTATTAAACTATGCATAAGTCAGGTCTGGATTTTGTATCTGTCTTTTGATGTTGCTGGCAGATGAGGTAGAAGTTATATTACCTTCCTATTGGATGTGTTCATGTGCAGTGTTGATGCTATCACTTTGCAACTCACTCATCCTGCCAGCTGAAGGTTAAAGCAAGGAGCAAAACAAATGCCTGAGCCATTTCAATCCCTTTGCTAGATGCAGCTAACCAGAATATTATACCGTGATTTAATGGTAGAAGCTAAATTAACATGATTGCCTCTAAGAAAAGATAGTAATATAAAATAATAGTTCATTCATATATGAATATTACCCCCTTGTGCCTATTCTATAGCAGCATTGCCCAATGCAACACTAAGCAAGAAAGATCAGAAGACTTACCTCAAATTATTCCATTTTCTGTATAGTTCTGGAGAATAATGGAACACAAATTACAGCTCTACAAAGGACTTTGTTTCTCATTCAAAAAAACTCCAAGTGAGTTAGGTAAAGATAGTTAATCAAACTGTTGTAGGTAAGGAATATACAAATGTGGATATAATTTATACATCAACACTTATAGTTATAATAGTTATATGTTTCAAGAAAAATAGTGGCCAAAGCATAGGAGCTATACAAGGTAACAAGCTAGAGTGACCTGCTTTCACCCAAAATATCTGATGGTTATCATGTCATGTGATCAGACTCTTAAACTGACAGTCCAACATACTTGTATAAATATCCTGCAGTAACCATAGTGCTGAGCCATGCAAATGAAGTTGATTTTCCAGTCTGTGTTGAGTTAGTTGATCCCTAAGCAAGACAGCAATTGAGACAGTACAATAGGCCCTCATATACCTAGGCTACGGAAGTGGCAATCAGCTGATGCCCGCACTTGTTATGCTCTGAAGTGATTCCTAATGGAAAGAGCACTCGTAGCTGAGTAGGCACTTCAGTAAAGAATCGAAAGGCTTCCAGACCAAAGGGACAGTCATTCAATTAGAGCTTTTATTTTCAGAAATAAAAGGAGACAAAAATGAGGGGAGAGGCAAATTGTAAAAATACACACAGTATTGTTTGAGTCTGCTTCCAAGCGCTGTTTTACCTGATACAACAATGTTTTTATTAACCCACATAACAAACAACTGCATGTAAATGTAATGGTACTGAAGAATCCAAGGGATATTTATTACAATTATCCATTGTGCACAAACATTACATTCCTCAGGCACCTAAGTGTCTAGATTAATATTAAGCTGTTAGGTTTCCCAGAGCCACATGCTTTCAGTAGAATGTCATAGTTTCAAGTCAGAAGAGGGGAGAGGAAGTATAGAGACCTTTATTACCTTAGGACACATGCTCATTTTTAGTGATGATGTCATGAGTAGATTTCTTCAGGGTAAACTGACATATAGACTATGAAACATAACACAACATTTGGTATGCTTTCCTTTATTGGTCAGATCATCGAGTATACGAATTGGAAGGTCATGGTGCGGCTGTACAGGACATTGGTCAGGCCACTTTTAGAATATTGCGTGCAGTTCTGGTCTTCTTCCTATTGGAAGGGTGTTGTGAAACTTGAAAGGGTTCAGAGAAGACTTACAAGGATGTTGGCAGAGTTGAAGAGTTTGAGCTATGGGGAGACACTGAACAGGCTCGGGCTGTTTTCCCTGGAGCATCGGAGTTTGAGCGATGACCTTAAAAAGGTTCATAAAACCAAGGGGTGCATGAATAGGATAAATAGACAAGGTCTTTTTCCTGGGTTGGGGGAGTCCAGAACTAGAGGGCATAGGTTTCGCGTGAGAGGGAAAAAAATTACGAGGGACATAAGGGTAATTTTTTCATGCAGAGGGTGATGTGTGTATGGAATGAGCTGCCAGAGGAAGTGGTGAGGGCTGGTACAATACAACATTTAAAAGGCATCTGGATGGGTATATGAATCGGAAGGGTTTGGAGGGATATGGGCCAAATGCTGCCAGATGGGATTAGATTAGTTTAGGGTATATGGTTGGCATGGACGCATTGGACTATACATCTCTATGACTCTGTGACAACAGCATTCTTTTTCAAAAGATATAAATTTAGAGTTTTGCAGCTAATTAGACATAAAAGTACAAAGGTGCATGTTGTCAAGTTGATAATTATAAAAACAAGTAAATCACAGTTCTGGTGATGGTATAATTGCCTTGAGAGGTACTATCGTTCTCTGTCACACTTGTTTAATAACTTAATTGTCTTCTGCTCATCATTGTCACTCAACATTGTCACATATTCACCATTGTCAGGGTGATTTTCTAAATGCTCCATACATGGTTGGTGTGCCACACATTAATTTGAACTGGTTTCTGTTCATTTGTAATGAGGCACCATGATCAATAATGATTTTGTGTGATTTGGATTGGTTGCATGTTTTAGAAAACTTTGCTGCCATTCAAGATTTTCCTTTTGGATTTGTAACTTGCACATTCTGCCCAGTGTACAGTTTTGATCCTTCTCTACCTGCTCATATGTTATTTGTCTTATTTATTCTCCTGTCTTTGATGAACAATGTCCTGTGTTTTGGAATGGTTAGATAATGTGCTGCTGGTAAGGGTTGTTCATACTTGTCTTCCGAGCATAAATTATGCTGGGGTTGGTAATCCCTTCTCCATTGATGTTGCAGAAAAATGCAACAATGTACTGTGAATGTCTTCTTTCTCAACAGTTAATTATGTTTGATTTGATAGTACATGTTCTGCAAGA
Organism: Chiloscyllium punctatum; assembly: GCF_047496795.1. NCBI lineage: Eukaryota > Metazoa > Chordata > Chondrichthyes > Orectolobiformes > Hemiscylliidae > Chiloscyllium > Chiloscyllium punctatum. The sequence goes on from NC_092757.1 coordinate 65,380,640, forward strand.
CTGTTTGATCTTAGATAGTTGAATGATGATATAAGACCGTAAGACATAGGAGTGGAAGTAAGGCCATTCGGCCCATCGAGTCCACTCCACCATTCAATCATGGCTGATGGGCATTTCAGCTCCACTTACCCGCATTCTCCCCGTAGCCCTTAATTCCTTGTGACATCAAGAATTTATCAATCTCTGCCTTGAAGACATTTAGCGTCCTGGCCTCCATTGCACTCTGCGGCAATGAATTCCACAGGCCCACCACTCTCTGGCTGAAGAAATGTCTCCACATTTCTGTTCTGAATTTACCCTCTCTAATTCTATATGATTGATATGGGTCACTCCCTGCTTCATAACACATTGAAATGGGTTCTCAGTAGTTATGAACCAAACCAGACACTGTCAAAATATTTTAAGAAGGTAGCCTAGACCCTCATTTTTTCTTGTTTTAAAGGTAGATGTGAAGTGTTGTATCCTAGTGGCTGGTCAAACTACTCAGCATCAAGTAGAACATAATTTATTTAAACATTATAGTTAAAATACAAACAAAAGAAACAGGAGTTTCAAATAACTTAGCTCTGTTGGAAAACTTAGCTGAATGATAGATCCAATAACTATGACTCATTAACTGTTCCAATATAGTAACATCCCACAAACACATCCCTTGTCAAAAAGACAAGTTACGACACAGATTCTCACAGGCAGTTCTCCAATCCAGGAGGAAAAATTATCAAGAGAAAATTCAGAGAGGGTAGCTGCTAGGAGACATTCAGTGAGACTTGCATCTCTTTTGAGACCCCAATAACTTCTGCTGTTACTCAGAAATCCTGATCTGTGAGAGTTGGCCACACATAACCAGGCTTTTGAAAAAAACAAGGCCTCACAAGTTGTTTATTTTCTTAGAGACAGTTTGACAACTCTCTTGATAATAAAAGTAGGACAATATAACCTCTTAAAGTGACAGCATTGTCACACAGTGTACTGCAGTCTATTGCCAAATGCTAGTTATTTCAAAGCATCCAATAAATTGAAAATAACACTTATTGTATCAGCAACAGGTGCATTCATTGTATTGCAAAGTCATCAACAATGGAAAATTCTGAGAAATAATTGCTCACAAGGATGTAGTCTACTATGAAAAGGCTTGTTGTTACTTTGGTCCAAAGGATGGATGGAACATTTTATGGAAGTACCCTCAGCTGCTGGAGTTGATATGTTTGGCATGCCTTACGTGCATTCACACGTTATTGACTATCTTGATTCAAGCCTGTACACAGATTCATGTGCTGGCAATCTTGTACATTTAATACCTATATGTCCTGAGTGAACATGATGTCTTCGCTCAATGCTTTTGGTATTAGTATGCTTTCCATTGAAAATGATTTGTCATGATTTACTAAGATAATCTCTGTTTAGCCAAAATAATTGAATCTACTCGAGTACTTTTTAATACTTTTCTATATTTCACTGCAAAATCATGTGCATGGAGTTTATTGACTATTTTGAAGTCATCAAATGTAGTCTGTCCTGCTATGAGTGTGTGGTTTGACTCTCATAAGTTATAACTAGACTGGGTTCTGTACATACTGTTAACCCTGCCACTGCTGGACCATTTGTAGCTACTTGGTAGAGGATTTCAGGAAGCCAAGATAAGCTTGTGCATTGGCACTGCAAAGTGATTCTGCCAGTACATGGAATTGGTAAACCATTTTGGTCAACATGTTGGCTCAGTGGTTAGCACTGTTGCCTCACTGTGCCAGGGACGTGAGTTTGATTCCAGTCTCAGGTGACTGTCTGTGTGCAACATAGAACATAGAATATTACAGCCCAGTACAAACCCTTTGGCCCTCGATGTTGCATCGCCTTGTGAAGCCCATCTAACCTACGCTATTCCATTCTCCTCCTTATGCCTATCCAATGACCACTTAAATGCTCTTTAAGTTTGCAAGTCTACAACTGTGGCAGGCAGTGTTTTCCACGCTCCGACTACTCTCTTAGTAAAAAAGCTACCTCTGACACCTGTCCTATATCTATCACCCCTCAATTTAAAGCTATGTCCCCTCATGCCAGCCATCACCATCCTATGAAAAAGGGTCTCACTGTCCACCCGAACTAACTCTCTGAGTATCTTACATGTCTCAATTAAATTATCTCTCAACCTTCTTCTCTCTAACGAAAATCAGCCTCAAATCCTTCAACCTTTCATTGTAAGACTTTCGCTCCATACCAGGCAACATCCTAGTACATCTCCTCTGAACCCTTTCCAAAGCTTCCGCATCCTTCCTATAATGCAGTGACTAGAACCTCACGCAATACTCCAAGTGTGGCCGCACCGGAGTTTTGTACAGCTGTAGCATGACCTCATGGTTCCAAAACTCAATCCCTTTACCAATAAAAGACTAATACGCCAAATGCCTTCTAAACAGCCCTCTCAACCTGGATGGCAACTTTGAGGGATCTATATACATGGACACCGCGATCTCTCTGCTCATCTACACTGCCAGGAATCTTACCATTTGCCCAGTACTCTGCATTCCTGTTACTCTGACCAAAGTGAATCACCTCACACTTTTCTGCATTAAACTTTATTTGCCACCTCTCACCCCAGCTCTGTAGCTTATCTATGTCCCTCTGTAACCTACAATATCCTTTGGCACTATCCACAACTGTTCCAACCTTAGTGTCGTCCACAAATTTATAAATCTATCCTTCTACACCCTCATCCAGGCCGTTTATAAAAATGACAAACAGGAGTGGACCCAAAACAGATCCTTGCGGTACACCACTAGTAACTGAACTCCAGGATGAACATTTCCCATCAACCGCCATCCTCTGTCTTCCTTCAGCTAGCTAATTTCTGATCCAAACCACTAAATCACCCTCAATCTCATGCCTCCATATTTTGTGCAGTAGCCTACCCTGGGGAACCTTATCAAATGCTTTACTGAAATCCATATACACGACATCAACGGCTTTACCTCATTCACCTGTTTGGTCACCTTCTCAAAGAATTCAATAAGGTTTCTGAGGCACAAACTACCCTTCACAAAACCACGCTGACTATCCATAATCAAATTATTCCTATCGAGATGATTTTAAATCTTATCTCTAATGACCTTTTCCAACACTTGACCCACAACCAAAGTAAGACTCACAGGTCTATAATTACCAGGGTTGTCTCTACTCCCCTTCTTGAACAAGGGGACAACATTTGCTCCAGTCTTCTGGTACTATTCCTGTAGAGAATGATGACATAAAGACCAAAGCCAAATGCTCGGCAAACTCCTCCCTGGCTTCCCAGAGAATCCTAACATAAATCCCATCTGGCCTAATTTGCACATTCTCCCTGCATCTGCGTGGATTTCCACTGGGTGGTTGAGTTTCCTCCCACATTCCACAGATGTGCAAGTTAGGCGGATAGGCCATGGTAATGCAGTATTATAAGGGGTAGGGAGGTGGTTCTGGGTGGAATGGTGTCAGAGGGTTGGTGGCGATTTAATGGGCCAAATATCCTGCTTCCACACTGTAGTGATTCTATGATTCAACACTATGTGATGATCCCTCTTCAGCTGTATTATCAAGTGCCATTTGCTGAGGGTACGTCTTTCAGGATATATAGCGGTAATATACTTTCAAGAGCTCCCATATCAATTTTAGCTTTTAGTGTGTGCTTTTCTGTCTTTTCAGGGCACATGATATTAATCTTGTGAAAGTTTCAGATTACCTTATACCTTGGATATGCTGCATGAGGTTAACAATAAGCAAAAGTTGGTTATTTTCTGAAATTTGCCATTTGGACAATTAACTCAAAATCTCATCAATTTGTTTGTGTTTTGGCAACTTCTTAATACTGTTCTTGCTGCCAGTGTTGTGGTGTTGTACAACCTTTTTATTATCTCTGCTTTGTTCTGGGATCTGGTTTGGCTTTTAGAACCAAATTTCCTGTCTACTTTCCCTGGGCACCACATGCTTTACAGATATAATTATGGACAGCATAGTGGCTTAATGGTTAGCACTGTTGCCTCACTGCATCAGTGACCTAGGTTTGATTCCATCCTCAGGTAACTGTGTGGAGTTTGCACATTCTCCCCATGTCTGTGTGGGTTTCCTCCAGGTGCTCCGGTTTCCTCCCACAGTCAAAGGATGTGCACGTTAGCTGAATTGGCCATGCTAAATTATCCAAAGCATCTAGGGGTGTGCAGGCCAGGTGAATTGTCACAATAAATGCAGGGTTACAGGGATTGGTTAGGGAGCTGGGGTTGGGTCTGGGTGGGATGCTCATCAGAAGGTCGATGATAGGCCAAATGGCCTGCTTCCAGACCACAGGGATCCTGTGATTTTAACTAATGCACAAGAGTATGGGAAGAAAGCAAGCAATTGTCAGTAGGTAATGATGCTCATTTGAAGAGTTGGTGCCGATACAATAGGCTGAATGGCGTCCTTGTACACTGTAACAGTTTTGGGATTATGTGAACTTCATAGATTTCCAAATTGCTGAACTGCACTACATTGGCATCAGTGCAAGAGTGAACCTCAGCCTTTTCATTTTTTTTTATAAAAAGCAATCGTAGAAATTTATTTTATTTCGAAAGAACTATAGTTTAATCAATAGGATATTAATTCTGATGTCAATGCTTTCTCAACAGGTCTGTATAACTGTTAATACTCATTGAAACTTTGCTGCTTATGGGTTAGAGATTCTCCCTTTGTCCGAATTCTCTGTTGTCTAAGGCTGTTGATCTTCAATTAGTTTTTCAAGTCTCTACCATTAAGATATTGGAGTGTCTTATAGATGGCACCACAACTACCGTGATGTGAATTTGCCTTCAACGGGGTTCTTTTTTAACTGATGCAGAAATGAGAATGTTATTCCTAGTAGCATAAGGAACTGCGGATATTGGAACATTGATGAAAATTTTTTTCCTTCCTGTCTAGGCCAGTGTTTGCAGTCTGTCCCTAATTGCCCTGTAGAAGATCGTAGTGAACTGGCTTTTTGAACCGTTGCAGTCCTTTTGTTGTAAGGCCTTCCACAGTGTTTTTACGAATGGAACTCCAGGATTTCGAAACAGTGAAAGAATAGCAATATATTTCCAAGTCAGGCTGGTATGTGATATTACATACTGTTGCCACTGTTTGTTGATGGTGAAGATAGTAAAAGTTCAAAGTACTATTAAACAAGTGAGCCACTTCTATGTGCTGGTGTCAAGCTTCTCCAGTGTTGTAGGAGTTGCCCCCATCTAGGCAAGTAGACAATATTTCATCATACCATTGACATGCACCTTCTAGATGATGAATAGGCATTGAGAGACAGAAGGTAAACACTTATTGCAGCATTCCTATCCTCTGATATACTTTCATAGCTAGAGTATTTATATGGTATGTTCTGTTCATTTTCTGGTCAATGGTAACCCTCATTGATGTTAAACCATTGAAAATCAAGGGGTGGGTGTTAGATTGTCTTTTATTGGAGGTGGTCATTGCCTGAAACTTATGTGGCATGAATGTTACTTGTCACTTATCAGCTCAAATCTGGACTTTGGCCAGGTCTTGCTTCCTATGGTGACGGACTGCTTCTGTATCTGAGGAGTTGTGATTGGTGCAGAACATTGTTTAATCATTAGTAAACATCCCCAGTTCTGACCTTATATTGGAGGGAAACATTATGCGGAGATGCCAGTGTTGGGCTATGGGTGGACAAAGTTAAATACCAGGTTATAGTCCAACAGGTTTATTTGGAAGTGCAAACTTTCAGAGCACTGCTCCTTTGTCAGGTAGCTAGTGGGGCAAGGTCATAGATCACAGAATTTATAATAAGAGATCAAAGTGTCATACAACTGATGTGATGTATTGAATAAATCTAGATTGCTGTTAAGTCTTTAATGACTTAGAATGGGGATGCAGGTTTCGATTCATTAATATGTAAATCCTAGAACTTCTTTCAAGTCACATTCCCAAGATAACTTAAGGCTTTATAAAAAAAGTGCTGAATGCATTAAAGGTATGAGGTTAGAGTCTGTCTGAATCCCAAACTTGAGTCAGTCTGGTTCTATTTCGAGAGTAGGAATTTATAAAACGTCACATGGACTGAGTGCCTACAGATTATGTGCTTTTTGAACAAAGTAGAATATATCTACAAATACAAATCTGCAAATGCAAATTCACTCCATAGACTTATTGCCTCAGTTGTATGACATTTTGATCTTTTACTATAAATTCTGTGTCCTATGATCCTGCCCCACTAGCTACCTGATGAAGGAGCAGTGCTCTGAAAACTTGTTCTTCCAAATAAATTTGTTGGATTATAAACTGGTGTTGTGTGATTTTTAACTTTGATGGAGGGAATGCCATTGATGAAGCAGCTGAAAACGGTTGGGCGTAAATCACAACCCTGAGGAATTTCTGTCAAGGTGTCTTGGAGCTGAGACAATCGACTTCCAATAACCATTACTAATGTCCTTTGTGCCAGCTATGACTCCAATCAATAGAGAACTTTCTTCTGATTCTCATTGACTCCAGTTTTGCTAGGCTACTTGAAGCCACACTTTGTCAAATGCTGCCTTGATGTCAAAAGCACTCCCTCTTCCATCACCTTAAATTCATCCAAGGCTGGAATGAGGTAAAGAGCTGAATGACCCTGCAGAACCCAAAATGAACATTAGTAAACAGGTGCTGCTTGATAGTACTTGATAGTACTTAACTGTCACTGACCCCTTTCATCACTTTACTGATGATCAAGTGTAGATTGAGAGATAAATAATTAGCTGGGCTGGATTTGTCCTGCTTTTCTTGCATAGGGCTTATATGGGCATTCATTCACAGATTTGGCTGGATGCCAGTGTTTGGCTGCACCAGAACAGCTTGGTGGGGTTAGCAAGTATATTCTGCAGCATTTCTTGCTGGAATGTTGACCATAGTATCGAGTCTGTTTAGCCTTTTCTTGATATCATGTGGAGTGATTCAATTTGGTAAAAGATCTGTGGTGCTGGAGTCTTCAGGAAGCTGAGTTGGATTATTCACTTGGCGCTTCTGTCTGAATGTGGATGCAAATATTTTAGCCTTGCATTTCGCACAGGACTCCTCCATCACTGAGGATGGGCAGGTTTGCAGACCATCCTCCTCCTATTTTGTTATTCAGTTGTTCACTCCATTCATGACTGCATGTGACAGAACTGCAGGTTTAGATCTGACCTGCTGGTTTTGGGAACATTTAGCACTGTCATTTACATAGCGAGCCCTGTGTTGTAACCTTGCCAGGTTAGCACGTATTTCTAAGTGTTGCTGCTCTTGACATGCCCTCCTACACTCTTCATTGAGGCAGGATTGATCTCACAGATTGGTGACATTAATAGAGTGGAGAATATGCCAGGCAATTCTACAACTGATGATGATCCACAGCACCTCAATAATGCCTACTTTTAAGTTACTTAGATCTATGTGATGTCACATTGAGCACAGTTGTTGTGACATACCACATGATGGAGGGTATCCTCAGTGTGAAGACTGGACTTTGCCTCTTGTGGAACTTTGTGGTGGTCACTCCTGCTTATACTGTTATAGGCAGATCGCATCTGCAATAGCTAGATTGACAACAATGTGAATAAGTGAATGTTTCCTTTTTGTCAGTTCTCTTACCACCTGCTGAAGACCAGTCTAGTAGTTATGTCTTTACGACTTAGTGCACTGCAGAGTAGATGCTGAAGTTTTGTATCCTACAGCTTGCAAAATACAATTGCTTCTTCCAGTGACACAGTAACTAAATACTCAATGGGGTATTGATCTGAACCAATCAGAACAGCCAGGTACCAGGGTTTGATTGTCAGTCTGTGCTCAGCTCAGTTGCCTTTTATAATGAACCATGCCTATGCCAGTTGTACTGGCCCCTTAGTGTGCTGTAACCTCACCTTGGTGGGCCCAGGCCAGTGATCAGGATAATCATGAAGAAATTACTTTTTCTAGTTATCAACTGGAGAAAATCCTATCAAACTTACTTTCAGGTTGTCAAAGTTTCTCAAGACATGGGTGTCTGAAACAGGTGACGCTGGAGTCGTTCTGATCTTTATATAAAAGCAGATTTAGGTGATGTCAGTACTGTGATGATGGGAATTCTTCTGATTACAATTCAATGACTCCAATGGGATGGAACAGTATTGATCGGGTTGATCTGTTCGCTGTCTTTATCTCATTCATGACATTGCATCATCGACTCCTAACCTTTCGTTATCTTATCATCTTTACAATGTATAAAATCATATTCCTTGGTAACTCACAGCATTATATCACATAATCACACAGTAAAGAAGAGGCCCTTTAGTCCATCGAGTCTGTTCCATCAAAAATATACTCAATCTATTCTTCAATTACTTAATGGAATATATCAATGGTCTTTATATTGTTGCACCCACATAAGTAGTTTAAAGACTGACTATGCAGATACAACTTTTAAAAGGCACTTAGATAAGTACTTGAATATGAAAGTTTTGGAAGGATATGGGCCAGGAACAAGCAGGTGAGACTAATTTAGTTTGGTATTATACTCCACATGATCTAGTTGGACTGAAGGGTCTGTTTCCATCCTGCATGATTCTATGGTTCTGTGACTATGACTCTATGAAGGATGTAGAGAGGAGGCTTGTGTTTAGCATATCACCCGCAGAAACCACCCGCCTCCCCTAGTTGGGTCAAATGGTTCTGTTTCCAGGGAGCAAACTCTGTCACTAATCTACAAAACAGTAGCTAATTGTTAAAAATCACACAACACCACCTGATGAAGGAACGGCACTCCGAAAGCTAGTGCTTCCAATTAAACTTGTGGACTATAACCTGGTGTTGTGTGATTTTTAACTTTGTACACCCCAGCCCAACACCGGCATCTCCAAATCGTAGCTAATTGTGTTTACTATTTTTCAGAACTTCAGTTCATTGGAACTTCCCTTGGAATTACCTACAATCAGCTCTGTATTCTATTCTTTTTAAGCATAAGGTTGTACATGAGTTTAACTTTGGAATTTTGATCCATTGCAGCATCAGAAAGCTTGAGAGCCACAACTTCCCTTTCCCTCAAGCACAGCAGTTTAGTTTGTGCCAGAGCTCAATCAGCTCAGCACAAACACTAAGCTAGTACTCAATTCCAGCCCAATCTATCACCTGCTTTCCACTGCCATGTATTGATTTGCCTATTCAAGCGAGCTTTGTAGATCAATAACTGTTTTTAGAGCAATATTGTGTGGGGCTAAATAAATTAGTTTATTTTGTAATAGGAAGAAACAAGGTGTCACTCAGTAGGGCTAGTGCTACAGTTTCCTTTCATTAAAACCTCAGCATTACCTTTCAGTAAACTATTTCTTTCTTTAATTTTGAAAGGTAAATGTTTGAATTTTCCCCTTTGTTAATGTGAAGTGAACACATGAGGTCTGCCCTTCATAATTTGATGCCACGTTTTTCAATGTTATGGAGAGAATACATTCCAGTGTCAGTTGTGAGACATATTTTAGGTGAAGCATGTATTGTAAGATTAGAAGAGTTACACATGCAAATATATCTGAAATATAGAATCATTTTCATTGTTAAAATTGGTTTGAGTAGATCATCCATGAAATTGCCTAAGGAAGATGACAGTTCTGTTGCTTTTACCTAATGTCTGATATATTGCACCCAGTATAAAATGTACTTTTCAATATAAACAGCCTCCCTATGCACTCCAAGACATATTGTTTGCCTGCTTTCCAAATGTTCTCTAAAGAGAAAAACAGAAAGACCTTTGAGACATGGAGACAATTTGCGACTTTTGAGCCCACGACTGAGCATAAGAATCTGGGGTACAAACTTGTCTCGAGGTGGAGTAGGGAGTGTATAAGAGTAAAAGCTGTAAAAGAACTATACTCACCACTTGACATTCAATTCCACTATCATTAAGAGCATTGAAAATCAAAGTGGATGAGGCAGTGCTGTGTGCATCACTACCACCAACCCCAAGGTGACTTTCCACCCTTTTATCTGGCCTCTGAATGCATTAAATAGAATTGAGATTTTCTTGAAAAAGTGGATAAAAGTCATTTTTATACCAGAATCCCCAAAGACTATTGTGTAAATGTTTGCAAATGCAGCTTTTAGTATAAAAAGTACTAAACGGAGACAAATTGTACAACCACCTCCCCGAACCATTAATGGAGGATGATTTTGGTTTAAAGATTAAACAAGGAATATTGACACCAGGCACCCGCAGACACATACAGTTGTACACCTGCAGGAGCAATGGCTGTGCCTGACATCAGGTGCCTCAAGCCTATATGAGGAGAGATCCCTTACAGGAGACTGGGATTGTTTTGGGTAAGTGCTATTCTTTATTCCATGAGTGGCTCGCTGTCAGTGAGGATTGCTGAAGATGATGTGTCTTCTCAGCCCCAGGCAGAAGAGGAGCTTGTGGGTGTCAGTAATCAGGGCATCATCTCCATGAACAGGAGCAGCGGACAGGCACTCTGCTGGAGGACCACCACAAACAGCCCACCCAGAAGAATCTTATCAGGTCACGTCAGAGGTGGTTAGACCCTCCATGTCTACCCTGCCTGTCCTGTTCTGACCCTTGGTACCTCAAGGTGAAGAAGGTCCACTTGCCTCTGGTGAGAGAACCCACAGACTGTCTGGGCCATCCAGATACCAACTCCGGGGTTACCCAACCAAACTTTGAGGGACAATGGGCTCCACTGCCATGCAGGATCCTTCCTCCTCACTTATGGAACCTGGGACAACACTATGTGGTAATGGAAAGAAAAAGGGAACAAAACGCCTTTTGAAGGTATTTTGGTGGAACAGTCACAGCATACTCCATGTAAAAATACTCGTTTGCATAAAACTGATAGGTTTTGCAATACAGCTGAGCCAGCAAGATGCTTAACTTTATGACCATACTGGATCCACCATGGATCGATGTCTAGGTTGAGAGGTTGTTGTAGCATGTGGAAACAAGGAGAACCAGGTGTATTTAGGGCAATGGTTTCTGCTGCCATCATTGCCCCTTGTGGGTAAACATCCTTACTCTTTGCCTGGCTCTGTGCCAATTGTGATGGCATGAATGAAGTGGGTCAATAATGGCTGGAGCACACAGGGAGCCAATATATTTGGATTGCCAGTGATTACAGACCCTGCAGATCTCTGTCCTGTGTTTGGCTCTATGTCTAATGTGGTTGGCCTCTAATGTATCTCACATTGGTAGGTCTTGCAGCCCCCTCCCTCATAGATCAAGACAGTTACCTGACCCCGCTGGGTGTGATCATACCTATTTTATTCCCCATTGTGCATCCAGTACAATGAAAGGCGACAATGAAAACTCTTTGACTAGTGGCTTCCAGTCCTCATCTCTAAGTGTTGATGAGGCTCCAAACATTGAGATCCTGTAAACCCCATCGGCTTTGCATTTCCCTGAACTTATCTACATGAGCCTGGACCTGCCCACGTTTTCCCCACCCCATCCCTGACACATGAGGAGACTACACCAGACTGAGTCATCCATGGCTCACCCCATCCCTGCTTAAAGGCAAGGTGCCTGTGACTGTGGATGAACCTCCCTCCCACAATACCTCATTCTTATCCATGCTTTACCATGTTCCCCTCCTACAAATACAATTAGTTCCCTTCACAATTATCACACCTGCCCCCCTCCCCACCCCACCAATCACCACAAATTGATCCCCGAGTCTCCTTCCCATGACAGTGCACCCCTTCCCCTTGCCCTAATCCCTCCTCCTCAAACTCCTTTCCCCTTAGTTTCTCTGGTTGGACCGAATGGACTGGTCACTGTCCATTGTCTTGAGTAATCAAAGAGGATAGCCCCTGACTGATGCCAATACATCTCCTTAATTGCATTAGGCCTGGATCCTAGACTGGCCATTATGAAAAAGGGACCTAAGGGGCAATTTTTACATGCAGAAGGTGGTGCATGTATGAATGAGCTGCCTGAGGAAGTGGTGGAGGCTGGTACAATTGCAACATTTAAAAGGCATCTGGATGGGTATGTGAACAGGAAGGGTTTAGAGGGATATGGGCCAGGTGCTAGCAAATGGGACTAGGTTAGGTTGGGATAGGATGGCATGAACGAGTAGGACTGAAGGGTCTGTTTCCATGCTGTACATCTCTATGACTCTATCTATGACCCTATCAAGTTATAGGACTTACTCCCTGGACTATAGACCTTGACCAACAACAGCCTAACTGAATGTCTGACTGGAATGGTATTGATGGTTGCCCTTGATATTCTGCTGAGAGTGTGATGCTGGAAAAGCACAGCAGGTCAGGCAGTATCCGAGGAGCAGGAAAATTGATGTTTTCGGGCTAAAGCCCTTTATCAGGAATGAGTACTCACTTTCGCCTTGATTTAATGTGCCAGGACTCACTGATTGATGGGTGCCTCCATGGACCTTGGTGAAGACTATTCCCCTTAGACTCTGAAATCTGGCTGTTTGTTTACTGCACATGCTGTGTGTTTGTCATGTAAGCTAATGGTTTAGATGTGAGGTTGATGTAGCCAACTACTGTAGCACAAAATGTGTTCCCCTGTGAATAAGGACTGGTGATCAACAAGTTGTGTAATTGTGGTTTACAGGCACAGCAAGCTATTGTAAGGTAACACAGGGCATGGTAGCTGTGAGCTTGCAGGTAGGTGCTAAGTGAATGAGTGCTTAGAGAGCAAGTGAGCAGCCCACACCAAGTGAGTAATCTATGGGCTGGTTGCCTCTCCCGGCAGGAACAGTATAATTTCAGCAGCCTTTCAATGCGAGTTGCTGGTGCACCCTGCAATGCAAATCTGTGCTTCCAGAATGTTCTGTAAGTAGAATGGAGAAGTGCCATGATGATCATGAGGGGTTGAACAATATCAGATGCCAATCTCTTTGGACTGGTGCCTATGAATCACACCCTGAGATGTTACTTTGTGCTGAGCAGCATTGAAGTTGTCCACAGCAAACAGTGAACTGAAGTTGTCTGTAAGCTTATCTGACCGGAATATTGGCAGACCTTGACATTTAGCCTCATTTGTACATTTGGTAAAATGGCAAGTGACAAAATAATGAGGCAAGTTGTACTGTTATTAATGGATTACCAAGCAAAAATCCCCTTTAACTGGCAACTTGTCACTGCCTTGCAAGTAGCTCACCTCAATGTCCAGCAGAAGCATAAAAGTTGCAGTGAGTTGCTCCCAGTGTCGATATTGGTCTCCTTGGACTTCTTGCCCAATTTTGTCACAAGTCTCCCATCAGCTATGCTCTTCAGGCCCTCAAATGATTCCACCCAAACTTAATGTTTCAAGTCCAAAGTCTCTTCTTTGGAACCTTGTCTCAGGTGATAATTAGGACTTTGGTTTAGTTGCGTCTTGATTCATGTCAAACATTTTTGGAACAATTAAAAAAACACTTGGTGACAACTGATCATCAACTTTCTCTGCAATCATACAGTTTGATGTGTTATTAAATAGTACTAACAAAAATGTTTTGACATTTACATTATGAAGGAGATTTGCACCTCTTTCAATTCAGGGAGAAGTTTTGAATTCCAAAGTTGCATTAGAAACAGGGGCATTCATGTATAACATTACATCATGAATGTGGCCAATGATTGTTCTATCCAAAAGTCTGTTGCGTATCAAATAGTCCTAGCAATATGCTCTAAATGTTGTTATACCAAATCCATTTGGGGTGATTTATTTTTATGGGTTTAAATGTTGCATTCTTACTACATCTTCCAGTTTTAATGGGTGGCTTAATTTAGAAATAAATGTCTCAAAAGTAAAGTACCATGCATGTATTGTGGAATGTTATCTCATCTTTTCCTCTCTTCATTGAAGCTCGTTGAGCGAGAATCATAGGGCAAAATCCTATAGAGACCTGAATGCCATGGGCTATGATATGAAATCTGGGATAATTGCCTCCACATCGCCAACCCTTCAGTCTCATTATGGAACAACTCCAGTCCATATACAGTCTAGTTCTGATCTTTCAAGCTGCATCTCAGGATGTATCAGCAACTGTCATTGTTATCATGCTGCAAGGACATTTTATGTGTGGGAAAGGAAGCCAACTCATAGATTGGAATAGGCTGCATCTTTGGCTTGTTCGCTTACTTACTTAGTGTTCACTAATTTTGAGCCGACTTGGATGCTTACGGCATCTCTGCCTTGCCTTTTCGCACTTTGTCTCTCTCAGCCAGAACTACGAGTACTGGCTTGCCTTGCTGTTTAGTTCAAATACAAAGCCAGGTAGCTTCAACTAAAAGCAAAACACTGTGGAGCTGAAAATCTAAAATAAAAAAACCGGAAGTACTGGAGAAAGTCAACAGGTCTGGCAGCAGAGAAACAAAGTTAACATCATGGAAAGTCATATTAGACCTGAAAGAAGTCCTGAGTGCAGAATCAGGGAGCCCACCACTAGCTCCCGTTAGATTTGTTATCACTAGCTTATGACAGTATTTGTAATTATTCCTGACTAGCCAATGTAACTTGCATCCATTGCTGTCAGGCAAAAATGACATCTTGTTAAGACTTATGGGTGGATCACAGTTAACCAAACAGGCTCCACTTTATTAAGGTGGATTATGAGTTCTTGTAATGTACTGGTAGGGTCCCTAGCTCTGAGTCAGGGGCCCTGGGATTCTTGTCTCACCTGCTTCAGTGATATGTAACAACAACTCTGAACAGGTTGATACTGAACAGTTTGTCAGACTGTATCTGAACAAGTTGATTCAAAATAACTGCAAAGAAGGGTTGGTGGCATAATGGTTGGTTGGTTCCATAGACATACAACAACATGTTTAGGGGAGGTGATGGCTTAATGGTGTTATTGCCAGACTATTAATCCAGAGACCCAGGTAATGTTCTGGGAACCTGCGTTCGAATCCATTCTAAATGGTGGTATTTGAATTCAGCAAAATCTGGAATAATAAGTCTAATGATGAACATCAAACCATTGACAATTGTCATAAAACAAAACATCTTACTCACTAATGTCCTTTAGAGAAGGAACGTGCTGTCCTTACCTGGTCTAACCGACGCATAAATCCAAACCCACAGCAATGTGGTTGACTCTTAATTACCAAATTGGAGATGGGTAATAAATGCTGTGGCCTGGCCAACAATGCAAACATCCCACAAACAAATAATGACAACATGGCACAAAAGGTTAAAATATATATAGCACAGCATCCAATCCAGAAGGTGCAGTCACAAACCTGCATACATTCCTTTAGGAGCTGGTCTGCTTGAAATGTCCAGATCTGACAGCAGCTTCAGGAGACTCCACATATGCGGAAATGCAAACATTCTCCAGAGTGTAATGTTTTCAGGTCATCTGGACTGCAATCAATGGAAATCAACTGAATTACCAAGAACTTCCACTTTTACGCTGTTGGGTTCACCGTAAAAGTCTTCGAAAACATTTAACCACATTGAATGAGGTGTAACTGAGTTGTAAAAAATGTTAACTTCACCATCACTGCTACATGCCAACATTGATTCTACAAAGGTCATTTCCTGGTTGTGAAATGTCAAACTTCCTAATAATATTTTTAAAAATAGTAAGTTCACCTTCACTTCTAACAATCCAATTGTAGTGATTTATTTTGCCACATGTGAATTTGAAGCTATTAAATGCTTTTAATTTCTTGGTTTGCTGTGAGTGTAGCCATCATTATGATTGTCTCATTATCTGCTTGATTCATGACAAGACATAACATCATAAAATCCCTACAGTGTGTAAGCATCATCAAGTCCACACTGACCATCCAAAGAACATCCCACCCAGACACACCCTATCCCTGGAGCCATGAATTTCCCATGGCCAATCCATGTATCCTTCATATCCTTGGACAGTATAGCATGGCCAATCCACCCAAGCTGCACATGTTTGGACTGAGGGAGGAAACCCACGCAGCCACATGGAGAATGTGCAACCACCACACAACCTAAGAGTGGAACTGAATCCAGGTCCCTGGCACTGTGAGGCAGCAGTGCTAATGACTGAACCACTGTTCCACCTTAAGACATGCCCTTGACTTGGTATCAGATGTAACCTGTTTTTAGTAAAGAAGAGGCCTACACCACAGTGATTACAAGATGACAGTGGGCCCCTTGAGGTCAGTGGTAAGTGCCTTGTTTCACTGCTGACTATCCATCACATTATATATTACTTGGAAAACCAGTTCCCCTGTCTCGATCTGCTTAATTGCACCAGGATGTTGTAAACAAGTTCTTCAACACAAACTCTAATGTTTAGTTGAGAATATTGGTCTGTGTTGTAAGAGTTCCAGAGGCAAGAAAGTATTATTTTATATATTTTAAAATATACATTCTTAAAGGGCTCTGTGATTTTAAAGATCTCTTTACAAAGACACATCTCTAGATTGTTCCACAATTCCGCAGTACTGCTGGAACTCACTGTCCATTTAATATGTGGTTAATATCAGCCAAGATTAGCAATGTGGAGATAGGATCAGAAGTTGCAGCAAGTGGAGGACTGAATGTGTCAAGACTGGATCTGCAACCCAACTATCAGTGATTACTAATTCAGCACTGCCTGGTGGCTATATGTCAATACAGAAAGGTTACATAGAGGTAAGATAAATGGTCTGAAGGGAGTTAATATTTTTTATTGGATGTGACAGAAATGAACATCGTTTTTGGAGCACAGAAACAGGCTGTATATCCTGAAAAGTTTATTCTGATGTTCATGCTCCAAACTGTCTCCTATCATTTTGCTTTATTAGCATATCCTTTATTTCCTTCTCCAGTTTGTGCTTAATAAGCTTCCCTTTAAATCCTTCTACAATTAGTCTGTCAACAGAACATAGCCAGACGTAAAACTGCAGTTGCTGGAAAATTGAAAGAAAAACATAAATTGCTGGAATATTTCAGAAGATCATTTGGCTAAACTGGGCAGAACAAGTTGTCGTTTCAAATCAGATTAACAAAAATTACACCAATGGACTCTTTCTACCATTTTCTATACTTGTTATGTGAATTAAACCAATATTACTGATGATACAGTAAAGATTCTTTGAAAACTTTAGCATTATTAAAATGAATAAAGACACAAGAGCCATTAAATTATATAATTATAAGAATAAATCTCTGAAATAAAAGCCTGTTTACTGGTTGTTGAGGGATATAACTTGATAGGTTTTTGTATACTCCCATGATAAAATTACAAGAGTAAATGGATGCTAGCAATGTTTATTTACCTTTCTTTCTATAGATGTTTTCATGATGGTATTCATTCCTTGCCATGATGCAGTTCCATCGAATCAATATAGTAATCATATAGTAATAGGTTCTATGGTTCTAAAAAGTTAATAGGAAGAATGTTTTGCAATCATTAGAACATCAATATAAGATGTTACAACTACACCCACCTTGTTTTCAACCAATGTCAATACATGCACTTTTCCTAATGTTTTACTGATTCATATGACAAGGTGGGCAGTTGAAATTCAATGTTGAGGTTAACAATCTACGAATAAGTTAAAGAAGATGATTAAGAAGGCATTTAGCATCCTTGCCCTTATTGCTCAGACCACTGAGTATAGGAGGTTGTACAGGACATTAGTGAGGCCTCTTCTGGAATACTGTGTGCAGTTCCAGTTATAGGATGAATATTATTAAGCTGCAGAGGATTCCAAACAGATTTACAAGGATGTTGCTGGGAATGGAGGCTTTGAGGTATATAGAAAAGCTGGTCAGTCTGGAACTTTGTTTGCTGGAGTATAGGAGGTTAAGGGATGACCCTGTAGAGGTTTATAAAATCGTGAGGGGTACGGATAAGGTGAATAGCAGGTGCCTTATCCCTCAGGTAGGAGATTTCAATACAAGGGAGCAGATTTTTAAGGTGAGAGGAGAAAGGTTCGAAAGGACATGAGGGGCATTTCCTTTTACACAGAGAGTAGTTTGTGTGTGGAATGAACTGCCAGAAGATGGATGCATGTATAGTTACAACATTTAAAAGACATTTGGAGAAGTTCAGGAACAAGAAATGTTTGGAGAGATAGGGGTCAAGAGTAGGTAGGTGGGACTAGTTTAATTTGGGGTTATGGTTGGCATCGATTGTTTGGAAGGAAGGGTCTGTCTCTGTGAGGTATGACTCTATGACTCTATGAATAGTTTCAGTTGATTAAGTTTGAAGGCTCTGATGCCACAACAGCTCATTGCTGCATCTTGCAGAATATGAGGTGAATGGGCAATGACACAGTCACATTTGGAACTATTCCTCATGCTCCTCTTCATTGGATCATATAATTGTTATGGTGCAGAATATGGCCATTTGGCCATCATGCCTGCACTGATCCAATTACCTAGTGCCTATCTCCTGCCTTACCCCAAATCCATACACAACATTTCTATTCAAATGATCTCAGCGATCTGTGAGAATAATAGGGTGGTCATGGTAAGGGATTTTAACTTTCCGAACATAGACTGGGACTGCCGTAGTGTTAAGGGTTTAGATGGAGAGGAATTTGTTAAGTGTGTACAAGAAAATTATCTGATTTAGTATGTGGATGTACCTATTAGAGAAGGTGCAAAACTTGACCTACTCTTGGGAAATAAGGTAGGGCAGGTGACTGAGGTGTCAATGGGGGGGCACTTTGGGGCCAGCGACCATAATTCCATTAGATTTAAAATAGTGATGGAAAAGGATAGACCAGATCCAAAAGTTGAAGTTCTAAATTGGAGAAAGGCCAATTTTGACAGGATTAGGCAAGAACTTTCAAAAGCTAATTGGGGACAGATATTCACAGGTAAAGGGACTGCTGGAAAATGGGAAGCCTTCAGAAATGAAATAACGAGAATCCAGAGAAAGTATATTCCTGTTACGATGAAAGGAAAGGCTGATAGGCACAGGGAATGCTGGATGATTAAAGAAATTTAGGGTTTGGTTAAGAAAAAGAAGGAAGCATTTGTAAGGTATAGACAGGATAGATCGAGTGAATCTTTAGAAGAGTGTAAAAGCAGTAGGAGTATACTTAAGAGGGAAATCAGGAGGGTAAAACGGGGACATGAAAAAGGGATTTTACAAATATATTAAGGACAAAAGGAGAACTAGGGAGAGAATAGGGCCCCTCAAAGATCAGCAAGGCAGCCTTTGTGTGGAGCCGCAGAAAATGAGGGAGATACTAAACAAGTATTTTGCATCAGTATTTACTGTGGAAAAGGATATGAAAGATATAGACTGTGGGGAAATAGATGATGACACCTTACAAAATGTCCATATTACAGAGGAGAAAGTGCTGGATGTCTTGAGACGCGTAAAGGTGGATAAATCCCCAGGACCTGATCAGGTGTACCCTAGAACTCTGTGGGAAGCTAGAGAAGTGATTGCTGGGCCTCTTGCTGAGATATTTGTATCATTGATAGTCGCAGGTGAGTTGCGGGAAGACTGGAGGTTGGCAAACGTGGTGCCACTGTTTAAGAAGGGTGGTAAGGAATTATAACCAGCGAGCGGTAAATGTGATCTATATGGACTTCAGTAAGGCGTTTGACAAGGTTCCCTATGGGAGACTGGTTAGTAAGGTAAGATCTCACGGAATACAGGGAGAACTAGCCATTTGGATACAGAACTGGCTGAAAGGTAGAAGACAGAGGGTGGTGGTGGAGGGTAGTTTTTCAGACTGGAGGCCTGTGACCAGTGGAGTGCCACAAGGATCGGTGCTGGGTCCTCTACTTTTTGTCATTTACATAAATGATTTGGATGCGAGCATAAGAGGTACTGTTAGTAAGTTTGCAGATGACACCAAAATTGGATGTATAGTGGACAGTGAAGAAGGTTACCTCAGATTACAACAGGATCTTGACCAGATGGCCAATGAGCTGAGAAGTGGCAGATAGAGTTTAATTCAGATAAATGCAAGCTGCTGCATTTTGGGAAAGCAAATTTTAGTAGGACTCACAAACTTAATAGTAAGGTCCTAGGGAGTGATGCTTGGAGTGCAGGTTCATAGCTCCTTGAAAGTGGAGTCGCAGGTACATAGGATAGTGAATAAGGCGTTTGGTATGCTTTTTTTATTGTCAGAGTATTGAGTAGAAAATATAGACAATAAATAATAGATGCAGGAGTAGGCCATTCTGCCCTTCAAGCCTGCACCACCATTCAATATGATCATGGCTGATCATCCTTAATTAGTATCCTGTTCCTGCCTTATCTCCATAACGCTTGATTCCACTATCCTTGAGAGCTCTATCCAACTCTTTCTTAAATGAATCCAGAGATTGGGCCTCCACTGCCCTTTGGGGCAGAGCATTCCACACAGCCACCACTCTCTGGGTGAAGACGTTTCTCCTCATCTCTGTCCTAAATGGTCGTATTTTTAAGCTATGTCCTCTGGTTCGGCACTCACCCCATCAGCGGAAACATGTTTCCTGCCATCAGAGTGTCCAATCCTTTAATAATTTTATATGTCTCAATCAGATCCCTTCTCAGTCTTCTAAACTCAAGGGTATACAAGCCCAGTCGTTCCAGTTTTTCAGCGTAAGGTAGTTCCACCATTCCAGGAGTTGGGAGGTCATGTTGCGGCTGTACAGGACATTGGGTCAGCCACTGTTGGAATATTGCATGCAATTCTGGTCTGCTTCCTATCGGAAAGATGTTGTGAGACTTGAGAGGGTTCAGAAAAGATTTACAAGGATGTTGCCAGGGTTGGAGGATTTGAGCTACAGGGAGAGGCTGAACAGGCTGGGTCTGTTTTCCCTGGAATGTCAGAGGCTGAGGGGTGACCTTATAGAGGTTAACAAAATTATGATGGGCATGGATAGGATAAATAGACAAAGTCTTTTCCCTGGAGTGGGGGAGTTCAGAACAAGAGGTTTTAGGATGAGAGGGGAAAGATATAAAAGAGTCCTAGGGCGCAACTTTTTCACACAGATTGTGGTATGTTTATGGAATGAGCTGCCAGAGGAAATGGTGGAGGCTGGTACAATTGCAACATTTAAAAGGCATTTGGATGGGTATATGAATAGGAAGGGTTTGGAGGTATATGGGCCGGGTGCTGGCAGGTGGGACTAGATTGGGTTGGGATATCTGGTCGGCATGGACAGGTTGGACCGAAGGGTCTGTTTCCATGCTGTACATCTCTATGACTCTATGGTCATCAAATGTTTTCTTGAACACCTCAATTGAACCTGCATTTCCAGGCAATACCCTAATTACTCACTGTATATTTTACTACCTCACCCTTGCTTTGTTTGCACATCATTTAAAGTTTATACCTTCTTGAGCTTACTTCTTTTATGAGTGGGGACTTCTCCCCACATACTTTTGAAAACCTCCAAGGGGAACTGTCCCAACTTAGATTTATAGAGTTATAGAGATGTACAGCATGGAAACAGATCATTCGGTCCAACCTGTCCATGCCGACCAGATATCCCAACCCAATCTCGTCCCACCTGCTAGCACCCAGCCCGTATGTTGACTATCTCTAATCAGTCCTTGCCTTTCCAAATACATGTACATCCTGTCCCTCAGGATTCCCTCCAACTTCTTTAATCTATTCTCATATTGGAAGTTTCTCCTTCCTGGAGTCATTCTTGTAAATCACTTCTACACTCTCTCCAAAGCACACCATCTTTCCTCTAAGGTGCTGCCCACAACTGTGCACTCATTGAGTGAGTAGCTACAACTTCCCTCTTCCGTCCTCAAGCAGTTGAGGGATGTGCAGCTTATCTTTGGAAGGTAGAAACTGGTGACATCACCATTCAGGTTGGATACCCTAGCTGGTGATGTTTTCATTCAACCAGGAAATTCCCTATCAAGAGATAAGCCTGACATCAGATTGTAAGGCATGCAGTGTGTCCTAGTGGGAGCTCTGGGATTTCAGACAGGTGGATGAGTTTTTATTTTTTGGAGGTCCTGCGTCAGTGGGAGTTCTTTGTTACTGGTCAGCCAATAGTATTCCTTCTGGATGTTGTTATTTCTGCAGATATCAAGCAATTTGATATACACGTGTACTAGAATTCACTTAAGTTGCTTTAGTTTCAACATCTGAAAAATTATCCTCATAAATTTCAGGAGGTGAATGTCTGTCATGTTGTAATGATGTCTCCTGAGCCAGGGAGAACAGTAGTCTGCAGATGGATAGTGTGACTAGGGGAAGCAGAGTGCAGTGTGTTGACTCTTTTGCCCCAGGTGGTGTCTACCGGTTTCTGCATGATTTGCTCTCATCTTGACCTTGGCTCTGATGTTTTATTTTAGCAAGTGGAGATTTTGACCAAACACTGTTTAGACTGTTGTTCCAGCTTGCAGCCTGAAGATCTTTAAATGTAGCAAAGAACTTCATATCTAATCTATGCTGATCACTCTTGAAAATTGGGGTACCCTTTCAAACTATGTTGCTGTAGACTTTCATTATTCAGTATTACCTGTGTGGCATGAGACCTCATTTAGATGTGTTATAACAGAACGAGTGGCATACTACCCTAGAGGGCATTTTATCCCGTATCAACAACCATTTGCTCTAAATTATCAATGGTTTCCCAGAATTCATTAAGCACAGCTTGATGATGAAAAAAAATCTTCCATAAACTCAGGCATCTGAAAAACTTTAAAGCTAATGGTGTAGGAAGGGTACTTGCTGAAGTAAGGAGGAAATATTAGAATAATGTATCGATTAAAATTAGAGCATGTATCCTTTAAATAGAATGCTTTATTTGTTTCAAAGCACAAGCACTTATTCACTTTTATTGTGATTTTTAATATGGTTGAGTTTGAAAGCTAGACATTGAAATTTGTTTAGTTGCACTTTGCTTGCCTCAGTCTGAAGAGATGTGGCATTGAAATTGTATCGGTTGACGTGATCTCTAAATGATTTGTTTGCAGTTTGCCAATTAATTGAAGTGAGAGCCCGTAGAAATTTTATTAGCTGCCATTGAAACCTTCCTGAGTTTTAATCCATATTTGTAGCCACCATTGTATCCTGTTTGGTTACTGCTGTGCTTTTGTGGATTAAGGTATTGCTTTGTGCTGCTGTAAGTTTTCGTGAGTGATGAGCGTAAGTGATTTTGTAAAGCTCAAAGCAGGTGGTTGGAAACAACAGGTTAACAATACTTTAACCATGTTGAACATACATGTACCATACTGAAACCATGCCACTGTCCCTACTATCTTAATTATTCTTCATTTGTGATCCTAGAGAGTAAGGGACTGTATTTAGAATAATGATGAACATCCATTTGCTAGGGCCTCTATCATGCTAACTTGATGCTCCCAAATTTGACTTGAAAAGCTATGATTGTGCATAGCAAAAGGAATTGTGCAAATTGGAAACAGGTAATCAATTAACTCTATGTATGCATGATTGTTAGTCTTACATGGTGTGTACAATCCAGTTCCATGTTACCTAGTGCTGTACATTTAGTTACTGAAACAGCAAACCAATGTAAACTTTTCCCGAGTAAACGTTTAGTAATAATGTGGCAATTACTGAAGGGTACCACAGATTCACAGCATGGCTACAGATATTTGGTGGCAGCTTGATAGCTCCTACAGGTAAACAAACAGAATAAAAATTACAAGATGCGTTTGAAAATATAAGGACGAATTTCAAAGTAACCTGGTTGTGGAATTCAAATAACAGACATCAATTGCTAAAGCATGACTGGAAAACTGATCATCATCATTTGAACCTATTGATGAAATTACACCATGCTAATCTGACCGAGCTGACTCCATTGTCACCTCTTTAAACCTGGAATGGTGGGAACAAGCTTTAATCCTTTGGTATTGATGTGCTGACAAATCAGATGGAATGCATTGACAAACAATGTCAATTAAGACATCCACAGCTGACTGCGGAAGGCCAAGCATTGAATCCTTTATATATTATTATAAATAATAGATGTCACATCAGTGAGTGCAAGGTTATAATTTCATCTATCAGTTTGGTGGTCACTTCATATTGTTCTCAGAGTTTACAATGTTGTCAGCTGAGATTTCTGCTCAGCGGTCAGCTTTGAATTCATCTCTCTGAAATCTCAGGCCACAGTGTATAAGGTTTTGCTGCCAAAGGTAATTGGCAAAAGAACCAGAGGGGAGTTGATAAATACAGAATTAATGTGAGCCGTGATCTGAAAGGATGTGAAATCAGATGCAACAGCAACGTTCAAAGGAAATCGTCTACATTTTTGAAGGGGAGGGATTTGTAAGGCTTGGGAGAAACATAATGACATGTGTATAATTGGGTTGTAGTTTCAAAGAGTCTTGTTCTGGTATAATGGATTGAGTGGCCTCTCCCTGTGTTATATTATTCTATGATCTTATAATTTTAAGACTTATTTGAAATTTCTCTCAAAAGGGATTATAGGTTCACATTAAAGCAGGCACATTTTCCAGGGGCATTTACTGTCCTGACGCATTCTTTAACACAGTTCAATGTGCTACTCTTTGAATGTAATTACCTGGAAAATGCTATTAGCAATTTTTGCACACACGTTAAACATTGCCAGAAAATCTAATTAAATGTTTATTGACTAATCTAATGAGGTCATAACTAAACATTTCCATGCTTCATATAATTCACTAAAAGTTTAAGCTAGTGAATAATTGCCTCTGGGATTCCCTAAACTTTAAGTACTTGAGCAGAGAGGAGTTAATGTGATGGAATACTTCAATCTCTTCTTTGGAATCTGAACTATAAAATCTTGTCTGGTCAAGGAAGTAACATTTCCAAGCCCTCAAGAAAGCAAAGAGTGGCAGGTTTTACAAATTGGCTCCCCTCTGATTTTTTAAAACAATCATTTTCATGACCTGTGTGTTGTTTTCATTTGTTGTCCATATCTAG
Organism: Chiloscyllium punctatum; assembly: GCF_047496795.1. NCBI lineage: Eukaryota > Metazoa > Chordata > Chondrichthyes > Orectolobiformes > Hemiscylliidae > Chiloscyllium > Chiloscyllium punctatum. Next base: position 65,405,426 of record NC_092757.1, read on the forward strand.
TTGCCAGGAAAAGGTTATGGACCTACTTTTGCTCCTGCACTGGCAGGATCATAGACTAACATCTGTATTTTGCCAATAATTTTTATTATCAATGTAGTTAACAGTGTGATAAGACCAGATAATCCAGTTTTTCCTCCGATATTGATAGAGGAATAGATGTTGACCAAGATTCTCGGTTTTTTTTCACATGTACTTGAACAGGTAGGTGGGACCATTGTTTAAAGGTGTCATTCATAAGACAGTATCTCTGGCAGTGTAATGCTCCCTCAGTACAGTCCTGAAGTGTCAACCTTGGATTTATGCATTCATGCCCTTGAGTAAAGCTTAGAATCTGAAATCATTGTAGGTCTGAGGTAACAGTGCTAGATATTGAACCAGATCTGACGGCATGCTATTTTCACTTGCATCACCTGAATCACTTGCATATAGCTGTCTAGAAAATCCACATTGTCAAAGGAATGGGGTGACTGGAGAGATGGTGGCTTAATGGTAATGTCACTGGACTATTATTCCAGAGGCCCAGATGGTTAATATGAGGACATGGGTTCAGATCACACCAAGACAAATGGTGGAAGTGGAATTTAATATAACCCCTATAGTGCTGAAAGAGGCCATTCAGCTCATTTAGTCTGCACTGACCTTCTGAAGAATGACCCACATCCCCATCCAACCCATCTCCGTAACCCTACATGTGGCCTTTGCCATGGTTAACCCGCCAAACCTGCATATTCCCAGACACTATGGTGCAATTTTTTAACATGGACAATCCACCTAAGCTGCTCATGTTGGAACTCTGGGAAGAAACCAGAGCATCCAGAGGAAACTCATGCAGACACAGGTAGAACATGCAAACTTCACACAGACAGTCACCCAAGGTCGGAATCAAACCCAGATCTCTAGTGTTGTGAGGCAGCAGTGCAAACCACTGAACCACTGTGCTGCTCAACTGAATAAATCTGGAATTCTAGATTCATTATCAGTAATGATGACTATAAAACCATCACCAATTGTTGTAACAGATAATCTAGTTGACTAATGTTCCTTAGGGAAGGAAGTATGTTGTTCTTATGGTCTACATGTAACTCCAGACCCATAGTGATGTGGTTGTCTTAACTGACTTCTGAAATGGCCCAGCAAAATGACATAATCAAGAGCAATTGGAGTTGGACAACAAATCTTAGCCTTATCAGTCACACCTCCATCCTGTGAAAATGACATTTACTATTGTACAATACAGTATGGGTACAAGCTTTTTGTTCTCATATTTGATCAGAACACGATTTTCAAATTCCTCTTCGCTAGATTACTACTTTAGATGCAAAACCATTACATCTTTGTATCTGACATGGATGCAAGCTTATAACATATCTTAGATGCCAGTGAAATCACAAAGAAGCCCAAGATACAAGAACATAAAAGGAAAGCCTGCTCACAAATACAGCTTTGTGGGGTGCATGATTCTCATTCATGCTGAGTTGCCCTCAATGGAAGGTAGCAGAACTGATCAGCCAGCACTTTCAGCATCCTGGGATATCAGTGGTCAGTAAGGGGCTTTTACATTGAAGTAAAATGAGATATGAAATATGAAAAGGGACCCGGAGCAATATCATTGCCGTTTTATATCAATGAAATTGCTCCCCTGCCACAGACTGATCTGCCTAGTTGTATATGCAATTTGACATATTTCATAAAGCATGCCAAAACATTTTAGTATGATAAATCCATTATACTGTTGGGTAAAGCATATGGCATCTGCAACTGCTGTGTCTTCATAACATCAGTATAAGAAAATGCAAGAGGGTGTCAAAAATGTCACTCAGAGGACTGCTATGTTGAATTTTAGCACTGTAACAAGGGAAAATATCTATCATCTGAGCTTTCATATATATCTTGGCTGATAACCATGTATCGCGAGACTAATGAGACATGTAATGACAAAGGAAGACATCAGTTTTGTGAAATGTACGGCACAGAAGACCATTTCTCCTATCATGGTTGTGCTAGTTCCAATTCTTTGATTGACCATAATCCTATTTCCTTGCCTTTTCCCCAATTCTTTGTGTATTTCATTTTCCAATACCCATCTACATTATTGTACTGTCTGCCTCAATATTCAGCGACAGTAGGACTCAACATACTGTGTGAAGAACATTGTCTAACTGCACCCTACGTGGAGTTTTATTTTGAATATTTACCATTAGCAGTTTATTTATATTATTTAATTATTATTGATCATACAAATCTTGGAATTCTAATTACTATTTGTTATAATATTCTTTACCCTCTTTACTCTACCTTTACTGATTGATGTGGGGGTCTTGGTTAGGTCAGCTGGCTGTTATATGAATCAGATTAATGGTAAATGCTCAGGGTTTGATCCCTGTTTTGACAGAAGCAGACTTGAGACTTGCATCGGCACCCTAAGTGTAGTAAAGAATTATTCACTTTGCAATGGTTCAGTGAATAATCACCAAGGATCTGCTTTCAGTCAGAAATCTCAAAAAGTATCTGAAATCTTGGAGTTCCCTCCCTAATGCCAATGTGGATCCACCAAAAACATATTAACAATGGTTAAAGAATGCAGCTTACCACCCCCTTCTCAAGGGCACTGGGGATGGGTAATAAATGCTCACGTCCCACAAGTGAATAAAAAATCTAAAAGGGAGACATTTTAACTTTTGATGATAAGTGTAACAAGTGTGCCATCCTTTGAAGCCCATGAGCAATATCAGGATGGACAGTAGGTGACTAATCTGACATTGTCTATTTGCATTATTATCAAATGTTAAATTTAGACCTACATAGTTCTATGTTCCTCAACTCTATTAGGAGTCAGAGCACTTAAAGTACACAAACATTTAATATTCCTTATTCCAGGTTTTCCTATTTATTTATTGATCTGCATCAACCACCTGTTTGCTTACTCTTCTATTATATTCTTCTCCATGGTTTACCGTATCCCCATTTTAGGTATTTTCAGCAAAACCTCTTCTTATACCCACACCAAATGAAAAGCAGAAACTATACATCCCCACAACGTAAAATAAATATCCATTTACACTATTGTAGCTATCTCGGTTCATCAGGCTTCATTCCTTGTCCTATCATGTATGTTGATTCTTGCAACAACTGTTTGTGTTACATTTTAATACATCCTTCCAGAAATTCACATGTGTAAACTCAATTGCATTCCATTTATACAGTATACGATTTTTAAACCATCCAAAAGCTTGTTGTCCATGATTGATTGTAAGATTTTTCCTGACCTCATTCAGGATGTCTGCATGTGAAACTGTGAACGATGAGCCAATTGGCAGGAATGATCAAGTTTTCCCACTTTGTATAACTTTTAAACAGGGGGAGAGAAATAAATGTAAACATTGCAGTGATGCTGTTCCTTTGTTTGAAATATTATAGAATATTGCCAATTTATGATTTTCCACTACTTTGCTTGACCACCTTTTGACAATAAAATGAAAATTTGGATTATAGTGTAATATAAGAAAACGGAAGCATGCAGCTGTGATTTGTTTAAACTCCTAATACTGTAGCGATAAAAGAGTGAATTTGAACAACCAAGGTATAACTGGGTTTTTGTGACTGTATGAGGAACCTTTTAAAAATTTTCTGCAATGTTATTGAACAATTTCTGTACCTTTTCAGTATAGCAGACAATAAACTCCACAATACATACATGGAAAAATAAATTACACTGCTCTCTGCTTCTCATGAATCTTAGGATAGAATAAAAAGGGAACGTTTTCTAACATTAGAGAGGGACAATGTTAATGACAAATGTTTTCAGTTAAAGAAGAAAGGAGCTCGAAGAGCTGTGTGTTATTTTGTGACATGATGAGATGATCAGTTCTGACATGATTCATGATTAGATTGTGTTTGCAAACAAATGGAAAAAGATTCACCAGATATTCTCCCCTTAACAAGACTTGGCAATTGTGGTAATGCTGAATATTATTGGCTTCTTATACTAGTTTTTTCCTTGCCAGACATCCTTAATTCAAATGCAAGAATGCTTACCTCCTGCTCTCTAGTGTGATGACTTCAGTTTGACTTCAAGCTTAGAAATGCACCATTGTCATGTTGCAAGTGCTTTGTATTTGAAAGCGCTGCACCTAAGTTATATAGTTTTCGTCCATTTATCAACTGTTTCGAGAAAGGTTGCCGATAGACACTGGTAAATTGATTCCAGTCAGCTAATCTCCATAATTAAATAATGCTGACAGTTTATAGTTCATGTGCTGTGAGAACAGCAGTTTCACATTGTTGGAAAATCCTGTCCCTGTGATTCCTAAGTGGCTGCTAGCACTTTGTCTGGAGTAGGTATGGCTGCAGCTCAACTGGAACGAAGAGCCAACCTGCAAATACTCCCTATTTCCCCATTTCATCTCTCTTAGATTAGATTACCTACAGTGTGGAAACAGGCCCTTCGGCCCAACAAGTCCACACCGCCCCGCCGAAGCGTAACCCACCCACACCCCTACATCTACATCTAGATCTACATCTACCCCTTACCTAACACTACGGGCAATTTAGCATGGCCAATTCACCTGACCTGCACATCTTTGGAGTGTGGGAGGAAACCGGAGCACCCGGAGGAAACCCACGCAGACATGGGGAGAACGTGTAAACTCCACACAGAGAGTCGCCTGAGGCGGGAATTGAACCCAGATCTCTGGCGCTGTGAGGCAGCAGTGCTAACCACTGTGCCACCGTGCCGCCCACAATACTCCAACTTCACTAACTTCTATTCTTCATTGTTTCCTTCACTCAAGTTCCCCTTCCAGATTTGATTCCTTTGAAATGATCCAACAGTTTACCTTTCTGACTCTTGGTATTCCCTGCAAAGCCCAGTCAGGCACCCTTTGTCTCCCCTCACCCTTGCCACCTTGCAGACCTATCAGCTGGTATCTTGCCAATCTTCACCCCATACCTCCTATCATTCACAGCTCAACCCCTCTGGACTCTACCAATAAAAGTTAGTATATCAGTGCATCTATTTTTCCAGAATATACAATTCTTTGTAAATAGGGGCTACAGAGTTACACAGTCATCGTGGACAATTCTCTTGACATCATCACATTGGCACATACATGGTTGAGGAGTGATGACATTTTGTATCTTAATAAAGTTTCCTAGTTGAGGTATAGTTTTGAACAATTGCCCTATTTGATCAGCCATGGAAGTGACTATTGTATATGGGACTGAAGGGGCTAACACTTGATTGAGTGCAGAAAACACCCATCCATTGTGATGATACAATGAGGATTTGGTCAGAGGAAACAAGGAGCTTGTATGAGATAGACTTGGGGTTTGTGTGCTCCTAACAATCTCTGTAGTAATGTAGGCCATATTCATGTCATCTGTAAAAAGTCTCATTAGACAGTTAAAGCTTTGGGCTTGGAGAAAAACCAAACACACCTTTGCTGATGCCTCTTTATTTAAATTATTCTTTGGTCTCCCTCTGGTCACTACTCTTTTGAGTATTTTTTTTACTCCTTCCTTACATCACCGTTCTTAAATCCTTGCCCTGTACCATGCACACCCAGGTATCACACCAAATTTCCCACTGAGCCATCTTCCCTGCTTTCCTATTTCTGCATCTGGGATGAGCGACTTGGTGATTTCAATTTCATCACAATCAGTGTTCCCTTGAAACTGTACAGTTGCACAGAATTTGCAACAGACAATCCAGTAAAAAAAAATGGTAAAATTCTATTTAATATGTGCCAGTGCAGTTGTTCAATGATCTTTGAGGATGATGTTATACACAATAAAGAAATTTAGAGGGAATGTTGATTGTTAACTCTCCTTTCCTTGCTAGATCTTCATCTCCTTAAGAACTCTTCTACCTCTTGCCAATCTCTCAATCATGTTATTTTATGTGGCCTCTCTGCTTCCATTATAACCTTCATGCTTAATGCACTCACTGTTCATTTCCTACATACTTTACAATTCATATTCCCCCCTCTGAACCTGATTTTATTGTATTCATCTTTAGAGAAAACTCTCCCTCATGTCTCTCAGCTCTGCGTTTTCAAATCCCCAATTAGCTCACCTTTCACTTCTGTTTCATCATAACATTTCTGCAACTATAGATTTGCCTAATCACACACTATCCACCATCTTTGAAGTATTGCCATCATTAATACTTTAACATACACTGCTAGTCAATCTCATCAATTTTGATCACTTAAATCCAAGGAACCTGGATTTGGACATCATTGGCAGACAGCCATCACATCTGGTTTGATCACATGAAGCATTGTCAGATCTTAATCTCCATTGGTCAAGCTCCTGTTATTTATTTGTTTATTCAGGAAAGCAGAGACGGCACCTGACTTTCCTGACTGCCACTGACCATCTATGAAACCATCCTCCTCTGCCTACACTACTCTCACGTCCAACAGTAAGTATGCAATGCTCACAAAGGCATTCTTCATAGCACAGGGCACATTGCAGTCCAGGCTATTTTTATAGCTTTGTAGCTTCCATAATAAAGTACCAGTTAGATTTTGGAGCCCAATTTCACTGACATAACATTGTTAAGGGCTTGACAGAATAGAAGCTGGGAAGATTTTTCTCTCCTTACTGGGAAACCTAGAATACAATAGCACACACTGACAATAAATTACTCCCTCTCTTATCTCTGTTTCATATAATACATTCTAATTAGAGTATGTTTTAGTGAAAGTATTCCCAATGCAGAAAGTCACTGTTCATGGGCAATAAATGAGTTTTCCTCAGGTTCTTACCTTTTTCAGTGCCAACATGAGAGGCCATCAAGGGCGAGATGTGCGTAGAGCTGCCCATCATTTAGGACCAAGATAAAGGTAAATTCCTTTACCCAATGAATTGTGAATCCTTTGAATTTTCTACCATTGACAGATGCAGGTATTCAGTCATTAAGTATATTTAAGGCAGAGATTGATAGAAACTTGGGAAGCAAAGGAATTAAGGTAGATGGGGATAATGTGAAAAAGCCTAGCTGATGCAAGGAATCAACCATGAATTAATAGAATGGCAAAGTCAAACGGTCCCCACTTCTTTTACCATTTCTTAGGTTTTTAAGTTCTCATGACAGCAAAGTTGGCACTGGTATGGTGGAATATATGGAACACTTCACAAACTTAAAACACTTGAATCTTCATTAAGCACTTGAATCTTCATTAAGGAGTATGAATACTTTGGATGCCTGTGCTTTATGAAGCTTCTAAAAGTGGGTTAAACTCATCCGCAAAGTAATTGTGCATCTTAATACAATTTTTAATAGAATCCCTACGGTATGGAAGGGGGCCATTCAGCCCAATAAGTCCACACCAACTCTTTGAAGAGAATCCCAGACAGACCCATACCCAATAACCCTGCATTTCCCACAGCTAATGCACCTAATCTACACATCCCTGGTCAATCTGGGCAATTTAGCATGGCCAATCCACCTGATTTATACATCTGTAGACACTGGGAGGAAAACCAAGCAGACCCATGCAAACTCCACACAGACAATTGCCTGAGGGTTGAATTGAACCCAGGTCACTGGTGCTAACCACTGAGCCACTGGGCCATCCCATTGTGAGTGGGGATAACAATATTCTCAGTATGAACCTGCATAGTGTTTGTACTCCATAATAGAAAACAACTACTCTTTCTTGACATGAATAAAGAAGCTGAGATAACAATCAGTTTAGACCAGGTTAGTCTGAAGACTGGGCTAGGCTGTACTGGAAAAGAAATAGAAGGAGTAGATGTAAAACTTTGAAAAGAATATGTTGCTAACTTCATAGTTTTGATGAGCTGAAGGTTTTATCACTTAGAGAGGGTTTTGAATATTTATTTATGCTTAAAAACCTGGTGTTGCTGACAATGATGCATCACTGGGTTCTAATAATTATAAGCAGCTGGAGCTCTGCGCGAGTTGTTTGTTCATTCATCAGAATTGATTGTGTTGCCATTGTGCAGAACAGGTCCAGACGGCCATTATATTCTCTATGTATAACTGACCAAGTTCATGACGTTATAAATATTGTACAGATTCCAGACACAAATTGCTTCCGCTATTATCTCCATTTTATATAATACATTCTAATCAGAGTAAGCTTTAGTGAAAGCTTTCCAAATGCAGAGAGTAGTGAATATGTTTTCCTCAGGTTCCTGCCTTTCTGAGTGCCAAAATGAGAGGCTGTCAAGTCTCAGAGGTGCATGAATACAGAACAAAGGGTTATGTTGGCAGAAGAGGGCCTCAATCTTCTGATTTTGTCACCAGGGTATGGTGCCCCTTGAATGAGTCAAAGACAGGACTTGTAGTTTATCACAACAAACAACAGGCCCTATCACAAAATGTTCATTACATGAGGTTAATTAGTGTTTACAACACAAGAACGAGCTATTTGGCCCAACAAATCTGTGCTGATGGTCATGCACAGCATGAGCCTCCTAAATAACTTTATTGACTTCTAACAGCTCGTTCTATTCCCACCCATGTCATGTAGTGTTCCTTTAAATATATTTTTTCTGTTCATCTCAACTGCTCCATCTGGCAGCAAACTTCATATCCTCAGCACAATTGGCGTCAAAGCACTTCTCAATTTCATACTGGATTTACTGGTGATGACCTTATATTTTCAGTCCCTAGTTTTCAATTGTCCCACATGTGAAAATGGAGTCATAGAGATGTACAGCACGGAAACAGACCCTTTGGTCCAACTCGTCCGTGCCAACCAGATATCCCAACCTAATCTAGTCCTATTTGCCAGCACTTGGCCCATATCCCTCTATTCATGTACCCATCCTGAAGCCTTTTAAATGTTGCAATTGTACCAGCCTCCACCACTTCCTTTGGCAGCTCATTCCAAACACGCACCATCCTCTGTGTGAAAAACTTCTCTTTGTCTGCCTACCAAACCACTTCATGCTGTTTAAGGTGCCTGTTGGATCGTCTTTCAGTCTTGTCTTTTGCTAGGAAAGGAGTTGCAGACTGGTGTGTGTTCCCTGATATTGTGCTACAAACCATTCAAATCATTTCAACTTCTCCTCTCCATAAAATCCAGATCAACCATGAAACATTAATCTGTCCCACACCCTTTGGAGGACAGCTAAGGCTGTTGTTTCGTTTTTGTGGTCAGGTCTTGACGTCTTTTAAGTGACTCTGCAATAGTGTGTGTATATATTTAACATGCCTTTTATTTACAGACTAACACTTTATACATTCATGGATTTACAAAAGCTCAAAGAGTCTCCATCATGAGATCGTTCTTCAGCTCCTCCCTTGCTTAGCTGTGTGCTCTTACATCTGCATTACATTACGATCCCTTAAGTTCAAAGCCATTACTCCACAGATGTACTTCCTAATTTCACCCGAATGGGAAAATAACAGTGTGCTCTCCATAAGTGTATAAAACACTTTGGAAACAAGATGCATGTGTAAGAAGAAGGTAATGTATCATTCTGAAAGAAATACAGAAAACGTGGCAACAGAATATGGCAGATGTTGGAAACTGAATATTTTAAAAAACAAGATGCTGGAAACTCTCACCAGCCTAGCAGCCTCTGTGGAGAGAGAAACAGAGTTCAGGTTGATGACCTTCCAGCAGAGCTGGAAGACGTTAGCCATAAAACAATTCTCAGGGGGATGGGAAGTGGGAGATGGGAAAGACAGGAGAGAACAAATAGGAAAGGAGGGCAGAAGCAATCCCTGATTTTCATAGAAACAGCAAAGGATAGCTATAATCCCTTTTCAAAGGACTGAGTGAAATAAATGATCAAATTTGAAATTCTCATGAGTGTATCCTTTACAGCGTTATGACAAGTTTGCGAAATCTGGATGTCCTGTAAAATCATATCCTTGGGGCAAGATGACATTGTGTTTTAAATCAATTTGTTGTTCTTTCCTCCATTGTACCAAATGAGTAAAATAAAGCTCTGTTTTACATTTGTGGAGCAAAGTGAATTATGATATTAAGCCAATATGTCTTATCGGATTTTGATTATATTCGCTTTTCAAAAAAGATCGAGTGCTTTGGATTTTCAGAACGATTTAATTTATTCCTTTTTTCTTTCTCATTATAATTTGAAACATTTATTCTTTCAATGGCCTTTTTATGAAATGTTGCATGAAAAGATTATCATTATTCCCAGGATCTGTTTGAGTTTGGCCTTTTTGGCTAACAGCAGAGGATGAGAAATGATCACCGACTTCAAGCAACCCTTTAAAGATTCTTCCACCTGCTTGGCTGCAATAAAAATAACAATTGAAAAACCCAAGTTGAACAAGTCTCCATGTGCAATCACTAATGTTCTTGCACATAATGGTAACACTTCATGAGTTTTATGCTCTTTCTGGAATAGATTGACTAGAATGAAATAATTCTCTGCAGGTTTCTGTTGGACAGCTGCTCAGTTAGTTAACCAAGCTGGTAGACAGGAAGGAAATTTTGGATTGGGAACACATGGGGAGATCTTACCCAAGAGTCAGAGGACATCTCTGATGGTGATTGATAGAAGGAAGGAATAAAGATTTTCAGCTTCAATTGGGAGATGGCTGCCCTCATGATTTGAGCAGGTTGTAGATTTCCTTTTGTGGCCTGAGTGGAACCACTAAGAGATTAATACCAGAAAAATTCTAATGTTTTTCTGCACTACTTCTGGCTAGTTAGCATTCACCTCTCCTGATGTTGTCAATTCTGAAAAGCAGACTGTTCAGATTTCCCCCCACCCTTTGTGATAAGGTGAAAATAAATTCCGCAACAATCAAACAAACAGATCATGACTCTAGCATGGTAAGTATATCCAAATTGGGCTGCCATGGTAACACATTAGCACAGTAGGTAGCACCCTCATCTCTGAGTCAGGTAATGGATTCAAGTTTCACTGCAGGACTTGAGAGCAATCACTCTAGTGCAGTCTGCACTGCCAAGGGTGCGACATTTCTAAAGTGACTCTCAGCTAAAACACTGCCTGCCTATCAGGTGGATGTAAGGGATCCCATGACAGTATTTCTGGGAAGGGTAGGCAGGGCTAGCCAATATATAGAATTCAATTTACGTCACAAAAACATCTTGTTGTTATCACATTGCTGCTTATCAATCTTGCTGTGCATAAATTATCTGCCATGTTTCCTGTTGTGCAAGTGTAGATTGTGGAGAGTGAGTGTGAAGTGGTGTCATTTGTGTCTCAACTCTGCTTGGAGTAATGCACTGGAAATTAAGCCCCAATCTTCCATGAGTTGCCACAAACGTGGAAAATGATCAGTTTAATCTCTGGGATGGTTAACACCTGACTTTGGCACTCGTCTTAAGATGAAAGAAATACATCAGGTGTTATGAATGAACAAGCACACTAATACTTGTTTGTTAAAACAGCTTTATCTTCTCGCATGTGGTAAAAACAGATTATTCATTATTAATGAAAACTTGAACCATACTGACTTGAAATCCAAAAATGTATACACTCGTTTATAAATAGGAATGAACAGAACAGATGAGCCAAACAGTTTTATTTAGAAATATCATGAGTGGAAAATATAGGCAAAAAGATACAAAGGCTTTGGATCTGTGTCCAAACCACAATAGGAAAATGAGGTGACTTTCTCACAGCTCTTTACTTTGATTTTTGGTGTTGATACCACATTTTTTTGTTGACTGTAGTAATCTTCAATTGAATCAGTAACTGGTCAGTTAGACCTAGGACTTGGTTTGAATTAAAATTTATTTTTTGTTTTGCGAATTCCTTGAGGGTTATTTCTATTCCAATTAAAGAGAGAGAGAGACAGTGTGTCATTTCACTTGACACAAGCTTTTTGGAGGTTTGTGTCCCAAGTACTTTTACTCCTCTCAGTTCTGTGATAGACTATGCTTAAACCAATCCACAAGTTGTTAATGGGCAGTTACTTGTTTTTCACTGACAGCTGATGTCATAATGTCTCACAAAAATAAACAAATCCCACCTTAAAAGAACACATATTCGGGTAACCCCTAAGTGACTGCCCAGTTCCATTTTTTTCCTTCAAGTATTATAAATAAAAATTGGTTCTTTCTCTACAACAAGATGTCTAAACTTGTGGTTTATATTTCCACACAAAATATTTGCAATCCTTTCACTTGAACAAGGATAGCCACTTTCCTGGTCTGGACTAGTCTGGTTGAAGAAACAGTGGAAAGTTCATTACATTACTGCAACTGTTCACAGATTACATGAATATGACCTGCACTGTGCTGTGCTATTCCATGTCCTAGAAAAACAGGTTATTAATTATTAATGAAAACTTAAATTAATAGAGATTGTTAGGAGGACACTAGCATCAGGTCTGTCCATATCTGCTCCCACACATCAATCCAAATCTCTACTGCACTCAATCAAGTATTAAGCCTTTCAGACCTATATATAACATTTCCAATATTACAACTCTAATATATCAAAACTACTTCATTGGTTATAAACCACCTTGAGACATCTGAGGTTGCTAATATAAATGGAAGTCATTGTATAACTTTTCTTTCGACAGGAGCCTCCCTCATGATCTGACTTACCAGTGTTAATATTATAGTGACCAGCAACGGCACCAGGTTAGAAATGGGTTATTTGATTCAGATATTTTAATCAGACATTTTTCCAATTCTTACGTTGGGATGAGAAATTTAAAACAAAGCGATGGAATCAAGCAAATTAACAGAAAATTTGGAACTGTTGTGAAGAAATTCTTCTATATGCAGAGAATCAGTGCATGATATAGGCTCCAAGGTAGGGTAACTGATGTGGAAATATTAATAAAATTTGATAAATAGTGCATACACATGTAGGGGAGTGAACCTTCTTTCTTAGATGGCTTACAGACTGTAGGAGCTCCTTTACCGTATGGGCTGCAGCAGTTCAAGAACAGCTCACCATCACCTTCTCAAGGGCATTTAAGATTGAGCAATAAATACTGGTCTTACAAGCAATGCCCACATTCAATATGTAATTGAAAAGAAAATGTTGTTGTCATCTCTTGATTATCTGGTGCAAATGATTGCACCAAAAGAAAACTAAATACTTGTATTTTTATAATCACCATCCATAATTCCAGGATTTCCCAAAAGGTTTTATAACCAATCAAGTACTTAAGTGCATTAAATGTTATGCAAAAACATTATGCTAATTTGAAAACAACAAGATCCCACCGACAGCAATGTTATAATGACCACATAGTCTGTTCAGCTGATGCTGGCTAAATGATAAATATTGCCTAGGCCATTGCGAAACACTCCTTCGGTTTTTATTTACACAATTAGTTGGGAATGTAGGCGATGCTTTGATTTTAAGTCTGATCTGAAAAGTGATATCTCTGATGATACACCCTTCCTCATTATTGCACTGGAAGGTCAACCTAGTCATTTCTGCTCAGGCCTTTTGACGTGACATGAATTAACAGTCTTCTGAGGTTGCAGGGCTTCCCATTATTGTGCTGTTATAATGGCTGTTAGGACTATGCTATTACCTATTTAAAGTAAGAAATCCAATGGAATTGGAGATAGTTCGTGGAACCCAACATCAAGCAAAACATGAGTCTGATTTGGGTCATATCTGCTGCAGTTAGTGTCTCAGAAGATGTTCAGGTGAAAGTCTACTCCAGTCTCCACTACCATACTCCCATACTCTAGATTAGAGTGGTGCTGGAAAAGCACAGCAGGTCAGGCAGCATCCGAGGAGCAGGAAAATCGACGTCTCGGGCAAAAGCCCTTCATCAGGAATACCCCTTGCAAGAGGATTTGCAGTAGGGTTAAAATCAACTATGTAAAAACAATGACTGCAGATGCTGGAAACCAGAGTCTAGATTAGAGTGGTGCTGGAAAAGCACAGCAGTTCAGGCAGCATCTGAGGAGCAGGAAAATCGACGTTTCGGGCAAAAGCCCTTCATCAGGTATTCCTGATGAAGGGCTTTTGCCCGAAACGTCGATTTTACTGCTCCTCCGATGCTGCCTGAACTGCTGTGCTTTTCCAGCACCACTCTAATCTAGACTCTGGTTTCCAGCATCTGCAGTCATTGTTTTTACATAGTTGATTTTAACCCTACTGCAAATCCTCTTGCAAGGGGTATTCCTGATGAAGGGCTTTTGCCCGAAATGTCGATTTTACTGGTCCTCGGATGCTGCCTGAACTGCTGCGCTTTTCCAGCACCACTCTAATCTAGACTCTGGCTTCCAGCATCTGCAGTCATTATTTTTATCCACTACCATATTGCCTCAGCCACAATATTTTCATCAGATCAGTAACAGGAAGGCAAATGCCATTAATATTTCTCAACAATGAGTAACTCAATTTCTCTGACACGATCCCAAAATGCAGACTATCTGCTATAATTGAGCTTGTGTTAATTCACAAATATAACAAGCTTAATAATGGCTGCACAATATCAAAGGTCAAGGAGAACAGAGACTGTTGTGCTACTTGACTCTCCACACTTGTACATTTATCTTGACATCTAGAGATCATTCTGACACTCAGTGATGGTGTAGATAGAGCATTGAATACTATGGGAAAGTTGAACTTTATAACATTGTGACCTGAACAGATAGCTTATCACATGTGAAATGGCTTGCTTTTATCCAATTCTGTTTAAAAATAAAACTGGGCTTGCTAATTTTTTCCTTGCTCATCTTTCAAACTGCCAAATTAATTTTGCTCACTAGGCTTAATTGAGGTGATGCTTCCATAATGATTCACTATAATTAAGCAGGCTCCCTCTTGGTGGTAGCATCACTGAAAAGCTCCACAGAGATTATTCGGAGGAGCTGCATGCAAAGGATTTGAAAAAGACCAGACAATATTCAAAAAAGAAAATGATATCATTTGATTTAGCTAATAGCTAATCAGCAAGGTTTATATAATTTTGCCTCTGACATTTTCCAGCACTCACTAAATCCTGCTGTGCTTCATTTGTTCTGGTACAGTATTTAACAGAGTAAAAGGGACACTTCAATATTGTTCAGAACTGCTTGTCATTTCTGAAGGTTCACTGGTGTGAAATCACGTGCAATGGAACGCCAGCAAAACTTCAAAGCATTCCAGCACCTTAATTTGCAGAACAGAGTTGGCTGTATATAGTGATACCATTATACCCAGTCACGATGAAGCTGACTCAGGAAATTTCACCTTCTTAATCGTAGGTGATTGAATTTGTTTTTAAATCCATTGTGTGTAACTATCTTTTACCACCATGCTGTACTGGAGAAATCACACAGATAAAATTAAAAATAAAATAAAAATAAAAATTAGGAGTTATTGCTGCAGTTTGGTCATGACTTCTGTTTGCTGCAGTTCATAGTGTCTCTTTTTTGAGTAGATTCTGTAGACTGTTTGCTGTAGTCTGTCAGTTAAATAGACAATTCGCTGAGTAAGTTGATTTGCTAACTGCAAAATAAATTGCTCTGAGCCCTGCCATATATTCACTTCGCTACCAACCCTTTTGAAGTCACTTACACTCAGAATAAAAAGGGATTTTCTTTTTATTAATGCAGGGACCAGTGTCAAATGAGAAATTTTCCATAATTAGACACCTTTCTCCAAATCTAATTGTCATTCATTAAGCTAAAATTTACAAACACATTCAAAAAATATTAGAAATCATTTTAATACACAATTTCCTGAAATCAGAAATACTGCCGTTATTATGTAAATTGTTTAATCATTCTTTGGATCATTGTAAGTCAATCTACCAAGATATAGAAATTGTGCAACATAAAATAATAGAATGGTCATGACATAGAAAGATGCCATTCAGTCCATTGTGTCAATACTGGCCCGCTGCAAGATAAACTCAGCTTGTCCCACTCTCCTGGTCTTTACTTGCAGCCAGATAATTCAGAAAAATGATTCAATTCTTTTTTGAAAGCCCCATTTGACCCTGCCTGCACCACTCTCTCAGGCACTGATGTAAAATAGCTTTTTCTCATATTGTCACTGTTTCTTTCACCAAGCACCTTAAAACTATGTCCAAAAATAGGTACAATTTGTCCTGATCTCCTCCACCCAGATTTTGAATATATTTGCTAAATCTTCTCTTAACTTTCTCTGCTCCAAGGAAAGAGTTCCACATTGAAATTGAAGATCCTCCTCACTGGACTATTGTTGTGAATCTTTTCTGCACCCCCTCTGAAAAAATCATACAATCACGACAGTGCAGATTGAGGCCACTCAGTCTGCATTGATCCCCCAAAGAGCATTCCACCCAGACCCATAATTCAGCATTTCCCATGGCTAATCCACCTAATCTGTACATCCCTGAACACTATGAGAAATTTAGCATGGCCAATCCACCTAACCTGCACATCTTTGGACTGTGGGAGGGAACCAGAGCACCTGATGGAAACTCACGTAGACACGGGGAGAACAAGCAAACCCCACATAGATAGTTACCCAAGTTAAGAATCAAACCCAGGTCCCTGGTGCTGTGGAGTAACAGTGTTAAACACTAAGCCACCATGCCACCCAAAAAGGGTGAGTTTAAATTTTTATTTTCTCTTCAATCAGGGTTTTTTGTTCAAATGGTTATTTATGCATGCTGCACATCTCCAAAAATCTTGTGCCTAAATTAGCTGTCACACTTTCTGCATAACATTAATGCATAAGTACTTGATTGATTATAAAGGCTTTTAGGACATCCTGAAATTGTGGAAGGTGATTCTATAAATGTAAGTATTTAGTTTAGCTCAGTTGGCTGTGTGGTCGTTTTGGGAAGCAGTGTTGTGCCTATAGTGTGGGTTCAATTCCCATCACTGGCTGAGGTTATTACGAAGGACTCTCCTTCTCAACTTCTCCCCTCTCCTGAGGTATGGTAGTCCTCAGGTTAAACCACCACCAAACACTGGATAATCACCAGATGATAAAAAAAAGTTTGCCTTTCAGTTACTCATTGAATGTGGGCATTGCTTGCACGGTCAATATTCCTTGCCTAATCTAATGCTTTCACATTCATCCTAAAATGTACAAAGTTAAAAATCACACAACACCAGTTTATAGTCCAACAGGTTTATTTGGAAGCATTAGCTTTCGGAGCCCTGCTCCTTCATCAGGTGGTTGTGGAGTGTAAGATCGTAAGACACAGAATTTATAGCAAAAGTTTACAGTGTGATGTAACTGAAATTATAAATTGAAAAAGACCTGGATTTTTTGTTAAGTCTCTCATCCTTTAGAATGAACATTTTTGTTTCAGTTCTTTCATACGTAAACTGCAAAACTTTTTAAAAGTTATATTCTCAAGTGAACTTTAACAATTGGTGTCATGTCAGCCGAGATAATGCACTTAATGTGTGAGGTGCCCTTTGTGAGGCTGTCTGTGCTGCAATGTTCAGACCAATTTACAGCATCTTACATGGATTCAGCAGTTTTTGAGCAAAATAAAATATAATTCTGCAAGTACAAATTCAACCCATGAACTTATGTGTGTGTGTGTGAGTGTAAAGGGATATAAGTCATTGAGAGGGTACATTTGTGGGTGTGAGTGTGGGAGTTTATGTGTGAGTGCATGAGAGAAGGCTTGTGTATGAGAGAGGATCTGTGTTAGGGTATGGTTTTGTAGGAGTGTATGTATGTGTGTGTGTCTGTCTGTGAGCATGCATCTGTCTGTGTGTATCTGTCTGTCTGTGATCATGCATTTGTCTGTATCTGTGTGTATAGTGCAGTAGGGTCACCTGTAGTGTGACATGAGCCCAAGGTCCTGGTTGAGGCCATCCCCATGGGTACCGAACTTTGCTATCAGCCTCTGCTCGGCCACTTTTCGTTGTTGCCTGTTTCGAAGTCAGACTTGGAGGACAGTCACCCGAAGGTCCGATGTCGAATATCCTGGACCTCTGAAGTGTTCACCGACTGGGAGGGAACACTTCTGTCTGTTGATTGTTGTGGGGTGCCCATTCATCCGTTGCCATAGCCTCTGCTCAATCTCACCAATGTACCATGCCTCAGGGCATCCTTGCCTGCAGCACACTGTGCTATGGCAGAAGCTGCTACATTTGCTGGAGATTCACCTCCCGAATTAAACTTGCAGCTGAGAGTTTTATTATGTCCCTGTGAACTCCACTGCTGTGGTAGAATCAATTAACTATGAGTAAGCTTCAAAGACATATTCACAGGGGTTGAAATTAAAAGCCATCACCTTTAGGGAGAAAAATACACCAATTTTAAAGGCCTCAGTCCTGCATTCAAATGGTACATTAGCTAAATATGCCCAAACCATCCTGATGATCACCTTAAATAGGCATTGCTGTTGAAACACCAGGGACCCTGCCCCACATCTGAGGAAAGTTAAGCAGAGCATTGAGACACTGAAAAACAAATAGCTTTTAAAAAATCAGAAAGGTGTTATGGCCTCAGTAAAGATGAACAACTTATTCAGTTCTTTTTCAGAACCTGAAAACCACAGGTATTTAATAAAAGAATGAAGCTACAAGGTTCAGAGATTAAAATAAAAGAATTCTATTACAGAAAAATCAAAATGATATGAACATAAATAACTGTGCTTCAATTCACATAGTCAGTTATATAAATCATATAAATCATAAAACAATCCTAGTTGTATTCTAAACTGAGCCTTAACTCAAAATGCCTCCTATACCCATTAGACATTCACCCGCAGTGACAGACAGTTGTCAAAATTGGAAGAACAACCGTTTGGTCTGATGACTGTTTCAAAAATTCAGGTAATGATTGAGATTTTTTGGGTCTTCATCAATTTCTGGCCAGGCTATCCCATCAAATCTCCTTCAAATATCCCATCATTTCAAATTCTTTATGCAATTTGAGCATCATTGGTTTCTTAAGGATAGCCATTTCTGCTCAAGTATTCTACAATTCTGGAGTCTTACACCTAAGAAATCTCTCTGCTCAGTTTGGCTGCTTAAGAGTTCATCATATAGCAAGCAGAGTCCTTCAGTATCAAGGACATCTTTGTAGAAAATCAAACTCTTTTAGCCAGCATATACATAATTTCAACTAAACTTTATTGGAACTTTCTTTTCCTACAATCGGCTTGTTTTAAACTTACTAACTTCAAACTGCTTCCAAAACAAACCACATCTAGGAACCTACTCACTCCCTTCATTACCCTCTTGTTGACCCTGCTTCTATTGTTTATCTCCCACACAACTTTGTAACATGATCAATTACTAGGAGCTTGTTGCTTTACTAGAAACCCCCATTTAGAGAAATTAAATTTTTAAAAGGATCATCAGCTCAACATAAAATATTGGTTTCTCTCCAAAAGCACATGGACCATTCCAATAGCAAAACGAATCATATGTTGCAAGGAGAAAGATTACCTGGAAAGATGAAAAGGGGCAGTATTTTTAAAAGCAACTCAACCAATTAATTTCCTTCAAGAAAAATGCTTGAAGAGCTTAAACTTTCTTATTATTCATTCATGGGCCACATGTGTCACTGGCAAGCTAGGGTATATTGCCCGACCCTAGTTGCATTAAAGAAGTTGGTGGTGAGCTGCCTTCTTGAACTGCTGCAGTCCATGATTTGTAGGTTGATGCACAATGTCCTTCAGGAGGTAATTCCAGGACATTGACCTTGTGAAAGTGAAGGAACAGTGATACATTTCCAAGTCAGGATTGTGATTGTCTTAGAACCTACTCAAGTACTTCATCTCTTATGAAACAAACATTTAAATTCTACGAGCACTTAGGGCTGCCCATGAAACTGTATTGAAAAGGCACTAATTAATGACAATGATAATTTAGGAAATCAGTCTTACAGCATAAATCCTATAATAACTTATGCCAGCAGGACACTGAAATAGCAAGCGCTGGTTTTAAGCAAAGTTAAAATCCTTGACAGTTTTTTGACAGCTTGACAGTGCTTCAGTTCCAATGGACTGAATTTTCCAGCACTTGAACAATGTGAGCAGTGGTGAGATCAGAAAAATCAGATTTTTGTTGGTGACAGACCATTTAGCTCAGTCAGGGTTTCTCCACTATTTCTGTCAATAAAATTTCACGTTATCTACAGTTTTGCAAAAATCTTGATGTTGAGGTAAAATCCAATCTTCCTTCAAAACAATCAGTGTGGACAATAACTGTGATAGGGACAATGCAACATATATGCTCAGTGGTAGTGTATTTAGCTCTGAGGTAGAGTTGGCCAAGTTGAAGTCCCTACCACCCTGGGTGTGTTCATAACAGGGCTGTACAGGTTGAATAAAACAAAACCGGCTCAGTGGGACCACTCTCACTTCTGAGTCAAAAGGTTGTGTCCCAAAGCGGACACTCGATGTTTTAGACTAAAGGAAGACATGCTTTTGTGGTGCGGTGGTATGTCCCTACATCCAGGCCAGGAGACCCAGGTTCAGGCCCCTCCTGCTCCAGATGAGTTTATAGTAACACCTCTGAACAGGCTGATAAGAAAATATCTGTAAGGGTGAGACATGGAATAGTGTAGGATAGTTCGGCTTCAGATTGGTTCCACAGCTCGGTGCAACATTGAAGGCCAAAGGGCCTGTACTGCGCTGTAATGTTCTATGTTCTGTATATGACAGTGCATTGGAGGACATGAGTTACTGCTGGAAAGTCTATCAGCAATTGTCACTACCTCCCTGGCTTCAAAAGTTCAACAGTGCATCATGGTGATTAGCATGGCCAACCCAGGGATTGGGGACTATTGTTGGGAGATACAGAATTAACTGAAAGAGTTGGGGAGAACATGGGGAAACTCAATGGGTCACAGGAAGTGCAAGGAAGAAAAGGATCTGAATATTTTTAATATTTAGGGTTGCATTAGATGGGAGGTGGGGAGGCTCTTGAAGCAGTGTGTACCAGACAATCATTGCATGCTGTGCTCTGCATTACTGGAGTAGTTGAAGAGAGATGTATTGGAGGTTGAAGAGCTGGGAGAGCAGATGCAGACTTTTGAGTTGCATGATGAGGACATTTAGCAGCAGGAATATCACCTTTAACTATGATCAAGTGGTGCAGCATTGAGTGCAATAAGCTAGGCAGAACTCAATTGACATTTACTTTCAATGGAGTGTGATGATTGACTGCAGATATGTTGTTCTTCAAAGGCAAGCAGTCCCCGTCTGTTCCCAGAAGCAAATGCAACTTCTAATTAATCTGTTTGCATCTTCTTAGCTTGATCAATAACTTTTTTTTAACTGTTTGAATACTTTCCAGCATCTGATACTTCTAGTTTGAACAACAAGAAGATGTTATGCTGCGCTGGGTGTAAGGGAAAGAGTAGCACTCCTATTGACAGGGTTCTAACATGGTAAGGCACTGAGGACAAGTAACCTGGGTAACTTGACTCCTGCAGCTACAGTTACTATAACAGTTGATCAGACAGGTGATGATGTAAAGTAGCAATACATTTATGAATGTGAGGTTCTATTTCCAATGAGGAACCACCAGTGGTACCTGTGTGCCCTTAAAGATTGTTCTTATTCATTTCCCTCCCGTTGCATGTACTGTGACATGCTACTCATGGCTGGCAGTGCACAGCCTGGTGCACAGCTGGGCTTTAAACATGGTTCCTGTGAGGGGTATGAATGCCACAAAGTCCTGGCATTGGCATTGCTGCTAGTGAGCACATGATAGCGCAAGTGGAGTGTCACAGAAGTATACTGCATACATAATAAAGTGGGCAGCGGTTAATTATGACAACAAAGTCATTACAGCAAACAGAAAGGAGCCCTCCAGGAAACTCCCTGAGATTGAGACTTAGCTGACATTTGGTGAAATTCAGCCAAATAGGTTTTTGCATGTTGTATGAAAATTTATATATATCATAAACATTGAGAAGGATTCTGCACCCACCCCAATGCAGCTCCTCAAAAGTGCCACAGGATGATATCCAAAGGGGTACTCTGGTTATCCAAATGAATATATAAAGTGAAGACCTACTCTTCTCTGTGCATTTTTCTGGTTCAATGCTATGGCAGCACAGAAGGGTCAAAGTCCCACTGAAAAACTAGGATCAGGAGAAGGCTGATTGGGTTCTTTGAACCTGCTTCACCATTCAATATGATCACTGCAGATCCTCAATCTCAATGCAATATGTCTGCTTTCTATGGCAGTGGAGGCAGCTCATGTTTTAAGTCTTCCATTAACCACACATGGTGTAAAATCTGGCATGAGTCCACTCATGATCCCATGACGTTGGGGAGCACTGCGTTCAGGAGTGGGACTTCTGATCTCTGGTCACATCTGTCGTTCTCACCACAGAGCGAGGCTCTCAGTCAAGGCAAAAAAAAACTGGGTCCATGCTATTTTTTTCAAATCAATAACCTTACATTTGAATAACCAGGTCCTGATCAGCCCCCAAAGCCTGAGGGTTCACCTTGCATTTGCAGAGACAGACTGTTCTTCTCCACTCTGAGCCCCCACTGGCTCCCTAGTGCACCTCAAAATCTGACAGCGTATTCACCTGAATTGCTGGGCCTGGATTTAATCGCCCTTGTTTAAATTCGGCCATTTAACTTTTAATCCAACCCTGCATTATATTATCATGAATCACTTGCACAAATTTGTTGGTGCAATGTGGGTTAGGAATACACTGTCGAAAATGGTTAGAAAATAACTCGAAATGTAAAATAGATGGAGAAACAATGATTGCACAGTGCCCAGAGCTGGCATGTTGCAGGCTTGCCAAGATTGTGACTAAATCCTTAACAATCTGGGTCAGGAATATTGCCAAAACATCATGTAGCAAATTTAATAACCATATAAACACCATGAAGGAAACTGGATTTCAGATCTGTAATAAAAACTCATTAAATTTGCATGAACAACATTGGCTCATGGTAATTCCCAGATGTACAGCACAGTTTAATTCTTTTTTTACTAGCTGCGGAGTGCTCATTTACTGTCCATTTAAACGCAGCTGCACAGTTAAGAGGACGAAAGGACTAATGCATTTTTTTTAACCAAAGATTTTATGGCCTTTTCTATAAACAGAAACATAAATCATTCTGAATGGTTCCAAAAAAAATTGTATTGATGTGTACTTTTAATCGGTTTCGCAGTTTGCCAATGAAGACACCATACAGTATGTTGGCAAAGCCAATGCTGAACTGCCAGCACAGTCTGTGCCCCCTTACTATCTGTCAAGGCACAGCACATTGTAGCACCATCTGCCCCCGCACGCAAATGAAGGAGATTAGATTTCATGGGGAAGGCATTCTCTGCAATGGAATTTCAACATGAAAACATTTAGAAACATCAATATATCAATAATATGTGTCTGCTTCTTTGGGAAAAAAATAACTTGCAAGTACCGTTTCCGACACATTATTTGCATGTCATTATGGTGACAATTTGGAACTTGAAGTTGACAACTTCAAGTTAATCTGTTAATGTCCACCTTCAAGTATCGGTTAGCAAACATCATTTACATGGACAAAGCAAGGTCAAAGGAACTTTGGGTGAGTGACTGTAGCATGCATTGAACATAACAACAAAGGTGTGCATTTTGCTCATTTTATTAAATATCTAGAATGAATATTTTGAAGTATTGGTGGATGTAGATAAATGATAATTTTCAAAATAGAAATGGATAAATTCTCAAAAGGGAAAATAGAACCATAGAATCCCTACAGCGCAGATAGATAGATGTAACTATTCTATGCTCACTCTGTATGGATCAAGATGTGGGAATCTATACTTGGTGCATAGATGGGATGATTGAATCAAACAATAAATTTGGAATTATACACTTGTACAATCTGATCTCCAATTAGTCCAAAGACAAGCTAAGGCTATCTCACTAACCAACTAGAACATCCATAAACAATTATCAAAACAAGAAAAAGTGTCCAAATGTGCACATTTCAGTAAATGTATCCCAAGTACTACAGTCAAGATCATTATTGAAATTTAAACAAGAATCCTAGCTTATTTCTTGGATTTTGGTGGAATCACTAGAAACTAATTGACAATATTGTACAGGAGTCAGTAGGAATCTTTGTGTAGTGACTGGAACCAACTAGATCTTGTTGATTATGAGATCCTTGATTGGGGTTGTTAACCTGGGATAATCAGGAAAACCCTAGCTGACCAATATCGACACTCTTGAGATTTTCAGGGAGAGGTGGGCACAGTGGGGTGTGAAGTGTTCTATTTCCCCCTCCGATTCTATTTTGATTTAATCCGGGCCCTCCCCTTCACCTTTTTGATCCCTTAGACATTGTCCTTTGTTGAGCAGAGCTTTGCCTGTCACTGGCCACTCGGGTGTTTCCTTTCTTCCTGAAGGTAGAGTATGAATAAAGTTTTTTGCACTTGTTCTTCGCTGTGTCCTACATCTGCACACAGGGCATGGGTGATGGGAAGAAATAAGCACTGCCATTGTTTGGCGAAAAAAAAATATAACCAGGAGGTACCAACATTCTCAATGTCTTCAGGGAAAGGTGGGCACTGTGGGACCTGGAGTGTTCTGTTTCCCCTGCCAACACTATTTTGGCTTAACCCCTGACCTCCCCTTCACTTTTTCGTTCACGTAGGCATTGCCTGTGAGGAGGGGGACACTGCTTGTCACTGGCCACTCGGGCATTTTGTCCTCCTGGTGGTGGATTGCAAATAAGGTTTTTTGCACTCAATGTTTCTTCATTGTGTCCTACACTCACACACACACGACATGGGTACTGGGGAGAAATAGGCACTATTTATGTTTGGCAGTAGTGTGGAGAAGGGATTTAAAACAGATAGAAAAGAAAAAGAAAGAAAAAAAAATGGTTTAGAATCTCCTCAGTGCAGGGGACAGACTCCAAATTGGCTGGCTGCAGCCAGTGTACTCTGCACAAGTAAATACTCCACAACCACCTGATGAAGGAGCAGCGCTTCGAAAGTGAGTGCTTCCAATCAAACCTGTTGGACTATAACCTGGTATTGAGTGATTTTTAAACCAAGTAAATAAAGCGTGACTTGGTGATGAGACACTGGTCTCTGTGCTGTTATTTCATTTTGTTATGCTGTTTGAATTGTACACTAGCACATCCAGATCTGATTAGATTAGAATCCCTACAGTATGGAAACAGGCCCTTTGGTCCAACAAGTCCACACCGACCCTCCGAAACGTAATCCACCCAGATCCATTCCTCTATCCTACATTTACCCCTGACTGATGCAGCTAACACTATGGACAATTTAGCATGACCAATTCAGTTAACCTGCACATCTTTGTGAATGTGGGA
The DNA here is from genome assembly GCF_047496795.1 of Chiloscyllium punctatum. Taxonomy (NCBI): domain Eukaryota; kingdom Metazoa; phylum Chordata; class Chondrichthyes; order Orectolobiformes; family Hemiscylliidae; genus Chiloscyllium; species Chiloscyllium punctatum. The sequence continues at coordinate 65,430,591 of NC_092757.1, forward strand.
GGGAACCGGAGCATCCGGAGGAAGCCCACACAGACACGGGGAGAACGTGCAAACTCCACAGACAGTCACCTGAGGCAGGAATCGAACCCGGGTCCCTGGCACTATGAAGCACTATGCCGCCCCAAGGTATAGTGTATACTAAGGTATTAGACTACATACTCTGAGGTATTCTGATGTATGATCAAATTAGAAACTTCTTTCTGCTATTCGTAACTTTCTAAATGATCAGTAAACAGTGGTTGCATTGTTTATGCTAAACAGTGTGTCAGTGTCCACTGAAGATGTAGTGCAGATTACCATGGTGGCTTGAAATAAGCCCCATTTTGAAAGGCTAAATTGTAAAGTTGTGAAGAAGTTCGACAGCTCTGAAGCAAATTTGCTGAACAAACGCACAAGGAAGAAGCATTGAAATACTTGAAAATACACAGCACCTACTCACAATTAACACCAATATCCAAGGTGCAAGCTGGAGACTCACTTCGAACAGTTATTCTATTCAGGTATTCAACATCGGGAGCATAGTTCAAGAAATCCACATTCACTGAGACTTTGCTGCAATTACCAACATGTTTTAGCCTCCTAATAAGCCCGATGCACAATACATATTCAGGTTTTCAATCCTGGAAGTACTTCTGACACGTATTATCACATGCATTGGGTATTTGAGTCTGAGCATCGCAACACTCTGCAGGGCAGGCACACTCCAGCTGCTGAAGAGCATGCTATAAGCTGATATATGTGAAATATTAAATCTACAAATCTATATGCCACTATAATTAGACTGCTGGATGGCGCCAATTAGCTTTTGATAATTTGCTTCAAGGTATCCTTGACTTGCAGCTCAGTCATTACATTTAATTGGAAAGTTATGTAATCAGCATCAGGGCACTCTTCTTTAATTTGGCCTAAAGAAATGGCTCAGCTAAATTAAATGCAAAAAGACACAATGTTAGAATCCAGATATACACCTCCTCCAACGATTGAAATGTGGAAACTGCACCAGTGAACAGCGACTCATTACATGTAAGTTGGGTTGGTCATTGCTGTGGTTTATTCATCTCATTTTCTAGTAAAATGAGGGGCTCATTACTGAAAGCTGGGAATTACAATACTGACTCATTGGTCACCTGTCAATTATTCTTTTCTCTAAGAAAGAATTTGTGTTAATATAACGCACGTCATGATTTTGTAACAACAAAAATAACTTATATTTATATCCCATCTTTAAAATTGTAAACCTCTTAAAGTGTATTAATAATTAAATTTGGCAGTGAGTGAAATAAATCGATATTAGCTCTAACAATAAAAACCTTGGTGAATTAGGTAGACTTTAAAGAGCCTGTTAAGATTAGATTAGATTGTTAACAAAGAGAGAAGTAGAGAATGGAGGAGTTTAGGGAGGGAATCCTGGGTCATCGAGCTTAAACCACTCAAGACATGGTGGCTCAGTGGTTAGCACTGCTGCCTCATGGCATCAGGGACCTGGGCTTGATCCCAACCTCGAGCAACTGTCTGTGTGGGGTTTGCACATTCTCCCATGTCTGCGCGAGTCCACTCTGGATGCTCCAGCTTCCTCCCACAGTCCAAAGATGTGCAGATTAGGTAGATTGGCCATGTTAAATTGACCATAACGTTCAGGGATGTGTAAATTAGGTGCATTAGTCAGTGGTAAATACAGAATAATAGAGTAGGGGAATGGGTCCAGGTGGGTTACTCTTCAGAGGGTCGGTGTGGATTTGCTGGGCCAAATGACTTGTTTCTACACTGTAGGGATTGTATAATTAAAAAAACAAATAAGGCTGCCAATAATGCAATTATTAAAATTAGGGTTGCTCAAGAAGCTAGAATTGGGAGTGTGCAGATATTTGTGGGATTGGAGAAAACTGCAGATAGGGAGAGGCAAGGCCAAAGAGGAATTAGAAAATAAAGGCAAGAATTTTAAGATCAGGATGGCTGCTGGACTGGGAGCTGTGTAGATGAGTGAGTACAGGACATCCCCAGGTAATTCAATATCAATTAAACATTTTCAAAGTTTAAAACTAGTTGTTGTATTATATCTGGTAGCTCTCAGCCCAGCATGCTTGTCTGCTGGCCTGGCATGGCTGTCTCTCAGCCTGGTGAGGATGTCTCTTGGCTTGGTCAGGATGTCTCTCAGCCTGGTGTGGCATGGTCTTGGCCTGGCGGGGCTGTCTCCTGGCCCGATCTGGCAATGTCTCAGTCTGGCGAGGATGTCTCTCAGTCTAGATCAGAGTGGTGCTGGATAAATGGCTCCATTTATCTCTCCACCCTGGAGGCTTCCTGCCTCTATTCTTGAGGGGCTTTTGCCTGAAATGTCGATTTTCCTGCCCCTCGGATGCTGCCTGACCTGATGTGCTTTTCCAGCACCACTCTGATCTAGACTCTGGCTTCCAGCATCTGCAGTCCTCACTTTTGCCTGCGTGGCTGTCTCTCAGCCTGGCGGGGATGTCTCCTGGTTCAGAGTGGTTGTATCTTGGCCTGGCGCGGCAGTGTCTCGGCCCGGTGTGGTTGTCTCTCGGTCTGGCGTGGCTATCTCTTGGCCTGACAGGGATATCTGCTGGTTCAGAGTGGCTGTCTCTCGACCCGGCATGGCTGTCTCTTGGCCTGGCGTGGCCTAATGTGGTTGTCTCTTGGCCCAGCATGGTTATCTCTCGGCCCGGCGTGGCTGTCTCTCAGCCTGGCGTGGCTGTCTCTTGGCCCGGCATGGCTGTCTTTTGGCCTGATGTGGTTGTCTCTTGACCCGGCGTGGCCATTTTTCGGCCTGGTATGGCTGTCTCTCAGCCCGGCATGGCTGTCTCTAGGCCCGGTGTGACTGCCTCTCGGCCCAGCTTGGTGTCCCTTGGTTTGGCGTAGCTGTCTCCCAGCTTGGTCGGGATGTCGCTTGGCCTGTTGTAGCCTCAACATGGATATCTGGCCTTGAGGTGAAGCCTGGCTTGGTTTGGAGCCTAGGTGCCAGCGTGGACCAGGTTGTAATGACTGTTATTTTGAACTTTTATTTCTTTATTTTCCTAATTCTTTTTCCCTCAGAGTTTATATTTAAGAATCTATCCAAAGGTACCTTTTTAATTAAGGTGGCGCAATTGGTGGAGGCTTGTAAACTTTTCACTATACTCATTTCAGTACATGTGGCAATAAAGTTAATTCTAATTCCAAATTTCTGTGAATTGCCTTGGGCCTTCCTACTTTGTGTTGCAACATTATAGAAATGCAAGTTATTATTGTAATGCATTGAAAAATGGCATCTGGTCACTCACAGCAAAGACCCACAAGTAGCAACCAGATAAATGTTTTTGTAATTTTAGGTAAACAATAAATGGCGCCTTGACCACCAGGAGAACCTCCTGCACTTCATCAAATAATGCTATTGTTTATCTTTTACAACCTGAGAAAGCAGATGGTGCTTTAGGGTTTTTTTTGCCATCACCAAATCACCCGTTTTTGTTTGTGAAGAGAAATCCGAGTTATTGTTTTGAGTCTGGTGCCCCTTTCTCAGAACTCAGTTCTTTCGGTTTTTACCTGTTTTCATTTTATCTATTAACCGCCACCAATAAATCACCCGTGTTGTCCAATTGGCTAATTTACATGCAAAGCCCATTAAGAGCAATGCAGACCACCAAAGGTGTGGGAGAGCTAGGAAGAAGGGGAGGGGTTTGATCAAAATGGAGTTGGAAGGGGAGATAAAACATTTCACCCTCTGCTGTGCTCACCTCACTCTAACGGCATCGAGAATATCAGCAGACACTGTATGCTCCCTCTCCAATAACAGCTTGGGCATGAATGTAGCCACAGAAGAGGGGCAGACAGTCACAAGTATGACCCTCTCCACTGCCTGGACCTGTTCATGACCAATTTGGCCAGGACTAGGAGAAGAACACAAGGAGATCCTGCAACTGCTTTTACCCCTCTGCACTGGATGTCCATAGGAGCATGGGGCTGAATTGCAATGAAAAGAACAAAAAGCCTTTCTTGAAACTACTAAAAAGGAAATGTAACCGCCTGCAACCAAAGCGTACATGGACCATAGAGTCTGCATGCAAAATAACCAGTTGGCTGGAGGTCCGTGAAACACCTTAAACTGCAGTTACATGGGATGACTGCATGCAACACAGATGGAGCTTTAAAGAACTGTGTGTAAATTAGCACAAATTACCTCAATTCACCTACTTATTCAGAAATCTCACAGACGATGAAATATTGAAACAATTACTTGAACTTTATTAGCAACTGAAGTAACCACCCTCACAAACAGTTTATTCCAGCCAGTGTTATTGCTGATATTTTTTCAATCCGTGAACAGTTATTAAATTTCTAAAGTTTACAGTCTCACATTTGCACAGTTTAGGAATGGATGAGATGCTATTAATGGGGTTGTTGCTCATTATCACCCTTACTTATACTGACCCGTGCACCATTAATATGCAGGTTATCTTATCATGGAACAAATAGAAATTAGACACCAAGTATGTCTGCGAGAGTTAGAGTGGTTACTTGGCAACTCCAGCTTGCAAATTGCTTCTCTGCATTGCCATCTTGGACGCATGGCACCAACATCTTCGGGTGTGCTTCATGGGCGGTGGTCACATGCATCCCCTTTTCTATGGATGTTGGGATCCAATGCATGCCAGCCTTTCTGTGACATCATACCACATTTCCCAAACGCTTACAGTATTGCTGCACTTGCAGCACACTGACTACTACCTTTGATATGCTGCTGCAAAGACACTTTGTATGTACGGACAGGCAGCCAGCTCACGGATTGAGCCAGACTGCTTTGCTTTTGGTGCTTTTCTAACCTGAGTTTCCTCAACTGGAGCTTTGCATGTGTTAAAGATGTAAGGCATGATGGTAGTACTATGAGATCACAGTAAAAGTTTCTTATGTCCAGTGTCAGTGTTCATTCCTCTGAGCCTGGAGGCCTGGGTTCAAGTCCCATCTATCTGAGATATGTGTGTATCGTAACATATCTGAAAAGGTTGATTAAAATAACTAAAGGTTCTCAGTACTGCAGTTATCTCTCATATGTTTAGCACTGATGCAAAGCCAGGTATCCTGTCATGGTTCTCAGCAGTGACCAGCCAAGGGAGTGGACACATTGCTGTACAGTACATTGCTAGTTTAATATCACACTTACCGTATGTGTAGCAAACACACTGCACATACTTCAAGCAAATGGACATGTCTCAAATTCTTAGGGAGTAGTGCTAACTGATGTCCAGAGAGACCCCTGTTTAATTAGGGGTCTCAATACTACAAGTCAAGGGAAGCCTCTGATATATACAGGGACTTGGGCATGGCCAGGTGTCCAGTCTGAGCAGTTACAGACATAGGGTACGTACCTCTATACTCCAGGGAATGGGTCATGGTCAACCGTGTGGGTCTAGTGCAGCTAGCCTGCGAAGTCCTGGGAAGATATTTGGGGATTTGTACAGATATCTGTCAAGTCACTGATCATTCATTGTTTGGGAATGCCTAGCTATTTTGCTCAAAATGTTGGATCACCTTTCGTCCAAGTTATCTGTCCACTAATTGACAAGCAGGTTTATCAGGGGGATGGTTCTGCAGGAAGGAGGCTAGGGAGTTTGGGAGTCGGAGCAGAATGCTGGGATGTGGAGGAGATTACTATAGCATAGGGGGACAATTCAATTTATAAGGGGAAGGGAAGGGCCATGTGGTGGAGACCTTTGATGGTGAGCAACAGTCTGGTTTGTGGGGGAAAGGGGAACAGTGAACCACAAAAACCTAACATGGTCACTTCATAGGCCTTTGACTGGGATGGACAGGAGGGGAAGATGGGAAAGTGGAGATTCACATTGATGGGTTGGGTGGGGATTTGAGGAAGTGTATCAGCTATGTGTTTGATATGGAGGGTTACTGGGAGTGGAATGTTGATATTTGGGTATTCACCTACAAAACAAGGCAAAGCCCAAAACTCAACGTCTGAAGAGCAGCTACTGTTTCTTTCCATTGTCCTGTAAAACGCAAAAGCACGATGGAAATGAAAATGGCTGCAGCCACACCTGGTGGGGTAAGTGTCGCCATATAAAGGCCCTTCAAAGGGCAGCAGCAGTAAACACACACCCACACCCAGTGAAGGTGAAACACACTTGTGAGCTCAGCATTCCTTATGCTCCATAGACATTGTCCTCCTGTGTGTAGCCCCGAGACCTGCTGACCATTTCATGCAGGTAAACAACTGAACCCCACTCAGGTCTGCAATGTTATGTGATAGCAATCTCTGGCAACCTGGAGAAATGGGCCCTGATTACCAAGGTTGTAATCACCCATTGCCTGTTCATGGGGCAGCTGCTATGCTCTTCATTCTTTGGTCTACAGAAAGTTCTCCAGAGGTAAGGATTGGTGGCTTCAGGACCTTACGTTGTGGCTACATAGAGACATGTACAAACAGATGTGAGTGAAAAGTGAACATATATTGACCAAAATGCAAGCACATATACCAACAAATGTCCCCTGGGCCACCAATGTGCCCTGAATATATTTTCCTCTTTCTATCCCTCCCACTGTGCCTCAGTGCAGTCCCAGGGTCTGCGGTTGAGGTGGAAGGACCTTGCCCTGTGGTGGATTCCTTTGGCTTTGGAGATTTGGTCCGACGATTCCAGCGCTGCTTGTGTCCTGGGGGCTGTGGTTGGTTCCTACTCTGGCCCAGTGCATGCTTGTGCCACCATATCCCATTGTGAAGAACGGGCACCTGGAGTGAGGGCGAAGTTCCTCTGTCTGCTATCATTGCACCATTGGTGCTGATCACCAATAGCTACACTGAGGAACTGCCAGTTCGTTCACATATCCAGAGGTTCTGCAATGGGACTTGACACATAGCTTTCATACTAAAACATCTGATTGCTAATATAATAATACTGCATATTAAAATCTAGTAAAATAAAGTTACTTCTTGCAATTTCATGTGTGCTTTCATCTGATTTAATTTGAAAATTAATTTCCAATCACCATGCAAAGTTTCATCTTCCTGCGGTAATTAATCTGCTGAGATCTGTTCTACTGCATGTCCATCTAATAATCCCAATGCATTTAATAATAAACTCATGACATTTACTGCTGTAGATTTAAAGTTATTAAACAAGCATAGCTTTTGCACCACTGGGTCTTTGGAATTTTCCAGCTTTGACAAGTATAGTGTAACCTCCTGCCTGAGGAATAGCATCTCTTTTTGATTGGGATATTGCGTAAACTCCTTTACGGCTCACAGTTCTTTTTATGAACATTGTGGTTTGCAGTTTTTTTTTGCTTTTTATTGTTCCGTTTCAAGCAATAATCATTAGAAATTGTTGCAATTGCCTAAAGCCAGTTATACTCATCAAGTGGCAATTTAGCTGTTTGAGAATCTGAAAGGACAGTTATTAAAGGTGCACTTTGACTGACCCAGTTTCTTTTGTTTGTAATAATAGATTCATATTTGTTGAAACGACCTGCATCTGTCACTGGGATTTAGGCCCTTTATAATTGCTGTTTGTAAGAGTAGTCCACACTAAATTTGCAAATAAAAACACGACCTTCAGGTTTACATTATTCATTATTTGTTTTGGACCAACATTGCTGTAAAAGCTTTAATAGTTCCGTCCCAATATAATATTCAGCACCAGTGTAATAGGAATGGAGGAACCTATACATTTCCTAAATCTACTGTACCATAGAGAGATAGCTGCTGTAATTACCAACAAAGTCTCCTCTATAGTTGGGACTGACTGCTAACAATGATAGTGTCACTTTCTACTAATGGTCATTTGGGAAAGGGAAAGATTCAGCAAAACTGAATCACTATATAAGACATCTCTTTCAGAATGCAATGGATGAGGAAGACAGAGTGAATAAAAGCAAAAATCTTGTGTTACTACTGAATGTCCACAATGAGCTAACTTAATTTAAAACTAAATAATTGGGAAATACACCAGAAAGAATGAAATAAACTGCATGTACGTCTAGAAAACATTGAGAGATCGAAATGTTACTTTTAATTTATTGGAAGATTACTTTGGTGTCATGCATTTCATTGCCATTTTATTAAGATGTTAGATATAGGAAGTTGCGTGCTTTAGAAAATAATCTTAGTTTTTTTGGATAAATCTTTTGCAGCCAACATTTTACAGCAACTAGTTACAGATGCTTGAATTAATTGAGCAAAGGTACATTTAGTCCTGTTCAGGAGGACAGTGGGAATGAATAAAATTAAATGATATCATCTGTTCCATCCGGCAGTTTGCGGCATCAAATTCTAGACTGTGAATTTTATAATTGAAATGCTGCACAGGTCATGTTTGTCACTATAAAGATTAATTCGGATTTACTCAGAATCCTCTGATGTTTCTGGCAATGTAATTCTGATATGAGATCTTTATGAAATATAATACGTGGATGTGCAGGGATTTCTGTCTCTTGGCAGAAGGTGCATGTTGTTGAAAAGATTACTGTTATCCAGACACTCTACAGCCAGAAGATGGTTATTTCAGGAGATTTAAACAAAGTCAAAGTATTGAAATCTTGAAATACTTTCATAAGTATTACACTGCTGATGGTTAAACGAACCATGAATTCCAAATGGCATTGTGAGATCCCTCATATCAGGAATTGAATTGTACTGTGGTTACTAAGATTACAAGTTAAATTCATGCTGGAAAATTTTATTCAAGGCAAAGACAAGTGATGTCTTTTTTTGGGAATGCCCTCACTCCTCACCATCTTATAGATCTTAAAATCTATTCTTCAATAGTGACCAGTGGAGTGCCATAACGATCGGTGCTGGGTCCACTACTTTTCATCATTTATATAAATGATTTGGATGTGAATAAAGGAGGTATGGTTAGTAAGTTTGCAGATTGCACAAAAATTGGAGATGGAGTGGACAGCGGGAGTACAATGGGACCTTAATGTTCTGGGTCAATGGGCTGAGGAGTGGCAGATGGAATTGAACTTAAATAAATGTCAGATGCTGCATTTTGGAAAGGCAAATCAGAGCAGGGCTTATACACTTAGTGGTAAGGTTATAGGGAGTGTTGCTGAACAAAGAGACCTTGGAGTGCAGCTTCATTGTTCCCCCTTGGAAGTGGAGTGAAAGGTAGATAAGATAGTGAAGAAGGCATTTAGTGTGCTTGCCTTTATTGGTCAGTGTGTACAGGAGTTGGGAGGTCATGTTGCAGCTGTACTGGATATTGGTTAGGCTACTTTTGGAATATTGCATGCAATTCTTGTCTCCCTCCTATAAAAAAGGATGTTGTGAAACTTGAAAGGGTTCAGAAAGGATTAACTGTGATGGTGCCAGGATTGGAAGGTTTGAGCTGTTGGGAGAGGTTGAATGGCTGAGGCTGCTTCCCTGGAGCATCAGAGGTTGAAGGGTGACCTTGTAAGAGTTTATAAAATTACGAGGGGCATGAATAGGGTAAATAGCTTAGGCCTTTTCTCCAAGGTGGGGCAGTCCAGAACCAGTGGGCATAGGTTTAGGGTGAGAGGGGAAAGATTTATAAGGGACTAAGGGGCAACTTTTTAAAGCAGAGGGGGATGTGTGTATGGAATGAGCTGCCAGAGGAAGTGGTGGAGGCCATTACAATTACAGCATTTTAAAGGCATCTGGATGGGTACATGAATGGGAAGGGTTTAGAAGGACATGGGCCAAATGCTGGCAAATAGGGCTAGATTAGGTTGGGAAATCTGGTTGGCACGGACAAGTTAGACTAAAGTGTCTGTTTCTGTGCTGTACATCTCTACAACTGCATGACTCTAATGCCATGCAATGGATGAACAATGAGCCAGTTAACAATGAGCCACTTAAGAATTCTACTCTGTCTCGTGTCATTTTGGAAGATGGAAAATATTAGCTACGGCAGACAATTTTGTGACAAGTTAAATTATAAAATCAATTTACTCACATTAGTGCTATCTGCAACATTGTGAAATATTGGGCTTAATTTTCTCCTGTGATCTGACCCCAAATTGGGTGATATGATAGGTGAAGATATGTCTAATTGAATTGGTTCAAATATGCAATCTGTCAGGGTGTAAGTGCCCAATCTTAAAAAAGGGATAAATATGACAGGCTGCACCGAAACAAAGAGTAAAATGTTCTTCAAAATTTTAATCGTAAGAGATTAGTGAAGGATGACGTGGAGCCCTTAAGGAACAAGCAGGGTGAGTTGCTCAGAGGAAAAAGGGGTATATCAGAGACACTAAATAGAGTCATAGAAATGTACAGCATGGAAACAGACCCTTCAGTCCTACCCATCCATGCTGACCAGATATCCCAACCCAATCTAGTCCCACCTGCCAGCACCCGGCCCATATGCCTCCAAACCCTTCCTATTCATATACCCATCTTAAATGGTGCAATTGTACTAGCCTCCACCACTTCCTCTGGCAGCTCATTCCATTTCACCCTCTGTGTGAAAAAGTTGCCCCTTAGGTCTCTTTTACATCTTTCCCCTCTCACCCTAAACCTATGCCCTCTAGTTCTGGACTCCCCGACCCAGGGAAAAGACTTTGTCTATTTATCCTATCCATGCCCCTCATAACTTTGTAAACCTCTATAAGGTCACCCCTCAACCTCCAATGATCCAGGAAAACAGCCTAAGCCTGTTCAGCCTCTCTCTGTAGCTCAAATCCTCTAACCCTGGCAACATCCTTGTAAATCTTTTCTGAACCCTTTCAAGTTTCACAACATCTTTCCGATAGGAAGGAGACCAGAATTGCACGTAATATTCCAACAATGGCCTAACCAATGTCCTGTACAGCCGCAACATGACCTCCCAACTCCTGTACTCAATACTCTGACTAATAAAAGAAAGCATACCAAACGTCTTCTTCACTATCATATCTATCTGAGACGCCACTTTCAAGGAGCTATGAACCTGCACTGCAAGGTCTCTTTGTTCAATAACACTCCCTAGGACCTTACCATGAAGTGTATAAGTCTTGCTAAAATTTGCTTTTCCAAAATGCAGCACCTTGCATTTATCTAACTTAAACTCCATTTGCCACTTCTTAGGCCATTGGCCCATCTGATCAAGATCCTGTGGTAATTGGAGGTAACCTTCTTTGCTGTTCACTACACCTCCAATTTTGGTGTCATCTGCAAACTTACTAACTGTACCTCTTATGCTGTACCATTTATGTAACTGACACAAAGTAGAGGACCCAGCACCGATCCTTGTGGCACTCCACTGGTCAGAGGCCTCCAGTCTGAAAAACAACTCTCCACCACCACCCTCTTTCTTCTACCTTTGAGCCAGTTCTGTATCCTAACGGCTAGTTCTCCCTTTATTCCATGAGATCTAACCTTGCTAACCAGTCTCCCATGGGGAACCTTGTCGAACGCCTTACTGAAGTCCATATTGATCACATTTACTGCTCTGCCCTCATCAGTCCTCTTTGCTGCTTCCTCAAAAAACTCAATCAAGTTTGTGAGACATGATTTCCCACGCACAAAGCCATGTTGACTATCCTGAATCAGTCCTTGCCTTTTCAAATACATGTACATCCTGTCCCTCAGGATTCCCTCCAACAACTTGCCCACCACCGAGGTCAGGCTCACTGGTCTATAATTCCCTGGTTTCTCCTTACCACCCTCCTTAAACAGTGGCACCACGTTAGCCAACTTCCACTCTTCCGGCACCTCACCTATGACTATCGATGATACAAATATCTCAGCAAGGGGCCAAGCAATCACTTCTCTAGCTTCCCACAGAGTTCTCAGGTACACCTGATCAGGTTCTGTGGATTTATCCACCTTTACCCATTTCAAGACATCCAGCACTTCCTCCTCTGTAATTTGGACATATTTCAAGAATTCACCATCTGTTTCTCTACAGTCTATATCTTTCATATCCTTTCTACAGTAAATACTGATGCAAAATATTCATTTCGTATCTCCCCCATTTTCTGCGGCTCCACACAAAGGCCGCCTTGCTGATCTTTGAGGGGCCCTATTCTCTCCCTAGTTACGCTTTTGTCCTTAATGTATTTGTAAAAACCCTTTGGATTCTCTTTAACTCTATTTGCCAAAGCTATTTCATATCCCCTTTTTGCCCTCCTGATTTCCCTCTTAAGTATACTCCTACTGCCTTTATACTCTTTTAAGGATTTATTAATCAATCCTGTCTATACCTGACATATGCTTCTTTCTTTTCCTTTACAAAACCCTCAATTTCTTTAGTCATCCAGCATTCCCTATGCCTACCAGCCTTTCCTTTCACCCAAATAGGAATATACTGTCTCTGGATTCTCGTTATCTCATTCCTGAAGGCTTCCCATTTTTCAGCCGTCCCTTTACCTGGGAACATCTGCCCCTAATCAGCTTTTGAAAGTTCTTGCCTAATACCGTCAAACTTGGCCTTTCTCCAATTTAGAACTTCAACTTTTAGATCTGGTCTATCCTTTTCCATCACGATTTTAAATCTTATAGTATTATGGTCACTGGCCCCAAGGTGTTCCCCCACTGACACCTCAGTCACCTGCCCTGCCCTATTTCCCAAGAGCAGGTCAAGTATTGCACCTGCTCTAGTAGCTACTTCCACACACTGAATCAGAAACTTTTCTTGTACACATTTAACAAATTCCTCTCCATCAAAACCCTTAACACTATGGCAGTCCTAGTCTATATTTGAAAAGTTAACATCCCCTACCATAACCACCCTATTATTCATGATTTGGAGATGCCGGTGCTGGACTGGGGTGTACAAAGTTAAAAATCACACAACACCAGGTTGTAGTCCGACAGGTTTAATTGGAAGCTAGTGTGCTTCTAATTAAACCTGTTGGACTATAACCTGGTTTTGTGTGACTTTTAACACCCTATTATTCTTACAGATAGCTGAGATCTCCTTACAAGTTTGTTTCTCAATCTCCTTCTGACTATCGGGGGTGTCTATAATACAATCTCAATAAGGTGATCATCCCTTTCTTATTTCTCAGTTCCACCCAAATAACTTCCCTGGATGTATTTCCGGGAATATCCTCCCTCAGCACAGCTATAATGCTATCCCTTATCAAGAACACCATGCCCCCTCCTCTCTTGCCTCCCTTTCTATCCTTCCTGTAGCATTTGTATCCTGGAACATTAAGCTGCCAGTCCTGCCCATCCCAGAGCCATGTTTCCATAATTGCTATGATATCCCAGTCCCGTGTTCCTAACCATGCCCTGAGTTCATCTGCCTTCCCTGTTAGGCCCCTTGCATTGAAATAAATGCAGTTTAATTTATTAGTCCTACCTTGTCCCTACCTGCCCTGACTGTTTGACTCACTTCTGTTTTCAACTGTACCAGTCTCAGATTGATCCCTTTCCTCACTTATCTCCCTGGGTCCCACCACCAACCACCACCACCAACCACTCCCCCCTTCCCCACTTTACTAATTTAAATCCTCCTGAGCAGCTCTAGCAAATTTCTCTGCCAGTATATTAGTCCCCTTCCAATTTAGGTGCAATCTATTCTTTTGTACAGGTCACTTCTACCCCAAAAGAGATTCCAATAATCCAAAAATGTGAATCCTTCTCCCATACACCAGCTGCTCAGCCATGCATTCATCTGCTCTATCCCCCTATTCCTGCCCTCACTAGCTCGTAGCACTGGGAGTAATCAAGATATTATTACTCTCGAGGACCTCCTTTTTAAATTCCTGCCTAACTCTCTGTAACCACCCTTCAGAATCTCAATCTTTTCCCTTCCAATGTCATTGGTTCCAATGTGGACAATGACCTCTTGCTGGCCCCTCTCCCCCTTGAGAACATTCTGCATCATCTCTGAGAAATCCTTGATCCCGGCACCAGGGAAGCAACACACCATTCTGATTTTTCACTGCTGGCCACAGAAACGTCTGTCTGTACCTCGGACTAGAGAATGCCCTAACACAATTGATCTCTTGGAACCCGACGTACCCCTCGTTGCGTTAGAGCCAGTCTCATACCAGAAACTTGGCTGCTTGTGCTACATTCCCCTGAGAATCCATCCCTCCCTACATTTTCCAAAACAGCATACCTGTTTGAACGCATCTGCACCTGGTACCTACCTCTCTTACCTTTCCTGGAGTTAACCCATCCAAGTGACTGTATCCGAGACTTTCCTCCTGCCTATAACTGCCATTCCTATAACTGTTGTTGCAAATTCCTCATTGCTTCTAACTGTCTCTCCAACTGATTCATTCGATCTGATAAGATTTGCAACCAACAGCATTTATTGCAGATATAATTTGCAGTAACCCTTAAACTCTCTTTAAACTCCCACATCTGACAAGAAGCATATATCACTCTATTAAAGGTCATTTTTGCTCCTTCACAATCTACAGACCCAGAAAATAACACCGTCTTATTCCTCTACAAAACATTGTCCCAGGTTAGATTAATAGTTGTGGCTTATATTTTAAGTTTAATCAAGAGGCACGGTGGCTCAGTGGTTAGCACTGCTGCCTCACAGCACCAGGGACCCGGGTTCAATTCCCACCTTGGGCAACTGTCTGTGTGGAGTTTGCACATTATCCCCGTGTCTGCTTGGGTTTCCTCCGGGTGGTCTGGTTTCCTCCCACAGTCCAAAGATGTACAAGGTAGGTGAATTGGCCATGCTAAATTGCCCATAGTGTTAGGTGTATTAGTCAAGGGTGAATGTAGGGGATTGGGTCTGGGTTGGGTTGCTCTTCGGAGGGTCGGTGTGGACTTGTTGGGTCGAAGGGCTGGGTTTCCACACTGTAGGGAATCTAATGTAATCATATCTCAAAAACATTTAATCAAGAAAGTACCCACTCTATTCACTATTGCAGACTTTCTGTAGGCCACTTAAAATAATTAACTAATCTGCTTCTGTGCTGTGAACTTAGTCCAAACAGTTCCTTCAAGATCAGTTGTGAATTTCACTGGTTGTTAATTTTCCCAGACGCACTCCGATGTCCAGTGATACATGAATTCAAACATCAAAGGCAGTAACTGCACAAATTGACTGTGGTGTCCATTTCTTTCTTTCTCTCTGTCCCTCCTGCACTGTCCTCACCATGTGCTTTCTTTGCCTGTTCTTCTCCTTTTTAAAATTGCTCTTGTTTTGATGTTTTTTCCAAAGTTCCAAAAGAGTGCAACAGCATATTAAACAGTAGTTGCTGCTCCTGGAATTCGAGGAAATCACCTCCAGCACCTAAAATACCTCGAAAAAGGAGCAGCTATTACAGCCAGAAATTTTACCCAGAATTTTGAGTACTCTGCTTCTGTCTTTATCAAATTAGAAGATCATGACAATAACCCTGTTGAAAATGTGGCTGTTGATTGACTGCGCAGTATAATAATAGATAAAGAAGAGGCGTTAAAAAGTTTGGCAGCATTCCAGGGACAGAAGTTATCAGGTCTGGATGCATCCCATATTTCTGAGAGTGGTAAGGGATTCCACATGTCTCTGAACACAGGATCAGTCCCGGAGGAACTGAATGATTGCAAATGTGCCATTGTTGTTTAAGAAAAGGGCAAAGGATTATCCAAGAAACTACAGACCTGTCAACCTGATGTCAATAGTGGGAAAACTCATGGAGATCATAATACATGTTAAGGTAAATACACACTGAGAGACAAATAAATTAATACTAGACAGTCAACATGGCATTGTCAAGGGCAGTTCGTGTCTGAGAAATTTAATTGAATTCTTTGATGAGGTGATACAGGCAGTGGATAAGGGGAGACGGTAGATGTTTGATGTCGTGTCACATGGCAGATTAGTTAGCAAGTTAGAAATATTTGGGATTGATGGGCCTTTGACAGCACAGATTGGAAGTTGGGACTCTTGCTGATTTATGTACAATTTGGAAATGGGTATTGAAGACAAAATCTCAAAATGTGCAGATGATAGTAAGCGAGGGAAAGTGGTGAGTTGTAAGGATAATGTTGAGTGACTTCAGAGGGACATTGACAGCTTGGCCAAATGGGCAGACACCTGGCAGATGAATTTTAATGCAGTGAGATGTGAGGTAATACATTTTGGTTGAAACATTTCAGACAGACAATATAGTCACAACTGTACAGTACAGTCATAATGGGGAGGAGCAGGAGGACCTTGAGACTCAAGTGCATGATTCTCTGAAGATGGCCAGACAAGTTGAAACAGTTTTTAAGAAGGCTTATAGGATATTGAGTTTATAAATAGAGGCAAAGTGTATAAAATCAAGGAAGTGATACTACACCACTACAAAGCATAGATTTGACCGCATCTGGAGTACAGGTTGATCTGCTCTAACATGTGTTTCGTCAATGTGTTTTGGTTAAAATGTGATTGACAAATTGTGGATGCTGTTTGGATAACACAAACTTTCTACTGAATGGTATAGTGATTTTCTATTAGCGATCTTCTACAGCAGGGTTTTGTACAGGTGTGTTCCATAGCATGATTTTCTATAGCATGAGGTTGTAGAGAAACACAACTGTTGCAGTATAGCAGAACGGCCTGTATTGTGTTCAGTTCTGGGTACCTTATTAAAGAAGAACGTTAAAGCACTGGAGAGAATGTAAAGGAAATTTGTTAGAATGATACCAGAAATTAGGGATTTTAGATACAAGGACTGACTAGAGAAATTGGGCTTATCCTCCTTGCAGCAGGGAAGGTCAAGAGGTGACCTTTTTCAGGAGTTCAAATTTGACAGGGTATAGGAAGGTATTCTGTTTCCACTAGTTGGTGTGTCAATAACAAGGGATCACAATTTAAAGATTGTCAGCAAGAGAGTTGGGAGTGAGAGGAGGAGAAATTTCTTTACTCAGAGAGTTGTTAGGATTTGGAAAGCACTGCCTGGAAGAGTGGTGGAGGCAGATTCCACAGGAAGTTTCAAAAGAGAGCTGAAGATATATATTTGAAAGAGATTAGAGGGCTGGAGAACGGACGAGCTGTGTAGCTCTCTCAGGAGCCGCTATAGACATGATGGGTCAAATGGCCTCCTTTGGTATTGTAAAATTCTATGATTCTAATATACATTTCATGTATATTCAAGTTGCTTCAGGCTTCAATGCATCAGATGGGAGGGCCTTATAGACAGTGACTTTTTCTTATTTGAGCTATATATCCATTGAAGCATGTTCCACCTTGCTCATGTAACTTGCTAGTGAGACATGAAATATATAGGATTTTTCTACTTCAAAAACTAATAAAATTTCTTGGGAGATTGGTATAATATACTGATCAAAACATGAAATTACACAATTGACTAACTTTGAATGAGATAAGAGCAGCCTTAGATTACTACGATTGTTAATAAATTGCACACCACTTTTTTTCCAAGATGCTTGCATATAAAACAACTTGGGGTATAGGAATTGGCATGTTTTATGCCCATTTTTCATGCATATAATAGAAGCTACATATACAAAAAACAATGGCCTTAGCCCAAGCCACACTGGCATTGGTTCCATTAATAAACGAGACAGAAGTTTTTAAAATTGGTTTAGGAGCTAATTTGAAGTTATTGTCAAATATGAATGAGGCCCCAGGCCTAACTGTTCAAGTGGAGCAGTAATTCCATGTGCCTAGTTTGTCTTGGTAATTTGCTTCATGCAATTTCTATCATGGGGTCCCTCCCAGGAGTTATTTCATGGCTGGAATTTCTGTGGTGTTCTTCCTACCTCTTGTCATAATTTTGACTGTAGTTCAGCAGAAATTGGAGTGAGCAGCTATTTTCGCTATTGTGCCTTGATTACCAAGGGGATAAAAGATTATCAGTGATAAACAGGAATGTCGAGTTAAAATCACATCAGCCATGATCTTATTGAACAGTAGAGTGAATTCAAGGGTGGAGTGGTCTACTCTTGTCCCTTATTCATATCATTTTATTTCCTCATTCCTTCTGTTGACATTACAGCAAGAAATCAGGAACAGCCGTTGGACATTCTAGGCAACTGCATTGGCTTGCAACTGAGCATGTGCCAAGACTTTTAATCATAAAGTTCTAAAACTCATTTGAACTAAAGGCATGACAATAACTTAACCACTTGGCAGTAAATTCATGAGTGAATCAAAAGTGAAATGGAGCAGGGGTTAAATGGGGAGCTGCTTCAAGCTCATGAATGTTCATAAGCATGGATTAGGTTAAAATTACTCCTAATTATTTTGTATAAAATGTGAGCAAAATTGCTGTTTGTCTTTTGATCAGGTTCATTTCATCATAATTAGTTAAACTGGGAATTTGCTTCTTGAACAGTAAGCAATATAACTCAAATCAATTATATGTACTGTGAGTTTGACTCAAGCAAAGTAGAAATAAAGATCGATGCCAAAAATTTAGTTTAAGCAAAGAGAAATTGCAAATAATTAACTGTTAGCAATATTAAAAAGATTTCATTCTTTATAATATTCTGTGTGATGCATTAGTTCAGATTTACATTTTCTACTTGTTGTGACACTGGGCTCATTATTTCTCAATTGCATCCGCTCATACAGGCAAAATGTATGATCAACTGAACAACAGGGAAATAATAAAAAGGAAGGTGGAAACTGTATTGATGAAGCTGACTTGCATTTATACAGCAGGTTTGTACATCTCTAAGAAATACCTTTTAGCATTTCAAAGAAATGAACACGAAAATTCATATAGTGCCTTCCATGACTACCAGCTGCTCCAATAGACTTTAAAGCCATGAATTACTTTTGAAATGTTGTCATTGTTGTAATGTGGTTAACATGGCAGCCAATGAGTGCAAAGCAAAGTCTCCAAAACAGCAAGGTGATAGTGACCCATAATTTGTGGTTGTGAACTTGGTTGAGGTATAAACATTAGTTCAGACTCTTGGGAGAACTCCACTGCTCTTATTTAAAATAAAGCCATGGGAGCTTTTAACTACATATAAGAGGACAGACAGGTAGGTAAATCAGATAGCCTAATATAATGTACATCCAGAAAACAAAACATTTTACTGTGTGCGCATAAACAATACTAAAAACATCAATATCTTGGAACTCGCTGGCCCCAACACTGCCATATTAAAATATCAAACTTTCATGCTGATTTCTTAGAGCAGAACTTAAATCAACAACTTTTGGATTCTAAGGCAAGAGAGCAACCAACTGAGCAACAATTGACATTTCAAAAGCATAGCATCAATTCAGCATGCAGTGCTGGTTGTTGTTAAGAAGGTGACGGTCACCGCACTTTATTGTACAGAGACAGAATAATAAAGAGTAATGGGATTATGATAATTGTTGAGAGTTGCAGTAGAAAGGTACACTGTCCCAATATTTAGTTGGAGCCAGGAAGACAGCAGGATGGGGGGAGGTGGTCATTGAATGAAAGGAGAATACAGATCTGGGGTTTCTCAGAGAAGATCCCGTAGGAAGGTTTTACAAAAAGTTTATGGCTTCACAGATTTATTTTTGGCAAGGTGAAGGCATCATTCACAGAATGGAGAGCAGATAAGTTGGCTCATCTGGGAATAGGAGAAAGTGAGGACTGCAGATACTGGAGATCAGAGCTGAAAATGTGTTGCTGGAAAAGTGCAGCAGGTCAGGCAGCATCCAAGGAGCAGGAGAATTGATGTTTCGGGCATAAGCCCTTCTTCAGGAATGAGGAAAGTGTGTCCAGCTGACTAAGATAAAAGGTAGGGAGGAGGGACTTGGGGGAGGGGCGTTGGGAATGCGATAGGTGGACACATTCCCAACACCCCTCCCCCAAGTCCCTCCTCCCTACCTTTTATCTTAGCCTGCTGGACACACTTTCCTCATTCCTGAAGAAGGGCTTATGCCCGAAACATCGATTCTCCTGCTCCTTGGATGCTGCCTGACCTGCTGCGCTTTTCCAGCAACACATTTTCAGCTCATCTGGGAATAGGACAGACTGAGATCATAGTTCATGGAAGAAGTTGCATATGAATTAGAGGGATAGAGAACAAATGAAGATCTCAGAGACTGTAAACAGGTTAGTTTGAGATACCAGGAGGAAACAAGCATGGATCTTACTGGTCCACAGGTTGTGCTAAAAATACATCTGGAATATAGGCAATTGAGAGATGACCTTATAGAAGTTTATAAAATCATGTGGGATATAGAAAGAGTTAATGGTAGGTGTCTTTCCGCTGGGATGGGGGATTTCAAGACTTGGGGTCATATTTTTAAGGTGAAAGAAGAGAGATTTTAAAAAGATAGGAAGGGTAATTTCTTTAAACAGAGGATGGTTTGTGTGTGGAATGAACTTCCTGAGGAAGTGGTAGATGTGAACACAATTACAACATTAAAACACATTTGGATAAGTACATGAATTGGAAAGGTTTGAAGGGATATAGGCCTGGAGCAGGCAGGTGTTACTAATTCAGTTTGGGATTATTTTTGGCATGGACTGGTTGGACCGAAGGGGCTGTTTCCATACGGTATGACTCTATGGTTATATGAATCCAGCCCTTATTACCTCCTTTGACACATTGGAGTTCCCAAGCCCCAAGGGACCCAGCCTCTCCTTGTATAGAAGTCATAGAATCCCTACAGTGTGGAAACAGGCCATTTGGTCAAACAAATTCACACTGACCCTCCAAAGAGTAATCCACACAGACCTATTCCCCTACCTAATGCACCTAACCTGCACATCCGTGAACACTATGGGCAATTTAGCATGGCCAATTCACCTAATCCGCACATCTTTGGACTGCAGGAGGAAACCCACACAGACAAGGGGAGAACGTGCAAACTCCACACAGACAGTTATCTGAAGCTAGAATCGAACCCAGGTCCCTGGTGCTGTGAGGCGGCAGTGTTAACCACTGAGCCAATGTGTCACCCTTAATCAGAGCAAGTTGCTTACATTGTCATCACTCCTCATCCCTAACCCTGACTTGTTTCACCCAAAGGCAGGTGAGAATTGACTTTGAGAAAGTTTATTTATTTTTGCCCCCTAACTGCCCTCGTCCTTTAAGTCAAATTTCATCTCAGTCTGTCTACTAAGAGCCGCATTTGAAGTCTGTGTTATGCCTGCCTGTACCAGAAAATTCCTAGTCATAGATCTGTCAGATATAATTTGTGACACTGCTGTGATTTACAGAGTAGATTCATTTTTATTGATTCAATCATTTAAGCATTTTATGATTTTAGGAAATATCGATCGGAGAGAAATGGGATCTTCAGTTACATTGTTGTATAGAGGGCACTTTAACAAAATCATGTTCCAGTTCACTTTGAAGTTTAATCCAGCAGAAGTAACTGTTTGTTTTGAAGATGGATTGTTAAACCTTGTAGTTACAGTAATTAATGATTAATTTGCTGGTGGAGAAGTCAGCAAACCCTGGAAAAGAGAATCAGGAACCACAGCCAACAGCATGTATAAGCAAGGGGGTTTGATAACAGGAATGGCTAGCTCTACTTAAAGACAGCCTACACCTCTTAAAGGACAAGTGCGTGGTAACTACGAGAAATGGTCAAAGACATTGAAAATTTTGATACATTGAGAAATGACTGAAAATAGTATAAAGCATGCACTGTGCTGGAGGTTTGTT
The DNA here is from genome assembly GCF_047496795.1 of Chiloscyllium punctatum. Taxonomy (NCBI): domain Eukaryota; kingdom Metazoa; phylum Chordata; class Chondrichthyes; order Orectolobiformes; family Hemiscylliidae; genus Chiloscyllium; species Chiloscyllium punctatum. The sequence continues at coordinate 65,452,048 of NC_092757.1, forward strand.
TTTGGAATGAAGGGGAAACATCCTGTACCTGCAAACACAGGACAATCTCAAGCCTCTCAGGAGGCATGAGAGATCAAAGACCAGAGAGATCAATGTTAGGAATTTTGCCTCAAGAACATGGATGCACTACATTAATTGGGAGAACGTGCTTGGTGACTGTCTCAAGACAGGGGATGGGGGAATTGGCAGTAAAGGCAGGGTTGGCAGTTGGTGCACACTCTTTCTGATGCCAGGTCCCTCAATCAGGCACTGAATGCCTTTGAATGAGAAACACCTACTGAAAACTGGCGATCAACCCTGATGGGCCTCTCTTTTCAGGCTTCCCACTCAGCATGGGCCTGCATACTACTGGGTGAATTGAACTGTAGATGAGATTGTTAGTGTAGCTGTATTTATTCAATTGAACCAGTCATATCAGATCATTTAACATCTTCCCATCACTCAGCTGGACATGGATCATGAAAATCGACGTTTCGGGCAAAAGCCATTCCTGATGAAGGGCTTTTGCCCGAAACGTCGATTTTCCTGCTCTTCGGATGCTGCCTGACCTGCTGTGCTTTTCCAGCACCACTCTAATGTAGAATCTGGATTCCAGCATCTACAGTCCCCAATTTTGCCCTGTACATGGATCATGACCATCCTCGATTTGATGGATGTAATACCAATACCAGCCACTGCCTCCTTGGGAGAGCTACTGAGCAGTGAGCATGCAGGCCTTGGTGGGTGGGACTTCTTCCCAGGAGAACATTAACCAGGCAGATGCCTGAATGGCATTAGTCCAGCAGGCTGCTGCAAAGAGACATTGAGCGGTCACTGTATTTCAAGCTCGGGGGAGGGGTAGACAAATTCACTGAGGGAAGCCTTCCCCCTGCAGCTACACTTTAAAAGTTTAGTACATCAGTCTTTGTGTGTTTCTCACTTGTGCAAGATCACACTGTGCTCAGGGTCGCAGTGTGCTCAGGGTCACTGTGTGCTCAGGGTCACTTTGTGCTCAGGGTCACTGTGTGCTCAGGGTCACTTTGTGCTCAGGGTCACTGTGCTCAGGGTCACTGTGTGCTCAGGGTCGCAGTGTGCTCAGGGTCACTGTGCTCAGGGTCACTTTGTGCTCAGGGTCTCTGTGCTCAGGGTCACTTTGTGCTCAGGGTCACTGTGTGCTCAGGGTCTCTGTGCTCAGGGTCACTGTGTGCTCAGGGTCGCAGTGTGCTCAGGGTCACTGTGTGCTCAGGGTCACAGTGTGCTCAGGGTCACTGTGTGCTCAGGGTCTCTGTGCTCAGGGTCACTGTGTGCTCAGGGTCGCAGTGTGTTCAGGGTCACAGTGTGCTCAGGATCACATTAGGTCAGGGTCGCAGAGTGCTCAGGGTTACTGTGTGCTCAGGGTCGCAGTGTGCTCAGGGTCACTGTGTGCTCAGGGTCACAGTGTGCTCAGGGTCACTGTGTGCTCAGGGTCACAGTGTGCTCAGGGTCACTGTGAGCTCAGGGTCGCAGTGTGCTCAGGGTCACAGTGTGCTCAGGGTCACAGTGTGCTCAGGGTCGCAGTGTGCTCAGGGTCACTGTGTGCTCAGGGTCACTGTGTGTTCAGGGTCACAGTGTGCTCAGGATCACATTAGGTCAGGGTCGCAGAGTGCTCAGGGTTACTGTGTGCTCAGGGTCACTGTGAGCTCAGGGTCACTGTGAGCTCAGGGTTGCAGTGTGCTCAGGGTCACTGTGAGCTCAGGGTCGCAGTGTGCTCAGGGTCACTGTGAGCTCAGGGTTGCAGTGTGCTCAGGGTCACAGTGTGCTCAGGGTCACTGTAAGCTCAGGGTCGCAGTGTGCTCAGGGTCACTGTGAGCTCAGGGTCACAGTGTGCTCTGGGTCACAGTGTGCTCAGGGTCACTGTGAGCTCAGGGTCACTGTGAGCTCAGGGTTGCAGTGTGCTCAGGGTCACAGTGTGCTCAGGGTCACTGTGAGCTCAGGGTTGCAGTGTGCTCAGAGTCACAGTGTGCTCAGGGTCACTGTGAGCTCAGGGTTGCAGTGTGCTCAGGGTCACAGTGTGCTCAGGGTCACTGTGAGCTCAGGGTCACTGTGAGCTCAGGGTTGCAGTGTGCTCAGGGTCACAGTGTGCTCAGGGTCACAGTGAGCTCAGGGTTGCAGTGTTCTCAGGATCACATTAGGTCAGGGTCGCAGTGTACTCAGGGTCACATTGTGCTCAGGGTCACAGTGAGCTTAGGGTCACAGTGTGCTCAGGGTCGCAGTGTGCTCAGGGTCACTGTGTGGTCAGGGATGCAGTGTGCTCAGGGTCACAGTGTGCTCAGGGTCACTGTGAGCTCAGGGTCGCAGTGTGCTCAGGGTCACAGTGTGCTCAGGGTCACTGTGAGCTCAGGGTCGCAGTGTGCTCAGGGTCACTGTGAGCTCAGGGTCACTGTGTGCTCAGGGTCGCAGTGTGCTCAGGGTCGCACTGTGCTCAGGGTCACTGTGCGCTCAGGGTCGCAGTGTGCTCAGGGACACTGTGTGCTCAGGGTCGCAGTTTACTCAGGGTCACTGTGAGCTCAGGGTCACTGTGTGCTCCGGGTCACAGTGTGCTCAGGGTCACTGTGTGCTCAGGGTTGCTGTGTGCTCAGGGTTGCAGTGTACTGAGGGTCACAGTGTGCTCAGGGTCACAGTGTGCTCAGGGTCACTGTGTGCTCAGGGTCACAGTGTGCTCAGGGTCACTGTTTGCTCAAGGTCATAGTGTGCTCAGGGTCGCAGTGTGCTCAGGGTCACAGTGTGCTCAGGGTCGCAGTGTGCTCAGGGTCACATTGTGCTCAGGGTCACTGTGTGCTCAGGGTCACTGTGAGCTCAGGGTTGCAGTGTGCTCAGGGTCACTGTGAGCTCAGGGTCGCAGTGTGCTCAGGGTCACTGTGAGCTCAGGGTTGCAGTGTGCTCAGGGTCACAGTGTGCTCAGGGTCACTGTAAGCTCAGGGTCGCAGTGTGCTCAGGGTCACTGTGAGCTCAGGGTCACAGTGTGCTCTGGGTCACAGTGTGCTCAGGGTCACTGTGAGCTCAGGGTCACTGTGAGCTCAGGGTTGCAGTGTGCTCAGGGTCACAGTGTGCTCAGGGTCACTGTGAGCTCAGGGTTGCAGTGTGCTCAGAGTCACAGTGTTCTCAGGGTCACTGTGAGCTCAGGGTTGCAGTGTGCTCAGGGTCACAGTGTGCTCAGGGTCACTGTGAGCTCAGGGTCACTGTGAGCTCAGGGTTGCAGTGTGCTCAGGGTCACAGTGTGCTCAGGGTCACAGTGAGCTCAGGGTTGCAGTGTTCTCAGGATCACATTAGGTCAGGGTCGCAGTGTACTCAGGGTCACATTGTGCTCAGGGTCACAGTGAGCTTAGGGTCACAGTGTGCTCAGGGTCGCAGTGTGCTCAGGGTCACTGTGTGGTCAGGGATGCAGTGTGCTCAGGGTCACAGTGTGCTCAGGGTCACTGTGAGCTCAGGGTCGCAGTGTGCTCAGGGTCACAGTGTGCTCAGGGTCACTGTGAGCTCAGGGTCGCAGTGTGCTCAGGGTCACTGTGAGCTCAGGGTCACTGTGTGCTCAGGGTCGCAGTGTGCTCAGGGTCGCACTGTGCTCAGGGTCACTGTGCGCTCAGGGTCGCAGTGTGCTCAGGGACACTGTGTGCTCAGGGTCGCAGTTTACTCAGGGTCACTGTGAGCTCAGGGTCACTGTGTGCTCCGGGTCACAGTGTGCTCAGGGTCACTGTGTGCTCAGGGTTGCTGTGTGCTCAGGGTTGCAGTGTACTGAGGGTCACAGTGTGCTCAGGGTCACAGTGTGCTCAGGGTCACTGTGTGCTCAGGGTCACAGTGTGCTCAGGGTCACTGTTTGCTCAAGGTCATAGTGTGCTCAGGGTCGCAGTGTGCTCAGGGTCACAGTGTGCTTAGGGTCGCAGTGTGCTCAGGGTCACATTGTGCTCAGGGTCACTGTGTGCTCAGGGTCGCAGTATGCTCAGGGTCACATTGTGCTCAGGGTCACTGTGTGCTCAGGGTGGCAGTGTGCTCAGGGCCACTGTGTGCTCAGGGTCACTGTGTGCTCAGGGTCACAGTGTGCTCAGGGTCACTGTGTACTCAGGGTCGCAGTATGCTCGGGGTCATTGTGTACTCCGGGTCACAGTGTGCTCAGGATCGCAGTGTGCTCAGGGTCACTGTGAGATCAGGGTCGCAGTTTGCTCAGGGTCACAGTGTGCTCAGGGTTGCAGTTTGCTCAGGGTCACAGTGTGCTCAGGGTCACTTTGTGCTCAGGGTCGCAGTGTGCTCAGGGTCACTGTGTGCTCAGGGTCATTGTGTGCTCAGGGTCACTGTGTGCTCAGGGTCACTGTGTGCTCAGGGTCACTTTGTGCTCAGGGTCGCAGTGTGCTCAGGGTCACTGTGATATCAGGGTCGCAGTGTGCTCAGGGTCACAGTGTGCTCAGGGTCACAGTGTGCTCAGGGTCACTGTGTGCTCAGGGTCCTTGTGTGCTCCGGGTCACTGTGTGCTCAGGGTCACAGTGTGCTCTGGGTCACAGTGTGCTCAGGGTCACTTTGTGCTCAGGGTCGCAGTGTGCTCAGGGTCACTGTGAACTCTGGGTCGCAGTGTGCTCAGGGTCACTGTGTGCTCAGGGTCGCAGTCTGCTCAGGGACAATATGTGCTCAGGGTCACAGTGTGCTCAGGGTCGCAGTGTGCTCAGGGTCACTGTGTGCTCAGGGTCACAGTGTGCTCAGGGTCGCTTGTGCTCAGGGTGGCAGTGTACTCAGGGTTGCAGTGTGCTCAGGGTCACTGTGTACTCAGGGTCATCGTGTGCTCAGGGTCGCAGTGTGCTCAGTGTCACAGTGTGCTCAGGGTCGCAGTGGGCTCAGTGTCACAGTGTGTTCAGGGTTGCAGTGTGCTCAGGGCTACAGTGTGCTCAGGGTCACTGCGTGCTCAGGGTCAGCGTCACTGCGTGCTCTGGGTCACAGTGTGCTCAGGGTCACTGCGTGCTCAGGGTCAGGGTCACTGTGTGCTCAGGGTCAGCGTCACTGCGTGCTCAGGGTCACTGTGTGCTCATGGTCAGCGTCACTGCGTGCTCCGGGTCACTGCGTGCTCAGGGTCACTGCGTGCTCAGGGTCAGGGTCACTGTGTTCTCAGGGTCACTGTGTGCTCAGGGTCAATGTGTGCTCAGGGTCAATGTGTGCTCAGGGTCAGGAACACTCTGTGCTCAGGGACACTATGTGTTTAGCGTTTGGGGCACTCCATGGTCAGGGTCAGGGACACTGCGTGCTCAGTATCAGGGTCACTGTTTGCTTTGGGTCAGGGACACTGTGTGCTCAGGGTCAGGGACACTGTGTGCTCAGGGTCAGGATCACTGCTTGCTCAGTCACTGTGTGCTCAGGGTCAGGATTACTGTTTGCTCAGGGTCAGGGACACTGTGTGCTCAGGGTCAGGGACACTGTGTGCTCAGGGTCAGGATCACTGCTTGCTCAGAGTCACTGTGTGCTCAGGGTCAGGGACACTGTGTGCTCTGGTTCAGGGACACTCTGTGCTCAGGGTCACTGTGTGCTCAGGGTCAGGGACACTCCACGCTCAGGGACCCTATGTGCTTAGCGTCGAGGGCACTCCATGCTCAGGGTCACAATGCTCAGGACCACTGACTGAACCAAGTGGCATTTCCAAGTTTTCCATTTCCTGACATAGCATTCCCTCACTCAGAGCCAGAGGTACCAGGCTGAGATTACACTTGTCTTGCCATTCTGTTTGGCACAGACACAAAACCAGAAAGTTAGTCATGGCTTTTAGCAGTCCTCAGTCAATTCAGGGCAAAAGCACTTCCCAGTTCCCCAAGTCAAGGCCCAGAAGCCTGCTCACAATTAGTCAGCCATTTGGTGTGTCAGAGTCAGGTCCCTCTCCTCACAGAGGGTGAGAAGCTGAATGTTGGATAGTCCACAATCTGTGTTGACTTTTACTCCCTATTGCAGGATGTTTTCCTCCTGGAAATGATCAAGGAGCAGGTATAATGGGTGAAGAAAGTGTATGGCATAGCAGTTGTAGTTGGTGCAGGAAGGGAGGTGTCCTGAACGAGTGCGTATGCAGGCTGTAGCATACATGCAGGGTTAGTCATGTGGGGATGAAAATGAGTGCGGGAGATTTTACAGGCAAAAAGGAGATCAGTGGAGCAAGAACCTTAGTTGGAGATGAGTATAGCAACAAAGATAGACTGAGTGTGAGGCATCAAAAAGAAGGTGGTGTAATTTATGCTTCTGAAGCAGAGAAGAACATTGACCTTCCTCTCAAGCTGCTGGGCATTCCCCTGGACAGCAGAGGCTGCATTGACCTGTGTGGCAACCTCTGATAAGGTTGACATGGTCTAGCGTTGTGGCCTCTCATGGGGGAAGCAGGAGGTTCCAGATCTGCAACAGCCCATCCAGCGGGACCTCCAGATCCCAGCCTGGAAAGCCAGGAGCCAATTTCTCTGTTGGCACATCCAAGGCAAATGCCAAAACCATTTGGTCAGCTCCAGACTGCCAATACCTGTCTGGATACACAATGTTTTTTTTAAGCCTGGCATAGACGCAAAAGATGCCAGTCTTTGAGTAGGTATATGGTGAGTGGTGGGTTGTTCCAGGAGCATGGTAAGACGGTGGAAAAACAGATGTGATACCTGCCATAGGGGCAGAGGGGATTTACTAGTCTCTGACAGAAAAAATCTTCTCACCACCATTTTAAATGGGACAACCTTTATTTTTAAACTATGTCTGTCCCACAAGAGGAAACATCCTTTCAGCTTCCATCTTTTCAAATCCCCTCAGGTTATTATTCATTTCAATACATTCAATTAATATTTCTTTCTGAATTCCAATGGATATAGGTTCAGTCTATCCAATCTTCATTCATAAGATTATCCCCTCCTTCCTACCACCACCTTGCCACCCCAGGTATCAGATAATACTTACCAGTTGCCTGACACCTTAGTAAGCACTTCCTCAATCATCTCAGGCACTTTGAACAATTTGTCCACTTGAACTTGCAGGTCCCTCTGTTTCTGCATTATTATTAAAATTGCACCTTTTATGTCATATTGCCTCTCTTCTTCCTGCCAAACTGTATTCCTTTACATGTCCCTGTCTTAAATTATCATTTAAGATAATTTGTATTGCAATGTGCACACTGCAATGTGTATGCCATTCAATTAGTCTGTGCATGTCTTAACAAAGTCTATCATTATCCTCCTCACATTTCAAAGTCCTTTCAAGTTTGTGCAAGCTAAAAATTTTGAAAATATGCCCTGAACCTCAAAGTCTCGGTCACCAATATGCATTCATAAAAGCAGTGGTCTTTGTACACACTCTCTCTTACTTTCTCTTCTCTCCTAACCCAAAGGAGAAAGTGAGGACTGCAGATGCTGGAGATCAGAGCTGAAAATGTGCTGCTGGAAAAGCGCAGCAGGTCAGGCAGCATCCAAGGAGCAGGAGAATCGACGTTTCAGGCAAGAGCCCTTCTTCAGGAATGAGGAAAGTGTGCCAAGCAGGCTAAGATAAAAGGTAGGGAGGAGGGACTTGGGGGAGGGGCGTTGGAAATGCGATAGGTAGAAGGAGGTTAAGGTGAGGGTGATAAGCTGAGGGTGATAGGCCAGAGTGGGGGTGGGGGTGGAGAGGTCAGGAAGAAGATTGCCAGTTAGGAAGGTGGTGCTGAGTTCGAGGGTTGGGACTAAGACAGGGTGGGGGGAGGGGAAATGAGGAAACTGGAGAAATCTGAGTTCATCCCTTGTGGTTGGAGGGTTCCTAGGCGGAAGATGAGGCGCTCTTCCTCCAGCTGTCGTGTTGCTATGGTCTGGCGATGAAGGAGTCCAAGGACCTGCATGTCCTTGGCGGAGTGGGAGGGGGAATTGAAATATTGAGCCACGGGGTGGTTGGGTTGGTTGGTGCGGGTGTCCCAGAGGTGTTCTCTGAAACGTTCCGCAAGTAATCGGCCTGTCTCCCCAATATAGAGGAGACCACGTCGGGTGCAGCAGATGCAGTAAATGATGTGTGTGGAGGTGCAGGTGAACTTGTGGCGGATATGGAAGGATCCCTTGGGGCCTTGGAGGGAAGTAAGGGGGGAGGAGTGGGCGCAATTTTTGCATTTCTTGCGGTTGCAGGGGAAGGTGCCGGGAGTGGAGGTTGGGTTGGTGGGGGGTGTGGACCTGACGAGGGAGTCACGGAGGGAGTGGTCTTTTCGGAACGCTGATAGGGGAGGGAAGGGAAATATATCCCTGGTGGTGGGGTCCGTTTGGAGGTGGCGGAAATGACGACGGATGATACGATATATATGGAGGTTGGTGGGGTGGTAGGTGAGGACCAGTGGGGTTCTGTCCTGGTGGTGATTGGAGGGGTGGGGCTCAAGGGCGGAGGAGCGGGAAGTGGAGGAGATGCGGTGGAGAGTACCGTGGATCACGTCTGAGGGGAAATTGCGGTCTTTGAAGAAGGAAGCCATCTGGGTTGTTTGGTATTGGAACTGGTCCTCCTGAGAACAGATGTGGTGGAGACAAAGGAATTGGGAATATGGGATGGCGTTTTTACAGGAGGCAGGGTGGGAGGAGGTGTAGTCTAGGTAGCTGTGGGAGTCGGCCGGTTTATAGTAAATGTCCGTGTTGATTCGGTCACCCGAGATAGAAATGGAGAGGTCTAGGAAGGGGCGGGAGGAGTCTGAGATGGTCCAGGTAAACTTGAGGCTGGGGTGGAAGGTGTTGGTAAAGTGGATGAACTGTTCAACCTCCTCGTGGGAGCACCTCTGTTCCTTTTCTCGCTCAGATTCTCAAGAACTGGCCAATCAATGAAGGGTGAGGAAGTAAAAAGCAATGACATCACTTTTACAATTACGGCCAGCATCTCAAATACTGCAGGTACCTTAGCGGCCACATCTGAAGGGAGATCTGTGTGTAAGAGATACTGGACAGAGTGAGCAAGCGCCTTGGCAGAGGGAAAGGATACTTCAAGATCCAGCTCGTCAGAGCACAAGGTCCTCCATTAGTTCTGCTGCAAAGGACTCAGTTGAGAACTTGATCAGACCAGGCCACTGCTGGGTGCACATACAAGTCTTGGTGCACTGGAAAGTCTGCCAAAACATCCTGCAGCCGTTGTCAAGGAGTATTGAGAAGGAGCACCGAGTTTGCACAAAGCTTTGTGTCGAGGTTGGAGCCCAATTATGGAGAATGTCATGTTGCCCCCATGCAAAGATGATAGCTTTCCTGTTCTCACCTCCGCCAGTGCCCTTGCTGTTGCCTATCAGCCAGCCAGCCAGCACACTTGGGCTCCTGCAGCCCAGGCCAAGATGGTGAAGTCAAAGCTCCTTGAGGCTGTACTCCATGGCCATTGTCTGATTCTTCACTGGACGGTTCACAGCCTTCTACTGCCTTGCTGCAGCTACAAGGGAAACACGCCAAAGGAGCACTGAGAGAGGGAGAAGTCAAAGGAAGCAGGCTCTGAAGCAGTACACAATGGCAATTTGTTTAATTATGAATAATTACTTTATGATTGCATTCATAAATTCAGATTTTGATTTAAATTTACATTCTATTGTTGGTTTATCAGAAAGAGTATATTGTTTTGATCAGTAATAGATGAAAGGTATGAAACATATGACTGTGGATAAATGGGGAGGTGTGGTTGACTTACTGGCATCACTCATTAATTATATTATCACAAAAAATCTGGGCAAGCAAATGTCTGTCTCCATCTCTTCCTCTTTTTTTCTCTTCCTGAAAGTAAGCGCTGTTGCCTCATTATTACCAGTTTGTGCAGCATGTTGCATACTACCTTGGATCCATAGCTGGTTACTACAGGGCTCACTAAGAGTGGTTCAGGTTGTGGAAAAACAAACTCTCTGCATATATATATGCTGTGCACGTGTTTAGTTTAGTGTAGCCATGAACTGTGTTACTAATAAAGAACCATTAGTGTCCAATGGCCGGCCTTTGACTTTCTGTGGTGGGTTGCATACAACTGGCATAGAAAACTGTCACAGAGTGCCTTTGGTGTCACATAAGCTGAACAATAAAGGAATAGGACCCCATTTCAGTTCATGAAACTGGCCATGCAGACATTAACCACATGTAAGGTAATGAGTGGCATTGTGATCTGAAAAAGTGGTGACAACATGGCACAGGTCTCCAGTTGCTGGCTGAACACAATGATGTACGAGCTGGGCAAATAGAGGAAGTGATGTGTGTGCATCATCCCACCATGCACTGGATTCAGAGAGTGCTGCTGATCAGCTGGCCAAGAGTGCTGGAGGTGAAGCTGGTGCCAAAACAGCACTGAGAGTCGAAGAGATTATTTAAACTGAAGGCTTGTGTTGATGGAAGTGGGCCTGGGTTGTGGGGTAAAACCTCTACCTAGCACTTTGGTGAGATATTCTTGTGAAAGTTTTATTTTTGACATAAATGTGCTTGTCGAAGATATGTTACAGCTTGGAGACAGGATAGACCCAAAGTTGAGTGATGCTTCACTTACTAATCTGCTGTAGGAGGTGCAAGAGCACTTATTCCATTCCCATCAACTGGTTGGGAAAGATCTTCTTGCATGACTAAGGAAGACTGGACACAGATTGCAGTGGAAGTGAGTAGCCTAGATATACAACAATGGGACTGGCTCCCAGGATGGACAATTTACTCCAAACTGCAATTATGTCCCTGAGTGAATGCTTTGCAAACTATGATTGAATGGTAAGCAGGGGGCAGAGGAGTCACTCAATTTATAATGGATTGATCAGCCATTTATGTTTATCCTATGCCAACCTTGCCAACTGCTTATTGGATACATATGGGTTTTAGATGAGCCCCATTGCCTCCTGTATCTCCTCCACCTCCAAAGAGGGTAGGCATGGCACTGGGAGCACAGTCAGACACATGGACTCTTCACTGACTGTGGCTGCAGCAGTTGGCAAGATCAGAGACAGGACTAGCAATGTCACAGTAGCACCACAACATAATCTTGTCCACGTGTTACAGGCTTCTCATGTTGGAAACTAAAGATAAGCAAACAATTTATGTTCCTGTATTAACTCCTGTTTGAAAAAAAGCCCACTGACAAGCTCATTCCTTGTCCATAAATTAGGTACAGTTTGAGGTATAATGGGATGTGCAAATTCCAATAATGTAACTGATGATGCTACTAAGATTTCGGATGAGCAGTTCAGAATAGAAAAATGGGAAGGACTTTATTAAGACAGGACATGAGAAAGATGTACCAAGTAACCTGCAGTGCACAAATGTAAGCATTGTTACAGCGCTGAAGGGAGTGAAGAGACACTTACAGTAAGATAAAGGTAAAGTAGCGATGCTGGAGATTAAGTAGAATAGAGTAAAGGAAGCAGCTTCTAAGTGTGGAAATCCTACCATCACAAATACGAAGGAGAAGTATCTAAAAATGCTGGCACTGGGGTTCACATGAAGTCTCTGTTGGTCAGATGTTGCCTCTTTCTTTCTTAGCACATCCACCTTGCTTTATTTCACTTGTGATTTGTGATTCATCACATTGTACATTTCTCAAATGCAGTGCATACAATTGCTTGGATATTAGTATTTGAGTTGCCAATTCAACACACAGAATGCATGACACAGTTTGCTAGGAGATACCTCGTCCATCAGATAATTTATTCTGAATTCTTAGTCTCTAGAATAGAAAAATGAAAGGGAATTGATATACAAATCATGTCCTGACATTCATTTTAATAGCGTTCATCACCATCAGGGATTCTCTGCTTTAGACCCTGCATAACCTCTAGGCCGCAGATGGACACTCCTTAATTAGCCTGCCAGGAATGAGTTTAGTTTTATTCATGGTAAGGTGTGGCCATCACTGGCTGAGCCAGCATTTAATGCCTGTCCCCTCTAGTTGTCCTTGACAAGGTTGTGGTGAAGAGTCTTATTGAACCACCGCAGTCCAACTCCTGTGGATTGACTGACAATGCCCTTCGGGAGGAAGTTCCAGGATTTTGACCCAACGACAGTAAAGGAACGGTTATATATTTCAAAGTCAGGATGGTGAGTGGCATGGAGGGGAACTTACAGGTGGTGGTGGGCCCATATATCTGCTGTTCTTGTCCTTGAGATGGAAGATGTTGAAGGTTTGGAAGGTGCTGCCTACGATCTTTAGTGAATTTCTGCAGATAGTACATACTACTGCTGTATAGCTGTGGTGCCAAGTCAAGCTTCTTAAAGCACCCATCCAGGCAAATGGGGAGTATTCCATCACACTCCTGACTTGTGCCTTGTAGGTAATGGACAGACTTTGGAGGGTCAGGCAGTGAGTTATTGCCGCAGTATTCCTCGCATCTGACCTACTCTTGGAGACTCTGTGTTTATGTGGTGACTTCAGTTGAGTTTCTGGTAAAGGGTAATCTCTAGGATGTTGATAGGGTTGCATTCACTGTTGAATGTCAAGAGGTGGTGGTTATATTGCGTCTTACTGGAGATGGTCACTGCCTGGCATTTATGTAGAGCTAATGTTATTTGCCACTTGTCAGTCCAAGCCTGGATGTTGTCCAGATCTTGTTGTATTTGAACATGCATTGCTTCAGTATTTGAGGAGTAGCAAATGGTGTTGAACATTTTGCAATCATCAATGAACATCCCCACTTCTGACCTCATGATAGATGGAAGGTCATTGATGCAACAGCTGAAGATGGTTGGGTCCAGAGCATGGTGCCGCCACCTCTGCTGGGTCTGTGCTGCTAGTGGGACAGGATATATCAGGAGATGGTGATGGTGGTGTCTGGGACATAGCCTGGGGGATATGATTTCATGCGTATGGCTATGCCAGGCTGTTGTTTGACTATTCTATGAGGCAGCTCTCTCAATTTTGGTAAAAGTGAGGACTGATGCTGGAGATTAGAGTCGAGAGTGTGTTGCTGGAAAAGCACAGCAGGTCAGGCAGCATCTGAGGAGCAGGAAAATCAACGTTTCGGGCAGGAGCCCTTCATCAGTCTCAATTATGGCACTAGTGCCCAGATTATTAATAAAGATGACTTTGCGGGTCGACATGGCTGTTTGTTGGCCAGGTGGTCCATTTGGTTTCATTTCTTTGTTGATGCTTCATAGCGACTGACACACCTGAGTGGCTTGCTAGGCCATTTCAGAGGGCAGTTGAGAGTCAACCATGTTGCCATGGGTCTGGAGTCACATGTAGGTCAAACCAGGTGAGTTGGGCATATTTCCTTCCCGAAAGGACATTAGCAAGCTTGCAATACTAGGGGATGTAGCAATGGTAGCTGGTATTTCGAATAAGCCTGTTGAAAGTGGCAAAACCAACGTAAGTGTTCCTTCAGAAAGACAGTTGATCACTGGCCTCCTGCACAGCAGGACACATCAGAAGTTTGTTTACAAAAAGTATCTCTCAAGTCTTAAGATTCCAAGTCTGGTTTGAACCCTAAAATGGGCTTATAATTAGCAATATCTGTTTACTTCAGTTAAGAGTTATTTACTGGTTTGCTGGTGTAATTATGAGATGGCCATTTCTCTAGGATGGAGACCCATCAAACTGGCCTATCAAAATTCTCAGAACCGATCTTGTGGTGATGCCTAGAAAATAACTGTGAACTGGTGTGGTATTAACATGTGATCCCATGGTTTACAAGATGCTTGAGCAGGACTACAATATTGTTCTGCCTGCACTGTAATGAATAAAGCTAAATATACTGACCAACGTCATCCTTTCATGCAAGGTAAATACCCTTTAGGCGTTTGCTACGTTCTCAGAACCTAACTTAGAAAACCTCATAGAATCACAGTGTGAGACAAAGTAAGTTTCAACACAACACCATGTACTTATAGTTCTATTGCTTAGATGTTGGTTGAACAATTCCAACTTGTTTTATGTATATTCTACGTGAAATATTGTTCCATTATTCTCTGACTGACAGAAAATTAATAAAGTGGCATCAGTTGCATAATATTAGTTTATTTAATGGGTATTTGGGTTGGGCTGAAAATCATTATAATTATAGCATGCTGTGAGCAGTTGGTAACTCCTACAAGTAAATTGTGTACTCTGATTTCATTATGGTGCTCTGTCATATCAGGAGCAATAACACTGCCTTGGGAATGATTTGTGTTCATAAGTAACCGTCAGCTTGCCAGTCATTTTTGAAACATCTGATTGAACACTGGTTTTAATGTATTACAGTCTGCATCACCTTGTTAGGCTGGCTGGAAGTTTCTGGTCTTCTCACTGTTTATGTAGTTGCTGTTGCTAACAAGGGTACTGAATAAATCATGACTGGATGTCTCCTTGACCTACATTCTAAGGCTGACACTGAGATGGAGAATTTGTCTCTAATCCATTATATTCTGTACAAGTTGTAGCAGCCACACAGCTTCTGGGATTAACATAGTGGTTTGTGTGAAGAAAGACATTTTCTTGACTTGCAGTGACAATGCTGAATTTCAAACCTACCTATAGATTGGTGAGTACCGACTTTGAACAGCAATTCATGCTTTTGACATTATACTGATTTTCAATGTTAAGAGCCATCAAACTCCAATAATAGTGTCTTTGATCCTGTCATCCTTTATACTTTAGATAAGTATAAGTTCCTTAACTGAACTTATTGCTGTCAAATAAGAAAACAGGACAATCTTTGCTATCTGATTTCGGAAAGTGACAACATGCACAAATCATATATGCTGCGCTTCAGCAGACTCTAACCAACATGTACAGCTACATTCCACCCAAAAACATTAAAATTAAGTAATCTGAGAATGCAAAACTTCAATCATTTCTTTATTTTGGCCACAATACAATTGGACATGGCATTGGCATGTTAAAGAAAGCAAAGCACAATCCCAAGAAGATTAAATCAAATCTTAATCCCGTTTACCTGTATTTGTACACACAATTTTATAGTGTAGTGTATACATTGTATATCTTGCATCACCTTCAGGAGAAGATGAAGGAGCTGATTACTGGAGCAGAGGACAGCAATAAATATAACATTGTATCTCCAACTGGCTGTGAATTTTTGAGGTAACACTGCATTGAGATACATTATTTGCATTTTCCTTTGGTCAACATAAATATGAATCCATATAATTGCTCAAAAATAGTAAGAACAAGAAATAAGTATGTCAAATAAAAATAGCAATTTAAAAATTTCTTAAGTGTAATATTCTATTACAAAGCATACTTCTCATAGAAAATTAATGAAGGTATTACCTGAATAAAGCTGTAAAGCAGGTCACAGAAGCACTTCATGTTGGCTTCATGGGTTTGAGTTTGAAAACTGGTTTCTCAACTTTGTGTCACATGATTCTTTGATTTCTTTCTTTCCAATCAATGCTGCCCCAATGCAAAAACATAATTCGCTGATCATGTACTGTGCAACTAAATCTGGTACCTTGCCTGAGGTTATTTTCCAGATCTTTGCATTTTATCGCATAGTGTTAAAATGGCGGTTAAAGTTTTGGAATTATGTGAAAATGAACTAGATTTGTTAGAGGCTGTAACATATATATACTTATGTATAACTATAAAATATATACTTTTATGCATTTGATGCAGTTGGTAGTTCATAGGCATAGTTTACATCCAAGAAAGAAAATAAAACTATTTGCATTTTTATACTAGCATCCACATCCTCAGGACATCTCAGTACTTCATGGCTAATTAAAACATCTTGTGGTGTTGGCACTGTTGTACTAGAAAGAAACTTTGCAGTCAGTAGAAATTGAAGTTCAAGTTCAACAGATGGAAATTTTTAAAAATCTTTCAGTTATTAAGTAAATTTCATTAGCAAACAATAAATGAAACTTCTCCATACTATTTATGCAGAGGTTGCTGGCTACCTAAAGTGTCATGAGTGAATTTCCATTACCTCTTTGTGTTGTTGTGCTTAACTGCCAAATCTATAATTTTACTGTGCAACAAAATTAGGCCTGGCAGTTTCAGTCAAGTGGCAGTACAGTAACTGAAAAGAAATCTAACAATAATTTGTTATACTGCAGGACCAGGTGAGGCTTGAGACGAAATGTGCTGCGAGTGTAAATATTATGGTAAGATGGAAACATGAGCCCAATCTGAGATAAGACTTGAAATGTGTTGTCAGCATCATCAGTGATCTGTGCTATACTTGACCTTGTGCACATTTGAGATATGATGCTATTTCTAACAATGCTTTATTCTGAACATTAATGAATTCTGACTGGCTATCATAGAAGAGTTCTCGAAATGTGACTTTAAAAGATTCCAAGTCAACTGGATAACATAATGCATTCTAAAATGCTGGGGTACAAATTAGAGATTACAGATTAATTAATTATTCAAATGCATATCTCCAGCTTGGAAAGGGGGTAGGTTATGGAAATGGGGGGAGAGAAGACTGCGTATTTAACATATAATTTTCCTCATGCTGAAAGGAGAGAATTTTAATTCTCAAACAATTGGTGCAAAGTTGAAGTATTATGACTGTCAATGTCAACCACCTCAATGACAATCACCTGATGAAGGAGCAGCGCTCCGAAAGCTAGTGCTTCCAATTAAACCTATTGGACTATAACCTGGTGTTGTGTGATTTTTAATTTTGTCCACCCCAGCCCAACCCTGGCATCTCCAAATCAATGTTAACTCTGCTCACTTTGATTTTCACAGAGATAGAAAGGTGGAATAGGAGTGAACCTGCTAGCTGGAAGCTGGTTGTCAATTGAAGTATTCTAATGAGGTTGCGTGCCTCATGTTTATACACCATTTTAATTATCATTCTGGATACAAGTTTCCCAGAGCCCGAGATCAGGCTCAGTGGTTAGCCAGGGACAGTTCAATTCCATTGTCACTGTTCAACATTCAATTCCTGCCTCAGACGGCTGTGTGGAGTTTGCACATTCTCCCCTGTGTCTGTATTGGATTTCCTCTGAGTGCTCTGGTTTCCTCCCACTGTCCAATGATGCGCAGATTAGGTGGATCGGCCAGAAATAATTGTCTGTAGTGTGCAGGTTAGGTGGATCAGACATGGGGAATGCAGTTTTACAGGGGTACAGTAGAGGGAGGGGGATAGGTCTAGGTGGGTTGTCCTTCAAGGGGTGGTGTGGGCTTGATGGGCTTGAATGGCCTGTTTCCACGCTGAAGGGATTCTGTGATATTCAGGAGGTAAATGTCACCTGCTGGATTCAGTGTACCCGCATCTCCAACCTGTTCATGATTGGAAAACCACTGCAATCCTAACAAAAGCAAAGTACTGTGGATGTTGGAGATTTAAAATAAATACAGAAACTGCTGGAGAAATTTAACAAGTTTATCAGCATCTGTGGAGACAGAAGTAATGGTGAATCCACAAACAGCATTTATAGGATCTGAATGATTCACTTTGGCCCAATAAGCCTGCTCCAACATTCGATTATGCCTAATATGTTCCTCAACACCATGTTCCTACCATCTCCTCATTACCCTTGATCTCCTCACTAATTGAGAATCTACCTTCTGCACCAGTGAGTTCCACAGATTCACCACCCTCTGACTGAAGAAATTTCTCTTCATCTCAGTTCTAAAGGGTCATCCCTTCACTCTGGGGCTGTGCCCTCAAATCCAATTCCTCGTCTCTCGTATAATGGAAACATGTTCTCCATGTCCACTGTATCCAGGCCTCTCAATATTCTTCAAGGTTCAGTCATGTTCTCCATATCATTGAGTACAGACCCAGAGTCCTCAACCCCTCTTCCTATGCCAAGACCTTCATTCCCAGGATCATTCTTGTGAACATCCTCTGGACCCCTACAACGCTAGCTTATTTTTCCTTAGATATCGGGCAGAAAACTGGTCACAATATTCCAAATATGGTCTGATCAGAGCCTCATACAGCCTCAGCAGTATATCCATGATCTTGTATTCTCACCCTCTCAATACAACCATTGCATTTACCTTCTTAACTGCTAATTAAACCTGCTTGTTAACCTTAAGAGAATTCTGAACTTGCACTCCTAATTTCCTTTGTGCTTCAGATTTTTGAACACTTGCCCTGTTTAGAAAATAGTCTATGCTTCTATACGTCCTACCAATCATATAATCTTATACTTTGCCACATTATGTTCCACCTGCCACTTCTTTGCCCACTCTCTTAGCCTGTTCAAGTCCTTCTACAGCCTACCTGCTTCCTTCACATTACTGACCATCCACCCATTCTCTGCAAACTTAGCAACAAACTTAGCCCTCATTTCATTTATCCAGATTATTAATGTATAATGTGCTCCCAACATTGACACCTGCAGAACCATATTATTCACAAACCACTGCCCTGTAAAAGACCCCTTTAATCCCATTCTCTGCCTTCTATCAGTCAGCCAATCCTCTATCCATACCTGTATCTTGCCCCAAACACTATGAGCTCTTATCTTATTTAGCAGCTTCCTGTGCGGCACTTTGTCAATAATCTTCTGGAAATCCAGGTAGATAGTGTCTACTGGCTCTCTTTTATGTAACTAGCTTGTTACCTCCTCAAAGAATTTTAATAGATTTGTCAGACATGACCTCCTCTTGATGAAATTGTGCTGACTTAGCCTTACTTAACCATGCACTTCCAAGTACTCTGAAATGTCCTCCCTAATAATGGACTCCAAAATCTTACTGACGATCTAGGTCAGTGGAACTGGCCTATAACTTCTTGTCTTCTGCCTCCCTCCCCTCTTAAACAGAGATATTACATTAGCCATTTTCCAGTCCCCCAGGACTCTCCCTGAGTCCAGTGATTCCTGAAAGATCACGACCAATGCCTCAACAATTTCCTCAGCTATCTCCTTCAGAAAGCTGGGATGCCATCCATTTGATCCAGGTGATTTATCTGCCTTCAAACCCTTCAGGCTCCCAGCACCTTCTCCTTACTGATGCCCATTGCACCCTCCTCTGCCCACTGACTGCTCTCTTGAAGTTCTGGCTTGTTACTAATGTCTTGCACCATGAAGACTGATGCAAAGTGCCTACTCAGTTCCTCCGCCATTGCTTTGTCCCCCATTACTTCTTCTCCAACCTCATTTTTCAGTGGTCCAATGCCTAATCTTGCTTCTCTCTTACCTTCTTTATTTCTAAAAAAATTCTTGCAATCGTCTTTTATAATACTAGCTAGTTCCCGTGTGTTTATTCTTTGGAACACCTAAACCCCTAAATATTTCTGAATTCCCTCCCTGCCCTTCCACCAACAAAACATAGGTCTCCCATGATTCTCTGAGGCCTTTGGTTTGCCTCTCAAGCCTTGAGCCTCCTCTCTCTCTGCTGCTGCCTCAGCACACCTACCACCCCGGCCAGACCACCAGACTGTGGCTCGCACCAACTTGGTCCTGTTACCTCTTGGACTCCCCTGCCAAATGGATGGAAAACCTGTCAATCAGAGTGGCATATGGGCAGGGTCAAATATGAGTCAATACCCTTCCAATGAGTACGGACAGAGGGCAGGATTTCAGATCAGGCTGAGATTGGAGAGGGGGCAAGACAGGGCCCGAAATTAGCTGCACTAGCTGGTAAATCTGGGGCTTAACACTCTTAAAAAACCGCAGATAACTGAACTCATTAAGAGCTTTTGCCGACAGTAAGTCAAAAAAAAGAAGCTAACTTAAATTTTCCAGGAGACCTCTCTGATGGAGAGTGGACAGATGGGTGCATTGCACAACAATTACTGGGTATCAGTGCTTCAAACTGCCCAATAGATCTGCCATACCCACATAGATGTTAATAGTTAACCTCTTCAAAGAGATTAACCACCAGCAGTACCCCTGTATCCCCACAGTTGTGGTTATTGTATTTTCATCTTCACTGAAAACTTACCTACGTCTCACCAGGACTGAGAAACCAAATACAGAATCTGTTTTTCTTTTAAGATATTTTGAAGAATTTCTCAGTAGAAAGATTCACTAAAAAGGTTTTGTAAATCAGTTGCAACCCGCACACACTACATGCTGCAAACTAGCCTGTGGCAGCGGGTCATATATTCTACATCCTGGTTATGTTCCTGGTTAGCATACTTCCTCTTAAAGTGACATTGCAACAGTGGCCTGGCTGTTTTTTATATTTTGTAAATAATATTTTTAGAAATTTTGGAGTGTCCTCTCTTTCACTTCCACTTTAATCCAGCCCACAGCACTCTGAAGCTGGAAGGCTTCTGATTGGCTGTTCTGCTTCGAGAGTCCACTTGTTCCCTTTACTTGGAGAGGGGACCTACCTCCGTGCACATTAAGGTGGTCTACATCCCAATCACAGTTCCCATGTCTGACTGCTTACTCCTTCCCAGGTTGGTTTGGGGACACTGAAACATTCTCAGCTCCTACTCCACGATGGAACGAAGGGCCTGTTTCCATGTTGTGAAACTCAATGACTCTACTTCCCAGTTCCAATGTGAAAAAGCAATCCAGGTTCTCAGCATACTGTAAGGATAACAGTATATGGCAGCCTTTAATACCTTTAATACAAAACACAAGGATAACATTTAATGGCAGTAATTTTACAGCTTAAGCAAGGTTACTATTGATAAGGTTACTTAAAAAATGAAAATAAGGAAAAGAAAATGAGAATGCAGCAACATTATCCTATATGTTTTCAAGACCATCCACATCTCTGCTATAAGTGACAGTAATCATTTTTGGAAATCAGCCTGTTTTGTACAAAGGTCATATTGATCTGAATAAGGTAGAGTGCTTAATTCAGAACTGAGTTTTATTGCTCATTCAGTTTGTAGATGTGGAGATTAAAGGTCCATTTATATCTTGAGCCCATGAGAGTGCTCTTAAACACTCTCAGATCCTTCCGGCGTTTTCACAGAGGCACTTTTAAGTCTCTTTTGACGTTTCCACATCAGTGATCTCAGATGTCTGTAGTACAGTGTTGGCTTGTGGTAATCACAGTGTAGCATTACATTACATAGGAACGTTTTCAAGACCAAACCACTACAAGGACAATTGTGCAGATTCTTTTACAAATTTTTTAATGGAATGTTCATACCAATGTGTACTGTGGTCTGTGAAAAATAATGCATCAGATATAACAGCTATGTAAACTAACAAGTATATTACATGCGAGAAATTGTGGACAGTGCATTACTCAAAGATAAAGTAAGAAGTCAATGGAACAATCCTTAATGGTGTATTAACTGGAAAAAACCTGCTACAAGGTGATGTGTTGTAATGTGAAAATAAAATTCTAATACAATTAACCAGTCAAGGGTTTTTTTTTGTGCTATGGCTCAGTGTATTGGCCCTGAAAATCTAGCTACAGGACTAGAAACAGCTGCTACCATTGTACATGAACAAACTCCTAAAACGTTCACTGATACTGCTGTTTTACCAGTGGCATTAATCCTCCACTGACCCCATGTTCTGCCACAGGGTCAATGCTGAACATTTCCAGGCAGGGCAATGACCAAAGCATAGAATCCCTACAGTGTAGAACCAGGCCATTCGGCCCATTGAGTCCACATCAACCATCCAAAGAGCACCCTACCCAGACCCATTCACCCTACCCCTGTATTTCCTATGGCTCACCCACCTAGCCTACACATCTTTGGATTGTGGGAGGAAACCAGGGCACTGGAGGAAACCCATGCAGATACAGGGAGAATGTGCAAACTCCACACAGACAGTTGCTTGAAGGTGGAATTGAACCCACATCCCCAGTGCTGTGAGGCGGCAGTGCTAACCACTGAGCCACCATGCCACCCAAATTTCTGAACATAAAGTTCATATGACTTTGAGTACATTTAGTGTACTACTTCTAAATATGTTTCAGGTATTCTTGGCAAGAGACATAGAGTAGAATCTTTCAGCCCGTCAAGAACATGGCCATTGGTGAGGACATTGGGGAATTTGTGTGAGACTAAAGTGAGGATGTTGAGAGCAAAAAGTTCCATTTGTCAACCAAATGTTGAATAGTGAGAGAAGATTCTTACTCATAGACATTAAGAGGCCTGCTTATATGCATTTGGGATACCTTAATATCTCATTATAACCTAATCTTACCTCATTTATATGCAATTTTCCATTCTACCACAGAGAAACCACATGATGACAATTCTTAACGTGAAAGTCAAAGCAGTTGATTCTGACATGGCTCCTCTGATTCTCCATTTTGGATACCAGTTACCAACATCTAAGGGCACACCTCAGGTGCAATGATGGTGTGCATTTCCCATCCACGGACCTTGACATCAGATATATACATCGAACTGTATTCTCACAGCATGTCTTTGTTCTATTTGCAAGACCAATGTGTATTTCCATGCTGCACATTGAAGTGCACCAGCAACTTTCATTGCAATGTTGCTATCAGGACTTGTTGTGTACAAGCAGTCTCATAGATGGACCAGGCTACATCTCAGTGAACATCACTTGCTTTTTTCAGCACTCATTCACTTTGCACCTACTTAGATGCTCACAGTAATCTTGCCTTGCCTTGCCATTTTATGATTCAGCCCCTCAGCTAGAGCCCAAATGCTTGCAGTACTTATTTCTTGGCTTATCTTTTAGTGTAGAGACAAAGCCAGGCAGCTTGTCATGGTTGTCAGCAGAGATCAGTCAAGGTGTTGCTGAATGGCACCATGATACCTCAAGGTCACGTCCACATTTGATAACATCTTTTACAGCAAACCATTGCATGTGCATCAGCCAAATGGCCATGTGTCCGAATCTGTAGGGAGTAGTCCTCAGGCAAGTCAAAGACACCCTTCAGTCAGGGCCCCCCAGTGTAGTGAGTCAAAGGTAGTGTCTAATATCAGCTCAGGGGCTTGTACACATGCAGTTACTTGCTTGTTGCATGCAGGGTCAGCATGCCCATATCAATATAGTCCAGGGAGTAGGCCATGGTCAGTCCTTCTGATCCAATGCAACCATTCTTGAGACTTGTGGTAAGTCATTTAGGAACCGCACAGAGATCAGTCAGGGCTGTCCATATAAGTCAGTCAGTGAGATGTCCATGGTCAGTCTTGGGTCATTTACTGAAAATCAAGGGGGTTATCAGGGGTCACTGCTTTTGTTCGGAAGTTGGGCAAGTCAGGTCTGAGGACTGGAGACAGCAGGCCGGGATACAGGGGAACAGGGGGCAAAAACTGTGAGGCAGGGAACCACAACATACAAGAGGCGAAGAAAATGGTTGCAATAGAGGATATGGGATTCCATGAACAGATGTCACTGATGGTGACCCTACCACTCTGGTCTTAATGTGGGGCACAGTACAGCAGAATTGTTGGCATGACTAAATTATAGGGCTGAAGCTGAGGGGTTACTATTGACAGATGAAATTATGATTCAA
The DNA here is from genome assembly GCF_047496795.1 of Chiloscyllium punctatum. Lineage (NCBI taxonomy): Eukaryota > Metazoa > Chordata > Chondrichthyes > Orectolobiformes > Hemiscylliidae > Chiloscyllium > Chiloscyllium punctatum. The sequence continues at coordinate 65,475,253 of NC_092757.1, forward strand.
AGTGATGTGGAGGAATATTTGGAAGCGCATCATTGATAGGGTCAAAAGACAGTGCCAGACAGAAAAGAACACGAAAGATTCAGAGAAGTCCTTTGACAACCAGGCTGAGCCGGCAACTCACTGTTGAGAGTGTAGTGCTGGAAAAGCACAGCAGGTCAGGCAGCATCTAAGGAGCAGGAGCGTTGACGTTTTGGGCAAAAGCCCTTCATCAAGAATTTGAAGCCATTTCCAATGAAGGGCTTTTGCCTGAAACATCAACTTTCCTGCTCCTCAGATGCTGCCTGACCTGCTGTGCCTTTCCAGCACTACATTCTCGACTCCAGCATCTGCAGTTCTCATTTTCACCTACAACTCACTGTACCAATTGTGACCTGCATTAATCCATTGTGGTTCAGCAGCTGGAACTTGGGATGAGCCTACAGAGCCAAGACCCATTTCCTTTTATCAGGACTGGTTTTCTCTGCTCAGGCCTTGCACATCAACAGAGCTGGCTTGATTCTCCCAAGGCCGATTGTGCTCGTGCCTGATCAAGGGAAAGGTAATCAGTCGTGGATGTAATTCGTTCCTTGATTCAGGATGAGATCGAATATTTCCCTCCTGAGCACAAAACTTCTTTACCTTCAGGTCCAGAGGTCTAAGGAGATAGAGTGCTGTCAAATCACTCTGTATTTCAAGAGTAGACCTGACCATGCACCATTGAGAAACTGGTGAGGCTAGATTGCTGAAAGAACACTCATAGCACTCCACCTCCACCGCCCCCCCTGTTATTTTTGACCAGTTGAACAACTTTGGGTTGGGATGGGCAGGGATTCTGCTTTATCATTTACAACATAGTGATCCCATAGAATTTCATGGCCAATGTATGTTCTTGTTAAATGGCATTAAGTCGTCTCAGGAGCCAGCCTCCATTCTGGTGTGTAACAATCCTGAAAAAATCGGCAATGAGAATGTATGGTTGTGGTTCATTCCATACCCAGAAATAAAAAGAAGAATTTGATTATGTAAGCACAACCAAGACTGATTTGTGGATAAATTGAGACAAAGATGAGGAATGTAAAATGCTCTTGCAATTACTGACTTCTCTCCCATTGAAGTTTTATGCTGGGATTCTCTGAATTTTCCATAGGCAATTTCTTTTAAAGGGAACTTTTGCTGAGGGAGGGATTTACTCTCCAGCAGCTGAAACTAAAAAGGTACTGGTTCATGAGTGCAAGCTGCTTGGAGGTTGCTGCATTATGGGTTTTAATCAGAAAGATCCCAGCAGCTGATCAACTACTTTATTCCTAAGCAATTGATTGAATGTGTATTGCATGTTTATATTGTGTGTCCATCCTGCAATATGTGACATTGCTATAAAAATTGACATACATTAATTTTACAAGGAGAAACAGTAAATAAAAAAGCATGCGAAAAATTAACATCTTTCTATTTGTTTTTTGTGAGATGATTCAGAACAAGGGAAGAAATTGTCCTTCCATCATCTCCCAAGCAACTATATTAAATTTAGCTGAACCATTCACAAATGTTTACATTTTATTTAGTTTCAGGTTCTAAAACATCACAACCACTAAAAAACTCATTTAATTCTAATTCTCAAAATTGTCCACCTTCATTTCCACCTCTGATTATTCACTACAATAACCCTGAAAGTACCTTTATCATCTATAGTCATTGTGATGCAAATGCTCATGTCAGTGGCCTCCATTTCACCCTTCCACTTGTGCAATCCCATGATGTGCCAAGTCATTCTCAGTCATTGTCCAGACACCTACACAGTCTTCCCTGTAAGTAGCTTTTTACAGTTTTCAGGAGATTGCATACTCATTGCAATTTCTTCCCTAAACATTTACTTCACTGTACTTTCATTTCGTACCTTAAAAATCTATTTGATGAAATGTTCATCAACCCTCCAAACATCAGCTTCTTAGTTCATCTTTTGTTACTGGCATTTTTACTTCAAAATTAATGCACTGTAAAAATTAAAGTTGCTCACTGTGCCATTGATTAGATGAGCAAGGCGTGTTTGGTTTTAGAAACAGGATTGGATATCCAGCTTGTTAAGACTGCTCTACTATTTAATACGATCATGGCTGATCAAACACCTCAATGCTTTTTACTCACATTATCTCCATCACCCATCGGAAATCAGAAGTCTGCTAATGTCTCATTTTGACAAACTCAAATGTAGACCTTTCATACCCATCTGGGCTACAGAATTCCAAATATTCATAAACCTCTGAACAAAATAAATTCTCTTCATCATGGTCCTTAATGGCATCCAATTTTATTTTTAAATGGTCCCCCTTACTTTTCAAACCCCCACCCAGGGGAAACATCTTATTTGTATCTACCCTGTCTATCCCTACAGGTAGATGTCAATGAGATCACCTCTCATTTATTGATTGCTGCAGAATACAGATCCAGTTTGCCCAATCTCTCTTCATCGGACGGTTCCCCCAATCCCAGGAGCAAGTCTGGTATTGCACTCCCTCTGTGGCAATAATATCTTTCCCAAGAGAAGGAGACCAAAACAACACGTGTACCTGTATGCTAGCACGTATCCAGTAGCCCTGAAATCACAAATAGCTTGCTGCCTCTGTATGTTAGCTTTCAGTGAGTTATTGACGCGGGCAGCAACACTACACTTTCTGAACTTTTACCACTTAAGAAGTCGTCTGCACAATAGTTCCACGCACCAGTGTAAATAACCTCGCAGTTTTCCACATTACATTCCATCTGCCACGTCCTTGCCCATTCACTGAGCCTGTCAAAATCCTGAAGCTGCTTTCCATCTTTCTCACAACACACAATCCCGATTAGCTTTGTGTCAACTGAAAATTTGGAAATATTCTGTTTGGTGCTCACATCAAAATCACTGATAGACATTGCAAACAGCTGGGGCTCAATTGCAGATCACTGCAAAACACATTATTCACACACTGCCAATGTAAGAATGATACACACTCTCCTACAGACACATTCACTCACGCAGATCCTCTCTCATATGCTCACAGATACACACACAATTACACTTGCACCCTCTCACAGACTTATGCCCCTTTACACTCACACACATACACACACTCTCTCACAGACACTCATCACCCCAACTGCGCCTCCACCCTTATGCGCGCATGTATGTGCACGCATGTGCACACACACACACACACACACACACATAAGTTTGTGGGGTGAATTTGGGCTTGCAGAATTACATTTTATTTTGCTCAAAAACTGCATAAATCCATGTAAGATTCTGTAAATCCATTTTTTAGATTAGAATCAGTCTAACCATTGTGGTACAGATAGTCTCACACAGGGCAGCTCACACCTTCAATACATTATCTGGGCCGACATGACACCAATTGTTAAAGTTCACTTGAGAAAGTAACTTTCAAATATTTTGCGATTTACATATGAAATAGCTGAAACCAACATGTTCATTCCAACAGATGAGAGACTTAACAAACAATCCAGGTCTTTTTCAGTCTATAATTTCAGTTACATCACACTGTAAACATTTGCTATAAGTTCTGTGTCTTAAGATCTTAAAGTCCACAACCACCTGATGAAGGAGCAGTGCTCCGAAAGCTAGTGCTTCCAAATCAACCTGTTGGACTATAACCTGGTGTTGTGTGATTTTTAACCAATGTAACAATCACTTGTTAATTCTAGTCTATTTTGTGCCTATTGAGCAAGCCATCATCCATGCCAGTGTGTTACTGCCCATCCCAAGCACTTTAATATTGCTTACTAACCTCATGTGGGAGAATTAATCAAAGCCTTCCGAAAATCCAAGTACATCATGTCTATCTATTCGCCTTTATTAATTTACAGGGTTCAGTCCTAAATATTTACAATTTATATAAATGATTTGGTTGAAGAGATCACAGGCATGGTATGGCATGGTGGTAGTGGTTAGCACTGCTGCTTCAGAGTGCCAGGTACCTGAATTTGTTTCCAGCTTTGGGTGACTGTCTGTGTGGTGTTTGCAGAACCACCACCCCCCCCTCCAAAAGCCTGCCCCTCTGCATGGGTTTGCTCTGGGTGTTCCAGTTTCCTTGCACAGTCCACAGATGTGCAAGTTAGATGGATTGGTCATGTTGAATTGCTCCAAAGTGTCTAGGCTAGGTGGGTTAACCATGATAAATGCAAGGTTATGGGGATGGGGTGGTTCTGGGTAGGATGCTCTTCGGAGGGTCAGTGCAGACTTGATGGGCCAAATGGCCTCTTTTTGCACTCTTTTTCATTCTGTAATGGTAGCTTAATTTGATGATGACACAAAGAAACGTAGGAAAGTGAGTTGTGAAGACAACATAAGGGGTCTATAAAGACGTATAGATAGGCTAAAGTGAAGGGTCAAAGATCTGGCAAATGGAGTACAATGTGTGATATTGGCCATTTTGACAGAAAGAATAAAAATAAAGTAATTATTTAAATGGTGAGAGGTTGTGGAGTTCTGAGATGCAGAGAGATTTGGGTGCCCTATTTCATGAATCACAGAAGGTTAGAATGAAAGTATACCCAAGTAATCAAGAAAATTAACAAAATATTGTGGTTTATTGTTGGGAAAATTGAATGCAAGAGTAGGGACATTTTCCTTCAGTTACCTAGACCATTAGTGAGACAGCATCTGGAGTTCTGTGTTCAGGAAGTCAATGTTAGAAACTGTTCAGAGAATGTTTACAAGACTAATACATGGAATGAGCAGATTGTCTTATGAAGAAAACCTAGATAAGCTACATGTATCCTCTGATGTTTAGGAATATCAAAGATGATTTAATTGAAACATTTAACCTGATAAGGGAACTTGACCGGGTCGAGGTTGAAAGGATCTTTCCTGTTGTGGGAGAATCGAGAACTAATGGTCATAGTTTAAAAATAAAGGGTGCCCATTTAAAACAGAGAAGAGGATTGTGGGTCTTTGGAATTCTTTTTCTCAAAAGGCAGTGGTTGCCCAATCTTTAAATATTTTCAAGATTCTCGATTACTAAGGGAAGAAAGATTATTGAGGATATGCAAGAACATATAATTGAGGTTAAAATCAGATCAGCCATGACCTCATTGAATGGCTGAGCAGGGCTGAGTGGCCTACCTTTGTTTCTTGTTCTTACGTCCATAATTTTGTTAGCAGCATCTTCAAAAAACACCAAATTTGTCAAATATGATTTCCCATTCATAAATCAATGCTGACTGTGCCCAGTCAGATCATTACTGTCCAAGCATTCATTTATCACATCCTTTTAATGCAATGGGCTCTAGCTGATGGAGAGGAACCTCTAATTGACAGGATAGATGAAGTGAAAAGTCCCATCCCATGCCCTCTGGTTGTGTACATTTGGGTTTGGGTGGGAGGCCTTTCAGGTGAAACAAATAATTATTTATGGTCAGAATTGTGGCAATGGAAAAGCACAGCAGGTTAGGCAGCATCCGAGAAGCAGGAGAGTCGCTGTTTCAGGCATAAGCCCTGGTGAAACATCGATTTTCCTGCTGCTCAGATGCTTCCTGACCTGCTGTGCTTTTTCAGTCCCACACTCTGACTCTGACTCTCCCGCATCTGCAGTCCTCACTTTCTCCAAATAACTATCCATGACTTAGTGGAAAAACAAATCATCATGAATGACTACTCAATGGACTGGCAAACAATTGATCCTCTTGATAATAATGATGACATAATTCTTGATCCACTCAAACATTGAAATGACCTCATCATTTGCCCAAGCAGTGCTGCTGGGGACAGACAAGGAATTTTGAAAGAAATTCAATTCTGATTAAACCTCTCAGCAGTCAATTACAGAGAAGCTTTGGTACAGATTTGAAGGAAGGTAACATACATATAATAGTTTGTATTTTCATCATTGCTGGAGCAAGAATAGACCATATTTCTTCCAAAAGAAATGATTACAGTTTCTGCTAAGTTAATCTTTCACAAACCATCCTCTACATATGCACCACAGTCACTCCAGACATAATTACGCACAGACAGGCATGTGGTGGTGACAGAAAATAATTTAGTTATCAGTATTTCATTGGTTTCTTCCTTCTATTAGTTTTCTTTGAGAACAAGTTCAGAGGCTGCACTGACGCAAAGGATTGTGATGTAGAGCAACAATGCAAAAGCCTAGAACAATGCTATTGTTCCTCTGCATCGTTTCACATTATGTCAAACTAATTTTTAAAGGTACAAGCTATCTTGCCCATAGAGCTTTATTGGAGGGAATTAACTTTGTGCTGATGTTCTGCATTAAAGATAAGTGCAACTAGTACTTATAATTAATTGTTTGCCTTGCTGCTGGTTGCAGCATGAGGCAGTTTGTTTCTATTATTTCTTGGCTAATTCATGATTACAGCAAACTGTCAAGCCAACTCGCACAAAATGAAAATAGCTAGGCATCCAAATCAGAGAATCCAAATTTTATTAATTTAGTTCCAAAACAATTAAAAAAAAAATTCCTTGAAGCATTTCTTGAGGTCAGATGAACATTTTTTTTTATTCTCTGCCTTCTTGCCATTCACTTGGATATAATTGTCAGTATATCAACTTCTTCCATGAAAATTGCTATTCCTCATACCATAAGAAAATGGAGTAGAATTAGGCCATACATCCCATCACGTCTGCTCCACCATTTGATCACGGCTGATGTGTTTCTCACCCTTTTCTCCTGCCTTCTCCCTGTAACCCTTAGTCCCTTTACTAACATAAGAAATATTTAGGCCCAGGTTTTTGTTGAGTCAGAATTACTCTGAAACTATCAAAATATAGAAACATCGAAACATGAGAACAGGAGTAAGCCATTCAGTCCTTTGAGCCTGCTCCACATTCAGTAGGATCATGATTATTCATCCAACTGTATACCCTGTTCCCTCTTTTTCCCTTTATCCTTTACTCCCTTTAACCTTAAGAATGTTCACTAACTTCTCTTGTTCTGTGGCAAAGAATTCTACAGGCCTACTACTCTCTGGGTGAAGAAGTTTCTCCTCAGAGCAGTCCAAAATGACCTACCTCATACGTTTAAACTGTGACCCCGGTCATCTGAAGCATCCATTCTGCATTTATTGAGATTAGTCCAGTTAGAATTTTATAGGGTTCTTTGGAATCCTCCCTCTTTCTTCTAAAATCCAGTAAATATGATACTAACTGATTAACCATTTTCAGCTCCTTTATCAGTGACCTTCCCTCCATCTTAAGATCAGAAGGGGGATGTTCGCTGATGATTACACAATGTTCAGCACCATTTACCACTCCTCAGATATGAAGCAATCCATGTTCAAATACAACAAGATGTGAACAATATCCATGTCTAGGCTAATAAGTAGCACTTAACATTCATGCACACAAATACTAGGCAATGACCATGTCCAACAAGAGAGAATCTAACCTTCCACAATCAATTGCATTACCATCACTGAATTTTGCATAATCAACATTCTAGGGGTTACCATTGCCCAGAAACTGAACTGGAACTGCCATACAAATGCACTAGCTACTGGAGCAAGTCAGAGTCTAGGAATACTGCAGCAAAGAATTCAGCCCTTGACTACCCAAAGTCCAAAAGGCACAAGCCAGGAGTGTGATGGAATACTCCTCCCTTGCCTGGATGGGTGCAGCTCTAACAACACTCAAGTAGCTTGACACCATCCAGGCGAGAGCAGTTCACTTGATTGGCACTATATCCACAAATATTCAGTCTCTGCATCATGGATGCTCAGTCATCGCAGTGTGTATGATCTACAAGATGTGCTGCAGATATTCCCCAAAGATCCTTAGACAGCATTTTCCAAACCTCACAACCACTAACATTGAGAAAGACAAGGGCAGCAAAGAGATCTTGAACAATTGGGTCAATGGACTGAGGAATGGCAGATGGAATTTAATTTAAATAAATAAGAGGTATTTCATTTTGGTAAAACAAACAAGGACAGGCCTTGGGTAGTATTGCAGAACAGAGAGACCTAGGAGTTCAGGTTCATAATTCTTTGACATTTGTGTCACAGGTAGATAGGGTGGTTAAGAAGGCACTTAGTAGCCTTGCCTTCATTGCTCAGAGCATTGAGTATAGAAGTTAGGATGTCATATTGAGCTTGTACAGGACATTGTATGCACATTCTGGTGTACTGTGTGCAGTTCTGGTTGCCTTGTTACAGAAAGGATACTATTAAGCTGGAGAGGGTTCAGAAAAGATTGACCAGGAATTTGCCAGGAATGGAGGGCATAAAAATAGACTGGAAAGAGCCATGTTCCAACAGTCCACAGGTATCTTGGACGAGTACGCCACCACCATCATAGACTATCAGCAAGTGTGTGGAGGACCGCATCCCGAGGAAGTCAATCCAGGTGTTCCCCAACAGGAAAGCCTGGATGAATCAGAACATACAGAACCTGCTAAAAATCAAGCGTGAGGCCTTCAGATCAGAAGACCCACTCAAGTATAAGGAATCCAAATGTGACATTCGCAGAGCCATTAAGACAGCCAAGGACCAATACCAATCCAAACTAGAGACCCTGACAGACACCCGGCGACTATGGCAAGGACTGAATGACATCACAGGTTCTAAAAAGAGACAGTGCACGATAGCAGACAATGACACATCCCTTCCAGACCATCTCAATGCCTTCTATGCTCGTTTTGAGCAGAATTTCGGCGGAGAAGTAGCACCTATTCCAACAAGTCCTGATGAACCTATCTAAACAGTCACTACATCAGAGGTCAGATCAGTTTTCCTTCGTGTGAATCCAAGGAAAATGATGGGACCAGACGGAGTACCAGGCCGTGCACTCAGAACACGCGCAGGTCAACTGGCAGAGGTCTTCTCAAATATCTTCAACTTCTCCCTGCAGCAGGCCACTGTCCCTGCCTGTTTCAAGATGGCCAACATTCTCGCTGTGCTTAAGAAGGCTCATGCAACATGTCTCAATGACTACTGCCCAGTGACCCTAACTTTGGCGGTTATGAAGTGCTTTGAAAAGCTGATCATGGTATTAATCAAGTCCAGCCTCCCCACATCTCTTGACCCACTCCAATTTGCCTATCGGACCAACTGATCCATGTCAAATGCCAGATCAGTTACCCTTCACTCCACCCTACAACATCTTGACACCAAGACCAGCTACGTAAGAATCATACTCATTGACTACAGTTCAGCCTTCAACACTATTATCCCCTCGAGACTGATTACTAAACGTAGTGATCTTGGACTAAGCTCAACTCTCTGCAACTCGATCCTCAATTTCCTGACCCACAGGCCACAATCAGTGAAGAGTGGGAACAATATTTCATCCTCACAACACTCAACACTGAACCCCCCCTGGGGTGCTTACTCAGTCTGCTACTGTAATCACTGTATACCCATGACCACGTTGCCAAATACCAGACTAATGCCATTTACAAGTTCGTTGATGACACCACCATAGTCGATCAAATCTCAGATGGCGACGCAACAGACTACAGACGAGAGATGGAAGACCTTGAAAAATGGTGTACTGAGACCAACCTAGCTCTCAATGCCAGCAAAACCAAGGAAGTCATTATTGACGTTCGACGGGATGCTACTCATGCCCCCCTACACATTAGCAAAACAGAGGTGGAATGAGTGAAGACTTTCAAGCTCCTGGGAGTGGTCATCAACAACAAGCTTTCTTGGACCCTTCATGTGGATGCACTAGTTACAAAGGCCCAACAACGTCCCTTCTTTCTCAGGCAGCTGTGGAAATTTGGCATGACGGCGAATATCCTTGCCAACTTCTATGCGTGCACTATCGAGACCATTCTGTCTGGGTGTATTACTACCTGGTATGGCAACTGTACCATTCAAGATTGGAGACGGTTACAGAGAGTGGTGAACTCGGCCTGGACAATCACAAAGGCCCACCTCCTATCGATAGAATCCATCTACCAATCTACCAGGCCCGCTGTCAATGAAAGGTTGTCAGCATTCTCAAAGATCCATCCCACCCTGCTTTTCTACAACCTCTACCATCAGGGAGAAGGTACAGAAACCTGAATGCACGTATCAGCCAGTTTCATAACAGCTTCTACCCTACTGTTGTTAGAATACTGAATGGACTCACAAACTCTTAACATTTGCCTGTACCTGTGTCTTTGTTTTTACCACTGTTTACCTATTATTTACTGATCTATGCTATTTAACTCTGTGATCTGCTTGTATTACTCACAAGACAATGCTTTTTACTATGCCTCGGTACACATGACAATAAATTCAATTCAATTCAATTCAATTCAATTGCAGAAAGGGCAATACAAAGGGGAACACTTACTCACTCATGCAGTGATTGGAGTGATGTCAGCCAGGTGGACCTCATAGAATATGAGTTCCCTGACTGGGATGTTAAATGGTCCAATCAGGGAGTCCTGGCTGACAGATATAACAAGGCGTGTCAGAGGTTTTTTTCACTCTACGAGCCAGCTCTGAGCTAGCTGGGTCAATGTCATGTACTACGCACGTGTCAATAAAGGGATGGGATACTGGCCTTCCTGACGTTATTTCAACGAAAATTCATCGAGTGGGATATATAGCTTTTAATAAGATCTTCAAAAGTTCCTGCATGGGGCAAAACTTTTCAACTACAATTAAGACTTAAACTCAAGTCTCATTCCCCCCATCTTTGTCTACAGCTAAAGATAACAGTGGAAATCTGACAATGGATCATCAAACTCTTTCAAAATTCTTTGCACCATTGTGGGCAATTTAATTTTTTCATGGTCTTAGGGAAACATTTACAAATCAAAATATTGGCTCTTGTTACAAAAGTTTTCACAGACAGATCTGCTCAGAACACGTCTTGGAAATTCACACTGAAACTGACATTTCAAGAAAGATCTGCAAGCATTTTTGACAGATAATTGAAGAGAAGCTTCTGTTTGCATTTTCTATCTCTGACAATGTTAGCATCCAATGCCCACAGAAACAGTTATTGAAAAATCACCAAGTACTGAAGAATTTTCAAAATTGCAACAGTTCTTACAAGTGGCTGCATCCAAAACAATAATTAATCAACATCAATCTCAGATTAAAACTATATACCTCAAAACACATCCAAAAGAGTCTAAGATTTATATTCTTTTATCTTCCTTTCTGTTGGAAATTATTTGTGTATGTGTATACACGCATGTGTGTGTGCATGTGCGTGTTTGAGTGATTGCACAATTGCCGTATGCTTGACACTGTGTTTTATTTGAAACTATTTTCCTTAGTTTTAACAGTTAATAAACTTGCTCTTTCTTCAACTCAAGGAAACTTTGATGATGGACTCGTTATTGCTCACAGCAAAAATCGTTAACTAAATTATTCATTGGAGAGAAGTATAACCTCATGCAAAAATAACTTAAAGTTTTGTGTTGTGATCAAATGGCAAAGTTGAACAATTCATAGCCTGAAGAATTATAATCATTTGCTTTGGTGCCAGGGAGCTATATTAGCAGTAATGAATAATTAACACATTTTTTGAAGAAATTAATTCCAAATGACGAACCATCACTATCTGTCCTGGGTTTAGTTTGTACCTACTGCCCAAATAAAATAAATGGCAGACTGGTGAAACTCAGATTGCACCTTTTGGATACGCAAAATTAACCACATAATGGTCTGTTGCCTGAAGTTGCTGCACTACCTGTGCTAAACAATAGAGTGCCATTAACTTTAGTGTTAGTTTACCAGTAAATGTTTGCTCATCATTTTAAAAGACAGCCCGTTCTCATTAGCAGAAAAATTTCAAACACATTCTATTCATTCTTTTTAACATTGATGTTATAATCAATGAGGTTATAATGTATCTTCTAGCTTCCTTTGCTGGTATTGAGTGACCTTGGTTTCTAACCTAGCTGTTCACACTAATTTGTGTAAGTAGCTCTATGTAATGTCTTCCAGTACATGTACATGGAATGCCTTACATTCAAGTCTTGACCATTAATAGATTAAATTAGATTAGATTCCCTACAGTGTGGAAACAGGCCCTTTGGCCCAACCAGTCCACACCGACCCTCCGAAGAATAACCCACCCAGACCCCCATTTTCCTCTGACTAATGCACCTAACACTATGGGCAATTTAGCATGGCCAATTTCACCTAACCTGCACTTCTTTGGACTGTGGGAGGAAACCAGAGCACCCGGAGGAAACCCATGCTGACACGGGGAGAATGTGCAAACTCCACACAGACAGTCGCCCAAGGTTGGAATCAAACCTGGGACCCTGGCGCTGTGAGGCAGCAGTGCTAACCACTGAGCCACCGTGCCACCCCTAAGCAGCACAGTCTTACAAATACAATTTGGAAAACAACTATGTCTTACAAATTATGCAATCAGTTCCTTTTTAAACCTAGGAATTGTGCAAAGTAACATTATTTTACCATTTAAAAAAACATATCAGCTTCTGCAGTTTTTAAAATTAGAACAAATAATTTTGAAAATTCGATTCAGTGAAAATTCAAAATGGACAACTGACAATGCAAATGATTAAGCAGCAAGCACTTCAAGTTACCACCAATAGGTTCCTCTTGTCATTAATCATCAAAATCCCAGTGTTTAGATGGATTCAGATACAATTCATAAAATCTGAATTAATAAGACTTGGTTGTACGTCTCCAGGAAAATGAGTTCTTGACTGCATTCATGACACAAGCCTGTGTTGCTAGTAGGGAGAGCTGACTTATTAATTTTGTGCAGCAGGTTTCCTGAGTCCCTTATTAACCTGTGCTCCACATGGATACTATACAAGGAGGAAAGTCAATTAGTTGGGGCAAACAAAATCAGCACAGTTCTTAAAAGAACTGTGTTAATTCTTAAAAGGTGAATGCTTGTGAGAACTTGCAGGCCCAGAAAATATGCGAAAGATGAAACATAAGCAATGTTTTCCATTCAGTGACCAGGCTCTGGAGATCCTATTACTAGAGCTGTAAAGATAAATGTAGTCTCCTGGATGTGGTGAACCTGGGAGAAAATGCAGTCAAGGCTTTTTTGCGGGTCCAGAGACATATTAAAGGATAAAAGAAAACTCCTCAAAATGAATGTATGATCTTTTTTCAATCAATGCTTTGATCCCAGTGGAGATGGAGCATAATTGTTTTCACTTTGCACAGTAGTTTTGTGTATAACACCAGAGTGTGCAATTACGTGTAAAACACAGTTTCAGATGCTGTTTGTTTTAAATGCTCACCAGGAACAGCATGCATGGTCAAATTCTCAATTCTGCAAGAAAGTGGCACTTTGGTCTTCGAAGCAATGGTTGCAAATAATGGGGAGTACCCACTTATGCTATAAGGCCATATGAAAATTTGGGTGGGAAAGGCACCAAGTACAGTGGCTCACTGAACATCAGAGATGCCTTAAGATGAATAGAGTGGTGTAGATTTCAAAACAATGTAGAACTATAGTGCAATTACTTAGTAAGTATTCTCCACTCATTATGAGTAGTAGTTCTTGTATCTGATTTCAAATCATTTTTTCAGACCTTAATATGGAAATACATTGAAAATGGAGCACTTTTGTCTTTCTGTTGGTTCCTTGCAAGAAAGAAGAAAAGAGTTTTTCACACATCATAGCAGCTTTTGACAAACAATCCATTTTCTGAGCACCAGCATAGTTACTAGAGCCTTGGGGACTAGCTTGTGAGTTTATCTCAAGGATATCCACTTACTTAGACTTGGAGGCTTTCTCAAAGAGGCAGATAAAGCACATACATTTATCTCCTTTCATAACCAGTGTTCTGGAACAGTTTGCTTGTTGCCAGAGGCTATAGCTTGAGGGGTGCCGATTCATAATTAAACATGACTGACCCATAAGAGTGTCAGTTTTAGTTCCTGCCTTGTATATATCGGAAGGATTTACAGGCTGATAATCACACTGGTAGGCCAGGTTAAGAAAACACCTTCAATACCCATCAAGTCCTTTTGGATCAGAGATCATAGAATCCTTATGGAAACAGGCCAATTGCCCGACAAGTCCACACCAACCCTCCAAAGAGTATCTCACTCAGACCCATTCCCTTACCCTATTATTTTACATTTCACCTGACCTGCCTATACCTAACCTACACATCTCTGAACACTATGGGCAATTTAGTATGGCCAATTTACCTAACCCGCACATCTTTGGACCGTGGGAGGAAACCAGAGCAAACCCACGCAGACACAGGACAAACGTGCAAACTCCACACAGATAGTCACCTGAGGTTGGAATGGAATCCCAATCCCTGCAGCTATGAGGCAGCAGTGCTAACCACTGAGCCACCATGCTATCACCTCAACTTCTCTCAATGGCACTAAATACACAAGTGAGAAATGGTAAGTAGAGGCAAGAGAGAAAAGAAAGAAAGATCTGCACAAACTGTGAGCTTCCACTGTCACTTAGTTGTTTGAACAAAGTTTAGTCTCCTACCGATGGTGAACTCCAACTCATATCTGAGACTGTGTGAACTTCTGACAACACTGGAACCCTGTGGGACAGCCTGTTTTTGAAGCATGGCATACACAGAGAAAGTGGCATTTGTACAGTTCTTTTGAGGGGAGGACTCGCCAAAGCAATGCTGAAACTAATTCAGAATTGCATACTCTTGTAATCATTTTGACTGACTTCTTGGACACCCAGTCACGTAAATCTGTAGATTTAATTTTAAAATGCCTTAATTGGCAACTAAGTGGCATAACCTGGATGGTAGCAACATCATTATCGAATGTTGACCTTCCTGTCTGTTTCCAAAATTCAGCTATCGTGCAGTACAGCCTGTTTTATTTCTTTCAAGCAGAAACAAAAAAGTGAGAACTTCATACATGTATTGAAATATCTAACTTTTGGCTACACAATTCTAGGTTCTTACCTTCATGACCCTATCTAGAAGCTCAGTTATTTCTCTTTGCAAAGTATCTGCAGTTGTCTTCCTTGTATCATTCTTATTTTCACTTAACTATGGAAATGTGTCAAGAATTTGCAATATATGGACTACTAATCTTTAACCTCATGGGTTGATTTAATACCTGGGACTTCCATTTGAAAAAATAATCAACTCAAAATGAACCAGTCCTGTGTTTTAAAAAATGAATTTCACATTTGCTATTGTGTGAACTATTGGGAAAAAAAACCTAAGAACATAAAGCAGCTGCTGACTTGTTTACAGAAACTGCCAGAGCAAAAGGAAATCTATGAAAATCCATTGTATAAACACGGCATCTCCTGCCCCCACAATGGAACAGCAATTTGTTGCTACCATTGTCGTCATTGTGCACCCACACCATGCTAGAATGAGAGGTTAGTGCTGTGCAACACTGATGTCATTGTTGTGTATCCATTGTTGCTGGTTCCCACTCACCTCCCCCCTCTCACTCTCTCTCTCTCATATTTTGCCTCATGCTTTCTGTCCCATTATTCACTTCGTTTGCTGCCTCACTCACCCTTTCTTCCTTCGCTCACCACCTCCTGTTCTCCATTCTGTTCTCCATCCTGTTCTCCACTCCCCATCAGGTGCCAATAGTCACCTATCACATGACCATAACATTCTTTGTAAAAAGCTGCCATTATAATGTTGTCTGTTCATTAAAGATGGGAGTAACATCAAGAATCCCTGCTGGATGGTACATTGACAGCATCTGTCTTTCAACTGTTTCTATTCAAGCTCAAAATTGATCTCTATTTAGTGAAATACATCACAGAGACGGAGAATTTATAAGTAAAATAAACGTAAATTGTCATGGCACTCTCTGGAAAAGGATGGATTGCAATTTGAAAGAGACTATCTTCAGACGAACAAACAGCCTCAGCACCACTGGACCTTACAATTACCGAAGGAAAATCAGAAAGAAAATTCTTTTTACATATGAATTCTAACTTTGTTACCAGTCCACTCCCCTCCCCCCCACTTTGGTTTGGGTTTATTTTGCCTGCGTGTGTGTATGAATTTCATGGGATTCAGAATCGGTTTTACCTTCATAATAAGTTTTATACTTTACTTGAATGAGTTGACACTAAAACTGACTCCTTATTTTAGTTGGTGAAAGTGATTTGTTTGATTTATTTCATTATATTGCTTTTCACAGGGTCAGTACACAGTGAATTGAGATATCACACCTTTGTAACGATTCGGACTCTGTTATAAATAACATCAGAATGTAAAGAAAGGTTTTATTCATCAGTCCAGACTTAACTGTAACAGATGACTTTGGCAATCCCACTATCATGCACTGTCCTTCAAAATGAATAAAGGGTGAATCAGTACATCCTAAATATAATAGAGATAAAATAGGAAAAGATCCAATAGTCAATTCCATTTAATGTGTTGTTGGCTTAGTCTCTGATTCAGACAGCTTTTATTAATCCACAGCCCAACTGTCTTCATGATCTATACTGTTTGTGATATTGTTAAGATCTTGCCCCATTTTCCTCTCCAGCTCACATTCTAAAATCTCAAAACAACTTCAGCAGATTTTTAAAACCCAGTACAAATTTGTCTTGTTATTTGGCAGAGAAGTTGCAAGTATAGACAGGTGGATAAACTTTGCCAACAAACTGATGGACTGTGGCAGTCCTTTCTGGTGTAATACTGACCTGACGAAGCCAAACAAATTCAAGAAAAGTATGAGCTGAAATCAACCAAAGCAATTATGAAATCATGGAATTATGGAAAGACACAAAACAGAAGGAGGCCATTCAGCCCATGGTGCTTGTTCTGCTGCTTTGCAAGATCAAATCAATTTATTCTACTCTTGTTGCTCTATAGCTCTGCAATATGAAGCCCCTTAAGCATTATTTTCAAAAGTCCTTTTGATTCTGTTTCTATCACTCTTTCATGCAATGCAGTCTAGATCATATCAACTTGCACTTCTTTCTTCAAACAATCACACCTCACATCCTTTGCCAATCTGTGTCCTCTATTTACTGTTTTTCAGCCATTGGGAACGACAGTGAGACGACATATCTTATTGCCTTTCAACACCTTCATGATCCTGAACAGTTCAAAACCTTAACCTTCTCTGCTTTAATGAGAATGGTCTCTCTATTCTCTCCATATAATCTCTTCAGCACTGAGTACAGGGATAGATCACTTCCAAGGTGTAGGGCAAAGAATTCAAGCATGGTCTAACCAGTGTTTTATGAAGGTATGGCAAAACCTCCTTGCTCTTATACCTCATAGCTTTCTTTAAGAAATCCAGGATTCAATATAGCATTTTACCAGGCTCCTCAGCTTATCCTGACCCCTGCAAATATCCACCTAAATACCTCTGTCTTTTCAATTGTAAACATAGTACATGGCTTATGCCTGAAGTGTTAAACTACTGAGATGGATAGATTGTGTTACTTATCACTGTCGCCAGAATTACAAGTCTCAGTACAAACTGTTCACAGTTGATCCCAGCTTCCAGTAAGTTACTCCCTTTCCTCTTCCCAGCTGGGTTACTTCAGATCTTACAAAGGAATAGTTGGCAATTCATTGAAAATGGTTAGAAGGTTGGTCCATCAGCCAATAACCTTCATGAAACTTATTTTTCCAAAATTGTCATGATGAGTCATGGATAGGTACGGAGACAGCATAATATTTTGTTTGCATGGTGAGCTTTTCTAGCAACTACCAAAAGAACTGAATATAGTCGCATATTTTAAACCAATTCAAAGAAAGCTTGACAATGTCTTGCACTGGTCATTTCCACAGCAAAAAAGACAAATTTAATGGAATTAAGAGTTGGAATTAAGTGAGACCTATCATAGTTGTCCTGTTAATATTCTAATTATTTGCAAATCAAAACAATGTAACATTTCAGTGTACAAAGAAGGGCTAGTACTCCTTCAAGCTTTTAGTTTTTGAAACCACTGCGTGTGACCATGTTAACTGTCCCTTTACTTCTAAGATGAAAGGTAGTTGGGATCAGAGATAACTAATTAGACTTCAAAGAATCATAGGATCATGCAGTACAGAAAGGCCCTTTGGCCCATCAAATCTGCACAGCCATAAATATACTGTTATTTACACTAGTCCCACTTCCCCAAACCATGCTTATAGGCTTCAGTGTTATGATGCTTCAATTGCTCATCCAAGTACTTATTTTAAAATTCTGAGGTTTCTTGCCTCACCTACTCTCCCAGGTAGTGCATTCCACGCCTCTGATCACCCACTGGGTGAAATGGTTTTTCCTCAAATCCACTCGAAATCTTTCACTTTAAAATTTCTACACTGATACAAAGACGATGTGTTTCCCATTGCCAATTGGGAAGAGTTGAAGAAGTCATTCTGGTATAATGTTGCTGGGTTCCCTAAAGAGCCAACAAGGTCACAGAGACAAGGGAATTGGTTTTGTGTGATCTACAACCAATTGGGTGGTGGAGAAGGAAAAGATTGAGTTAGCAAGCCTTCCAGCTAAAGCAGAGAAAGTAATGACAGCATCATTCACGAAATGGGGTGGAAGTAACAGCTCTCACTTTGAAGATGTAATTCATGAGGAGTTAAATCAGCCTGGGAGATTTGTTTAGTTTGGAGCAAGAGGAAGATGTCTACAGTGGGATCCCTTTGTAAGATCTGAAGTAACCCAGCTGGGAAGAGGAAAGGGAGTAACTTACTGGAAGCTGGGATCAACTGTGAACAGTTTGTACTGAGACTTGTAATTCTGGCGACAGTGATAAGTAACACAATCTATCCATCTCAGTAGTTTAACATATGCATTGAGTAAACAATAAAATGGTATTTTGTCATAGAATCGTAGAAAGCGGGTGGCTCAGTGGTTAGCCCTGCTGCCTCACAGCGCCAGAGACCCGGGTTCAATTCCCGCCTCAGGCGACTGACTGTGTGGAGTTTGCACATTCTTCCCGTGTCTGCGTGGGTTTCCTCCGGGTGCTCCGGTTTCCTCCCACAGTCCAAAGATGTGCAGGTTAGGTGAATTGGCCATGCTAAATTGCCCGTAGTGTTAAGTGAAGGGGTAAATGTAGGGGATTGGGTCTGGGTGTGTTGCTCTTCGGAGGGTCGGTGTGGACTTGTTGGGCCAAAGGGCCTGTTTCCACACTGTAGGGAATCTAATCTAAAATGCAGAGCATAGAAGCAGACCCTTCAGTCCAACTTGTCCATGTCGACCAGATATTATAATCTAATCTAGTCCCATTTGCTAGTACATTGACCATTATCCCTCTAGACTATTCATAAACCCATTCAGATGGCTTTTAAATGCTATAATTGTACCAGCCTCCAAGACTTCCTCGGGCAGCTCATTCCGTACATGCACCACCCTCTGCGTGAAAAAGATGCCCCTTAGTTCCCTTTCATATCTTTCCCCTCTCACCCTAAACCTATGCCATTTAGTTTTGGATTCCCCCACCCCAGGGAAAAGACCTTGTCTATTTATCCTTTCCATGTCCCTCATGATCTTATAAACCTCTATAAAGTCACCCCTCAGCCTCTCATGCTCCAGGGAAAAAAATCTCAGCCTATTCAGCCTCTCTCTGTAGCTCAAGTCCTCTAACCCTGGCAACATCTTTGCAAATCTTTTCTGAACCCTTTCAACTTTTACAGCATCCTCCTGATAGGAAGGAGACCAGAATTGCATGCAATATTCCAAAGTGGCCTGACCAATGTCCTGCACAGCTACAGATGACCTTCCAACTCCTGTACTCAATGCTCTGACCAATAAAGGAAAGCATACCACTATCCTATCTACCTGCGGCTCTAGTCAATAGTGCTTTTTAGTCAACTGATGCATTAGAAGTTTTTAAGTTGTGAAACTTAGACAAGTACTCCCTTCAGTTAATAGCAGGACATTTACATTTCTCTCTCAAAGACGTCGGTCTCCGGGGAGATTGTAATACCTTCAGTATGATTCTTGAGTTTCAGAGATGGAAATAAAATACACAAAGGAATAATCCACTGTAAGTTGGTGCCAGGTGCTGGCTGCTGCAAGGACTAATCTCTGGCATAGACACTGCCAGAATAAATCAGAATACTCTCAGTTTTGACTCTCTTGTCTACCTCATTGCAAAGGTAACAGCATCAATGACAGGAAGCCAGCTCACTCTCTCAGATTGTCTATAATATATGCTGTATCTGGAACTGTAATAGTTTCCATTCTGTTCAAGAATATTAAAAACTCAGGACATGTGCAATATGGCAGCTGAGCTATTTCCGAAGAACTGGAAATCACCTCACATCCCATAGAGACTATTTAATAACTCTCCACACTTGTTATATTGCACAACATATCTGAAATTTTTATTCTGTTGGCATGAATTGAACACTGGATGTAAGTCTATTAAATTGTGCATTTATTGTCCATTCATTAAGATAAGTTCCTCATTTATGAGTTGAATGGTATATCTTATTCATAAATATAACAGAATGTTCCAGTGTTACACAGTTGTGATTTTCTGTGTACCAGTGTGGTGGCTGTCAGGAAGTTTCACATTCTTTCCCTGCGTCTGCAAGGCTTTCCTCCAGGTACTCCAGTTTTCTCCCACAGTACAAAGATGTGCAGGTTAGGTAGAGTGGCCATGCTAAATTGCCCACAGTTGAGAGTGTTGTGCTGGAAAAGCACAGCAGGTCAGGCAGCATCTGAGGAGCTGGAGAATCAACGTTTCGGGCAAAATCCCTTCATCAGGGCTTTTGCCTGAAATGTCAATTCTCCTGCTCCTCAGCTGCTGCCTGACCTGCTGTGCTTTTCCAGCATCACACTCCCGACTCTGATCTCCAGCATCTGTAGTCCTCACTTTCGTCTAAGTTGCCTATGGTGTCCAGAGCTGTGCTGACTAGGTGGGATTGGCCATGGTAAATGTAGGGTTATGAGGATAGGGTGGGGTGTGGGTCTGAGTGGGATGTTCTTCAGAAGGTCGGTGCAGCCTGATTGGACTGAATGGCCTATTCTACACTGTAGGGATTCTATGACTCTATGATAGCATGTGACTGTGTGGTGCAAAAACTAACATAATGTATATAACAGATTCATGCAGAATTCAAGAATGTCTCTCTTTGTTTTACTCTCTCTCACTATGTATACATTATGAATGGAGATAGAGTGGCAGTGATTTCAGGAATTCAAATCCAGCTCAGATGGACAGAATAAAGGCCTTCTTCTGATGTAAAATCCAATGCCTTAATGTTGCTAGTGCCAAGCTTCATGTTGACACTGTAGTGGGAGTTATACACAAAAGGCATTGCCTCCAGTGTGCTTCCAGCCAACAATTATAATGCTTAAGGCAAAATATTAAGAGACAAGCTTTCTGGGGTCTTCCTACTCACATTTATTTCTGGAACAACAGAACATGCTGCTCTTTTAAAGGTTTCTTGGTTTCAGACCACTGATGAATAAAATCACAATCCTGTATTAAAATCAAATCTACAGATTATATCAGCCATTACTTTACACTTTCTTACAGTGCAGCCATAGTGCAAAGCTCGTGATGTCACTTCAGGGATGGAGGGGTGATTTGGATGTTCACCATATTTGACAAATGCAATTCATAAAAAGATAGTAAGAGATAAAAAGCCAAGTTGAGTGGATGGAATTAGAATTCAGGTCAGTCCAGAACTTGTCGAATGCTTCAGGGGCTGAATAGCCTACTCCTGTTATCAAGTTTTATTTTATACATGTTTGCTTGTAGATGCAAGTTAATGGAGATCATGTTTATTTATTTGGAAATCCAAGTATGTCAGTACAAAGCTGTTAAAAGACTGATGTCTCCAGTAATAATTTCAGATACATTAATGAATCTAATTGGTACAGATCTTAAAACAGTGGATTCTCAAATTTGTACAGAATTGTTTATCCATATTTATAAATGTTTTCCTTTCCATTTAAAAAATGGTGCCTCAATTGGGAAATGGGAAAGGAGTATATCTAATCCTGCAAAAACTGGAATCCAAATGCCAGTGTTAAAAATAAACAATGACCTTGACCTGTTACCTATCCATCTCTGTTGGGTAGATTGGAGTAAATGCATCATAAATTAAATGCAGGCTGGGAGAAAAGCCAGCTGAATTCAATTGTATATGAATCAGCTCAAAGAAGAGATTAGAAAACACTTATAAAATGTGAACAGAACCCTTTTGGGAACTGTCGCTGTTGGCAGCTTTATTCTCCAGGGGATCCACATCTGGCTCTTGTGCAGACGCAGGGATGATTGTTTATATGAATGGAACTTCAAACAAAAGTATTACTCTTGAGCCTGGTGCATATTGGACCCTTGACACTGAAAAATGGGGCAATTAGATTCATGTGGGCTGACTCTGAGTTCCTGATGTAAACCATTGCATTGAAAGAATTGAAATGGCTGAATCCCCTGAAACGTTAGTCTGGGATGATACAGAGTAACATGAAGTTTACAGCACAGAAAAAGGCCATTTAAACCATTATGCCTATACTGCTGTTTATTCCTCATACAAACTTCAATTAATTTTATCAGCATAACTCTCCAGACCTTATACCTTGTGCATTCATATTGCACCTCTGTAAAATCATCTATGCCATTCTTCTCAACTATTCATTGTTGTAGCGAGTTCCACATTTGAACAAATGTCTGATTAAAGGTGTTTCTTCAAAATTCCTTAGAGGATTTATTCATGACAATCTTATATTTTTGAGCACTGTTTTTGGATTCTCCCACCAGTATAAATATCATCTCATCACATCCACTCTATTAAATACTTTGATCATTTAGAAGTGTCTAACGATTCACCACTTTTTATGAGATAAGATCTATGAACATAATTCAGTTTCATGCTTCTCTACTTTGAGAGGTTTTTATTTTTTGGCCACTTAAGTTAAATTCCAAGACTACCATCCTTTAGTAGTTTGCCTGTATGACTTTTAGTTGGGAGCTTATGAGAGGGATGTAAAGCAGAATAAAACAAGACATAGGTTAGAGTAGTGATTATAGATTTTATATGAACACACACACACACGCACACATACACACACACACACACACACACACACACCATTGGGAAACCAGATTAGTCAGATTTAGTAAGTCAAAGCCCTGGGTTATTTCTTGAAGCACTGCTAAACCTTTTATCAACTGCTGATCTAATCCATTGATACTTTTTAAAGAAAATAAAGCCAGCTACTAATGTACTTTCTCAGTACCAAATGATCATAACATCTGTCGACTGACACTTACTTCACCACCTGTCTGTTCTGTCTGTGTACAACTGTGTGACATCTCTTTCAGCAGCACACTGCTACCTGTGCTGATTGACATCAGCTTCGTGGAGCTGAGGGGAAGAGTATGATGAATTACAACAATCTTCTTCATTTACCATTAAGTCTCTAAGTGCACTAAGAAGGAACCTACACCCAGAATATTGATCCCTTTTGTCTTTTCAGGTGCTGATGGCTTTGCTGTGTACTTCTGGCACTTTCTGTTTTATTTCATATTTCCAGCATTTGTTAACCTGGTTTTAGTTTCATTATGTGCTAAGGGCTTTCGTTTCTGCTCTTTAGGTTAGGTTCAGTACATTCAATTCAGAGTTTAGGGGGATAAATTGGACAGCTCCTGAAAATAGGCTTAAAGACAAAATTTAACTCAACGCAATGTAGGCATCATGCCAATATTGTGTTACCCACTCAATATCATGATTCTAGTGTGCAGCCAACATTTGAGTATTGTTGAGCGGCTGAGAAATATGAGAGACTATCAGAAAGTAAAACTATTCTGCACTAGTCATACTTAGCCTACAGCTCTTAAAGGTGGGTGCATCGTGGCTTATGAAAGGGAGTGGAAATCCTCATATGTATCATATTGTTGTGGATAAGGACAGAATAAAGTGGGCCCTAAGGATTCTCAGATGCTGCACCAGAAGCCTTGCCGGTGGAGGCTGAAAGAAGAGGAGTGTTGTGTTTTCAGGGGACCATAAGTTACCTGCAGAAAATGCTAAGATGGGAATGATTGAAGTGAAATCAAGTTCTGAATTGCTGGATGCAGTGCCACAAAATATTCAATGACCTCTCACAAAAAGATAATGAATTGATCTTCAGATGCCATGTCCTTACCAACTGCACTCCCCATCTCAGGCCCCACTAAATATGTGGTATTCACACGAATCTATCAGTCACAATACTGACCGAGCATTCATCACTCTGACACACTTAGCCCTGCCATAAATGTTATCCCCAAGGTTAGTAGCTTCCACAACATGGCATCATTGAAGGAGATTGCAACATAGTCACTGGCACATTAGTTTGTGCATCCACAATGGTAACCAGAGTTAATACCTGTATCCTATCCCCATTGAGAAGGCAGTGTTCACCGTCACTGAAGCTGTAGCCATCAGCAGAGCTGAAACCTTAGAAGGTGATGGCATCCTAATTTCTTATCCTCATTCCCATATTCTAATCCCTTTTGTCACAATGGCCTGAATCATAATGGAGTTGCATAGTCCCTGCGATTCCATTCTGGCGCTAAGAATTTAGGGGAGGAGGAAACATGGGAATCCAATGACAAGATAAAGTGTTTCAAGGAGAAACTAATGTTCCTTTCTGCAAAGCCAATCACATTGGCTAGCAACGTGGTAGACTTAGCAGCATCATCCAGGAGTGATGGCCTATGCTGGGACGACTGGCAGTCTGCAAAGCTGGGGAGCTAAGGCAGACAGCTAATACCCCTCTGCATTTCTCCTTGCAGGTATCCAACAACTGCTACCTGGCATGGAGTGATGGGGAAAAGAAGAAGATACTGATGATGAAGTGGTGCCATTAATCTATTGACAATCTTAGCCTAGAGTTCAGATACTGAAATACTTCATAAATTAGGGGCTATTACAGATGTGGGGATTAGATTATTGAGAGACCAGGAATGGGTGAACTTGTTGGAGGGGATGGGGGACAGGGCTGAAGAGATTCTAGTTCACTGGAGAGTAAAGTTACATATATGTTCTACAGAAGATTCTGATGGGCACTTTGACAGGATGATGAAAGCCTGTGAGCGATGTTAAGGAGATGGGGCAGAATGCTGGGGGTGTCTTAAGGTACCCTGACTTGTTTTCAATTTTATGGCAGGCAGGGGGAATCTAGCCTTGCCTGACCCACTGACCCTCACACCCATTAAGGTCCAAAAATGACAATAATTGGTAACTTCCAGACCGTCTCCTACAGGGTCACAATCTATCAGTTGGTGGGAGGAGCTCAGGGGTTCGGAGGAAGACCTGAAGCAAGAAGTGGGTTGGGGCATAAGGGTGGGGTGGATGTCTCCATCATAAGGCTTCTTTCCAACTCAGGCATCCCTGTGTCTTACTTTCAGAAGTCTGTCCCTGCCTTTCCAATAGGTCGTACCTTCTCTCCTAGCTCTGTCAGTATGACCACAGGCTCAGTTCCAACTCATAATTCAGGGGCAGGTCTGCTGTCTTTATGTAAAATTCCACTCCGAAATCTCAATTGCTTTGTCAATGTGCTCAATAAAATGTGACGAAACAAACAAGTAATAGCTAATACAGCTATTTGCAGTAGGAAGTCTATTATCTAACTCATTACAAAATGTAATGGCTAATCTTTGCAAATAACTTTCAAGTATACACAGTAATTCGTTTTTAATTTCGTATCACTGTGGGAGCCCTTAGTAATTTAAACTGCTTCTCAATTTTTCTTTTCTTTCAAGAATATCAATTTGACAAGTTCCTACTTTCAGGACTCTCTAAGTCGATCATTTCCTTTTCTTAGATTCTCTGAATGTTACTGTTCCAATTGCAACTGTCCTTTTCATTCCAGGTCCAGAAAAGCATTGCTAGATGTTGAATATTTCACCATTGAAAGTTAAAAGCTAACTTCAAGTCACCTGCTGTCGTGTTTAAGCTCATATAGCTTCTTTCTCAGTTTGTAAATGGAGTTACAACAGGAGCCGAACTGAAGTTGTTTGCATTTCAAGTTGTACATGACTGATTTTGAAGAAATAGTACTGCTGGATAAAAACACTTCATTTTTGTCACAATTCAGTTGTTGCTCCTGGCTCCTTTGACACTGAAAATTTTGATTAAGGATACATGATTACATAATGCTGCAAAAAAAATGGAAAAAAGAACGAGTGTTAACAAGCCATCATTCAGGATTTCAAGATATCACAAAGTGCTTTACAACCATTGAAACACTGACATAACCTCAGCAGGAAATCCATACACTTTATTGAAATCAAATATGTAAATAGACCATTCTTCTAATAGTTGACATGAAAGATTCCTAGGAGAACCCTATATATATATTAGAAATCCTCTGTCAAACATGTGGAAGAAGCTCCCTGCTTTGTTACATAATTAAACATATAAAGTTGAATGTCAATATTTATTTAGATGGTTAATGGCTGTTAACGTTGATGCTTTTCAGCTAACTTTCATGAGCATGGGAAAATAGGCATGAGAAAAGACCATTTAACTATTAATTACTTACAATCCTCTCTAGTTTATTTTGTTGCTTACTTAATTTTATCTCCCAAGGAAATGTTTCAAGTTATACATTCCCTGTTTTGTGTATCAGTCAAGTCAAACTGTCCTGCTGCCTGTGGATCCATGCAGCAGCAAGAGTGAGGAGAAGGGGGTAGCTGGCAGCACTCTTGGTTGTGATACAGACAATCTGAAAGAGACTCGGCCTGTCCTTGAAAGTTGCCAAAGCAAAGCTCACATCCACATAGCTCCTTGAAAGTCACGTTACAGGTAGACAGAATGGTGAATAAGGCGTTTGGCATGCTCGTCTTCATCGGTCAGGACATTGAGTGTGGGAGTTTGGGATGTCATGTTATGACTGTACAAGACATTGGTAAAGCCACATTTGGAGTACCATGTACAACTCTCATCACCCTGCTATAGGAAGAATGTTATTCAACTGGAAAGGATGTAAAATAGAGTTATAAGGATGTTACCAAGACTAGAGAGTTTGAGTTATAAAGAGACGCTTGGTAGGCTGGGACTTCTTTCCCTGGAGCATAGGAGGCTAAGGGGTAATCTTATGCAGGTTTATAAAATCATGAGGGGCATAGATAAGGTGAAACTCCAAAGTCTTTTCCCCACAGTAGGGAAGTCCAAAAGTAGAGGGCATAGGTTTAAGGTGAGAGGGGAGAGATTTTAAAGGGAAAGAAAAGATTTAAAAGGGACCTGAGGGGCAACTTTTTCACACAGATGTTTATAGTATGTATACGGAACATGCTGTCAGAGGAAATAGTAGAGGTGAGTACAATTACAATATTTAAAAGACACATGGACAAGTACTTGTTAGAAAAGGTTTTGAAGGATATGGGACAGATGCAGGCAAATGGGGATAGTTCAGTTTAGGAAACCTGATCAGCATGGATGAGTTGGATGAAAGGGTTTGTTTCCAAGGTTGTGTAACTCTGTGACTCTATGACTCAGCAACCTGGACTTGGTCAGTCAGATATTACACTTCCCAAATGTGCTGGAGGTGACATTCCCGAGTACGTTGAGAACTTCCCACATCTTGGCAGCCATTTCTTTATTAGATTACTTACAGTGTGGAAACAGGCCCTTCGGCCCAACAAGTCCACGCCGACCTTCCGAACAGCAACCCACCCAGACCCATTCCCCTACACCTAACACTACGGGCAATTTAGCATGGCCAATTCACCTAACCTGCACATCGTTTGGACTGTGGGAGGAAACCGGAGCACCCGGAGGAAACCCACGCAGACACGGGGAGAATGTGCAATCTCCACACAGAGTCGTCCAAGGTGGGAATTGAACTTGGGTCTTTGGTGCTGTGAGGCAGCAGTGCTAACCACTGTGCCACCATGCCGCCCACCATTCTGATTGAGGCTACCATCATTGAAGAGGTCTAATGCAGGATCAATGATACTATAGCTCAGCCTTCAACAAACCACAAAAATGAGTGTTTCACAGCAAAGACTAATGTGAGTCAACAAAGGTTCTAGTGAACAGAGCAGTTGTCATCACCCATCTCCTTTCCTGCTGTGAGACTTGAACTGCATACCAATGATGCATAAGAGTATGAGAGAAACTCTACCTATGATATCTGCCTTGCATTCTTCAGTTTCAGTGGGTAACGGTCAAATAAATGCTGGTATCCTTTAGTTGCCACTAGCATTTGGGAAAATATATCTTGCAAACTTAACCAAGACAAAATGCAAACTGTGTCTGGATGGCTGCAAAACAGCTCCACAAGAAAGTCTAGTTTTCTCAACTCTCCAAAAGCCAGTATTCTAGGAGAGGACAAAGAAAATTCTGCAAAGGCACTCTGAAGCTCTTTCTGAAGCACAGCAGCATTGGCAAGGAATGACTGGAAGGGATTTGTTGTGAGTCATTTAACATGAAGACTTGTCCATCAAGCTACATCATGCTTTCAGTCCAAATGCTTTGATGCTGCAGCAGAATGGCAAGATTGAACCAACATCTTTGTATCTTTGCTAGCCACTGGAAAGGTCCCAGAGGACTGGTGAATAGCTAATGTTGTTCCTCATAGAATCCCGACAGTATGGAAGCAAGCCATTCAGCATTTGAGTCCACACCAACTCTCCAAGAGCTTCCCACCCAGATCAAATCCATCCCAGTTGCCCTGCATTTCCCATGGCTAACCCACTGAACATTCCTTAACACTATGAGCAATTTAGCACGGCCAATCCATCTAACCTGCACGTCTTTGAACTGTGGGAGGAAACCGGAGCCCAGGAACAAATCGATGAAGACACGAGGAGAATGTGCAAACTCCACACAGCCAGTCGCCCAAAGGTGGAATCAAACCCAGGGTCCCTGGTGCTGTGAGATGGCAGTGCTAACAACTGAGCCACTGTGCCTCTCCAAGAAGGGAAATAGGGATAATCCAGGAAACTATGGACCGGTGAGTCTGACATCAGTGGTTGGGAAGCTACTGGGGAGAATTTTTAGGGATAGGATTTACTCACATTAAGCAAAACAGGGCCTAATTAGGGACAGTCAACACAGGTTTGTGCAGGGCAGGTCATGTCTTCCTAATTTGATTGAAATTTTCAAAGAGTTGACAACGGTGATTGATGAGGGTAGAGCAGTGGATGGTAAAAACTATGATTGCAGATGCTGGAAACCAGATTCTGGATTAGTGGTGCTGGAAAAGCACAGCAGTTCAGGCAGCATCCAAGGAGCAGTAACACCGACGTTTCCGTCAAAAGCCCTTCATCAGGAATACAGGCAGAGTGTCTGAAGGGTAGAGAGATAAATGAGAGGGGGGTGGGGGTGGGGAGAAAGTGGCATAGAGTACAATAGGTGAGTGGGGGAGGGGATGAAGGTGATAGGTCAGGGACGAGGGTGGAGTGGCTAAGTGGAAAAGAAGATAGGCAGGACAAGTCAAGGGGACAGTGCTGAGCTGGAAGTTTGGAACTGGGGTGAGGTGGAGGAAGGGGAAATGAGGAAACTGTTGAAGTCCACATTGATGCCCTGGGGTTGAAGTGTTCCGAGGCGGAAGATGAGGCGTTCTTCCTCCAGGCATCAGGTGGTGAGGGAGCGGCGGTGAAGGAGACCCAGAACCTCCATGTCCTCGGCAGAGTGGGAGGGGAAGTTGAAATGTTGGGCCACAGGGCGGTGTGGTTGATTGGTGCGGGTGTCCCAGAGATGTTCCATAAAGCCCTCTGCTAGGAGGCGTCCAGTCTCCCCAATGTAGAGAAGACCACATCGGGAGCAACGGATACAATAAATGATATTGATGGATGTGCAGGTAAAACTTTGATGGATGTGGAAGGCTCCTTTAGGGCCTTGGATGGAGGTGAGGGAGGACATGTGGGCGCAGGTTTTACAGTTCCTGCGATGGCAGGGGAAGGTGCTAGGATGGGAGGGTGTAGACCTGACCAGGTAGTCACAGAGGGAACGGTCTTTGCGGAAGGCGGAAAGGGGTGGGGAGAGAAATATATTCCTGGTGGTGGGGTCTGTTTGGAGGTGGCGGAAATGTCGGCGAATGATTTGGTTTATGCGAAGGTTGGTAGGGTGGAAGGTGAGCACAAGGGGCGTTCTGTCCTTGTTACGGTTGGAGGGGTGGGGTCTGAGGGTGGAGGTGCGGGATGTGGACGAGATGCGTTGGAGGGCTACTTTAACCACGTGGGAAGGGAAATTGTGGTCTCTAAAGAAGGAGGTCATCTGGTGTGTTCTGTGGTGGAACTGGTCCTCCTGGGAACAGATACGGCGGAGGCGGAGGAATTGGGAATACGGGATGGCATTTTTGCAGGAGGTAGGGTGGGAAGAGGTGTAATCCAGGTAGCTGTGGGAGTCGGTGGGTTTGTAAAAAATGTCGGTGTCAAGTCGGTCGTCATTAATGGAGATGGAGAGGTCCAGGAAGGGGAGGGAGGTGTCAGAAGTGCTCCAGGTAAATTTAAGGTCAGGATAGAATAGTCCATCTTCCATAATTACACCGGCACCACTCCCCACCTCTTCCTCCGCTACATTGATGGTAGTCTCCTCCAGAAGATTAAGATGTACAGGATCCATGGTGACTTGGCCACGTGGAATCTGAATTGGCTTGCCTATATAAGGCAGATGGTAGTGGTGTTAGGCTGTTTTCCAGGCTGGAGATCCGTGACTAGTGATGTTCCACAGGGATCTGTACTGGGACCTGTACAGATCCAGCCTATTCAGCTTCCCCCTGTAGCTCAAATCCTGCAACCCTGGCCAAAGGACCGTTCGTGTGCTGTACCGCTCTATGTTCTAGGTTCTATATTCTATGAAAAGCAAGTAAATCATGTCCACTGGATCCTACTATCTGTGGGATGTCTTACCCCTTGTACCCAAAGATTTACTGGTTGAGAATTGAAATTCTGTCACATGAAAATTTATAGCAAAAAATCGTGTGCGAGTGGTGTCACCCTCGAATCAAAGGACAGTTGGCACTGCAGACTTTAGTCAGCCTGTTGGTTGCCTTAATACACACTTACAGACCTTAACATTGTGCCAGGTTTCATACACTGTGGCAAATGCTTTTGGTTCATCAACTTTATTTCTAATTCTTCAAACATTTATGAACAAGACATGCTAGATTTCCCTTTTCATCCTTCAAAAGCTTCTGCTCTCTATCATCAAAGGTGTTTTCTAAGCTTTGGCAAGTCAAGGCATTTTAGCCTTGACTTTGTCATTTCCCTAACTTTATCCTTGTACATTCTGTGTGTACAGGATTATCTTTGCAAATATTATTCCTGTGCACATTAAAAATGAAATTTGACCAAAGCTCCATTGACACTGTTTTGATAGTGAGTTCCAAACCTTCTGTTAATTTGCTTCTTCTAATTTCAATGCTACCTTTAATTGATTAACTTTTACTTTTACTTACAAAACAGATCTATGCCATAGAGTTCAGCTTTGATAAATCAGCAAAGCTTTTTTGTTAGGAGCATCATTACAACCAAAGCCTGTCAAATACGATAAAATGATCACAGTCAGTGTATGCATTAAATTGAATTGAATTGAATTGAATTTATTGTCATGTGTACTGAGGCACAGTGAAAAGCTTTGTCTTGCGAGCAATACAGGCAGATCACATGGTTAAATAGCATAGATAGTAAATAATAGGTGAACAGCGGCAAAAACAAAAACACAGGTACAGGTGAATGTTAAGAGTTTGTGAGTCCATTCAGTATTCTAACAACAGTAGGGTAGAAACTGTTTCAAAACCGGCTGGTGCATGTGTTCAGGCTTCTGTACCTTCTCCCCAATGGTAGAGGGTGTAGAAAAACATTGCCAGTGTGGGATGGATCTTTAAGAACGCTAGCGGCCTTTCCTTGACAGCGGACCTGGTAGGTGGATTCTATTGATGGGAGGTTGGCCTTTGTGACTGTCTGGGCTGAGTTCACCACTCTCTGTAACCGTCTCCAATCTTGAATGGTACAGTTGCCATACCAGGTAGTGATATATCCCAACAGAATGCTTTCAATGGTGCACCTATAAAAGTTAGCAAGGATATTCACCATCATGCCAAATTTCCTCAGCTGCCTGAGGAAGTAGAGATGTTGTTGGGCCTTTGTAACCAGTGCGTCCACATGAAGAATCCAAGAAAGTTTGTTGTGGATGACAGGTGTGCTGAATGAGTTGTTTACCTTTCAAATGTTTTAGTTATTATTCCCTCATTAAACATGGGTACAGTAGAATCATAGTTATATTCCTGAACTAGTAGTCCAGAAAATGGGAGATGAAACCCAACCGTGGCAGCTTGAAGATGGTATCAGTTGAAGAAAAATGACCATGAAGCTGTCTAACTCACTACTCATTAATGTCTTTTAAGGAATGAAGCCCCTCTTATACCCTAATCTGCTTTGGCTGATGTGGCAATGCAGTCCATAAAAAATGTGGATGACTTTGAACTGTCTTCTGCAGTGGCCAGGCAAACCATATTCTTGCTAAAGAATGCCATCATGCCAGTGATGCCCTATCCTGTTAATGAGGTCAGAGGTCACACAACACCAGGTTGTAGTCCAAAAGGTTTATTTGAAATCACAAGCTTCGGAGCGCTGCTCCTTCATCAGATGAAGTGTGACTATAACTTGTGTGACTTCAGACCTTGTTCACCCCACTCCAATGCTAGCACCTCCACTTCATGTTAATGAGGGAAATAACTTATGTTAAAAAGCATAAATTGTGAATAACTCATTTAAGTAATAATGGCAAAAATAAGGGGAGAAGGTGATGTACTGTCACTAGATTAATAATCTGGGGACCTAGGCTAATGCTCTGGGGATGCAGATTCAAATCCCATCACTGTCACTGATTTATTTTTAAATTTAGTTAATAAATTTGGAATATAAAACTGTTTCAGTTATGAAAGAAACACTATTGTTGATTAATGTACAAATCCATCTAATTCATACCATGTCCATTAGAGAAGGAAATCTGCTATACTTTTCTACATGTGACTCCAGACCCACAACAATGTGATGGCTCTTAGCTGCTCTCTGAAATGGCCCAGCAAGTAAATCAGATCATGGACAATTTGGAATGAAAAGCAGATGCTGGCCAGTGATGCCTACATCCCACACAGAAATATACTTGAAGAAAGAGAAAAGTAGTGAGCTATGTTTTTAAATCACCAATATCGAGTTGGCATATTTAAAATGATTGGTTTCTCCATTTCTTTCTGTTGGAATAGAGAGAGCCCAATTATGGAAAATGCTGATCATGAATTTGTATGATAATCAGTGGGCGCCTGCAGTATAATACTGTTCCCAAAGGCATTGAATTTTGTTGTGTACCTTGTTCTACCATCTGTCCATTAACAATGAGACTCTGATCATGTAACCATGTCTTGGCATTATTGTACATAAACAGCAAGAGCAGTGTAATGTGAGCTTGTATGAACCGATTGTTCTATAACCTGTTAGCACTGCATGCTCTGCATAATTACTGGACTGCTGTGGATTTTGAGCATCTGATTTAAAAGATAGATTCAGTAACTGTATATCCTTGACCAAGATTGAAATAAAGTACATAGCCTAATCAATGTGGTCTGTTGGACACTATTAGTAGTATTTGTCAACTCATTATTCTTGAGGTGAAGTGTGGTTGGGGTGTTGTGTTTCTGAGTGGGAGGACATGATTTACATCGAATGGAACAAGTATTTCAACACCCTTGCACTAAAGGAGGTCTTACAGGAAACCAATTAAAAATGGCACAGAAGCCTTATTGAGAAAAGTGAGTCATTCGATCAGCTAATCTAATGCTATCTCTGTACAATGTGACTTTGGTACCACGATGCAGAGAATTGGCGAAAACAGTTTCACTAATTAACAAGACAACTTTGGGCCACTATTAGTCCTCCCTTCACAAAATGAGAGGAAGAAAAGACTGCTGAAATTGGCAGTCAAGCATCATCCAGTCAGGTAACAAAGAATCTGTTCCTTTTCAAACTGGAATATATAAGGCAGGACATAATGAAATAAATGGAATGAGCAGCCAGTGGTGGGGGAGTAACCAATACTGGTAGAGCTGGGGAGGGGGCAGTTGAAGACGGAAACAAAAATGGCAGGAGAAACTCAGCAGGCCTGGCAGTACCTGAGTTGACATCAGAGTTGGGAAAGGCGCATGGTTAAACACATTAACTCAGATACTGCCAGACCTGCTGAGTTTCTCCTGCTATTTTTGTTTCGGTCTTCAACTGCCCCCTCCTCAACTTTCCCAGCATTGATTACTCCCCCACCATTGGTTGCTCATTCCATTCATTTCATTATGTCCTGCCTCATACTTCCAGTTTGAAAAGGAACAGGATCTTTGTTACCTGATTGGATGATGCTTGACTGCCAATTTCAGCAGACTTTCCTTCCCCCATGACCACTACTTTGATAATGACATTTTTCAAAGAAAATAATCTAAAAAAAAAGCTTTTTACTGCTGCACTGGTTTTCTCCATGGTTGCTCACTGCGGTGTCCAGGAGATTGATTAATCTTCAATTTGGGGAGACTTTAGGTCAGTCCTGTAGAATTGGCACCCTCCTCTACTAACCGACTATTGGATATCCATCAAATCTTACAGCAAGTCAGTAATTTTTATAACTGTGCACAAGAAATAAGATCACCTTTATCAAGAGTTATGTCAAATGAACACAAGAGCTTGAAGAACTTGTGCCTATGGGAATGGAGCTACCTTACATATAAAAGTACATCATATGTGTTTCCAACAGTTGAAAACTCCATAATCTTATGGAGATGTTAATGCAGTTTTTAAAATTACCATCACTGCAGCTGAATTAAGCATGTAGCTTAAAAGCTGTTTTATTCCACATTCTTTATACGTTTAAAAGACCATTTTATAATTGGGCATTTAAAAGGGTTAAAATTAAAGGGAACTTACGGCATGGAACCTGTCATTTGTTTAGTTTTTAGTCAAAATGGCCTCACTGATATTTACTGAACAAATGGCATACGTATGAAGTTAATGCAGTTCAATTGAAAACCTTCTGATTTCTTGTTTTACATGCACATTTGATAAAATAAAACAATATACTTGATGATCAATGCAGAATTCCACTTCCCAGTTCAGGATATTGTTGCCACAGGAAAGCATTGCTACTGTGCACTTATTCTGATAGAGATTGACAGCTGTTCACTGTCACTGCTGCAGGTGCTAAACAGCTGCTAACTCCAGCACTGGCTTCAGTCAGTTTCACTGACCCCCAAGCTGGAAGTATTTCTGTTACATGGGAAGCACATTGATCTCTGTTCCTTGAGGTTGCCTGGATACGGAGGGGAAGTTACCGTGTGCTTTGCTGTGCACTAATCTGTCAGAATCCTTGGTGCGTTGCCACTGAGAGGTCAGAGATGCAATTCTGGACATACTGTTATATCTGATTGCACGGCATTGTCCACCATATTTCCCTGCACGTTTCCAGTTCACCCTTGTAGAATGTTGACTCCAACCTGAAAAGATTTCATGAAGGTCTTTTACCCACCCTTGGATCTAAGAATGATACAGCATAATAGGAGGCCATTCAAACTTTCAAGCCTGGGTCAGCTGTTTGGTTGCATTCCTGTAGTGATTGGAAGCAGGGCCATGTGAATCTCATTGACCATGAGATCCTTGATTGGGGTTGTTAACCTGGGCCAATCAGGGAGCCCTGGCTGACAGATATAAACAGGAGATTCAGAAGCTCTCTTCAGTCTAGGGGCTGGCTTTGAGCTGGCTGGTCAGAGCAATATACTGGGCACATGTAAATAGAGGACAACCTAATGATGGGATACCAGTCTTTGTGCCAAAGCTACTTGAAAGGCTGGGGAAGAGATAAGCACTCAGAAAATCCTTCAGCAGTATGCATTTGCAAGTACGAGGGCACAGTCAATGCCATTAAGGAACCCTGTGGGTGAGAACACAACACAGCAAGTTTCATGGAGCATCGCAGATACAAAGAGAGAGACAATAGAGGCTCAAATATTTCAACACAGATGAAAGAGTCTGCAGGGGCCACAGCTTCTGGGGTGCAGAAAGTACTCTTCTTCCAAGTGAACGTGACAGGTCCACTGCAGGATTTTATCTCCCCGATTTCATAAGCCCACAGGATGAATTCGAATGTGCAGATAATATGGTAAATAACAAGAAGGTCTGTTTTAAATTTGATACAAGGCAGATGTTTCGGTTCTTCCAGAAGCTACACCACAGTTCAGAAAAGAGTTCTTAGACTCAATTCAACATTAGCACCGGAGGTATAAAAATCAGAGCTGAAGGTCTGACGTGTTCGGCACTTGGCTACAATGGCAAAGAGATCACATGCATCCAGTATGTCACTCCTGACCTCTATGTTTTTTAATTAAGTGGAGCTCCATATGCAGCTTTAAATATTGTTCAATTAGAGATGCCAGAGCTGGTGAAGTTGAGTCAGTGTGCCAGGACTCACTCTTCAAAGCTGACTGTCCAGCCCGAGGCTGACAGTAAGGTTATGCAGGCCTCCAAATTTTTTTTTTTGAAAGAGGATCTATAAATAGTGTGAGACGAGGGTGAAAGTGAGATGTGACCAGCCACCAGAGGGCATTCAGGACCTTGCTTTGTTCTTTCAGGATCCAGTAACAGAGACCAAGTTGTCAATTTAGTTGAGGATGTGACATGTGACATGTACTCTAGAAATTGGTGTCATGGTTTCAGAAAGCCTGGCTGTTTCCTTTCAGAGGGATAATCATCCATCTCTTGAGGAAGAGAATGGAGAGGTAACTATGCAACAGCAGTAGTCTCAACCACAGCTAGATGTAAAAATTCCTCCCTGTGTAGGATGCCAGGCTGCTACAGGGAAACAGGAACAAAAGCATAAAGCTAGTTCAACCACAAAGAGGAAGTGGGTGATGCTTCAGATAATTCTGTAGCTATTAAAGTGCCCACAATATCAGTGATGCCTCAGATTACAGGGTTAGAAAGAGATCTTCAATCATGCAGGAAAATAATCTCAC
Source organism: Chiloscyllium punctatum (assembly GCF_047496795.1). Lineage (NCBI taxonomy): Eukaryota > Metazoa > Chordata > Chondrichthyes > Orectolobiformes > Hemiscylliidae > Chiloscyllium > Chiloscyllium punctatum. The sequence continues at coordinate 65,512,054 of NC_092757.1, forward strand.
AGCTCCAGCATACATTCATGAACACTGAAGGATGGCTTCCCGAGGTTACAAACCTACTCAGAGGGCTGAAACATCTGAGAGGCTGGCAGTCTCGATGGGCGGGGTGGGTATCGTTCAGGTATCAAGGGCAGCGTACAACAAAATTACAAAATTGAGGGGTCAAGCCAGTGAATGTTGGGGGGTATATTCTGGTGGATCCCTTTGGCCTGTACATGTGGCCATTCCTGCCTGCAGCTCCACCATTAAAGGATGGAGCCTCTGGATCCGATAATCACTGGGCCTGCTGCTAGGAGACAGCACAATGGAGCTGCCTGACTCGGCACTCTGTAGCAGGCTGTTTCCCTGCTGACTCACCGAATTATCCTCCTAATTGTTTTTTATTCCTGGCTACATATTGCTGCCAAGTGGATAAGCACTTCTATTGTTCTCTGGTCTCATACAAGATCGCCCAGAGTCAGGGATAAGTCCATGCATACCCTGACATTGACCTTTCCTATTTCCCTCCTGTTCCTGACTCCAAACTTCCTCTGTGGATTCTATCAGAGTCTGCAATATGTGCTTGCCCCAACAAATCCCCTGTAATCAGCTTGTCTGCAATTAAGGAATACATAGAAAAGATTAATAAATTATCACTGTGCGTCATACGTTATACTCTTTCATTCTGCCTTGAGTAGTGTGAATTATCCTGATACCAATACAATGATTCCTCATGTGTTCTTCGATCTGCAGGAAGCTAGAAACTCTATTCTCAGCATCTCTCCTTCAAGCAGCTTTGACCTCTGTTCTGATAGGAGGATGACAAAGCCCTGCACCAGCAGTGCTGTCAAAAATGTACCCACAGCCCTTTCCTTTTCATCTACCAAGTCCCTTTGTGAACATTACTAACCACAAAGCTGTTAATCCATTAGCAATAAATAGCTGCCATTGGAATATGAGAGAGAATCTGGTTGCAATTTGCTTTGCAAGATCACATAACATCATAAAACATGAGAATATAGCTTGAGTAATGTCAATGGAATCCTGAGTTTAAATTACAGCCTTCCACTCACTTTCTGCAATCCATAATTTTTATAAAATCATATATGTTATTAGCCCCAGTCAAGACAAGCCTTATCATTGACAAATATATCTGGGAGGCGATTAGACTGGCATCATTGTGGAGTGGTTACTTATTCAGGATATGTGCAGAATTAAAAGCTTGGTATATTTATATGCAAATAAAATAAGGCACTGTTTTCAGGGCATTCAAACTGCTTTATTTCATTGATGAGAAACTGTTTGCATTTCATGCTGCCTGCAGCATTCATGAGATTTGCATTTTTCCTACTTTTCAGAGAGTGCATCAATGCATTGGTGCAGTATAGGATGTTGTAACAAATGAGTTTCTGCAATGAACAATTACTATTCATGATTCAACAACATGGGGACAAGAATGGTAACATTGCTTGAAAAGTCATCAAGACACCTGGATGAATGCTGAATGCTTCAGAGGCATGAATTCCACCAAGCTATTTAAATAGTTTAATTCAGTCAGTTAGTAAACCTAGATTAAAATTCTAGTCTCATCAATAATGGTCATGATATGACAGTAGTGCTAAATGTATCTAGTTCTAACATATCCTCTGGAGGAGGAAATCTGCTGTCTTTACGTTGTCTCGATTCACAGTGATGTAGTTGATTCCGAACTGCCTTCTGCAATGCAAGTCACTGAGTTGTAGATAACTCACCATTGTCTCCTCAAGGATTGAGAATCAACTGCTGACTTTACCAACAATGCTCACAGTCCAAGTAGATTAAAACAAATCTCCTACTGTACTTCAATAAAACAAAGAAATGTGGATGTTGGAAATCTGAAACAAAACCAGAAATTGCTGGAGAAACTCAATTTGTCTGGCAGCATCTGTGGAGAGAAAGCAGAATTAACATTTTGAGTCTAAGCTCTGAAGAGAGGTCACTGGACTCTGTATGGTTAACTCCACTTTCTTTCCACAGATACTGCCAGACTTGTTGAGACTGTCCAGCAGTTTCCCTTCTGTATCTACACAATGCCTATTTTAATTTGTGCTAATTTTAATTTGTGCCCGAGCTTAGTGATATTGGACCTCTCCTGCTGATCAGTGCAAACAACCAGCAGTTTGGGGAACACTGACCAATTTGTATCATGGAAATCACTGACACAAAAAGTTACCATTTCAATCAAGAATTGGAGAAATCAACAGACAGGTGTTAATTGAGTATTGGGAAACATGCATCCATTTAAAAAAAAACAAAATTACTTCAAATATAACTAATATTTCTATTCTTCAATCTCAGTTATTTTGTCATCTGGTCATTTATCTCATTTCTGTTTGGAAGACTTTACTAAGCACAACTTAGGTGTTTTGATTCCAACGCTACAACACATTGAAAAGATAAATAATGGCTGTAAAACACTTTACGATATCCTAAAGTTGTACAAATGAACATCCCTGCTTTTACAAGGATTTTAAAAAAAAATTTGCTAACTTGTTACTAACCCACCATGTGTTTTGATTCAGACGCCATAAGTAATATCAGGGGCATTAAAAATGTACTGACTTGACGGGAGAGTAGAGGGTCAAATTCATAACCCACAACATGGATGCAACAGTTAATTTACAATTAACCCTAACAATCTTTCAGACTCAAAACTGAGTTTAATAATTTCAGGCCTTAGCTACTGATCCCATTGTTTTGATAGCCGGAGCTGGTAATGATTCTGTCGTTATTGTTTACGGATCAACAGAATCCATATATATTTTTACTTGTTCCATTCACACCTCCCTTTGCCTTGCACTATGATGCCTATTGCCATTATTCATTCCGTGTTTGGCTAATGGTAATAGAGCATCTTCAGACTAAATGTCATACACTGCAGCCATGGTTTAACCAGCAGTGGAGGGAATGAAAGCTTAAAATTGCTGCTGGCATTGCCAGTCAGGTGAGTTGCTTTGCATTGGATGGCATCAAGATTCATGAATGTTGTAGATCTGCACATTAAGACTGGTGGGAACATTCCATCACAATTCTGTGTTCTATTTTGTGCACTGATTTTGGGAAGCTAAGAGCTCAATTACTCAACAGAGAATGCCCAGTCTGTGACCTGCTGTTATACCTACAATCATTATGTGGCTGCTCATTCAGGTTTCTGATGCTCAGAATGATGATTGTGAGGTATTCTATGAGAGTATTGCCATTTAATGTGAAGGAGAGATGGTTGATTTCTCACTTGTTGGAGATGGTCATGGCCCGATTGTCAATTCAAGACTCAGTGTTGTATGGACTGTGGAATTGCAAGTGGAACTGAATACTGTGCAATCATCATTCTAACTTTCATTTTGGGGCATGACAAGAATGACACAGTGCTTAGACCTTAGACTTTGCTCTAAGAAATGCCTGCAATGATCTCTGGGCTTGGGGTAATTGGTCTCCATCAATCTTATTTTGTGTTATGTCTAACTCCCACCAGTGGAGTGTTTGTTCACTGAATCCCATCCACTCCAGTTTTCCGATGACTTCTTGAGGCCATACTCAGGCAAATGTTACCTTGATAGCAAAACCAATTACCTCACCCCATGCCTGATGTTCAGTTATTTTATCCATGTTTGACTTAAAGCTATGATGATATCTGAAGTACAGTGATTCTGGTGGAATCCAAACTACACATCAGCGACAGGTTATTGCTGAATAAGGGCCATTTGATAGCATTCTCAATGACAAATTCCATTGAAGTAGAATCCCTACAGTGTGGAAACAAGCCATTTGGCCCAATAAATCCATGCCGAGCCTCCGAAGAGTAACACACCCAAACCTATTCTCCTACACCTATTACTCTACATTTCCCCTCACTAATGCACGTAGCCTACATATCCCTGAACATTATGGGCAATTAAGTATGACCAATTCACCTAACCTGCACACCTTTGGATTGTGGGGGGAAACCAGAGTACCCAGAGGAAACCCATTCACCTGATCCCTCCAAGAGAGCTGTCCAAGGTCCCAGTTACACTTTTAGGTGATGCAGCATTTTGCTTGTGCATCTTTCAGCCTGGTCTGCTGCATTCACTGCTCACAATGCAGTTTCCTTTACATTAGTGAGACCAAACGCAGACTGAGTGACTGCTTTGCAGAACACCTTCCCTCTGTTCCAAGGAATGGGCTTTCCTGATGATTCAGAGTAGACTTATCCAGTGGATATTGACTACATTAAATTTGTTTGTGAGGACAAGACGCACCTGAGCAGCTGCCCAAATTGTTGGGTAGTTTGAGAGGAAGGAATAGTTTTGGAACACATATCTTCAGCACTGTAGCTTTGCTGTATCCAGAGCCTCAGCCATTTTCTTATATAGGTGGAGGGAATTGAATTGACTGAAGAGTAGCTTCTATGATGTTGAGAAAATTCCTTCAGTACATTTGCAAACTTTAGCACTAACATGCTCAGCTGCTAAATAATTAAGAATGCAAATGTTAAGGAACACCCTCGTCCTATTAGTTTTTTTTTCTTTGACATAGGCCCTATATGCATTTCTCCATCTCTATCACATCTGTTCTGATAATGCCATCTTTCACTGGGTTGCCTGTGATATGACCTCCTTTTTCCTAACTTGAGGACTCCCCCACATTCTGGTCTTTAGCTGTGTCTAGTCCATCTCCCACACTCTTGCCCTCACCCCTTCCCCTTCTTCCCAGAACAATCATAGTGTTCCACTGCTCCTTACTTTCTACCCTGCTAGCCTCCACATTCATCCTCTGCCATTTCTGCCACCTTCAGCAAGATGCCACCGCAAGCACGTTCCTCTCCCTTCCACTGTGGCATTCTGCAGAGGTCATTCCCTTCAAGACACACTGATTCACTTGTACATTGCTCCTAATGCCCATTGATATCTCCATGGCACCTCTCCATGCAAACTCAGAAGATGAAATACTTGCCCATTCATCTGATCCCTCCAAGAGAACTGTCCGAGGTCCCAGTTACTCTTTCAGGGTGAGGCAGCATTTCACTTCTGCATCTTTACATCCTGATTCATCCAGGCTTTCCTGTTGGGGAACACCTGGATTGACTTCCTCGGTATGCAGTCCTCCACACACTTGCTGATAAAGTCTGTGACGGTGATGGCGTACTTATCCAAGGTACCTGTGGACTGTTTGAACATGATCCAATCAGCAGATTCCAGACAGCACCGAAGTTGATCTTCTCCAGCACTGGTCCTGTAACTGTGAGGATGTCTTGTGCTTGAGCATTTGCCTGTAAGCCGGGAGAAGAAACATGGCATTGTGGTTGGTGTTCCCCAAATGAGGGTGGGGCTGGAGTGGTAGACATCCTTTACAGTGGAGTAGCAGTGATCTAAAATGTTCAGGCCCCTGTTGGGGCAGGTAATGTTTTGGTGGTACTTGGGCAATACCTTCCTTCGATTGGCTTGATTGAGGTTGCCAGTCACAATAAACAGGGCCTCAGGATGTTCCATCGCCAGGGTGTTAGTCATGGAGTACAACACATCCAGAGCTTCCTCAACCTTTGCTTGTGGTGGTATGTACGCAGCAGTTAGTATAGCAGTGATAAACTCCCATAGTAGATAGAGGGGGTGGCATTTGATGGTGAGGAATTCAAGGTTGTGGGAGCAATGGCTGTCCAGGGTTGCAATGTTCATGCACCACAAGTTGTGGATTTAAAAGCACACCCCTCCACCCTTTGTCTTACCTGAGGATGCTCTGTGGTCCATACATGGATAGAAAAACCATCAGCCTAAAGTGTGCAGTCGGCAATGGATGGGTTGAGCCAGGTTTCTGTGAAGTACGGTGTGTGTGTGGTGATGTGTGTGATGGTTTGTGTTGGTGTGTTTGTCAGTGTGTGTGTGTATGGCATTGTGCATGTGTGTTGGTGTGTGTGTGTGTGTGTGGTGGTGTGTGTGTGGCGGTCAGTGCGTCAGTGTGTGTATGTGCATCAGTGAACGTATGTGCGTCAGTGTACATGTGTGGTGGTGTGTGTATGTTGTGTGGTGGTGTGTGCAAAAGTGTAAGTGTGTCTGTGTGGGTGTGTGTGTGTGTGTGGGTCAGTGTGTGTCAGTGAGTGTTGCTGTGTGTGCTGATGTGTGTGTGGGTCAGGGTCTGTGTGTGTTGGTGTGTGTGCTGGTGTGTTTGGGTGTCGGTGTGTGAGCATGACGGTGTGCATTTGTGACGATGTGTGTTGTGATTAGTATTGGTGTTTGTTGGAGTGTGTGTGGGGGGGCAGTGTGTGTTGGTGTGTATCGCAATCTTTGTGTGTGTGTTAGTGTGTCAGTGTGTGGTGGTGTGCTTTGCTGTGTGTGTTGGTGTGTGTATATGTCTGTATATATGTGTGGTAGTGTATGTGGGGCGGTGTCTGTCGGTATGTGTGCGTGTCGGTGTGTGTATGTGGCAGTGTGTGTGTGTGTGTGTGTGTGTGTATATGTGTGCATGTGTGTGTGCGTGTCGGTGTGTGTCTGTGGCTGTGTGTGCGTGTATTGTCAGCGTGTGTATTCCCATATGTATGTATGGCAGTATACATGTTTGGTGGTGTGTGTCGGTGTATGTGTGTGGCTGTGTGCACGTGTATGTGCGTGTGTGCGCGCGCGCGTGTGTATGTGTTGTTAGTGTATGTGTTCCGCATGTGTGTGTGGCAATGTGTGTGTGTGTGTGTGTGAGATGGTGTGTGCGTCAGTGTGTGTGTGATGGTGTGTATGTGTTGGGGTGTGTGTGTATGTCGGTGTGTCTGTCAGTATCTGTATCTGTGTGTGTCATTGTCTGAATGTATGTATTTGTGCGTGTGTGGATGTGTGTTGTAGCATTCTGTGTAATCCAAGATGGAGGACAGGAGAAATTTCTGGCTGTAACAACTGTTCCTTTTTTGAGGTATTTTTGGTGTTGGAGGTGATTTCCTTGAATTCTAGGAGCAGCAATTACTGTTTCATATACTGTTGCAATTGTTTTGGAACTTCGGAAAAAAAAGTGAAAACAACAGCAGTTTTAAAAAGGGAGAGATACAGACAAAGGAAGCACCTGGTGAGGTCAGTGCAGGAGAGAGAGAGAGAGAAAGAAACTTACACCACAGCCAACCTGCACAGTTACTGCCTTTGCTGTTTGAATTTGCTGGACATTGGAGTACGCCTGGGAAAATCAACAAACAGTAAAATTCAAAACTGATCTTGGAGGAACTGTTTGGACGAAGTCACAGCACAGAAACGGATAAGTGAATAGTTTTAACCTGGAGCAGTGTTTTGAGAAGGAATAAGACGGTGTTATTTTCTGGATCTGCAGATTGTGAATGAGCAACAATGGCCTTTGGTAGAGTGATATGTGCTTCTTGTCAGATGTGGGAGTTTAAGGAGATACTGTTATTCTGGATTATATCTGCAATATATGCTGTTGGTTGCGAATCCTATCAGATTGAATGGATCGGTCGAAGAGACACATAGAAGCAATGAGGAATTTGCAACAACAATGGTATGCGATGGATGGCAGTTATAGGAAGGGGGAAAGTTGCAGATACAGTCACATAGATGAGTTAAATCTAGGAAAGGTAAGAGAGGCAGGCAGTTAGTGCAGGAGTCTTGTGTGGCTATCACCATTTCAAACAAGTATGCTGTTTTGTAAAATGTAGGGGGTGATGGATTCTCAGGGAAAGGTAGCACAAACAGCCAAATTTCTGGTATTGAGACTGGCTCCAACATCGGGTTCCAAGAGATCAACTGTGTGAGCGGCCTTTCTAGTCCAAGGTACAGCCAGACGTTTCTGTGGCCAGCAGTGAAAAATCAGAACGGTGTGTTGCTTCCCTGGTGCCAGGATCAAGGAGGTCTCAGAGAGGTTCTCAAGGAGGAAAGGGGCCAGCAAGAGACCATTGTACACATTGGAACCGATGACATAGGAAGGGAAAAGGTTGAGATTCTGGAGGGAGATTACAGAGAGTTAGGTAAACATTTAAAAAGGAGGTCCTTGAGAGTAGTAATATCTGAATTACTCCCGGTGCTATGAGCTAGTGAGGGCAGGAATTGGAGGATAGAGCAGATGAATGCATGGCTGAGGAGCTGGTGTATGGGAGAAGGGTTCACATTTTTGGTTCATTGGAATCTCCTTTGGGGTAGAAGTGACCTGTACAAGAAGGACAGATTGCACCTAAAATGGAAGGGGACTAAAATACTAGCAGGGAGATTTGCTAGAGCTGCTCGGGAAGATTTAAACTAGTAAGGTGGGGGGGGATGCGGTGTGTGGGAGCCAGGGAGATAGTGAGGAAAGGGATCGATCTGAGACTGGTACAGTTGAGAACAGAAGCGAATAAAACAGTCAGGTCAGGCAGGGACAAGGTAGGACTAATAAATCAAACTGCATTTATTTCAATGCAAGGGACCTAACATGGAAGGCAGATGAACTTCGGGCATGGTTAGGAACACGGGACTGGGATTAATGGGACTGAAACGTGGCTCAGGGATGGGCAGGACTGGCAGCTTAATGTGTCAGGATACAGGTGCTACAGAAAGGATAAAAAGGGAGGCAAGAGAGGAGGGGGGAGTGGGGTTTTCATAAGGAATAGCATTACCACTGAACGGAGGGAGGGTATCCTGGACATACATCCAAGGAAGTTATTTGGGTGGAACTGAGAAATAAGAAAAGGATGATCACCTTATTGGGATTGTATTGTAGACCCCCTAATAATCAGAGGGAAATTGAGAAACAAATTTGTAAGGAGATCTCAGCATTGTGTAAGAATAATAAGGAGGTTATGGTAGGGGATTTTAACTTTCCGAACATAGACTGGGACTGCAATAGTGTTAAGAGTTTAGCTGGAGAGGAATTTGTTAAGTGTGGACAAGAAAATTTTCTGATTCAGTATGTGGATGTACCTACTAGAGAGGGTGCAAAACTTGACCTACTCTTGGGAAATAAGGCAGGGCAGGTGACTGAAGTGTCAGTGGGGGAGCACTTTTGGGCCAGCGACCATAATTCTATTAGATTTAAAATAGTGATGGAAAAGGATAGACCAGATCTAAAAGTTGAAGTTCTAAATAGGAGAAAGGCCAATTTCACTGGTATTAGGCAAGAACTTTTGAAAGTTGATTATGGGCAGACGTTCGCAGATAAAGGGACGGCTGGAAAATGGGAAGCCTTCAGAAATGAGATAACAAGAGTCCAGAGAAAGTATATTCCTGTCAGGGTGAAAGGAAAAGCTGGTAGGTATAGGGAATGCTGGATGACTAAAGAAATTGAGGGTTTGGTTACAAAAAAGAAGGAAGCATATATCAGGTACAGACAGAATAGATTGAGTGAATCCTTAGATGAGTATAAAAGCAGTAGGTGTATACTTAAGAGGGAAATCAGGAAGGCAAAAAGGGGATATGAGACAGTGTGTCAGTGCGTGTCTGTAGCTGTGTGTGTACGTGTGATTGTGCAGCTGTGTATGTAGGTATGTGTGTTTGTGTGTGGCTGTGTGTGTGTATTTGTGTGTGTGTGTGTTTGTGGGGTGGCGTGTGTGTGTGTGCATGTTTGTGGAGTGGTGTGTGTGTGGCTCTGTGCATGTACGTGCATGTGGCTAGCAAACTATCAGTAGACTAACTGCCAGGCAGAGTTCCAACAATGTATACACACTGCATATAGGGTCCTTAAAGATGAATTATTTTAAAGGTAAAGCATACATACAGCAACACCTCACCCAGGTGGGTAAGCATTGAATTCCCTGAAGGATATTGGTGGGAGGATAATGCTCAGTTATCTGGATAGTTGGGATGTGATGCAGAGCGTTGCCAACAGCGTGAGTTCAATTCCCACACTGGCTGAGGTTAAAGTGAAGGCACACCCTTCTCGACCTCACCCATTACCTGAGGTGTGGTGATTCTTCTGTTAAACTCACCACCAGTTGTCTGTCTAATAAGTGGGATTATGGCAGCCTTACATTTTATTAGTGAATCCTTAAGATTTTTGAAAATCCACTAGCTTCATGATGCTGGCTTTTTAATTTCAAATTTATTTAATTTATTAACCAGATTTAAGTTCCTCAGCTGCTGTTGTGGGAACTTGTGTCTCCAGATCCTTACCCAGGCTGTTCATCTACAAATTCAGTAACATAATCACAATCCAACTATACCACTGGGATAAAGGTTCAGTACTACAATCAGCTGTGTCCCTGCCAGCTGTATTCACTGCTTTGAGTTACCGAGTGGCATTATACAAAGGAAGTTAGGTTCCATTACAAGTCATTTATGTTACCATCTGTTACACTTTGTCCAGAGAACTGCTCAGTAATGATTATTCTTCTTTGAAAGAGGAAAAAATTAGGCTTACATGTCTCTCCTTTGATAAATAGGACATTGTTATCTGGTCATAAGTGAATTAAAGGTAGGAAAATGATGATCTGCTCTTGGTAATGTCCTCCTGATTGATTAAGTGCTGTAGCTGTCCTTTAATAAGGCTTTTAAGAGATGAAGATCCTACTGCAGGAAAGGTCATTTTCAGAGTTACAAAATGCTTCAAAGGTAATTAGTGTGCTTTGCTTTTTATCTGGGATATAGACCTCTTAACTTCTGTCTATAAAGGCCATATGGAAATGCAATAGAAAAATGAGCAACTCTGAAAAATGTAATTTAATTATATGTTTGCTTTCTTGTTAGAAGTGTATTTCATTATTGTAATTCTGGGAACAATTGAAGCCTGGAGAAATTTTTAATTACAGTCCCCAGGCTGTTCAAAGATGTTTGCTGAAAAGTGATTACACCACATTCATTGAAATATTTAAAGAGGGAGAAATGTTGATTCTTTTTGTTAAAGAAATATAATTGTGAATACTTGGATATAAAATAAGTCACATTGCAACCTAAAGGAGGCTAAAAACTCAAATGAATTTTTAATCCTGGTTCCCCTTACGATTACTCATTTCATAAATTCATGATGACACAAAACTAATTAATCTTAATAATTTGTTTGTGCTACATTTTCATATACACTAAACTGGATTAAAAAAAAGGTTTTCTTTTCTGTAGTTTTAAAAGTATTGTTTTAATGCTTTATGTGAGTTGTGATGCCCTTCTGTCCTGAGATCAGGCCAAGCGAAAGAGGTCAAGTTGTGAATCTAGTTTAAGTAGCCCTTGAGAGAGTAGCTGAAACCTTAGGGTAAATAAAGTTAAGGAATTAAAAGATTGGTATGGGTGGAATGGGTTTCAGTTCACTGGGACTGGTACCAATACTGGGATAGAAGGGAATTGTTCCAGTGGGACAGGCTTTACTTACACTGTGACAGGGCCACTGCCTGGGTGAATCAGACCAGAGTACACAAACTGAATACAGAACAACCTCGATTATCTGAACGAGATGGGTGGGGAGTATTTTGTTCGGATAACTGATTGGATAAAGGATAACGTTATCTCGTGATCTCGTTCGAATAATCTGAAATTTGGATAATTGATGTTTGGATAACTGAGGTCGTCTTATATTACTTAAATGGAGAAAGACAGCCTGAAGCTGCAGCACCCCAGTGGAGGGCTCTCGATGCAGGAGTCCTCCCCCTTTCTCTCGGGGATCTGGGGTGGAGGGTGCTGCACGCAGCAGTCCCCTGCAACCGCAGGTTGCGGTGGTCCACGGACTCCCAGCCCAACTGCTTGTTCTGTGGCGCTGTGGAGTCCGTGGACCATGTATATATTGGGTGTGGGCGTTTGCACTCCCTTTTTGATTTTCTTAAAAACCTTCTCCTCTGCTTTTGGTTGCACTTCAGTCCCACGCTTCTGATCTTTGGGCACCCGGTAAGGAGGAGGGAGGGCAGGTCCAAAGACCTCCTCGTGGGTCTGCTCCTGGGCCTGACCAAACTGGCCATCAACAGGTCCAGGCAGCGGGCCGTGGAGGGGGTTGTTAGGGCCGACTGCCTGCCCCTCTTCTGGGGTTACGTTAGAGCCCAGGTGTCCTTGGAGAAGGAGCACGCGGTCTCCACCAACACCCTGGAGTTGTTCGGGGAGAGGTGGGCGCCGCAGGGAGTGGAGTGCATTATTTCCCCGTCCAACTCTATTTTGATTTAATCCCTACCCTCCCCTTCGCTCTTTTGATCACACAGCATTGCCCTTTGATGTGAAGAGCAGTGCTTGTCACTGGCCACTTGGGTGTTTTTCCTATCTTCCTGGTGGTGGAAATTGAATAAAGATTCGTGCACTTTGTGTCTTTCACTGTGTCTCACATCTACACACACACACACACCATGGGTGCTGGGGAAAAATAAGCACTACCGCAGTTAGGCGGTAGCGTAGGGGTAAAGAAAAAAAAATGAAGCTGCAGCACAGAGGGATTTCAGATGCATAAATCACAAAACGTTAGCATACATATTGAGCAGATAGCAGGGAAGGCAAAATAGAATGTTGGCCTTCATTTCAAAAGAAATGGAGTGTACAAAATCCCCAAGACGCTATTCATACCATATCTAGAATACCGTAAACAATTGGTTCCCCTTATCTGGCATTGGAGGCAGTATAGATAAGATTCACGAGATTGATCTTGGGGAGAGAGGGATTTTCTTGTGAGCAGATGTTAAGTAGTTTGGGCTTGTACTCATTGGAGCTCAGAAAAATGAGAGGTAACCTTAATGAGATGTACAAGATTCTTTAAGTCCCCAACTGTGGACCAGGAGGTCTGGGTTCAAGTCCCACTTGCTCCAAGGGTGAGTAAGAACATCTCTGAACACATTGATTAGAAAAATAGGTTAATTTTTAAAAAGTTACTAGATTCTTAGGGAGCTTGACAGGTTTGATGGAGTCCATGGATAGAAGTTGGTTTCCATTATGATCTGGGAGGTGCACACCACCTTCTGCAGTTTCTTATGGTCCTGGGCAGAACAGTTACCATACCAGGTGGTTATGCACCTGGATAGTATGCTCTTGATGGTGGATCTGTAAAACTTGGTGTGGGTCCTTTTAGACATGCCAAATTTCCTGAGCTACCTGAGGAAAGAGAGATGCTGTTGTGCCTTCTTGACCATCACATCTACATGGTAAGTCCAGGACAGGTTGTCGGTTATCGTCACTCTGAGGAACTTGACACTCTCCACCCTCTCAACCTCAGCTCCATTGATGTTGATGAAGTCAATGACCAGTTCTTCAGTTTTGTAGATGTTGAGAAAGAGAACGTCACCAAGCCTTTCTGTTCTGGCTTGTCATTGTTTGATATCTGTCCTACCATGGTGGTGTCGTCAGTGAACTTGTAAATGGTGTTCATTCGGAATTTGGCAACACCATCCTGGGTGTACATGGAGTACAGTAGAGGCTGAGGACCCATCCTTGGGTGGGGCTCCAGTGTTGAGTAACTCAGTAGCTTGTTGGTTATTTGAAAATGTAGGTCAGGCCTTGATTTCAGTGCCCATCTGCCTTCTGTAACATTGGAGACTGGCATGATGACATTGCATTATCAACCCAAAGGCATCACACTTTATTTCATATTCACACAGTGGGGTAAGGGTACAACACAAGTGGGGCAGCTGATTGGCTGCTGTAAAATCCAACCCATTATCTGGGAAGCATTAAAAGATCTAATTTGACCTTTCCATTTTATCACTTCATGATTGCTTACGTGATCAGTTGTCATTTTTTTGAGCGGGTGGTTTAAGTCATGAAAGGGTGGGAAACTGCTGTTTATGGATTGGCTTTTCATTCTATAAACTGCTCAATTTTTCCTTGCTGTTGAAGTCAGTTTTGCCCTGATTAAATTAGGCTGATAAAAACATTGCACTGTTCAGAAAAGCTATGAGCAAAGTCCCCGTTTACACTACATTTTACACTTACATAAGCATTCTTTCAAATTTCCAATCAGTAAATATAAACCACTCTTTTCATATTCACTAACCAGGCAGCTTTATAATGTTCAGATTAGAGTGGAGCTGGAAAAGCACAGCAGGTCAGGCAACATCCGAGGAGTGGAAAATGATGAAGATCTTTTACCTGAAACATTGATTTCCCTGAATCTTGGAAGCCACCTGACCTGCTGTGCTTTTCCAGCACTACTCTAATCTTGACTCTAACCTCCAGCATCATATAATACCCACTTCTGCCTAGCTGTATAATGTTGTATATCTATCACCTTTTGTATTTATATGAATCACTTAGAAATGTTTACAAAAGCTACATTGGTTTTCCTAGTCCACCCAGAACTCCACTATTAGGCAACTCCCCCTGAATTTTGACAATTTTGAACATCAGATAATAAGAATCTACCAATGACAAGGAGGAGTAAGCCATTTCTTCTCAAGATTTCTCTGCATATAATAAGATCATGGCTGATTTGATAATTTCCTGAAACTGTATTCCACTTACTCCAATTAACAATGACAACCAGTTAGTCAAAAATCAACTACCTCTACTTTAAGATGTTCAATCACCCCACCTCCACTGCTCTTTTGTGAAGGGAATTAGATTCTGGGGGAATGACCCACTGGAAAAAAAATCTCCTCAACTTACTTGTAAATGGGAGACCGTCATCTCTAAACTTTGTACCCCAGCTTTAGACTCACCTATGGTGGGGAAACATTCTTTCAGCATCCAGCTTGCCAAGTCACCTCAGGTTTTTGTACGCCTGAACTAAGATCAACTCATATCCTCCTAAATTTCAATGATTCAGGTCCAGCCTGTCAGCATTTCCACATTAAATAATTCTTCATTCTAGTAACAGTCCTTCACTGGAGTGCTTTTCGCACACTTAGAATCCTTGAGTCGCACAGCACGGAAATAGACCCTTCAGTTCAACTCGTCCATGCTGACCAGATATCTGAAATTAATCTAGTCCCATTTGCCAGCACTTGGCTCATATCGCATGAAACCTTTCCCATTCATGTACCCATCCAATTGTCTTTTAAGTGTTATAATTGTACCAGCCTCCGTTACTTTCTTTGGCAGCTCATACCATACACGAACCACCCTCTGCATGAAAATGTTGCTCCGAAGGTCCCTTTAAAATCTTTCCCCTCTCACCTTAAACCTATGCGCTCTAGTTCTGGACTCCCCGGCCTGGGGAAGAAACCTTGGCTTTTAAGTCTATCCATGTCCTTTATGGTTATTATGAACCTCTATACAATCACCCCTCAGCCTCCAATGTGCCACGGCAAATAGCCCCAGCTTTATTCAGCCTCTCCCTAAAACTCAAGCTCACTCTTTTGTCGGGAGACCTGAACAGTACACAGTCTGCCATATGTGGTATCACCAATGCCATTTACAACTGTAGCAAAACATCCATTTTTTATATCCAATACCCTTTGTAATAAATTTTAACATTCGATTTGCTTTCCTAATAACTTGCTATACCTGCACACTGGCTTTTGTGAATCACACACCATGGTATGAAATTGCTCGAACTCAGAATTCCGCAATAAATAATATACTTTTTCCCCAATTGCTTCACTGATTGGAAAACACAGTTTTTCATTACAGTTTATGCAATTTCTGTAAGGTATTTAGAAATCCAGTAAACTAGAGAGTCTAAACACCTGGATTTTGACCAATGGATGTTAAATTTCCTTCAATTAAGAAATTCGTAGTCTTTTAGCTTTGTGCTTATTGATTAAGTGCAATGAAGTGCTATCTTGAACTAGCTGGGGAGCAGTGAAAATCCAATTGTCTACTTATCTGTTGCCAGAAGAGCAATCAGTAACTAACCAGCCAAATTGAGAAATCCCAGCTAAGTGGGAAGGCACTGATATACTACTATTGGGTGATTGTACTGATGTAAAATTGTATAATGGATTCTTCAGTCACCAATCAATGATGTAAGACCAAAATGCACTGAAAAAGTATAAAATCTCACAGTGAAGCTGGAGGATGGTGATACCTAAAAGGAAACTTTACTCAATACAGAGGTCATTTTCAGTGCATGGTGACCCAGTTTTATTGTGTCTCCAGCAACCAATGGTGACAGGAAATTTGTGGAATAGGAGTACAATGTTTGATGAATTAGATTATAAAGTCAAATTACTTTACAATGACATTCATTTAAAAAGAACTTTTCACATATTAGCTTCCACCACGTGATTAGGTAGCTCCAACTCAACTCCAAAGTCTTATGGTTCCTATTACAATTATATTGTTAAGAGACCCTCTTGACCAGAAATATGGTGGAAGCTCTCTGGAGGGTAAGAACCCAACATGACTGATGTCTATTCAAATGAAAAATGTTGTGTTTCAAATATCAAGGAATTTAATTTGTTTTTGAAATAAACAATGGTGGAACTAAGTACATCAAGTTTAACTAAACAGTACTTTGACCTATCTTGCTACTAATTTTAAATTGTGGAAAGTGATTGGATAAACATGTGAGAGCTCAGAACTTGGGTGTGGAGATCACAATGCATGTTTACCTGTTCAAGAAAGCTTTTTCAAAGCACAGGCTTTGTGCTTCCTGCTAAATGAAGCATGCTGTTGAGTGGCTGCATATCTCAGCAGATGGTCCTGGTTTGCGTGAGGCTGGAACCACTTAAAGCCAGCCCCCACTATTGAAAGGTAGCTTGAACTTCTTAAAGGTGTACTGCACTGTGGCTGTAGTAGATACCGAAAGTCTATACAAAAAGGCTTTTTGAGCAACAAGGAGTGTCACTATATAGCAGAATGGTGGTTCTCAGATTTTCTGATGATGCAGGAGGTGCACAGCATAAGTCTGTCAGGAAGGAACCCAGATAAGCACTTTGAAGAAAGTGGGAAGACAGAGTGGAGTTGTAGGTAGATAGGATAGTGAAACGGATGTTTGGTATGCTTTCCTTTATTGGTCAGGGTATTGAATACAGGAGTTGGGAGGTCATGTTGCGGCTGTACAGGACATTGGTTAGGCCACTGTTGGAATATTGCATGCAATTCTGGTCTCCTTCCTATCAGATGTTGTGAAACTTGAAAGGGTTCAGAAAATATTTACAAGGATGTTGCCAGGATTGGAGGATTTGAGCTATAGGGAGAGGCTGAACAGACTGGGGCTGCTTTCCCTGGAGCATCGGAAGCTGAGGGTGACCTTATAGAGGTTTATTAAATCATGAGGGGCATGGATATGATAAATAGACAAAGTCTCTTCCCTGGGGTGGGGGAGTCCACAACTTGAGGGCATTGGTTTAGGGTGAGAGAGGAAAGATATAAAAGAGACCTCAGGGGTAACATTCTCAGACAAAGGGTGGTGCGTGTATGGAATGAGCTGCGAGAGGAAGTGGTGGAGGCTGGTTCAATTGCAACATTTAAAAGGCATTTGGATGGGTATATGAATAGGGAGAGTTTGGAGGGGTATGGGCCGGGTTCTGGCAGGTGGGACTAGATTGGGTTGGGATATCTGGTCAGCATGGACGAGTTGGACCAAAGGGTCTGTTTCTGTGCTGTACATCTCTATGCCTCTACTAATTTGAGATCAGTACAAACAGTGTCGCCCCAAGGATCTGCAAGCAATGCTGTAAGATGTTTAATGACCTCACTTGAGTGGTGAAGGTCAAATCCACTGGCCTCAGGCACAGCCCAACTTAAGTCTTTGCCCACTTCACTCACTTGCTTAAAGTTTCTGTCACCTGTGCTCTGAACTCAGTACAGAGTGCTGCTGGAACTATACGCAAACTCAAGAATGATCCAGGAGGGCCTGGACATTGGTAAGTCTGGGATTTTTGGTGGGGATATGTTGGGCACCAAAACAGGGGAGCGGGTAACAGCTAGTTAGAAAGCAAACTCTCCACTTCCCACATCGCCCACTCCACCTACCCACACCAACTGCCTTATGTTATGGGCAAAGTCAGTTATCCATTACTGACATTTTTTAAAGTAAAAAATTGGCATGTTGGCTTTGGGCTTTTGACCAGATGTCATTGTGCCAAATTTCACAGTACGGCCGCAGCTGATTTGGAAACATGAAATCCCCAGCTACTGGTGATTAAGAAACATCACCACTTCCTCTGACAGTCACCGCCAGCAGCTCAAAAACACCAGAACATAATATCGAGGTTGGGTCTACACATGGTCAGGCAACAGGTAGAAGGGCAGGTGTAGAGAATCACATGGTTCCCAGTTAGCCTATTTCTAATCATCAGCAAAGTGATGGATGGTGTTATCAAGCCGCATGTACTCAGCAGCAATCTGCTCACTGCTCACTTTCAGTTCCATCAGGACCACCTAACTCCAGATCTCATTATAGATTTGTTCAAAACATGGAAAGAAGCAGTGAAAGTGAAGTGAGACTGACTGCTCTTGATATCAAGGCAACATTTGATTGTGTATGATATCTAAGACCCTTGGCAAAACTGAAATCAATGTAAATCAGGAAAACGCTCCTATGTTTGGAATCATATCGAGCACAGACAAAATGGTTTTGGTTGCTGAAGGACAATCATCGCATCTCCAGCACAGGGTATGGGGGTCAGGTCCTGGAGGCCATATGGGAAAGTGGGTACCATTGTCAGGGCAGGGGGTGTAGTGTACCTGGACCTTCAATCACTTGTCGTTTCAACACATCACCTTGCTCTCATAATCTTATTTCAATCCTCAGCGTGCTGCAGTGTCCAACATAAACTGAAGGGATAGCATCTCATTTTCTGCTTTTGTACTTGACAGTCTTCTGGATTCAACATCAAGTTCAACAGCTTCATTCCATTAAATATGCCCTACTTTTTCTATGTGCGCATAGTTCTTCCCATCCAGTGCCTCGACCTTGTTTTCATGGTTTTTTGGCAGTCAGAGCTGAACTTTGTTTTGCTATTAGCACTTAAGTTGGATCTATTTTTTTTTCACTTCACTACAACCATTACAACTCCTTTGGTTCTACACTTTAGTTTTCTAATCTTTCTCAACTTCTGACTTTTCCTTAACCTTCTCTTCTGTTCCACATGCTCCTCACACATTTTTCAACAGTATAAAAGCTATTAATAACATTTCTGTCTTTCTGTAGTTCAGAAGAGTTTGGGTTGCTGATCTGAAGGCTCTGATGAAAACAGTCATGGCTGTCAGAATGTCACTGGAAAATTCTAGGAGTGTGAGACATACATGGTGGGCTGAACACAAGGCGAATGCATTCTGTTAAGATTTATTGTCTATAGCCATACATATAGCATGGTAGTGTAAAGGTTTGCTGGTCTCCTTCCAACAGGTCTCAGTCCTAAGTAATCTGATGTCACCATGTCACATTTTCTTAAGCACATGCTCAAAAGCTAGAAACCAGCTGATCTAAATGATTGAGGAGTCTACACTGAGAGTACAAGGAGGAGGAGGATGTTACACTGAAAAGGATAGATGATGAGAACATACTGGAGCGTAAACACTGGAGCAGAGCAGTTGTCCAAAAAGATCTAGTTCTCTGCTGTACAATGTGTTTAAATGTACAGGTCGTTCTGCAATAATGCACGTTTCATTAACACAAATTAGCTTTAACGTGATTGACAAATTGGGGACACTGTTTCTATAGATGAACTTTTAAAGCATGTATTGATTATTACACAATTCCTGCCCCAGTAGTTCACATGATTCTGCTATTATGACATTTTCTTACAGGGTGCACAAGAATGAAACTACCGCATTACAGCAGAACTGACTGTATACATTTATTGTTCTTGGAGAATTGATACAGTTAACCCTTAACTCCACAACTTTCAATCTGAAATTTCACTATCACTTTCTGCTCATTACTGCCTAATTCTCCTGGGCATTAGCTGAGAAACATTGCCTCCTCCTCTCTTATTTATACAGATGTGAAGCTGCTGCTGTGCTAATGCTACATTAAAACCTCTGTCTTATCACCAATGACTTGAAGATTGGTTATCGTGATTGTTGCAGTCTTTTTCTTTTGCAAATAAGGAAAGGAATAGTTACTCATATCTGCTCTCTTTAGCTTTACATATGGAACATTGATAATGTCTGTGGTCTGGTTCAGCTCCATCCCTAATTGCCACTTGTAAAAGACTTCGCAAAATGCCAGTGTGGAAAATTGCATTGCTTTGTAAATCCTGTCTAGGGATAGATGACCTTGGTTTTTAATATCTTACCTTTGTACTTGTAAGGTAATAAATTATGTTGGGTCAAGAATGGTAGCTCAGTGGTTGGCACTGCTGCCTCAGAGCACCAGGGACCCGAATTTGATTCCAGCTTGGGTGATTGTCTGTGTGGAGTTTGCATATTCTCCCTGTGCCTGTGTGGGTTGGCTCTGGTTTTTCTTCCACAGTCTAAAGATGTGCAGGTTTGGGTGGATTATCATGCTGAAATTGCCCATGGTGTTCAGGATACACAGTATAGGTTAGGTGCATTAGTCAGGGGAAATGTGCAGTAATGGGGTAGGGGAAGGGTCTGGCTGGGTTACTTTTTTGAGGGTCAGTGTGAACGTGTTGGACCAAAAGGCCTGTTTCTGTTCTATAGGGATTCTAAGAACCAGTAAATATCTTGCAATCAGTGGGTGGAGATTCACAGGAAGATTTTGATCACAATTGCCTGCATGTCTATATAATATTCTGCTATTTCCCAGCATTTACTATCAAATTCCAAAAGTTTGCTGGCTATTTAGCAAATTCACAGCTCCATAGACAATTAAGTAGAGAAAGAAATACAGAAACATAGAGAGAAAAAACTAGGACCTAACAGAAAAACATGGAAAATAAAGAGGATATTAATACTATTGAATGCTTCCTACAGCTAATGTGACAGATAAAACTTATCACTTTTATGTGTCTTCATGTTAGCACAGTGGGATATCTCATTTAGACAATTTGTGACAGTAAAAATCTGACACCTCAGTTTTTTGCAACAGCACAGGCTATTATTTCCTTCATTTAAGTAATCCATGGAACGTTAATGTAGACTTAAATGAATTGTGGACTTCAAAACCACTTGTCAAAATATTAATTTTTGCATACACGCTGCTGTTTGTAGTTGTTTTTACACTGTTGCAACATATTGCTCCAATGGCCATGAAATTATGGATTTCCTCCAGACAGCATTACAGCAGTGAGGCAAGGAATGTCAACACCAATGACAATATGGGTGGGTCAAAGGACACTTGTTATTTTTCATCTGTCTTCCCCATTCTACTGTTGCTCACACTACATCCTGATGCAGAAGTGGAGGAGCTGTGTGCTCCAAAACCTCTGCCTTTGCTGAAACCATTCACCTGTTAGAAGGCACATGTGAGTACAGCTTGACTGGTGGTCCAAATTTCTTTTGGAACACAAGGGCATTGTTATTCCGACCTCTGAACTGAACTGATTTACTGTGGTTATAGTAAAATTGTGTATGGGTTCAGGATTTTTGCCTTTTCTCAGTTCCACTAAAGGCTTTGATTCCATGCTGAATTATGATTTCAAAGACACTGGTGTTCCTTTATACTGTTATGAAGATATGGGTGTACTGTACTCTTAAGAGAGTTAAAACTAGCAGTGACAGCACCAAGTGTTCTCAATAAGACACAATGTAACCTGTGGTCCAGCTACTGTGGTAGCTGGTTGCCTAGAAATGACAAAACAGATTCAAATTCGGCCAATCAGTTTAACTTATACCCAGAAATATACCAAATTCCAATCAAGTTTGAATTGAGTATATTGACAATCTTAAAAGCCAACGACACAATCCAATGCTTTGGGATATAAGACCAGGGAAAATTGAACAGTTGGGAAGAGAACTGCCACAAGATCATCAGATCAACAAGATCTGCTAGTCAGAACTCTCTGAGAAGTGCCTATCTAGAGAATAAGTTTTCACAGAGAAAAACCTCTGCACCAAGCTGGAGAACCAATCTACCTGATGAAGATAAAGAGAAGATTGAACTGCTGGCTGGTTTTAAAATTTGACTTTTCGATGAATTTTAATTGGGAGTTTTATTGGACTAGTGTTATGGAAGGGAAGGTAAAAGATAGGTTACAGGAAGGAATTGTAAATAGTTGTTAGTTAATTATTCTCTGTTATACTTTAAGAAATAAAGTTGTTAATTTTTACTTTAAGTAGTTCTTAGCCACTCAGATTTTTACAGAATACCGCAGGGGATAAATCTTTTCTGTGTTGCTGGTTTTAAACTAAGCAGGAGAGTTTACCCTGTGTCGTAACAGTTTGGGGGCTCGGGTCCGTGATTTGAACTGGTTTAGACAGATTTGAATAGATTTGGGGAGTATGAAAAATACGAGCAGATTTAAACACTTGCAGGTTAGTGTCCTAGGTCTTTAAATAAAACATAGGTGAGACAATTTGCTTAATTTTGGGAACTTGTGGTTGATTAAGTTAAAAATGAGACAAATGGCTCTTAAAATTGTTAAAGAGGTTCTGGGATTTGAAGATGATGCTCAAATTTGCCAAGAAAGTTTAGAAGGAAAGAAAAAGGCCATACTTTTAGAATTAGCCAATACGTTGGATTTGGGTTTAACCAAGAACAAAAGCAAAACTGAATTTCTAAGGGAATTACTCAAACACTTAAGTGTGTCAGAGAAACTGACAGGTGCAGTAGAGGTAGAAAAACTTAAATTATAATTGAGGAAAATGGAATTAGAAGATAAACAAAGAGAGAGAGTGGAAAGAGAGAGGGAGAGAGAAAGAGAGAGAGGGAGAGAGAGGAAAAAGAGAGAGAGAGGGAGAAGTTTCTTAGCGGAGCAAAGAGAGACAGAAGAAAGGGAGAGAAAAAGAGAGAAAGAAAGAGAGAGAATTTGAACATGAGAAGTTGCGGCTTAGTCAGCAAAGTCAAGTGATCAGGATGGAGATTAAAAGAAAAAGTAGTGATATATATAAAAGATGTCAAAACTCTGCCACATTTTGATGAGAAAGATGTGGAAGCCTTCTTCATTTCATTTGAAAAATTGGCTAGGCAGATGGAGCGGTCTGAAAATTTATCGGTAATGCTAGTTCAGACTAAACTGGTAGACAGAGCTAGTGAGGTATTTACAGCATTGTCAGATGAGATGTCAAGAGATTATGAAGAGGTTAAACAGGCTATTTTAAGTGCTTTTGAATTGGCTCCAGAAGCATATAGACAGTAGTTCAGAAACATAAAGAAGGAACCAGGTCAGACTTAGGTTGAGTTCGAAAGAATTAAACATTGTCATTTTGATTGATGGTTACATGCTTTGAAAATAGATAGGACATTTGAGGCTCTAACAGAGATTATTCTGTTAGAGGGGTTTAAAAGCTCACTTCCAGAGTTGGTAAGAATTCATGTGGAGGAACAGAAGTTCACGAAGTGAGAAGGGCAGCAGAAGGAGCAGATGAGTACATGTTGGTGCATAAGATAAATTTCTGGTCAGGATTTCGTCTTGTAAGGGATAGAGGTTGGAGAAAGGGAGATCCTACAATCCAAAACCAAGAGTTGAGTGCACTGGTAAGATTTTACCACAGTTTAAAGATGCCCAAGAGGGTGGAAAGGAAGTGAAAGGCCTCAGGTATTTTCACTGTACTGGAGTGGGACACGGAAAATTACAGTGCCGGTGGTTTCAGAAGGGCACTGGGAAAAGATGCTTTCACTGTCAGAAGGTGGGACACATAAAGTCACAGTGCTGATTGTTAAAGAAAGGCACTGTGGGAAAAGATGTGGTAAAAGAAGCTAAGCTAGTGGCATTAGTGAGGGTAGTAAAGCAGACCCCATAAAGAGCCGAGGAGAGTGTATAGCTTAGGCAGTATCTGATCTCTACAAAGAATTTGCCTCTGTGGGTAAAGTTTACTCAGAAAGAATAGGGGGAAAAGGACAAGAAGTTATAATTTTGAGACATACAGGATCTAACCAGTCGCTGATAGTTAAGGGATGAGCAAATATGCACTCTTTCTGATCTGTTACCTGAGGGTGTGGTAATTTGTGGGATAGATGGACAGAAATTTAGCATTCCCCCACATAAGATCAGGTTGGAGTGCCAACTTCCCCCGAAGACTGGGGAAGTCACAGTGGGAGTGATTGACAGAGTGGCAGTTCCAGGAATTCAGTTTGTTTTTGGGAATGATTTGGCAGGGTCCAAGGCGGGAGTGACACCCTTTGATGTGGAGAAACCCAAGGAAGACTAAGAAACTACGGAGTTAAAACAGAAATATCCTGGTATTTTCCCCAACTGTGTAGTAACCAGATCCCACTATCATAAGTCACAGCACGCAGTGAAAAGTAAAGAGAAAGATGAAGGAGCTGAGGTTCAGTTAGTGGATACCCTATTTGACGTAATGGTGCAGGAAAAAACCTGAACAGGCAGAGGGTCAGATAGAAGTGTTTAGTCCTGAAAGGCTAAGGGACTTGGAACAGCAAGACAAGACAATACAAGATATGTATGTGGATACGTATTCTGAAAAGGAGGCAAAGAATATTCCTGAAGGTTATTATCTGAAAGATAGAATCCTATAGTGGAAATGGAGACCACAACAGATTAGTGCAGAGGAGAAATGGGCCAAAGTGCACCAGATTGTGTTACCGGTAGCATACAGACAGGAAGTGTTACAGGTAGCACATGAACTACCTGTAGGAGATCACCTTGGGTTCGAAACAATCAGGCTGAGGTACAAAAACATTTTTATTGGCCTGGAATACACAAGGATGTGGTTAACTTTTGCCGTACGTGTCATACATGTCAAATGGTAAGTAAGCCAGGCGGTAATAAAACCAGCACCTTTACTGCCAATTCCCGTATTTGAAGAACTTTTCGTGCGGGTTATAATAGTGTAGGTCCCCTGCCGAGAACTAAAAGTGTGAACTAGCATTGTTGACCATAATGGATGTGTCAACAGATTTCCGGAGGCAATTCCATTACAGAGTATCAAGGCAAAAAAAGGATGTAGATGAGTTAATAGCTTTCTTCATGCAGTATGGACTTCTTAGAGAGATGTAGTCAGACCATGGGTCACCTTTTACTGCTGGACTATTTAAGGAGGTTATGGATAGCTTAGGTTACAGCACATTAAATCTAGTGTGTATCATCCTGAATCCCAGGAGCCTTAGAAAGGTGGCATCAGACCTTGTTGAGAGCATACTGTCAGGATTACCCAAAAGATTGGGATAAAGTTTTCCCATTCGTATTGTTTGCCACTGGAGATGCTCCAAATGAATCTACTCAGTTCACTCCCTTTGAGTTAATATTCCGGCATGAAGTGAGAGGCCCTTTCAAATTAATTAAAGAAAAATTGACAGGACCAAAGTCGGAGATCTCACATTTAGATTATGTATTGGAGATGAAGGAAAGACTAAATTGAATAGGTGAGTTAGCTAAACAGCACCTAAAGAGGGCACAGTGCAGAGGAAGCAGGTGGCAGACAAAAGCTCTGAGACTCAGACATTTTCCCGAGGGGATGACATGTTAGTACTGTTACCAGTGATAGAAGATCCCTTCAAAGCCAGATTAAGTGGTCCTTATCAAATTGAGAAAAAATTGAGTCAAGTGAACTATCTAGTAAAGATGCCAAATAGAAAGAAAGGATATTAGGTATGTCATGTAAACATGTTGAAACTGTATTAAACTAGAGAGAAAGAACTCTTTCACACATGGATAGCAGCGAGTTGAGGGATGCGTAGGTTTAGTTATTTTATTTTACATTAGGATTAACCCTCGGCACAACATTGTGGGCCAAAGGGCCTATTCTGTGCTGTATATTTCTGTTTTATGTTACATGACTAGAGAAGCAGGTGTAATATACTGCCCTGCAGAGTGAGGAATCAAGTCCAGATTATGTTGATTTTGATGTGCCTCAAAATAGATTACGAAATGAAGAAATCCTTGGGGAGTGGGATAGGTTAGTAAGCTATCTGTCTCAGGAGCATAGAACGCAATTGGAAGATTTGTTACTGCAGTATAAGGACCTGTGTAAGAATCAGATGGGGAGAACTAATGCTATTGTACATGAAGTGGACATAGGGAAATCTGCTCCGATAAAACAATAATCCTTTCAAAGCCAGACAGGTCCAGATGGAGGTGGAGGCTATGCTTGATGAGGACATCATCGAACCAAGCTAGGGTGAGTGGAGTTCACCGATCATTTTAGTTCCCAAACTGGACAGGATTCAACTGTTCTGCGTGGGTTATCGGAAGATCAACACCATTACAAAATTGGACTCATCTCCAAGTCCTAGATTGGAGGACTGTATCGAGAAAGTAGGACAAGCCAGTTACATCACCAAGTTGGACTTAATGTGTGGTTACAGGCAGGTACCTTTATCAGAGATGGCGAAATAAAGTTCTGCATTTGTAACACCAAATGAGCGATATCAGTTTAAAGTAATGCCTTTTGGAATGAAGAATGTGCCCGCCACATTCCAAAGACATGTGGTTGGGTTAACAAACTGTGCCTTCTATTTGGACGATGTAGTGATCCTTAATGAGTTCTGGAAACATCATATGGTAGAGTTGGCAGAGCTCTTTGAATGACAACGAGAAGCAAAACTGGTGATAAACTTAAATAAGACAGAATTTGCAAAACCAGAGGTGACGCTCTTGGGACATAACATCGGTCATGGAAGGTTGACACCACAAAACGCAACGATGAAGACCATTGAGAAATTTCCACGACGAACCTTGAAGAAAGAGGTGCTTCAATTCTTAGCACTCAGTGGATTCTATCGGAAGTATGTTCCAAACTTCAGCTGTGTAGTGGCACCGGTACCCAATTTGCTGAAGAAAAACACAAAGTTTTGGTGGACAGAACAATGTCAGGAAGTATTAGAACATTTGAAAGCCATATTAATCACCAAACCAGTTTTAGCTACACCAAACTTTTCAAAACCTTTTAAAGTCACCATCAAGGCCAGTGACATAGGAGTTGGAGCTGCAGTTCTACAGGAAGGATGGGATTGAACTGACAGTTGGTTAATTTTCAAAGAAGATCAACATCCACCAAAGAAATACTCCACAATTGAAAAAGAGCTATTGAGTTTGGTACTGGCCTTGCAACATTTTAATGTGTATGGCACAAACAATGTGTTGGAGATGTTTGTGTACACTGATCACAATCCGCTAACATTCTTAGAACGCTTTAAAGACAAGAATATGAGACTCATTGGAGTCTTATGTTACAGACAGAAGAATGTAATTACAGATGCATTATCATGGATTTAACTGATAGAGTTTAGATGAGGTTTGTCTTTATTTAATGTTTATTATGGTAATGTGTTTACAAAGTAGAGAAAAAAATGAAGCCATCTTTTCATTATGATGGTTTTTTTTGTAAAGAGGGGAGATATTAAGAAGATGTGGGTGTACTGTACTTTTAAGAGAATAAAAACTAACAGTGACAGCACCAAGTGTTCTCAATAAGACACAATGTAACATGTGGTCCAGCTACTGGGGTAGCTAGTTGCTTTGAGATGACAAAACAGATTCGAATTCGGCCTATCAGTTTAAATTATACCCCGAAAAATACCAAATTCCAATCAAGTTTGTATTGAGTATATTGGCAATCTCAAAGGCCAATGACACAATCTAATGCCTTGGGATATAAGACCAGGGAAAAATGAACAGTTGGGAGGGGGACTGCCACAAGACTAATAGCTGCAGACTGCTAGTCAGAACTCTCTGAGAGGTACCTGTCAAGAGAAGAAGTTTTCACAGAGAAAAACCTCAACACCGACCTGGAGAACCAATCTACCTGATGAAGATAAAGAGAAGGTTCAACCGCTGGCTGGTTTTAAAATTTGAATTTTTTGTGAATCTTAATTGGGAGTTTTATTGGACTAGTGTTATAGAAAGGAAGGTAAAAGATAGGTTAGAGGAAGGAATTTTAAATAGTTGTTAGTTAATTATTCTCTGTTATACTTTAAGAAATAAAGTTGTTAATTTTTACTTGAAGTAGTTCTTGGTCACTCACCGGTTTATAGATTACTGCATGGGATAAATAATTTCTGTGTTGCTATGTTTAAAATTAAGCAGGAGGGTTCACCCCGTGTTGTAACAATACCTGAAACAAGATGCCTTGGTTTATATGGGAACTATCTGTGCGCCCACCTTTCAGAAAAACTTACCTCCTTATGCATGTTGGGAATTGTTATCAATTTCACACTATTCGCCTTCTTACATTTTACGCTGACTGTACACTACAGGTCTTAATCATCTGGCCCTGAGTGTGCAGGACAGGTCTTGATCATTTGACCCTGACTGTACAGTACAGATCTTGGTCATTTAGCCCTGAGTGTACAGTACAGATCTTGATCATTTAGCCCTGAGGGTACAGTACAGATCTTTATCATTTAGCCCTGAGGGTACAGTACAGATCTTTATCATTTAGCCCCGAGTGTACAGTACAGGTCTTGATCATTTGACCCAGTGTGTACTGTACAGATCTTGATCATTTAGCCCTGAGTGTACAGTACAGATCTTGATCATTTGGCCCTGTGTGTACAGTAGAGACCTTGATCATTTAGCCTCAAGTGTACAGTACAGGTCTTGATATGTGACTCAGTGTATAAGGTACAGATCTTGATCATTTGACCCTGAGTGTACAGTACAGATCTTTATCATTTAGCCCTGAGGGTACAGTATAGATCTTGGTCATTTGGCCCTGAGTGTCCAGTACAGATCTTGGTCATTTAGCTCTGAGTGTACAGTACAGGTCTTGATCATTTGACCCTGAGGGTACAGTACAGGTCTTATTCATTTGGCTCTGAGTGTACAGTACAGGTCTTGATCATTTGACCCTGAGGGTACAGTACAGGTCTTATTCATTTGGCTCTGAGTGTACAGTACAGGTCTTGATCATTTAGCCCTGAGTGTATAGTACAGTTCTTGATCATTTGGCCCTGAGTGTACAGTACAGTTCTTGATCATTTGGCCCTGAGTGTACAGTACAGGTCTTGATCATTTGACCCTGAGTGTACAGTACAGGTCTTGATCATTTGACCCTGAGTGCACAGGACAGGTCTTGATCATTTGACCCTGAGTGTACAGTACAGATCTTGATCATTTGGCCCTGAGTGTACAGTAGAGATCTTGATCATTTAGCTCTGAGTGTACAGTACAGGTCTTGATCATTTGGCCCTGGGTGTATAGTACAGGTCTTGATAATTTGACCCTGAGTGTACAGTACAGGTCTTGATCATTTAGCCCTGAATGTACAGTACAGATCTTGATTATATAGTGCTGCTTTGTAGCAGTGTTATTGCTCTTCATGAGCCTCTTACTAATCTTTCAGCATCTAAAGCTTTTTTCTCTTCGCACTTTCAGCCTAGACCTCTCAACTGGATTCTGTCTATCCTACACCATCACTTCATAGTTTTAAATGCTTCCACAAAATTAACCTGCAATCCTCTCAGTCAATGTTTAATTCTCCTAGATACCTTGTGGAACTAGAATTACTGTGTATGTTGTAGTTTAGTTGTTGACCCAGGCACTCCCACTTTATTGTGGTACTTTGTCACTCTGTGAGTATTTGTCTCACATAGCTGTTTCAGTGTTAAATACTGAGTCCAATTCAAACCTTTTGACTCAGGGGTGAAGTTTAAATGTGCGATTATGATGATGAAGCCCAACAGAAGTCTTCACTGGAAGTGACACAATGTCATATGATTGTGCTCTCTCTTGTAGCCTCATGGTAAAATGAAACCATTGTTCGATAGTTTTTAAATAAAGTTAATGTTTTCCTTATGTCAACAGATTCTGTCTATACTCTTCAGTAGCAGAAAGAGACCAAGAATGTTATGAATCCCAGACTGAATTCCCAACCAGGCTGACTGTACAGAAGCATCTGCAAGATGGCAGTGGAGTAAGACTCATCTGCTCCTCCACGTCTTGTCTTTTTTTCTCTCTTCGCTTTTTTTCCCCTCATTTTACCTTCCATTGTCTGGCAGCATTGGCAAAGTGATAAAAGCCAACATGGACTCCTGGCCTCATCATACACTCAACACCCAGACTCCAGGTGAAGCCTGGTACAGTCTGGGTTGGAAGGACTGTTATTCTGAACTCTGATTTCTCTATTTTTCTAATTTATCGCTGGACTTATTATATCTATATTGTTCTAATATTTTTCCCCTAAGAACTTGTACTTAAGAATCTGTACCTAGGTACCTTGATGGCACCACATGTGGCAACATTTCACTGTATACACATGTCACAATGAAGCTAATGCTTCTTCTTGTAATTTTTCTTCTTGTCATATCACTTGCCTTACTCTCAGTGCGCCTTACTCTCAAATTCTGACTCTAACAATCTAGGAAGCCTTCTACAGGCACTTCGACTATTTAGCATTCACTTGATAAACCATCTGATATCTTAATCTGGAGCTGTGATGGAAAATATACACTTGATCTATTTTTCAACTAAAAATGCAAACACGGTCTCATATATGAAAGAGACATAGACAGAAATGAAAGGACAATGGTGGAGACCTATGTGGATTTATCAATGTATTAGCAATCCTACTATTTTGCTGAGGTGGGAATCCAATAATTATGATGGCAATCCACTTCATGATGTGTCACTGATTGCCTTTTCATGGTGTTCTTTTTTTCATTTTCATATGTCTCTATTGCTGATCGTTTCTCACCAAACAGGGAGAAATCAATGGAAGATTTTGCTGACAAAGGGGAGTGGCTGCTTTGTAGTTGGCTATGTAATCATAGCATGGCTAATCCATGGGCTAGAATTGAACTATTCTACTTCCTCTGGTGAAGAAAGCAAGACGGCAGGGTTCAGACATTACATTCCAAATGAGCCATTTCATTTTGTAGCAAGTACTATGATCAGATAGTGATCAGTCTTCAGAAGGCTGGGTAACCCAAGGAGAGTCACAATGTTATCACAGCATCTCAAGAATAAAATATGAATGGCGATTATTAAGTTCGGAGAAGAAAAAGGAGGACAACTGGGATAGTCTTAATTGAATCGTTCAGTTCAAAATGAAGCAAGAACACTCAATGTGGAGCATTGCGAATTTTTCTCTATTTATAATCATTTTCCTGAATGTGCTTCAGTGGGCTTGTCCCTCTAAATCTAATTCTGTTTTCTCTATGCTCCTTTGACTTATACTTGATTGGTTTTCCACTTAAAATGCCTAGCTTCAGGCAACAAATAAATCTTACCTTCTCTTGTCTAGAAAATACCTGCAATTGGTGAACTATTCTCAACAAAATAATAATAAGAGAAAAGAACTGAATAGTAGGTTTTCACATTCCACACACAACTGAATCATTTATGATTGCAGCTGTAAGGCTTTTTAATATTAATCCTATACTTTTTAGTCTATCTATATTAATTGTGTGCTTGTATTTCTAACTCCAATCATTCATTACTTAAACAGAATATATCGGCACCTACTTAATGTAGAGTCAAAAAGTGTGGTGCTAGAAAAGCACAGCCGGTCAAGCAGCATCCGAGGAGCAAGAGGGTCGACAATTTGAGCATAAGCTCTTCTTCAGGAATGGGGAGAGGGAGGCTGAGAGATAAATGTAAGGGGGATGGGGCTGGGGGGAAGGTAACTTAGAATGCAATAGGTAGATGAAGGTGGGGGTGATGATGATAGTGAGAGTGGAGGGTAGAGCAGATCGGTGGGAAGTGAGATAGACAGGTAGGGCAGTTCAAGAGGGCAGTGCTGAATTAGAGGTTGGATCTGGGGAGGGGAGAGCAGGAAACTGGTGAAATTGACTTGTTGATCCCATGTGGTTGGAGAGTCCCAAGGCAGAAGATGAGGTGTTCTTCCTCCAGGCGTCGAGAGTGGCTCCAGTTTCCTGATCTCCCCTGCTCCCACCTTATCCCAGATCCAACCATCCAGCTTGGCACTGCCCTCTTACCTGTCCATCTTCCTTCCCACCTATCTGGTCCACCCTCTACTCTGATCTATCACTTTCACCCCTACCTTCATCTACCTATCACGTTCCCAGCTACCTTCCCCCCAGCCTCACACCCCTTCCCATTTATCTTGCAGTTCCCCTTGGGGGCCTTTGCTTGAAATGTCAACTCTCCTGCTCCTTGAATGCTGCCTGAGCAGCTGTGCTTTTCCAGCACTACACTTTCTGACTCTGAACTTCAGCACCTGCAGTCCTCACTTTCTCCTATTTAATGCAGGTTCACTGATCAAACTGAACTTATTCAATGTTTACAAATTAGTCTGACGTATGGATTTAATGGAATTTCCAATAGTCAGAAATGTTATTTCTGTGATTAAATGTGTTGCAACATTGTGGTATATTCAATGTGTTTACGCTATTTTAACATTACGTGAAATGGACAGTATGCCCAGATATTGTTTGAATCTGTGGTCATTTACAGTAATCATGTATTCAAGCATTAAGTATCATGAATAATTACACAACACTCAGTACAGAAACAGGCCATTCAGCCCCACTGGTCTTTGTTTGTGTTTATGCTCCACACGGGCCTCTTTCCACTTCTTTCCAGCCCTCTACATAGGCTGCAATTTTTTAAAAATTAAGATAGTAGCAGGGGTCAACCTGTATCTTAGTGAAGGTGGAGAAATGACCTGAGTTGATTTTACAACATCGACGTGTTAATTGGTTTTGGTTGCGACTTGCACCCTTTCACTGGGTACCAGCCAATAACATTGCCAACTCTGCAAACCAAGCAGCATGACCTGGAGCATCGTCAATGGTGGGAATGCACCTGACACCACACTGGGATTGCCAAACAGCAAGCTAAGAGAAACAATTTTGCTGGGGCCTGTCATGCAATGTTTGGTGAAGGGATTTGGAAGCTGCACATGAGTGGTCAGGTTAGAGGATATGGAAGGGCAATTATGGGGTGGGAAATACGATTAGGAGATAAAGTGGGCATGTCTATGACCCTTCCCAGTCCCACTGCCAGGCTGCCTTGATTTATCTTGGGAACATCATCCTTTGGTGTGGATTCCCCCATGGTTTGGTCATTTATTGGTCCAGGGATGGAAGGGGTACCAGACAGCTCCCTTTCTGGTGTAAAATCCTAGCGGAGGTGGTTAAATGATTGGTTCAGTGTTCCCAAGTTGGATGTGATCTGCCACCTGTCAGAAGACAGGAAGGAGTGTGTAAAGTTCTGGCCATAATTTGTATGACCAATACTATTCTGTGGTATGCAATTTAGCTTGAAGAATTTTTACATTAGCAATTCTTGTATTTAATCTTAACTTCCATTGTCTTTCATCTTTTTCAATAGCTGAGAAGTTGGACAAGAGGAACTTGCTCCAGAGCTCTGCTTGAGTCAATCTCCAAGAGATAAACGGAAGAAACTTGGCACTGGATTTTCTCAAGCAGAGGTGGAGACATATCAAATTGTTGATGTTAATGGTCCTATCTCCATGCAATCCCTGGCCATAAAGAAGATAAACGAAAGGGTTGTGGCTTTGAGAGCTCACCCCAAGTTAAAAGTTTGATGTTCACAGTGGCTGCACACATAAGCTGTTAGGTTATACAGCTGCTGCATGGAAGTATGAATCCATGGATTGGGTGTGGTAAGTGTTTAAAGTAAAGTAAAATGGTTTTGCTTCCTTTCCACCTCATCATGGATTGCTGTAGTATTACGATGGTGAGTTAAAAAGTGAATTATACACTGCTGGAATTTGAACATTTAACCACTCCTAATGTTTACCAGGTGGCTACTTCTGCTAATTAGTAAGCTGTCAAGTAAGGCCAACATTCTGTATGCTGAAGGTGAGTTTTTTTTATAACAAAAGGATGATATGGCAGATTCTGTAATAAAATAATTGAAAATGTACCCTATTGTGATAAGTCTGTAAATGTTTAATTTTTCCCATTGCTTTTATGTATTCAGTATAGACATTGGTTGAGACAGCAGTGATGCAGTCTGTTTGTTTTCTCAGAGGGTTTTATAGGTTCTTGGCTACAGTCCAGCAGCCCAAATGTTTTACAAGTGCTTGACATTGTTTATCTAACAGCTCTGAAGAAATTTCTTTGTTTACTCAGAGCATATAATCTGTTCAAGGCCCTCCAACTCTTGGAATAGTTCTTGTAATTTCTGTTCATAAACTGGATCATTGGTATTGGAGGTGAGACAGTGAGAATGATGGATGAACATGAGATTGTGTGAGGAATGAGATAGTGGGTGCAGTGAGGAGGGTCTGGAAGGGTGAGGAGTGAGAAGTGATGATGGCCTATGGTAAAGTAGGGTAAGGAGGTATGATCAGGGTGAGGGTATGGGTGAAATGAGGGAGAGAGAGGTAAGGAATTGTGGTGATGATAGAGTGACAGTCGTAGAATAGGGTGAAGACAAGAGATGAGGGTGAGGGTGGAATGAGGGTGAGATGGTGTTCTGAGAGGATGGGTGGGTATTATGAGGGATGTGTATAAGTCAGTCAGAAGGCTGTATATTTATTGAAATGTTGATGGCCTGTGGAGCATCAGGCAAAGGCTTTTTGGATACACTGATGGGTCTTTAACCTGCTTGGCCCACCTCCACTCCCATCTTCTCCAGGCCACGTAGGACCTGAACCCCTGCAAGGTCCTACCGCTGGCAACCTCAGGCAGAAGCTAGATCACAACGGGATGATTTGCCTTGTCTCTAGGCTCCTTCTTCAACATGAAAAAAAACCTCAGTGTAATTTTCAGCTGACTTTCCTTTCTGTGTTTTCTCTCCCTAGCTGTGCAGTTGAAATCAATAACTCCTAGTGTGGAGGAAATTGTTGAGACAAACAAAATCCCACATATCTATTGTCCTACCTCTGCAGGTGCACTCCTGATGGATCAGTGCTTCTAATCTGTAAATGTCCTGAGCCATGAAGAACAGGAACATTTCAAATTCAACCCAAGGTTTTTGCTAACTGATTTTGGCCAGGACACTGGTCAATTTCTACGGTTAGCCTCTATGTGCTTGATTTAATCAGGCTAAGTTCTCCAAAGATTTCACAATATGATGCATACATATAGCACCTTATATTATAATAAGAAGTCCCAAGTTTTTTCATAGGGGTATACTAAGGCCAAAAATGACACTAAATCAAAGAGTAAGAGACTCAGAGTCATGGAATCAAAAGCTTGGTTAAAGTAGATAGTTTTAGACCGCACCTATTAAAGAAACAGAGAGAGAGAGTTGAGGAAGGGAAAAGATTTAGGGAGGCTAATCGAGACCCTAAGGTCCAGATACAATGGTAAAGAAAACAGGAGATGCACAAGAGACCATCATGAGAGCAACGCTACTAGCTTTAGGAATTGCAGGAGTGGAGGCAGATACAGGGATAAAAATGGGGGAAGATCATTGGATTTGAAAATTAGGATGAGAATGAGAATATACTTGTGGGCTGTGAGCCAGGTAGGCCATGCTTATTGTGGTGAACATAAGTTGGAGAGGAATGGAAAAGAACAGGGTATCTCCCTGCAAAACAGAGCATACTATGGGAAAACCTAATGTAGGTAAAACTATATGTTAACTTACATGAGTGGACGTCTCCTGGTTGTGTGCAAGATCCATAGAATGATATAAACCCAATGTACAGTGTCTGGAATATGGCAACCAATCAGGAGAGTCAGTGTGGAAGTTTGCTATTTCTGTTTTTCCAATAAAGCTTTTTTTTCCTAATCTGAGGACAAAGTTCCAAGCATGGGGGAGATTAATGATACAGGAATATATTTAACAATGGGACTGGGGAAAGAAGAAACACTATTTCACTTCAAGTGAGTTCAGAAGCTGGTCCATATGGATAAAATCCTCAAAATACTCCCTGATTGACTTCCTTACCCCTTGAAACCAATGGCCTAAGGCCCATACTTTTCTGAGTGGTTAGGGTGTTTGTCAGAAAATAATGTGTTACACATCAGAAATTTGCCCATGGGAATGTAGCATTGAAAAGCTACTCACCAGACCTCCCTCCAACCCCTGTTAAGTACAAAGATGAAGCAGCTGTCATAGAATATTAGGTCAACATGCAGTTAAATGTATTCAGGGAGGTTGCAAGTGAACTGTCTTCCCCTATAACTCTCATTGTTATTCTGATAGGAATGTGGAGGAAGGGATTTAAATTAGGCTCACATTTGGACAATCGTAAACAATCCATGTTTACAGCGGTGCCTCTGACTGATCTAAACAAGGTTAACATGTGATTGAGTGGAGAGCGATGAAAGAGGTCGAATTCCAGACAGGAAAACTGAGATTAGCACTATGTCTTTCACCAGTGGTGGAAGCAAATGGAGGGAGTAGCCCTTAAATGGCAAATGTTAGTGGGTGGTGTTGATGTGTAGGTAAAGGAGGCACAGAGGCAAGGAAGGGCCGTAAAGATGAAATTGTTGGAGAAGCAGGACATTGTCTGAGAAAAGAGGTGGGATTAAGGGTAACTGATTAGAAGTCAAGAAAGAGTGTTTGGGAATAATTAGTCCTGGACACAATGTAATTGCCACGCATTAGAGTTTGTACTGGTGAGGGGTGGAAAGCTAGTAGAAGGGGTAAGGATAGAGACACAATGTTGCAGAGGTAGAGGTAAGTAGAATTGCTAATCAAGAATTTATAAGGTGTGAGGCTCAGCTCAGGATCAAACATAATACTAATGTTGCATACTACTTGTGAAAAGACTGTCACTCACTGCATATGTCGTCTAACTCCTTATTTCAGCTGTCATGAGGCTATTCTGATCTCTATTGAATGTGTCAGATTACTACGAGCAGTGCCAATTTTTCTAAGAATTGTTGAACAATGTTGATAGTGTTTTAGGTTGACATGACAACTTGTCGAGTCATAGAGTCATAGAGATGGACAGCACAGAAACAGACCCTTCAGTCCAACTCGTACATGCTGACCAGATATCCAAACCTAATCTAGCCCCATTTTCCAGCACCTGATTCGTATCCCTCTAAACTCTTCCTAATCATATCCAGATGCCTTTTAAATGCTGTAATTGTACCAGCCTCCACCACTTCCACTGGCAGCTCAATCCATACACGCACCAATCTCTGCATTTAAAAGTTGCCTCTTAGGTCTCTTTTAAATTTTTCCTCTATCACCCTAAACCTATGCCCTCTAGTTCTGGACTCCCCCATCCCAGGGAAAAGACCTTGTCTATTTATCCTCTCCATGCCCCTCATGATTTTATAAATCTCTATAAGTCACCCCTCAGCCTCCGACACTCCAGGGAAAAGGTTAAAAATCACACAACACAACACCAGGTTATAGTCCAACAGGTTTATTTGGAAGCTGTCGCTTTCGAAGCCAAATTAATAAAAAGGCCCCAGCCTATTCAGCCTCTCCATGTAGCTCAAATCCTCCAAACCTGGCAACATCCTTGTAAATCCTCTCTGAACCCTTTCAAGTTTCACAACCTTATTCCTATAGGAAGGAGACCAGAACTGCATGTGATATTCCAAAAGTGGCCGAACCAATGTCCTGTATAGCTGCTACATGACTTCCCAACTCCTATGCTCAATGCTCTGACCAACAAATGCCTTCTTCACTATCCATCTACCTGTGACTCTACTTTCAAAGAATTATGAACCTGCACTCAAGGTTTGTTTGTTCAGCAACACTCCCTAGGACCTTACAATTAAGTGTCCAAATCCTGCTCTGATTTGCCTTTCCAAAGTACATCAACTAAAAGGAGCTTGCTTCTATTCATGAAGGTGACCAGGACTGGGATTTATGTTTTAAAATCATTAGTGGCAGCTGCTTTGCTGGGACCACAGTCAGCTTCAACCACAAAGGGTCCAGGAAAAATGGGTGAGCCCCTCTATCTCAGCGATCTGGCCCTCATGGAGCACTGTTCAGAGTATAGGAACATGGGCTATTAAATAATTAGCCTTAAGTTGGTCACAAGTAATATTAGCTAATTATTGCAGTCCTTTCTATAGTTTGGAAAATGCTACAAATGGAAGTGCTTTAATTGACCACGAAGAGTTTAAAGGTTCTCTCTCTGAATGTTCACAGTTTAGTGGATCGAGTAAATGAAATATGTGAATTCTATTCTGGAGGCACTCTGTGGCACTCCGTGGGAATGAAGGCCTTATTGAGTTAGTTGAGACTGTGGGAGTCGCCATCACAAAGGAAAGATGTTTTGTTGTGATGTACACCTTTTTATTGATTTGGCTCCGAAAGCTACAGCTTCCAAATAAACCTGTTGGACTATAACCTGGTGTTGTGTTGTGTGATTTTTAACCTTTTTATTGAAAACCATCAGCAGCAAGATATTGCTTGCTGGTTGGTGACTCTTGCTGTATGCTGTATATCCTGCTCTGAAACTGAAAGGTCTTCTTTGTCTTTTTCATCATTGTCTTCTTCAAATTTTGAAAGTAGTTACCTTTTCCATTCGACAACTTTGTGTTGCATGTTACATGCTCTTAGAATTCTGAGTTGTCCTCCTGTGTCTATCATATTTGTCCATACACCTGAAGTAAGACTTTAGAATGTCACTATTGACTAATGTCAAGGTCACCATGTTACATTACAAATGGAAACTTATTAGGAAACGTTATTGTGTTTGCGTTGGAATCCTGCAAGGATTCTACAAGTCTTGGTCTACTGATAACTCATCAGTGAATGGAGAGTTCAGTATTTGGTGCCATCTATTCCACAGTATTAATTTGGAAATGTTTGTACTCTGTCAAGATAACGACAAAGACATCTCTGTTGTTGCATTAGTCACGCACTTCGGATATTTATTACTTGCTAATGTGGCAGATGTCCCTTGCTAAAAATGTAATACCGTTGTGGTTTTCACAGTGATTGGAATAACCATCCTTGTTCAGAAGTTGTTGGGAGGGCGCACTACAGCAGATGGCACAACTCCTGATGAAGCCTGTGTTATGAAGCAGCGATGGGATAAGCTGTCTGCTCCAACATGCACAGGTGGGTGTCAGGGACTCTTAGAGCAGCTCCTGGTGGTGCAGATCAAATGTCTCCACAGTTGGCATACCCATGATTGCTAGTCCCTTGTGAAGTCCTCATCATTGAGTGCAATTGAGAAAGCTGCTAAAGGGATGATGTTTGCTGCAAGCTCCTTTGCAGCAGGACTCAACAATATTGTAGGTTGGGTTGGTACAGAAACCATATAAACCCATAGAAATTGTACCTGCTACAGCAGGAAAAGCTAATGTAGGAAGCACCTTACAAGTACCTGTAAATGCTTCGACCAAAAACAGTCCCTGGGCCTTTAGCAACCCCTGTACAGAAAACAA
This sequence comes from Chiloscyllium punctatum, assembly GCF_047496795.1. NCBI lineage: Eukaryota > Metazoa > Chordata > Chondrichthyes > Orectolobiformes > Hemiscylliidae > Chiloscyllium > Chiloscyllium punctatum. The sequence continues at coordinate 65,551,000 of NC_092757.1, forward strand.
AGCTGCAACCTGACTGACTGTTTCTAAAGTTATGAACAGTTTGACTCGGATACTTGTGAAGAGGGACGGAAGACTAGCATCCATTATTATAAGATACTCATTAAGAAATTCAATAAGGATTGCAGTCAAGGCTTATTTACCCAGGGATTGTTCAGAATGCAGATCAAGCCATGGAATAGTTGAATGATAGAGTGGCATAGTGATTAGCACTGGTGCCTCACAGCACCGGGAAACCCAGGTTCAATCCAGCTTTGGGTGATAGTGTGTGCAGTTTGCTATTTCTGCTTATGTCTGCGTGGGTTTCCTTGGGGTGTTCTGGTTTCCTCTCCCAGTCCTAAGATGTGCAGGCTGGGTGGATTAGCCATGGTTAATGTGGGTCTGGGTGGGATGTTCTTCAGAGCTGAATGGCCTCTATCTGCCTTGCAGGGATACGATGATTCTAGCTGCACTTTTAGGAGTAATTTAAATACGGGTAAGAACCAATCAAATTAGATGGGAGGAGGCTTACATGGTGCATAAATACCAGCACTGTCCTGGTCTAAGTAGGCTGTTTACATTCTATACAAAAGAAAACCCCCAACCTGGAACTTAGTGACAGGGGTAGCCTTCAGAGCTACTGGTATTGGACAGCAACGGTCACCCCCACCACCCACCTCAAATCTCTCTCTCCCACTCACACATACACTGATTTTGGCCAAAAGGAATTTAGGGATAGGCTCAATTTTTGGCCTAGCTTCCAAGGAAACAGTCTCGGCTTTTCACTTGTTGACTGCAGCCAGTGAAAATGTTTGAACTCTTGATCAGGGAAAACTGTTGAGCATGATTGTGATGCTACCCACAGTTGAATAGTCACTAGTCTGTCATTGTTAAAGTTTGTATCCTTGTGCATGAGAGCAGAAGATAGTCTGTCGTTGTGGGCCCTAACCTCAGGAAAGAAGCAACACTTTAAAGAGTGCAAAAAAAGGAATTGGAAAAATCCAATTTCTAAATTAATTGTCAATTGTTGAATTGGAGTGGGATGGTTGTATTCAGAACCCAACTTTCCAAGCAAAGACTGAGTTCTCTGAAGCCACAAATTGTATATAATAAAACAAAGACCTACAGATGCTGGAGATCAGAAACAAAAACAGAGCATGCTGGAGACACTCAGCAAGTCTGACAGCCCTTACAGAAAGAAAGAGGAAGAGTTAATATTTCAATCCAGTATGAACTGAGTGGTGTGTGAGATGATGGGAAGATTGGGAGGAGTGAGTAGAATGCATGGATACCATATCATGAGAAAGAGAGAGGGAGAGATAAAATTGGACAGGCAAGCAAAAGGATTGCTGATGATAAGCCGAGAAGGAAAAAGGCACTGACTGGGTGCTAATGAGAAGTGTAAATAGATGAAAATGTGCTGCTTTTGGTAGGAGAAACCAACAGAGGGCAGGAGCACTGGGTAGGGGCTGGGGTGTGGCATGGTCTGAAATTGTTAAATCACTGTTGGGCCATGAAGGCTGTAAGGTACTTAGGTGGAAAATGAGGTGTTGTTGCTCCCGGCTTGCACTGTTCCTTCAGATATTTTACGACTGAAATGTCTTTCTGAAGCTGGTTATAGCATTAAAACAAAGCCTTTGAAGCTTGGCATGAAACAGCCGAGTCAATTTTTAACAATTACGCATATCCTTATTTCATCCTTCAAAGTAGGCTCACTGCTGCTTGGAGCCACCTTCTTGGTTTACAGTGCAGTGATTACTAACTTAGTGCAGATGTTTATTTAACAATATTTATAGAGGGCAAGTCTCAAATCAGCATGTCAGAACTGCATAGGACATCAATCATTGGGACAACTCCACTTAGTGCAAAATAATTGTTTACAATGAGGCCCTGTGGTGAGGAGCCAGCTGCATCGTGCCAAAAAAAACAAATGTTTTCATGAATTTACTATTATAGACTTAATTCAGCACTTCTTACATTCTACACTGTATCACTGTATGAGACACTCCTTTGACACTACAGACTTATGCCACTCACTGAAGTGATGCTATGTGGTCAGGTCATGCACCCCATTTGAGAGGGATTCCTGTTTCAAACACCAAAGTGTGATACAATTATCTTTGTTTTTAAAATCATACCTTTAAAAATAAATCAGTTAATTGGAAGTGTAATGATCTGCACGAAGGCAAGTCAAACTGCTTAAAAATGCAAAGTCACCTCAAGGTCGAGATGAGATGACAAAGAACTCATCCTCGGAACCTGTTTGGATCAAGGGAAGTATCCTATAATCCAGCCAACCAGCAAAACCTATCACTGTCTTAGGAAGGCATCAATAAAGGTTAAGGACAGGATGATTACATCATGGCTGTCACAAAAAGACCCACCAAAAATTGAAATTCTCTCCCACTCTGTCTCTCCCACTCTGTCTCTCCCACTCTGTCTCCCCCACTCTCTCTCTCTCCCACTCTCTCTCTCTCCTACTCTGTCTCCCCCACTCTCTCTCTCCTACTCTGTCTCTCCTACTCTCTCCCCCACTCTGTCTCTCCCACTCTGTCTCTCCTACTCTCTCTCCCACATTCTCTCACTCATTGTCTCTCTACGAAACTGGTGCCTAGTTCCTAAGGAAACAGATCCAGAGAAGAAACAGTCAAGAACCCTAAAATAACTGAAACATTCCCTACTCTTGACTGAATTCAGGAAACCAGTGAACCAGATAAAATCTTATACCTAAAAGACAGCTGAAGAATTCCAAACTGTACAAACTTGTATCTTCCTTTGTACCGGACTTTATCTCCTTTAACTTGACATATGTGTGTATAGATCTAAGTGACTACACAAAGATGTTATGCTTAATGTGTTATGATTATTGTTTTAGCAAGAAATGAGCTTACTTCACTCAAGAAAACCTTGTGAATAGCACTTTCTTGCTTACAGTAAAAAAAACAATTAATTGCATTCTTATTTGGATAGAGTTGCCTCATGTGAGAGGCAGTACTTAGGAGTTTAGTCTGAGATCAATTCATTTAGTAGATAGATGTAAAATCTAAATTTGACCAAAAGTCATTGGTCAATTTTTAACCAAGATCAATTATTTAATTTGTGGTTCAAATTCAGGATGGTGTGTGACTTGTTGGAGGATCTTGCAGATGGGCGGTTTTCTCATGCATCTGTTGCCTTTCTTCTCCTTAGTGGGAGTGGGCACATATTTGGAAGGTGCTTTCGAAGCAGCCTGAGAGAGTTCCTGTGGTGCACCTTATAGATAGTGAAAGCATTGCCTTTATTGTCACAGACTTGGCAAAACTTCAGGATGACGGTGATGATAAGGAAGAGGCATGTTGGTGTTTTGAAGAGGCTGTCTCTGAGCACTATTTGTGACTCCCAGTCTCCTGATCATGCAGCCTAATTGCCACACCAGATGCCAAGAGCTTTCCTTTTTTTTTATCCCCAACAAATAACAAACATCCTCCTTGAAAATCCACTCTCCTTTCCTCCAACTATTCAATATCATGTTCAATATAGGTATCTTAAAGGTCACTGTTCAAGATACACTATTCTTCTGTGAACGGTGTAAAAGAGACCTCTCACAACTGAGCTTTCTGTGTAGATCCAGAGTAAACTCACCAAGGAAAAGCTAATTGGGGTCATTGCAGTCTAAGTATCAAAGTGTGATACTTAGTGATACGAAGTATCCTTTAAAATGCACCATTAAACAATCTGTTGTGATTGAAGTATGGAAACTCATTGTTTCATGTTTTAAGTTAAAAAATCACACAACATCAGGTTATAGACCAAAAGGTTTAATTGGGAAGCACTAACTGTCGAGGCACTGCTCCTTATTGAGGCAACCACCTGATGAAGAAGCAATGCTTCGAAAGCTAGGGCTTCCAAATAAACCTGTTGGACTCTAACCTGGTGTTGTGTGATTTTTCACTTTGTCCACCTCTGTCCAACAATGGCTCCTCCAGATCATTTCATGTTTTAATTATTGATCTTTTTGTATTCACTTGTGGGTTGTGGTTGTTGTTGGCTGACCAGCATCTGTTCAACTTCATTTGTGGCCCTTGAGCAGTTGGTGGTGGGCTGCCTTCTTGAACCACAATTTACATGTTATAGGTTGATTCACAATGCCCTTAGGGAGAGAGTTTCAGAATTTAACCCAACACCAGTGAAGGAACAGTGACATATTTCCAAGTCAGGATGGTGAGCGGCTTGGAAGGGAACTTGCATGTGGTGGTGTTCCCAAATATCTACTGCCCTTCTCCTTCTGGATAGAAGTGATTGTGGGTTTGGAAGGTGTTGATCTTGGGCAAATTTCTGCTGTGCATCTTTTAGATAGTACACACTACTGCTACTGAGCATCAGTAGTGGAGGGAGTGGATGCTTGTGGATGTGATGCCAATCTAGCAGGATACTCTGTCCGGGATGGAGTCAAGCTTCTTGAGTCTTGTTGCAGCTGCAACCATCCAGATTAGTGTAGTCCATCACACCCCTGATGGTGGACAGGTTTTGATGAGTCAGGACATGAGTTGCTCATTGCACTATTCCTGGCTGTAGCCAATGTATTTCTGTGTAGAATTCATTTTGAGTTTCTGGTTAATGGTAACTCCCAGCATGTTGATAGTGGGGCATTCAATGATGGTAAGACCATTGAATGCCAAGGGGACGGTGGTTAGATTGTATTGTACTGTTAATTGCCACTTGTCAACCCAAGCCTGAATATTGTCGAGAACTTGTCACATTTGAACATGGACTGCTTCAGTACCTGAGGAGTTGCGAATGGTGCTGAATGTTGTGCAATTGTTAGTGAACATCCCCACTTCTGACATTATGATGGAGGGAAGGTCATTGATGAAACAGCTGATGATGGTTGACCCTAGGACACTACACTGAAGAACTCCTGCACAGATGTCCTTGAGATGAGATACTGACCTCCAACAACCACAACCACCTTCTTACATACCAGGTATGACTCTAACCAGTGGTGAGTTTGGCCCAATATCCGTTTATCCAGTCTAGTTCCTTGATGCCATATTTGGTCAAATGCAGTCTTGATGTCAAGGGCTGTCGCTCTCACCTCCCCTCTGGAATTCAGCTCTTCTGTCCATGTCTGAACCAAGATTGTAATGAGTTCAGGAGCTAAGTGGCCCTGGTGGAACAGAAACTGTGCATTGCTGAGATCTAAAAATGAAAAGGAAATGTTAAAATACTTGCTAGTTTTAACTTTTTTTGTCTCCTCAATTTTTGACTCTAAATTAAATCATTCGTTCCTTTTCTTCATTTAGCTTTCCATATTCGATTTTACATCGCCTTTTTCATTCTAACTTGTATTTCCTCATTCAGATCATGCACATGTCAGTAACCATCCTTCAGTTTGATTGTTTATGGAGTTGCTTGCTCTTTTCATGTTGGTTCTAGATTTCCAGCAGAAGGTGCCACATGTTTGGATGCCCTGTAGGCTGCAACTTGCTGAGTAAAATCCCATGCAAGCTCCCAAGCACAGGTCTAATGAATGGCCGGCACTCTCCATAGCACACAGTGAGATCTCGGAATAAATGCAGAAGGTGGCAGTATTGAAGGACTAACAGCAATATGTACCAGGTTGCTGAAGTCTAGCTCTATGTCATAAAGTAAGGCTTATTTGCTTATTCATCATTAATTATTCTTCAATGTCAAGTCTGAAAAACTGCTTATGGTTCTTTTATTGCATTTCATGTACACATGCACCTCAGGACACAACAATTGAACCTACAATTGAAAGCATTGCTCACCTTTCAAATGCTTCACAAGACAAATCATTCCAATGCAAGCATGGTCATTTACTGGCTCTCGTAAGAGCTTGAAATTAGATATGTAGCTTCAATTGTCCCTTTATTTTGAGTAGGGAAGCAGACTTTGGACATGCGAAGAGACAGAAATTTTAAAGAGGCTTTTATACTTGATTGCTTTCATGCTCTTCAGACATCCCAAGACACTTCCCAGTTAATGAAGCAGTTTTCAAGTATAACCATTACAGTATTGTAAACAAATGCAATAGCAATTTGGACACAGCAATATCCCACAAACAGCAATTAAAAACTGAGCAGATAATTTGTTTTGGTGTTGTTTGAAACACAAATATTAAGACTGTGAGAGAATTCCCCAGCTGTTTCTCAAACGGTTCTCTAGAATGTTGTACATCCATCTGAAAAGACAGAGAAAGCAATAATCTAATATCTTTGCAAGACATGGTACTTTCAATGCCACACTGCCCAAGATGGAAGTTTCTAGAATGGTGACTTAAACCATGACCTTATAAGCACAGACATCATTATTACCATGAGACCAAGGGCTATCACTAGCTGAAAATGCAGTCATGTTGACCAGTACTTCTGTGCCTGTTTGATGTAGTAATATTAAACACATGGGCTAATACTGTTACACTAGCAAGACAGAGTCACAGGTCCAGCACCCAAGGTTCAAGTTGATTTACTGGTTATTGGAAATGACATCACTACAGTGCAAATTGGCTTCAGGCATCCTTGTTGCAGATGGCAATCTCTAACCTATTGGCCCAGCTAGTTGTCCTGAGTCATGGCAGATATGGTATGGAGTCAAGAGTGTGATTCTGGCAAAGCACAGCAGGTCAGACAGCATCCGAGGAGCAGGAGAGTCGACGTTTCGGGCAATAACCCTTCATCATATATAGTATGGAGCCTACTGATGTCATTGTCATTGCCACTTCTCATCTTATACTGCTGCAATTGAGCAGCATTGTACTTGAGATTAAAATTACTTCCAAATCCTGAAACATAAATATCCAGCATATAGAAATAACCTTGCATTTAAAAGACATTCCCATTTTTCTTAAAAGGATATAGGTGTTATTCCAAAGGATTCAAAGGAAATTATGGAAACTAGCAAAAATATAGTTGAATGCTTAAGTGATCGTTTAAATACTTTTATAATGAGATCTGTATAATTAACTACTACACAATTACCTTTGACACAATACAAAATAAAGAACTCTAAATGCAAGTCTGCAGGAAGCTGGGCCAACTTTTCATATTTATTGTTTCTGTTCGGTGTTTGTTGCTCACTTCCTTTCCCAGTGTTCTGGTCTGCTGAATTTGCTTTTATGACTACAGTGAACTATAAACTACACTTGTTACAAGTGTTTGTGTTTGACTCCTTGCATCAACACATGTATATAGTTTCTATCAGGCAGGGCTGAAACGGTGTGCAGTCATCTGTGTGATGGGTTAGTCAGTGTCTTCTGATAGCTGCTGGGAGGGAGTCTTACTGCTGCCAAACTGACACTCCTACATTGGAAGTCAAAAGCTAAAAACTGTTCTCTTCACTCATTAAGAAAAGGGTTCACAATTTACTGCAGAGTGATCTTCACATTTTCCTTCAGGAACCTTGCCTTATGTTCCTTGGGTGCAGAATTTAAATGTATCAAATTAGGAGATGCATCTTAAGTGTGGAAAATAAATCACTGTAGTACTTTTCAGTGACATGATGCCCCAGGGTTATGTTGGATACTACCAACTGGTACTTTACCCAATTTAACAACAGTGACAGGTTTTTAACAACTTCACCAAGTAGGACTTCATAACTGAGTTCAAACTTGTTCTCACCTGATGTCCACAAACAAATGGGAGCACTTGGTCTTTGCAAGTGGACGGGAGTCATAGAGATGTACAGCATGGAAACAGACCCTTCGGTCCAACCTGTCCATGCCGACCAGATATCCCAACCCAATTTAGTCCCACCTGCCAGCACCTGGCCCATATCCCTCCAAACCCTTCCTATTCAAATACCCATCCAAATGCCTCTTAAATGTTACAATTGTACCAGCCTCCACACATCCTCTGGCAGCTAATTCCATACACGTACCACCCTCTGCGTGAAAAGGTTGCCCCTTAGGTCTCTTTTACATCTTGCCCCTCTCACCCTAAACCTATGCCTTCTAGTTTTGGACTCCCTGACCCCAGGGAAAAGACTTTGTCGATTTATCCTATCCATGCCCGTCATAATTTTGTAAATCTCTATAAGGTCACCCCTCAGCCTCCGACGCTCCAGGGAAAACAGCCCCAGCCATTCAGCCTCTCCCTGTAGCTCAGATCCTCCAACCCTGGCAACATCCTTGTAAAGTCTGTCGAGCAAAAACCTTTGTTCACTGGGCCAGATGTTGGACTCATTAATGCCAGTGTTTTGGGTGCCAGCAGTGCCCTCAGAATTATGAGGGACAATTTCTGAGGCAAATTGCACAGATGCCATAGCCATGAGGGCGTTTGCTTGCATGCAGAAGGTGACTGACTCCAGGATGCAGTGCAGATAGATCCCACCATTACTGATTTGATGCTGGTGGAACCATTTTTGAAACTAAATATTTCAGCTGATGTCCTCTGTTCAAATTGCATAGCTGAACATAGATTCAAAAACAGGAAGAATCCCAACCAACAATATTTGAAGGAATTGTCAAATATTTCCAGGTTAATTGCTGGCACAAATGTTTAGATTTCAAGTTTGAACATCTAAACTTGATGTGGGCTGGTGTGCTGAAATGCATTTTTTTTCCTGGCTTTGAGGCTTCTACATTAATCAATTGCTCTCAGACATATAGGCACTAGTTAGCATCCCCACTGGAACATAGCATGGCTTAGAGAACAAAGCAGGGCAAGCTGCTGAAGGAGGAAGAAGCAGAGGAAGTGGTCACTCAGCACAGGGTCAAATCTGGCCATAGAGATCAAATTGTCTTTCTTCTTCCACCAATTACTCAGCACTGGCTGCGTGAAGTGAACATTTAAGCGAGAGTGTAGCACAGAACTGAAGTTGATTGAGTGTTATAAAGTCATAGAGAGATTAAGCTGACACATTGGATTACAACTACAGAATATTTGTTTCTACTTGATTGTTGAGTTTGAAACCTTTCAAGACAAATGCAAAATAAGCTGAACAGTTCTCAGAAAATGTTATTCAGTTCATGTTCAAATGTTGGATGATTACTCTGGCGAACTGATTCTGATAGATCCCAGTCCTCACGTGTTATTTAATTCAGGTGTTGGGAAGCCCAACCACCATCACAACAGGTGGAGAAAGCCCCATGTCAATCTTTTCAAGAAACGTACCAAATTAGTGAGGGAGAGGCTCAATACCATTGAGGGAGGAGGCCACAGAATAGTTATTGGAGGTTGGGGATTCCGAAGAAAATAGGGTGGAAAGGGTGAGCAGCCTCCAAGTAGGCATCCCTCCTCCCTTCCCAATGTTTTGTCCTTTACCTCTGGGAGTGGATGCTTTCGAGTGACAGATTCCAGTCCCTCCCCACCTCCCCATAATAAGCTGTTGCACTTTGTGTGATGGCCAGAAATACCAATGGCAAAAGGGTGAAACCTTTCAATTCACATTTGTTGCTCCTATAAAGGCCCTCAACTGGAATTTGGATGTGAAGGCTGTTCATGAGCCTTCTCAGACTCAATCAGGGCAGAGGTGGGAAGGTAGCAGGTTTCCCACCTGCCAAATTCCTGCCCAACTGAATGTTCCCATCTGCCTAGAAACTCTCTTCAAGGAAGACCAATAAACTCCAGCCATGTTTCCAATTAACTTACTGATACTAATTAGATTAGATTACTTACAGTGTGGAAACAGGCCCTTCAGCCCAACAAGTCCACACCGCCCCGCCGAAGCGTAACCCACCCATACCCCTACATCTACATCTACCCTTTACCTAACACTATGGGCAATTTAGCATGGCCAATTCACCTGACCTGCACATCTTTGGAGTGTGGGAGGAAACCGGAGCACCCGGAGGAAACCCACGCAGACACGGGGAGAATGTGCAAACTCCACACAGAGAGTCGCCTGAGGCGGGAATTGAACCCGGGTCTCTGGCGCTGTGAGGCAGCAGTGCTAACCACTGTGCCACCGTGCCGCCCTAATGTACTCCAGTCTCACCTTCCAGCTGATCTAAAAATCTCCCTGTGAATGAGAGAAACTAATCTTATTACTGATGCATAGTATGAATTACTAATTGACAGATTTAGCTGACCATTCTTCACATGTCTCTGTAAAACCAGGATTGATTTGGAAGAGGGCGTATACTCACAGAGGTTAATAGATGAAGATTGACTCAGGACACTGCAGTCCTCCAGTGAAAATGTGGCAATGCTACAAACATCTGAGGTATAGTCCCCACAGCTTCTTAGTAGTGCTTTAAACCTAGCAGCAACCCCCATGAATGCTCAGGCTATTGCTATAGAGCTCTTGGATTCTTTTGTGCAACAGTCCTTCATCAGGAATAGGGATTAAATCGAGGGGAGCTTGAGGCATTGATTTAGAGATCTCATTGACGCTGGGAGGTCAGCTGTCAGGTTGACTGGTGGCTAAGGTGAGTTAATGCCAAACTGTTTTACTCAATGGAATATGAATATAAAATATTTGTTCTTTGTTGTAATATCGATAGCCCAAAAGTGAACGGTGACAGCGAAATAATGCAATTCCTAAATTCTTAGAGTGGAAGCACTATGAAAATTCTAATGGAAGGTAGGAAACAATACCATCCCCAAGAAAGACTAACATCCCAGATTTCTTTGGTACAGTTTGCTTGAAGCATTTGGATATTGGAAGGTTGATAAAGATTAACTGATGACATTTTGCTCAGTTGTACAGAACATTACTGATAAATGTTTATTAACTTGTTAGTAATTCATAATTTCTGAATTCTAGCTGCCTGCTGGAAATTCTGGGCTGAAAGTCAGAAGATCTGGATCAGCATTATTTTAAAATGTAGGGAAACCACAGATCACAGTGTAAACTGTCTTTTTGACAACTGAATTGAATTGAATTTATTGCCAAGTGTACCGAGGCACAATGAAAGGCTTTGTCTTGCGAGCAATACAGGAAGATCACAGAGTTAAGTAGCATAGATAAGTAAAAAATAGGTAAACAGCGGAAAAACCAAAAACACAGGTACAGGAGAATGTTAAAAGTTTGTGAGTATACTCAGTATTCTAAAAGCAGTAGGGTAGAAACTGTTACAAAACCGGCTAGTGCATATGTTCAGGCTTCTGTACCTTCTCCCCGGTGGTGGAGGTTGTAGAAAAACATTGCCAGGGTGGGGCGGACAAGCACAAAGCAACGGACCACCACAACATCAGAAAGCAAAATGTTACCTGATCAACTGTGAAGCTGTGGACCCCCCACCCATGACTCTGCTGGTATTATTAACATTCCCATCATCAGCAGCAATATGCATATGTAGTAATTATAACGAGGTCAGCTACGTGGGTCATAGAATATGAGTTTCCTGATTCGGCCTATTAATCCGGTCCAATCAGGGAGTCCTGGCTGACAGATATAAGCAGGAGTGTCCTGATGGTAGAAATGTCAAATAAAGCTACCTTTCATTTTGTGTTTTTTCTGATTCCTGCACCTACACGCACACAACATGGGTGCTGTGGGGAAAATAAGCACCACTGCTGCATGGCAGTAGTATAGGGATATTTTAAAATTAACAAAATAAAACCCAAATAAACAGGAGGTTTTTTTAGATTAGATTACTTACAGTGTAAAAACAGGCTCTTTGGCCCAACAAGTCCACACCAACCCTCCGAACAGCAACCCACCCAGACCCATTCCCCTGCGTTTACCCCTTCACCTAACACTACGGGCAATTTAGCATGGCCAATTCACCTGACCTGCACATTTTTTGGACTGTGGGAGGAAACTGGAGAACCCGGAGGAAACCCACGCAGACACGGGGAGAATGTGCAAACTCCACACAGACAGTTGCCTGAGACGGGAATTTAACCCGGGTCTCTGGTGCTGTGAGGCAGCAGTGCTGATCACTGTGTCAATGTGAGTTTCAAAGGTTCTGTTCACTCAAAGAGCTGGCTCTGAGGAAGCCAGATCAGTGTCAAGTACTATGCATGTGTAAATAAAGGGTATTTTGGTTATGGGATACTGGCCACTGTGAAGTTATTTCAGAATGAGTGAGAAAAAAAATACATGAAGTACTGCAGCTTGCTTTCAATAAATGGCTAAACAGTTTTTCAAAACTTTGTGTATGTGCCATATTTAATCTATTGTAAATCCGAGCAGCATGGCACTTACAAGCTCATCATATTCTTGATGTGTTCTCCAGGTGACCAGATTATAGACTCTGAAGATCCCACCTCTTATTTTGCAAACACAATAGTGGAGATGAAACAAAATGAATTTCTTTCATGATTTATTTATGCAGAAAATACACTGACAGACGAGCATGCAAGTAGCACAAGTCTGATAAATGAACCATGAAAATTTTAATCAACTACAAGTGTATTCGATTTATGCTTGATTAATGGAATAATCATTTGTATTGCTGGTCTCCTAGCAAACTGAATAAACTGTAGGTGACAGTGTTGGCTTCACCTTGGATGATAGAATTTGCACACTCAGCAGGAGCACAGTAGAGTTCACACTAAATCAGACTCTGGAAGGCAACCGTTATTAAGCATTAAATGTTAATACTGTGCTCAATGGACTGCGGAGCCTGTGTGTAAGCTTTGTCTACTGCACAAACAGCTGGGCTAATGAAGGCAGACACGCTTAACTGCACTGGGCAAACAGCACAAGAGAAAGAACAAAGTTGATGATGAATGAAAACAGTTGTTTTGGAGTGGAGGCAGGCTCTCTCCTATGAAAGCTGAAAAGGCTTTACCCACTTGGGATTAGCCCCCCCATGTCTATGTGCATTTTTCACAGAGATGTGCATTTGCTCTGCATTGGGAATCACAGCCCAAAGGGACTGAGATACTCCAAAGACTAGGCTGATATTACTGCAGCCAAATAAAAAGAAACTAGACTAAAAACCAACCACAGTGCACGCATACATCTTCAGCACTTCCTTGCAGTTTTTACCTGTGTCATTTCAGTGATCACAGCTGGTGTCCCCAAGATTATTGTAGTCAAAACATTCTGTGCTAGTATTTTTTTAAATATAGGTTTGCATTTATCACCTTTCACAATCTTATAATGTATCACTTCATTTCTAAGGCTAATTATGTAAGTTTTGAAGTGAGAGAACATGGCAGCCAGTTTGGACTGTTAGTCTGTTATGACGGTTGCAAATACAGCCTATCAACTTTTAACATCCATCATCTGATTGTTAGATCTGAGACTTTCCATAGGCTGAAAAGTGGAAAAGGGTGAAAATTGACTTAAAATGGCTAATGATTGTGGCAGGCTTCATGATACCAATTTGGAACAAACAAAACATTCGGTACTGGAATTAGCATTTTTATGTAAAGACATCAAAATTAGGCACTGGGTCAGAGTCAAGAAATTTATATGTCCTGCATTAATTCACAGTTGTATGATAATTTCACATACTGGAAGATGAAAGGTTCACCAACCAATTAACCAGTCTGGAAAAACAAAGGAGTTAGACTCTGGAATACATACTAACCTATATCTCAACCTTTGAGCAACAGTGTGTAGAGAATATTTGTAACACCAGAACCTGAAAAAAATTGTTCTCTGTTTCTCACCTTAGAAGACAGTTCCCAGTGAAAAAAATAACTTGGGGTTGGTTGGGGGGAGGGGGGCAAGTATGGAAAATGACTATTCACCAAAACTCAAAAATATCTAAAGCTTTTGAAATTGCAGATGTGAGTCAACAATTAACCAAGTGAGGTCTCAGGTAAAGAATCTAATACCTCAAGTAGTTCAAAGAATGTTTAACTCAGTAATTTTTAAATTGCTTGCCTGTACCAGACCCTCTCCCTTTTAGAGTGGTCTGATTGTGTGTGTGTGTGTGTATGTGTGTGTGTATGTTTATATGCCATTTTTTATTATTTTTCTTGGGGTTAATAGATGATATATTTCTCTTTTTTTTACTCAATAAAACTTTGGTAAATAGTTTCTTCATTTTTTTAGTGAACTATGTTTTGTTTGGAGGCTGATAGCTGTATGCAAAATAAAATGTTGTAACCAATCAGGAGGGTCTTAAAAGATGGTTGGTGATTCCCCTTCTCAACCTAGTTGTAATAGGTCCCATAAACAGCAATGAAGTAATCTTCAGAAAATCTGTTTTAGCAGAAGTAGGTCAGAGTATTGGAGAAACCCTAAATATAATGTTCCAAAGTTCTCTTAATTATTGACCCATTCCTTGACATTGAAAACCTACTCACATCACTCTGTTATTTCAGAAAGTTGAGTGAAGGGAACCAGAGAATTATAGAGCAGTTAGCCCACCTTCTGTTGTGAGAAATGACTAAAGCCTATAATCAAGGCTTGGGTGATTGAACACTTTGAAAAAGTCCTGCTGGTCAGAGAGAGCAGTATAGAATTATAAACAGTAGGTCATGTCTGATGCAGCTGATTGAATTTTTTGGAAAGGTTATTGGACAGAGAAATGTGCACAGATGTTATTTATTTGGACTTTCAAAGGCCCTTACAAGAGACTGTTACTTAAAGTCGAGGCTAATGGAATTGAAGGCAAATTATTGACTGGGTTTGGAAATGTGCTGAGCATCAAGGCGAAAGATAAAGAAAAAAGCTAGAATGGGAAAGTAAACTATTTGGCAGAATGTGATGAGTATTATCTCAGGGATTTATCTCAGGGTTTTAATGCTTTGGATGCCAGGATAGATAGCCTTTCATCAAAGCTTACTGATGAGACAAAGGTGGGCAGCATTGTAAACAGTGATGACAGAGCATAAAATTGCAAATTAATATTAATAAGTTAAGTGTATGGGCAAAACTGTGGCTAATAGATTTCAATGTTGACAAATTGGATCTTTAGGAATAAAAAGAATATGTTCTGAACTGTAAGATACTAGAAACAGTGTAGGTATAATGAGACTTGCAAGTCCAAGTAAATTAATCGTTTATAATTAAAAAGGCTCATGGAATGCTGATATTTATATCTAGAGGACTAGAATACAAGGGGATAAACTTGATACAGCTATGAAAAAGCTCTGGTTATAACACACCTTCAATTCTTTGAGCAGCTCTGGGTACAGGAAACAGATCCTGACCTTGGAGGGAGTGCAGCGTAGATTTACAAGAATGATATCAGAATGCCAAGGGTTAAATGACAATAAGCGGATTATACAAGCAAATTGGTATTTCCTGGATTTAGAAGGCTTAAGCATGATGTGATCAAAGTTTCAATATGTTTAAGGGACATGCTACAGTAGATGATAAGAACCTATTTCCTTTGGTTGGGAAGTTGAAGGTGAGAGGGCATAGTTTAGAAATTAGAGCCAGGTCTTTCATGAGTGAAATTATGAATCATTACTACAATCAAATGGTAATGGTTATTTGAAACTTTCTTTCATGAATGGTAATTGACACAAGATCAATTTCAAATCTGAAATTGATGGAGTTTTATAAAGTGACGGTATTGAATGATACGAGGTTAAGGATCAGCAATGATCTCATTGATGGATAGAGCAGGATTGAGGAAGTAAATGACCTACTGTCACCAGTCATGGGGGTTCCGGTACAGTCAGTCATGAACAGCTTCCATAAAGAACAGTCAAAATCAACAGCTCCATCCAAATACAGTTCACGGTGTAGCCCATGGTCAGTTTTGCATGTCCAGTGCAAACAGTCAATGGTATTGGAGATCATCGATCAGGGAGCTGCATGAGAGCAGGCAGGAGTTTGGTTATTCCATAGTTTGTGCAGTCTGCCAAAGTTGGCAGTCCTGTGTGTCAGTGGAACCAAAGTGGGTATCAGGAGGCATTGCTGTGATATGGAAATGGGGGATCTCACTTACAGGGTTTGGAGATAGTAACATGGGGTGGAGAGGGGACAAAGGTGGGGAAGGGAGGAATATATGAACTCAGCCTATTGAGCCTGCTCTGCCATTCAATAAGAACGGTCTGATGTTAGCCTCTACTCTAGATTTCCCCATATCCATGGTGATCTTTCAGCTCCTTGGTAATCAAGAAGCGTTCTACATCTGCCTTCAAAATATTTAATGATAGTGCATCCATTGCCTTTAGTGGAAAGGAATTTGAAAGAGTCACAACACTCAGAGAAAAAAAAATAAGTTGTAAACTTTTGCCCTAGTTCTAGATTATCCCACATGATGAAAGATTTGTTCAATGTCCACCTGGTCAATTTCTCTCAAGATCTTACAAATTTCAATAAGTCGCTTTCTGACTCTTCTAAACTCCAGGGGATACAGGCTGAGTCTGTCGAGCTCTCCCTCATACAGCAATCTACTCGTTCCAGGTACTAGTCTTGTAACCATATGGTTATAATAAGGGAATTTGTACACAATTCTCATAAGCGACTTCCTGCCTTTATCATCATTCATTTCTCCTCAGACTGCTTCTACCTCCTAGTTTCCTGAGTTAAGGTGCACCCTCTCTATTGTGCTAGTATCATCTTTAATTAGCAGAGCCAGTCTTCCACCCTTTCCTAGCTGCTGTCAATCCTAAATGTGACACAGCCTTCAATATTCAGATTCCTGTTTTGGTCATCCTGTAAACATGTCTCAGTTATGGCCACTAGATTGTACTTATTTATTTCAATTTGTATTACTAATCTTGATGCATGTGCATTCAAATACAATACCTTAAGTTGTATCTTTTTATTATTTTAGTAATCTCTTGTCAGAACAGCTTATTTGCTCTTGGATCCTCATTTTCTTTTTATCATTTCCCACATTAATTCTTTCCTCTGTTACATTTTCCTCACTGCTTGATTCACCACAACTTTGAAAATTTTAGTTCTTTCACTCACTATTTTGTCTAAAACCCACTCTACTTCTCTAGTTGTGCTGTTCACAAGAACACCAGTCCCTTGGGTCACAAAGCTGGTCCTTTTATCAAAGTTACTATGCCCTTGAGGTTTTTCCATGAGGGGTAATTGGCCAGGCTCCAACTAGGCTGGGTTTGAAGGTTTATTGGGGCCCTTATGGTTTACCCCTAACAGAAAATGCCTTTGGCCTAAGGCTTTCATTTTTTTTTTAAAAAAAGGTATAATCAAAGGGGAGTTGCTAGCTAGCTGTGTAACTAGCCTTGGTTTATATTAGATTTAGTCCAGCAACAGGGTGTATGGAAAAAGGCTGCTGCAAGCTAGTCCAGCCTGGTACTCTCTCTCTCTCTCTCTCTCTGACTTTAATTCTGTTAGCCTTTGTTTGATTTTACCTTTTGTGCCAAGGGGGTGTTTATGGGGATTGTTGCAAATACTTTTGGAACAGTATCATTAAGTCGGGATAGTCTGTTGGATTTTTGGATAGGATACGTTATCTGGTATTCTATTTTCTGTTCTTTGTGTTTCATTTTGTAATCTTGTAAATTCTGTTTGTTTAAAACTTGGCAGTTGGACCAGCTAATTCACTCTGGGAATATCCACTGTACACTAACCTGAAACAAACAGCAAAGCTACAGTCTGGGCAACCTGCTTGAAAATGGTTTGAGAGGTCAGGCCTGGTCCATGACAGATTGGGGGCTCTTTGTAGTTCCAAATTGGGATTTGAATTGTTTGGACTTAAAAGCAGTGAGTGGTAGGTATTAGTGGCTTTGTTCTGGGTGTTGATTTGGTTGGTTTAAACAATGCTGGGATAGCAATGGCTCTTTCAGTCACTAAGAGTTTTCTGGAGGTGGAAGAAATGATGGCGGGGTCTTTACAAAAGGTAGGTAAGGCCAAACTGGAGGAATTAGTCAATAAGCTGGAGTTGAAGCTACCTCCTAGTGGGAGGAAAGATGAGACAGTTATAGCAATAGCTCAACATTTAAATTTGCTGGAAACGCCATCAGAATCTGAAGAGATGGCAAAGATTCAATTGTAAATGAAACAGCTTGAGTTAGAGGCATGAGGTAAGGATAGGGCAGCAGAAATGAAACAGTTTGAGTTACACTTAAAAGCAGAAGAGAAAGAAAAGGAACAAAGGGCTTTAGTAGAAGAGAAAGAAAAAGAGAGAGAGTTTGAACTTCAGAAAATGACACTTAGAAAGGAAAGTCTGCTTAAAAGGCTGGCGATGAAGGCTGAAGGTAAGCTTAGTGAGGAAGAACCAAGAGTTAAAGCAGCAAGGTTAGCAGCTGAAGTGGCTGATGATTATGAGCTGGACCATAAAACACCATTTGGCTTCAAGAATCAACTTCAATCTATGAGGGTTAGAAATTGGGGAAAAGAGAAATCCTCACACGGAAAGGGAAAGGTAGATCTCAGTGAAGATCATAAGGATAACTTACCACAGGGTAAAAATGAAACCCTTGAAGGGGACAAAGAAGTTAAAAAGCTCCGGTGTTTTCATTGCAGTAAGGTAGGCCATGTGAAATCACAATGTTGGTGAGCTAGGAAAAAGTCAGATGTAGGAAACAGGATAAGCCTGGGAGTTTTGTTGGAATGGTAACAGAAAGCACAGTGGAAGCTAGAAAGTTGCATCAGAGTGTACAAACTGATTGAAGGTTGGTTAAGGAGGAAGTGCTAGATCTGCTTAGAAGGTAAAGTTAATTCACATAGGCCAGGAGTAGCAAGTAGAAAGGTTATAATATTAAGGGACACAGGATCTTCTCAGTCTGTAATGCTGAAAGATGTGGAGATATGTACTCCTGAAGGACTATTGCTATGAACAGAAATTCATAGTGAGATAAAAAGTGGTCAATTATGTAAAGTGAGGTTAGCATGTCCAGAAAAGAGTGGAGAATTTGTGGTAGGAGTAGTTGACAAACTCTCAACTCCAGGAATTCAATTTATCCTAGCGAATGATATATACTGATTTAACAGGAGGCATGCCACCTACTGTAGTTGAAATGTCAATGGAGACTCAGGCAATTGAAGCATTTATCCTGGAATCTTTCTGATTGTGTGGTAACGAGGTCACAAAGTCACCAGCTGAAACAGGAGTGATCAAAGGGTACAGATAAGGAAGCTGAAGTGGCATTAGCAGAGACTGCGTTTGACCTGATTTTCGAGACAAAACAGGAGCCAACTGGTGGTCATGCAAGTATTTTTAGCTCAGCTAAACTCATTGAGTTACAACAGAAAGATGAAACTTTAAAGCAGCTGTGTGAATCTGAATGTATCCCTGAATGTTATTAACTTAAAAATGATGTCTTAATGAGGAAGTGGAGACCATCATATATTCAGGCAAATGAGAAATGGACAGAAATTCATCAAATTATTTTTTCCAGTAGGGTATAGAAGGGAGGTGCTGCAAGTGGTGCATGAGCTCCCACTTGGAGGTCATTTCGGGGTCAGGAAAACACAGACTAAAATACAAAAACATTTTTACTGGCCTGGACTGCACAAGCATGTAGTTGAATTTTGCCAGATGTTAGCTTATTGGAAAACCACAGGAAATCATAAAACCTGCACCTTTAATACCTATTCCAGCATTTGATGAACCTTTTACAAGAGTCTTAAATGATTGCGTAGGTCCCCTACCTCAAACGACAAGTGGGAATCAGTATTTATTAACAATAATGGATATATCGACTAAATTTTCAGAGGCAATTCCATTACACAATATCACAGCTAAAAGGATTGTAGAGGAGTTACTTAATTTTTTTGCTGGATATAGACTACCAATAGAGATACAGTCAGATCAAAGGTCAAACTTCACATCCACAGTTTAGGAACAAAACAATTCAAATTTACTGTATGCCAGAATTGCAGGGAGCACTAGAAAGGTAACATCAGACATTAAAGACCATGTTGAGGGCTTATAGTCAGGATTATCCAGATGATTGGGATAAGGGAGTTCTGTTTGTGCTTTTTGCTATCAGAGTTGCACCAAATGAATCGACCAAATTCAGTCCATTGGAATTAGTTTTTGGGTATGAAGTAAGAGGATCGTTAAAATTGATTAAGGAGAAATTAGTGAGTCAGAATTCAGAGACCACGCATTTGGACTATGTGCCAAATTTTAAAGAATGGTTAAATAGAGCTGGGGAATTGGCTAGACAGCATTTTAAAGTATTGTAGCATACAATGCAAAAGGAAGTGGACAAGAAATCAAAAATTCACAATTTTGCTATCAGGAATAAAGTATAAGTATTACTTCCTATAATAGGTGAACCTTTAAAAGCAAGATTTAGTGGACTTCATTAAATTGAAAGGAAATTGAGGGGGGTTAACTACTTGATCGGGACTCCACACAAGAAGAAATCTCAGAGTGTGACATGTGAATATGCTCAAAAGGTATTTTGACAGGAAAGGAAAGCAGGAGGAGAAAGTGTTAATGATTACAGCACAGAAGGAAGAACCAAGTTGAGTGGATTCTGATATGAATATTCCTCAAATTATATTGGACAATAAGTAAGTTGTCAAAAATTGGGATAAATCATTGAGTTACCTTCCTGAGAAAAAATTGAAATGACCTGAAAGAGTTACTACTGTAACATGTGGAGACATGCCGAAATGGACTGGGAAGTACTAACCTAATTGTGCATGATGTAGATATGGGAGATGCTGTTCTGATTAAGCAACATCCTCATTGGTATAACCCTCTAAAGTTGGCACAGGTTCAGAAGGAAATTGAACGCATGCTCCAAGACAACATAATCAAAGTGAGTTACAGTGACTGGAGCTCACCCATAGTAATTGAAGGGGGGTGATAAACCGCCCCGTGTTTACAGTGGAGCAAGGCCCACATCGGGAGAGCCAGCAGTATCCATTTTAAAGCAAACAGTATTCATTTTAAAACAGCAGCTGCCAGCCCGACCACACGATCGGGAGAAGGGGGGCCCAAAGACAGATCCGAATACACACCGGACCAGACACTAGTCAGGACTCCAGACGATGGTCATGACTCACAGATCGAAACCCAGTTTTAGCCACACTTGATTACACAAAGACTTTTAAGGTGGCAATCAATGCAAGTGATGTGGGTGTCAGTGCTATGCTCCTGCAGGAAGATGATGAGAAGATAGAAAAATCTATCGGGTATTTCTCAAGGAAGTTGAACATTCATCAGCAGAAGTTTTCAACAGTTGAGAAAGAGACTTTGAGTTTGATCTCAGCATTGCAACATTTCAGTGTTTGTATTACCAGCAAAACATCTGAGATAGTTGTATACACTGATCATAACCCACTGAAGTTTGTGGTGAAATTTAAGGGCAAAAATGCCAGACTGTTTAGATGAAGCTTGTTGTTACAGCCATTCAATTTGGAAATTGCGCATGTGGCAGGACGAGAAAACATGATTGCCGATGCATTGTTGAGACTTGAATGAGAAACAGAAGCATTCGGTGATGGGAGAACCACAGCCTATAGTTGTGCATGCTTGCATGTTTATAGTCAGTGAATGTATATGTGTATTCTTAGATACTAACCACTACTTTCTGGACTTTTGAAAAATGAAGCCATCTTTGGATATTGGTGATTAATTGTTTTTTAAGGGAGAGGTGTCACAAAGCTGGTCCTTTTCTCAAAGTTACTGTGCCCTTGAGTTTTTTTTCTGCCAGGCTCCAACTAGGCTGGATTAGGGCCTAGTTTTTTAGGGCCCTTTTTGTTTACCCCTAATGGATAATGCCTCTGGCCTAAGGCTGCTATGTCTTAAAGAAAATTGGTATAATAAAAGGGGAGTGGCCAGCTAGCTGTATAGCTAGCCTTCATTTCAATCACATTTGGTTCCTATAATATATGGTAGCAGAAGAGAGCCATTCAGCCTATCATGTCTGCTGTGCCATTCAGTGAGACCAAGGCTGATCTGATGATCTTCGACTCTACTATCTTGACTTATCCTTTACTGATTTGCCATTCTCTGTCTAGTCCTGACGGCAACTTGATATTACTTATTCTGTGTATAACAGCTTCCTAGCCACGATTTAATTTACTTTGCCTTTTGCCTTTGCTGATCTGTAAATTCCAACTCCTCCTCCACCCATGCATGAACTGTTCTGATTTATCTCTGCCGTTTCCTAATTGTCGTACTCCACAGTTAAGTTTCTTCTGTAAATCTTTGTCCTTTTGAAATTGCCCTGAAAGATGATCTTAGTGACCATTATTTTGCTTACCTAATCTAAAATTTACATCAGCACTATTTTTGACGACTTGTTGGCAAGCAGCTTTGGTTTTTGTTAAAGAGTATTTCAGGCTCTTTTTAATGGGACATAGACACTGATTTAATTATTGTATTGACACCTGTGCAATTGTGTATGGGCACTAATTTAAAATGTTTGGTCAATGGCTTGACCATACGTTCATTGAAATGAGGGAGATGACTTGTCCAAGATAGCTTGGGAGGATTTAAACCAGTAAGGTGGGTGGGTGGGACCCAGGGAGATAGTGAGGAAAGATTTCAATCTGAGACTGGTACAGTTGAGAACAAAGACAAATCAAACAGTCAAGGCAGGCATGGACAAAGCAAAGGACAAGGCAGGACTGATAAATTAAACTGTATTTATTTCAAATACTGGATTAGTGGTGCTGGAAGAGCACAGCAGTTCAGTCAGCATCCAACAAGCAGCGAAATCGACGTTTCGGGCAAAAGCCCTTCATCAGGAATAAAGGCAGTGAGCCTGAAGCATGGAGAGATAAGCTAGAGGAGGGTGGGGGTGGGGAGAGAGTAGCATAGAGTACAATGGGTGAGTGGGGGAGGAGATGAAGGTGATAGGTCAGGGAGGAGAGGGTGGAGTGGATAGGTGGAAAAGAAGATAGGCAGGTCGGACAAGTCAAGGAGACAGTAACTGAGCTGGAAGTTTGAAACTAGGATGAGGTGGGGGAAGGGGAAATGAGGAAGCTGTTGAAGTCCACATTGATGCCCTGGGGTTGAAGTGTTCCGATGTGGAAGATGAGGCGTTCTTCCTCCAGGCGTCTGGTGGTGAGGGAGCGGCGGTGAAGGAGGCCCAGGACCTCCATGTCCTCGGCAGAGTGGGAGGGGGAGTTGAAATATTGGGCCACGGGGCGGTTTGGTTGATTGATGCGGGTGTCTCGGAGATGTTCCCTAAAGCGCTCTGCTAGGAGGCGCCCAGTCTCCCCAATGTAGAGGAGACCACATCGGGAGCAACGGATACAATAAATGATATTAGTGGATGTGCAGGTGAAACTTTGATGGATGTGGAAGGCTCCTTTAGGGCCTTGGATAGAGGTGAGGGAGGAGGTGTGGGCGCAGGTTTTACAGTTCCTGCGGTGGCAGGGGAAAGTGCCAGGATGGGAGGGTGGGTCATAGGGGGGTGTGGACCTGACCAGGTAGTCACGGAGGGAACGGTCTTTGCGGAAGGCGGAAAGGGGCGGGGAGGGAAATATATCCCTGGTGGTGGGGTCTTTTTGGAGGTGGCGGAAATGTCAGTGGATGATTTGGTTGATGCGAAGGTTTGTAGGGTGGAAGGTGAGCACCAGGGGCGTTCTGTCCTTGTTACGGTTGGAGGGGTGGGGTCTGAGGGGGGAGGTGCGGGATGTGGACGAGATGCGTTGGAGGGCATCTTTAACCACGTGGGAAGGGAAATTGCAGTCTCTAAAGAAGGAGGCCATCTGGTGTGTCCTATGGTGGAACTGTTCCTCCTGGGAGCAGATTGTATTTATTTCAAGGCAAGATGCCGAACAAGGAAGGGCGATGAAGTCAGGGCATGGTTAGGAACATGGGACTGGGATATCATAGCAATTACAGAAACATGGCTCAAGGAAGGACAAGACTGGCAACTGAAGGTTCCACGATACAAATGCTACAGAAAGGACAGAAAGGGAGGCAAGAGAGGATGAGGAATGGTGTTTTTGTTAAGAGATAGCATTATAGCATTATGAAAGAAATTAAGCATTTGGTTAAGAAAAATAAGGAAGAATATGTCAGGTATAGACAGGAGAGATCGAGTGAATCCTTAGAGTATAAAGGCAGTAGGATTATACTTAAGAGGGAAATCAGGAGGGCAAAAAGGGGACATGAGATAGCTTTGGCAAATAGAGTTAAGGAGAACCCAAAGGGTTTTTACAAGTAAAAAAGGGTAACTAGGGAGAGAATAGGGCCCCTGAAAGATCAGCAAGATGGCCTTTGTGTGGAGCCGCAAGAGATGGGGCAGATACTAAACTAGTATTTTGCATCAGTGTTTACTGTGGAAAAGGACATGGAAGATATAGAATGTAGGGAAATAGATGGTGACATCTTGAAAAATGTCCATATTACAGAGGAGGAAGTGCTGGATGTCTTGAAACACATAAAAGTGGATAAATCCCCAGCACCTGATCAGGTGTACTCAAGAACTCTGAGGGAAGCTAGGGACTGATTGCTGGGCCTCTTACTGAGATATTTGTATCATCGATAGTTACAGGTGAGGTGCCGGAAGACTGGAGGTTGACTAATGTGGTGCCACTGTTTAAGAAGGGTGGTAAAGACAAGCCAGAGAACGATAGACCAGTGACACTGACTTCAGTGGTGGGCAAGTTGTTGGAGGGCATCCTAAGGGACAGGATATACATGTATTTGGAAAGGCAAGGATTGATTAGGGAGAGTCAACTTGGCTTTATGTGTGGGAAATCATGTCCCACAAACTTGATAGAGTTTTTTGAAGAAATAACAAAAAGGATTGATGAGGGCTGAGCGGTAGATGTGATCTATGTGGACTTCAGTAAGGCATTTGACAAGGTTCCCCATGGGAGACTGGTGAACAAGGTTAGATCTCATGGAATACAAGGTGAACTTGCTATTTGGATGCAGAACTGGCTCAAAGTTAGAAGGTGGTGTTGGAGGGTTGTTTTTCAGACTTGAAGCCTGTGACAAAAGGATCATTGCTGGGTCCACTACCTTTCATCGTTTATATAAATGATTTGGATATGAGCATAAGAGGTATAGTTAGTAAGACACCAAAATTGGAGGTTTTAGTGGACAGCGAAGAAGGTTACCTCAGATTACAACAGGATCTGGACCAGATGGGCCAATGGGCTGAGAAGTGGCAGATGGAGTTTACTTTAGATAAATGTGAGGTGCTACATTTTGAGAAAGCAAATCTTAGCAGGACTTAAACTCTTAATGGTAAGTTCCTAGGGAGTGTTACTGAACAAAGAGACCTTGGAATGCAGATTCATCGCTCCTTGAAAGTGCAGTCGCAGGTAATTAGGATAGTGAGGAAGACATTTGGTATGCTTTCCTTTATTGGTCAGAGTATTGAGTACAGGAGTTGGGAGGTCATGTTGCGGCTGTACAGGACATTGGTTAGGCACTTTTGGAATATTGTGTGCAATTCTGGTCTCTTTCCTATAGGAAAGATATTGTGAAAGTTGAAAGGGTTCAGAAAAGGCTTACAAGGATGTTGCCATCCTTGGGGTTGGAGGGTTTGAGCTATAGGGAGAGGTTGAAAAGGCTAGGGCTGTTTTCCCTGGAGCATCGGAGGCTGAGGGATGACCTTATAGAGGTTCATAAAATCATGAGGGGCATGGATAGGATAAATAGACAAAGTCTTTTTCATGGGGTGGGGGAGTCCAGAACTAGAGGGCATAGATTTAGGGTGATAGAGGAAAAATATAAAAGGGACCTAAGGGGCAACTTTTAAATGCAGAGGGTGGTGCATGTATGGAAGGAATTGCCAGAGGAAGTGGTGGAGGCTGGTACAGTTGCAACATTTAAAAGGCATCTTGATGGGTATACGAATGGGAAGGGTTTGGAGGGATATGGGCCAGGTTCTGGCAGGTGGGACTAGATTGGGTTGGAATATTGGTCGGCATGGACGAGTTGGACAGAAGGGTCTGTTTCCATGCTGTACATCCCTCTGACTCTATGACTGTATGTGCTTGAAAATGTTTTGAGGGGTCAGGCCTGGTCCATAACACTTGGCACCGATCTCACTTTCTCCAGTATTGGTGACAGCGCCCCACAAACTGGAACCCACTTCCTCACACCAGTCTTTCAGCCATGCATTCATCTCTGTAACCTTACCCTATGCCAATTTGCACACTGATCAAAGATAATAATCTCTGTAAAATACAAATAATCAGAAGCAACCTTAAAAGGGGCACTTGCCACCCACAAAGAACAAAGCCTATGCAAGATCATGTGGTTCTGTTGAAGGGTGCAGAACTGAGTTCTTATCACCTTGAACTATAACTATGATGCAACACATCTTATGCAATAATATCTTTCATGAGTGATGTGGGATTGGGAAGGTAGGTCTCAATACTCGTGTATTATTTATAATCTTTTACTGTCTCTTTTCAACATGGCTGGTGATGCCTTCGTCAGAATTCTACGATGCAATATTTCATGTCCCAATGTATGGAGGAGTATGCAATGCTGATATTTGTGAGTGATGTGAATGCTGATTGGTCACATTGCAATGAGCCTGCTTGTTGTTTCATATGTTCCCCACAAAGGTTCACTGTGAGTGTGGCCAGTGGATCCAGCCACAGCAGGGGCTACTCTCACTGTTGTTGTGGTACAATAAAGGCACAGAGAAATGAAGGATGAAAGACTGCCAGCAAACCCAGGGCTAGCAGCCTCTGGAGACACTGAACAGCCTCCACATGCAGTGGGCGTATCTGATATCCCCTTGAGGTGTGCAGCAGGGCCAGAGTCTTTCAGCTTCAATTCCATTTTATCCAAAAGAGTGAGGTACAGTATCAGCAGAGACTGAGGATGTCCCAGGTCCCTGTCACTGAACCATGTCAGCTTCTGAAAAGGGACTTGAGATGTGAAGAAATGGGTGGCCATCCTATCCCCAGTGGCCATCAAGGTGACAGCTGCATTGAACTGTTTTGCAATCGGGTCCTTCCAAGGAGCTACGGGGGTTCCTGGGTGAGATTGCTCAGTCATCCTCCCACAAGCATGTGATGGTTGTTAGTGAGATCATTGTGTCAGATCACGGTGCTTCACCTCATTTCCACATGACGAGGTCAGTGCTGCCGCTCGGGCAGGAGGCTTTGCCAACATCGTGAGCTTCCCCTGGGTAATGGGCATGATGGACCGTACATGCGTCACTTTGACAGCTCCACACCATATCACAGCCAAGTTCATCAACAGAAAAGGGTTCAATTTTATCAATGCACAAGTCATCTGTGATGATCACGTCTCGAAGTTTATGCCATTTACCCTGGCAGCTGCTATGATGCCCATAACCTGGAGATCTCTCATGTTTCTGCTGCAATTGTGGATATCTTACAAGGATGATTATTGGGAGAAAGGGGATATCATCTGCAATCATGGCCGATGACTCTGTTACCTAACCTCTGACTGAGACCAAGCAGAGATACTGTGCAGGCCATTATTCTACCAGGGCCAATGATAAACCTGCTGAAGAAGAGGTGCTATTGCTTGGACTGCCCTGATAGTGACCTTGTCAGCTCTCTGGGACAAAATATGCCATATGATCCGAGCATTCTCTGCTCTGTAAAAGTAGAACAGGCAAAGAGGGGATGTGATGAAGGCTGACAAGCTGAGAGAGTTGCAACACTCTTTGAGGATGGGTATGAGGATTGATCAGGAGGATCATTGTCCTTTGCATGATTGAGTATACCAGAGTCAGGCTCTACAAGTCAGTCAGGACTCAGTTTATATCCAGGTTCATGATTCACTGATCGCAATATCGGGCCAAAGATACAAATGTTTAAAAGTACGTACCAACAAATTCGAGAATAGCTTCCTCCCCCTTCAATATCAGACTTATAAACAGACCTCTCACATATTCGATTTGATCTTTCTTTCTTTGCAACTTCTCTGTAGCTGTAACATGATATTTTGCATTCTGTTCTATTACCTTGATGTACTTATGTAAGGTCTGATTTGTCTGGATATGAACACAAAACAATGCTTTTCACTGTATCTCAGTAAATCAAATCAATCAAAATATTGTTGTTGCTCAAAAGGTAAATTACCTCTTTCTGTATTCAGAGACAAATGTAGCTTCTGTTTGATTTCTGTTCACTTTTGCTGTTGCTGAATAAAAATGGATGTTTTGAAGCGAGTGAAGATTTTCTGGTATGTGATGGCCCAACACTGAACAATCAGATGATGTTGAGCCACAGTGGGCACTGAGGATAGATTTAGGAGTTGCACAATAGTATACAGCTAAGGACAGGTAGCTTGAGGCTTAAACAGTAATAGGTGTAAGAACGTGCTGTTTTATGAAGTGTCAGCCATGTCGGTGCAGGGGATCCTTGGAAAACCCAGCAGTACTTCAGCCCAGAGTGAATGGGAGAATCAGTCTAGCTCTGGATGAATGGGCATCATTGTTTAGGGGTGAGTTTGGGACAAAAACATGAGCAAATATGGAGAGAAGCTTCCATTGAAACTCAGTAAAAATGATATTTAACCAATTTTGCTTAACATTCAGCGGTAGTATTAAACAAATTTAACTCCTTTAGTATCTGTGTTGACCGTTTCTGACTCTTCTGACCAGGTCACAAACCTATTTGATTTGAGTGGCCTTTTCTGTGGAATTATATGCCTCATGGGCTTTCCTGCCCCTATGGGGCTTCTGAGCGTTATTTTGGTTACAAGCCTTTTGGCCCCTTATTATCTTCTTTCACTGGCAGTTCCAGTCTCTCTGGGCTGTCCTTTTCTGTTGGACAGAGGGATTTTGCTATAGGCCAAATTGTTCCATAAGACGTTAAGACTTCGGAGCAAAAATTAGGCCATTCAGCCCATCAAGTTTGCTCCACCATTCAGTCATGGCAGATAAGTTTCTCATCCTTTTCTCTCGCTTTCTCCCCATAACCCTTGATCCCCTTGATACTCAAGAACCTATCTATCTCTACCTTAAGTATACTCAATGATTTAGCCTCCACAGCTTCCTGTGACAATGAATTCCATAGATTCACCACTCTCTGGCTGAAGAAGTTTGTCCTTATCTCCATTCTAGAATGTTTTTCCTTTACTCTTAGGCTATGCCCTCGAGTCCTAGTCTCTCCTACCAATGGTGAAGAAGGCACAGAAAGCTTGCTTTCATTCACTGGGGTTTAGATATAGGAGCAGGGAAGTCTCATTGCAACAATATAGAGCATTGGTTAGGGCACAGATGGGGTACTGTGTGCAGTTCTGGTCGCCAGACTATCAGAAGGATGAGATTGCCCTGGAGAAAGTGCAGAGAAGATTTACCATGTTGTTGCCTGACATGGAAAGCTTCAGTTATAAGGAGAGATAGACTGGGTTTGTTCTCCCTGGAGGAGAAGATACTAAGGGAGAATCTGATTGAGATAATCAAAATTATGAGCAGCTTAGACAATGAGAATATTTTCCCTTTAGCAAATATGTTTAAGATCAGAGGTGTAAGTTTAAAGTGAGTGACTGACTATTTTAGTGTCATCTGCAAACTTACTAATCCTGCTTTGGACATTCTCATCCAAATCATTGATATAGACAACAAACAGCAATGGGCCCAGCACCAATCCCTGAGGCACTCCACTAGTCACAGGCCTCCAGTCCGACAAACTTCTTTCCACTTTACCCTCTGCTTCCTACTGTCAAGCCAATTGTGTATCCAATTTGCCAACTCCTCCTGGATTCCATGCGATCTAACCTTCCAGAGCAGCCTACTATGTGAAACCTTAGCAAATGCCTTCCTGAAATCTTTATAGATTACACCTACCCCCATGCTCTCATCAACCTTCCTGGTCACTTCATCAAAGAACTTTAACAAATTTGTGAGGCATGATCTTCCATACACAAAGCTATGTTGACCAATCCTAACCAAGCCCTATCTTTCCAAGTGCATGTATATTTTATCTGTAGGGAACCAATTGCAAGGTTACCTTGAGTGAAAGAGAAAGACATCTTATTAATTACGAAGTCCAAGGAAAATAATAAAATGTGCAGACAGGAATAATTAAAGCTACACAGAAGTTCTTAGAGTTTTTGAAATGTTAGATTTTAACCTGACACCACAGTTAGTTTCATTAATAGCAAAACCTATAAATATATTCAAGTTTTTGGTAAATGTTTGTTATTTCAAACTTTTGTTTCACTGCTGGTTGCTGTCTTATGAGATGGTGAGAGAAAATACAGAGAGAGAGGGACAGAGAGAGAAATAGAGACTTGTAGTTCTTGCTATTATCAATCCATATTCCTTTCTCTCTCGTACTGCCCAAAACCAGCTGCGAATATTTGGTTCTGAGACCTCCTTCACTGTTTTCTTTTGCAACCTGGATAAACCACAGGCAGCATTTCAAACCATATGGAAATTTACAATGTAGGCATGAACCATAATAAAAGAGGTCTGAGTTACATCGCTTTTTGAAAATGTTAATTTAAACCTAGATGGTTTCATTTAGCTCACATTGGTTTCCTGTGTTTGGCTCAACCTGGTCAAGTGAAGTCAGTGTTTTTCCTTTGTAAAACCATTTGAGTACATGGAAGGTCTTGGGTATTAGATCAGGTGATGGAAGTTGAAAATTGAGAGTCTGCATTTTACCACTAATCAATACATGTAGGAACTTTTATGTTCACTTGACCAGGCAGATTCCATCACAATGTCATGTCCCATCCACTAGCCAGCAGCTCAAACAGTGCAGGAGCCTCTCAGAATTGCACTGGAGTCTGCCTTGATCCTGTGCCCAACTCTCTGGATTGGGACTTGACAGCATTTGGCAAGATACACTGCAGAGTTTTGTTCAAAAATTTCCTTATGTTTTCCAGGAATGCAAGGACTTTTATAATTGGCAAAACTTTGGAACACTTTGGAAGGCAGTACTTTTTAAAGGATGACTGCTCTAAGTTAGAGTTGGACCTTTGTAATACCCTATCAAAAATCTGCAGAGTAGGAATGAGAAGATGGCTAAGGAGTATCTGCAAAATTATCCTGTTTGACCAATTGGATTTTTGTTTTCTGGAAGAGACTGAGGTTTTCCATCCTTTGGACTGAAGAGAAACATCTTCAGCATCACAAGTAAGGCAGGAAGCAGCAAACTGAGACATAAGGCCCTAAGCTGAAAGAAAATATTGCTGGTCTGTGAAGGATAATGCAGACCACCACTGACTAATACTCAGGCAATAAATAGAGTACATGACACTGGCGTTGAGCTGGAACCCTCTATCAGATGTACTGAGGTGACAAATATATATGTTGACACACCTTGCAGTGTCACTGCAATGACAACAGTATTTCTTGCTCATTTCTATCTTTAGGTCTGCAGTGCTGGGAATAACTGAGAAAAAGCAAAATCAAAGCTAATATTTTATGCAGTATGTCCTACACTGAGGTAAGTT
Source organism: Chiloscyllium punctatum (assembly GCF_047496795.1). Classification (NCBI taxonomy): domain Eukaryota; kingdom Metazoa; phylum Chordata; class Chondrichthyes; order Orectolobiformes; family Hemiscylliidae; genus Chiloscyllium; species Chiloscyllium punctatum. The sequence continues at coordinate 65,582,024 of NC_092757.1, forward strand.
GTCATCTCTGTCATTCGTTCAATAAGTGAGTTAGAGAATACTGTTCTGATCTACCATATTACTAAATCCCTGTGCCTTAAAGAAAGGGAGAAATCTATTGTTCAAGTTCAATGTGTATTTTATATTGAAAAATGTATCCAGTAATTCACATTAACCAAGGCAAATAAAAATAACTCGAGAGTTTTTGTTGTATGATTTGAATTCCATTTTTTTTGCCTTTGTACAATCTGTGGAGGATGGAACCATAGTGTTACTTCATTAAAGGTGCATTTGTTAGCAAACCCAGATATTCCAGAGTAACACTGAACAACAGAATTGTACCTGAAGATCTGTGGCTCTGGAATTAACCACATTATCTTCTGGAATGGAACTTACTTACCGATGTTAAAGATATGAAATTTGTCAAATTATTTTCTTTTGGGAGTGTCTTTTTAAGTTATGGGAAAATGGAGAAATGAGGGTACCATCTGACTATTCTGCCCCAGCTAGCTTGCGTGGCTTTGTGGTGAAAGGGTGTTGTCTGTGCTTTGGACACTTTGACCAGTTTATGTCTTAAAAACACTTTACCCAAGGACTCTTGTTGGTGAGGCACACAAAGGGATACATAAGTTGCTTTGCAGTTTAACTCGAATTTATAAACAAAATATTGCTTAATAAAAATGCTAAGTGTGCATTTCCCAAATTCTCACAGTATTTGCTCCATGTCTAGATCTAGCTATCTGAGAAAGGATATTACCCATAACAATCCAGGTTTTTGAACTGGTTCATTTGAATCTCCTTCCTCTCTTCCACTGGTTCTTTTCCACTAAAGTATCTGTCACAGGACAGGGCAAATCTTCTCCTAGGTCTTTGTGAGTTGCTGCATAGTCTTCTGCCATGAGTCTTACTCTGAGTCTTCCCTGCCTGTCTTTGCTGAGATAGTGGTTTCTTGGTGTGTGCTTTTATCCCTCTTGCACCGGACCTTCCTGATTGTTCTGTGGCCTTTGAGCAGTGGGATCATGAGCTGGGTTTAAAGCATCCAATGGGGTCATGCCAAACTCCTTCATTGTTGCCATCTTGAAGCTGTGTAAAATGAATGTCCTCAGGCACCAGATGGAAATCAAGTTTCTAGAATATCTGATTGGTACTTCTCCAATACACAACCCTCAGTCTGGTTCTAACTGGCTTTCCCATGACCTTTTGCGACCTCTTTTAACCTTCATCCTCACTGTTGTAGCCTGCTGTTTAATTTAGACTGGCCAATTTACTGCCAACTTCTCCATTTGTGGGTCAATTTAGAATGTCAAATTTTGGGTCTGTGGTCATTTGATTACAAGGGGAGAGCCCAGCGTCGAAACGTCTAGCATGGAAAAGCACAGCAGGTCAGGCAGAATCTGAGGAGCAGGAGAATTGACTTTTTGGGCATAAGCCCTTCATCAGGAATGAGGAGCTCCCACAAGGGGGGCCCAGGGGGTGAATGTGTAATATGTTCAAAATTATATGCAATGATCAGTGCTGCTATACCGATGATGGTTTGACTGATAGCTTGCAAAGCATAAGGAGGGGTAGAAATGTTGACTTTTGTAAAATGCTATATTTAAACTGCCCACTCAATTGTAAGATAGAATAGAGCTGACATGGAGTTCTAAAGGATAGTTAATTTGCATTTCTACCCGGATATGAGACACATCTAATTCATGTTACCGTTGAAATGGACTATGGTAAAGGAAGATTCAAGTGCAAGCCATTGTGGTATCAGGTTACAGAACTTTTCTGAATCACACAGAATCCCAGGCTGCAAGACTGTATGAGACAGAAAATGGAAGAGAGAGGGAGAGAGGGGCATGCAGACAGCTAGAAGTGCCTAGTCTCTATTGTTCACCACGCAGAATACAGATGGGAACCTACGCTTGGATTTCAGAGATCACATTTACAAGGATCTAAATGAGGCTGGAGGATTTCCTAACTTTGGTCAGAGGCAGAGATCTCCAGGCTAACGTTATCTGTAAGAGTCATTTTATGAATTAGAAATTGTCTGGTTAAAAATTAAGAAAACGAGCATTAGGAGTTGAGAATAAATAATCACAACCAGTGAAAATAAATAATCAAAACTAATCACAACATTGTCATCAAGCCAACAGATAAAGAAGGAGCCATCATCATTCAGAATAGTGTGGACTTCTGACAACTGAACAACCAGGAACACAACTACCAGCTGATCCGGCCAAACAGCACACCAGTGAACTAAACTCAGAACTAAGCTACAGAAACTCAGCACCCAAGAACCAGTCGAACCAAGAACATTCCTTATCATAATGGATGTTTCAGCACACTACACCAGCATCTCCCACAATGAAGGCATTGTGGCAACAGCTTCAGCAATCAATACTAACAACTGCCAATTTCTGAGCACTGAGCTACAACTCATCCACTTCATCCTCGATCACAATGTTTTTACCTTTGACAACCAGTTCTTCATCCAGACAAATGGAACAGCCATGGTGACCAAATTTGCACCCCAAAATGCCAAAATTTTCATGCACAAGTTCAAACAAGTCTTCTTCTCCATGCAGGACCTCCAAGTAGCACTCTACACCAGGTATATTGACAACATTTTCTTGACCCATGGCAAGGAGTCACTGGAACAACTACAAAGTGATATCAATGAGTTTCATCTCACCATCAAACTCACCATGGACTACTCTCTACTATCTGTCTCATTCTTGGACACATGCATCTCGATTAAGGATGGGCACCTCAGCACCTCACTGTACCGCAAACCCACGGATAACCTCACGATGTTACACTTCTCCAGCTTCCACCCGAAACATATTCAAACAGCCACTCCCTATGGACAAGCCCTCCACATACACACGATCTGTTCAGATGAGGAGGAACGTGACAAGCACTTGGAAGTACTCAACTCATCGACAACTAGTTCTGACGTACCACAGCGAGAAACCATAATGGCCTCCTCAGGAGACTGACACGAGCTGCAACCGACTGGATACGTTTTGTTGTCCAGTCCTTCCCAGGAGCCAAAACACTATGCCATGTTCTTTGCAGCCTTATCAATGCTAAGACCTTCCCCAGGCCTCCACTTCTCGCCTTTAAACAACCACCAAATCTCAAACAAATCATTGTTTGCAGCAAACTGCCCGGCTTTCAGGACAATATCATACAACCCTGTCATGGCAGAGGCTGCAAGACATGTCAGAGTGTTGACACGGATACCACCATTGTGCATGGGGACAGCATGCACCATGTACGTGGCAGGTACTCATGTGAATTGGCCAATGTCTATCTCATACGGTGCAGGCAAGGATGCCCTGGGGCATGTTACATTGGTGAGACCAAGCAGAGGCTATGGCAACGGATAAATGGATACCGCACAAAATCAAAAGACAGGAGTGTTCCCTCCAGTTGGAGAACACTTCAGCGGTCCAGGATATTAAAACTCAGATCTTCAAGTGACCATCCTCCAAGGCGGACTTCAGGACAACGCAAAGTGGCCAAGCAGAGGCTAAATAGCCAAATTCGGTACCCATGGGGATGGCCTCAACCAGGGGGTGGCTGTTTGAATATGTTTTGGATGGAAGCTGGAGAAGTGTGGCATCATGAGTTTATCCGAGGATTTGCAGTAGAATGAGGTGCTGAGGTGCCCATCCTTGCTCGAGAGGCATGTGTCTAAGAATGAGATCAACACTAGAGAGTAGTCGATGGTGAGTTTGATGGTGGGATGAAACCCGTTGATATCACGGTGTAGTTTTTTCAATGCCTCCTCGCTATGGGTCCAGAGGAAGAAAATGTTGTCAATATACCTGGTATATAGTGTTGGTTGGAAGTCCTGCGTAGGGAAGAAGTCTTGTTCGAACCTATGCATGAAAATGTTGGCATATTAGGGTGCAAATTTGGTTCCCATGGCTGTTTGATGTGTCTGGATGAAGAACTGGTTATCAATGGTGAAGTTGTGGTCAAGGATAAAACAGATGAGTTGTAAGGTAGTGCTCGGAGATTGGCAGTTAGTGGTATTGAGTTCTGAGGCTGTTGGCGCAATGCCATCATTGTGGGGGATGCTGGTGTAGAGTGCTAACGCGTCCATTGTGACAAGGAATGTTCCCAGTTCATGTCACGCTACAGGTGATCCCACTGCACTACACATTCTCACATGCGCGCGCGCACACACACACACACACACACACAAACACAAACACAAACACAAGTTTGTGGGGTGAATTTGTACTTGCAGAAATACATTTTCTTTTGCTCAAAAGCTGCATGAATATCTTAAGTTGAATAGAAGATATTTTATTTAGCTTGGACTGTAAGTTGCCTATTAAATAGCAATTAAACAATATTGTTTTTAGGTTATTTATTACATAAAATCTCAAAAACCTGAAATCGTGTGTGATCTTTTCAGCCAGTCACTGGAATTCAAATCAATATTAAGTTTTTAATGTTGTATCTACTATGATTGTTAGACCAATAACCAGCACAGTAATGTTCATAAAATCATGGTACCAAAGCAGCTCATTCAGCCCATTGAATCCACAGTGATTCTTTTAAAGAACAATCAAGTTAGTCTCATTTTCCCACTTCCCCTCTTGTCCTTGCAATATTTTCTGTTTGAAGTAATTGTCCAAATCACTTCCTAAGACAACATAGGACATAAAATTGTATGGGCCATTGGGCCCATGATGTTGTGGCAAAAGTCACGCCAAATTAAACATCTCCCTCTTGTCTTCTGTGTCTATATCTCTTCATTCCTTGCATACTGATTTGCTTATCTAAAAGCTCCTTAAATATCACTAGCATATCTGCCTCCACTGCCACCCTTGGCAGTGAGTTCCAGACACCTCCCACTCGCTGTGTAAAAAAACCTTACCCCTCACATCTCCCTTGAACTTCCCCCCTCTCACCTTAAACGTGTGCCCCCTATGTTTAGACATTTTAACTCTGGGAAAAGATTCTGACTGTCAATCCTATCTATGCTTCTTACTATTTTATAGACTCCTATTATTCCCCCTCAGCCTCCGCCACTCCGGTGAAAATAACTGTAGTTTTTCCAGCTTCTCCATATAGCTCATACCCTCTGTTCCAGGCAGTATCCTGGTAACCCTCTTCAAAGCCTCTACATCCTTCTCGTAATGTGACAGCCAGAATTGGACATGATACTCTAAGTGCGGCCTAACCAAAGGCTTAAAAGCTGCAACATAACATCCTGACTCTCGTCCGCAATGCCCCAACCAATAAGGGCAAGCAGGGACAAAAGCTCGTAGGCTTCCACCCAAGTCAAGAGTGCACTGGAATATTTTCCACTTCCTTGGATGGTTGTAGGTGCACTAATGCTGAAGAAGCTTTACACCATCCACATGAAAGCAATCTAACTGACCACTTGAAATAATCGATTTACACAAATTTTTGAAGCATTCCATATTCTTTTGGGGTGACACGGTGGCTCAGTGGTTAGCACTACTGCCTCACAGCACCAGGGATCTGGGTTCAATTCCACCCTCAGGCAACTGTTCGCGTGGAGTTTGCATATTCTCTTCCCGTGTCTGAATAGGTTTCCTTCCACAGTCCAAAGATGTGCAGGTTAGGTGGATCGGCCATGCAGGGTTACAGGGATGAGGGCAGGTGGGTCTGGGACGAATGCTATTTGGAAGGACAATTTGGACTTAATGGGCTAAATACTTCCACACAGTATGCATTCTATGATTCTAAGTATTAATGTTCCCAACCTTTAATTTATTACATTTCATGAACATGAGATACTGTTGCAGATTGCAAAGGCTTCTTGAGGAACACCTTCCAACGCAATGGCTACCAGAAGGACATTAGCAGGTTATTGAGAACATCATCATCTCTAAATTTCTTCAAGTTATTCATTATATTGATTTATACAAATATTGCCATTCTTGCATCATTCCTATCTGACAGCAATGGAAATTGCAGCAAAACCTGAACCACCCACAAGCTTTGCAAAGATAAGCAATTTGAGTTAGCCTTGCGAGCAAAGACCACATCCCAATAATGAGTATTTTAAGTGTTGAATTAAGTTTTGAAGAGCGTACATTGTACATTAAGACACTTAATAAAGAGTCCTTGCAGACATTAACAAAATTATCACTCTAATTTATTCAGAAGATCCTACCAATAAATGCCTCTGCTTCAGATCATTGGTTTAGTTCTACATTATTAAATTTGCTATTTAAAATGTACAGAAAATTATTTTAAGTAATGGTTGATTTGTTTTGATTAAAGAAATCTGTTTGTAGGGTAAACACAGTAATTGAGTCTCTCTCCTTTGGTGCCTGTTTCTGTTATTTTGCTAAATTCATATCATAGCCAGTATAATGTAGAAAGGGCATAAATTATTTCCAGGAAGAAAGAAACACAAGGAAAATTTGTAAATGTTCTTTCTGGATTAGTTTGGCAAATGCAGAATGCTCCAAACCACGTATCAGATAAACCAGTAAGATAAAAGATTATAATTGAAACCATTGTGCTTCATTTTGTCTGATTCATCCAAACAAAAACTTTAAGAACATTCAGATAAAGAGCTATTTACCATCTGTCAGTTCCCAATCCTATAATAGTTTTGAGATAATTGAATCCTGGCGATTATCTTGGCCGAGAGTACAGGAATTACGTAAGTGTGTTAAAAGCCTAGCAGAAGCTGAAGTGGGCCAACCTAACAGTTATTTTATTGTGTCTCTACTAATAGTCACATAATGAACATTCAGATTGCTTCATACTGTAATAGAGGATCTTGAGCTGATTAAAATCCTTGACAGCACCTCAGGATTTAATCAGCTCCCTGCCCCTTACTCTAGAATTGAAATGGTAATTATAATGATAGTGGCACATGAGGAAATTAAAAGGAAAGACTGGATGGATGAAAGTACATAGTTTGGTATATTGTTAGTCTATGATTTCAGACTTGGCATTAATTAATAAAGTACAAATCCTCAAACTCATGTAAGCATTCAAACAACTGAATAAATTCAAATTACTTACATAACAAAAACTACTTGTACAACTTTATTGTTTCTAGTCTTATGACCGAGGTGAGAGAATGCACTGTCTTTCTCTGGTCCCACGACTCCATAACATAAAATTTAATTGTTTTATTCAGTTCACTTTATAATGTCAATCTAATGTTATCCAGATATTGGAGTCCCGATAAATGGGATCCATCAATCTGAGTTTCTTCATAAATGCAAATTATCAAAACAACATTTATTTAATAAAGACACAAAACTGGGTAACACGACTTAATGAAAATATAAATGTTCACCCTGCTAATTAACCCAAAATAAATGCACAAAATAATTACACACACTGGGTAAATGGAAAGAAATGGAATTCTCTCTGCCGTGATTCAATTTGGCAGAAAGACCAAGCACTTTGGTTAATAAATCTTAGTTCTTGAAAGCAAAGAAAAATATATGATGTGGAATATTCAGACAACTGTCAGTCTGACTCTCGGGAACACAGAAATATCATCAAACACAGGCAGATGTCTGTGCAATCTTTATCAACATAGTTTGCTCAGGAAACATAATATACCGAATATAGGAGCAAATTACAGCAGATTCTGGAATCTGTACTGAAAAGAAAATGCAGGAGGTCACAACGGGTCAGGCGGCATCCATGGAGAAAGAGCAAGCTAATGTTTTAAGCGTAGATGACTCTTCTTCAGAGCTGTGTGAAGTGTGGAGGGGACAGCACTTATGCTCTCGTTGGGGGTAGAGGGGGGAGGTGAGTGGTGTACTGGAAGAGAAAGGATGTTGATAGTTCAGATTAAGTGATTGGAATGTGAGAATGGCAGAACAATGGTGTGTCTTACTGCCAGACTGGAAAGAACAGACAGTCCCACTGAGGTTGGGGTGGAAGGTGGAGAAGTTGGACATGGTGAATATTGCACATGCTCTTCAGGAAGCTAATTAGGGTTCAGATTGAATCAGGGCTTCAGGTATCACAGTGGACATACAAGACATTGTTTTCCGAAACAGGAATGCTGGGAAGTTTTTCTCCTTCCTTAGGCTGACCAGGATTTGCAAAACCTTAACAATTTCTAAAGCAGAAACTACAACCTGGAAATTGTAAACCTGGACAGAGACTCTACTATAGAAATGTCTTGTTAAAACTGTCTGTTCATTGATATCTTTAAAGAAAAACTATCTGGGTGTCAATAGGGCTGGAAATAAATCAATTTTTCTGCAATCTTTCAAAGCTCCCAAGCAAATAACATTAAATATGAAGTGTCTTTGTAAAACTGGACATCAGTTTTCAGATAAAATGTTAAAAAAAATTGATAAAATAGAGTATTGATTTAATTTTCATTATTGTGGAAAAACATTGCTCAATTATATTTATCAATTAACTCAATAACACCATAAGCCAATTTTCATACTTTAGAAGCTTAACATTGAACATTGCAAATCAATTCCATTCCGTTCTCACAACATTTGTGGCAAGCATTAAGCTTCCAGCTGGTTGGTTTATCATTGGATCACTATAGCCATGGATTCTGTGATTTAAAGAGCCATAAAGTGAGATTGAAAAGTGATCTGCAAATGAATAGAGTAACAATTGTTATCTTCACTATACAAATGAGGAAAAGTGCTTTTTCTAAAAACGTATGGTGCAATTTTCTCATCTTGAGTTAGTGATTTTTCGAGTGAGATTCAAGGTGCCTGGTTCACCATTGTTAAAAGTGACTTTTCTAATGTGACCTTCAGCTCTTCACCTCATTAACTGCAGAACCAGGCACAAAGGTGCCCATCTCGTGCAGCATGTGGCCGGAGAGTTGGAAGACTTGACACTGTCAGGATCTTCCGTCATTCATGCCACTAGTGTCAGGTTTAAACCCAGCTTCTGCAAACCAGAAATGCCCTTCACAGTGTGTTACATTGTAGTCATATAAGAATGGCAAGTTAGTTCCCCACTTTGCAAATGGGGCCTTGGAGCTACTGGCAGTCAGGATGATGGAAAGAAAGATAGTGCAGTGTCCTATGGACTGGCAAAGGATGCCACTTCACTGGACCCAGTCAACTTGAAGCTGTGTCGGTGATGTGCTCCGGTTGAAATGCAGTGTAATTAGAATGCTGATGATCTTCTGTAACCCGCAAGGGTAAATTCCTTCATCTTCTCTCTGTTGCCTCACACTCACAGAGCCACTGTGCGCTCTCACTCTGCCAATGCACGAGCCTCGATGTTTATGGTCATGGGATGTTCCTTCATATTGCGGACAAACAGGTCGCTTCCCAACCTGCAAATCCTTCCGACAGGCCAACAATGAGTGATAGGAGTTGGGGTTATCCTTGGTCAGCCATGCCTGGTGCAGATTGGTTCCTCTCGAACGAAACATGAGTTGTAGAAACAGACTAAAGCAAATGCTTTGCCCCAGTCAGGGGATGTAATCTAAATCTAAAGAGTCACTGCAGTATTTTATTCTTTGTGTCTCCCCTCAAGCATATTGGCTCCCTCTGCTATGAGATTAGGAGTCAGATATAGTTCTTAGAGCTAAAGGCTTTCAAGGGATTGGAGAGAAAGCAAGAATAGGCGATTGAGTTGGATAAGCAGCATGATTGCGTTAAATGGTGGAGCAAGAATGGCCTATGTTTGCATGAGAGGGGAATCCATTAGATTCCCTACAGTGTGGAAACAAGCCCTTCAGCCCAACAAATCCACACCAACCCTCCCAGATCCATTCCCCTACATTTACCCAACACTACAGTCAATTTAGCCTGGCCAATTCACCTAACCTACACATTTTTGGACTGTGGGAGGAAACTGGAGCACCCAGAGGAAAACCACACAGACATGGGGAGAATGTGCAAACTCCACACAGACAGTTGCCTGAGGTAGGAATTGAACCTGGGTCCCTTGCACTATGAGGCAGCAGTGCTAACCACTGTGCCACTGTGCCACCCAATTATGCATAAGGAAATCCAGCACTGTAATGTTAAAGGGCATTTTTTTCATACTGTAAATCAAATTAAAATTGAGATACTTTTAAAGTTTGTTTATTTACAGTATGTGAAGAAAAAAAATAACCTTAAAGGCTTTGGGCTAAAAATTGGTTTCTAACTGGTTTGGAGGATTATGATTTCCCAGTGCCTGGTCCTTTAAAGCAGATAACTGCATGTGCCTCCTGTTTGGAATGATTACAGCACTCAGACACAACAGGCATCGTGAGCCAGTGTTCCAACTGGTCTCCAACTCTTAAAGGCTCTTAAAGGGGAGCTTCACCTTAAATCCCAGTGTTGGCAAGGTCATTGATCGCATCTTCAATGGACATAATTCTGCGCCCTCACCTCCGCCCCCAGAGGAGACTTTCACATCCATCAAAGTTTCGCCTCCACATCCACGCATGTCATTTACTGTATCTGTTGCTCCCGATGTGGTCTCCGACTTGCAGAGTGCTTCTGAGAACATCTCCGGGACACTCACACCAACCAACCCCAATGCCCCATGGCTGAATGCTTCAACTCTCTCTTCCACTCCGCCGAGGACATGCAGATCCTGGACCTCCTCCATCGCCAAATTATTACCACCCGACACCTGGAAGAAGAATGCCTTATCTTCCACTTCGGGACCCTCCAACCCCATGGCATCAATATGGATTTCACCAGTTTCCTCATTTCCCTTCCCCCCCACCTTATCCCAGTTCCAACCTTCCAGCTCAACACCACCCTTAAGACCTGTCTTACCTATCTTTCTTCCTTCCCACCGATCCCCTCCACCCTCACCTCTGACCTATCACTTTTACCCCCATCCCCATCCATCTGTTGCACTCTCAGCTACCTTTCCACTAGCCCCAACCCTCTCCAATTTATCTCTCCACCCCGGAGGCTCCCAGCCTCATTCCTGATGAAGGGCTTTTGCCCAAAACATCAATTTTCCTGTTACTCGGATGCTGCTTGACTGGCTGTGCTTTTCCAGAACCACACTCTCAACTCTAACTTCCAGCATCTGCAGTCCTCACTTTCACATAATTCATAATCCCTGACTCTTCTTAATATACCTTACTCCCATCACTCCCCTATCGACAATCCCTGCCACTTAGGAATGAGGCCTAATATTCAGACAGTTGAGCCCATCTTCACTTACCTTGCAATGATTGAAGCCTCACACCTATTTCTGGAGACCGTAGGTGAAGCAATTCAGCTCATGGCAGGCACATCTGCTACACAATCATTGACATTCTTCCCTTTCTGTCACAGGATAAGGAGTCACAGAATCACAGAGCAGAAACTGTGGTGTGTTAAAAACAGAAAATGCTAGAGAAACACAGCAGGTCTGGCAGCATTCATGGAGAGAGACAGAGTTAACGTTTCAGAACTTCAGAAACTGTGTGGTGAAGGCACATGTGCCTCAGACAGTGTAGAGGAGATGATGGTCCAGAAGCCCACATCATGAGTTTGGCACTGACAGACTCTGTTGCAATCGGTATTGCCAAGAGTATAATAGATGGCCATGTGTCCAGTTTTGTATGTGTCTTCTCAAGTATCAGCTCAATCCTCTTCTGTGAGCTGGCATGAAGTTGCAAGTTGGTGATGGGGCAGCCGTAATCCACTGGCTTACCACCAAGCATCCCCTGTGGAGCTTCTGATTTCGGACACCAAAGAACTGCCACCTGTCAGCCATTGCAGCCTCAGGAAGAAAGGCAAAGCAACACTTCACCATAGATGACAAAGCACCACCACTGGATGTGATACTCACAGCTACCAGCTCTGACACTGGCACAGAATGAACCTCAGGGATCAGTTACAGAGAGGGGATGGGCAAATGGTGGGTCACTGGATATGACTGGGCTGGGTAAAGGACAGGTTGTGTGCTAGCTCACCAGAGGGTGATGTTATAGTTAATTTCTGCCACAGGAGTCTGAAATAAGGACTTTGATGATACAGCACCCGGGCTTTGTTTAACAATAGGTGGTGGTGGTGGTGGTGGTGGGGAGGGGGGGGGGGGGGGGGGGTGGTATGGAGGGGGGAGGTGTAATGGATGAAGTTGGTTTCCTTATTTATTACCTCAACTGTCTTTTTTATGCTTTTTATTTTCCCTTAATAATATGCTATAATAATGTACATCTAAATTCTTTATAGATTCTTCAATGAGTAGTGCAGAGGTATAACCTGATGCATCCTACACTGTACACCCAGCCATATAGATTTTTCATAACACTCTGGGAAAGCAGGAGAATCTACAACCGCAATATCATGCCAGAGATGATCATGCTTTCAGTTGGAGACTTGCATCATAGCCGATGTATTGGTGGCAGAATCAGGGCTGCTGGTGCCAGGATCAAATTCCACAGTACACTGGTCTTATACTGGTCCAGTGTTACTGGTTTTTCTCATCTGGAAGAGCCCTAATGTGCATGGTCACCAAATGCTTTGTACCTTGGCTGGTATGCTGGACAGCCTCCTGTCATTGTCATGGAGCACAGGGTGAGGGACAGTTGGTTGTGTGTACCACTTTGCAAGGCAACCTATCTCTCTAGCAATTCATCTGCATTTAAAGGTCTGCAAATACAGTATAATAAACTCAGAAAACCTACCAGCAAAGACCACCATGTGACTTGGGTCAAGAGCCACTATGAGCCAGTTAGGTGTTGATTACATCCACACTGCAAAAGCTAGTTTGAGGAGTCAGCATGGGAATGGATTGGCACAGCATTAATGGAAAAACAACATTTACTTGCACTGTTCCCATTGTTGAAACACAGCCAATGGGAGATTCACACCAAGACATTTTATTGTCACATATATTTTAGCTTTTCAGACCAATACCGATGAATTGTCTAGGGATGTGCAGTTGCTGGTTTGCCCGAAATTCAATCTGTTCTGTGTATAAATGAAAAGTGACATGATGGTGAACCAACCATATCCCATTACCCTTGGGGATTATGTGCCTATCACAATCAGAGTACACAATTGCTGATTTTTTTGTTCATCAGGTTGAGATATGACAAACTGTTTGTACTACAAGGACTAGACAATGATTGACATTATTACATAAGTGCAGTTTGCCATTACATCTGCTTAAAAATATTGAGCTCAGAGATCACTGCTGTTACACTTAGAAAAGCAGAGTTAATGGCACTGTGGAAAAGTAATGGGCTCACTCTTTCATTTATCATTGAAGATATGTATGTGCATAATTCAATTTACACTAATTAGTTTACACATCAGAAGGATGTTTGATGAAATGAAAAATGAATGAAATGTCATTTTTTTCAGAAAGAATGCTTTCGAAAAATTATATTTGAATGTTTGAATTGGGTTATCGTACTCCCAGGCAGACCAGACAATTTATATACTTGGAAAACACGGACAAATTCTTTCTTGGAAAATGATCAAAATAATGAGTCAAACAGTGAAGCCTCCTTTACCTGCCTGACTGTATCCTGAAAGTATTCGTGAGGTAGAAGTATTACGGTCAGATAAAATACCTAGCAATTGCTGTTGACAACATATTTGGGAGTTAACTAAAAGTTTCTCAGAAACTACATGCCTGCTGGTTTGCCCACAGTCTTTTTGATTTTCACTTCTGAAGCAAATTGTATGCTGTACAATTCCCACTCAGCAGGCTGACCAACAGAGCATCAAGAGTCATCGCTAAGCATAGAAGCTGTTAAATGGCTTGCACCCTGCATTTACACGGGAGAGAGCAGGTCAGCAAAAGCTCAAGACTATTTATCTGCTTGCTGAACAAGATAACACTTAATAGAAAGGAACAGGTCTGAGCTGAGGGAAATCTTAATCTCTTGACTCCATTTCAAGAGGTCACACTGGACATCAAACAGCATGAACAATAAAAAAAAGGTGAAGCTGGAGGACTCCCTTAAGCTCAGAGCATGTACTAAGACATCCTGATTATGTCTTTTTCTTCTGCTTAGATACGCTGAGGCATGCACTGAAGATCAACGACATCCCACGCATTAAGTCACAAAGCAATAATTGCTTAAAGGTACCTCACTGAGGCAGCATTTAGACTGCTTCTGTGCCTGTTCAGGTTCTCTGCCCAAGGGTAGGCCAGACCCACAATATTACAGTGTTCACCATGGGAGGGAGCAAGGAGGCAGTTTCCAAATTCCCCAATCCCACACAAGCAAAACTAGGATTAAACCATTTAGGCATATGGACGAGGGTTTTCCTACATGATCCCACCTGAAATCAGAAGATGGAGTGTCTTCCAGGTATGTGGTAGTTAGGAAAAGTGGATAATGCCTAAATGTAAATGGTGCTGATGTCCAATGTATAGATGGAACTTTGGTATCTCATAAATCCCAATGGAATTGTTGTCACTAAGTCTACTTTGTGGGCAGATGTCCCAGTCTCTCTCATTTCTGCCAGCAATCTTATTGTGCTGGGAAACCCAATGAGAGACATTTGAGAAACAGAATTGATGTTTGCCATTTCAAAATACCATTGCCAACCATTCCCAGCCCTGCAGCCCATTTCTTCCTGTTTGGCGATTGAAAACAATATTCAAATCCCACTTCAATTCCCAAAACTAGTGGAACTAGGAGATCTATCTAGTTCAGCAATGTCCTCTGGGGAAAGAAATCTGCTGTCCTTACATATTATAGATTCTTAGAGTTGAATGGCACAGAAACAGACCCTTCGGTCCAACTCATCCATGCCGACCAGATGTCCTAGACTAATCCAGTCCAATTTGTCAGTGTTTGGCCCATATCCCTCGATTCTATACCCATCCAAATGCCTTTTAAATGTTGTAATTGTACCAGCCTCCACCACTTCCTCTGGCAGCTCATTCCATACATGCACTACTTTCTGCATAAAAAAGTTGCCCCTTAGGTCTCTTTTAAATCATTCTCCTCTCATCTTAAAGCTATCCCTCTAGTTTTGGACTCCCCCACTCCAGGGAAAAGCCCTTGTCTATTTACCCTGTCTAAAGCTCTCATGATTTTATAAACCTCTATAAGATCACCCTTTAGCCTCTGACGCTTCAGGGAAAATAGACCCAGTCTATTCAGCATCTCCCTATAGCTCAAACCAACCAACCCAAGCAAAATCCTTGTAAGTCTTTTCTGAACTTTTTCAAGTTTCACAACATCCTTCCTGTGACAGGGAGACCAGAATTGCATGCAGTATTCTAATAGTGGCCTAACCAATGTCCTGTACAGTTGCAACATGCCCTTCCAACACCTATACTCAATGCGCTGACCAGTAAAAGCAAGCATACCAAATACCTTCTTCACTATCCTATCTACCTGAGTCTGAACTATTATCTGCACTCCTAGGTCTCTTTGTTCAGCAACACTTCCCAGAACCTTACCACTAAATATATAAGTCCTGCCCTGATTTGCCTTTCTAAAATGCAGCACCTCACATTTGTCTAAATTAAACTCCATCTGCTGCTCCTTGGCCCATTGGCCCATCAGACCAAGATCCTGTAGTACAGTGAGGTAACCTTTGTCGCTGTCCAATACACCACTAATTTTGGTGTCATCAGCAAACTTACTAACCATACCTCCTATCTTCACAACAATGTGATCGACCCTTAAATGCCCCTAAAATGGCCCAGCAAGTCACTGAATTATATCAAACTGTTCTGAAGCATAAATGGAATTAAACCAGGTGGATCTCCTGGCATTGATCTGAGGAAAGAAATATCCTGTCAACTATGACCTACCTCAACCTCATTCCCCTTCTCCCTCACTCCCCACTTCAGCTGATGTTTCAGTGCTCCTTCATGTCAAACTCCATTTGGAAGAAACACTGAGGGTGGAAAACATGTAAAGTGTACGATGGCAACTATTTATAACATGCATTAATAACTTGGATGAGGAAAATGAATGTAATATAATCAAGCTTGCACAAAATTAGATGGCAGAGTCATGCTGAGTATCACAATAAGACTCTAGAGAGACATATAGACAGGTAAAGTGAGTGGGCAAAATCCTTGCATTTGGAATATAATATGGGAAAATGTGAAGTTATGCACTTTGGCAGGAAAAATAGAGGAGTTGAATATTATTTAACCAGCAGAGGGAATTAGTAATCCTCATGTATAAGTCTCAAAAGCTAATAGAGAAGTTCAGTAGGTTATAGGGAAGGCAAATGGATTGCTGGTCTTTAATTTAAGGGAAATGGAGGATAAAAGTAGGGTGGTTTTGCTAAAATTATACAAAGCAGGTCACAGCTAGAATACTGAAAACAGCTTTGGATCTCTAATCTAAGGAAAGAGAGACTGGTATTGGAGTCAGTTGAGGGCACTTTCACTAGGCTGAACTCAAGTATGGAGGGATTGTCTTATGAAGGAGAGGTTGACTAGGTTGGGCCTATACTCACTGGGATTTAGAAGAATGAGAGATAAATCTGAGGTGCTGCATTTTGGGAAGGCAAATCAGGCCAGGACTTATACACTTAATGGTAAGGTTCTGGGGAATGTTGTTGAACAGAGAACTTGGAGTGCAGTTTCATAGTTCTTTGAAAGTGGAGTCACAGGTAGATAGGATAGTGAAGAAGGCATTTAGCATGATTTCCTTTATTGGTATTGAATATAGGAGTTGGGAGGTCATGTTGCGGCTGTATAGGACATTGGTTAGGCCACTTTTTGAATACTGCTTGCAATTCTGGTCTCCCTCCTATAGGAGGGATGTTGTGAAACTTGAAAGGGGTCAGAAAAGATTTAGAAGCATGTTACCAGTGTTGGAGGATTTGAGCTATAGAGAGAGGCTGAATAGGCTGTGGCTGTTTTCCCTGGAGCGTCAGAGCTGAGGGGTGACCTTATAGAGGTGTATAACATCATGAAGGGCATGGATAAGGTAAATAGACAAGGTGCTTTCTCCATGTTGGGGGAGTCCAGAACCAGAGGCAGAGGTTTTAGGGTGAAAGGGAAAGATATAAAAAGGGACTTAAGGGACAACGTTTTCATGCAGAAGGTGGTGCATGTATGGAATGAGCTGCCAGAGGAAGTGGTGTAGGCTGGAAAAATTACAACATTTAAAAGGCATCTGGATGGATATATGTATAGGAAGTGTTTAGAGGGATATAGGCCAAGTTCTAGTAAAAGGGATTAGGTTAATTTAGAATATCTGGCTAGTATGGTTGAATTGGATGGAAGGGTCTGTTTCTGTGCATCTCTATGACTCTATGACTCTAACCTTACTGAAACATATAAGATTATTAGACTTGACAGGGTAGATGTTGAAAGATTGTTTCCCTTTGTGGGACAACCTAGAACAAGAAGGTATAATCTCAGAATAAAGAATAACCCTTCTTGGATAGGAATGAGGAGGATTTGCTCTCCAAGAGGGTAGTGAATTCGTGGAATTCTTTCCCACAGTGGGCCGTAGAGGCTAGGTCATTAAGTCTCTTCAAGGCTGAGATAGACAGATAGTTAATCAGAAGGGGAATCAAAGGTGATGGGGAAAAAGGAGAAAAGTAGAGTTGAGGATTATCAGATCAGAATTGGATAGAGCTCTTAAAGATAGTGGAGTCAAGGGGTATGGAGATAAGGCTGGAACAGGATACTGATTAGGAATGATCAGCCATGATCATATTGAATGGCGGTGCAGGCTCGAAGGGCAGAATGGCCTACTCCTGCATCTATTGTCTATTGTCTATTGTTTATTGTCTATTATCAGATCAGTTATGATCTCATTGAATGGCAGAGCAAACTGGATGGGTTAAATAGTCTGCCTCTGCTCCTTCGTTTAATTGTGATATGGACTAATGGACTTATGGATCAATGTCAAGCAAGGCACAGTTGCTTCAGATAAATTTGGTATTGCCTTGTGTAGTTTTAGAAAGACTTCCCTCTTTTTATACTCCATTCCCTTTGAGACAAACACCCCATTGAATTCACCGTTACCTGCTGAATTTACATACTAGCTTTTTGACATTAATGCTTGACGACTCCGAAAGACCTATACTTTATTGCTTTACTACAGTTTTTCTTTATTTTAATAAGTCTCAGCTCCTCGAGCCTTCCTGCCAAAGTGCATAAACTCACATTTTCATACATTATGGTCCATCTGCCAAGATTTGGCATGGTGGCTCAGTGGTTAGCATTGTTATCTCACAGCGCCAGAGACCTAGGCTCGATCCCAACCTCAGGCGACTGTCTGTGTGGAGTTTACACATTCTCCCCATGTCTGTGTGGGCTTCCTTTAGGTGCTGTGGTTTCATCTCACAGTCCAAAGATATGGAGGTTAGGTGGATTGGCCATACTGAATTGTCCAGGGATGTACAGACGAGGTGAATGGGCTAGTGAAAGGGTGGGCTGTGCTTTGGAGGATCGGTGTGGACTTGCTGGGCCAAATGGCCTGAATTCACACTGCAAGGATTCTATAATCTTGCCAATTCACTTAACCTGTCTATATCCTCTGGACTCTCTATGTAATCCTCATTATTGCCTTTTAACCTATTTTTTGTGTCATTTGCCATGTTTTCAAGGACATTGCTGCTCAACTGAATCTGCCACAGGTAGTGAGGGAACCAACAAAGGGAAGAAACCCGCTTGAGTTCATCCTTACCAATATAGCTGATACAAATGCAATTGTCCATGACAGTAATATAAGATGCAACTACCACACAGTTCTTGCACAGACTGTTACGAACAAGGCTAGAGGAGGGCACTGTCACTGGAAACCCACTCCATATCTCAGAATGTAAAATAAGAATACTTTTCCCAGTTGCCAGGATGTCAAGCAAGATGTCTTTTCTGAATCAGCTTTTAAGTAACAAATCAATCAACCAACATTCTTAATAATGATAATTCTTTGTATATTGTTAAACCAAAACCTATTCAATGAAGATGCAATAATTGGTTAACATAAACATTCAGTTATATAGAAGTATCCATACTTATACTGCTAAATATTCTGAAAATATATACGCAAACATGTAAGCACACTTCAAGAAAATGGAAAGAAAGCAAATTCCTCTGCAAAGTTGGCTTGCTGAATAAAAACACTTTGACCAATGGCTTATTCTTGAAGGCAAAAAGAAAAAGACTAGAAGTATTCTTAATTTGTCTGGATGAGCTCAGCTCCAATAAAACTCAAAATGCATGACTCTATCCAAGACAAATTAGCCAGTTTGTTTGGCACCCCATCCATCACCTTTAAAAGTGCACTCCATTACTGATGCACAGTGGGAGCAGTGTATGCCATCTACAAGATACAGTGGAGCAAGTCACTCTTTCAGCTCATTCAACAGAACATTCTAAAGTCACAACCTAGAAGGACAGGTGCAGCAGGTTCATAGCAGAACAATCGCTTGCCCCTCCAAGCTATATGTTATCCTGTATTAGAACTATGTCACCATTCCTTTATCATCGCAAGGTTGAAAACCTGAAAAACCCTCCCTATTAGCACTGTGTACCCATATCCCAAGAATGAAGAAGCAGCTTGTCCGGGTATTACCATCTTAAGGGTAATTATGACAATAAATGCTGGCACGGTTAGTGATACCCATATCCTATAACTGAATATGCATTAAAAAAACAGGCTTCCCATAGAGCACAGATACAGCTACTCAGCTGGATCTTATCTGCATTCAGACAGGAAACACTTTCTTTGTGTATGACGTGGGAGGAGTGAAACATTTCCCAGGATATGTGGAGTCCTTACTTATGTCTTATGATCTAGTTGACCCTAATTCTTTTTGGGACAAACTGTATACTGTTTGGTCACACGTGTACTATAATATAGCACCATTATGCCATATTGTCATGGTACTGAAGAGATGATTAGTGCTTTGTGAGGCACGGTAATTTTTCCTGACACCTATAATTGTTGGTGTGTTGTGATATTCTCGTGCACTCAGCCTTTGGCTGAGTGACATGACAGGCAGAAATAAATTGTTTATCTAAGGCAGTTTTTCACTTTATGCACATTTTTTATTTTGTAAAGTACTTTGGGAATATGAAATTACATTTCAAATGGTGCAGCCTAATGCATTTCACAACATTCTCCCTTAATTATTCATGACCGTCTGTCATGGCTGCAATTTCAATTGTCTCAATCTCAATAACTGGCAAATGTGATACAACGATAGGGGAACGTGTATCAGGCAGGGATGAAGGGCTTGTCAGCAGATGTGTAAGGAAGGGAACCAAGCTCCTATCCCCAACAAATTATAACTTGCTGAACGGCACTTTAGCTGAAAAAGTGATCCTGTGCCTCGAACAGATTTGAAGAACAATACTGCCAATCCTGACAGTCAAAGATTTTTAAAAAAGCATAACCAAACTAAAATATATGGCAAATATATTAACCCATCCCTGTTTATGGACACTGAATGACCTGACGGATAGAATTAGAAGTATAACAGTTTGATCAAATAGTGACAAAAATGAAATTAATCTATATATACATATAAATCTATTTGCAAAGGTCAGTGCTGGTATAAAGTACTATCACAACAAGCACTTTCAATTTGCATGCTGACACTATCAATTTCCTCATGATATTAAGTTTCGTGATTTCGTGCTATAGACCTTTTTGCTCCAGGTCTATAGCAGTCAGACCATTGCTACCAATATTCAACAAATAGACTTCAAAATTGTTTCTTTCTCACAAATCGTAACATTCACTTATTAAATATTCTCCCTTTCAATTTCCTCAATGCTTCCTGCATGGCTATGAAGTTTGAAGATGCAAGTTTCTAAGTAGGCTTAACAAATTATATTTTTTAAAGATTAGCGAAATACAGCTGAAGGCAGATTTTGTAGCAAGCACTTAGGATGCAACACTTCAGAGTTAACCCTTACTTACACCTTTCTATATTCGTTAAACATCTTTGCAAAAGCACTTAATAAAAATACCTGCAAAATACCACCAAAAATTGCTCATTTACATGATTCTAGTTAAGCAGCTCTTTCTACTGTAAAAATTCCCTTCTTGCTCAAAGAACGCAGAAATCCTCCTTACCTTGAGCAGTTCAGTGTTTTTTGCTTATGGCTTCTCTCAGTTACTCGTTTTAATAAACAAAATGTAACACCCCTGAATTTAGCAGAATACATTGCAAAGTAAACCAGCAGTACAAAGAAATTCTGGTCCAAATCAATACTTGTCACATTAGTAGAGCTAGAAAGCTAAATTTTCAGCTAGGTGACCTGAGGGAAAGTCATCAGCATTAGTGCTTACAGCTGATCCACGTTTCTTTTTACTGAAGTTTTGAGACCAGCAATAACCCAGTTCAAGTTTTCCTTAAGGATTGCTCTATGATGTTGTGTCACTCAGTAACTTGTAATGATGGGGCACTGTATATTTACCAGATATCTAGCAGTAGTGAAGAACTGCCTAAAGAATGACAGAGACTGCCTCGTGAGGGCGTAAATAGAAACAACACGATCAATAGTTCTGTTAATTACCTTTACTAAAGGAAAGTCCTTTTACTTCTTAGAATTATCTTACCTCAGAGTAAAAATCTCTTTCCCTCCTTTGCTATAGAGTGATAAAGAACATCAGAGTTTTGTCATAGGAACAGAAGTAAACCATTCAATCCAATGAGCTTGCTCAGAGCTGAGCAAACACTTCGCTACCTTTACACATACTATCCCCACAAATTCTTTACATTGTTGATATATGCAAAACTTTATCAAACCATATTTCAAGTACACTCAAAGACTGAGATTCTACAGTCCTCTGGGGCAGACAATTCCAAAGATTCACCACACTTTGCATAAAATGAGTTCTCCTCATTTTGTTCCTAAATGCCAATCCCCCTTATTTTTAAATTGTGCATTTTGGTTGAGACTTTCCAACCAGGGAAAACCGTTACCTTTATCTTTGTGCCCTGTTTATTCCTTTAAGTGTTTTGTAGATTTCAATGAAACCACAACATACTCTTCAAAACTGTGGAGAATAAAGGTTCAGCTTGTTCAACTTCTCTTCATAGATAGTCCTACAATCCCAAGAACAAGTCTGGTCAAGCTTCATTGGTCTCCCTCTGTGAAATAACATCTTTCCTGAGATATGGAGACAAAAGCTGTACACAGTACTCCAGGAGTGGTCAACAGACTCCAATGCAGTTGAAATAAGACTTCACTCCTCCCAAACCAAAATCCTCTTGTGATAAAGGCAAACATTCCATTAGCCTTTCTAATAGCTTGCTGCACCTACATGTTAAGCTTCAGTGACTTTTTGTCAAGGATACACAAATCCCTTTGAAAAATTACACTTTTCAACCTCTCACCATTTAAGGAATACTCTGCACATCTGTTCATCCCACTAAAGTGGATGACCTCACATCTTTCCACGTTACATTCCATCAGCCACCTCCGCGTCCCATCACTAAGGCTGTCCAAATCATCCTGAAAATGTTTTACATCTTCCTCACAACACATGCTCCTGCTTAGTTTCCAATGTATCAGCTGCACATTTGGAAATAGTACATTTGATCCCCACATCCAACAGCTGGCACTCAAAGACTGATCCTTGTGGTACTTCACCACAACATTCCATTGATGGTCCAACTGGATGTACAGCTAAAGGGCATGGGCCTCATATACTGCTGAAGTGTCTCACTTCGGTGGCTCATTGAGTTTCAGAACCACCATAATCTATGGACGCTGGAAACTTCCTCCTATTGTAATTACAAGGGAACAAATCGTATTAAGATAAAATGAAAAATACAGGGGAAACTTGGTATTCAAAGGCAACCTGCTTTATCTGATTTGATTATAGGTGGAAGGCTTTGTGCTAATGCATTGTAATGTGTGGTGATATCAACTCCATGAAATTATCTCATTACCTGCTGGTGATAAAATCACAATGGAGAACAGATGGCTCCTGAAAAATAAAGCTTCCCAACCACAATTACAATACAAAAGTATTGTTGATATTTGAAATAAATAATTCAGCAATTATTCTAACAATTCTCATTTCAAACCATGGAATCCACTGTTGGAACATTGTGTTCCTGTTGGATATTGGCCATAATTGTGCACTGAGTCAGAAAGACGCTTCTTAACCTGTTGGATAGATTTTGACTTTGTGCAAGAGTGTAACACAGGTGATAGGCTGTGAGCCCATCAACTTCCTACCACAACAATGCTCCTCCTACCACATGCCCTGATATCCTGGTGCTGCTGCCAAAAAGTGAGCCAAAACCAAACGGATTTCATTGCTTTCATGCATAGTCATAGCGAAAGAAAGAAAAGCAGCAACAACAGGTGTATAAGTATGTATAAGTCAATAAGGCCATAAGAAATAGGAACAAGAGTAGGCCATTTGGCCCCTCAAGCCTGATCTGCCATTCGTAGCTGATCCAGCAGTCCTGATCTCCACTTTCCTGCCCTTTCCCCATAACTTCGGATCTCCAAATGATCAAAATCTATTTATCTCAGTCTTAAATATACACAAAGACTCTGCCCCACAGCAAAGTGTTCCAAAGACTCACAATCCTCTGAAGGAAGAACTTCCTCACCTGATAGGAAGCAGTAAAAGAAAGCTTATGTAGCAGTAAAATCTCCAAGAATGTAGAGAGAATAAGGTAGAAATTGAGGAAATGCAAAGAGAGGAATCAAAAACTGAAATGGATTAAACATCGATAGAAATGAAGAAGCAAAGAATGATAAGACAAACTTTGAATTACTCAAACAAGCATCATCAGCAAAAACTTGCAGCTCCATTGCCTCCAGAAGGAGGCAATCCTGGAAGTCAATGCATCTTTGAAAATGCTCGGAAATTGTATCAGGTAGGACAGCAAACCAGTTGCATTTAGTTCCAGAAATCTATCACAAATGCAATCCAGCTATTCCAACATGGAGCATGAAGCTTTTGTTCTGGCATTTAGTATCACAAGATTTCATATATACCTGCTTGACAAGAACGCCACTATAGAATCCACTCAGAAACCATTGGAAAGGATTTGGTGCAAATCCAGACTGCAACGATTTCTGGTGAAAGTGCAGAGATGTGACTTTGATGTCTACTACAAACCTGGTATCAAAATGGATATCCCTCTGGACATTGGCTTGCCTTTATCAGTCAAGATCATGTTTGCAAGGCAAGTTAGGACAACCCTACCAAGTGATCCGTATAGAAATGAAGGACAAACCTGTCTAAAAACAAGGTAGAATGAAGATGGCACATGAATGATATGCAAAACTACCTAATCTGTTTGTAGGATAGAAGGTCAACGTGATGCAACCTACATAGGGAACATCATTCCCCACAGAATTTTCCAAAGGGTAGTGTCATCAAGCAATCATGGGCTCAAAAATGGACATTCTAAATTGACCCACAGTCAGAGAAAGGAGGTCTGACAGAAAATTAAAATTGAATTAAATGCAGCCAGCAGCTATCAGCTAGAGGGAAGAGTAGAAAGCAATATTAAAGAGATTACAAAGATTCAAGGGTAACCAGTTACTATCAGCCCGAGAGCTGTGTATTAGAGAAGTGTTGATCAGACTGTATGGCATCTTGACTGCCTGAGTGTGTGCACTTTGTGTCTCCCAGCATGGCAGAGAACATAGAACATAGAGCATAGAACAGTACAGCACAGTACAGGCCCTTCGGCTCTAGATGTTTTGTCGGTCTTTTATCCTACTCTAAGATCAAACTAACCTACATACCCTTCATTTTGTTATCATCCATGTGTGTATCCAAGTCGTTTAAGTGTATTGCATGTATATGACTCTACTAACACCACTAGCAGTGCATTCCACACACCCACCATTCTCTGTGTATAGAACTGACCTCTGATATCTCCCTTAAACCTTCCTCCAATCACCTTAAAATTATGCGACCTTGTGATAGTCAAATCCACTCCCCCCGCCCTGGGAAAACATCTCTGATTATTCACTCTATCTCTGCCTCTTATCATGTGGTATACCTCTATCAAGTCACCCCTCATCCTTCTTCACTCCAATGAGAAAAGCCCTAGCTCCCTCAAACTTTCTTCATAAGACATGCCCTCCAGTCCAGGCAACATCCTTGTAAATCTCCTCTGCACCTTCTCTAAAGCTTCCACATCCTTCCTATAATGAGGTGACCAGAACTGAACAGAATATTCCAAGTGTGAGCTAACCAGGGCTCTATAGAGCTGCAGCATAACCTCGCAACTCTTAAACTCAATCCCCCGCTAATGAAATCCAATAGTGAATGGCAATAGTGAAGGGTATTGATGCTACCCTATTGGATGATTTGAATGGACTTTATGTCCCCAATCTGGAAGATCCAGTCCAAAGGGGGATAAAAACACATACCTGGAAGACAGCTCTTCAATGAAGATGCAGTGAAGACTGAGTGAAGATTCAGTGAAGACTTGCAGGGAAGACCCGAAGCAAGGTTCATGGCAGAAGACCACGGGGCAACTCAGGAAGGCCAGGAGAAGGTCTGGCCCGAACCTGAGAGACCCATCTTCATGGCAGAGAGCCAGCCTTATGTCGGAGAGGAAGGAGATTCCAACAGCCTAGCGTAAACATGTGGATCATTCCAGGTAAGAGCCATTCTCAGACTGATAGATCTAGATACAGATTAAATATTGTGGAAATTTGGGAAATGGTGTTTTTAGTAAGGAATATTTTGTTAATAAAAATCAAGTTGAACTGCAAATCATTTTCTTGTCCCTTTGTCCACATCACTACAAGATCACTTGGGTAAAGTGGCTTTAATACATAAACTTGTTGAATTGTCCAGGTAACAGCAATGAGCCTAGATTCCACGAACTCACAAAACTGAATGAAGCAACAATGGGGAGAAACAGAAAACAACTCAAAAAACTGTGCAACCCTCTAGTTATGCACACAAATCACACCAAGAGAAGCTTGGATAATGACAGTTTGGAAGATCATTGGAACATGAATCAACACATGAATGAAGCACAAAATTCCAACATACCTAGTGCCTATACTTCGCACCCATATGTGAAGTATAAATCTCTGGAAGGTTGTATCATCACAAGATTTGGAAAGATTGCCAAACCACCTTTGATTCTTAAACTCTTAAATATTTTAATTATTGTTTCTATGTAAATAGTCTGTAACTGTCATAATGCATATGTATTTTCACTTGGCGTACATAATTTTATCTTGGGGGCTGAAGGAATAAAAGAAGGGATGTGTATTATTGGTTTAAGAGTGGTGTTGCTGTAAGAGCTGGAAATGTTAATGAGCCAAGGTAAGGAAGATAATTCAAGATCAATTTCCATGTTCAGTCCAGAAGAAACAAGCTTAGAAGAATGATGTTTGCATTGTTAGCTGTACCTGCAACTTATAGTCTGAACTGTTAAGTAAACCTGTATGAAATTTCCAAATAAACTGAATCAGTGCTATATGTTATTGCACTCTTTGCATAAGACAATTCCATTTGTGTCTTCCAATCAATAATTTTAAGATCTTAATCTAGAATATCATAGAATCCCTATAGTGTGGAAATAGGCCATTAAGCCCAAAATGTTCACACCAACCCTCCGAAGAGTAACCCACCCAGACACATTCCCTCTAACCTATATTAACTCCTGTCCTAGCCTTCACATCCCTGAGCACTATGGGAAATTTAACATGGCCAGTTCACCTAACCTGCACATCTTTGGATTGTGGGAGGATACCCACACAGACACAGGGAAAATGTGCAAACCCCACGCAGACAGTCACCCAAGACTAGAATTGAACCTGGGTCCCTGGCACTGTGAGGCAGCATTGCTAACCACTGAACCACTGTGCCACCCATTAGTAATAAATCCAAATAATAAAAAGACATAGCATCAAACTTGGTAGCATCTCAAGTATGTTTCATTGATTAGTCTACTATTGAAGAGATGAGTAGAGTGTGTTCATGTTTAAGGTGAGAATCATAACAATGTAATTTGATCAACTAAAATGACAAAAATTTGTTGTTCCAACAGAATGCCTAGAGTACATAAACTGAAGCCAATACTGTGATGAAAAACATCAATGCACATGTGTGTATCCAAGTTGTTCCTACAATTAATTTAAGGGTAAACTGGGTTGGGCAACATTTTATAAGCTATTCTCTAGATATATCAAGTCTATGGGTTTTATTAAAAGAACCAGACACTAAAAGATAATCTGTTTGGGATATGGCACTGAAGGAAAAGTGCCTAAGCAAATGAAGGGAAAAATGGGACCAGAAGTAGGAGTGAGTAAAATGTGGAAATAACAAAGCAGGTCTGAGTTTGTCTTGTTTACTTTAATACGAAACTCCAGTTCAGGCCGTAGTACAGACTTTTATTGGTCCCCTTCCCCTTGACTTCCAGCAGTCTGAGTACCAATACGCATGTCTGCTGAGTGTGCCTGACAAACCCCTGCTCCTTGCTATTCCTGACCATTGCTCCTCTGCCCTTTTATTCTCCATCCCAATAAAACAAAGGAAATTTCCTCCAAACATAACAAGGAGATTTTCATTAGTGCTTGACACGTGACAATGTTCCCTGAGCATAAAAGGCATGCTGAGAGTGCCAACAAATCAGTTAAATGTGCTGACCTCACATTATCCAGTGAGGCCTGTCAGTAATGTGATGCACATATTGCATAATCAGTCCCATTGAAGCTATCTTTTATGATGCCAACAACTGCATAATTGATGAAGATATTGAGTGGGACTGATGGATTAGCTTCTTTTAAAAACATTACTCAAAGAACAAAGGGACGGATTGGGTTCTTGACTGAAGTCTTCACAAGACACAGAATGAGATATTCATTTGTACTTTACAAATATTGATCCCACTGGGCTATCAGGGATGATGCAGCAGATTAGCCAGGAACACCCAAGAATTCCTTTGGACATTCCTTCATGGTGCTGGAAAATTGCAACTTGGGTGGGCATTGAATTCAACTGCAAGTTATTGCACCTCCAGGATTCAAGCCAGATTGAAATTTGTGCAAATTCTTTGCATGACCTATGGTAATAATGTGAAGAATGACTTTAAGAGTTCCTCATATCAGTGATATTGTGTAGCATCCTACAGCTCTGGAATATCAAGACAGTATGGCTCTCAAATAATGGCCTGTTTCATTGTTTCTGAAACAGTACAAAAATTAGACAACAGCCTGTGACACTGATCTGTGGGACTGTAGTAATAGGCAAAAGTGAGTACTGCAGATACTGGAAATCAGAGTCTATATTAGAGTGGTGCTGGAAAAGCACAGCAGGTCAGGCAGCATCCGAGGAGCAGGAAAATCGATGTTGAATGATTCATTCCTGATGAAGGGCTTTTGCCTGAAACATCAATTTTCCTGCTCCTCAGATGCTGCCTGACCTGCTGTGCTTTTCCAGCACCACTCTAATCTCGGACTGAAGTAATGCCCCTTCCTTTTTTCACCAGTGAATACTGGTCCCACCTGTTACCAAGTAATTAGTACTGCTTTGTATGTATGTCCTCAGAGAAAGTCTTGTTTATTATACCTCCATTTTGTTAATACAAACCACTGGAACTTCCAATGTCTACAGTAGACAACGTCTATAATAATTTGATAAGTTAGACAGAAGATTAGTACAATGTTCTTTCAGAACCATAAAAGTAATCAGGCTTGCTGGAGGGTAGCCAACTTGTCAGTCGTTGACATAGTAATGAGGAATGCTTTATACATGATTGATGGCAGGTTTTAAGCAATAGAAAAACAATTTTATGTAGTTGTTTGCCTTTGCTGCTCAACATAAGCCACAGATCATGTTTCTTTTCCCCTAATGATCTCCTTGTCCTCACAGTGTGTTGCTACATAATCTGCCTTCACAGTGGCACTCAATTGCTCTGAAGAACTCTGAAGAGTCCTATGCAGGTAGCCTGGAGATTATGGCTGGGATCTTATGTTGGTCCCAAGAATGGAAAGCAATATGTTGGATGTCACAAGATGGGTGTGTGGGCTAGTAGAGAACAAAGTTGCGTGAGATGCCAGTAAACCAGGTTCCCAACTGTGAGATGGAAATTTTCAGATAAGTTTTTGGAACTTGAAAGGCCAATTGAACTTCCTGATGTGAAATATCAGCAAGCTCTTTTGCTTGCATCTGTATATTGTGCACCATTATAGAAAGCGGATTTGTCATAATTAATGTTCCTTTCTTAATTAAGTTCTCTATGAGTGAGGAATACATGCTTTCAGAATCCTGAGTGTATACAGGAGGCATGCAGCAGGTGAGATGCTGTATTGGTTGGACTTTTGGTGATTAGCCACTGCTTGGAGTCATACTTGGCACATAAGAAGATCAGCTTGTAATTTTATTTGCTGAGCTGGCAGGTTTGATATCAGACGTTTCATCACCATGCTAGGTAACATCATCAGTGAGCCAGGGGTGATGCATTGGTGTTCTGTCCCACTTTCTATTTATGTGTCGTGGTCTGTTACGGTGGGTGATATCATTTCTCAGAGATTGTCAAATGGGGTCCAAATCAATGTGTTTATTGATGGAGTTCTGGTTTGAATGTGAGGCCTCCAAGAGTTCCTGAGCATGTCTCTGTTTAGTCTGTCCTAGGATGGATGTGTTGTCCAGTCAAAGTGGTGTCCTTCTTTGTCTATAATTAAGAATATTAGTAATAGTGGGTCATGTCTTTAGGTGGTTAGTTGGTGTTTGTGTATCCTGGTGGCTAGTTTCCTGCCTGTCTGTCCGATGTACTGTTTGCTACAGTCCTTGCATGGTATTTTGTAAACAACATTCGAATGGCTGGTTGTTAGTATAGGATCCTTTAGGTTCATCATTAGATATTTCGGTGTATTGGTAAGTTTGTGGGCTACCATGATGCCAAGTGTTTGGAGTAGTCTGGTAGTCATCTCTGAGATGTGCTTGATGTATGGTAATGTGGCTAGAGTCTCTGGGCATGCTGTGTCTGCTTGTTTGGATCTGTTGTTTAGGAATCAGCGGACAGTGTTTATGGGGTACCCATTCTTCTTGAATATGCTGTTTATGTATTTTTCTACTGCTCATAGTCGCTGGGTGTTGCAGTATGTTGTAGGCCATTTAAATGATGTCCTGATGCAGCTCCACTTGTGGGTGTTGGGATGATTGCTTCTATAGTTAAGTATCTGGTCTGTCTGTGTTGATTTCCGATAAACACTGATCTGCAGTTCTTTATTAATTGTTTGTTCCACTGTGACATCTGGGAAGGGGAGTCTGTTGTTGCTCCCCTCCTCTTTTGTGATTCAGCTGGGCAACAATATCGTCTATCCTGCTAGACACGAAAGGGAGTGTTGGATTCAGTGTGGCCCCTTGTAGGCATTCTATAGGCCTGAGGGGGGAGGAGAGAGGAAAGATTCCAGGAAAGACTGCTGGGAAGGAAGATGGAGTTGAAGACATCAGGCCAGGGAAGGGGAGGAAGCAGATTACTGCACACATTATAATAGCTGTGCTGTCTCCCTGAGATCAGATCATGTTAGCAACCAATTCCCCCAGTCTTCTGCAACGAGGTTTCCTTTCTCTTATGGCACAAATTTGGTTAATGTGGACAGACAGCACCAATGGGTCGAGGCCTCAACAATCATAAAATCCTCACAGTGCAGATAGAGGCCATTTGGCACATCATGTCTGCACCGACTGTCTGAAGAGGATCCCACCCAGACCTAACTCCCACCCATGCATTTCCCATGGCCAATCCACCTAACCTGCACATCTTTGGACTGTGGGAGGAAACCTACACTGACATGGGGAGAACGTGCGCAGTCCACACAGACGGTCGCCTGATAGTCTCTGGTACAGTGAGGCAGAGGTGCTAACCACAGAGCCACTGTGCTGAATCATTCTAGTTCCTGTGCATGTAAAGGCTAATTTCCATCAGCCAACACAGGTTTAAAATACAGGAGTCAAGGAACCATTAGAGAGATGTTTTAGGGTGAAGTGTGAATGGGGTTGGAGACATTAAGATACTGGCTTGTAGTACAATTTTATGACAAGCCGAGGTTCCTAATTCAGTTCACTGGTAGGGAAATCATTACGGTGCCCTCTAGCTGTGATGCTATCTCTCCATAGACATATGAGTGGCAGGAAATATGTTATGTATTGTGGTTGACCTTGAGCCACGCAGAAAAGTCAGACCAAACAAAAATCACAGCGTAATCAGGTCCCATTCCAAAAATCTGCCCATTTCCAGCTGGCTCAGTGTTATATCCCAGCAGCAGGGAAAATCATGGCTCAATTCACCTCTTGCTCAGGTGTTACATGAACTTGTGGTAGAGATTGCAACATGGTGTCTAGTAGGCCCTGCATAAACTGACTGTGCATTACGCTTTCTGGTAATTGTCCATCTTCTGTATGACAGCATATTTTCAGCAGCATACAAACAGGGTGAGTGCAAGGGTGGTGTGCCATGAGTAATTGGATAGGATCTGTGAAAGCTGTGGGAAAACTTGCCTTGTTTGCATCAACCTTAGGATACATCAGCTTAGTCATCAGCTCTTCAACGGTGTTACTGTGCTCAAGTGTGAATAACCTCCATTACCATATCAGCAAAATAAGTATGCAGAACAAAAGTAGTTTCAATCTGTTGTTAACTTGAACTATAAAAGGCAGTGCATAGACAGTGGACTTCTGTTGATGCTTGCAGAATTGCAGACAACTTCTAATCGACCTGCTTTTTGTTATGACATATGTCTGGTGCAGGTAGGACTTGAATGCAGATCTCTGCCCTGAAGGTAGGGACACTACCATTGGCTGCAAAGCCTCTAATTT
Organism: Chiloscyllium punctatum; assembly: GCF_047496795.1. Classification (NCBI taxonomy): domain Eukaryota; kingdom Metazoa; phylum Chordata; class Chondrichthyes; order Orectolobiformes; family Hemiscylliidae; genus Chiloscyllium; species Chiloscyllium punctatum. The sequence goes on from NC_092757.1 coordinate 65,613,618, forward strand.
GCAGAATTGTTGTAACAGCCTAGAAATGATGTTGATCAATATCGCAATTAATAGCATAAATTAAGATAACTTGAACAAATTCAAAGTGATGGATTATCTTTTCAATTAGCTCTTTATTATACTAGAACAAACAAAAAAAGGTTGTTGAGGTGCTTTAAAAATCTATTAGAACCAACTGGCTTTTCAATTACAAATGTGGCCTATTAAATGTGTGGACATTCTCAAGCACTGAATAGCTACAGCTTACTATTGTTGCTCATGACAAAATTAAATGTAGCATCACTGTCAAATGCTACAGCAAGTGCAAAAATAAATCTCTGAGCATTGTGTCTAACATGAAATCAGAAATTTTGGAGAAACTCAGTGGCATCTGTGTAGAGAGAAACAGAGTTAATGTTTCAAGTCTGGGTTGATTGTTTGTCAAAGTTTCAAGACTCAAAACATTCACTCTGTTTCCCCTCTCTTTGGATGCTGCTGGTTTCTCCACGTTTGTTTCAGATTTTCAACATCCAATGTATTTTGCCTTTTTTCAAGTATTGTATCAAATACCAGATTGAAAGCTTCCAATTATTACACTACAAAAGAGGCACAGAACATCGACAACTGATTTCAAGGGCTGACTCAGCCTTTGAGAATGGGTTTATTGGCTACCCCTTCTTGTATTTGATGGACCTGAAAGTGGGAGATAGGTTGGGGTTAACTTAAAGGTTTTAAAATCTTTTACCTGCTCACCCATTCACAATCTAAGAATCATTGGGATTTAAATCTGCTCCCCACCGCCTAACTCTACCCAAGTGTTTCAGTTAAGGACTTGAGTGTGTCCATTAATATCAACAATACCATAATAACTTCTGATTAAGAAAAAACAATTTCGGATTGTGCATAAAGCCAATTTCTAATTTTTTTTAAACAAACTTCTTTCTCTAAGTTATTTTTCTCTACTTCTACATTTTTTCTTATTTTCTTTTTTAAGTGTTTAAGCTTTTATTTGGTTTTATGATCTTAATTCAATTTATTTCCGCTATTTTATTATTACCATGGGTATTAGCAAACACACTTTAAGGACTTTTGATTGAATTATTAGTCTCTATGTGTTAGGTCAGTTGGACACTTAATTCCCAATGTCAGCTCACATAATTGCCTTATATTAAATCTGTCCTATATTAAACAAGCTACTTTATGGACTCCACATAAAGTTATTTAAGGCTTAATTCTGCAAACTATATCTTTAACACTCTTAATCACCTGGGATTATTTTGCCATTGTCTCTCCACCTGTAAATTCTGTGCCTGTGCACTTCCCTCTACTTCACCTAATGAAAGAGCAGTGCTCTGAAAGCTGGTAATTACAAATAAACCTGGTGGATCATTAAAAAGCCTAGTGTCATGTGACCTTTGACCATGTCCCACTGGTAGTGGCAGAATTATCGAATCATCCTTGTAGTTTCTGTGGTGAGTTATTCAACTATTGTCTCCCCATTCCTGGTCCACCATTTACAAGGCATAGCTTAGGTGTGTGATGGAATACTCACCAATTGACTGTATGACTGCAGCTCCAAGAACACTGAAGAAGCTTGACTCCATACAAGACAAAGCAGCCCAATTAATTGGCACACCCATCTACCACCTTAAATATTCACTTTAATCATCACAACACACAGTGGAAAAAAGAGGTACCGTCAGCGAGATGCATGCAATATCTCACCAAGGTTCCTTCAGCCACACCTTTCAAACCAAAAACCTCTACCACTTTGAGAAACAAGGGCTGCAGATACATGGGAACTCCATCACCTGCAAGTTCCCCTCCAGACTGATATTTTGTCCTTTCCAGCATACATTGAAATGGTCACCAATATCCCAAATAAATGCTTCTGGTTAGATATTAGCAAAAAAAATGCAAAAGGTCTCACTAAATTACATATCTACTGTTAATCAGTTTTAATCACCTAATGATATTTTCCACTTGGTTGAGTCAGATTCCCTCATGGGCAAGTGTTTAATTCTGATTAAGTGCAAACTTTCAGTAACAATTCCAATGTCATAATGTAAAAACAAGTTTTGTAGTCTTATATTGTCATCTGAGTAAATTCATGATGAAATGACTTGGCTTTCTTGGCAATAAGGAACTGTGAAGTAGGCTGCTATTTCTTCCTCTACTTTTACTAGGGGAATAATATTGATGAATATTTAAAGGATTCTAAGACCTTTTGCATTGTCCACAAGGCCAGTAAATGTCAGGAGATAAATTGTTGCCGATGAACAATCAGTCTTGGAAGACAGTCTGGAAATAGATTTTACCAGTTCTATCCATGTTCTACAGGAAGATAACAAATGCTTTATTTGATAATAAATCAAATATGTGAACCAACAGGAGGATGGATAGTGTATTCTAAATCCCTTAAATCAGGGCACAGAGAAACCACTTTCTGAGTGTGTCTGACAAGAGTTACATCATGAAGAATATTATTGCATACATTTAAATTATTTTACAAAGCAAAATCGACAGCAAATGGAATTCAGATTGAACGTTTGTCAAAAGATCGTGCACGATTAAGCAGCAACCTACAACTGGATTGCTCTGATCAGTTGCACTTACAATTTGCATAACCCTCACCATTTCACTTTGGGAATGTTTTGCACACTGTAACATATTTTAACATCTAATAGGTGGTATCCAGCAAACATGACCTATGACCTGAAGCTATTTAGCAGCTTTTAACATGGAAAAAACATACCAAAAGAATCAGAGGAGGTGTTGAGCTATTGGGGTAAAGTCAATAAGTGTTGATGGTTGTAGAAAACTTATTATCTTCTACCTACAATGACACCCTTCCTCCACCACCAAATCGAACAACCCTGTTCCAATATTTTTATAACTAATAAATGAGACGGCTCAAAGCAAATGAAAATCAAACCATGTTTAAAAATGTCCCTTTGACTTTTCTCCTAAATTACTCTGTGCCCATGAAATTAATTTTAAATTCACCACAATGGAACAAATAGATTTATTTATTTAAGAGGCTAAATGTTCTCTATCATTGATGAAAAACAAATTGCCACTAAATTACTAACAACTGCCTAGCATGGTTTACTGCAAAAATATGGAAGAAAAATAATCTTCTTCACAGCATGAGTAGGTTTTTCTTTTATTCTACCAACCTGATACTGTCTCGTTCTCAATGCAGGGCAGCTAAATCATACTTAATAGCATTTTCATCGTCTTCTTCAAAAAAGAGCTATTTACAGATCTCCAGTTTGAGATCTGCCACACCAACAGTGCTTTGTTTTGTTTTATTATGAAGGCATTTACAACTACATGCACAGATTTAACGAATGGCTTCATATCTTAAGTAGTCACTGGATGGGTGAACTGGCCTTAAAGCCTTGGAGTCCTTGCTCCTTACACTAGAGCTCAAAGCACAGCTGAGGAGCTAGATAGTGGATGCATGTGGGATATACACAGACACAGGAAGAGGTGGAGAAAGTTGGTAAAGATGACAAATCACGTGGGACGATCCTGGGGGAAATATTGCAGTGCATGAGTGGATTGGGGGAACTCAGTAGTCATGGGGGCCACAGCAATAGGTGCAAGAGGCACCTGACAGATTACTGAGGGCAGTGTGTTTGAGTTCTGAGAGACTGGGGGAGTTGCTCATTAGAGGTAGTGAAGATCATGAAGATGGGGTTGGGTGAGGAAGGTGTTTAAAGGGTTAGCGCGTTTGTCCTGGAGGAAATTTCCTGCTCTCCCTGGTGCATCAGCAAGTGCTGACAAAGCTTGCTGGATATCACCTTTGACAATCCTTTATCCTCTGCTGGATTTTCTGAGACTGGGGAAATCTAGCCTGTGTGAATTTAAAAATAGAAAATGGAGTCATTCTGTTTTCTTAGAAAGCAATCACCTCATCAGTCAGCTGCAGCTTGACCTACTCTGCTCAAAATGGAAATAAAGAGGCTTGAGGCAGCTGGGGTTGTGTTTAATATTTTAACATCTTTACTTCCCAACTGAAACAAACCATCCATTTTTCAAATTTAAATTATTCTATCATAACACAGAAAATCAACAGCCATGCCAGAAGGTAACACATGTTAATAAAGATGGCATAATCCTACTGGACCATAGGGTTGCTGTTTCATTAGAGAGAGATGACTGGTGATGATTTAACCTGAGGGCCATGCCAGCCCTGTGTGAGGGGAAAGGTTGAGAAAGAGAGTCCCTCAATGGTAAACTCAGCCTGAGCAGGAATTAAGTCCGTGCTGTTGGTGTGACTCTGCATTGCAAATCATCTGTCCAGCAAATTGAGCTAACTGACACTTCTTTCTAAAAAGCATGTTTTTTTTTATTTCAAATTTCTCAAGCAGAGAAAGGTTGGATCAGAACTTGTGACTTTTGATTTATGTAATTCATGGAAGAAAAGGTTACCTGCTAATAAATTATATGAAGTGAAGTTCATTCTGTTGTGGAGTAACACATAATAAATTATATTTTAAAAATGAGTAAGAAGTGTGAAACAAAAACAGAAATTACTGGTGAAACCCAGGAGGTCAGAGAGCGTCTGTGGGGAGAAAACAGTGTTAATGTTTTGAGTCTGGTGATACTTCATCAGAACTGGGGAAGGTTTGGTGTTTAGCCATTTATAATAAATGGATTTTGATTTAAAACAGTTGATTTATAAAGTAACAATTGCCCTTTGCTACAGCATTGAGAGACAGACAGAGAATAGGCTCTATTTTTCGAGATGCTTTGAGGAATAGTTTTAGGATGCAATGTGAGAAAACACAAGCTTGGTGTTTGGTTAGTACGATGTTAGCTTAATCAATAATGTTGAGTTACGTTTTGTTGGATTCGTTCAATAATAATTTGAAATGCTAAGTTTACTATTAATTCAATATAATTAGAGACAATCAGTAAGTTTGAGTTGTTTGCCATGGATCCGTCATAGTGCACTTGGTTCGTTCTATTAATTTATTCCATTAACAAAGTCTACTCAGATATTAAAGCACGAAGGGAGTGCTGCAATATCAGAGATGCTGCTTTTCAGGTGAGAGATGAACCCACCTGCCCTCAAATGGACATAAATTATTCTGTGGCATGTTATACATAAAGCTCAAAGGAAGTTTTAGTCCATGTTCTGTACAATACTTATGCCTGAATAGACAAGGCTAAAACAGGTTTACTGGTCATTATCAGAAGTGTTATGAGTGTGAGATTTGATAAGATGGCTATTAATGAGCCTATCTTTTTATTTTAAGCTAAAATAGAATACAGCAGGTTGCGCTTTTACCCACTCTGACTCTCCAGCATTTGTCATTCTCACTATCTCCAGGTAAAATGGAGTAACACAGTGATTCATGTGATTGGATACGATTTTTATGCAATGATAACCCTGTTTGGCTTGATTACCATGGAAACTGGGGCCCAGAACAGTTGTTATTTAAGTGCACGTGTCAGGTTTAATACCAGGAAACAAATGTAGAACATGTTCCTATTCTTAAGTACTTTCTGCCTTAGAGGCTTTGAACAGGAACATCTTCCGTCTGATACCTCACGCTCGCTCTATCTCTGCTACTGGATCCATCCCCTAACAGACTAGCACTCAACCACCCTTCTTATTACCTGCAACATCTCCCACTCTCATCTCTCCAAGCCCCTACACCACTAACTCTGCATGCTTTCTCTGGTATCTATTCACTTGCTTAGGACACATCCTCTCCTGCACCAGAAGACGAGCTGTTTGACCCCTTTCACCTTCTGTAATATTTGCCCTCGCTCAATCCAAGAGCAAAACAACCCAAAACATGCAGAGTCAGAACAGGTGGTCAGTGACCAGTCATTCAGCTCCTCGCCCCTTACTGGCAGAGGATGATGACTCAAACGCCCCAAGATCTGGAGTTTGCATATTCTCCCTGTGTCTGAGTGGGTTTCCTCCAGCTTCCTCCCATGGTCCAAAGTTGTGCAGGTTAGGTGGATTGGCCATGATAAATTTCCCATGGTTTCCAGGGATAACCAGGCTAGGTGGATTAGCCACGGGAAATACAGGATTACAGGGATGGGCAGAGAGAATGGGTCTGGGTGGGATGCTCTTCAGAGGCTCGGTGTGGACTTGATGGGCTGAATGGCCTGTTTCCACACTGGAGGGATTCCATGATTCTATAAGACCGGTTTTGGAGACTGCTCTTGACTTATTGTGCTAAGATTTCTTGACCAAACGCTATACCCTTTGACTAGACTGAGGCCTGCTGGTAACCATGGTAAGCTTCCTGTATCTGCGAGATGGCATGATAAGACAGTGGTATTATGATTCTTTATGTTGCTAGCTGAGGGTGCAATGTGCAAAGAGCATGGCAAGGCAAGGAAATACAAGGCAGGGATGTTGTGACATTCAGATGGATCAGATTGAGCTTCACCTTTTTCTGTGTGCAGAACCAACATCAATGTCAATGTCAAGATAATGACCAAAAGTACAGTCCTCAAAGAGCACCATTGGAAATGAAATGCTCATACCGAGAGAAAATCACCAAACTCTGAACCACAGCTCATCAGTCATCAGGACACATGATGCAAATACATAAACCCATTCTGGGTTTGCAAACCTCATTGCTATTCAGCAGAGCAGTACAGACAACCTACCCAGTCGTCACTTGTCAATACTCACAAGAGTATGAGATGCATTACTTGAAAAGCAGGGGATACTGGAAGATGCCCATGACTGGCGTGCAGTAACAAATTTCCCAACTTGAACATTGGTCAGAAAGTTTGTGTCCAACACGCACCTATTTAGAATCCAGCATATTCACAGAACCAAGATCGTCCCAAATATGATCATCAAGTGACATGCGAGAGTGAATCAAAACAGATGCCGAAATAGAACAATACCACAAGCAGAAATGCCAAGCAGCCACATGGGATTAGAACTCAATCCAAAATGCAACACAAACAGTGCATCCCCAAACAGCATTTTGAAAATGTATAGCAGCCTCCAGCAAAAAAATCACCACAACTAAAGCAAGAAAAATAAGCAAACTGCTGATCCGTTTCAGAGCTTTGTAAATTTATTGCTCAGTGGTAAAGTACATTCAGACACAAAGCTATATTGTTTTGCTTTTGTGTTCATTGTTTGTTTCTTTAAATTTTTAGTGAGGAAAAAGAAAATATGGTGCAATTCAACGTACATGAATTTTTAAGGAAGGTGATTGCCAACTGCTGTCACTAATTACTACCTTCACATGTTATGAGGTATTACACCCATGGTACAAAAACAGCAAGCACAGTTACCCTGTTAACTCTATTTGTACACAGTCTCATCATCAGATGAAGAGCCTTCAATATTCTTTTACCACTCCTTGTGTTTGATTGTTACCTTAAAAGGAAGAATGTGCATTTGATGTTCATATGTTCCTTCATCAACCTAATCAGAGATATTATTACATAGCCTTCCTGGCACCACAAGAGTGCTATTTCTACGTGGATAATGGGGGAAATCAAGAGGGATTGTGAAAGGGAAACTTTTACAGGGAAGAGGAGGAAAACATAATTAACTGGATAGTCTGTCAGAGAGCCAGTATTGACACAATCAATAGAATGGTCTTCTTCAGAGCTCTCTTGTTCGATTGAATTGTCTGGGTGGATCCTTCTGGGTGACACATGCTGGAATAACAGGTAGGGCGTTCTTAAAAAAGTGCTATCAGTAAAACATTTTCTTGATTAATAAGGTGATAGAGTTGGCATTGAACAGCTGGAAGCATCCTTTATCTTGCAATCACTTCTTAATAACATCTGAGAGCCATAGCTGAGTCATAGCAGCCCAATTTCCCCCAGGAGTAGATAAGTCAGGGCCCTCACTGGCATATGGAAGTGACCTAGACCTGAATAGGTAGCAGTTTTTAGTATTGGGATATTTACTCGCTGTTCGCCTTGTACCACGAATGGCTTCATTATTTATATATTTATACTGGCAATTTGGCAGGCCTCTGAAATCCTGTAGGCATTCAGCTGCAGTTGAAAATCTGCCATTAAAACTGCTTTTTTTGTGCTACAAGCCTTTTATTACAGCATCACAACCATGTGTTACTGGTGGCAACCATGTTAGTTCCTTACTTCTATGACTGCAGAAATTCCAGTGGGAACACTTCATGTTGGAAGAGAAAGCCAGATGAATGACTGTAGTATTGTTCCAATTGCTTTCCTAACATGTTAATAGCATTTCATCAACTGCAAATAACCTCAGACAAGTGTCATTACAGTTTGGCTTAATACTTGTTAAATTGTTCACATGCCTCTCTTTGCTCTCATAAAAGAGATGTTACAAAACCAGATGCCTTGTGTTTTCATCAGGCTTCAGTCATGTTTATGCCTTCTAGTCAGAAACATAACTTCATGATGAATACTATCACTAGGCAGGGTGTCATCAAAAAAAAATAAAATGAGACTTGAATGAACAGTATACTGTGGCAGAATTGTCCTGTGGTAATGATCTGTCAGTATAGCAAAGCAATGATAGACAATACAAGACCAAAAGCACTTAACTCTGCCCTCAAGTGTAAATCTATGATTCATGCTATCTATGACAGCTAAGTAGTAGCAAAAAGACTACATTATCCCTCAGAGGGAAAATCATCTAGCTAGATTGACTAGCGGGTATAATGTGAGGCAGGAAGTGTTTTGTTGTATGAGATCTTGATGATCTTTCTGTTTATTCATTCACAGGATGTGGGTGTTGCTGGCAGGGCCAATGTAATTGCTCATCCCTAATTACTCTTGGGAAGTCAATGGTGAACTGGCTTCTTGAACTGATTCAATTGACTTGGTGTTGGATTTGATCAATATGGTGGGGGTTGGAAGAGGACTCTCAGCTTTTCTGTTGTTCAGGTTAAGTCCAATGCATTCTGAAGAAGGGTCACTAGAGCCGAAATGTTGAAGTTACTTTTACTCCACAGATGCTGCCAGACCGACTGCAGTTTTTGTTTTTGTTTCAGATTTCCAGCATCTGCAGTTCTTTATTTTTTGTTAACTGTTAACTATTGTAGCTCCTCGTGCAATGGACCAGACCAAACTCCCTTAAAATATATTAAGAGGTCAGCCTAGATCCCAACATTTTCTGAACAGTTGTGCCTGGATGCAACTGGATTGATCAAACTACTGGGCTTGAAGCAAAAGATACTTTATTCTTACAGTATAGTTAAAATACCGACAAAAGAAAGAAGAATTGGAATAACTTAATTCTATTGAAAAACTTAACAGAATAATAGATTTTTAACTACTAAACAGCAACTGTTCCAATATAGTAACATCCCATAAACATACCCTTGGCAAAGGCAAATTCAGCTAAACAGACATAACTCTGAGAGAGAGAGAGAAAGAGAGAGAGGACCCAAGCAGATTTACTGTAGTAGGACGAGATGTATAGCAGATTCCAAACCCCAACAGCTACTGAAAGTTGAATAAAAATGTTGGTTCTGTGGGAGCTTAGCCTCACTCTGCCATGCTGTTTCTATTGTTTCAGTTTTTTAAACAAAACCCAAAGCCTCACAAGTTGTTTACTTTATTGGCTTGGAACATTCTGCTCATCACCTCTGTCTCAACCTCTCCTCATAAAAACAGCAGGACAAAATACATCTCTTAAAGCCATAGTATCATGACACTCTTCAGAGTAAGTACTGACTGGTGCACCATTAACTTACTGTAGTTTTATTGCAGAAATGTTTATTATCTTGGATGTGACACCCCAATTATTTAAAGTTGAGAAGTTTATCATCAGTGAGTTAAATTATTATTAAGCCTGGAATCTGTCAGTAGTATGTTACAGCATTGCTGCAAGGAAGTTTGGGAAAAGTGTTATATATATACCCTTGTGTGATGATGTTTGATTCAAACTTTGTATGTATTATGAGAGTCATGGAGACTCTCACTTAGGTTTGGAGCTGTACCCTTGACGTTACAAGAATGAACAACAAAATCAAGGAATAAATATCTCAGATCATCCTGGCAGATAAAGGTGTCTCAAAATGGTTGATCAATAAGTGAAGCTAGCTATTTTATGCTGTTACTTTGCAGTAAATACACGATTGGTATTCACCATTATCAGGAAGCCTCCATCAAGCCAAAAATATGTTTGTTCATCAATCAACCGAGTAATTTAGTCCACACTTTTCAGTACCAGTCTGATACCAAGTATTTAAGCTACAAATCGTGAAGACTGATGGATGTTTCAAGCATATTTTGGCTATTTGCAACAAGCAAGATCCTGACTGTAACCCACACAATCAACCCCAAAATGGTTTGTGTTTGTAAAACTCATAACACAGTGTCCAACATTAGATGTTATTCTGCAACTGGACACCATTTGCTGTATAATCCTGAATGAGTGCATAATTATGCTGACAAACATTTTAGGATTGTCTGTTGAGATCACAGTGTGGCATACTTCTATGTACGGGAAGCTACACATTTTAATACATAGGACTATGTTCTTTACTGATAGAAAGAGCCTCTATATACTCTATTCCTGTTTGAACTCAAAACCATATCTAAGCTTAAGCAGGTAACAGCCATTCACTGATTCACTTCACAGGACACAACTTTGACAAATCTGAGTAAACCTAGCTGGTTTAAAATTTCAATAAAAACTGGAAGTTAACTGCTAATTATTGCCATATATTCTACATGGCAATACCTCTTAGTGTGAGAGACCACTTGCAACCCCATTAGCACCCCTTCTATTAAATTGGCATTCTCGTGAATTGTCCTGATGAATGCAAGATGAAAAGCTATCTCAACATGTAATTGTAAATTATAATGTTAGTCATAAGAGTATTGAGTAAGTGAGTTGGAAGGTCATGTTGCGGCTGAGCAGGACATTGGTTAGGCCACTTTTGGCAAATTGCAAGTAATTCTGGTCTCCTTCCTATCGGAAAGATGTTGTGAAACTTGAAAGGGTTCAGAAAAGATTTACAAGGATGTTGCCAGGGTTGGAAGATTTGAGCAAAAGGGAAAGATTGAATAGGCTAGGACTGTTTTCCCTGGAGCGTCGGAGGCTGAGGGATGACCTTACAGATGTTTATAAAATCGTGAGGGGCATGGATAGGATAAATAGACAAGGTTTTTTTCCCTGGGGTGGGGGACCCCAGAACTAGAGGGCATAGGATTAGGGTGAGAAGGAAAAGATATAAAAAGGACCGAAAGGGCAACTTTTTCACACAGAGGGTGGTGCATGTGTAGAATGAGCTGCCAAAGGAAGTGGTGGAGGCTGGTACAATTACAACATTTAAAAGGTATCTGGATAAATAAATAGGAAGGATTTGGAGGGATATGGGCCAAGTGCTGGCAAATGGGACTAGATTAGTTTAGGATACTGGTCAGCAGGGATGAAGTCGACCAAAGGATCTGTTTCTGTGCTGTACATCTCTATGACTGTATGACTCTAGCATCAGAAGTAGCTGGAAAATCTCAGCAGGTCTGGCAGCATCTGTGGAGTGAGATCAGGTTAACAAAACAGTTGTGTCTGTAAAACAAAAAGTATATCCTTTCCTTTCCAAAATGTTATGTTTTCTTCTTTATTTTCTTGCTTCTTTCTATATATTTAGAGTCATAGAGATGTACAGCATGGAAACAGCTTTTGGCCCAACCCGTCCATGCCGACCAGATATCCCAACCCAATCTAGTCCCACCTGCCAGACCCGGCCCATATTCCTCCAAACCCTTCCTATTCATACATCCATCCTTTTAAATGTTGCAATTGTACCAGCCTCCACCACTTCCTCTGGCAGCTCATTCCATACATGTACCACCATCTGCGTGAAAAAATTGCCCCTTCGGTCTCTTTTATATCTTTCCCTTCTCACCCTAAACCTATGCCCTCTAGTTCTGGACTCCCCCACCCCAGTGAAAAAACTTTGTCTATTTATCCCATCCATGCCCCTCATGATTTTATGAACCTCCATAATGTCAACCCTCAGCCTCTGATGCTCCAGGGAAAACAGCCCCAGGGTTCACTCGATCTATCCTGTCTATACCTGACATATGCTTCCTTTTTTTTAACCAGACCCTCAATTTTTCTCATCATCCAGCATTTCTTTCCACCCTAGCAGGAATATACTTTCTCTGGACTCTTGTTATCTCATTTCTGAAGGCTTCCCATTTTCCAGCCATCCCTTTACCTGCGAACATCTGCCCTCAATCAGCTTTTGAAAGTTCTTGCCTAATATCACCAAAATTGGCCTTTCTCCAATTTAGAACTTTAACTTTTAGATCTGGTCTATCCTTTTCCATCACTATTTGAAAACTAATAGAATTACGGTCGCTGGCCCCAAAGTGCTCCCCCACTGACAACACAGTCACCTTCCCAGCCTTATTTCCCAAGACTGGGTCAGGTTTTGCACTTTCTCTAGTAGGTACACCCACATGCTGAATCAGAAAATGTTCATGTACGCACTTAACAAATTCCTCTCTATCTAAACCCTTAACATTGTGGCAGTCCCAGTCTATGTTTAGAAAGTTAAAACCCCTACTATAACCACCCTATTATTCTTACAGATAGCTGAGATCTCCTTACAATTTGTTTCTCAAGTTCCCACTGACTATTTGGAGGTGTGTAGTACAATCCCAATAAGATGATCATCCCTTTCTTGTTTCTCAGTTCCAACCACATAACTTCCCTGTATATATCCTGAAGAAGGGCTCATGCCCGAAACGGCGATTCTCCTGTTCCTTGGATGCTGCCTGACCTGCTGCGCTTTTCCAGCAACACATTTTCAGCTCTGATCTCCAGCATCTGCAGTCCTCACTTTCTCCTGTACATATCCTCCCCAAGTACAGCTGTAATGGTATCCCTTATCAAAAATACCACTCCCCCTCCTCTCTTTCCTCCCTTTCTGTCCTTCCTGTAGCATCTGTATTCTAGAACATTAAGCTGCTAGTCCTGTCCATCCCTGAGCCACATGTCTGTAATTGCTCTGATATCCCAGTCCCATGTTCCTAACCATGCCCTGAGTTCATCTGCCTTCCCTGTTCGGCCCCTTGCATTGAAATAAAAGCAGTTTATTTTATCAATCCAACCTCATTTTCTGCTTTGTTCCTGCCTGCCCTGACTGTTTGACTCACTCCTTTTCCTACTGTGTCAGTCTCAGACTGATCTCTTTCCTCATTATCTCCCTGGGTCCCACCGCACCATCTTACTAGTTTAAATCCTCCTGAGCAGCTCTAGCAAATCTCCCTGACAGTGTATTAGTCCCCTTCCAATTCAAGTACAAGCCATCCTTCTTATACAGGTCACGTCTATCCTAGAAGAGATCCCAATAATCCAAAACTGTGAACCCTTCTCCTCTACCCCAGCTCCTCAGCCACACACTCATCTGCTCTATCCTCCTATTCTACTCTCACTAGCTCATAGCAATGGGAGTAATTAGAACCCTTGAGGAACTCCTTTTTAAATTCCTGCCTAACTCCCTATATCCTCCCTTCAGAATCTCATCCTTTTCCCTTCCTGTCTAGTTGGTTCCAATGTGTATAATGGCGTGCTGCTGGTCCCTCTCCACTTTGAGAACATTTGGCACCCTCTCTGAGATATTCTTGATCCTGGCACCAGGGAGGCAACACACCATTCTGATTTTTCACTGCTGGCCACAGAAAGGTCTGTCCGTGCCTCTGCCTAAAGAGTCTCCTGACACAATTGATCTCTTGGAACCTGACGTACTCCTTGCTCTATTTGAGCCTGTCTCGGTCCCAGTAACCTGACTGCCAGTGCTACATTCCTGAGAGTCCATCATCCCCTACATTTCCCCAGAACAGCATACTTTTTGTTTCTAATTTACTGTGGTTCTTTCGGTTTTTACTGTGTACTACAACACAAAGTTTGACAAGTTTGGTCTGCCCACAATCTATTTCCTTTAATTTAATTTCAGTCAACCTGGCAAATTTTCAGTTAATATCTACAATATTCAAGTTAAGATCGTGAGTGGCAGGTAGGGCAACTTGAACTGATGGCACTCCCAGGTGCTTGCTGCCATTGTCTTTCTAGGCAAAAGAGATTATGTGCAGTCAAAGAAGCCTTAGTGAAAAACTGAACTGCATCTTGTAGACGGTACACTCCACAGCCATGTGGTAGACAAGTGATTGTTTAAAGTGATGGAAGGGATAAAGGACAAATGGATAATGTGAGCTGAATGGTGACAGGTTTCCTCTTGTTGTTGACCCTGCATTAATCCCCAGATTAGTGAAGAGTATTCCATCACTTTTCTTCTAATTACCCCTTAAAGGTAGTAGATAGATGAGTTACTCTCTTCAAAATTCCCAATTCCTGACCAGCTCATACAGCATTAGTACTTATATCGCTGAAGAATGACTGTAAATGTACAAGATTAGAGATTATGCAAAATTATGTAGCAACTGTGAGTCAAATGTGTGAATTTACTTTTTTTTTTTGCTTTTGTGCCAGTTACAGATTTAAGTATTCCAAGACTGAACAGACTGCTTGAAAGACCATGTTAATAGACATCAGGTTTTCCCAGTAAAATTAACTGTTGAAATTCAGACTCCTTTTGCCCCATTGCATTTTAGTTCCATTTCAGAAAGCACAGCCCGCATGAACCAGCTCCCAGTGATTAAAATGTTGAATCCAGATCAGTCATCCTGGCAACAGGTTCCTGGATACCATTGTTCGTGGTTCCATCCTGGCAACAGGTTCCTGGATACCATTGTTCACGGTTCAGTGGTTCTGTTGCTGGTACAAGAGCATTGCATTGAATAGGATAAACACTGACAGCTGCTTATTGATGCCAGGTTCCTGGAATCCAAATGACAGCAAGCTCAACGACATAAAGCTTTTTCCCATTCCTAAATCTTATGTTTTATGACATACCATTATAAAAGTACAAAGACAAAGTCAACAAGGATGTGTTTTGCACTGAAACAAAGTCAGAAGTTACTGGAGAAAATCAGCAGGTCTGTCAGTATCTGTGGAGAGAAAGCACAGTTAATGTTTGGAGTCCAGCATTGGAAGCAAACTGTTAATTCTGCTTCCTCGCCATAGATACTGTCAGATTCATTAAGTTTCTCCAAGAATTTCTGTTTTGGTCTCAAATTTCCAGGATCCACAGTTTTTTGTTTAATTTTAAAATTTGCACTGAAGTAACTGCCCAGTGGCTGGTATCCTATCACTGAGTCACCCTTTAAAGAGGAACCTTGATTATCCAAATATCAATTATCCGAATATCAGATTATCTGAAGGAGATCCCAAGGTTCTGCTAGAAACATTACATCAAAGAGCTGTTTCAATCCTGATCATGGCTTTTGTTTACAGGTACAACGGTGAGAAACAAACTTGGCTCATTGAAATGCAGCCGAGAACAGTCCTGGACAGTCCAGGCACTGTCTCCAAATGACTGACCTCCTGCCCTCTCACTCTCACCCTACCCCCCCATCCCCCCACCCCCCACACTTTCCCTGGAATTCTACACAGGGTCCCCTTCCCCAGAAAAGCTCTCCAACTTTGTCCTATATAGGGCAGAGGTGGAACCTGTCAAAATGGGGTTGGTGCGGGGAACGGGGTTTGGGGGGCAGGGTGGGGGTGGATGGGGTTTGGGGGTCGGGGGTTGTGGTGGAACAGATGGGATTGGGGGCAGGTAGAGAGGTGGGGTGGGTGTGGACACGGCGGGGCGCGGATGGAGGAGCGGGGTCGGCATGGATGAGATTGGGGACGGGCAGGGGGTGAGGACATGCGTGCGGTGAGCTGCTGCTTCATGTCCTGAATGGGGAGCAGACTTCATAGAAAACTCCAAGCTCCACAGGAAATCAACTCATCGAATAATCAATTATCCGAATGAATTAATGCCAGCCCATCTTGTTAGGATAATCGAGGTTCCTCTATATTTATTTGCACACTGTACATGGGCTGAGACCAGCCAGCTCAAAGCCAGTCCCTTGACTGAAGAGACCTGCTGAATCTCCTGTTTATATCTGCCAGCCAGGGCTCCCTGTTTGGCCCAGGTTAAGAACCTGAATCAAGTATCTCATAGTCAGTGAGATTCACCTGGTCCTGGTCCCAGTCACAACCGTACTTTCTGTTTTCTTGAGCAATACTAAGCACTAACAGCAATAGGAGATTCCTGTCATTTTGATTAGCTGTGACATGATTGAGGAATTTAGCTTTTACAAGACTCCAAGTATAACTAATCAGAGGGCAAAAGATTAACACTCATCAATGAGACTTTGAGGCCATTAATATTTCTTGGGAGCCCTTTGAGAAGTATTAAAATGCCTGCCCCGATAATGTACCAGTGGTGATTACTTTCTAGTGATCGGCAAGCAATCATCAGCACTCATGACAGCTGAAGCATTAGGTTATTGGTGCATATCCAGGTTGCAGTGTATCTGGCAAATGTGCAGCCATTAGTCACAGATGGCCTGAAGAGTAAACTGCTGTAATATGACAAGGATTGGATTTGTGCCTGTTGCATCGTAGCCTAGCAAAGTGTCTCAAGATAGACAAAGTGTGCATGTCAGACATACTTCACAAGACAACTCCATCGATGTCTACTCCATTGCTCCAAACTTCTGAGGCTGGGAGTTTCATTTCTCCAAACTCCTCAGATACATATTTCTTGACGTTGACAGCAATCTTGCTGACACCAGCCCAATATTTTTGAATAACTCTGACTTCAAGACAGTGAAGCAGTGGAAGTCATTTCATTTGTGTTTACACAATAAGTCTCCCTGGCAAATGATTCAAAGAAATGTTATCACAATGGGTGCATCTACAGAGATAAGACAGCATTCGATCACTGTCTCTCCTTTTTGAGCTTTTATTCCCACTTTCCTTGGTCCATCAGGTTTACTCTGAACCAAGGCAGTTCTAACAAGCAAATACCTGTATACCCAACATGCTTTATTAAAGCACACTACAAAAAAACTGCAAAATTCTTACCCATGAATCACAAGTGAGCACATTCAAATGAACTTGTGATTTGAAGAGGTGAATAGCCTACTCCATTTCAACTTCCAGATATTGGTCAGTCAACCTTCTTGAACTAGCTACCTTTATTTGAGGTAAGTGGTTTTATATTTTTTCCATACAATGCACTTACACACAACAAAATGAAGGGCAGTGGATTCTAGAAATTAAAGACAAAAACAGAAATTACTGAATAAGCTCAACAAGTCATAGAGTCATAGATATGTACAGCATGGAACAGACCCTTCAGTCTAACTCATCCATGCCGACCAGATATCCTAACGTAATCTAATTCCATTTGCCAGCACTTGGCCCATATCCCTCCAAACCCTTCCTATTCATACACCCATCCAGATGCCTTTTAAATGCTGCAATTGTACCAGCCTCCACCACTTCCTCTGGCAGCTCATTCCATACACGTACCACCCTCTGCATAAAAAAGTTGCCCATTTGGTCCCTTTTATATCTTTCCCCTCTCAACCTAAACATATGCCCTCTAGTTCTGGACTCCCCCACCCCAGGATACAGACTTTGTCTATTTACCCGATCCATGCCCCTCATGATTTTATAAACCTCTGTAAGGTCACCCCTCAGCCTCTGACACTCCAGGGAAAACAGCCCAGCCTGTTCAGCTTCTCCCTATAGCTCAAATTCTCCAACCTTGGCAATATCCTTGTAAATCTTTTCTGAACCCTATCAAGTTTCACAACATCCTTCTGATAAGGAAGGAGATCAGAATTGCACACAATATCCCAACAGTGGCCTAACCAAAGTCCTGTACAACCACAACATGACCTCCCAACTCCTGTACTCAATACTCTGACCAACAAAGGAAAGCACACCAAACACCTCCTTCACTATCCTATCTACCTGCAACACTACTTTCAAAGAACTATGAACCTGCTCTCCAAGATCTCTGTGATCAGCAACATTCCCTAGGACCTTGCCATTAAATGTATAAGTCCTACTCTGATTTGTTTTTTCAAAATACAGCATCTCACATTTATCTAAATTTAACTCCATCTGTCACTCCTGATCCCATTGGCCCATCTGATTAAGATCCCGTTGTAATCTGAGGTAACCTTTTCGCTGACCACTACACCTCCAAATTTGGCGACATCTGCAAACTTATTAACCATACCTCCTATGTTCAGATACAAATCATTTATATAATTGGCAAAAAGTAGTGGACCCAACACTGATCCTTGTGGCACTCCACTAAGCCTCCAGTCTGAAAAGCAACCCTCCATGACAACCCTCTTTCTTCTACCTTCAAGCCAGTTCTTTATCCAAATGGCCTGGCAGCACAATAGAGAGAAAGCAGAGTTAATGTTTCGGGTGCAGTGACCTTTCTTCAGAACTAATTTTAGCTAGGAAAAGATTGGTATAGATGCAGAAGAAGGATTGGGAGGAGAGAGGGACTGAGTAATCAGTAGTTAGAAGATGTGGGGCCTTGAATGGTGAGGGGGGAAGAAGTAAACAGGCAGGTGCTGCATCCACAGTGATTGTAGAGGTGGAGCTGTGGGGAGGTGTTGGGAGTGGAGGAGGAGTGGACCATGATGTCCCAGAGGGAATGGTACCTGTGGGAGGCTGACAAGGGAGGGAAATACGTGTCTGGTGATGGCATCCTGCTGGAGGTGAAAGAAATGGTGGCCAATGATCTTTTGGATGTGGATGCTGGTGGGGTAGTGGGTGATCACCGGGGTGACCTGATTGTTGTTGTGGGATGGAAGAGGAAGGGTGAGTGCTGAGGATGGGTCGGCCATGACTGAGGGACTTGTCAAACACGGTAGTGGGGAATCCTTGGTTGAGGAAGAAGGTGGATCTTTTGGAAGCCTCCTTATAGAGGCTGGCATTAATGAAACAGATGTAATAGAGATGGAGAACCTGGGAGAATGGAATAGACTCTTTACAAGAATCAGGGTGTGAGGATGTATAGTCAAGGCAACTGGAGGAATTGGGGGATTTGTAGTGGGCTACAAACTGAGGAATAGTTGTGTCCCTTTACAATTACGTCTCTGTGCTTAGATGGCAGCAAAACCATGATGTTAGATGTAACAAATCTACAAATGGCACATTTTAAAGTAGGTTCCACATAAACAGAGAACATTGAGATCCAAGAATCCCAGCAGGCTCATTACTTCGAACATTGCACTTTAGTAGGGTCTTAGTTGACTGAAGGGGTAGGTGTTAAGATAGGAGCACTGTCAGGAAAAATTAAGCTTCCCGAGAAACAAGAATTTTGTCATGATTCAAATTGTAAAGTAGCTTATCAATTTTTTGGGGTGTTCTTGAACTGTTACTCTTCATTTCTCATTGGCTACTGTCAGCTTTTCTTTAGCTGGTGGGAAAATCTATTGTTGTCTGGTATTCAAACATTCCTTCACAGCTATTATGCCATGATAAAAACATCAATCTTATGTACAAAGACATTCTTCCTCATCTCTTTCTTCTTAGGTTGTCCCTTGGGATGGAGGATGACAGCTTTCATTCCAGTTTGACGGGTTCTGATGAGACCAATGCATGATCTGTAAACTCTACCACCGCAGGGTGAGTTATAACTCCAATACAGGATCTATAAAGTCTACCATATGCAGGGTGGGTTTTACTGCAGTACACGATCTACAATGTCTACCATATGCAGGACGGATGATAACTCCAGTCCAGGATCTGCAATCTCTACCATGCACAGGGTGGGGGTGTGTGATGTGCAGAGGGTCAGTAAGGTAGCTTGTTTGGAGGCCTGTGTGCTCTGACTGATGCTGCAACTTTACTTCTGCAAATTTCCAACCAAGTATCTCAATGTGTCCAATGCTTTCCCAAACTAACCTTCTCCAGGTTTGTCAGTCACAAGCCAGGACTTCTGTGATTTGGCAGGAATGTTTGATCATGTTACGGATTTTTGAGGATATCCAAAAAGCATTTCCATTGTCCTACTGGGAGTTTCACACCATGACTGAGTTGAGCAGGTGTTTCATCAATCTGGTGTAAAGCACATGAGCAACATATGAAAGAATTCCAATGTAAGGATAATACTGACAGTAAAACAAATAGAAACCACTTGCTCCTATTTTGACCTGAAATCCTCTTTCACACCAATACTTCAACAAAGCACTTAGGAACTTACTCATGGTTGCTAATGATAATGCAATTAAACTTGGACAGGCTTATTTAGAAGTTGTCTTGCGAATTGTAAGTTTGCTCTCTAAGCTGGCAGATTTGTTTTCAGATGTTTCATCACCATGCTAAGTAACATTATCAGTAAGCCTCTGGTGAAGCACTGGTATTAATGTGTCATGGTTTCTTAAGGTGGGTGATATCATTTCTGGTTCTTTTTCTCAGAGGTTGGTAAATGGGATCCAAATCAATGCGTTTACTGATGGAGTTCTGATTTAAATGCCAGGTCTCTAGGAATTCCTGTGTGTATCTCTGTTTAGTCTGTCCTAGGATGGATGTGTTGTTCCAGTCGAAGTGGTATCCTTCTTTGTCTGTGTGTAAGGATGCTAGTGAAAGTGGGTCATGTCTTTTGGTGGCTAGTTGGTGATTCTTGGATCCTTGTAGCTAGTTTTCTGCCTGTCTGTCAGATGTAGTGTTTGTTATAGTTCTTGCATGGTATTTTGTAAATGACAGTTGTTTTGCTGGTTGTTGGTATAGGGACTTTTAGGTTCATCAGTAGCTGTTTCAGTTTGTTGGTAGGTTTGTGGGCTACCATGATGCCAAGGGCCAGAGTAGTCTGGTAGTCATCTCTGAGATGTCTTTGATGTAAGGTCATGTGGTTGTTCTCTCTGGGCATGTTGTGTCTGCTTGTTTGGGTTTGTTGTTTAGGAATCAACGGACAGTGTTTATCAGGTACCCGTTCTTCTTGAATATGCTGTATAAGTATTTCTCTTCTGTTGCTCATGGTCGCTGGATGCTGTAGTGTGTTTAAATAATGTTCTGATGCAGTTCTGTTGTGGGTGTTGGGATGATTGCTTCTGTTGTCAAGTATCTGGTCTGTATGTGTTGCTTGCTGGTCTGCAGTTCTCCATTAATTGTTTGTTCCACTGTGGCATCTAGGAAAGGGAGTCTGTTGTTCTCCTCCTGTTTTGTGAAATTTATGTAAGGATGTTGTTGATGATGTTGTAGGTTTCCCTAATTTGTTCTGATTTATGATGATAAAGGTGTCATCCGCATAGTGGACCCAATATTTGGGTTGGATTGTGGGAAGGGCTGTTTTTCAAATCTTTGCATTGCTGCTTCTGCTAGGAAGCCTGATATTGGTGATCCCATGGGTGTTGCAGTGATTGTGATTTGTTGTCGGCCTTGTTATTGAAGGTGAAGTGGGTAGTGAGGCACAGGTGTACTAGTTTAAGGATGTTGTTCTTGCTGATGGAGTTAGTGCTGTCTGGTGTTTGTGTCCTTGGCTCTTCTAGTAGTGGGGTCAGTGTTTCTTTCGCCAGGCTGATGTTAACCGATGTGAATAGGGCTGTTACATCAAACGAATCTTCTCAAAAAATCACAAGGTGTCTTGCATTTATAGGAGGTTCGAGTCCCTGTTGCATCAAGTTGAGAGATTTTTGAAAAGATTTGTAGCTCAGAATGATAATAAGTATGTAAGTTAGATCACTGAGTTGGAAGATTTGTTGTCAGATGTTTCAGCATGAACAGAGATGATTTAAACAGCTTCCAGGGCATAACATTTCCCAAGATTACTAATGACCAAAATCCTGGAACTGCTTTCTAATAGCATTACCAGGACTGCAGCTATTCAAGAATGTAGCTCACCACCACCTTCTCAAGGATAAATATTTAAGAGCAAATTACTGCAGCTGCTGGAATCTGAACTGAAAACAAAAAATGCTGGAAATCACAGTGGGGTCGGTCAGGCAGCATCCATGGAGAGGCAGCAAGCTAACGTTTTGAGTCTAAATGACTCTTCATCTCATCTGATCGAAACGTTAGCTTGCTTTCTCTCCATGGATGCTGCCTGACCCGCTGCATTTTCCAGCAATTTTTGTTTTCAGTCGGGATAAATATTTAGGGCAGCATGGTGCCTCAGTGGTTAGCACTGTTGCCTCACAGCGCCAGGGTCCCAGGTTCGATTCCAGCCTTGGGCGACTGTCTGTGTGGAGTTTGCACAATCTCCCCGTGTCTGCGTGGGTTTCCTCCCACAGTCCAAAGATGTGCAGGTCAGGTGAATTGGCCGTGCTAAATTGCCCGTAGTGTTAGGTAAGGGGTAAATGTAGGGGTATGGGTGGGTTGCGCTTCGGCGGGTCGGTGTGGACTTGTTGGGCCGAAGGGCCTGTTTCCACACTGTAAGTAATCTATTTGCCCGGCCAGTGAAGTCCAGATCCCATGAAAGATTTTTAAAATATCATCTTCTTTAGCCATTTATGTTGACCCTCCACAGGATCCATACTGACCAGGACTGCAGCCGAGGAGCTGTCAGAGGTGAAATTGGTAGAAGTGTGTTTTCAGGCTTCACTTGTGTGTTGTGAGTAAACACAGAAAACACTGTTGCATGATGCAAATAGCTCACCTGCTCTAACTACTACTGCTTTGACGCCTCTTTAATTACAGTAAACAACTGTCAATGGTAATGCCATCAGACTGGCAGAACAATATTATTCAATCCTATTACAGGAACAAAAGGAATAAATGCTTGTAATTAACACCATTAATGACCATGGAAAACTTAATGGAACAGCTAATCTAGGAGCAAATTAACCTTTTATTGTGGGTGAATAGCTGTGGAAATGTAATTTAAAATAGGCTGTCACCACAGAATTTCTAAATGTTTTAAGCTCATTCTCCTGAACAGCCTGCAAAATATGTGAAACAATACTATTCTTGCAGCTAATAAATCCTTGCTCTGATTTATTAAAGGTGAATGAAAATTAGATTTCGATTGCTTAGTATATTTGAACAGTAAAACTGAGCTTTCAATACCAGTATGGTAATCTTTGCATTACTTGTTAAAACACATGGATAATGAAATTAGATTCAGATCTAATCACGACAATCAAAATCACATTGATCTGTATAGCAAGAACAAAATTCCAATTTAGCACTTCACAGGCTTCTGGTCTCAACATTGAGTTCAACAACTTCAAAGCATAAATTCTGTCCTCCATTTTGATGTTTTGCTGCAGGCATCTGTGTTTTGTTTTCGCATTTTTGCTTTCATTTAGAGCTGACCTTTATTGTGTTATTAACACATGCTCTGGATGAATACTTTGGCCCTTCTCCATAACCATTGCCAGTCTCCTTGCCTTTTGCTCTATGACACCTTTGATCTCTGATCTCCCTCATCCTCTGACCATTCTTTGACCTTCTCTGATCTTCTCTTTCATTCCACTCGCTCTTCTCTCCTTTTTCAACGATATAAAACTGTCTGATATTCTGAAGGACAGTCATATTGAAGAACAGACATGTTAGATCATAATGTTAACATTGTTTCTGTCTCCACAAATGTTGTCATGATGGCTGGGTTTTCTCCAGCACTTCCTGATTTGAATAAGCTTGGTTTTTGATGTGCTAAATTAACAGTAATCCAATGTGACCATGTGTCCCCAGAGAATTAATTGAATTAGTCAAGCGCTTTGAGATGCCTGTTACAGTCTGTCCAAATATAATGGTAAGAAAGGTGGTTCTGCAACAGAGTTGTGTCGCAAGCCAACATTCTGAGGAGCAATGTGCCAAACACTCAAAAGTGGCTCCACTGGCAGTATATCTTGCTTGTATGCCTGATACCAGACTCCTGAAATTAGGAACTTGGTCTCAGCAAGATGCTCCTTGGAGGACAGTTTAATCCTGTTGGGGATGTCGTCAAGCCATATCTGAAGAGGTCAGACATCTCTGTCAACTCATGTAAGAATTGTGTCAAACCAAAATGGACAAGGTCAGAATACCTTGACAAGGTCTATTTAGGAAGGAACCGAACACAGAGAGAGATTGTGTTGGGAACATGCAGGGTCAAATTCGAGGCATCGGAGAGAGTGTAGAAAGCCCCCAACACCTCATCTTCCTGACCCTCCAAGCACCACCTACCTTCCATGTGGCAGTGTGTGCATGTTGTGGATGGTTCTTATCCACCATCTCAGAAACCATTAGACCAGAGTGCAAGTAAATTGCATTCAATCTGAGGGATCACCGAAGCAGAAGGACAATAATTTGATCAACCATCTCCACTTCAGGATATTGCTAGCAGATTCACAATTTAGAATGAAAATACAAGCAATGTGGTTAAGGCAAGAAGAATGAAAAGGAAGCTTCATGTTTTGAGTTGACAGTATTCCCAATGAAGAATGCCCATGGGTCCATCAAGATAACTTCTCTCACTTTGCAGATGTACAGAGATTTGATGTAACATTTCTCACTGAAGTACAAATAGAGCTTGTGAGAAATACTTAGCAAGTGTATGACTAGGAAGCCTTGCAAATTTGGCTACAGATAGACGTTGTGGGCTCTGATCACAATTGCTGGGTGGGTGTGGCCTTCCCCAGTGCAAACAGACACAAGAGGAAGAAAACAGAATCAATAAGTGTAAATAACTTCTATTATTTTAACTGACTCTCCCAGTTTCTGCCAATTTGAGGCAGTTAAAATTGAGGCTAAATTTTGTTACTCACTTCATATTGACATTACTGACCACAGAAGTGAAGGCTGCTTTTTATAGAGAATGCTACCTTTGCAATTTGCCTCAATGTCGTCTTCTTCCCATTAATCAGAAAAAGATATTAGTATCACAACCTCTATCTTTCCTCTGTACTGCAGGTTAACAATGTTGTCGCAGAAAAAGAAATTACACCTAACATTGTGTGACATAACATAACAAGCCTCACTCAATGCTAGATTTCAATTGGCGTTTCAATAAAGCCATTGGTTGAGAGAATCTCATGCACTCCGCGCCTTGAGGAGATGGAACATAGAAGAATAGGAAATTACGAGAGAGGAGTTTTATTGCTGAAGTGAACAGAAACGAGCTAAAAATTATGAGGTAATAGGATCCCGGCAGGAGGTCTGCAGTGGCTTGCCATTTCCAGACTCCAAGAATAACTGTAGGAGCCGTTACTTAGACTGCAGGTATGATAATACTACAACAGATGAGGCGAGTGGAGGCAGCTTACTATTTGCTTTTGAAGCTACAGCAATGGCCCCTCAGTGATATGGTGGTAATGAGAGGTTGCCTATTACAAGCTATAAGTAGATGTTGCAGCAGGGATATGGTTGGAATATTAGAAAGTAAATGGCTGTGCAGAGATACTATAAATCTAGTGGCAGTGAAATGACGATAATTAGGAAAGGGAGTAGGTGGTGAAGAGGGCAATAGTCTCACTGAAACTGAATTTGCACAGTGCAAGGTTCTAATTATGCTATAATGACCAGATTGACAGCAGGAGGCTAATGTAATTGTTACTTCTTCTAAGGTCTTACTGTATTATTTACAACTTTGCATGTTAGGATTCCACTTTAACTTGAAATCACAAGTACTACTTAATTTTATCCCAAAATATGAAATTTTAATAGAAAAACATCAATAAAGCAGTCTAGTTACCTTTTAAAACAGCCTATCTGGAAAATATTTATGCTATGTGTAACATGCGCATAGACAGACCTCACTAGAATTCAGGAAGAGTTGATGCCCAAAGGCTAATGTTCTTCCTGATGTTACACATAGGTTTCATTCTATTGGTAATCTATCCTGCAGTGGAGGATTTTTCTTTATTACGATTGGTTGGTTGGGAGTGAGATATCATCGTTGGCTGTCCCATTGTGAGGGCAGTGGGTTGTCAGCTTCTACAGTTGTTCCTGGATTATTAGCTCAACTGGCTGACCACTCTTTCCATCTGTCTTGCAATTCTCATTTGGTGGCTTTTCTTTCTTATTGACCTCAATTAGTCTTGACATACCATGATTGGGCATCAGGCAGGCAAAGCTGAGGACTGCAGAAGCTGGAGATCAGAGTCTAGATTAGAGTGGTGCTAGAAAGCACAGCAGGCCAGGCAGCATCTGAGAAGCAGAAAAATTTACGCTTTGGACAAAAGCCCTTTTGATGAAGCTGATGTTTGGGCATCAGCTTCCACGTGTTGATGTTAATAAAGTAAACCTTCACGGAGGCATTCAGATTGCCCTTGAAATGATGGAATTGACCCCTATGTGAACAGGCTTCATGACATGGCTCTGAACAGAGCACTTGATTGGCCAGTCTTACATCGGCAGCTTTAACGCCATTGAGAAGTATATGCAAAACCATTGTCTGACATGCTTAGAGTTTAGCATGGGGTCTGACATTGGGATTCTGGAACCTGATGAAAATAAGTTGAGTCAGCACTTTGAATTCAGTGGCTTACCTCTCCATCAATGATAGGTTTGTTTTTGAAATAGATAGCTTCCATGGTGTAGGAAGTGAAGGACATTCTCCAACACTTTGCCATAACTCCCAGTGAAAAGGTTGGAGTTGACACATTTAGCTCCCTAGTGTTCAGGCTCTCTTAGGTTTCTCTGAATATGTCAATGATCCGTGAGCACTAATTTGTACATCATCAGCTTACAGTAGTTTGAGAACCGTAATGGTCATTTTCTTGTTTGTGGCCATTAGTCAGTTGAGCTTATGATGTGATGAGTTATTGCATTCCTGGGAGTTGGCTGAGTTCCTTCTGCGTAGACACTCAGGTCAGTACGATGGCCCAGACAAGAGGCACCTAGTAATACTGAAAGAAGATTAATGGTCTTCTGCATGCTCCAAGGGTAAGTGCCACCATTTTTTCAATTTTCTAAAAGATTCTGGCCCTGACAATATTCTTGTGGAAATATTGGAACAGGAAGATACATGCTGATCTCTCAGACTCATGTCCTCTTGTGTGAAGCTCTGGCAGAATGAAGAAATTCTAAGTGACTGAAGGCATCATGATGATCACAATTTTTAAGAATGGGGGATAAGATGAATTGTAGCACTGACAGGGACGTAACATTGCACTCATCTGTTGGCAGAATCCTAGCCAGATTACATCTTAGTTGTCTTTCCTCACTGGAAGAGGGTGTCCTTGCAAAGTCCCAGTGTGCCTTTTGGCTCATAGGAGAAACATCCAACATGATCTTCACAATACACGAATTTCAAGACAAGTGTAACAAGCAGAAAAATTCTACAATCTTGCAGAAAGCTTTGGCTTGGTGAATCAATTTATTTTTTTTTGGAAGGCATGACAGAGATATGGAAACATAATTGATTTCCTACATGGCAAAATACAAACTACAGAATTGAAATTGTGCTATCAATGACCTCTTTGTTATGATAACAGGTATTAAACAGAGGTCTATCATTGCACTAATATTATTTGCAATCTTCCTTGCAGCAATGTGGAAAATTACAACTGATAGTCAACTCCGAATTTTCTCAATTTTGACAAAGCTGCTTTCGGGGTGACTCATTGTGCATGGTCCATTATGGCCTATCAACTTTTCTCAAATAGTGTCTTCCGTTTTATTCATTATCTATGAAACCAGGTACTACAGTGTGTGGCTCATACAGTCATGTGGAAGGAGTAGTGGGAGTAATATTGCTACTGGAACTTTGTGATGCTCACACAGCCAATGCCATAGTTAAACCCCAGCTCCACAGCATATTAAATGCTACAAACCAGGGACTGGCCCTTACACAATGGTCCTCCACCATTGCAGCTCAGCATATGACACAGCAAGGGAAGCTGATGTTCCCTGTCTCTCTCAGAAACCTGGAGGTCCTGGCGGATGGGTGACTGATGGAAGGGCAATGCTGTTTCTCCAAACCACCAAGAGGCCATGCCACCATATAGAGCCAGATGGACTTAGATACTCAGAAAGAAAGACCAGTTAAGCATACAAATGACACTCCCGGATCCAAATTGAGTTGCATACTTCAAAATGGGTGACCAATACAACCAGTATTTTCATTTCCAATTATTATTTATTCTTTAATACTTTTTTCTTCTACTTAGCAATCTGGATTAACATGGTCTGCTGGAAAAGAGGTGACAGCCAATACTGAAAGAATATTAATGATCGTCTGCACGCCTCAAGGGTAAGTGTTGCTGTTTTCTGTCTATGATCTCACACTCGCAGGACCCCCTGTACTCATTTTCCTGAAGAAGGGCTTATGCCCGAAATATCGATTCGCCTGGTCCTCGGATGCTGCCTGAGCTGCTGCGCTTTTCCAGCAACACATTTTTAAGCTCTGATCTCCAGGATCTGCAGTCCTCACTTTCTCCCCCTGTACTCACTCCAACTCTGCCACTGCATACACATCTCACCAAGGCACTTCACCTGCACTTCACTCAATCTAGTCTACTGCAATAGCTACTCACAATGTGGTCTCCAATATATTGGGAAAACAAAGTGCAGACTGGGTGATCACTTCACAGACCACCTACTTCGGTCCACAAGAAAGACCCTGAGCTTCCAGTTGTTTGCCACTTCAACACCCTACCCTGTTCCCTGGCCAACATTTCGGTCTCAGGCTTGCTGCAGTGAAGCTCAGCGCAAGTTGGAAGAACAGCACCTCATTTTCTGCTTGGGAACCCTACAGCCTTCTGGACTCTATATCAAGTTCAACAATTTTAGGGTCTGAGCAACTTTCCCCATGCTTTCCCCCATCCCAACAAACAAGGTCTTGTTATCACATGGGCTGCTACCAAACACTACCCATTGCCAGCCACTAATAGTCTTTATTAGCAGCTATTCATTCCCCCATTCAATTCCTAATGAAGGGCTTATGCCTGAAACATCGATTCTCCTGCTCCTCAGATGCTGCCTGATCTGCTGTGCTTTTCCAGCACCACTCTCTCAATTTATTCCCCCAGACTGACCTTAGTTTGTCCAACTGTTTTTCTCTCTCTTTAAGCTCCATCTCCATATATCATTTACTACAACCACTAAAGTCTGCCTGATCCTCTCCCCTCCCTCACTCCCACTGATCTTTTGTGACCAACCATCCTGTTCCAAGCTACTATCAGTTCTGAAGAAAGATCACTGGACCCGAAATGTTAACTCTGATTGAAATAATTCTACACAGGCCAATACCCCATTACCAAGCCACCCTTTATTGACAGGTGGAGAGTTCTTGACACTGATCTAGCTCCCTCAGAGCCAGCTCTCAGAGTGAACAGGATGTCAAAGATTGTGAATTCCTGTTTTTTTTTTCATTTTTAGAACCTCTAACAACTCCTGTGTTTTTCCTCTGTTTCTAGGCAGTAGTGTTTATTTTTCCCCAGCGCCCATGTCGTGTATGTGCAGGTGTCGGACACAATGAAGGCACTCCTGTTTTCTTTTGTTTTTTGCTTTCCCAGAACCCCAAAAAATCCGGTTCTTTCTTTTTTTCCTTTTCCCCCACAGTACTGTCTGATAACTTATTTTGCCTCAGCAACCATGTCATGTGTTTGTGCACGTTAGGACACGGTGAAGACACTCCTGTACTTATCTGTCAGCCAGGGCTCCCTGATTAGACCAGACTAACAGACCCAATCAGGGAATATGTTCTATGAGGTCCAGCTAGCTGACTTTGTTACAACCGGTACACTGATTTCTTTCTACAGTTGCTGCCAGACCTGCTGAGGTTTTCCAGCAATTTTGGTTTTTATCTGTGATGAGGAAACTGTTGGAGTCTATAAGGAAGGATAGGATAGCTGAATACCTCAAAAACTTTACATTAATCTGGGAGTGCCAGCATGCACAGATAGGTCATGCCTGACAAACCTCATTGAATTTTCTAAAGATGTGACCAAGTTAGTGGACAAGAAGGTTTTTGGATGTCGTTTATATGGACTTTGATAAAGTCCCTCATAAAAGATTGTTAACTACTGTAAAAGCCCACAAGGGCAAACTACTGACATGGCTGGTAATTGGTTGAGAGGCAAGTGACAGAAAATAAGGATAATAAGTAGGGATAAGTATTCAAGTTGACAGGATGTGGCCAGTGGTGTCCCACACGAATCTGTGTTACAGCCTCAATTATTTTCATTATTTATTAACAATTTGGACAGTAGCACAAAAAGTCATACTTCCAAATTTACTGATGATATAAAGTTAGACGGCATTGTAGCAGTGTAGATGTTGGAATAAAATGACAAAGGGATAGTGATAAGACTAGGTGAATAGGTAAAACTGTGGTGATAGAATTCAAAGTAAGCAAGTGTGAGGTTCAAAAACAGAAATTGATGGAAAAACCCAGCAGGTCTGGAGCATCTGTGGAGAGAATGCAGAGTTAATGTTTCAGATCCAGAGGTGAGTACGGAGTGTGACATTATTGATTTTTAGATTACTTACAGTGTGGAAACAAGCCCTTCAGCCCAACAAGTCCACACCGCCCCGCCGAAGCGCAACCCACCCATACTGCTACATTTACCCCTTACCTAACACTACGGGCAATTTAGCATGGCCAATTCACCTGACCTGCACATCTTTGGACTGTGGGAGGAAACCAGAGCACCCGGAGGAAACCCACGCAGACATGGGGAGAACATGCAAACTCCACACAGTCAGTCGCCTGAGGCGGGAATTGAACCCGGGTCTCTGGCGCTGTGAGGCAGCAGTGCTAACCACTGTGCCACCGTGCCGCCCATTTTGGATCAATAAAGGATAGATCAGCATATTTTCTAGAGGGTATGAAGTGAAATACAATGGATATCCAAAGAGATTTAGGGGGTTAAGTACTTAGACCTTTAAAATGCCATGAACAGGTTCAGAAATAATCTAGAAGCTAATAGAATGATGGCCTTAATATCTAGAGGACTGGAATACAAGAATGCACAGGTTATGCTGCAGCTACACAAAATCTTGGTTCGATCCCACTCGGAACCGGACTGTGAGGGGCAGATCTGAGCACTGACTTTAGGAAAGATATATTGGCTACAGATCAACCAGTGAATGGCAGAGCAGGCTCGAGGGGCTGAATGGCCTACTCCTGTTCCAATGTTCCTATGTCAGCCCTGAGTATTCTCCAGCATCCAAAGAGACCATTTAAAATTGTGGGGATAGACAGTTGTTTATTAGTAATGTCTCTGTATTAGGAACCCAGAGGCTCCAGTTAATATTCTAGTGTCACATGTTCAAATGGCAAGTGATGAAATTTAAATTCAATAAATGAAATCTGGAATTAAAAGTGAATCTCATTTATGGTGATTGGAAAACTACCACTGTTTGTCATAAAAACCTGTCTGGTACATTACTGTCTTGCGAGCAGGAAATCTGCTATTCTTATCCCATTTGGCTTAGATGTGATTCCAAACCCACAATAATGCATCTAATTCTTAACTGCTTTCAGAAATGTGCTGAAAAATTCAATTACAAATGTGCAACAAATGCTGACCTTACAATCAACATCCACATCCCATCAAAGAAGAAAGAAAAATACAATCCTAGGCATTAGTGGCTCAGTGTATCATTGTATCTCATTTAATCTTTGCTTTCTTTACATGGAATTCCAATTCTTCATCAACAAAGAATGTCCTCAAAAAACACTCCATCGTGGACTTCTTCAAAAACAACTCATATCCAGGTCATTCAACTTCCTTTCCTGAGTATGCAATTTGAGGGTTTAATTCCCTACACCACTCCAGGTGAAGCTGATGGGCCACTAACTTGATTTTGTAAGGCTACTCATGGGTATGGCTGCTAGAGGGAGTAACCAGTTACAGGGTACTTGTCAGAAATGAGAGTTGAAGATTGGATCCACCCAGATCTGCCCACCCATTCCTCTCTGAAAGAGGGTGTACAGCTTGGCAGTGGATCATGGGTAATGGTCCTTATAAATATCTCTCATATGCTCCTTAATTACAGTTAGGGTCTCATAATACCACCAAATTTCAGAGAAACAAAGCTCATTTTCTATCCTGTAAAATCTGGCTCAGAATGCTGAAACAAATCTTGATTGATTGGGCTGTTTATGACAGAGTGGTGCATACATGCTTGCTGTGAGCTGTCATTGATCACTGAGATCCATTGTGTGAGTTATTTCCTAATTTTATCAAAATCTGAATAGATTCAGAAGCACAGACTCAGTTAATGGATTATGCTACTGACCGCACATAGGTCCTCATGAACAACTAATTCTTGAAAAAAAAGGTGTGCTTTTTATCATTAAAAAAAATAATATACATCAGATGTAAGTACACTGGATTGCAGCTGTGTCACCTACAAGAGTCATCAGAACAGTAATAATACAGTCAGACTTTCCCAGCACTTCAATCCTCTAGATGTCACATATAACTACATGTTCCAGACAAGTTGACACCAGTCAGCTCTAATTTGTTTCAGTCACATTTTTCTTGGACAGACAGGGTCGCAATCCTGTCCTTATTTCAGCAGCATGTTAGATAAAAGTAAAGGACACTGAATTATGAGCACCAAAGTAATTAGGTGGTTGATCCCATCAAAATATTTAAGTGCTGCCTGTGTACCATTACTGCAATTTAGATTGTAATATATTTATTCTAATAAAATCTCCAAAATAAATATATATCTGCAATGCAGGAATGACAGAGAATAAAAAGATAGTTTTATTCCAAAACTCAGTTCAGATTTACAGTGTTGTTTCCATCTACCAATTTCCTTTCCAAGAACCAATGAAAGATTTGTAATTATGACCACTGGATTTCACAAAGCACTTTACTGACAATGAAGTACATTTGAAATGTCATTCCTGTTGCAATGGGAGTCTGCGTGCAATTTAGAATGACACAACAGCAAGGGTTCAGTTCCTGTGCCAGCTGAGGGCACCATGAATGGCTCACCTTCCCAACCTTGCCCTTCAACTGATGCATGGTGGCCCTCATGTTAAACCACCACCAGTCATGTCTCTCTAATGAGAGAGTGGTCCTCTGGGACTATGGACACTTTACCTTTACTGTTGCAATATAGAAAATGCAGCAGCAAATTTCCTAACAGTATGCTCCCACAAACAGCACTGGGACAAGGATCAGATGATTTCATTTTGTCACGTTGATTGAGAGGTAGACATTGGCTCAGAAAACCTCCCTGCCCTTCTTCAAGATAGTGTCATGGGATCCTTTATGTCCACCTTAGACATTTCATTCAAAGGCAGGACCTCCAACAGTTCAGCACTCTGGGATGTCAATCTTAATTTTGGTGCTCAGGTCAATTTTCTTCAAGCTTTTCATGTAAATGAAATCCTCCGTCACTGGAACAACTCTTGCAAATCTTTTCTGAAGCCTCTTTAATTCCTTTACACTCTTAGTAAAACATAATGCCCAGAACTGAGTGTGATCCTCAGTGTGAGGCTGGACCAGGACGATATGAAGGCTTAACATGAGTTTTTTGCTTTTGTATTCTATGCCCTGTATATTAAACCCAGGATCCGTAAGCATTATTATCTATGCTGTCTAGCAACCTTGCCATTTTTAATAACTTGTACACATACTTTTAGGTCCCTCACTTCCAGAACCCTTTATTAAATTACATCCATTGTTTATGTTGCCTCTCCTCAATCTTTCTAACAAAATGATTCACTTCATAATTCTCTGGATTAAATTTAATTTGTTCTGTCCAGCCATTGCACCAACCTGTATCTGTCCTTTGAAGTGCTGCACTATCCTCCTCATGGCTTACAAGAATTCCACATTTTGTATCATCCACAAATTTCAAAAATTGGATCCTGTATTACCAAGGCTAGATCGTTAATGTTGTTTAAGTGAAGCAGAGACTCCAACATAGATGACTGGGACAAACCCATTAAAAATAATACTCCAGTCCAAACACAAAGAAATTTTGCTTTGTTTCCCATCACTAAAACAAATTTCCATCCTCTAATTTTGTTGATCTAATGCTTGTTGTGTGGTACTTTATCAAATGCCTGTTGTAAATCCATGTAAACCACAACAATCACAATACTCTCATCAACCCCCTCAATTACCACAGCAAACAAAAACGCCAGCAAATTTGTTAAGTATGATTCCCCCATAGCAAATTTGTGATGGCTTTTTAAAATTAATCTGCATTTGCCAAAATGACTATTAATTTTGTTACAATTAATTGCTGCTAAAAGTTTCTCCATCACTGAGGTTAAACTGACTGGCCAATAGTTGCTGGCCATATCCTTAAACAGTTTAACATTTGCAATTCTCTCTTAATCTGATATTACCCCTGTGTCTCAGCAGGATTGGACATAATAGGCAGTGTCCCACCAATTTCTGCTCTCACATTGCCCAGTATCTTCTGATATAGCTCATAGGTCTCGTGACTTATCAACTTTAAGTACAGTCAACTCATTTAATTTATTTTCATAAAATAGATTGTAATATAGATTTTTTAAAAAATCTGTTTAATACATCTAGTGTATCAATTCAGTTCTGCTTCACAATTACTTGTACAATATCTTCTTCTTCGTTCAAGATAACTGCTTGGTGTTATGTGCCCTGCTTCCATGGGTAAATCCCATTCTTTAGTTTGTAATCAGTCTTGATATTCATTTTACTAATCTTTTAATATTTCTATGTGCATTGGAAATGTTCAGTTTCCCTTTTATTTTGACTGCTTATCTTTTCTCATTGTTAATCTTTGCTTCTCTTATTTGTTTATTTTGCACCATTGCTGAAACCTACTATATTGAAACTGATTCCTGTATCTCTTTTGTTATCCTGGCATCTCCTGATTTGGTTGTGTTACGTTTCCTTCTGCTGTTGGTAACATGAGAAGCGAAAATAGCTTGACTGTAACTGAACTGATTCTTTTTTAATGGTAGTCCCTTTTACCATGAAAGTTTTCTCTTCCAAACTTTGATTCTAATTTATGTGGCCCATGTCAATCTGAGATTAACCTTATCCTAATTAATTATTCCTACACTGGAATCACCCTTGTTCTTTTCCAACCTAAACCTCGTGGCACAATGATTGCTTTTTCCTAAATGTTCTCAAAATCCACTTAATCTGCGTTATCTCCAGAGCTAGATAAAACAATCTTCCTTCTTCATTGTGGAGACCACCTGATGAAGGAGCAGCACTCCGAAAGCTTGTGATTTCGCATAAACCTATTGGACTCTAACCTGGTGTCGTGTGATTTCTGACTTTGTCCACCCCAGTCCAACACCTCCACGTCATCCTTCTTTATTGGGCAAGAAACATTCAATACTGTAAAAAAATCTCCTAATCATACTCTAGAAACTTTTTATTTTTGTTTACGGATAGAATAATAGAGTAATTTTTATTTTATTTTACTTTGTTCTATAACACTTCCCATTTATGTAAAACAATTGTTATTCGTTCCTTCAACTCATTTTTTAAGGTTATCTGATTAAGCACCTAAAATTCTGGAACTTCCTTGGATGTGGTTTAAAACTGGTATTAGGTGGGTGATTCACTTTTCATCAGACTCATTCTGAGTCATGAATGTTAATACATCATCAAAATATGTGAAAAGGAAGAATGTTGGGGTGGGTGGGGGTTAGGAGGGATGGCAGCAGAGGAATTGTTTCTTATGGGGAGCAGTGTCGACATACTGGATCAATTGTCCTTCTTCTGGACATTTCCGAATCAACCTGTTGAGAGATGTCATCACACACCTTTTGTAGAATCTCGGTAATGTGAAAGCAGGCCATTCGGCCTATTCAAGTCCTCAGCGACCCTCCGAAGAGCATCCCACCCAGGCCCATCTGCATCTCTAACACCCTATATTTCCCATGACTTATCCACCTAACCTATACATCCCTTGACACTACGGTCAATTTAGCATGGCCAATCCACCTAAGTTGCACATTTTTCGATTGTGGGAGGAAACAG
Organism: Chiloscyllium punctatum; assembly: GCF_047496795.1. Lineage (NCBI taxonomy): Eukaryota > Metazoa > Chordata > Chondrichthyes > Orectolobiformes > Hemiscylliidae > Chiloscyllium > Chiloscyllium punctatum. The sequence continues at coordinate 65,649,303 of NC_092757.1, forward strand.
GAACACCCGGAGGAAATCCATGCCGACACGGGGAGAATGTACAAACTCCATATAGTTGTGAAGGGTGGAATCAAATCCAGGTCCCTGGCACTGTGAAGTAGTAGTGCTAACCACTGAGCCATGGTGCCACCCAGCTTTGGAGCAGATGTAACTTGAATCTAGGTCTGCTGGCTTAGAGATGAGCTGCATGTTAACCACTGTACAATAAGATTCCCCCCTTGGGCTTCTCTGTGCAATAATGATTCTATAATCCTAGAAGGCTAGTACAGCCTTTCCTACTTGACCTTGTTGCTCAACCTGACTCATCTTCTTCTCTTTTTAACAGAGGCCACCTTCTGTCAGTCCTCCTCGTCAGTCTTTCTGCTACTGACTCAAAATATACAATGACTAGTATTCTTTGTTTCAGTGGACAGGAAGTTGACTGTTTAAAAGCACTCAACCTTGCATCTCATCAATTGCTAGTTATTTGCATTCAAATTAGTCCCAGTATATTGAAGAACAGGCACATTACACTATTTTGTCAATATACAATTTTCCACTCAATTTTTTCAAGTATATAAAATCATGAGGGGCATGGATAGGATAAATAGACAAAGTCTTTTCCCTGAGCTAGGGAAGTCCAAACTTGAGGGCATAGGTTTAGGGTGAGAGGGGAAAGGTCTCAAAGAGACCTAAGGGGCAACTTTTTCACGCAGAGAGTGGTGCATGTATGGAATGAGCTGCCAGAGGAAGTGGTGGAGGCTAGTACAATGCAACATTTAAAAGGCATTTGGATGGGTATATGAATAGGAAGGGTTTGGAGGGATGTGGGCCGGGTGTTGGCAGGTGAGACTAGATTCGGTTGTGATATCTTGTCGGTATGGACAGGTTGGACCGAAGGGTCTGTTTCCGTGTTGTACATCTCTATGCCTCTACCTGAGAAAGGTATTGACTTGAAGTGATAACAAACTTTAAAAATCGCAGCAAAGGCACACCCTGTTCATACAGCATTTCAAAAGGACAAGATTCCCAGCCATAAAGACCTACGGGATTGCAGAAAATGTTCTAAGATAGTAAAACTTTAATGGAGAAAATTGAGTTCATTTTGTTTACAAATTTGTATTGCTTCAGACAGAACTTGGTATTGGGCTATTTTTGAACAGAGTTTGATACTTAGCCAATTAACTTAATAAGCAGATGAGTTGAATATCTATGACATGTTAGTCAAATCTGCTTGAGTGGATTAGATTGATCAGGAGTCTGATATTGCAGTCTATAGTCATTGTTCTGGTTCTGGTATTTTTGGCATGGCTGCTAAATGATCTAATACGCTAGAAAAGGAAGAGAGGCTATGACAGGAAAGCCCTGGAAAGCTCAATTTTTTTCAAGTTTATTGAGGTGACAGTTTAATGTTCAAACGTCGAACATGCACAGATGCTGAGTTTGATGCTTTGAAACTTCCTAATTTGCTCATTTGGAAATCTCCAGAGGATAATTAGAGAAAATGATGTGTCAAATCTAATAGAAAAGCAAGCATGTGTATATGGGCAAAAGGCTTGGCTAGATTAGATTAGATTCCCTACAGTATGGAAACAGGCCCTTTGGCCCAACAGGTCCACACCAACCCTCCGAAGAGTAACCCACCCACACCCCTACCCTATATTTACCCCTAACTAATGCACCTAACACTATGGGCAATTTAGCATGGCCAATTCACCTAACCTACACATCTTTGGACCATGGGAGGAAACCGTAGCACCCAGAGGAAACCCACGCAGACACAGGGAGAATGCGCAAACTCCACACAGACAGTTACCTGAGGCAGGAATTGAACCTGGGTCCCTGGTGCTGTGAGGCAGCAGTGCTAACCACTGAGCCACCATGCCACCCATGTGATATGTTTGTGGATGAATAACTGGCCAGCCCTTGCTATCCAGGTTCGCGAAGAAAAGTGAGAAAACTGGAGGAAAATCTTAACCTTGCCTGATTTAAAATGGACATAATACAGGGATAAGAGTTGAGTGTGTGGTGCTGGAAAAGCACAGCAGGTCAGGCAGCATCCGAGAAGCAGAAGAATTGATGTTTCAAATATAAGCCCATCATCAGGCTTGTGCACCAGTGGAGCTGAGAGATAAATGGGTGGGGAGTGGGGCTGGGCGGAAGGTAGCTAGAAATGTGATAGGTAGATGAAGGTGCGGGTGGAAGTGATAGGTCGAAAGGGATGGTGGAGCAGATAGATGGGAAGGAAGGAAGATGGACAGGTTGGACTGGTCAAGGGGGTGGTGCCGAATTGGAGGCTTGAGACTGAGACAAGGTAGGGGAAGAGGAAATGAGGAAACTGGTAAAATCCAGATTGTTGCCATGGGGTTGCAAGGTCCCAAGGTGGAAGATGAAACATTGGGTGGTTAGGGTATGGTGATGGAGGAGGCCCATGACCTGCATGTCCTTGGTGGAGTTGGAAGGGAATTTAAAATGTTCAGTCACAGGACAGTGGGGTTGGTTGGTGCAGCTGTCCCAGAGATATTCTCTGAAACAATCTGCAACTTGGTGTCCTGCCTCCCAGATGTAGAGACCACATTAGGTGCAACAGATACAGTAGATAACATGTGTGGAAGTACAGGTAAATTTCTGTTGTATGCGGAAAGACCCTTTGGAGATTTGGCAGAGGTAAGGGGGAGGTGTGGGTGCAGATTTTGCACTTCCTGCGGTGGCAGTGGTGGGGGTAGGGGGGTGGGCTGGTGAGGACCGTGAATCTAACAAAGGAGTCATGGAGGGAATGGTCCTCATGGCACAATGGACCATCACAATTTGGACAGCCGCAATTCCTCCATAATACTGGGATAGCAGAGCTGCCACTGTAACCAAAATGGCTGATCAGGGAAGTTGCGAAAGTATGTTGGGAAGGAGAACGGTCAAGTGAAGTGAAATTACTGTGGCAAGTTCCAACTGGTTCTATTGTAAGCAGTTCACAACAACCAACATCTGAAATGAGATCTGACATTCCAGATAGTAGTGAGGTACTAACACAAGGATGTGTTAAAACAGTTTATTCAGTCTTGCACTGAACTGATATCTTGTGAAAGACAGCATTAAATGACAATTGAGTCACAATCTCAGGTCAGAGGTCAGCCTTTGGACTGCTTCAATAGCAAAACCTGTAAATACTATGGTAAAGATTTCTTTTGCACATGACACAGCTGCTTCCTTGCCCTTCACTGATGCAAATTGAAAACTGTCCACAGCTTATGGTTCACAATTTTAGCTCTTGTCTTTTTCAACTCCAAAAGTAGTCATTTGTGAGAACTCTGCAGCAGTGAGTACCATGCTCAATGCATTCCAAAACACCACCTCATCCATAGGTACATTAGAACAAGAGTAGACCATTCAATAACATGATGGCCAATTTGTGTTTTAACATGACCCAACCGACTCGTCCACATGTCATTTTTTAATCGCGGCCTAGCCAAACGTCTTTTGTTTAGAAATTCAAACTAGTTAACTGAACGAGGATCTCCTGCTTTCCTTGGAAGAAGCTATTGTGCTTCCTAACTTCTTTCCTGAATAACCTCACTCTGATTTTAATGTTGTGTCCTCCTTGTCCTTCAGTCCCCTACCGGCAGATCAAGTTTTCTCTCAACTGCTCACTGAATTCCTTTTGAAATACTAAAAACCTCAATCAATCACTCCTTGAACTTCGACATTTTCAGGAATGCCACCAACATATGCAACCTCTTGTAATGTAACGCTTGGAGTCCTGGCAATGTGCAAGTGAATCAATGCTGGACTCTTTCCAAAGCCAACATGTTCTTTTGAAGGTACAGCAACCACAGCTGTGTACACATTGCAAGATCATGTCACACTTCCTTACATTGGTGCTCTCCATAATCACCACAAGGGTTTCAGGAAAGATAAGCTAAATTTCTGTTCGTAATCACCAATTCTGTCTTAATTTTAAATCGCATACACGGGCTTAATTATATTTATCAGCTGATAGCCATTTTCTTCAATTTAATTAAAATGTGTACAATTAGGATGCCTGTCATTAATAAGCCTTTTGTGGGATTGAAAGGATCTCAGAGATGAATATTCTGAAATTAAAGACAACATGATTAGCAGAGCTATTTCTTACTTACAATAAATCTGACAGTCCTCTAATTAAAACATATATAGGTAGGAAATGGTTTTAAAATCATGACATAAAGGGAGGCTGAACATACAACTCATGACTGCACCTGCATTACATCTTATAAAAATACTAATGAATAATAATTACCCAGGTTATGATTTATAAGGTTCTGATTTAGGATTGTGCCTTTTAGGTTAGATGATTATTATATTTTGGGACTTTAACTTTAAATGGGAGGCAGATGAATAGAATTGAATATCCTGCAATGTCACATGAATTCCATTGTAGGAGTACAGTGAAATCTTTTACAATGTCTGCCTTCTGGTGGAGCCAGCTTAGGTACAAGTACCTCGGTACAAATCATGGATCCAAAAGAAGAATAAAAGGTTGTGGTATTACTTTATAGAGTTTAAAATGTAAGTTAGGAATAAGGCATCGTTATAGGATTGATATTGCAGCCAAGTAAAAACAATTCAAAGAAAACATTACATTGTAGCAGGGCTTCTGTATGTAGTCTGACCACCCGTGCCGAAAACCCAGCCCAACAGCTGTTCCCGCTGCACTGTAAACCTCCAATCCGCTCTGTATCAGCTGCTCCATGGTAAGTTCCAGGAATGCCTCCTTTGTGTTGATCTGTGCCTGAGACTCACTGCCCATGCGCTGTTCTGGGTCTTACTGCCCATGCGCTGTTCTGGGGCTTACTGCACATTCACTATTCTGGGACTCACTGCCCATGCACTGTTCTGGGACTCACTGCCCATGCGCTGTTCTGGGGCTTACTGCACATTCACTATTCTGGGACTCGCTGCCCATGCACTGTTCTGGGTCTCACTGCCCATGCGCTGTTCTGCGTCTCACTTCCTATGCGCTGTTCTGGGACTCACTTCCCATGCGCTGTTCTGGGACTCACTTCCCATGCGCTGTTCTGGGTGTCACTTCCTATACGCTGTTCTGGGACTCACTGCCCATGCGCTGTTCTGGGACTCGCTGCCCATGCGCTGTTCTGGGACTCACTGTCCATGCGCTGTTCTGAGACTCACTGTCCATGCGCTGTTCTGAGACTCACTGTCCATGCGCTGTTCTGGGTGTCACTTCCTATGCGCTGTTCTGGGACTCACTTCCCATGCGCTGTTCTGGGTGTCACTTCCTATGCGCTGTTCTGGGACTCACTGCCCATGCGCTGTTCTGGGACTCGCTGCCCATGCACTGTTCTGGGACTCTCTGCCCATGCGCTGTTCTGAGATCAATGTCCATGCGCTGTTCTGGGTCTCACTGTCCATGTGTTGTTCTGGGTGTCACTTCCTATGCGCTGTTCTGGGACTCACTGCCCATGCGCTGTTCTGGGACTCGCTGCCCATGCACTGTTCTGGGACTCTCTGCCCATGCGCTGTTCTGAGATCAATGTCCATGCGCTGTTCTGGGTCTCACTGTCCATGTGTTGTTCTGGGTGTCACTTCCTATGCGCTGTTCTGGGACTCACTGCCCATGCGCTGTTCTGAGACTCGCTGCCCAAGCGCTGTTCATGGTCTCACTTCCAATGCGCTGTTTTGGGTCTCTATTCCCATGCGCTGTTCTGGGTCTCACTGTTCATGCGCTATTCTGGGATCACTGCCCATGCACAGTTCTGGGTCTTAGTTCCTATGTGCTGTACTGGGACTCACTGCCCCTGCACTGTTCTGGGTCTCACTTCCCATGCGCTGTATTGGGACTCACTGCCCATGCACTGTTCTGGGTCTCACTGCCCATGCGCTGTTCTGGCACTCACTGCTATGCGCTGTTCTGGGACTCACTGCCTAAGTGCTGTTCTTGGCCGTATTGCCCATGTGCTATTCTGGGATCACTGCCCATACGTTGCTCTGGGTCTCACTTCCTATGTGCTGTTCTGGGTCTCACTGCCCATGCGCTGTTCTGGGTCTCAATGTGCATGCGCTATTCTGGGTCTCACTTCCAATGCGCTGTTCTGGGACTCACTACCCATGCACTGTTCAGGGTCTCACTGCCCATGTGCTGTTCTGGAACTCACTGCCCATGCACTGTTCTTAGCCTGACTGCCCATGCGCTGTTCTGGTTCTCACTGTCCATGCGCTATTCTGGGATCACTGCCCAGGCACTGTTCTGGGACTCACTGCACATGCGCTGTTCTGGGTCTCACTTCCCATGCACTGTTCTGGGACTCACTGCCCATGCGCTGTTCTGGGTCTCACTTCCCATGCTCTGTTCTGGGACTCACTGCCCATGTGCTGTTCTGGGTCTCACTGCCCATGAACTGGTCTGGGTCTCACTGCCCATGCGCTGTTCTGGGTCTCACTGCCCATGAACTGGTCTGGGTCTCACTGCCCATGCGCTGTTCTGGGTCTCACTTCCCATGCACTGTTCTGGGCCTTACTTCCTATGTGCTGTTCTGGGACATACTGTCCCATGCGCTGTTCATGGTCTCACTGCCCATGTGCTGTTCTGGGTCTCACTTCCCATGCGCTGTTCTGGGCCTTACTTCCTATGTGCTGTTCTGGGACATACTGTCCCATGCGCTGTTCATGGTCTCACTGCCCATGTGCTGTTCTGGGACTCACTGCCCATACGCTGTTCTGGGTCTCACTTGCTATGCGCTGTTCTGGGACTCACTGCCCATGCGCTGTTCTGGGACTTACTGTCCCATGCGCTGTTCTGGAACTCACTGCCCATGCGCTGTTCAGGGTCTCACTGCCCTTGTGCTGTTCTGGGACTCACTGCCCTTGTGCTGTTCTGGGACTCACTGCCCTTGTGCTGTTCTGGGACTTACTGTCCCATGCGCTGTTCTGGGTCTCACTTCCCATGTGCTGTTCTGGGTCTCACTTCCCATGTGCTGTTCTGGGACTCACTGCCCATGCGCTGTTCTGGGACTCGCTGCCCATACGCTGTTCTCGGTCTAACTTGCTACATGCTGTTCTGGGTCTCACTTCCCATGCGCTGTTCTGGGTCTCACTGCGCATGCTCTATTCTGGGTCTCACTTCCTATGCGCAGGTCTGGGTCCCACTTCCCATGTGCTGTTCTGGAACTCACTGCCCATGCACTGTTCTTGGCCTTACTGCCCATTCGCTGTTCTGGTTCTCACTGTCCATGCGCTATTCTGGGATCACTGCCCAGGCGAAGTTCTGGGTCTCACTTCCTATGCGCTGTTCTGGGTCTCACTTCCCATGCACTTTTCTGGGACTCACTGCCCATGCGCTGTTCTGTGGCTCACTGCTCATGTGCTGTTCTGGGTCTCGGTGCCCATGCGCTGTTCTGGGTCTCACTGCCCATGCGCTGTTCTGTGGCTCACTGCTCATGTGCTGTTCTGGGTCTCGGTGCCCATGCACTGTTCCGGGTCTTACTGCCCATGCACTGTTCTGGGTATTGCTGCCCATGCACTATTCATGGTCTCACATAGCCCATACGCTGTTCTGGGTCTCACTTCCTATGCACTGTTCTGGAACTCAATGCCCATGCGCTGTTCTGGGTCTTACTGTCCATGAACTGTTCTGGGACTTGCTGCCCATGCACTGTTCTGGGTCTCACTGCCCATGCGCTGTTCTGGGTCTCGCTGTCCATGCGCTATTCTGGGATCACTGCCCAGGCGCAGTTCTGGGTCTCACTTCCTATGCGCTATTCTGGGATCACTGCCCATGCACTGTTCTGGGTCTCACTTCCCATATGCTGTTCTGGGACTTACTTCTTATGCGCTGTTCTGGGACTCACTGCCCATGCGCTGTTCTGTGGCTCTCTGCTCATGTGCTGTTCTGGGTCTCGGTGCCCATGCGCTGTTCTGGGACTCACTGCCCATGCGCTGTTCTGGGTCTCGCTGTCCATGCGCTATTCTGGGATCACTGCCCAGGCGCAGTTCTGGGTCTCACTTCCTATGCGCTATTCTGGGATCACTGCCCATGCACTGTTCTGGGTCTCACTTCCCATATGCTGTTCTGGGACTTACTTCTTATGCGCTGTTCTGGGACTCACTGCCCATGCGCTGTTCTGTGGCTCTCTGCTCATGTGCTGTTCTGGGTCTCGGTGCCCATGCGCTGTTCTGGGACTCACTGCCCATGCGCTGTTCTGTGGCTCACTGCTCATGTGCTGTTCTGGGTCTCGGTGCCCATGCGCTGTTCTGGGACTCACTGCCCATGCACTGTTCTGGGTATTGCTGCCCATGCACTGTTCTGGGACTCGTTGCCCATACGCTGTTCTGGGTCTCGCTGTCCAGGCGCTGTTCTGGGACTCACTGCCCATGTGCTGTTCTGGATCTTTCTGCCAATGCACTGGTCTGGGTCTCACTGCCCATGCGCTGTTCTGGGACTCACTGCCCATACACTGTTCTGGGACTCACTGCCCATACACTGTTCTGAGTCTCACTTCCCATACGCTGTTCTGGGTCTCACTGCCCATGCGCTGTTCTGGGTCTCCCTTCCTATGCGCTGTTCTGGGACTCACTGCCTATGCGTTGTTCTGTGTCTCACTTCCCATGCGCTGTTCTGGGTCTCACTGCCCATGCGTTGTTCTGGGACTCACTTCCAATGCGCTGTTCTGGGACTCACTGCCTATGCGCTGTTCTTGGTCTTATGGCCATGTGGTGTTCTGCGTCTCACTATCCATGCGCTATTCTGGGATCACTGCCCATGCGTTGTTCTGCGTCTCACTTCACATGCGCTGTTCTGGGTCTCACTGCCCATGCACTGCTCTGGGTCTCACTTCCCATGCGTTGTTCTGGGACTCACTGCCCATGCGCTGTTCTGGGTCTCACTGCCCATGCACTGCTCTGGGTCTCACTTCCCATGCGTTGTTCTGGGACTCACTGCCCATGCGCTGTTCTGGGTCTCACTGCCCATGCACTGCTCTGGGTCTCACTTCCCATGCGTTGTTCTGGGACTCACTGCCCATGTGCTGTTCTTTGACTCACTGCCCATGCGCTATTCTGGGTCTCACTTCCTATACCCTGTTCTGGGTCCCACTTCCCATGCACTGTTCTGGGACTCACCACCGATGCACTGTTCTGGGTCTCACTGCCCATGCACTGTTTTTTGTGTCTCACTTCCCATGCGTTGTTCTGGGACTCACTGCCCATGTGCTGTTCTGGGTCTCACTTCCCATGCGCTGTTCTGGGTCTCACTGCCCATGCACTGCTCTGGGTCTCACTTCCATTGCGTTGTTCTGGGACTCACTGCCCATGCGCTGTTCTGGGTCTCACTGCCCATGCACTGCTCTGGGTCTCACTTCCCATGCGTTGTTCTGGGACTCACTGCCCATGTGCTGTTCTTTGACTCACTGCCCATGCGCTATTCTGGGTCTCACTGTGCATGCGCTATTCTGGGTCTCACTTCCTATACCCTGTTCTGGGTCCCACTTCCCATGCACTGTTCTGGGACTCACCGCCGATGCACTGTTCTGGGTCTCACTGCCCATGCACTGTTTTTTGGGTCTCACTTCCCATGCGTTGTTCTGGGACTCACTGCCCATGTGCTGTTCTGGCACTCACTGCCCATGTGCTGTTCTGGGTCTCACTTCCCATGCGCTGTTCTGGGTCTCACTTCCCATGCGCTGTCCTGGGACTCGCTGCCCATGCACTGTTCTGGGACTCATTTCCTATGCGTTGTTCTGTGTCTCACTTCCAATACGCTGTTCTGGGTCTGACTTCCTATGCGCTGTTCTGGGACACACTGCCCATGCACTTTTCAGGGTCTTTCTGCCCATGCACTGTTCTGGGTATCGCTGCCCATGCGCTGTTCATTCTCTCACTGCCCATGTGCAGTTCTGGGTCTCATTTCCTATGCTCTGTTCTGGGATTCACTGCCCATGCACTGTTCTGGGTCTCACTACCCATGTGCTGTTCTGGGACTCACTGCCTATGCACTGTTCTTGGCCTTACTGCCCATGCGCTGTTCTGGGACTCACTGCCCATGTGCTGTTCTGGCACTCACTGCCCATGTGCTGTTCTGGGTCTCACTTCCCATGCGCTGTTCTGGGTCTCACTTCATATGCGCTGTTCTGGGACACACTGCCCATGCACTGTTCAATGTCTTTCTGCCCATGCGCTGTTCATTCTCTCACTGCCCATGTGCAGTTCTGGGTCTCATTTCCTATGCTCTGTTCTGGGATTCACTGCCCATGCACTGTTCTGGGTCTCACTACCCATGTGCTGTTCTGGGACTCACTGCCCATGCACTGTTCTTGGCCTTACTGCCCATGCGCTGTTCTGGGACTCACTGTCCATGCGCTATTCTGGGATCACTGCCCATGCGCAGTCCTGGGTCTCACTTCCCATGCACTCTTCTGGGACTCACTGCCCATGCGCTGTTCTGGGACTCACTGCCCATGCGCTGTTCTGGGTCTCATTTCCTATGCGCTGTTCTGGGTCTCACTTCCCATGCGCTGTTCTGGGTCTCACTGCCCATGCACTGTTCTGGGTCTCACTACCCATGTGCTGTTCTTGGCCTTACTGCCCATGCGCTGTTCTGGTTCTCACTGTCCTTGCGCTATTGTGGGATCACTGCCCAGGTGCAGTTCTGGGTCTCACTTCCTATGCGCTGTTCTGGGTCTCACTTCCCATGTACTGTTCTGGGACTCACTGCCCATGGGCTGTTCTGGGTCTCACTTCCGATGCGCTGTTCTGGGACTCACTGCCCATGCGCTGTTCTGGGTCTCACTTCCTATGCGCTGTTTTGGGACTCACTTCCCTTGTGTTGTGCTGGGTCTCACTGCCCATGCACTGGTCTGGATCTCATTTCCTATGCGCTGTTCTGGGTCTCACTTCCTATGCGCTGTTCTGGGACCCGTTGCCCATACGGTGTTCTGAGTCTCGCTGTCCATGCGCTGTTCTGGGACTCACTGCCCATGTGCTGTTCTGGATCTTTCTGCCAATGCACTGGTCTGGGTCTCGCTGCCCATGCGCTGTTCTGGGACTCACTGCCCATGTGCTGTTTTGGGTCTTACTGCCCATGTGCTGTTTTGGGTCTTACTGCCCATGCACTGTTCTGGGACTCGCTGTCCATGGACTATTCTGGGACTCGCTGCCCATACGGTGTTCTGGGTCTCCCTTCCCATGCGCTGTTCTGGGTCTCCCTTCCTATGCGCTGTTCTGGGACTCACTGCCTATGCGCTGTTCTTGGCCTTTCTGCCCATGTGGTGATCTGGGTCTCACTGTCCATGCGCTATTCTGGGATCACTGCCCATGCGTTGTTCTGCGTCTCACTTCCCATGCGCTATTCTAGGTCTCACTGCTCATGCGCTGCTCTGGGTCTCACTTCCCATGCGCTGATTTGGGACTCACTGTCCCATGCGCCGTTCTGGGACTCACTGTCCATACGCTGTTTTGGGACTCACTGTCCCATGCGCTGTTCTGGGTCTCATTTCCTATGCGCTGTTCTGGGTCTCACTTCCCATGCGCTGTTCTGGGTCTCACTGCCCATGCACTGTTCTGGGTCTCACTACCCATGTGCTGTTCTTGGCCTTACTGCCCATGCGCTGTTCTGGTTCTCACTGTCCTTGCGCTATTGTGGGATCACTGCCCAGGTGCAGTTCTGGGTCTCACTTCCTATGCGCTGTTCTGGGTCTCACTTCCCATGTACTGTTCTGGGACTCACTGCCCATGCGCTGTTCTGGGTCTCACTTCCTATGCGCTGTTTTGGGTCTCACTTCCCATGTACTGTTCTGGGACTCACTGCCCATGCGCTGTTCTGGGTCTCACTTCCTATGCGCTGTTCTGGGACTCACTGCCCATGCGCTGTTCTGGGTCTCACTTCCTATGCGCTGTTCTGGGTCTCACTGCACATGCGCTGTTCTGGGTCTCACTTCCTATGCGCTGTTCTGGGTCTCACTTCCCATGTACTGTTCTGGGACTCACTGCCCATGCACTTTTCGGGGTCTCACTTCCCATGTACTGTTCTGGGATACACTGCCCATGCACTGTTCTGGGTCTCACTTCCCATACGCTGTTCGGGGCCTTACTTCCTATGCGATGTTCTGGGACTCACTGCCCATGCGCTGTTCTGTGGCTCACTGCTCATGTGCTGTTCTGAGTCTCGGTGCCCATGCGCTGTTCTGGGACTCACTGCCCATGCACTGATTAGGGTCTTACTGCCCATGCCCTGTTCTGGGTATCTTTGCCCATGCACTATTCATGGTCTCACTGCCCATACGCTGTATTGGGTCTCACTTCCTATGCACTGTTCTGGAACTCAATACCCATGCGCTGTTCTGGGTCTTACTGCACCTGAACTGTTCTGGGACTCGCTGCCCATGCACTGTTCTGGGACTCGTTGCCCATACACTGTTCTGGGTCTCGCTGTCCAGGCGCTGTTCTGGGACTCACTGCCCATGTGCTGTTCTAGATCTTTCTGCCAATGCACTGGTCTGGATCTCACTGCCCATGTGCTGTTCTGGGACTCACTGCCCATACACTGTTCTGAGTCTCACTTCCCATGCGCTGTTCTGGGACTCACTGCCCACGTGCTGTTTTGGGTCTTACTGCCCATGCACTGTTCTGGAACTCACTGCCCATGCGCTGTTCTGGGACTCACTGCCCATGTGCTGTTCTGGGACTCACTGCCCATGCGCTGTTCTGGGTCTCACTTCCCATGCGCTGTTCTGGGCCTTACTTCCCATGCGCTGTTCTGGGACTCACTGCCCATGCACTGTTCTGGGTATTGCTGCCCATGCGCTATTCTGGGTCTCACGTCCTATACCCTGTTCTGGGTCCCACTTCCCATGCACTGTTCTGGGACTCACCGCCGATGCACTGTTCTGGGTCTCACTGCCCATGCACTGTTTTTTGGGTCTCACTTCCCATGCGTTGTTCTGGGACTCACTGCCCATGTGCTGTTCTGGCACTCACTGCCCATTGTGCTGTTCTGGGTCTCACTTCCCATGCGCTGTCCTGGGACTCGCTGCCCATGCACTGTTCTTGGCCTTACTGCCCATGCGCTGTTCTGGTTCTCACTGTCCATGCGCTATTCTGGGATCACTGCCCAGGCAAAGGTCTGGGTCTCACTTCCTATGCGCTGTTCTGGGTCGGTCTCACTTCCCATGCACTTTTCTGGGACTCACTGCCCATGCGCTGTTCTGGGACTTACTTCCTATGCGCTGTTCTGGGACTCACTGCTCCTGTGCTGTTCTGGGTCTCGGTGCCCATGCGCTTTTCTGAGACTCACTGCCCATGCACTGTTCAGGGTATTGCTGCCCATGCGCTATTCTGGGTCTCACTTCCTATACCCTGTTCTGGGTCCCACTTCCCATGCACTGTTCTGGGAGTCACCGCCGATGCACTGTTCTGGGTCTCACTGCCCATGCACTGTTTTTTGGGTCTCACTTCCCATGCGTTGTTCTGGGACTCACTGCCCATGTGCTGTTCTGGCACTCACTGCCCATTGTGCTGTTCTGGGTCTCACTTCCCATGCGCTGTCCTGGGACTCGCTGCCCATGCACTGTTCTGGGACTCATTTCCTATGCGCTGTTCTGTGTCTCACTTCCAATACGCTGTTCTGGGTCTGACTTCCTATGTGCTGTTCTGGGACACACTGCCCATGCACTTTTCAGGGTCTTTCTGCCCATGCACTGTTCTGGGTATCGCTGCCCATGCGCTATTCATTCTCTCACTGCCCATGTGCAGTTCTGGGTCTCATTTCCTATGCTCTGGTCTGGGATTCACTGCCCATGCACTGTTCTGGGTCTCACTTCCCATGCACTGTTCTGGGACTCACTGCCCATGCGCTGTTCTGGGTCTCACTTCCTATGCGCTGTTCTGGGACTCACTGCCCATGCGCTGTTCTGGGTCTCATTTCCTATGCGCTGTTCTGGGTCTCACTTCCCATGCACTGTTCTGGGTCCCACTTCCCATGCACTGTTCTGGGATTCACTGCCCATGCACTGTTCTGGGTCTCACTTCCCATGCACTGTTCTGGGACTCACTGCCCATGCGCTGTTCTGGGTCTCACTTCCTATGCGCTGTTCTGGGACTCACTGCCCATGCGCTGTTCTGGGTCTCACTTCCCATGTACTGTTCTGGGACTCACTGCCCATGCACTGTTCTGGGTCTCACTTCCCATACGCTGTTCGGGGCCTTACTTCCTATGCGCTGTTCTGGGACTCACAGCCCATGCGCTGTTCTGTGGCTCACTGCTCATGTGCTGTTCTGAGTATCGGTGCCCATGCGCTGTTCTGGGACTCACTGCCCATGCACTGATTAGGGTCTTACTGCCCATGCCCTGTTCTGGGTATCTTTGCCCATGCACTATTCATGGTCTCACTGCCCATACGCTGTTCTGGGTCTCACTTCCTATGCATTGTTCTGGAACTCAATACCCATGCGCTGTTCTGGGTCTTACTGCACATGAACTGTTCTAGGACTCGCTGCCCATGCACTGTTCTGGGACTCGTTGCCCATACACTGTTCTGGGTCTCGCTGTCCAGGCGCTCTTCTGGGACTCACTGCCCATGTGCTGTTCTGGATCTTTCTGCCAATGCACTGGTCTGGATCTCACTGCCCATGCGCTGTTCTGGGACTCACTACCTATGCGCTGTTCTGGGACTCACTGCCCACGTGCTGTTTTGGGTCTTACTGCCCATGCACTGTTCTGGGACTCGCTGTCCATGCACTGTTCTGGGACTCGTTGCCCATACGCTGTTCTGGGTCTCACTGCCTATGCGCTGATCTTGGTCTCACTGCCCATGCACTGCTCTGGGTCTCACTTCCCATGCACTGTTCAATGTCTTTCTGCCAATGCGCTGTTCTGGGTCTCACTTCATATGCGCTGTTCTGGGACACACTGCCCATGCACTGTTCAATGTCTTTCTGCCCATGCACTGTTCTGGGTATCGCTGCCCATGCGCTGTTCATGCTCTCACTGCCCATGCACTGGTCTGGGTCTCATTTCCAATGCTCTGTTCTGTGTCCCACTTCCCATGCACTGTTCTTGGTCTCACTGCCCATGCGCTGTTCTGGGACTCACTGCCCATACGCTGTCCTGGGACTCACCGCCGATGCACTGTTCTGGGTCTCACTTCCCATGCGCTGTTCTGGGCCTTACTTCCTATGCGCTGTTCTGGGACTCACTGCCCATGCCCTGTTCTGTGGCTCACTGCCCATGCGCTGTTCAGGGTCTCACTTCTTATGCACTGTTCTGGAACTCAATGCCCATGCGCTGTTCTGGGTCTTACTGCCCAAGAACTGTTCTGGGACTCGCTGCCCATGCACTGTTCTGGGACTCGTTGCCCATACGCTGTTCTGGGTTTCGCTGTCCAGGCGCTGTTCTGGGACTCACTGCCCATGTGCTGTTCTGGATCTTTCTGCCAATGCACTGGTCTGGGTCTCACTGCCCATGTGCTGCTCTGGGACTCACTGCCCATGTGCTGTTCTGGCACTCACTGCCCATGTGCTGTTCTGTGTCTCACTTCCAATACGCTGTTCTGGGTCTGAATTCCTATGCGCTGTTCTGGGACACACTGCCCATGCACTTTTAAGGGTCTTTCTGCCCATGCACTGTTCTGGGTATCGCTGCCCATGCGCTGTTCATTCTCTCACTGCCCATGTGCAGTTCTGGGTCTCATTTCCTATGCTCTGTTCTGGAACTCACTGCCCATGTGCTGTTCTGGGTCTCACTACCCATGTGCTGTTCTGGGACTCACTGCCCATGCACTGTTCTTGGCCTTACTGCCCATGCGCTGTTTTGGGAATCACTGTCCATGCGCTATTCTGGGATCACTGCCCATGCGCAGTCCTGGGTCTCACTTCCCATGCACTGTTCTGGGACTCACTGCCCATGCGCTGTTCTGGGTCTCACTTCCTATGCGCTGTTCTGGGACTCACTGCCCATGCGCTGTTCTGGGTCTCATTTCCTATGCGCAGGTCTGGGTCTCACTTCCCATGCGCTGTTCTGGGTCTCACTGCCCATGCACTGTTCTGGGTCTCACTACCCATGTGCTGTTCTGGGACTCACTGCCCATGCGCTGTTGTTGGCCTTACTGCCCATGCGCTGTTCTGGTTCTCACTGTCCTTGCGCTATTGTGGGATCACTGCCCATGCGCTGTTCTGGGTCTCACTTCCTATGCGCTGTTCTGGGTCTCACTTCCCATGTACTGTTCTGGGACTCACTGCCCATGCGCTGTTCTGGGTCTCACTTCCTATGCGCTGTTCTGGGACTCACTGCCCATGCGCTGTTCTGGGTCTCACTTCCCATGTACTGTTCTGGGACTCACTGCCCATGCGCTGTTCTGGGTCTCACTTCCTATGCGCTGTTCTGGGTCTCACTTCCCATGTACTGTTCTGGGACTCACTGCCCATGCGCTGTTCTGGGTCTCACTTCCCATGTACTGTTCTGGGATACACTGCCCATGCACTGTTCTGGGTCTCACTACCCATGTGCTGTTCTGGGACTCACTGCCCATGCGCTGTTCTTGGCCTTACTGCCCATGCGCTGTTCTGGTTCTCACTGTCCTTGCGCTATTGTGGGATCACTGCCCATGCGCTGTTCTGGGTCTCACTTCCTATGCGCTGTTCTGGGTCTCACTTCCCATGTACTGTTCTGGGACTCACTGCCCATGCGCTGTTCTGGGTCTCACTTCCTATGCGCTGTTCTGGGACTCACTGCCCATGCGCTGTTCTGGGTCTCACTTCCTATGCGCTGTTCTGGGACTCACTGCCCATGCGCTGTTCTGGGTCTCACTTCCTATGCGCTGTTCTGGGTCTCACTTCCCATGTACTGTTCTGGGACTCACTGCCCATGCACTGTTCTGGGTCTCACTTCCCATACGCTGTTCGGGGCCTTACTTCCTATGCGCTGTTCTGGGACTCACTGCCCATGCGCTGTTCTGTGGCTCACTGCTCATGTGCTGTTCTGGGTCTCGGTGCCCATGCGCTGTTCTGGGACTCACTGCCCATGCACTGATTAGGGTCTTACTGCCCATGCCCTGTTCTGGGTATCTTTGCCCATGCACTATTCATGGTCTCACTGCCCATACGCTGTATTGGGTCTCACATCCTATGCATTGTTCTGGAACTCAATACCCATGCGCTGTTCTGGGTCTTACTGCACATGAACTGTTCTGGGACTCGCTGCCCATGCACTGTTCTGGGACTCGTTGCCCATACACTGTTCTGGGTCTCGCTGTCCAGGCGCTGTTCTGGGACTCACTGCCCATGTGCTGTTCTGGATCTTTCTGCCAATGCACTGATCTGGATCTCACTGCCCATGCGCTGTTCTGGGACTCACTGCCCATACACTGTTCTGAGTCTCACTTCCCATGCGCTGTTCTGGGTCTCACTACCTATGCGCTGTTCTGGGACTCACTGCCCACGTGCTGTTTTGGGTCTTACTGCCCATGCACTGTTCTGGGACTCGCTGTCCATGCACTATTCTGGGACTCGTTGCCCATACGCTGTTCTGGGTCTCACTGCCTATGCGCTGTTCTGGGTCTCACTGCCTATGTGCTGTTCTTGGTCTCACTGCCCATGCACTGCTCTGGGTCTCACTTCCCATGCGTTGTTCTGAGACTCACTGCCCATGTGCTGTTCTGGGTCTCACTGTGCATGCGCTATTCTGGGTCTCACTTCCTATACACTGTTCTGGGTCCCACTTCCCATGCACTGTTCTGGGACTCACCGCCGATGCACTGTTCTGGGTCTCACTTCCCATGCTCTGTTCTGGGCCTTACTTCCTATGCGCTGTTCTGGGACTCACTGCCCATGCCCTGTTCTGTGGCTCACTGCCCATGCACTGTTCTTGGCCTTACTGCCCATGCGCTGTTCTGGGACTCACTGCCCATGTGCTGTTCTGGGTCTCACTTCCCATGCGCTGTTCTGGGTCTCACTTCATATGCGCTGTTCTGGGACACACTGCCCATGCACTGTTCAATGTCTTTCTGCCCATGCGCTGTTCTGGGTATCGCTGCCCATGCGCTGTTCATGCTCTCACTGCCCATGCACTGGTCTGGGTCTCATTTCCTATGCTCTGTTCTGTGTCCCACTTCCCATGCACTGTTCTGGGACTCACTGCCCATGCGCTGTTCTGGGACTCGCTGCCCATACGCTGTTCTGGGTCTCACTTGCTATGTTCTGTTCTGGGACTCACTTCCTATGCACTGTCCTGGGACTCACTGCCCATGCACTGTTCTGGGTCTCACTGCCCATGCACTGTTCTGGGTCTCACTTCCCATGCTCTGTTCTGGGACTCACTGCCCATGCCCTGTTCTGTGGCTCACTGCTCATGTGCTGTTCTGGGTCTCGCTGCCCATGCACTATTCATGGTCTCACTGCCCATGCGCTGTTCAGGGTCTCACTTCTTATGCACTGTTCTGGAACTCAATGCCCATGCGCTGTTCTGGGTCTTACTGCCCATGAACTGTTCTGGGACTCGCTGCCCATGCACTGTTCTGGGACTCGTTGCCCATACGCTGTTCTGGGTTTCGCTGTCCAGGCGCTGTTCTGGGACTCACTGCCCATGTGCTGTTCTGGATCTTTCTGCCAATGCACTGGTCTGGGTCTCACTGCCCATGTGCTGCTCTGGGACTCACTGCCCATGTGCTGTTCTGGCACTCACTGCCCATGTGCTGTTCTGGGTCTCACTTCCCATGCGCTGTCCTGGGACTCACTGCCCATGTGCTGTTTTGGGTCTTACTGCCCATGAACTGTTCTGGGACTCGCTGCCCATGCACTGTTCTGGAACTCAATGCCCATGCGCTGTTCTGGGTCTTACTGCCCATGAACTGTCCTGGGACTTGCTGCCCATGCACTGTTCTGGGACTCCCCTCCCATACGCTGTTCTGGGTCTCACTTCATATGCGCTGTTCTGGGTCTCACTACCTATGCGCTGTTCTGGGACTCACTGCCCATGTGCTGTTTTGGGTCTTACTGCCCATACGCTGTTCTGGGTCTCCCTTCCTATGCGCTGTTCTGGGACTCACTGCCTATGCGTTGTTCTGTGTCTCACTTCCCATGCGCTGTTCTGGGTCTCACTGCCCATGCGTTGTTCTGGGACTCACTACCAATGCGCTGTTCTGGGACTCACTGCCTATGCGCTGTTCTTGGTCTTATGGCCATGTGGTGTTCTGCGTCTCACTATCCATGCGCTATTCTGGGATCACTGCCCATGCGTTGTTCTGTGTCTCACTTCCCATGCGCTGTTCTGGGTCTCACTGCCCATGCACTGCTCTGGGTCTCACTTCCCATGCGTTGTTCTGGGACTCACTGCCCATGTTCTGTTCTTTGACTCACTGCCCATGCACTATTCTGGGTCTCACCGTGCATGCGCTATTCTGGGTCTCACTTCCTATACCCTGTTCTGGGTCCCACTTCCCATGCACTGTTCTGGGACTCGCCGCCGATGCACTGTTCTGGGTCTCACTGCCCATGCACTGTTTTTTGGGTCTCACTTCCCATGCGTTGTTCTGGGACTCACTGCCCATGTGCTGTTCTGGCACTCACTGCCCATGTGCTGTTCTGGGTCTCACTTCCCATGCGCTGTCCTGGGACTCGCTGCCCATGCACTGTTCTGGGACTCATTTCCTATGCGCTGTTCTGTGTCTCACTTCCAATACGCTGTTCTGGGTCTGACTTCCTATGTGCTGTTCTGGGACACACTGCCCATGCACTTTTCAGGGTCTTTCTGCCCATGCACTGTTCTGGGTATCGCTGCCCATGCGCTGTTCATTCTCTCACTGCCCATGTGCAGTTCTGGGTCTCATTTCCTATGCTCTGTTCTGGAATTCACTGCCCATGCACTGTTCTGGGTCTCACTACCCATGTGCTGTTCTGGAACCCACTGCCCATGTGCTGTTCTTTGACTCACTGCCCATGCGCTATTCTGGGTCTCACTTCCTATACCCTGTTCTGGGTCCCACTTCCCATGCACTGTTCTGGGACTCAATGCCCATGCGCTGTTCTGGGTCTTACTGCCCATGAACTGTTCTGGGACTCGCTGCCCATGCACTGTTCTGGGACTCGTTGCCCATACGCTGTTCTGGGTCTGACTGCCTATGCGCTGTTCTGGGTCTCCCTTCCTGTGCACTGTTCTGGGGCTCACTGCCCATGTGCTGTTCTGGATCTTTCTGCCAATGCACTGGTCTGGGTCTCACTGCCCATGTGCTGTTCTGGGACTCACTGCCCATACACTGTTCTGAGTCTCACTTCCATGCGCTGTTCTGGGTATCACTTCCTATGCGCTGATCTGGGACTCACTGCCCATGTGCTGTTTTGGGTCTTACTGCCCATACGCTGTTCTGGGTCTCACTGCCCATACGCTGTTCTGGGTCTCACTGCCCATGCGTTGTTCTGGGACTCACTTCCAATGCGCTGTTCTGGGACTCACTGCCTATGCGCTGTTCTTGGTCTTATGGCCATGTGGTGTTCTGCGTCTCACTATCCATGCGCTATTCTGGGATCACTGCCCATGCGTTGTTCTGTGTCTCACTTCCCATGCGCTGTTCTGGGTCTCACTGCCCATGCACTGCTCTGGGTCTCACTTCCCATGCGTTTTTCTGGGACTCACTGCCCATGTTCTGTTCTTTGACTCACTGCCCATGCGCTATTCTGGGTCTCACTTCCTATACCCTGTTCTGGGTCCCACTTCCCATGCACTGTTCT
This sequence comes from Chiloscyllium punctatum, assembly GCF_047496795.1. Taxonomy (NCBI): domain Eukaryota; kingdom Metazoa; phylum Chordata; class Chondrichthyes; order Orectolobiformes; family Hemiscylliidae; genus Chiloscyllium; species Chiloscyllium punctatum. Next base: position 65,669,985 of record NC_092757.1, read on the forward strand.
GGGACTCACCGCCGATGCACTGTTCTGGGTCTCACTGCCCATGCACTGTTTTTTGGGTCTCACTTCCCATGCGTTGTTCTGGGACTCACTGCCCATGTGCTGTTCTGGCACTCACTGCCCATATGCTGTTCTGGGTCTCACTACCCATGCGCTGTCCTGGGACTCGCTGCCCATGCACTGTTCTGGGACTCATTTCCTATGCGCTGTTCTGTGTCTCACTTCCAATACGCTGTTCTGGGTCTGACTTCCTATGCGCTGTTCTGGGACACACTGCCCATGCACTTTTCAGGGTCTTTCTGCCCATGCACTGTTCTGGGTATCGCTGCCCATGCGCTGTTCATTCTCTCACTGCCCATGTGCAGTTCTGGGTCTCATTTCCTATGCTCTGTTCTGGGATTCACTGCCCATGCACTGTTCTGGGTCTCACTACCCATGTGCTGTTCTGGAACTCACTGCCCATGTGCTGTTCTTTGACTCACTGCCCATGCGCTATTCTGGGTCTCACTTCCTATACCCTGTTCTGGGTCCCACTTCCCATGCACTGTTCTGGGACTCAATGCCCATGCGCTATTCTGGGTCTCACTTCCTATACCCTGTTCTGGGTCCCACTTCCCATGCACTGTTCTGGGACTCAATGCCCATGCACTGTTCTGGGACTCGTTGCCCATACGCTGTTCTGGGTCTCCCTTCCTATGCACTGTTCTGGGGCTCACTGCCCATGTGCTGTTCTGGATCTTTCTGCCAATGCACTGGTCTGGGTCTCACTGCCCATGTGCTGTTCTGGGACTCACTGCCCATACACTGTTCTGAGTCTCACTTCCATGCGCTGTTCTGGGTATCACTTCCTATGCGCTGATCTGGGACTCACTGCCCATGTGCTGTTTTGGGTCTTACTGCCCATACGCTGTTCTGGGTCTCACTGCCTATGCGCTGTTCTGGGTCTCCCTTCCTATGCGCTGTTCTGGGACTCACTGCCTATGCGCTGTTCTTGGCCTTACTGCCCATGTGGTGTTCTGGGTCTCACTGTCCATGCGTTATTCTGGGATCACTGCCCATGCGTTGTTCTGCGTCTCACTTCCCATGCGCTGTTCTGGGTCTCACTGCCCATGCACTGCTCTGGGTCTCACTTCCCATGCGTTGTTCTGGGACTCACTGCCCATGCGCTGTTCTGGGACTCACTGCCCATGTGCTGTTCTGGGTATCACTGTGCATGCGCTATTCTGGGTCTCAATTCCTATACACTGTTCTGGGTCCCACTTCCCATGCACTGTTCTGGGTCTCACTTCCCATGCGTTGTTCTGGGACTCACTGCCTATGTGCTGTTCTGGGTCTCACTTCCCATGCCTGTTCTGGGTCTCACTTCCCATGCGCTGTCCTGGGACTCGCTGCCCATGCACTGTTCTGGGACTCACCTCCCATGCGCTGTTCTGGGTCTCACTTCCTATGCGCTGTTCTGGGAAAACACTACCCATGCACTGTTCAGGGTCTTTCTGCCCATGCGCTGTTCTGGGTCTCGCTGCCCATGCGCTGTTCATGGTCTCACTGCCCATGCGCTGTTCTGGGTCTCACTTCCAATGAGCTGTTCTGGGTCTTACTGCCCATGAACTGTTCTGGGACTCGTTGGCCATACGCTGTTCTGGGTCTCACTGCTCATGTGCTGTTCTGGATCTTTCTGCCAATGCACTGGTCTGGGTCTCGCTGCCCATGCGCTATTCTGCGTCTCACTTCCCATGCGCGGTTCTGGGTCTCACTGCCCATGCACTGTTCTGGGTCTCACCTCCCATGCGTTGTTCTGGGACTCACTTCCTATGCGCTGTTTTGGGACTCAATTCCCATGTGTTGTGCTGGGTCTCACTGCCCATGCACTGGTCTGGGTCTCATTTCCCATGCGCTGTTCTGGGACTCACTGCCCATGCGCTGTTCTGGGTCTCACTTCCTATGTGCTGTTTTGGGACTCACTGCCCATGCGCTGTTCTGGGACTCACTGCCCATGTGCTGTTCTGGATCTTTCTGCCAATGCACTGGTCTGGGTCTCGCTGCCCATGCGCTATTCTGCGTCTCACTTCCCATGCGCTGTTCTGGGTCTCACTGCCCATGCACTGTTCTGGGTCTCACCTCCCATGCGTTGTTCTGGGACTCACTTCCTATGCGCTGTTTTGGGACTCAATTCCCATGTGTTGTGCTGGGTCTCACTGCCCATGCACTGGTCTGGGTCTCATTTCCCATGCGCTGTTCTGGGACTCACTGCCCATGCGCTGTTCTGGGTCTCACTTCCTATGTGCTGTTTTGGGACTCACTGCCCATGCGCTGTTCTGGGATTACTGCCCATGCGCAGTTATGGGTCTCACTTCACATGCGCTGTTCTGGGACTTACTGCCCATGCGCTGTTCGGGGACTCAATGCCCATGCACTGTTCTGGGTCTCACTGCCCATGCGTTGTTCCTGGACTCACTGCCCATGCACTGTTCGGGGACTCAATGCCCATGCACTGTTCTGGGTCTCACTGCCCATGCGTTGTTCCTGTACTCACTGCCCATGCGCTGTTCTGGGTCTCACTTCCCATGCGTTGTTCTGGGACTCACTGCCCATGCGCTGTTCTGGGACTCACTGCCCATGTGCTGTTCTGGGTATCACTGTGCATGCGCTATTCTGGGTCTCAATTCCTATACACTGTTCTGGGTCCCACTTCCCATGCACTGTTCTGGGTCTCACTTCCCATGCGTTGTTCTGGGACTCACTGCCCATGCGCTGTTCTGGGACTCACTGCCTATGTGCTGTTCTGGGTATCACTGTGCATGCGCTATTCTGGGTCTCAATTCCTATACACTGTTCTGGGTCTCACTGCCCATGCGTTGTTCCTGTACTCACTGCCCATGCGCTGTTCTGGGTCTCACTTCCCATGCGTTGTTCTGGGACTCACTGCCCATGCGCTGTTCTGGGACTCACTGCCCATGTGCTGTTCTGGGTATCACTGTGCATGCGCTATTCTGGGTCTCAATTCCTATACACTGTTCTGGGTCCCACTTCCCATGCACTGTTCTGGGTCTCACTTCCCATGCGTTGTTCTGGGACTCACTGCCTATGTGCTGTTCTGGGTCTCACTTCCCATGCTGTTCTGGGTCTCACTTCCCATGCGCTGTCCTGGGACTCGCTGCCCATGCACTGTTCTGGGACTCACCTCCCATGCGCTGTTCTGGGTCTCACTTCCTATGCGCTGTTCTGGGAAAACACTGCCCATGCACTGTTCAGGGTCTTTCTGCCCATGCGCTGTTCTGGGTCTCGCTGCCCATGCGCTGTTCATGGTCTCACTGCCCATGCGCTGTTCTGGGTCTCACTTCCAATGAGCTGTTCTGGGTCTTACTGCCCATGAACTGTTCTGGGACTCGTTGGCCATACGCTGTTCTGGGTCTCACTGCCCATGTGCTGTTCTGGATCTTTCTGCCAATGCACTGGTCTGGGTCTCGCTGCCCATGCGCTATTCTGCGTCTCACTTCCCATGCGCTGTTCTGGGTCTCACTGCCCATGCACTGTTCTGGGTCTCACCTCCCATGCGTTGTTCTGGGACTCACTTCCTATGCGCTGTTTTGGGTCTCACTTTCCATGTGTTGTGATGGGTCTCACTGCCCATGCACTGGTCTGGGTCTCATTTCCTATGCGCTGTTCTGGGTCTCACTGCCCATGCGCTGTTCTGGGACTCACTTCCCATGCGCTGTTCTGGGTCTTACTGCCCATGTGGTGTTCTGGGACTTGCTGCCCATATGCTGTTCTGGTTCTAACTTCCTATGTGCTGTTCTGGGACTCACTGCTCATGCGCTGTTCTGGGTCTCACTTCCTATGAGCTGTTCTGGGACTCACTGCTCATGCGCTGTTCTGGGAGTCACTTCCTATGCGATGTGCTGTTCTGGATCTTTCTGCCAATGCACAGGTCTGGGTCTCGCTGCCCACGCGCTGTTCTGGGACCCACTGCCCATACACTGTTCTGGGACTCGCTGTCCATGCACTATTCTGGGACTCGCTGCCCATATGCTGTTCTGGGTCTCACTGCCCATGCGCTGTTCTGGGTCTTACTGCCCATGCACTGTTCTTGGGCTTATTGCCCATGTGCTGTTCTGGGTCTCACTGTCCATGTGCTATTCTGGGATCACTGCCCATGCGTTTCTCTGGGTCTCACTTCCTATGCGCTGTTCTGGGACTCACTTCACATGTGCTGTTCTGGAACTCAATGCCCATGCGCTGTTCTGGGTCTTACTGCCCATGAACTGTTATGGGACTCGTTGCCCATCCGCTGTTCTGAGTCTCGCTGTCCATGCGCTGTTCTGGGACTCACTGCCCATGTGCTGTTCTGGATCTTTCTGCCAATGCACAGGTCTGGGTCTCGCTGCCCATGCGCTGTTCTGGGACTCACTGCCCACACACTGTTCTGGGACTCACTGCCCATGTGCTGTTTTAGGTCTTACTGCCCATGTGCTGTTCAGGGTCTTACTGCCCATGCACTGTTCTGGGACTCGCTGTCCATGCACTATTCTGGGACTCGCTGCCCATACGCTGTTCTGGGTCTCACTGCCCAAGCGCTGTTCTGGGTCTCACATCCTATGCGCTGTTTTGGGACTCACTTCCCTTGTGTTGTGCTGGGTCTCACTGCCCATGCACTGGTCTGGATCTCATTTCCTATGCGCTGTTCTGGGTCTCACTTCCTATGCGCTGTTCTGGGACCCGTTGCCCATACGGTGTTCTGAGTCTCGCTGTCCATGCGCTGTTCTGGGACTCACTGCCCATGTGCTGTTCTGGATCTTTCTGCCAATGCACTGGTCTGGGTCTCGCTGCCCATGCGCTGTTCTGGGACTCACTGCCCATGTGCTGTTTTGGGTCTTACTGCCCATGTGCTGTTTTGGGTCTTACTGCCCATGCACTGTTCTGGGACTCGCTGTCCATGGACTATTCTGGGACTCGCTGCCCATACGGTGTTCTGGGTCTCCCTTCCCATGCGCTGTTCTGGGTCTCCCTTCCTATGCGCTGTTCTGGGACTCACTGCCTATGCGCTGTTCTTGGCCTTTCTGCCCATGTGGTGATCTGGGTCTCACTGTCCATGCGCTATTCTGGGATCACTGCCCATGCGTTGTTCTGCGTCTCACTTCCCATGCGCTATTCTGGGTCTCACTGCTCATGCGCTGCTCTGGGTCTCACTTCCCATGCGCTGATTTGGGACTCACTGTCCCATGCGCCGTTCTGGGACTCACTGTCCATACGCTGTTTTGGGACTCACTGTCCCATGCGCCGTTCTGGGACTCACTGCCCATACGCTGTTCTGGGTCTCGCTGCCCATGCGCTGTTCTGGGACTCACTGCCCGTGCACTGTTCTGGGACTCGCTGTCCATGGACTATTCTGGGACTCGCTGCCCATACGCTGTTCTGGGTCTCTCTGCCCATGCGCTGTTGTGGGTCTCCCTTCCTATGCGCTGTTCTGGGACTCACTGCCTATGCGCTGTTCTTGGCCTTACTGCCCATGCGTTGTTCTGCGTCTCACTTCCCATGCGCTGTTCTGGGTCTCACTGCCCATGCGTTGCTCTGGGACTCACTTCCCATGTGTTGTGCTGGGTCTCACTGCCCATGCACTGGTCTGGGTCTCATTTCCTATGCGCTGTTCTGGGTCTCACTTCCCATGCGCTGTTCTGGGACTCACTGCCGATGCGCTGTTCTGGGACGTATTGCCCATGTGCTGTTCCGAGACTCGCTGACCATATGCTGTTCTGGTTCTAACTTCCTATGCGCTGTTCTGGGACTCACTGCCCATGCGCTGTTCTGGGTCTCACTTCCTATGAGCTGTTCTGGGACTCACTGCCCATGCACTGTTCTTGATCTTACTGCCCATGCACTGTTCTGGTTCTCACTGTCCATGCGCTATTCTGGGATTACTGCCCATGCGCAGTTGTGGGTCTCACTTCCTATGCGCTGTTCTGGGACTCACTTCACATGCACTGGTCTGGGACTTACTGCCCATGCGCTGGTCTGGGTCTCATTTCCTATGCGCTGTTCTGGGTCTCACTTCACATGCACTGGTCTGGGACTTACTGCCCATGCGCTGTTCTGGGTCTCACTGCCCATGCATTGTTCTGGGTCTCACTGCCCATGTGCTGTTCTGGGTCTCACTGCCCATGCGCTGTTCCTGGACTCACTTCCCATGCACTGTTCTGGGACTCACTACCCATGCACTGTTCTGGGTCTCACTACCCATGCACTGTTCTGGGTCTCACTGCCCATGTGCTGTTCTGGGTCTCACTTCCTATGCGCTGTCCTGGGTCCCACTTCCCATGCACTGTTCTGGGACTCACTACCCATGTACTGTTCTTGGTCTTACTGCCCATGTGCTTTTCTGGTTCTCACTGTCCATGCGCTATTCTGGGATCACTGCCCATGCGCACATCTGGGTCTCACTTACTATGCGCTGTTATGGGTCTCATTTCCTATGCGCTGTTCTGGTTCTCACTTCCCAAGCGCTGTTCTGGGACTCACTGCCCATGCGCTGTTCTGGGTCTTACTGCACATGCGCTGTTCTGGGTCTCACTGTCCATGTGCTATTCTGGGATCACTGCCCATGCGTTGCTCTGGGTCTCACTTCCTATGCGCTGTTCTGGGACTCACTGCCTAAGCGCTGTTCTTGGCCTTATTGCACATGCGCTGGTCTGGGTCTCACTGCCAATGCGCAATTCTGGTTCTCACTTCCTATGCGCTGTTCTGAGTCCCACTTCCCATGCGCTGTTCTGGGACTCACTACCCATGCACTGTTCTGGGACTCACTACCCATGTGCTGTTCTGGAACTCACTGCCCATGCACTGTTCTGGGTCTTACTGCACATGTGCTGTTCTGGTTCTAACTTCCTATGTGCTGTTCTGGGACTCACTACTCATGCGCTGTTCTGGGTCTCACTTCCTATGCGCTGTTCTGGGACTCACTGCCCATGCACTGTTCTGGGTCACACTTCCTATGCGCTGTTCTGGGACTCACTGCCCATGCACTGTTCTGGAACTCACTGCCCATGTGCTGTTGTGGAACTCACTGCCCATGCGCTGTTCTTGGCCTTACTGCACATGCACTGTTCTGGTTCTCACTGTCCAAGCGCTATTCTGGGATCACTGCCCATGCACAGTTATGGGTCTCACTTCCTATGCGTTGTTCTGGGACTCAGTTCCCATGTGCTGTGCTGAGTCTCACTGCCCATGCACTGGTCTGGGTCTCATTTCCTATGCGCTGTTCTGGGTCTCACTTCACATGAGCTGTTCTGGGACTTACTGCCCATACACTGATATGGGTCTCACTTCCTATGTGTTATTCTGGGACTTACTGCCCATGCATTGTTCTGGGTCTCACTTCCTATGTGTTATTCTGGGACTCACTGTTCATGTGCTGTTCTGGGTCTCACTTCCTATGCGCTGTTCTGGGACTCACTGCCCATGCACTGTTCTGTGGCTCACTGCCCGTGCGGTGATCTGGGACTCACTGCCCATGCGCTGTTCTGGGTCTTACTGCACACGCGCTGTTCTGGGTCTCGTGCCCATGCGCTGTTCTGGGACTCACTTCCAATGCGCTGTTCTGGGACTCACTGCCTATGCACTGGTCTGGGTCTCACTGCCCATGCGCTCATATGGGACTCACTGCCCATGCACTGTTCTTGGCTTTACTGCCCATGCGCTGTTCTGGGACTCACTGTCCCATGCGCTGTTCTGGGACTCACTGCCCATACGCTGTTCTGGGTCTCGCTGCCCATGCGCTGTTCTGGTACTCACTGCCCATGCACTGTTCAGGGTCTTTCTGCACATGCGCTGTTCTGGGTATCGCTGCCCATGCGTGTTCTTGGTCTCACTTCCTATGCGCTGTTCTGGAACTCAATGCCCATGCGCTGTTCTGGGACTCACTGCCCATGCACTGTTCAGGGTCTTTCTGCCCATGCGCTGTTCTGGGTCACACTTCCCATGTGCTGTTCTGGGCCTTACTTCCTATGCGCTGTTCCGGGACTCACTGCCCATGCGGTGATCTGGGGCTCACTGCCCATGCGCTGTCCTGGGTCTCACTGCCCATGTGCTGTTCTGGGTCTCACTTCCTATGCGCTGTTCTGGGACTCACTTCCAATGCGCTGTTCTGGGATTCACTGCCTATGCACTGTTCTAAGCCTTACTGTCCATGTGCTATTCTGGGATCACTGCCCATGCGTTGCTCTAGGTCACACTGTCCCATGCGCTGTTCTGGGACTCACTGCCTGTACGCTGTTCTGGGTCTCGCTGCCCATGCGCTGTTCTGGGACTCACTGCCCATGCACTGTTCAGGGTCTTTCTGCCCTTCCGCTGTTCTGGGTATCGCTGACCATGCGCTGATCATGGTCTCACTGCCCATGCGCTGTTCTGGGTCTCACTTCCTATGCACTGTTCTGGAACTCAATGCCCATGCGCTGTTCTGGGTCTTACTGCCCATGAACTGTTCTGGGACTCGTTGCCCATACACTTTTCTGAGTCTCGCTGTCCATGCGCTGTTCTGGGACTCACTGCCCATGTGCTGTTATGGATCTTTCTGCCAATGCACTGGTCTGGGTCTCGCTGCCCATACGCTGTTCTGGGTCTCACTGCCCATTCACTGTTCTGGGACTCACTGCCCATGTGCTGTTTTGGGTCTTACTGCCCATGCACTGTTCTGGGACTCGCTGTCCATGCACTATTCTGGGACTCGCTGCCCATGCGCTGTTCTGGTTCTCACTGCCCATGCACTGCTCTGGGTCTCACTTTCCATGCGTTGTTCTTGGACTCACTTCCTATGCGCTGTTCTGGGTCTCACTTCCCATGTGCTGTTCTGGGTTTCACTGCCCATGCGCTGTTCTGGGACTCACTGCCCATGCGCTGTTCTGGGACTTACTGCCCATGTGCTGTTCTGGGACTCGCTGCCCTATGCTGTTCTGGTTCTAACTTCCTATGCACTGTTCTGGGACTCACTGCCCATGCACTGTTCTGGGTCTCACTTCCCATGCGCTGTTCTGGGCCTTAATTCCTATGCCCTGTTCTGTGGCTCACTGCCCATGCGGTGATGTGGGACTCACTGCCCGTGTGCTGTGCTGGGTCTTACTGCCCACGCGCTGTGCTGGGTCTCACTGCCCATGCGCTGTGCTGGGTCTTACTGCCCACGCGCTGTTCTGGGTCTTGCTGCCCATGTGCTCTTCTGGGTCTCACTTCCCATGCGCTGTTCTGGGACTCACTTCCAATGCGCTGTTCTGGGACTCACTGCCTATGCACTGTTCTGGGACTCACTGCCCATGCACTGTTCTTGGCTTTACTGCCCATGCGCTGTTCTTGGACTCACTGTCCCATGCGTGTTCTGGGTCTCACTTCCTATGCGCTGTTCTGGAACTCAATGCCCATGCGCTGTTCTGGAACTCACTGCCCATGCACTGTTCAGGGTCTTTCTGCCCATGCACTGTTCTGGGACTCGTTGCCCATAAGCTCTTCTGAGTCTCGCTGTCCATGCGCTGTTCTGGGACTCACTGCCCATGTGCTGTTCTGGATCTTTCTGCAATGCACTGGTCTGGGGCTCGCTGCCCATGCGCTGTTCTGGGACTCACTGCCCATACACTGTTCTGGGACTCACTGCCCATGTGCTGTTTTGGGTCTTACTGCCCATGTGCTGTTTTGGGTCTTACTGCCCATGCGCTGTTCTGGGACCCACTGCCCATACACTGTTCTGGGACTCGCTGTCCATGCACTATTCTGGGACTCGCTGCCCATACCGCTGTTCTGGGTCTCACTGCCCATGCGCTGTTCTGTGGCTCACTGCCCATGCGCTGTTCTGGGTCTTACTGCCCATGTGGTGTGCTGGGTCTCACTGTCCATGCGTTATTCTGGGATCACTGCCCATGCGCTGTTCTGGGACTCACTGCCTATGCGCTGTTCTTGGCCTTACTGCCCATGTGGTGTTCTGGGTCTCACTGTCCATGCGCTATTCTGGGATCACTGTCCATGCGTTGTTCTGGGTCTCACTTCCCATTCGCTGTTCTGGGTCTCACTGCCCATGCGTTGTTCTGGGACTCACTGCCCACGCACTGTTCTGGGACTCACTGCCCATGTGCTGTTCAGGGTCTTACTGCCCATGCGCTGTTCTGGGACTCGCTGTCCATGCACTATTCTGGGACTCGCTGCCCATACGCTGTTCTGGGTCTCACTGCCCAAGCGCTGTTCTGGGTCTCACATCCTATGCGCTGTTTTGGGACTCACTTCCCTTGTGTTGTGCTGGGTCTCACTGCCCATGCACTGGTCTGGATCTCATTTCCTATGCGCTGTTCTGGGTCTCACTTCCTATGCGCTGTTCTGGGACCCGTTGCCCATACGGTGTTCTGAGTCTCGCTGTCCATGCGCTGTTCTGGGACTCACTGCCCATGTGCTGTTCTGGATCTTTCTGCCAATGCACTGGTCTGGGTCTCGCTGCCCATGCGCTGTTCTGGGACTCACTGCCCATGTGCTGTTTTGGGTCTTACTGCCCATGTGCTGTTTTGGGTCTTACTGCCCATGCACTGTTCTGGGACTCGCTGTCCATGGACTATTCTGGGACTCGCTGCCCATACGGTGTTCTGGGTCTCCCTTCCCATGCGCTGTTCTGGGTCTCCCTTCCTATGCGCTGTTCTGGGACTCACTGCCTATGCGCTGTTCTTGGCCTTTCTGCCCATGTGGTGATCTGGGTCTCACTGTCCATGCGCTATTCTGGGATCACTGCCCATGCGTTGTTCTGCGTCTCACTTCCCATGCGCTATTCTGGGTCTCACTGCTCATGCGCTGCTCTGGGTCTCACTTCCCATGCGCTGATTTGGGACTCACTGTCCCATGCGCCGTTCTGGGACTCACTGTCCATACGCTGTTTTGGGACTCACTGTCCCATGCGCCGTTCTGGGACTCACTGCCCATACGCTGTTCTGGGTCTCGCTGCCCATGCGCTGTTCTGGGACTCACTGCCCGTGCACTGTTCTGGGACTCGCTGTCCATGGACTATTCTGGGACTCGCTGCCCATACGCTGTTCTGGGTCTCTCTGCCCATGCGCTGTTGTGGGTCTCCCTTCCTATGCGCTGTTCTGGGACTCACTGCCTATGCGCTGTTCTTGGCCTTACTGCCCATGCGTTGTTCTGCGTCTCACTTCCCATGCGCTGTTCTGGGTCTCACTGCCCATGCGTTGCTCTGGGACTCACTTCCCATGTGTTGTGCTGGGTCTCACTGCCCATGCACTGGTCTGGGTCTCATTTCCTATGCGCTGTTCTGGGTCTCACTTCCCATGCGCTGTTCTGGGACTCACTGCCGATGCGCTGTTCTGGGACGTATTGCCCATGTGCTGTTCCGAGACTCGCTGACCATATGCTGTTCTGGTTCTAACTTCCTATGCGCTGTTCTGGGACTCACTGCCCATGCGCTGTTCTGGGTCTCACTTCCTATGAGCTGTTCTGGGACTCACTGCCCATGCACTGTTCTTGATCTTACTGCCCATGCACTGTTCTGGTTCTCACTGTCCATGCGCTATTCTGGGATTACTGCCCATGCGCAGTTGTGGGTCTCACTTCCTATGCGCTGTTCTGGGACTCACTTCACATGCACTGGTCTGGGACTTACTGCCCATGCGCTGGTCTGGGTCTCATTTCCTATGCGCTGTTCTGGGTCTCACTTCACATGCACTGGTCTGGGACTTACTGCCCATGCGCTGTTCTGGGTCTCACTGCCCATGCATTGTTCTGGGTCTCACTGCCCATGTGCTGTTCTGGGTCTCACTGCCCATGCGCTGTTCCTGGACTCACTTCCCATGCACTGTTCTGGGACTCACTACCCATGCACTGTTCTGGGTCTCACTACCCATGCACTGTTCTGGGTCTCACTGCCCATGTGCTGTTCTGGGTCTCACTTCCTATGCGCTGTCCTGGGTCCCACTTCCCATGCACTGTTCTGGGACTCACTACCCATGTACTGTTCTTGGTCTTACTGCCCATGTGCTTTTCTGGTTCTCACTGTCCATGCGCTATTCTGGGATCACTGCCCATGCGCACATCTGGGTCTCACTTACTATGCGCTGTTATGGGTCTCATTTCCTATGCGCTGTTCTGGTTCTCACTTCCCAAGCGCTGTTCTGGGACTCACTGCCCATGCGCTGTTCTGGGTCTTACTGCACATGCGCTGTTCTGGGTCTCACTGTCCATGTGCTATTCTGGGATCACTGCCCATGCGTTGCTCTGGGTCTCACTTCCTATGCGCTGTTCTGGGACTCACTGCCTAAGCGCTGTTCTTGGCCTTATTGCACATGCGCTGGTCTGGGTCTCACTGCCAATGCGCAATTCTGGTTCTCACTTCCTATGCGCTGTTCTGAGTCCCACTTCCCATGCGCTGTTCTGGGACTCACTACCCATGCACTGTTCTGGGACTCACTACCCATGTGCTGTTCTGGAACTCACTGCCCATGCACTGTTCTGGGTCTTACTGCACATGTGCTGTTCTGGTTCTAACTTCCTATGTGCTGTTCTGGGACTCACTACTCATGCGCTGTTCTGGGTCTCACTTCCTATGCGCTGTTCTGGGACTCACTGCCCATGCACTGTTCTGGGTCACACTTCCTATGCGCTGTTCTGGGACTCACTGCCCATGCACTGTTCTGGGTCACACTTCCTATGCGCTGTTCTGGGACTCACTGCCCATGCACTGTTCTGGAACTCACTGCCCATGTGCTGTTGTGGAACTCACTGCCCATGCGCTGTTCTTGGCCTTACTGCACATGCACTGTTCTGGTTCTCACTGTCCAAGCGCTATTCTGGGATCACTGCCCATGCACAGTTATGGGTCTCACTTCCTATGCGTTGTTCTGGGACTCAGTTCCCATGTGCTGTGCTGAGTCTCACTGCCCATGCACTGGTCTGGGTCTCATTTCCTATGCGCTGTTCTGGGTCTCACTTCACATGAGCTGTTCTGGGACTTACTGCCCATACACTGATATGGGTCTCACTTCCTATGTGTTATTCTGGGACTTACTGCCCATGCATTGTTCTGGGTCTCACTTCCTATGTGTTATTCTGGGACTCACTGTTCATGTGCTGTTCTGGGTCTCACTTCCTATGCGCTGTTCTGGGACTCACTGCCCATGCACTGTTCTGTGGCTCACTGCCCGTGCGGTGATCTGGGACTCACTGCCCATGCGCTGTTCTGGGTCTTACTGCATACGCGCTGTTCTGGGTCTCGTGCCCATGCGCTGTTCTGGGACTCACTTCCAATGCGCTGTTCTGGGACTCACTGCCTATGCACTGGTCTGGGTCTCACTGCCCATGCGCTCATATGGGACTCACTGCCCATGCACTGTTCTTGGCTTTACTGCCCATGCACTGTTCTGGGACTCACTGTCCCATGCGCTGTTCTGGGACTCACTGCCCATACGCTGTTCTGGGTCTCGCTGCCCATGCGCTGTTCTGGTACTCACTGCCCATGCACTGTTCAGGGTCTTTCTGCACATGCGCTGTTCTGGGTATCGCTGCCCATGCGTGTTCTTGGTCTCACTTCCTATGCGCTGTTCTGGAACTCAATGCCCATGCGCTGTTCTGGGACTCACTGCCCATGCACTGTTCAGGGTCTTTCTGCCCATGCGCTGTTCTGGGTCACACTTCCCATGTGCTGTTCTGGGCCTTACTTCCTATGCGCTGTTCCGGGACTCACTGCCCATGCGGTGATCTGGGGCTCACTGCCCATGCGCTGTCCTGGGTCTCACTGCCCATGTGCTGTTCTGGGTCTCACTTCCTATGCGCTGTTCTGGGACTCACTTCCAATGCGCTGTTCTGGGATTCACTGCCTATGCACTGTTCTAAGCCTTACTGTCCATGTGCTATTCTGGGATCACTGCCCATGCGTTGCTCTAGGTCACACTGTCCCATGCGCTGTTCTGGGACTCACTGCCTGTACGCTGTTCTGGGTCTCGCTGCCCATGCGCTGTTCTGGGACTCACTGCCCATGCACTGTTCAGGGTCTTTCTGCCCTTCCGCTGTTCTGGGTATCGCTGACCATGCGCTGATCATGGTCTCACTGCCCATGCGCTGTTCTGGGTCTCACTTCCTATGCACTGTTCTGGAACTCAATGCCCATGCGCTGTTCTGGGTCTTACTGCCCATGAACTGTTCTGGGACTCGTTGCCCATACACTTTTCTGAGTCTCGCTGTCCATGCGCTGTTCTGGGACTCACTGCCCATGTGCTGTTATGGATCTTTCTGCCAATGCACTGGTCTGCGTCTCGCTGCCCATACGCTGTTCTGGGTCTCACTGCCCATTCACTGTTCTGGGACTCACTGCCCATGTGCTGTTTTGGGTCTTACTGCCCATGCACTGTTCTGGGACTCGCTGTCCATGCACTATTCTGGGACTCGCTGCCCATGCGCTGTTCTGGTTCTCACTGCCCATGCACTGCTCTGGGTCTCACTTTCCATGCGTTGTTCTTGGACTCACTTCCTATGCGCTGTTCTGGGTCTCACTTCCCATGTGCTGTTCTGGGTTTCACTGCCCATGCGCTGTTCTGGGACTCACTGCCCATGCGCTGTTCTGGGACTTACTGCCCATGTGCTGTTCTGGGACTCGCTGCCCTATGCTGTTCTGGTTCTAACTTCCTATGCACTGTTCTGGGACTCACTGCCCATGCACTGTTCTGGGTCTCACTTCCCATGCGCTGTTCTGGGCCTTAATTCCTATGCCCTGTTCTGTGGCTCACTGCCCATGCGGTGATGTGGGACTCACTGCCCGTGTGCTGTGCTGGGTCTTACTGCCCACGCGCTGTGCTGGGTCTCACTGCCCATGCGCTGTGCTGGGTCTTACTGCCCACGCGCTGTTCTGGGTCTTGCTGCCCATGTGCTCTTCTGGGTCTCACTTCCCATGCGCTGTTCTGGGACTCACTTCCAATGCGCTGTTCTGGGACTCACTGCCTATGCACTGTTCTGGGACTCACTGCCCATGCACTGTTCTTGGCTTTACTGCCCATGCGCTGTTCTTGGACTCACTGTCCCATGCGTGTTCTGGGTCTCACTTCCTATGCGCTGTTCTGGAACTCAATGCCCATGCGCTGTTCTGGAACTCACTGCCCATGCACTGTTCAGGGTCTTTCTGCCCATGCACTGTTCTGGGACTCGTTGCCCATA
Organism: Chiloscyllium punctatum; assembly: GCF_047496795.1. Taxonomy (NCBI): domain Eukaryota; kingdom Metazoa; phylum Chordata; class Chondrichthyes; order Orectolobiformes; family Hemiscylliidae; genus Chiloscyllium; species Chiloscyllium punctatum. The sequence goes on from NC_092757.1 coordinate 65,685,150, forward strand.
AGCTCTTCTGAGTCTCGCTGTCCATGCGCTGTTCTGGGACTCACTGCCCATGTGCTGTTCTGGATCTTTCTGCAATGCACTGGTCTGGGGCTCGCTGCCCATGCGCTGTTCTGGGACTCACTGCCCATACACTGTTCTGGGACTCACTGCCCATGTACTGTTTTGGGTCTTACTGCCCATGTGCTGTTTTGGGTCTTACTGCCCATGCGCTGTTCTGGGACCCACTGCCCATACACTGTTCTGGGACTCGCTGTCCATGCACTATTCTGGGACTCGCTGCCCATACCGCTGTTCTGGGTCTCACTGCCCATGCGCTGTTCTGTGGCTCACTGCCCATGCGCTGTTCTGGGTCTTACTGCCCATGTGGTGTGCTGGGTCTCACTGTCCATGCGTTATTCTGGGATCACTGCCCATGCGCTGTTCTGGGACTCACTGCCTATGCGCTGTTCTTGGCCTTACTGCCCATGTGGTGTTCTGGGTCTCACTGTCCATGCGCTATTCTGGGATCACTGTCCATGCGTTGTTCTGGGTCTCACTTCCCATTCGCTGTTCTGGGTCTCACTGCCCATGCGTTGTTCTGGGACTCACTGCCCATGCGCTGTCCTGGGACACACTGCCCATGCACTGTTCAGGGTCTTTCTGCCCATGCGCTGTTCTGGGTATCGCTGCCCATGCGCTGTTCTGGGTCTCACTTCCTATGCGCTGTTCTGGAACTCAATGACCATGCGCTGTTCTTGGTCTTACTGCCCATGCGCTGTTCTGGGTCTTACTGCCCATGAACTGTTCTGGGACTCGCTGCCCATGCACGGTTCTGGGACACGCTGCCCATACGCTGTTCTGGGTCGCGCTGTCCATGTGCTGTTCTGGGTCTCACCTCCTATGCGCTGTTCTGGGACTCACTGCCTATTCGCTGTTTTTGGTTTTCCTGCCCATGCGCTGTTCTGCGTCTTACTGCCCATGTGCTGTTCTGGGACTCGCTGCCCCTACGCTGTTCTGCGTCTAACTTCCTATGCGCTGATCTGGGTCTCACTGTGCATGCGGTATTCTGGGTCTCACTTCCTATGTGCTGTTCTGGGTCCCACTTCCCATGCGCTGTTCTGGGACTCACTGCGTATGCTCTGTTCTTGGTCTTACTTCCCATGCGCTGTTCTGGGTCTCACTGCCCATGCACTGCTCTGGGTCTCACTTCCCATGCTCTGTTCTTGGACTCACTGCCCATGCACTGCTCTGGGTCTCACTTCCCATGCGTTGTTCTGGGTCTCACTTCCCATGCACTGCTCTGGGTCTCACTTCCCATGCTCTGTTCTTGGACTCACTGCCCATGCGCTGTTCTGGGACTCGCTGCACATGCGCTGTTCTGGGTCTCACTGCCCATGCACTGCTCTGGGTCTCACTTCCCATGCGTTGTCCTGGGTCTCATTTCCCAGGTGCTGTTCTGGTTTTCACTGCCCATGCGCTGTTCTGGGACTCACTGCCCATTTGCTGTTCTGGGTCTCACTGCCCATACGCTGTTCTTGGACTCGCTGCACATACGCTGTTCTGGAACTCAATGCCCATGTGCTGTTCTGGGACTCACTGCCCATGCACTGTTCAGGGTCTTTCTGCCCATGCGCTGTTCTGGGACTCGTTGCCCATAAGCTGTTCTGAGTCTCGCTGTCCATGCGCTGTTCTGGGACTCACTGCCCATGTGCTGTTCTGGATCTTTCTGCCCATGCACTGTTCTGGGACTCGCTGTCCATGCACTATTCTGGGACTCGCTGCCCATATGCTGTTCTGGGTCTCACTGCTCATGCGCTGTTCTGGGTCTCCCTTCCTATGCGCTGTTCTTGGCCTTACTGCCCATGTGGTGTGCTGGGTCTCACTGTCCATGCGTTATTCTGGGATCACTGCCCATGCGTTGTTCTGCGTCTCACTTCCCATGCGCTGTTCTGGGTCTCACTGCCCATGCACTGCTCTGGGTCTCACTTCCCATGCGTTGTTCTGTGACTCACTGCCCATGTGCTGTTCAGGGTCTCACTGCCCATGTGCTGTTCTGGGTCTCACTCCCCATGTGCTGTTCTGGCACTCACTGCCCATGCGCTGTTCTGGGTCTTACTGCCCATGTGGTGTGCTGGGTCTCACTGTCCATGCGTTATTCTGGGATCACTGCCCATGCGCTGTTCTGGGACTCACTGCCTATGCGCTGTTCTTGGCCTTACTGCCCATGTGGTGTTCTGGGTCTCACTGTCCATGCGCTATTCTGGGATCACTGTCCATGCGTTGTTCTGGGTCTCACTTCCCATTCGCTGTTCTGGGTCTCACTGCCCATGCGTTGTTCTGGGACTCACTGCCCATGCGCTGTCCTGGGACACACTGCCCATGCACTGTTCAGGGTCTTTCTGCCCATGCGCTGTTCTGGGTATCGCTGCCCATGCGCTGTTCTGGGTCTCACTTCCTATGCGCTGTTCTGGAACTCAATGACCATGCGCTGTTCTTGGTCTTACTGCCCATGCGCTGTTCTGGGTCTTACTGCCCATGAACTGTTCTGGGACTCGCTGCCCATGCACGGTTCTGGGACACGCTGCCCATACGCTGTTCTGGGTCGCGCTGTCCATGTGCTGTTCTGGGTCTCACCTCCTATGCGCTGTTCTGGGACTCACTGCCTATTCGCTGTTTTTGGTTTTCCTGCCCATGCGCTGTTCTGCGTCTTACTGCCCATGTGCTGTTCTGGGACTCGCTGCCCCTACGCTGTTCTGCGTCTAACTTCCTATGCGCTGATCTGGGTCTCACTGTGCATGCGGTATTCTGGGTCTCACTTCCTATGTGCTGTTCTGGGTCCCACTTCCCATGCGCTGTTCTGGGACTCACTGCGTATGCTCTGTTCTTGGTCTTACTTCCCATGCGCTGTTCTGGGTCTCACTGCCCATGCACTGCTCTGGGTCTCACTTCCCATGCTCTGTTCTTGGACTCACTGCCCATGCACTGCTCTGGGTCTCACTTCCCATGCGTTGTTCTGGGTCTCACTTCCCATGCACTGCTCTGGGTCTCACTTCCCATGCTCTGTTCTTGGACTCACTGCCCATGCGCTGTTCTGGGACTCGCTGCACATGCGCTGTTCTGGGTCTCACTGCCCATGCACTGCTCTGGGTCTCACTTCCCATGCGTTGTCCTGGGTCTCATTTCCCAGGTGCTGTTCTGGTTTTCACTGCCCATGCGCTGTTCTGGGACTCACTGCCCATTTGCTGTTCTGGGTCTCACTGCCCATACGCTGTTCTTGGACTCGCTGCACATACGCTGTTCTGGAACTCAATGCCCATGTGCTGTTCTGGGACTCACTGCCCATGCACTGTTCAGGGTCTTTCTGCCCATGCGCTGTTCTGGGACTCGTTGCCCATAAGCTGTTCTGAGTCTCGCTGTCCATGCGCTGTTCTGGGACTCACTGCCCATGTGCTGTTCTGGATCTTTCTGCCCATGCACTGTTCTGGGACTCGCTGTCCATGCACTATTCTGGGACTCGCTGCCCATATGCTGTTCTGGGTCTCACTGCTCATGCGCTGTTCTGGGTCTCCCTTCCTATGCGCTGTTCTTGGCCTTACTGCCCATGTGGTGTGCTGGGTCTCACTGTCCATGCGTTATTCTGGGATCACTGCCCATGCGTTGTTCTGCGTCTCACTTCCCATGCGCTGTTCTGGGTCTCACTGCCCATGCACTGCTCTGGGTCTCACTTCCCATGCGTTGTTCTGTGACTCACTGCCCATGTGCTGTTCAGGGTCTCACTGCCCATGTGCTGTTCTGGGTCTCACTCCCCATGTGCTGTTCTGGCACTCACTGCCCATGCGCTGTTCTGGGTCTTACTGCCCATGTGGTGTGCTGGGTCTCACTGTCCATGCGTTATTCTGGGATCACTGCCCATGCGCTGTTCTGGGACTCACTGCCTATGCGCTGTTCTTGGCCTTACTGCCCATGTGGTGTTCTGGGTCTCACTGTCCATGCGCTATTCTGGGATCACTGTCCATGCGTTGTTCTGGGTCTCACTTCCCATTCGCTGTTCTGGGTCTCACTGCCCATGCGTTGTTCTGGGACTCACTGCCCATGCGCTGTCCTGGGACACACTGCCCATGCACTGTTCAGGGTCTTTCTGCCCATGCGCTGTTCTGGGTATCGCTGCCCATGCGCTGTTCTGGGTCTCACTTCCTATGCGCTGTTCTGGAACTCAATGACCATGCGCTGTTCTTGGTCTTACTGCCCATGCGCTGTTCTGGGTCTTACTGCCCATGAACTGTTCTGGGACTCGCTGCCCATGCACGGTTCTGGGACACGCTGCCCATACGCTGTTCTGGGTCGCGCTGTCCATGTGCTGTTCTGGGTCTCACCTCCTATGCGCTGTTCTGGGACTCACTGCCTATTCGCTGTTTTTGGTTTTCCTGCCCATGCGCTGTTCTGCGTCTTACTGCCCATGTGCTGTTCTGGGACTCGCTGCCCCTACGCTGTTCTGCGTCTAACTTCCTATGCGCTGATCTGGGTCTCACTGTGCATGCGGTATTCTGGGTCTCACTTCCTATGTGCTGTTCTGGGTCCCACTTCCCATGCGCTGTTCTGGGACTCACTGCGTATGCTCTGTTCTTGGTCTTACTTCCCATGCGCTGTTCTGGGTCTCACTGCCCATGCACTGCTCTGGGTCTCACTTCCCATGCTCTGTTCTTGGACTCACTGCCCATGCACTGCTCTGGGTCTCACTTCCCATGCGTTGTTCTGGGTCTCACTTCCCATGCACTGCTCTGGGTCTCACTTCCCATGCTCTGTTCTTGGACTCACTGCCCATGCGCTGTTCTGGGACTCGCTGCACATGCGCTGTTCTGGGTCTCACTGCCCATGCACTGCTCTGGGTCTCACTTCCCATGCGTTGTCCTGGGTCTCATTTCCCAGGTGCTGTTCTGGTTTTCACTGCCCATGCGCTGTTCTGGGACTCACTGCCCATTTGCTGTTCTGGGTCTCACTGCCCATACGCTGTTCTTGGACTCGCTGCACATACGCTGTTCTGGAACTCAATGCCCATGTGCTGTTCTGGGACTCACTGCCCATGCACTGTTCAGGGTCTTTCTGCCCATGCGCTGTTCTGGGACTCGTTGCCCATAAGCTGTTCTGAGTCTCGCTGTCCATGCGCTGTTCTGGGACTCACTGCCCATGTGCTGTTCTGGATCTTTCTGCCCATGCACTGTTCTGGGACTCGCTGTCCATGCACTATTCTGGGACTCGCTGCCCATATGCTGTTCTGGGTCTCACTGCTCATGCGCTGTTCTGGGTCTCCCTTCCTATGCGCTGTTCTTGGCCTTACTGCCCATGTGGTGTGCTGGGTCTCACTGTCCATGCGTTATTCTGGGATCACTGCCCATGCGTTGTTCTGCGTCTCACTTCCCATGCGCTGTTCTGGGTCTCACTGCCCATGCACTGCTCTGGGTCTCACTTCCCATGCGTTGTTCTGTGACTCACTGCCCATGTGCTGTTCAGGGTCTCACTGCCCATGTGCTGTTCTGGGTCTCACTCCCCATGTGCTGTTCTGGCACTCACTGCCCATGCGCTGTTCTGGGACTCGCTGTCCATATGCTGTTCTGGGTCTCACTTGCTATGCGCTGTTCTGGGACTCACTGCCCATGCGCTGTTCTGGGTCTCACTGTGCATGTGCTATTCTGGGTCTCACTTCTTATACACTGTTCCGGGTCCCACTTCCCATGCATTGTTCTGGGACTCACCGCCCATGCACTGTTCTGGGCCTCACTGCCCATGTGCTGTTGTGGAACTCACTGCCCATGCGCTGTTCTTGGTCTTACTGCCCATGCACAGTTATGGGTCTCACTTCCTATGCGCTGTTCTGGGACTCAGTTCCCATGTGCTGTGCTGAGTCTCACTGCCCATGCACTGGTCTGGGTCTCATTTCCTATGCGCTATTCTGGGTCTCACTTCACATGGGTTGTTCTGAGACTTGCTGTCCATGCGCTGTTCTGGGACTCACTGCCCATGTGCTGTTCTGGATCTTTCTGCCAATGCACTGGTCTGGGTCTCGCTGCCCATGCGCTGTTCTGGGACTCACTGCCCATACATTGTTCTGGGACTCACTGCCCATGTGCTGTTTTGGGTCTTACTGCCCATGTGCTGTTTTGGGTCTTACTGCCCATGCACTGTTCTGGGACTCGCTGTCCATGCACTATTCTGGGACTCGCTGCCCATATGCTGTTCTGTGTCTCACTGCCCATGCGCTGTTCCGGGTCTCCCTTCCTATGCGCTGTTCTTGGCTTTACTGCCCATGTGGTGTGCTGGGTCTTACTGCCCACGCGCTGTGCTGGGTCTCACTGCCCATGCGCTGTGCTGGGTCTTACTGCCCACGCGCTGTTCTGGGTCTCGCTGCCCATGTGCACTTCTGGGTCTCACTTCCAATGCGCTGTTCTGGGACTCACTGCCTATGCACTGTTCTGGGTCTCACTGCCCATGCGCTGATTTGGGACTCACTGCCCATGTACTGTTCTTGGCTTTACTGCCAATGCGCTGTTCTGGGACTCACTGTCCCATGCGCTGTTCTGGGACTCACTGCCCATACGCAGTTCTGGGTCTCGCTGCCCATGCGCTGTTCTGGTACTCACTGCCCATGCACTGTTCAGGGTCTTTCTGCCCATGCGCTGTTCTGGAACGCAATGCCCATGTGCTGTTCTGGATCTTTCTGCCCATGCACTGTTCTGGGACTCGCTGTCCATGCACTATTCTGGGACTCGCTGCCCATATGCTGTTCTGGGTCTCACTGCTCATGCGCTGTTCTGGGTCTCCCTTCCTATGCGCTGTTCTTGGCCTTACTGCCCATGTGGTGTGCTGGGTCTCACTGTCCATGCGTTATTCTGGGATCACTGCCCATGCGTTGTTCTGCGTCTCACTTCCCATGCGCTGTTCTGGGTCTCACTGCCCATGCACTGCTCTGGGTCTCACTTCCCATGCGTTGTTCTGTGACTCACTGCCCATGTGCTGTTCAGGGTCTCACTGCCCATGTGCTGTTCTGGGTCTCACTCCCCATGTGCTATTCTGGCACTCACTGCCCATGCGCTGTTCTGGGACTCGCTGTCCATGCGCTGTTCTGGGTCTCACTGTGCATGTGCTATTCTGGGTCTCACTTCTTATACACTGTTCCGGGTCCCACTTCCCATGCATTGTTCTGGGACTCACCGCCCATGCACTGTTCTGGGCCTCACTGCCCATGTGCTGTTGTGGAACTCACTGCCCATGCGCTGTTCTTGGTCTTACTGCCCATGCACAGTTATGGGTCTCACTTCCTATGCGCTGTTCTGGGACTCAGTTCCCATGTGCTGTGCTGAGTCTCACTGCCCATGCACTGGTCTGGGTCTCATTTCCTATGCGCTATTCTGGGTCTCACTTCACATGGGTTGTTCTGAGACTTGCTGTCCATGCGCTGTTCTGGGACTCACTGCCCATGTGCTGTTCTGGATCTTTCTGCCAATGCACTGGTCTGGGTCTCGCTGCCCATGCGCTGTTCTGGGACTCACTGCCCATACATTGTTCTGGGACTCACTGCCCATGTGCTGTTTTGGGTCTTACTGCCCATGTGCTGTTTTGGGTCTTACTGCCCATGCACTGTTCTGGGACTCGCTGTCCATGCACTATTCTGGGACTCGCTGCCCATATGCTGTTCTGGGTCTCACTGCCCATGCGCTGTTCCGGGTCTCCCTTCCTATGTGCTGTTCTTGGCTTTACTGCCCATGTGGTGTGCTGGGTCTTACTGCCCACGCGCTGTGCTGGGTCTCACTGCCCATGCGCTGTGCTGGGTCTTACTGCCCACGCGCTGTTCTGGGTCTCGCTGCCCATGTGCACTTCTGGGTCTCACTTCCAATGCGCTGTTCTGGGACTCACTGCCTATGCACTGTTCTGGGTCTCACTGCCCATGCGCTGATTTGGGACTCACTGCCCATGTACTGTTCTTGGCTTTACTGCCAATGCGCTGTTCTGGGACTCACTGTCCCATGCGCTGTTCTGGGACTCACTGCCCATACGCAGTTCTGGGTCTCGCTGCCCATGCGATGTTCTGGTACTCACTGCCCATGCACTGTTCAGGGTCTTTCTGCACATGCGCTGTTCTGGGTATCGCTGCCCATGCGCTGTTCTGGAACGCAATGCCCATGTGCTGTTCTGGATCTTTCTGCCCATGCACTGTTCTGGGACTCGCTGTCCATGCACTATTCTGGGACTCGCTGCCCATATGCTGTTCTGGGTATCGCTGCCCATGCGCTGTTCTGGAACGCAATGCCCATGTGCTGTTCTGGATCTTTCTGCCCATGCACTGTTCTGGGACTCGCTGTCCATGCACTATTCTGGGACTCACTGCCCATACGCAGTTCTGGGTCTTGCTGCCCATGCGCTGTTCTGGTACTCACTGCCCATGCACTGTTCAGGGTCTTTCTGCACATGCGCTGTTCTGGGTATCGCTGCCCATGCGCTGTTCTGGAACGCAATGCCCATGCGCTGTTCTGGGACTCACTGCCCATGTGCTGTTCTGGATCTTTCTGCCAATGCACTGGTCTGGGGATCGCTGCCCATACACTGTTCTGGGTCTCCCTTCCTATGCGCTGTTCTGGGACTCACTGCCTATGCGCTGTTCTTGGCCTTACTGCCCATGTGGTGTGCTGGGTCTCACTGTCCATGCGTTATTCTGGGATCACTGCCCATGCGTTGTTCTGCGTCTCACTTCCCATGCACTGCTCTGGGTCTCACTTCCTATGCGCTGTTCTGGAACTCACTTCCCATGCGCTGTTCTGGGACTCACTGCCCATGTGCAGTTTTGGGTCTTACTGCCCATGCGCTGTTTTGGGTCTTACTGCCCATGCACTGTTCAGTGACTCGCTGCCAATGAACTGTTCTGGGACTCGCTGCCCTTACGCTGTTCTGGGACTCACTACCCATGCGCTGTTCTGGGTCTCACTGCCCATGTGCTGTTCTGGGTCTCCCTTCCTATGCGCTGTTCTGGGACTCACTGCCCATGTGCTGTTCTGGGACTCTCTGCCCCATTCGCTGTTCTGGGACTCACTGCCCATGTGCTGTTCTTGGCCTTACTGCCCATGCACATTTCTGGGACTCGCTGCCCATGCACTGTTCTGGGTCTCTCTGCCCCATGTGCTGTTCTGGGACTCGCTGCCCATACACTGTTTTGGGTCTCGCTGTCCATGCGCTGTTCCGGGACTCACTGTCCCATGCACTGTTGTGGGACTCGCTGCCCATGCGCTGTTCTGGGACTTACTGCCCATGCACTGTTCTAGGTCTCGCTTTCCATGCACTGTTGTGGGACTTGCTGCACATTCACTGTTCTGGGTCTTGCTGTCCATGCACTGTTCAGCAACTCACTGTCCATGCGCTGTTCTGCGACTCGCTGCCCATACACTGTTCTAGGTCTCACTTCCCATGCACTGTTCTGGGATACACCGCCCATGCGCTGTTCTGGGATTCACTGCCCATACACTGTTCTGGGTCATGCTGTCCATGCGCTGTTCTGGGACTCACTGTCCCATGCACTGCTGTGGGTCTCACTTCCCATGCACTGTTCTGGGTCTCACTTCCCATGCCTGTTGTGGGTCTCACTGCCCATGCACTGTTCTGGGTCTCACTTCCTTTGCACTGTTCTGGGACTCACTGCCCATGAACTGTTCTGGGTTTCACTTCCCATGCTCTGTTCTTGGACTCACTGCCCATGCGCTGTTCTGGGTCTCACTGCCCATGCGCTGTTCTGGGACTCACTGCCCATGCACTGTTCTGGGTCTTGCTGTTCATGCACTGTTCTGGGTTTCACTGCCCAGGCACTGTTCTGGGACTCACTGCCCATGCGCTGTTCTTGGACTCGCTGCACAAATGCTGTTCTGGGTCTTGCTGTCCATGCGCTGTTCTGAGACTCACTGCCCATGCACTGTTCTGGTACTCGCTGCCCATATGCTGTTCTGGGTCTCACTGCCCATGCACTGTTCTGGGTCTCACTTCCCATGCACTGTTCTGGGACTCACTGCCCATGCGCTGCTGTGGGACTCACTGCCCATGTGCTGTTCTGATACTCGCTGCCCATATGCTGTTCTGGGTCTCACTGTCCATGCGTTGTTCTGGGTCTCACGACCTGTGTGCTGTGCTGGGACTCACTGTCCATGCACTTTTCTGGGACTCATTTCCCATGCACTGTTCTGGGTCTCACTTCCCATGCCTGTTGTGGGTCTCACTGCCCATGCACTGTTCTGGGTCTCACTTCCTATGCGCTGTTCCCGAAACTCACTTCCCATGCGTTGTTCTGGGACTCACTGCCCATGTGCTGTTTTGGGTCTTACTGCTCATGCACTGTTCGGTGACTCGCTGCCAATGAACTGTTCTGGGACTCGCTGCCCATATGCTGTTCTGGGACACGCTACCCACGCGCTGTTCTGGGTCTCACTGCCCATGTGCTGTTCTAGGTCTCACTGCCCATGCGCTATTCTGGGATCACTGCCCATACACTGTTCTGGGTCTCCCTTCCTATGCGCTGTTCTTGGCCTTACTGCCCATGTGGTGATCTGGGTCTCACTGTCCATGCGTTATTCTGGGATCACTGCCCATGCGTTGTTCTGGGACTCACTGCCCATGCACTGTTCTTGGTCTTACTGCCCATACACATTTCTGCGACTCGCTGCCCATGCACTGTTCCGGGACTCACTGTCGATGCGCTGTTCTGGGTCTCACTTCCTATGCGCTGTTCTAGGACTCACTGCCCATGAGCTGTTCTGGGTCTCGCTGCCCTTGCGCTGTTCTGGGTCTCACTTCCCATGTGCTGTTCTGGAACTCACTTCCCATGCGCTATTCTGGGACTCACTGCCCATGCGCTGTTCTGGGTCTCACTTCCCATGTGCTGTTCTGGAACTCACTTCCCATGCGCTATTCTGGGACTCACTGCCCATGCGCTGTTCTGGGTCTCACTTCCCATGTGCTGTTCTGGAACTCACTTCCCATGCACTGCTGTGGGACTCACTGCCCATGTGCTGTTCTGGAACTCACTGCCCATGTGCTGTTCTGGGTCTCACTGCCCATGCGCTGTTCTTGGACTCGCTGCACATACGATGTTCTGGGTCTCACTTCCTATGCGCTGTTCTTGGTCTCACTGCCCTTGCGCTGTTCTGGGACTCACTGCCCATGCGCTGTTCTGGGTCTCACTTCCTATGCGCTGTTCTTGGTCTCACTGCCCTTGCGCTGTTCTGGGACTCACTGCCCATGCGCTGTTCTGGGACTCACTGCCCATGCGCTGTTCTGGGACTTGCTGCCCATGCGCCGTTCTGGGACTCACTGCCCATGCGCTGTTCTTGGTCTCACTGCCCATGCGCTGTTCTGGGACTCATTTCCCACGTGCTGTTCCTAGACTCGCTGCCCATGTGCTGTTCTGAGACTCGCTGCCCATACTCTATTCTGAGACTCGCTGCCCACACTCTATTCTGAGACTCGCTGCCCATATGCTGTTCCGAAACACACTGTCCATGCACTCTTCCAGGATTCACTGTCCATGCACTGTTCTCGGACTCACGATGTGACCTGTACTGGAGTTGCCTGCCAATAAACCTGGATGGCTTACTAATGGATATCTGATGGAACCTGAGATTGTTTTACTGAGATAGAATGAGTTTTTGGATATTTACTCTATGGGCAATGACAGTAGATAATAAGCATGAATCTTACCCCTCATGTAGATACAACACAGTGTATAGCTGTAGTTTGTCTTGCAAAGTCTATAGTCATCTGAGGATTAGAGAGTGAAAATTAGAAACAGCCAGGATTGCACCCAAGACAAAGAAAAGGCTCGCTCTAATATTCACCATACAGAACGTGATGGGAGTTTGTCAGCTTCCATTCAGATTGCATACTGAGTCATGAGAAGTTAAAGGAGGCTAAAGATTTCGAGCTTGGAGATGGATGATCTGTATCTTAATATCACAACGAAAGGCAGTTCTGGGATTAAAGGTTATCGGGGCAGGAAAGTAGAAAAAGCAATCAGCGCTTGGGAAGCTGGGAACAATTGTGAACTGTTCAAGCTTCAGATTGATCTGCACAAAATCAATTTATCCACTTTATGAACAATTGGTGTGCAGATAGGCCACCTTTTAACCTTAACAAAGGCTTTGTTTAGGTGTCAACTCGTGAATTCCTTGAATGTGCACAAGCCATCTTTCAATATTACAGTCAAGATCCTGTGCTCATTTCTGCACTCATTACTGAAATTTACTTAAATTAGTCCGATTTGAGCTGTGCATTCTCTGACTGCTTTTTAAAGTCCTTCAGTGGTTCAACTGACAGGTCTTTTGCAATTGCTACAGAAACTGCAGGCATATTTTTATTTCATGTTCATTTGTACTAAGCCAGGAGAAAGGGGAGTGCTTATTCTGCCTCCGCATTAAGGCTGTGGTTGATTCTGGCCAGCAATCCTCCCTGAATGACTCTCTCCTCCTTGAGTTAATCTCACTCATGGCCATAGCTGTCATCTGAGCTGGTTAGGAAAGCAGTGTTCGGCCATTCGATTGGTGTCTGCAGCTTTCCATAATTAAGATGATGCGGCTCAAAGACTGATTTGTCTTTGATCCTCAGGCTTTTTCTATTCTGTCATATCATTACTCATTAAAGGTTGCAAAACTGTCTCGTCATTTGTATCCAGTTGTTTTTACATGTATTTTTTGTTGAGACTATTGAATATAATCCACAAAGTAGTTGCAATCCAATTATCCATTCCTGGCAAAGGCATACTATTACCCTGTCCCATCACTCCTCCTCCCTTCCCCATCAAACAACATTAGAAAATCAGAACAGGGCTATGCAGCCCCTCAGAAGTGCTTGTCATTTAATACAATGACAAAATGAATTAAAATGCTGAATAGGTCATAGCATTATAGAGTCCTACAGCATGGAGACAGACCATTTAGCCCAAACTGATCCATGCCAATCAAAATGTCCATGAACGTTAACACCATTTCCCTGCACTTGGCCCATATCCTTGTAAACCTTCCCCATCCATATATTTGTCCAAATGCTTTTTAAATGTTGTTAATGTACCCGCCTCAAACACTTCTGCTGGCAGTTTAATCCATATGCGTACCACCCTCTGTGTAAAAATCTTGCCCCTTAGGTTCCCTTTTATTCTTTACCCTCTAACCTTAAACTGATGCCCTCTTGTCTTGATTCCCCAACCCTGGGAAAAAGACACTATGCATTCACCCTATCCTTGCCTCTCATGATCTTATGCTTCTGTAAGATCCTCCCTCACTCTCCTACACTATAAAGAAAAAGTCCTAGCATGTTGAACATCTCTCTATAACTCAGAATGTTGAATCCTGGCAACATCCTTGCAACTTTCTTCTGCACTCTTTCCAGTTTAATGACATCCTTCCTATAGCAAGGTAACCAAAACTAAACATAATACTCCAAGTGTCCTGTCTTATCCCATTGCTCTTCTTCCTTTTTGTGTCCAAAATCGAGAGAACTCAAATGACGAGATCTCCTGTTTCTCTATGGTTCCTCAACCTCCCTCCTCACACCACTATACTAATTCACAGCTCCTAAGTGACTGCCAGCAGTGTAAACTGCTACTGCATCAGTTGATCAGACAATGGCCTATCAGCTCCTCCATGTAGCAATCAAGAGTTCCAATCCTTTGGGCAGGCACTGATCACAGAGCCGGCAATAATATGCACTTAACTAAGGGCAGCACGGTGGCTCAATGGTTAGCCCTGCTGCCTCACAGCACCAGGGTCCCAGGTTCGATTCCAGCCTTGGGGGACTGCCTGTGTGGAGTTTGCACATTCGCCCTGTGTCTGTGTGGGTTTCCTCCCACAGTCCAAAGATGTGCAGGTTAGGTGAATTGACCATGCTAAATTGCCCATAGTGTTAGGTGCATTAAATTAAATTACATTACTTATAGTGTGGAAACAGGCCCTTTGGCCCAACAAATCCACACCAACCCTCCAAAGAGCGACCCATTCCCCTACGTTTACCCCTTCACCTAACACTATGGCCAATTCACCTAACCTGCACATTTTTGGACTGTGGGAGGAAACTGGAGCAAGCCCATGCAGACACAGGGAGAATGTGCAAATTCCACGCAGACAAGGAACCCAGGACCCTGGCGCTGTGAGGCAGCAGTGCTAACCACTGTGCCACCATGCTGCCCATTAGTCAGAGGGAAATGGGTCTAGATGGGTTACTCTTCATGGACTGTTTCCACACTGTAGGGAATCTAATCTAATCTACACCTTTGGGTGCCACTCGGTAAAGTAACAATTGTCAGCACACCATCTTCAAAATCTTTATCATGTGGCTCCTTAGCACTAATCATAGAGGAATTTGCATGCTTATGCAAGTTCCATCTTTAGATCAACGCATAACCTCACAGCTCATTGAGCAAGGCTGAGCCTGCCGGTAACAGCACTGTGGGTGATTTTACCAACATTGGGCCTTCACTCAGAAAAAAAGGTAGAAGTGCAGGTAGCTTTAAATCTCAGGCTGTATTTGTGGCCAACGCCACCACTAGATGGAGCACCATATGCACATGCGTAAAGTTGGAGTAATGCTCTTCAACTCCACTCCAGAAGGTAATTTGTCACAGTTGCAATTTCTATTGATAGCATTAAAAACACCAACCCCACCAACACTGTTCTACAGCAATCTTCGTGGCGGGGGCAATTACAAAAGTGTTAATTTTGCAGACAGAGTTATGATAATTAGCTATTTGACTATCCACACTTCAGCAAGAAGAATGATGAAGCAATTGACAAGTAGCCTATAATTACAATGAAAGGATGGTAGAAGACTCCTTTTGCAAATATAGCAAGGGATAGAAAAGATGATAAACCTGCTGGATACCACAGTAGGCCATTTTTAATTTTTGGCCCTCTTGCCCCTTCATTGGGAACATAATTTTCTGGTGGTGGGAGTGGTACATTTGTCACTACCTAACCCAACCCCTTCGATAGACTTCAACAAAAATAGGACACATACCACCCATTGAGGTGTGAATGAAATACACAAAATGTTACATGCAAGTTGCAATTGCAAGTCACTTCTTCAGACAGCAGAAAAATTATACTGGAGTAGAGTTTCCACTTTGGACAAAATCAGCAAGCTGGGCACAAATTCCGCTCAATATTGCACTCTTTTCCTGAAGTGAAATTATGGTTCATGATTCTACTCAAATTCATTCTTATGTTCACAAACATAAACCAGTGCAACTGGGCAGAGATTTATGGTATAATTGTTCCCCCCCGGTATTAAAAAGTGGTCCTTGATGTATTTAAGAATGGTAACATGGCTGGAAATGGGTTTCTCACAAAATCTATGCATTTTTGTCCAATAGTGTTTTCTACCAGTTTCCACTTTATGTGCTCATTTATGCTTGTTCACTGAGCTTTACATACAGAGTATGCTATGATTCCAAAATGGATATGTGAATGTGGTATTGATTCTTGAAATATGTGTTCCATAGCACTTTAATCTCTTATAATTCATTAATCTTATAATGCACTTTAATCTCTCATAATGCACTCCAGATGACACATTTCTTTGCAACATGCTGCAAATGTGGAACAAACCGTGTAATACTGTAAGTCTTATCATGTGAGCAAATATACCTTCAGGTTCTATGTCATAAAATTACTAACATTTGGCCTACATCATATGTCACTGCTTTCATCTCGAAATCAATGAAACAGAGTAGAGAAATTGAAAGAAAAACAATTTTACACAAAAATGTACTTTATGGTACATATTAGATATAATAACAAACACCTGGCAGTGTGTTAAGAGATAGCAATCTAATTGTAGAGTTCAGGTAATGAAATAAAAAGCACTGAGACTTTGCTTTTGTAGATTATAACATCATTTGACTTCATTGATTGGATTACGAGGTTGTAAATCACTTGAAGGTATCCATTATCCTCTATTCCATTTTATGTATGTCAGATGCACAAGTCTATGCTTTTGTTCTTGCATATCCATATACTGCCTAATCTGTTTTTGATGTTGGTGCTATTTGGAAAAAGTGACTTCATCAAACATTTCTTAAAAAGACATAAGCTACTTTGCCTGCTTCCTGCACAGGGTCTCAGATCAGCAAGCGTGAAAGAGGTGCCCAGATGTGACCACAAAGTCTCTTTTTCCATCCAAACTGTGGCTGAACCCTTCTTTAGGGAATTGGAACAAAAGCCACATCTGAAAGATTCTTGAGAAAATCAACAGCTGCGAAAAGCTGAGGCGATGCTGACATTTTATCTGGATGGATCAGACTCCAGGCTGTGCTCAGTGAAGTAGGTCTAATCCTGCCATCTCCTCCATCTGTCTGTAAAGTTCATTACTTTCTAATCAGTCCTTATGGCCCTTGTCAGGGAGACCTCTGGGACCATCAGACTGGAACAAAGTGATGGATCAGAGGTAAAGACCCTTTTCTTCTTTAGGAAGTCTTCCTTTCAACCCATACCTTTTACAATCTGCGGAAAGCTTATTGTGGAGTGACAGCTGGTGTCAGTTTGGGTTGCTATGACTCATTAAAGGAAGAGTTATAATGAAGATAACCTTTACTAGTTTTTCAGAGAAATGGAAATAATATGCAACAAAGAATTCTCCCCCCTCCAAGATTAAAGAACTTGACAGGTGTAAAGGTTGCTACGCAATGGAAAGAAATGACAGCAGTAGCACATCTAAGCTTTTCTTATTAACTATATATGCACTGAAAGACTGATCTGTGGCCTTCAGAGATGTAAATTAATCAAGAAGACCTTGTGCAGTTTATTCAGCTACACTTTATTAGGGAATATATTTAGCACTTTCCACTATCTCTTTTCAACAACTCTTTTTACTTCATTCTTTATTTTAGGATTTTTAGTTTTGCTGACCTTACTTCATTTGATCTCTTCTGCCAATGCTGAGGCCCTGATATTCACCTGAAAGCAGCTTCCTAGCAGAAGGTTAGGATTTGAATTTCATGGCTGAAGTACAGAAAGCAATGTATTGGATGTGATCTGCAATTTCACCCCAGGAGGATGTCCCACCCTCATTGAGTCACAAGCTCACTGGAGGCCATTAGCTCTGTCGTGCTGGCAACACCACTGGGAGCAGTGGACAATGCTGGTACTGCACTGAAGATTTGTTGGGAGAAATTCAACAGTGGACTCAGACCCCCAGCTGAGCCTGAGATCTTACTGTGATTGGGGCTGGCAAGTCTAGAGAGAGGCAGGCAAGGTGGCCCGTTGATGAGCCCAAGGAGGGAGGGATGAATTAGGGAGTAGGAAACCATTGACAGTATGGTGGGGGTGATCTCTGATTGATACTGGGTCATCCGAAAATAGGCACACCATCCCCACTGCACTCCTTTCCACTGGGCCATCATTTTGCAGGGTGAAGCCTGGTGGACTGCACATTCGATGCAGGCTTCCCCCACCTCCCTGTACAGAGCACAGTGGGTTGATGCCCTTACTGTCATTAATTTCCCACCTAATGGCATCAACTGGTCATCCGAACAAGGACTGTTGGGCTAGCAACAGTGCA
The DNA here is from genome assembly GCF_047496795.1 of Chiloscyllium punctatum. Taxonomy (NCBI): domain Eukaryota; kingdom Metazoa; phylum Chordata; class Chondrichthyes; order Orectolobiformes; family Hemiscylliidae; genus Chiloscyllium; species Chiloscyllium punctatum. The sequence continues at coordinate 65,702,703 of NC_092757.1, forward strand.
CTATTTTGTAGCTTTTTTCTTTAAAGATGTCAGACTAATTCATTTTACAATGATTTAGTTGAACCTGCCTTCACATTGTCTCAGGTAACGCCTTTCAGAACCTAACTGTTTGCTGTGTAGAAACATTTTTCCCTTGTCTCTTTTGCTTCTTTTATTAAATGTTTTAAATTTGTCTCCTAAGGTCTTGATCTATTCGTGAGTGGGTGCAGTTTCTGTCGATCTATCAAATCGTCTCTCAGCCTTCTTTCCTCCAAGGGAACCCATCCTGTTTGGTTCAAGCTCATCTTCATTAATGAAGATCCTCATCCCTGAAAACATTCTTGTGAACGCTTTCTGCGTCATCTCTAACAGCTTCATATCCTTTCCAAACACCCAGAACTGGATGCAATACTCCAGTAAACTCAAATTAGTGTTTTACACAAGTTTGACATAATCTCTTTACTCTTTCTATGCTGTGTCCTTAATAAAGCCTAGCCCTTGGGTGAAGTGAGCCTCTGGCTTAGCAGTGACAATACAACCTGTGAATTACAAGGTGTGAAATTTGAACTCTGTTGCAGGGAATCCTAAAGAATAGAAGCCTGAATCTGATCTGGAAATCTGACTCAACACTGCATCCATCAGATGTTAGTGGCTCCTCATCATATTTTGTAGAAGCAAATAAAATTCTGTCCTTGGATTGGACTATTGGCTGGTATAATGATGTTCACATTGTCAATCAGCTTGTAAATTCTTCCATGACTTCACAGTAATCTCCAACAGAGGAGTGCGAATAAATGAAAACAACCACAACCACGAGCGCAGTCAGTAGTTCTTGTCACTTTTAGAAAACCTGTAATTCTACAGAAAAATAACCTCCTGTGCACTCATCTGACTGGTACCATTGTCAAAGGAGATGAACTGAGTTGCTCTGGCTCTCAGTGCATTTGTCATCTGTCTTATGCAGTCGAGCATTGTACATTGACATATAGACTAGTCCATCAGAAGACACAAGCAGCTTCTTGGAATGAGTTGTCACCTTCTCTGCAGCTGTATGTGCTAGGGGAAAGTGAGGACCGCAGATGCTGGAGATCAGAGCTGAAAATGTGTTGCTGGAAAAGCGCAGCAGGTCAGGCAGCATCCAAGGAGCAGGAGAATCGACGTTTCGGGCATAAGCCCTTCTTCAGGAATGAGGGAAGTGTGCCAAGCGGGCTAAGATAAAAGGTAGGGAGGAGGGACTTGGGGGAGGGGTGTTGGAAATGTGATAGGTGGAAGGAGGTTAAGGTGAGGGTAATAGGACAGAGTGGGGGTGGGGGCGGAGAGGTCAGGAAGAAGATTACAGGTTAGGAAGGTGATGCTGAGTTTGACGGATTTGACTGAGACAAGGTGGGGGGAGGGGAAATGAGGAAACTGGAGAAAACTGAGTTCATCCCTTGTGGTTGGAGGGTTCCTAGGCAGAAGATGAGGTGTTCTTCCTCCAGCCGTCGTGTTGCTATGGTCTGGCGATGGAGGGGTCCAAGGACCTGCATGTCCTTGGTGTCTAGGAGAAAGTGAGGAATGCAGATGCTGGAGATCAGAGCTGAAAATTAGATTAGTTTAGATTAGATTACTTACAGTGTGGAAACAGGCCCTTCGGCCCAACAAGTCCACACTGCCCCGCCGAAGCGCAACCCACCCATACCCCTACATTTACTCCTGACCTAACACTACGGGCAATTTAGCATGGCCAATTCACCTGACCTGCACACCTTTGGACTGTGGGAGGAAACCGGAGCACCCGGAGGAAACCCACGCAGATACGGGGAGAACGTGCACACAGATCTCCCTTCAGATGTGGCCGCTAAGGTACCTGCAGTATTTGAGATGCTGGCTGTAATTGTAAAAGTGATGTCATTGCTTTTTACTTCCTCACCCTTCACTGATTGGCCAGTTCTTGAGAATCTGAGTGAGAAAAGGAACAGAGGTGGGTTTGGGGTTAGGAGAGCTAAAAATGTGTTGCTGGAAAAGCGCAGCAGATCAGGCAGCATCCAAGGAGCAGGAGAATCGATGTTTCGGGCATGAGCCCTTCTTCAGGAATGAGGAAAGTGTGCCAAGCGGGCTAGGATAAAAGGTAGGGAGGAGGGACTTGGGGGAGGGGCATTGGAAATGTGATAGGTATAAGGAGGGTAAGGTGAGGGTGATAGGCCAGAGTGGGGGTGGGGGTTCGGCCGGAGAGGTCAGGAAGAAGATTGCAGGTTAGGAAGGTGGTGCTTTCTAGGAGAAAGTGAGGACTGCAGATGCTGGAGATCAGAGCTGAAAATGTGTTGCTGGAAAAGCGCAGCAGACCAGGCAGCATCCAAGGAGCAGGAGAATCGACGTTTCGGGCATGAGCCCTTCTTCAGGAATGAGAGGGTTTGCCAAGCGGGCTAAGATAAAAGGTAGGGAGGAGGGACTTGGGGGAGGGGTGTTGGAAATGCGATAGGTGGAAGGAGGTTAAGGTGAGGGTGATAGGCCGGAGACATGCAGGTCCTTGGACTCCTCTATCGCCAGACCATAGTAACACAACGGCTGGAGGAAGAGCGCCTCATCTTCCGCCTAGGAACCCTCCAACCACAAGGGATGAACTCAGATTTCTCCAATTTCCTCATTTCCCCTCCCACCACCTTGTCTCAGTCCCAACCTTCGAACTCAGCACCACCTTTCTAACCTGCAATCTTCTTCCTGACCTCTCCGCCCCCACCCCCACCCCCACTCCGGCCTATCACCCTCACCTTAACCTCCTTCCACCTATCGCATTTCCAACGCCCCTCCCCCAAGTCCCTCCTCCTACCTTTTATCTTAGCCCGCTTGGCACACTCTCCTCATTCCTGAAGAAGGGCTCATGCCCGAAACGTCGATTCTCCTGCTCCTTGGATGCTGCCTGACCTGCTGCGCTTTTCCAGCAACACATTTTCAGCTGTATGTGCTATCCTTGTTCTTAATGCCATTTGGAAATTCACCACAGATGGACATTCTTCCTGGCTTCAGTACTACAATGCAACATCCAAAGACAATATTCTTTACATATTTTCGAAAGGGAGAGGCAGAGTCCAGTGTCTACCCACTGGGAACAGGACGGGACAGGTGCGGGGGGGGGGGGGGGGGGGGGGGGGGGGGGGGGGGGGGGGGGTGGGGTGTTGGCTGTGGGCATAGTTCGAGTTTATCCCTGGTGCTATCTCATTATCATCTTTCTATGAACCTTTTGAGTTCTTTGATTAACGAAAGGAGAGGATTGATGAATTTAGTGTGATTGAAGTTGTATGTTGGACTTTCAATGTGCATTTGACAAAATCCAACTGAATAGATTTATTTACAAAATTGAAACCCATCAGAATAAAGTGGCAGTACTTTTATAATTCCAAAATCTCAGCAGACTCAGCTCAGCTCCTGAGTTCTAACGAAGGGTCACTGAACCCGAAACATTAAACTCTAAACTTCTCTCCATAGATGCTGTCAGACCTGCTTAGCTTTCCCAGCAATTTCTGTTTCTGTTTCTGATTTCCAGCATTTGCGTTTCTTTGCTTTTAAGTAGTGGGAACATCTGTTTCTCCGTCTAAAGGAAAACCTCTCTAGAGGTGTCCTCCAGGAGGTAGCATTAAGACAATTCCCCTTTTAAAGTATAGTAAGAATCTGGATTTGGATATCTTTCAAAGTCTACAGATGTCAAGAAACTTAGAAATAAAATGATGAGTGAAAATGTAGCAATCAATTTCAGGTGGTGATGTCTATAGTCTTTTTCATTGACTAAATTTTGAAATTTAGACTATTTCGTAGTCAAACTGTAAAATGAGGAACATTAAACAAATCACATTTAATGGAATAAATGTGAAGAAAGACATTATAAACTAAATGGGTATAATTTTAAGTAGGATGCAATAACAAAGGACCTGAGGCAACACAAGTCTTTGAAGATGGAAGAGGAAATTGAGAAGACTATTAAAACACATGCAGGATCTTTATCAATAGAGAGAGAAAGTATAAAAGCAAAAAGCTATTATTAACCTTTAGAAATCACTGGTAGGCTAGATTATTGTGCTCAATTCTCTCAATTTTGGATTTTATTTAGAAAGGAAGTTAATACTTCCTTTCAGAGGAAGCTTTACTGGAATGGAACAAGAGATGAGAGACTTCAATTACGTGGATAATCTAGAGTATTTGATATGGTTCCCTTTCAGATTGAGAGGGTTAAGGGAATCAATTCAGCGAAGCATTCTGAACTATGGGGGTTTGGATAGAGTAAATCTGCAGAAAGTAATTCTACAGTCAGCAGGATAATTAACCAATAGATGTAGATTCATGATGCCAGGCAAAATAATCAGGGCAAAGATGAAGATAAAGATCATCATAAAGATCTCATCTTTTTGAGTTTTGTATTTTTGATTGTGGACTAAAATGGTGAGTCATATCACTACATTAACCAATTTCTTTCCTTTGTCTGGTGCCTGTCTGTATGTCTGTGTCAGAGTTTTGCAAGAAGTTTGGAGTTTTAACTAGTCGTGGTTCATAGCTGTTTACTTGTGGTTAGAATTTGTATTAAAAGACAATTCTTGTGGCACCGTGGTAATGACTATCTTCAAGCCAGGAGACCCATGTTCAATTCTCACTTGCTCCAGTGGTTTGCAATAATATTTTTGAATATCCTCATAAGAAAATATCTAAATTGTGGTTCTATTAAATGTAAGAATCTGGTCAGTATCTTCTGTCAATTTCATTCTATCAAACAGGTTTTGCATATTTTGATTAAACCGTTAATCTTTGCAGTGACCTTGGGTCTCAAGAATCAATACTTTACAAAGTGGGTCATAACATTATGCACATATTACAGTGAGTTGTCACCTGACACACATTACTAAACACTGAACAATTAAACTATTAAGCAGAGTAAAAATGAAGCCTGGATTTCCATTCACATGGTTCCTTTCAGAATTATATGAGAAAATCTCAAAATTCTGTATGGCCAAGGTTCTTATGAAATATTATTTTAATCTAACTAGGCTCCCTTATTAACATGAGCAAGAAGGAAACTTTTAAAAATGCATGTATACAAAACGCGTGGTCAGAACAGGAGATATTATTCATGTGGATACAAAGTAAATCCTACTTTAAGCCTGAACACTTGCATGAGGTAGGGCATGCATAATTGTCCTGAGTTTTTAAGGTTCTTGAGATATTCCTGCTCTCGAGCAGTTAGAGCTAGACAATAAAGGCGGACCAAACTAGAGGTACCCGTAACTCATGCATAAATATGGAAAGGATGCTCAAAAGGGCAAAATTTCCCCACCCTGGTGTGTAGGTTTTTTTCCCATATTCCATGGTCCATCAGGATATCAATAACGCAAGGCAGTTCTAACAATGGAATATAACCAATGCTCTTTATTAAAGCAAAGTAGACGACAAAAAATATTCTGGATTAGTGGTGCTGGAAGAGCACAGCAGTTCAGGCAGCATCCAACGAGCAGCGAATTCGACGTTTCGGGCAAAAGCCCTTCATCAGGAATAAAGGCAGTGAGCCTGAAGCGTGGAGAGATAAGCTAAAGGAGGGTGGGGGTGGGGAGAGAGTAGCATAGAGTACAATGGGTGAGTGGGGGAGGGGATGAAGGTGATAGGTCAGGGAGGAGAGGGTGGAGTAGATAGGTGGAAAAGGAGATAGGCAGGTAGGACAAGTCCGGACAAGTCATGGGGACAGTGCTGAGCTGGAAGTTTAGAACTAGGGTTGAGCTGGAAGTTTAGAGCTCACCACTGTCCCCATGACTTGTCCGGACTTGTCCTACCTGCCTATCTCCTTTTCCACCTATCCACTCCACCCTCTCCTCCCTGACCTATCACCTTCATTCCCTCCCCCACTCACCCATTGTACTCTATGCTACTTTCTCCCCACCCCCACCCTCCTCTAACTTATCTCTCCACGCTTCAGGCTCACTGCCTTTATTCCTGATGAAGGGCTTTTGCCCGAAACGTTGATTTCGAAGCTCCTCGGATGCTGCCTGAACTGCTGTGCTCTTCCAGCACCACTAATCCAGAATCTGGTTTCCAGCATCTACAATCATTGTTTTTACCGACAAAAAATATTGTAAACATCTTACTTGTATGATGCTCATAGTCTCAAGTGAACCCTTTTACATGGATATGTCCAAAGATCAGAAGAGAACAGGTGATTAGCCAGTTCCGTTTCAACTTGTAGGTATGATTGAAATTACCTCCTCCCTGAGCTAGCTTTTTTTTTGTTGTGAGGCAAGCTGTTTTATACCCTTTCTATATCAAGGAATGCATTTATACATTTGCCGCTACCCAGTCTCCAGCAAATGATCAGTTTGACAACTGGCAAACATCACAAATGTGAGATATTTTCCACATCAGTTTGATCAATAAATTCCTTGGAAAGAGCTTTATCTTTTGTCCTTAATTAATTTTGACATAAGACTTGCTTGTTGTTCATCACTTTGCCTCAGATTCATTATATCTGTTGTAGACGAAAGCTCAGCTTCTTCCAAGTTACTGTCACAGTTCAGTCCATTACTGCTGAATTACAATAGTTAATGTAAACATTCACATTCCGTCAGACTAACACAGAAAGACTTTAAAGAGAGTGACCTTTTTAACCACTAGGCCATCACCATGTTTCATATGTTTTCTCCACATTTCATTTCACTTAATTCTATTTAACTTCATTTTGGATAACACAGCAAATTTTAGGTTAATTTCTACAGTGTGTCGTAAATTTTGAGGAGTTAGATGATTAAATCAGATAATAATCTCATACAAAAACAGAAATTTCTAGAAAAGCTCAGCAGATTCTCATAGTTGAGAAAAACTTGTCAGTTTTTTTTAGGCCTCAAACTTCAGATGGCAAGTCAGAATTCTTCCCAATTAGCAACAAGTTTATTTCATGCATTTGCATCTCAGTAATGCCTCAACCTGCCAACATCACACTTCCGATCTCCTTCTCCAAAATCAAACAGCTCAATGATGCAAATACTTGAGAACAATAACAGTGTGGGTACCTGGTGACTTGTCTGATCAAAGTTCATTGTAGCTTACAGAAGGGCAGCTAGTTTCTCTTTCTCCTTCCACACAAAGTGCCTCCATAGTCAGTGGCCACACTGTTCTTCAACTAGTCATCCACACAACTCATCAGTGACAAACCACCAGCCTCACCAGGCCATCATGCCTGCTCTCAGGCCAACTCAACTATCGCTTCAGGTCTTCAACACTTCGGTTCGGATCTGAGGAAGTGCCTGGACTTGAATAGTTCTACCAGCTCGCTTTGTGCTTAAGAGCAGCCAGACATCAAAAGAATGTACAGGGGATTTTTAACACTGACACAGAGCCAGGCATCTTGGTCTTGGATAATGCACAACATAGATTTACAAGAATGATACCTGGACTTCAGTGGTTAAGTTTGGAGGAGAAATTACACAAATTAGGCTTATTTTCTCTCAGGTTTAGAAGGTTAAGGGTGATCTGATCAAAGTTTTCAAGATATTAGCAAGAAAAGAGAAGGTAGAAGATTGTTGGGGATTCTAGAACTAGGGGCATGGTCTGAGAATTGGGGCCAAACCATTCAGGAGAGATGTTGGAAGCACTTCTGTACACAAAGGATAATTGACATTTGGAACTCTCTTTCACAAACAACACTGGATGCTAGATCAGTTGTCAATATTAAATCTGAAATAGATAAATTATTGTTAAGCAAAGGTCTGAAGGGATATGGGCTAAGACAACTCTATGTAGTTAGGCCACGGAGCAGCTATGATCTCATTGAATGGTGGAACAGGCTTGAAAGGCTGAATGAGCTCCTCCTGTTCCTATGTTCTGACCTTACAGGACTTTGCCTACTTTTCAGCACACAATATCTTATGCATTAATTTTGAGGCATCCAGCATCTGTGGATGATACTGTTTTCTTTAGCGCACAAGGTCTTTAGGTCTCAACAGAAGGACATGTAGCACAATTTGAAAGCGTGCAGTCAGAATACAATGGATGGAATCTTATAGCAGCCTGAACGATCATGGAGAGACCTGTGTAAGAATTCCGACATCAAGACCAACTTGTTGTATCTTTAAACATTTACCAAGCAACCAGGCAAATTTCACACTATGCAGCATTGTGCTGCCAGTCCAGGGCGATAATGCCTTGTTAAATGCTTTATTGATGCAACCACCCATTTCATTCATATTCAGCTTCCTTTCTTTCTGAATGCACCAAACAAGTTAGACAGGGAGAATTCCTAGCATTCAGCTCATCACTGGCTATGAGGAGCCCCCATGTTGCTCAGCATCTCAGAGCACAATCCCTAGGCACCAGTGATATGCACCCCTCGTACACAGAAATTGGCAAATAGCATTTGCCAAAACCTTACGATCCTCATGGCATATCTTTATCTACTTGCAGGACACTCTGGATGCATCGATCTAAAATGCAGTTTGCATTGGCCATGGGCATTGAAAGGATGTTGCAAAGTCACTTTGGTAGCAGGGATATGCAACCTGCTCATAGATTGGACCAGGTTGCATGCTTTCTCTATTAGTTCTCTCTCATTTAGTGCTGAAAAATGTGTTGTTGGAAAAGCGCAGCAGGTCAGGCAGCATCCAAGGAGCAGGAAAATCGACGTTTCGGGCATAAACCCTTCTTCAGGAGTCCTGAAGAAGGGCTTATGCCCAAAATGTCGATTCTCCTGCTCCTTACTCCTGAAGAAGGGCTTATGCCCGAAACGTCAATTCTCCTGCTCCTTGGATGCTGCCTGACCTGCTGCGCTTTTCCAGCAACACATTTTTCAGCTCTGATCTCCAGCATCTGCAGTCCTCACTTTCTCTCTCATTTCGTGCCAACTTTCACTTTCGCAACATCCATGGCATACCTGGCCATGCCTGTCAACACATTGGCACTTCAGCCAGAGCCAAAGGCTGTCAGTGCTGCCATGTTGACACACTCTTTGCTGCAGACTCAGAGAGTTGCAATGTGCTCTCAGCTGCACTCACGCTGCTTTGAGAGTTCCCTATCACCAACCAGTGGTGCTTGTGAACAGGAGCATCACTGAGTAATGTACCCGACATCTCACTTGCATAGTTAATGAGGTGAAAGACAGATTACCCAAGATAACCTGCCCCAGGCCATGGCAGGGTTGATGCCATAAAACTTGCTTGCCATCATATTTGACGGGAGAGAATTTTAACTCCCCTCATGCAAAGCAAGAGGCAGGGTGTGGTGGATTTAAAATTCTAGAAGTCTGAAACCTGATCTTGAGCTGCCATAAATGGGACAATTCAGCACAGAGTCATATATGTTTCACTGCATGTGACAGGACCCTCTCCCCCTTCCCTTGTTTTGTTTGGGAATGTGCAAGAAAGCTAACAACTCAACAAATTGCAGTGGTTCCAGGAGAAGGCCCATCAACACCTTTAAGGTCAACAGGGGAAGAGCAATAAATCAGTCCAAATGGTCATCAACACCCTGAGAACCAAGTTTTAAAAAAAAACAAGAATTTACAAGAATTCAAAGTTGAATTATTTTATGTGGGTCAGAGCACAAGTAAATTATACTGTTAACATCAACAATCTGTCTTGTTATTCGAAGGTGTTTAATTAAATTGTTCCGATAATTCATGTTCTAAGTTCGAAATGTTTACTTTCTGTGCTGTCTCTTTCATTTAATTCTAATTTTGGATAATACAATTAGATTTGTAAATAAGCTTAAGCACACAGTCAGAAATATTGATCATATAACAAGTGTTTGAAAGCATTCAAATGTAATATAATTCATTTCAGCCTAAAATGGTGTTTGAAGATATGTTGATGACTAGGAAATACAAAGATCTTGCCACTTACAAGCAGCAGTTGAGAAGCCGGATGGGGAAGGTCAAGTCACAATGGTTTAGCAATCTGGAATAGAAGGTTGCATATTGATGGGTTTAATGACTGATTCATTGCATTTTCTTCCCTTTTCCCAACCAGTAGCACTGTGGATTGGAAGGCTAGCTGACTGATTGCCCATTTAGGAAAGCCAAGAAATAAAGAGTAAGTTGAAAGGGAGGAAGAAACTGCAGTGGGAGAGATTTGTGGAGTGGGATGTTGAAGAAATCATGGTTTTAGCAGGAGTGTGGGGTGGGGGAGTGATCGTGGGTGGGAAATTGACTGATTGCAGGGGGGGAAGTGATTTGCTCATACATTGGGGAGGGATTTCTCCTGTTACTCTTGGCCCACACAAGTGACGGAAAGGTATTTGCCTGTTGGATTCAGCCATTCTAAATTCTTTTTAACTGCCAAATTTTCTCAACCCAGGAAAATCTGGCCCAGGGCCATGAAATCTAAAGGTCTATTAAAATTAGAAGTCCCTCCCATCAAGATTATCGATAAACTGAATCATTTGAAATCAAATGTGTAAAGTGGAGTAAGTGGAGATTTTCTTTAAACTTTCAACCAAATTATAAATCCCATGAATCCCACGTTTTATCTTCCACAGATGTAATTTAACCATTCACTGGAAATCACCTGGTGCAACAAATAGTTTACAATACACACTTGAGTTCACCTGCAAGTTTATATCAGGCCAAACAATCACTACTTGTGAATATCAATGAGACTGTGCCTTGAATATATGCAAATCTGGCACCTAGTCTCCTAGGTGACTATTTTATAAGAACAATGTGACTGTGATCTTCAAATGTTTTTGCAGCCATCTTGTGGCTTCTGTTGACACCTTGAGTCGTTGTTTTTGGGTCACAATCCAAAGTGAAAACATCCTTTGACTATGAATTTTATTTAGTACCATTTGGGAACGTCTCTATGAGAAATCTTAAACTCTATTCCCATGCAGCTCACTCAACAAAATATTGTTCTGCATAGATTCTCAAAGCTCCTCTGTCATTGAAGATGACTTTTGGAAATTTAACAAGAAGTATTGATACTTTTACAAAATTCATCAAAAAATATTTTAGGGTTTAATTTTTTGAAACATTTAAGAGGGTTTCGAGGAGATTTACCGGGATGCTGCCTGGACCGGAGGGCATGTCTTCTGAAGAAAGGTTGAGGGGGCTGGGGCTTTTCTCTTTGGAGCGAAGCAGGATGAGGGATGACTTGATAGAGGTGTACAAGATGATGAGAGGCATAGATAGATTGGATAGCCGAAAACTTTTACCCAGAGTGGAAATGTCTATCACAAGGGGGCTTAATTTTAAGGTGTTTGGAGGAAGGTTTAGGGGAAATGTCAGAGGTAGGTTCTTTATGCAGAGAGTGGTGGGTGCATGGAATGCACTGCCAGCAGTGGTCATAGAGTTAGAAAAAATTAGGGACATTTAAGCGACTCTTGGATAGGCACATGGATGATAGTAAAATGAAGGGTATGTGGGTTTGTTTGATCTTAGACTGTAGGATAAAAGGTTGGTACAACATTGAAGGCCAAAGGGCTTGTACTGGGCTGTATATTCATAGAACACAGAAAGTTACAGCGCAAGAGTACAGGCCCTTCGGCCCTCGATATTGCATCGACCTGTGAAATTAATCTGATGCCCATCTAACCTACACCATTTCATTATTATCATATGTATGTCTAATGCCTATTTAAATGCCCTTAACATTGGCGAGTCTACTACTGTTGCAGGCAAGCCGTTCCATGCCTCTATTACCCTCTGAGTGAAGAACTGCTCCTACTATCTGTCCTAAATCCATCACCCCTCAATTTAAAGCTGTGAACCCTCATGCTCGCCATCACCATCTGAGGAAAAAGGCTCTCATTGTCCACCCTATCTAACCCTCTGATTATCTGATACGTCTCAATTAAGTCACCTCTCAACCTTCTTCTCTCCAATGAAAACAGCCTCAGTTCCCTCAGCCTTTGCTCGTAAGACCTTTATTCTATGTTCTAAAACTTTTTAGTAACACTGCTCTGAATACTCACTCAAGACAAGTGTATCCCATGTTATTGAAAAGCTTTTAAAGACTTATATGCAATGTGCTTTTAGGATTATTGTCGGCCAGTCATCCGTCATTTCGGTCAGAAGTTTTTTCTCCTTTGTAAACCATGAGTAATGGAAAGAAAGTTTGCATAATACAGCAAGAATAAAAAAACTCAGAATCTTGACATTGAGAAAAAGGTCTTGTGATTTTCCCTTTTTTGGTGACTTCAGAATCTTGCTATTGAGTGGCAATTATCATATTTCCATGCATGTATATATGAATAGGAAAGGCTTAGAGGGATATGGGCCAAGTGCTGGCAAATGGGACTAGTTTAGGTTAGGGTATCTGGTTGGCATGGATGAGTTGGACTGAAGAGTCTGTTTCCATGTATGTATTTCTATGACTCTATGACTTCAACACCTCTAGGCTGTCGCAATATCATACTTGTACCAGCAGCTTACTCTGCAAACACACTGCATGTGTTTCAAGCAAATGACCATGTCAAAGGGAATTTGTCTTCAGTGGGGTTAAGGAGGTCTATAGCCAGTGAAGGCGTACTATCTCATGCAGTCAATACTATCATCTGATTCTAGTCCCGGTAGCTAGTCACGTTCAGCCAGATTCTTGGTCCTACCAATGTTCTTGCATGGATTGGACAATCAGATCAGTCCATCCTGCAGATCTTGATTAAGCCATGTGCATTTGTGAAATTGTCTTAATCTTAAAGTTCAACCAGTCTGGATACTATAGGTAGCTTGATCAGGGAGCTGCACAGACATCAGTGTAAGGTATGCTGGTAAGGGATGGACACATTGCCTTTATGTGACAAAGGGAAGCACTGGGTTTTCTGAAAATAGATGGAACAGCAACTGGCAGGATCAGAAGAGATGGCAAGACCTCCCATGTGAGTGAGTAGGAAGCACAGAGGGCAGGAAAAGTGAGTACTTTGGGAGGATGAGATGAGTGAGAACTGTTGAAAGGGCATGATGTATGCTGTAATGAGAACTGTATTCCACGGGCCTTGGTGAGATGTGCGTTCAGAAGCAGCTTTTGAGTGAGTGTGTGTGAGATATCTGAGTGAAGACTGTGGTACATATCCTTGCAAAGAACAGGAGATCATTAACTCTCTCCTTCACAGTTGAACGTTCCTTTGAACCCAGGTCACAATACTGATCTAGACTGCCATCTGGCTTCAGTCTAGCTGGCTTTGATGGAGGGGCTTCCTGTGATGGTCAGCAGCAAATAAGGACTGCCTTCCTCCCCAGCACCCTGTCCTCCAGGTCCCTGCCCATGAAACAGGGAGCAAATGTTGATTTCTGGGCCATGTCCGTGATGACTATGGCTCAGTGTCACAGTGTGAAGGACAGCTTGCACTGTGGTGTGCAGTTAGCCATTATATATTGTATCAGCAACATGAATCTCGGTACTTCTGCATCCACGGTTGCACGATTACATGAGGAGGGCACTGAAGCATCTGGTTCTATAATGCATGAGGCAAAAAGTGTAAGATTTTGTGAAAAATATCATTGTGAGCGATGGTGGACTGGGTGACGTGAATCTCTCTTGAGAATACACTTTAACTGAGAATGCAAATATTCAGTCCCTTGACTTCATATTTCCTATTCTCGCTGGAGGTAAGTTAGGTTTAGTTGATTTCTATGGAATGTACCTTCTCTTCTCATAGACTCACACTTTAGGAAACCTATGGATTGGGATCAGGTCAAACAGCCTGTTCGCATAAGCTGAAAGCAAATTCTATTTGTATCACGGGGAGTAGTCACTTTCCCTTTTCACTTGTGAACTGGGCAAGATTGCATAAATATTGTGTTTATATTTCTGCTCTTGTTTTAGTGGCCTTTCATTTCAGCATTCCCCTTCTTTCCATCTCTTGTAGACACCAGACTTAATTCCTTTTATTTTCCACTGAAGCAGTTTTATCAAGGCAAGGCTATAATGACAGATGCCAAGTAAGATTGAAGGCATCTCATCGTCAAAGCAAAAGCCACAGATATTAAACTATCAATCTTACAATACTTTCCATGATGCCTGTCTGATGTTCATTCATAATCCGCTAAGCCAAATTAATACAAGTTGGAATACCAATTAAAAAAAGCCAACAAAGAAATAAAAATTGAATTCAGCAGGCTGAGAGATTGAATGCTGAGAATGCTCCCTCGAGGATGATTTTTTATACTGATGACAAAAACCTCTAAATTTATTGCAAGATTAAACTCTTCCACATCTTTTCATTTCATCTATAACAACACATAATGTTCTCAAAAAGCTCATGTTTTAATTATGTAGTTAAATTCAAGACCGTCAGCTGCAATGTTCCTCCCTATACAAATTATCCTATTGTGTTTCTCTTGTCGCCTTTACGTCAACCTTTCTCTGTTAGGCATTGTTTATCTGATGCCATATAATAAATAAAGATATTGAATTGCTTCACCAGTCAGAGCACATTGAAAAATAATCAAGTACACCTGATGGGATGGATTCTGCACTCTATGAATCAGTCAGGATGGCTGGTCAGTTGCTAAAATTGCCTCGAATGGATCTAACCCAGTTCAGATATTGGATAATATAAATGGAGGCCCTGGTGAATGGGGTGGCGTAAAAGAAAATGTTCTTTTCCTGGAGGAAAGCATTTGGCTTGGTACTTGATTGCCCTGTGTTTCTTCTTGGAATTGTCTTAATTTCAAAGACATCCCATCTATACCAAGGAGAATGTAATCACCAGTTAGTTCCCATTGTTACATACAGTATTTGATTCTGAAAGGTGCAATTAGTGTAACCCAATATGCTGATACATATGGATCTGGGTGGAAAAATAGTTTAAGACCAGAATCTCTTCTTGTTCGATCACTCAATTGTCTTCCTCATTTATATTGGACAGAACAGGTATTATCAATCCCAATCCAAGGAGGTTGGCGGCTGAAAATTTACCTTATTGTGACCAAGAGGTCATATACCATTACAAGTGGAGAGGATTCAACTTACAACAACTGCAAAACAGTCAAACAGAGATTTAGGCTCTCCTAGGTTAATAACAAGTTTCAGGTAGACATCATAAGCAGTTTAGACCTCAGTGCAACTCATATAATAGTGCAGAACAATATAGTGCAGAACAGGCCCTTCAGCCCTCGCTGTTGCGCTGACCTGTGAACTAATCTACACTACACTATCCCATCATCTTCCATGTGCTTATCCAAGGATTGTTTAAATATCCCTAATGTGGCTGCGTTAACTACATTGGCAGGTAGGGCATTTCACTTCCTTACCACTCTCTGAGTAAAGAACCTGCCTCTGACATTTGTTTTAAATCTAACACCCCTCAATTTGTAGCTATACCCCCTCGTACAAGCTGATGTCATCATCCTCGGAAAAAGACTTTCACTGCCTACCCTATCTATTCCTCTGATCATCTTGTATGTCTCTATCCAATCCCCTCTTGGCCTTCTTCTTTCCAATGAGAACAGACCCAAGTCTCTCAGCTTTCCATTGTAAGACCTTCCCTAAAGACCAGGCAACATCCTGGTAAATCTCCTCTGCGCCTTTTCCAATGATTCCACATTTTTCCTGTCATGGGACGACCAGAACTGTACACAATATTCCGAGTGTGGCTGGACTAGTGTTTTGTATAGTTGCAGCATGACCTTACAGCTACGGAACTCAATCCCTCTAAATCCCAATAAAACCTAGCACATTGTATGCTTTCTTAACAGTACTATCAACCAGAGTGGCAACTTTCAGGGATCTATGTACATGGACTCCAAGGTCCCTCTTCACATCCACACTACAAAGAATCTTTCCATTGACCCAGTATTCTGCCTTCCTGGTATTCTTCCCAAAGTGCATCACCTCACATTTAGCTGCATTGAACTCCATTTGCCACCTTTCGGCCCAATTCTGCAGTTTATCCAAGTCTCCCTGCAACCTGTCACACTCTTCCATGTTGTTCACGACTCCACTGACTTTAGTGTCATCTGCAAACTTACTAACGCATCCACCTATGCCTGCATCTAGGTCATTTATAAAAATGAAAAACAGCAGTGTTCTCAAAACAGATCCTTGTGGCGCACCACTAGTAACTGGACTCCAGGATGAATAGTTTCCATCAACCACCAAACACTGCCTTCTTACAGAAAGCCAGTTTCTAATCCAAGCTGCTAAATCATCCTCAATTCCATGCCTCTGCATTTTCTCCAAAAGCCTACCATGTGGGACCTTATCAAAGGCTTAAAATCATTGAGTATATTGCCATCTGCTGACCACAGGCTCGACATAGGATCCCACCTTATGAACTGTGACACCTCCGGAAAGAAGTGCATTACTTCAGTGGCTGTTGAAAGCAGGGACCCGGAGGTTCTGGTGGCTGGGGTGGTGCAAAGGAGAGTGTTCCCTTCCTGGAGGAGTAGCAGAGGAGGCTGTGCACCATCTGACCCTGTCAGCATAGGCTGAGGTCACCACCTGGATCAGTGCCATGCCCAGAGTATGGAGGAATGGTCAGTAATGTAGAGTGAAGGTCAATTAACTTCCCAGTTCCATCAGGGTTGATGCCACACTCTTCTCTCTGCCACCTCACACTAAATTTATCAGTGCCACCATTCACACCTTCCACCAAGGCACATTCCCCACCACTCTCCCTGTTGTTATTTCCCATCAGTTTTGCCCCCCTCAGCCTTCCACATCACTAGTTCTGTATGCCTTCCAGTCTGCCTCTTCAGTCCTTCAGGAAACCTCTCCAACATTCCCCAACATGCACCCACTATTATCTCACCCATTTCCTATTTACAAGTGAAAATGAACCATAACAGGGTAGAGAGAGACTCGACGGGTGAGGAAGTGCCTCACATCCACATCCTCACTCACAAGGAGGTGTGAATCCTGATCCTTGCAGGAGAAGACTGGCTGGGATCCTGCAGGGATACTGGGGCAACAGCATCCCGCTAAATGAGTAAGGCCACTCTGTATGACACTCAGCCATTAACCCTCTATCATTCTCGATCATTACACCCCATTTTCTACAACTGTTTGTGATGTCTTCTCTCTCTTGCCTAACAGGTTCACAAACCTCCGATGATGTTTGTGGAGAGAAGGGCTGGCTGTGGAAGAAACTCCCTCCTGGATCTCGGAGGACGTGGTCACTGAGGCCTTAGAGGAAGGATTGGCAAGGCAGCCTCAGAAGCTGCACTGGTGCAGCAGATCATGTGACCATCTGGCTGCCCTCTGTAGACAAGTTGGGCAGCTGCCATGATGAACCGGGCCCAGCATTCTAAGCGCCTCCTCAGGACCAAATGCAAGGTGATTTGGGATCAGGAAACTTTGAGCTGTGTCCAGGTGCCACCTCCTCATAAGGAATCAAGGCAATCCCAGGAAGCATTCAACTGGAGGTGAACTATGGGCAAGTCCCTTGGTGGTTTCCACTCAGGACATTTCGGAGATGGCCAAGTCCTCCATTTCCAACATGCCCTGCTCCTCTATGAAGTTGGAAGTTCAAGCCAAGGAGGGTCAATGCTTTTGATGAAAAGACCGTGGTGTGTCTGGCCCATCTAGACTAAAGTGCAGCCTGGGTCACAGTACCAAATCTCCAGGGCTAGCAGCCTCCACAACAGATCAGGCTCCCTCCACTCCAGCTGCAAAAACAGTGAGTACACTGAGATGTAGCGGCGAGCGGGCGAAGGAAGAAAACATATCGAGAGCACTTTGGTGACAAGGGTGAATAAGATTTTTCTGTAAATAGTAGCTTATCCATAAATATTCATCATGTTAAGTTTCTTCCAGGAGTGTGTGAGTCTGCCTGTGTAAGTGCTAAGTGTATTTTCACTCCATCTGGCAGCACGTCAATACCCAATGGATGGAGGTCTGCACTGAAAGCCCATTGCTCCACCTCGGGGCAGGGGAACAATACCTACTTGAGGCCTTAGGACCAGTTGAAAGCTCTGACCCTTCTCCTTAAACATCCCAATGCCTGGCTCCCTCTGTGTACAAAGGTGGAGATGTCAGAGTTGTCCAGCAATGGCTTTGCCAGGGAGGTGTAACGTACAGAGACGGTCAATGCTACAGGCTGAGCCGTGAGTATTCAGCCTGTGCTCTATCCTCCATGTGCCTGTGACCAATGTTGGTCCCCTTTAAAAAACCTTTGAAGGGTGTGTGTTGCAATTCCAAACCTCACAGGGCAAGTCACTCATACTGCCTACTCCCATTGTACACTTTCGAGTTCCTGCACAATGGAAGATGACACAGAGCACTTCTTTTTAAGCCTCAGCCTCAGAATTCTAGGCACTGATCTCTTCTTATGGGCACTGTATTTATCAGACTGGCCTACGGTGACACCCCCCCCGACTCCAGGATATCGATGGTGAGGAAATCCAGCAATGATGATTTGTTTAAGTCAAGAGATGCTTAATCATAGAATCCTTACAGGGCAGAAAGAGACCATTCAGCCCATCAAGTGCACACCAACTCTCTGAAGAACATTCTACCCATATCTATCCAGCTACTGTAACCCCACATTTACCAAGGGTAATCCACCTAGTTTACACATCTTTGAACACTATGGACAATTCTGCATGGCCAGTCCATCTAACCTGCACATCTTTGGATTTTGGGAGGAAACTGGAGCACCCAGAGGAAACCCACAGACATGTGGAAAATGTTCAAACTCCACACAGACAGTCGCCCAAGGCTGGAATTGAACCCTGGTCCTTGGTGCTATGAAGCAGCAGTGTTAACCACTGAGCCACGATGCCATCCTAACTGAAGGAAAGTAATAACCGCTCGTCTAGGATAGAAACCTCAGACCTCTCGCATGTCTGCAATGTACAAGCTCCTGAGTGAGAATCATACCCCTAGAGTAGTTTCTCTCTTGTTGGAGAATGTCATTTCCTCGCACTTGTCTGTCACAAATGTCACCTGCCATTTGCTGGTTTAAGCCTGGATGCTGTCCAGGTGTGGACAGATCTTATGTGGGCATCAATATCTGAAGATTTATCTGAGATGTTAAGTGGCCTCTTGCTAACTTGTCCATGAAGACAGCCAGATGGTCACATGATCTGCTGCACCAGTGCAATCCTTCCACTAAGGCCTCAGTGACCACATCCTCTGAAATCCAGGAGGCAGCTTCTTCCACAGCCAACCCCTCTCTCCACAAACTTCATTGGGAGGTTTGTGGAACCTGCAGGGCAAGAGAGTGAAGACATCACGGCCAGTTGTCGGAAGTGGTGTGTAATGATTGAGAGTGATAGGGGGTTAATGGGCAAGTGTCATACAGAGTGGCCTTACTCATGGTTGTGTCGGCATCCCTGCAGGATTGCTCCCAGTCTTCTCCTGCAAGTGTCAGGGTTCACCCCTCTGAGGGAGTGTGGATGTGGATATTAGGCACTCCCTTACCCGTACAGGCTGTCTCCAATACATTAGATCCCATTGCAGTTTTCTTAGCAGGATCCTGTCCCACAACAGATTCAAACACATGAGAAGTAGACACAGGAATATGCCATGAAAGACCAGAATTAAAAAAAACAATAACTTGGTAATTCCTCTTTTGCCCCCTTTGGGAAAAGGGATTGTGTAAATTGCCCACTGCATTTGCCTACAACACAACACTAACTGCAGTTCAAAAGGAATCAATTGCTTGTAAAGCACTTTGGGACATGTTATTAGGTAGTTTATTCATGCAAGTTCTTTCTTTGAATAAGAAATGGATCATTCCCTATTCTCTTCATAGTAAGAAATAAAATTTAGACACATGGGTACACTCACAAATTATCAAAGGTTACATTCTGTTTTCGATACATTTCAAACCGCATACATTAGGATAGATTAGCCAGCAGTGATAGCATATGTTATGTATTGCTTGATGCTAAGTTGTCTGATGATTGATTTTGATATATTTTCTGATTATAAACAAATATAATTAAACAATGGCTTAATCAGATTTAGAAATTTAATGCCATCAGACTATGTATAACTAAT
Organism: Chiloscyllium punctatum; assembly: GCF_047496795.1. Classification (NCBI taxonomy): domain Eukaryota; kingdom Metazoa; phylum Chordata; class Chondrichthyes; order Orectolobiformes; family Hemiscylliidae; genus Chiloscyllium; species Chiloscyllium punctatum. The sequence continues at coordinate 65,722,562 of NC_092757.1, forward strand.
CTTATAGACTAAATATAATTTCCTACAAAGACTTGTAAGTGCAGTATTATTTTGAATGAAGATATCACAGTACTCAGTTTGTTCAAATCTACATTAGCTGCAGAATTACCCAGCAGTTGACTGCAAGTTATTTCTCAAATTGATGATATGTTCCCGTGTTTGTAGTCTGAATGCTACATGGTGTATTGACAGTCACTGTCAGAAAGTAAAGTAAGCCAGAACAGTGCAAAGCCATTCCTTAAAATAAACTACATATGGATTATAAGTATAGCAGATACCCTGGAGTAATTTTAAGACTAATCAAATCTCTGGGTTCTGATGATAGTTACAATTAGATTAGTGTGTTGTAATCACTCCCAGGTATCCATTATGTACACTTATTAAGCAGTTATGTTCTATGATCAGGAAGCTGCTATCTCATTAGAGGAGCTATTATGACCTCATGTTATTCTCCTAAACTGATTTCAATGAATTAACAGAAAACATTCTCGGAATCAACAGAAGGATCCAACTTAGTTCAGGATCTCTGCAACATTGTTGTCCTCTTTCACATGACGAGCTTAACAACATAAAATATCAACAGTGGTGGCAACGCAATACAAATTCACAACCTTAGCTCCATTAAAATCAATGTAACCACGTTACTTTACATCAACAGTAAACCTGCAGTGAAAATATGTCATTAGTCACAGAGATTATAGATAAGTACATACAGTTTGTCTCCAAACTGTTGTGACAAGAGAAATGATCCTGAGAAGCTGAAGCTAGCCAAGCATTACCAGCTCTTATACCGCAACCATGTGCAAAAATAAAGATATTTGATAAGAGGCTCCTTTAACAAGAAAGTGGGTACTAATGAAAATTTGGCTTCTTTCACAATCAACTGCACTTTCACAAGAACCCTACTTTTATGCAACGATTTACAGACAGAGCATCGTGGTGGGTCTGTCCCAGGATTCCAATGGGGGCTGGTGTCCTCAATGACTAGAGATGTGAAATGGACTAAGTGGACTTTATCTTAAATCCTCTTTTTATTATGGAAGGACTGTTATTCTGAATTTCTTACTTATTTATTTTTCTAATTTATTATGGTTTTGTACTTTTGATGATCTGAAGTGCTGAACTTTTTATTTTGTTTTTCTAATTTGTTTTCCGAAGAATTTGTACTCAAATATTTGAACCTAGGTACCTTTGTACCTGAGATGGTGCTCTAAGTGAACTTTCCTCTGTATTCATGTGAGTACATGTGACAATAAAGCTAATTCAGTTCATTGGTTGTGAAGGTCTTTTAAATGTCCTAACAACATTACATGTATTAGGAACTGGTTTTGTTTAATCAGTTCTGAGATGCAATACATGCTAAACATTTTTCTTTTTGAGTACCAACTATCAGCGGAACATAATGAAGTATACTCGAGATCTGTGTGAGTGGCTGTGTGCCCTTTTATTGATTAATAAAGGGCAGTTAAAGCATCCATCAATGTCTCCAAAGAAATACAGCAAATCCCTTTACTAGAATACGTCAACATAATTGTGATTGCACAGCACAGGATTTGAAGCATAAATATCAAGCATAGTTACATTGTGGCTGGTAATATTTATTTGCATACTATATTGGAATATAGAAAAAATCTGAACCAAATACAAACTACCAGCCTGGCAGCCCCATGCTAGCTGTCAGTGTGGTTCAGTAACTAAAGCTTTTTGCCTCTAATTCCCCAAGATTCTATGTTCAAGTCCCATTCCTTCACTTAATCATGCTAATCAAGGTTGATAGACGAATGCAGTTCTAAGGAAGTACTGCACTGTAATAGATGCTCTATTTGGAGGAGGCATCCCAAAAGCCTTTTGTCCTCTAAGTTAGATGTAAATGTCCATAGCATTACTTGCAGGATAGCAATAGAATGATCCTCGGTGTTCTGGCTATAATTGTTCCTCATTCACAAAGCAGCTGATCTGGTTACTATCACATTTCTGTTTCTGCGAAGTTATGGTGCACAAATTGACTGTCATGTTTCCTTTGTTACAAGAAACACTGCACTTCAAAATTACTTTGTTCACTGTAAAGTTCTTTGAGCCACCTGGCGATGGCGAAAAGCTCAGCACAAGGCAAGACTTTCTTTCTTTTAATTGAGCGGTGACTGATTGCCCAAACTCATTAAAGGTAATGGACAAAAAACTGTGGGTTGAAGTTGTAGAATTTTGTGATTTTTGTCACACTCAACCATGGAGTAGTGTGTCAGAATGATTTGATCTTGGGATCTGACCCTCACTGTTGCTAGCTTATCTTTTATGACCCTTGTTACTGCCAACAGAATTGACTGGTCAGTCATGACTGGATTCATAGAGAATAGGTATTATTCTACATGTAATTGTAGGAATCTTAGAGAGCAAAGATTTGGGGGGATGATGGGGATTGGGAGGGAGCAGTGGGAGAGTAAACTCCTGCACATAGTGAGGATGAGGAAAAGACAAAACTCAAAATAATAAAGAGAGGAAGAAGGGTCAGTTTAGTGAAAGATAAACATGAATGTAGCAGTAGCATAGGCTCAGTAACTTCAAGACCTTATTAGAGTTCATTGATTCCTTGCTGACAGACGATTCAAAACATTCTTACTTTATAAATATCCATCTGATCACAAAATCAAAACACTTACAGGAATTGTTGAGCAACACATAACTCCCACTTTCCTTTCGATCGAAATCGAGCCATCTGCAGGCTAGGCTGAATAACTCAGCTCAAAAAAGTTCAATGACTGATTCATTTGAATAACCACAGAACTTTTTTTTTTCAAAATTTAACAGTTTTCTAATAAAAGCAAAATACTGAGGATGCTGGAAATCAGAAATAAAAACAGAATGTGCTGGAGAAGCTCAGCAGACCTGTTGGATCCAATATGACTGCTTCAGAAGAAGTGTTGTAATGGACTTGACACATTAACGTGGTTTCTCTCCCCACAGATGCTGCCAGACCTGTTGAGTTTCTTTAGAATTTCCTGTTTTTGTTGTAGTTTTCCAAGTTTCAGAAGAATTCCAAACTGAATATTAAGCTCCCAAGGAACTATCTGCACTTTTCCAGAATTCTTGATCTATGGCAGAAAGATACTTCCTGCAGGGAAGTGTGGATCTGTAATGATCTGGAATCTGTGATCTTACAATGCGTGATGTATGCTAAGCAAATCCAGTTGACAATTATCTCTAACCGCAGTGTACAAAGGACCAGAAATTAAATGACCATTATATTCTCTACCTCTCCTAAATGTGGAACATGGCTAGCTAACAAATCAATTTCTATATTATAATAAAATTATATATTCAGATTTGTTTGCAGACTAATTAAACACAGAAATCAAATGGTACAACATGACACTGTGTTGACACAGTACTTAGAAACAAAAGCTAATTATTGCACATGCTGAGTAAAAATTATGATGTAAGGTTAGTGACATGAATTGTTAACTCTCTCTTATTACTAATGCGGTCCAAACAACTGAACGTTTCTCCTATTTTTCTGTTGTTACTTAGAAACAAGCTTGAAGTTAGTTCATAAGAAGTTAAAATACTCTTTTAAGTATGTATTTTTTATGGAGTTTGAAAATTGCATGTAGCTAGGCGCTTGTCTCCTGGTATTCTGTGCAGATATGATTGTGCATGGACAATGTAAATCCCAGCATATCCACATAAAATGGATTTTCTGCCAGAAATGACAATAATTGGAGATGTTCCAGTATTTACACAGTTCCAAAATCTTCTGAAGCAGAGCTCTCAATCATCCATGATTAATGGCATGATAGTAGAAAGCATTGCGCAGAATAGTATGTAAATTATGCCCTTATTCTTCTCTTTGTTATTCTGTGTTCCATCATTTCCTCATCCCCACTTTGTGCTGTATTTTCACCATTCAACACCACCCCCACCTCCACACAATCTTCACTCTTTAAGAGTCTTCAGTGATCATACATTACCTATTCATGTCATTTTCTTACTCACCCCTTCTCATAATTTAATTTCAATTAAGCACAGAGTTTCCAAGTTTTCTCAAGGAACAATGAGATAAACAATGATTATTACAACACAAGTTTCATGATACCTCTAATACCTCCCTATATCATTTACGTAGTGAGATGCAATAGGACAAAGTGCTTTCTGGTGACAGGGCTAGAATTATTACTAGCAAGGGACATTGGTCTGCATGTGGATGGGAAAGATACACTAAGCTAAAGCAGTCACTGGACTGTGATGGTGAAGATAAAATGCTAGGCATAATCTTCTCAAAATGCCAACTGGGATCATAGCAATTTTGGATGCTTCAAATGATCAGGGAATGAAATGCAAAAGGGATTTTAAACTGATGGTCAATTTCTTCACCAGCCTTGTCCCATGCCATGCCCCACTCTTTCTCCTCACTTTCCTGACCTGACCTAACCTGTCCATCTTTCTTCTCACTATCCACTCCACCTTTCCACTGACCAACCACAATAGCCCCCTACCTGCATCCACATATCAACATCCCACCTTCCCTTGCACCACCCCCACCATCTCCCTCTATATACATCTGGGCACCGTCCCTGTCCCCAGTCCTGATGAAGGCTTTCAGTCAGAAACATTCACGTTCCTGGTCCTCAGATGCTGTCTGACCTTCTGTGCTCTTACAGCTTCATATCTATTGACTCTGGCTTCCAGCATATGTAGGCCCTACTGTCTCCAAATGGCCCTGTGTATTTGATTGTTTCCAGACCTCTTTGCGTGGGCCAACCATCATGGCCTTCAGCTGCCTAAAGCCTCACAAATTCATTGTGGGAACTGGCAGCTACCGTCAGTTAGCAAATGTGTCTTTTTACTTCTGGCCAACCGCCACATGGTCTAAAAGGTCCAAAAGAAATCTATTTCTGACAAATATCTGACAGAAGTTTGTCCATTTACCTTTAGTGCAGTTTTTCAGGTGAACTCCCAGACCAGGAACATTCCCAGCTGAAGCAAAGGAAATGAATCCAGGAATCATGCTGCAAATAGCAGAGGGGATCAGGGCTGAGACCATGTCCCCTTTAACAATAGGGAGTGCAGGTTCAAAGGATTTAAACCAGTTTGACAGCCACTGAGAGCAGCTAAATGTCAAAAGTAGTTTAGAGAGTAGGGTGTTGCTGGGTGAAGGGTTAGAGTGCTGAGTGATAGAGTGCCGGGCTGGCGAGGGGTACAAGTGTAAAGTGGATGAGGGTGAGGGAGTGTGGCAGATTAGTGGGTGACTACATGGGTTGGTCAAGAGTCGGGCTAGGGTGATGGAGCTAGGATGATTGGGGGTTAGTCCAGTCAGGGAGGGGGTGGTTGGGAGTCAGTTTAGATCAAGGATGGACTTAAATTGTGTGGAGGATAATTCAGATGGGAGGGCATGGGAAAGGGGTGATGTGTCATTGAGAAGTCTTCTTGGGGGTGGTGGTCTGTTGGGTTCCGGTGCTAGGGCATCAGGAGTCTTTGGAGGAGAGGGTTGAGGAAAGCAGTTGGGAGAGAATGAGAGTCTGTTATTGGGTTCAGTTTTATAGTTAGCCGGGAATTAGAGCAGCTTTTAATTCCAAAAATGTTTTCCGGTTAACTATTCCTATAATGGTTCAGTGATTGTTATCTGCAGTAAAAGTCAGGCCAACTTTGTTACGTATTTTTCACTTTTTGTATAATTGCAGCTGATTAACTTTATTTTTATTCCCCTAAATAGTTGGTGATGTCATCTGCTTAGAAGTGAATACACAGTCATCATTGTTCTATTTTCTTTGACATGAACAGAAGGCAGATCTGCAGATTATTATTTTACTAAATTGCAAAATTTGATAAGATTGATTTAAAATCTGGAAAATCCTGAATTCTGTTTCTCATATCCACTTAGCTGCCTGACTGTTGGAGCCCAGGTGACACGAGTGGCAGCCTGAACATGTGCTGGGCAGCTTGCATTTCATTTACTCTTTATTAATTTTAATAGCAATTCTGCAATGTAATGTGTGAGAGTCACAGTAGAATACAGCAACCACTGAAGCTGCATTTTAAACAGGAATCTTTGTCATAGGAGAGTTCTTTCTTCATCCAGTTTCTTTTAATTTTAAAGCTCAGCAGACTTACCAAAGGGAGAAATAGAAATTGACCTAATTTACACTTTAAAAGACACATTTCTTGTAAAGCCATGTTTTAAAAAAAATTGCAGCTGTTTTGAGCCCCAGCAGACATGAGTTTTTGTAACATCTTTGCCTCACCAATCTTTTCTCTTCTGTTTGATTCCTGTAATTAACAAAATCAAATTACTAAACGTCCATTGATTTCTGATATTCTCTCCTGCTGGTACCCTTCAGCCTTGAGCACTTCTGTTAATTCAATAGTCTTTATCCTAATGAGCCTTTTATTCTCCTATCACACATTCCCTACTTGCTTTCTCCATTAGATTGTAAAGCATCCAACATCCCTTTATGGCTACAAAGAGAATTTGTCAGTGTGTAGCTTTGAAGTGGGGATGTGTGGTGAACATTTAATCTTTGAAAGTTTAGGATGCTGGACACCAGAGTGTGCAGCAGATTACATCAGAGTGATGGAAAAATCAGATGCTCAATTTCAGAAACTAATTTTGCTTTGTAAAAACTTACCACTAATCTTTTTTAAAACAGAATGCAATTCCATCAGACTGAATGATTTATTGCAGTCACTCTCACTGGACCTAGCCAGAATTGCTCTGTTATATCGGTGGGCTAGTTAACCATTTTCTTGTAAAGCAATTTTCACTTGAAGGTTTTGTTTTCAATTTTCTGCGTACGGTATGTTCAATGTAGGCGTACTTCACTGCCAAATGATATAAAAGTTGTTCTTTACTGTAACATCAAGTTAGGAAGAAGAGAAATCCTTGTGTACTGTTTTCAAATGAACAAATGAAATGCAGTATGTGGAAGTCAGCTCATCCAAGAAAATTCACAAGGATTAGTTTTCAATTGTCGCCAGTTTCATTTGCAAAATATTTTCCTAGTATCATAGTAGGATTTTAAACTATTTGCCACTGGGTCTGAACATCCACGGTGCTACAATTTAAAAAAAAATACTCGAAGAACTGCAGATACTCAAGATCATAAATAAATTTATTTCCAGCAATTTCTGTTTTGCACGCTGTCATTTAAATTTCCAACTATATTGTTGTAACATATAATTGTGACAGGTTAATGTTTGCCTTCAATTATATCTATCTGATCAATTGCAGGCAAACATTGACCACTCTTTCCTGATTCTTTTCACATTTGCATCATTACCCGCAGACCTCACCTCCCAGATTCCTCATATATGTGCTGCCCTTGGCAACATCATCTAAAGATATGGAAATCAATAGTAACCTCAGTCCAGAGGGTTGGGGTATAACTTTTCAAATTTCTGAAAACTACCTCCAATTTATCGCAAACTCAAAGGGAGGTGATGGTCTCATGGTATGCTCACTAGACTGTTAATCCTGACACTCAGCAAATGTTCTGGGGACCTGGGTTTGAATCTAGCCACGGCAAATGGTGCAATTTTGAATTCTGCTGATCAAGCTGGTTGAGTCCTAAAGAATTAGCTGCTAGACTGGTGGTGGAGGAACCAGCAAGAGGAACAAACATATTTACCTTCATCATCCCCAATCTGCATCAATGGCAGTATTAGTAAGAATGACCACAACACTGTCTTTGTGGAGATGTTGTGTGGCACTATCACTGTGCTAAATAAGACAGACTTCAAACAGATCTAGTAACTCAAGATTGGGCATCCATGAGGTGTCATGGACCCTCAACCACAACAGAATTTTACTCCAGCACAATCTGTAAGCTCATGCTCCATCAGGTCTCAACTGAAACTTTATCATCAAGCTAGGGGATCAACCCTGGTTCAATGGAGAGGACAGGAGGGCCATGACAGGAGCAGCACCAGGCATACCTAAAAAATTGGGTATCAGCCCGGTGAAGCTACCAAACACGACTCCTTTCATGCCAAGCAGCACGTGGTAGACCTTCGTGATCCCACAACAAATGGATCCGATCTAAGCTCTGCGGTCCTGCCACCCCCACCTGAGAATGGACAATTAAACCAGCCAGTGGAGGAGGAGGCTCCACAAATATCCCCATTCTCAACGCTGAAAGAGCCTAGCACCTCAGGGGAAAAGATAAGGCTAAAGCATTTGCAACCATCTCCAGACATGAGTGCAAATTGGATCACCCATCCTGACCTCCTCCAGTGGTCCCCAGAATTACAGATACCTGTCTTCAGCCAATTCGATTCACTTCTTGTGACATCAAGAGACAATTGGAGACTCTGGATACTGGAAACGCTATGGTTCCGGAAGAAGGGCTTATGCCCGAAATGCCGATTCGCCTGCTGCTTGGATGCTGCCTGACCTGCTGCGCTTTTCCAGCAACACATTTTTCAGCTCTGATCTCCAGCATCTGCAGTCCTCACTTTTTCCTAGGCTATGGTTCCTGACAATATTCCAGCATTAGTACTGAAGCTGTGTGCTTCAGTGCTTCCCACACCTGAAACAAGGTTTTCTTCTGGACCTCCAACCCTGGTGTTGAGCCAACAATGTGGGAAATTGCCCAGATTTGTCCTGTACCCTAAAACAGGACAAATCCAACCTGGCCAATTACTGTCCCATTAGTCTACTCTTGAACATTAATAAAGTGATGGAAAGTGTCATCTATAGTGCTATCAAGCAGCACCTGCTCAGCAATAACCTGTTCAGTGATGCCAAGTTTGGGGTAAACTCACAGGTGATTGGAGTCATACCTGACACATGGGAAGATGGTCGTGGTTGTTGGAGGTCAGTGTTGTCAATTCCAGGATAACTCTGCAAGGGTCCCTCAGGCTAATGTTCTAGGCCAATCATCTTCACATGATTTATCAATGGTTTTCCTCCATCAAAAGGTCAGAACTGGGGATGTTCACCAATGATTGCACAATGTTCATGAGTCCTCACACACTGAAGCAGTCCATGTTCGAATGTAACAAGATCTGGACAACATCCAGGCTTAAGGTGACTAGTGGAGAGTGTGGCACTGGAAAAGCACAGCAGGTCAGGTAGCATCCGAGGAGCAAGAGAATTGATGTTTTGGGCATAAGTTCTTCATCAGAAATGAGGCTTGTAGGCTGAGAGATAAATGGGAGGGAGGTGGGGTTGGGGGGAAGGTAGCTGATAATGCAATAGTTGGATGAAGGTGGGGGAGAAGGTGATAGGTCAGAGAGGAGAGTGGAGCGGACGGATGGGAAATACATCGAACAGTAGAGAGGGCAATGCCAAGTTGGAGGCTTGCGACTGGGATAAGGTGGGAGGAGGGGAAATGAAAAAATTGGTGAAATCCACATTGATGTCATGGAGGTGCAGGGTCCCAAGGTGGAAGATGAGATGCTTTTCCTCCAGGCAATGGGTGTTTAGGTTTTATCGACAAAGGAGGCCCAGGACTTTTCTGATTCAGTATGTGGATGTACCTCCTAGAGAAGGTGCAAAATTTTACCTACGCTTGGGAAATAAGGCAGGGCAGGTGACTGAGGTGTCAGTGGGGGTGCATTTTGGGGCCAGCGACCATAATTCTATTCGTTTTAAAATCGTGATGGAAAAGGATAGACCAGATCTAAAAGTTGAAGTTCTAAATTGGAGAAAGATCAAGTTTGATAGTATTAGGCAAGAACTATCGAAAGCTGATTGGAGGCAGATGTTCGCAGGTAAAGGGATGGCTGGAAAATGGGAAGCCTTCAGAAATGAGATAACAAGAATCCAGAGAAAGTATATTCCTGTCAGGGTGAAAGGGACAGCTGATAGGTATAGGGAATACTGGATGACTAAAGAAATTGAGGGTTTGGTTAAGAAAAAAAAGGAAGCATATGTCAGGTATAAACAGGATAGATTGAGTGAATCCTTAGAAGAGTATAAAGGAAGTAGGAGTATACTTAAGAGGGAAATCAGGAGGGTCAAAAGGGGACATGAAATAACATTGGCAACTAGAATTAAGGAGAATTCAAAGGGCTTTTACAAATATGTTAAGGACAAAAGGGTAACTAGGGAGAGAAGAGAGCCCCTCAAAGATCAGCAAGGCGGCTTTTGTGTGGAGCCACAGAAAATGGGGGAGATACTAAATAAATATTTTGCACCAGTATTTGCTGTGGAAAAGGATATGGAAGATATAGACTGTAGGGAAATAGATGGTGACATCTTGAAAAATGTCCAGATTACAGAGGAGCAAGTGCTGGAAGTCTTGAAATGGTTAAAGGTGGATAAATCCCCAGGACCTGATCAGGTGTACCCTAGAACTCTGTGGGAAGCTAGAGAAGTGATTGCTGGGCCTCTTGCTGAGATATTTGTATCATCGGTAGTCACAGGTGAGGTGCCGGAAGACTGGGGGTTGGCAAACGTGGTGCCACTGTTTAAGAAGGGCGATAAAGACAAGCCAGGGAACTATAGACCGGTGAGCCTGACCTCAGTGGTGGGCAAGTTGTTGGAGGGAATCCTGAGGGACTGGATGTACATGTATTTGGAAAGGCAAGGACTGATTCAGGATAGTCAGCATGGCTTTGTGCATGGGAAATCATGTCTCACAAACTTGATTGAGTTTTTTGAAAAAGTAACAAAAAGGTTGATGAGGGCAGAGCAGTAGGTGTGATCTATATGGACTTCAGTAAGGAATTCGACAAGGTTCCCCATGGGAGACTGATTAGCAAGGTTAGACCTCATGGAATAGAGGGAGAACTAGCCATTTGGATACAGAACTGGCTCAAAGGTAGAAGACAGAGGGTGGTGGTGGAGGGTTGTTTTACAGACTGGAGACCTGTGACCATGGAGTGCCACAAGCATCGGTGCTGGGTCATCTACTTCTTGTCATTTACATAAATGATTTGGATGTGAGCATTAGAGGCATAGTTAGTAAGTTTGCAGATGACACCAAAATTGGAGGTGTAGTAGTTAGCGAAGAGGGTTACCTCAGATTACAAGAGGATCTGGACCAGATGGGCCAATGGGCTAAGAAGTGACAGATGGAGTTTAATTCAGATAAATGCGAGGTGCTGCATTTTGGGAAAGCAAATCTTAGCAGGACTTATACACTTAATGGTAAGGTCCCAGGGAGTGTTGCTGAACAAAGAGACCTTGGAGTGCAGGCTCATAGCTCCTTGAAAGTGGAGGTAGATAGGATAGTGAAGAAGGTGTTTGGTATGCTTTCCTTTATTGGTCAGAGTATTGAGTACAGGAGTTGGGAGGTCATGTTACGGCTGTACAGGACATTAGTTAGGCCACTGTTGGAATATTGCATGCAATTCTGGTCCCCTTCCTATTGGAAAGATGTTGTGAAACTTGAAAGGGTTCAGAAAAGATCTACAAAGATGTTGCCTCAGTTGGAGGATTTGAGCTATAGGGAGAGTCTGAACAGGCTGGGGCTGCTTTCCCAGGACCGTCGGAGGCTGAGGGGTGACCTTATAGAGGTTTACAAAATTATGACTGGCATGGATTGGATAAATAGACAAAGTCTTTTCCCTGGGGTCGGGGAGTCCAGAACTAGAGGGCAGAGGTTTAGGGTGAGAGGGGAAAGATATAAAAGAGACCTAAGGGGCAACTTTTTCATGCAGAGGGTGGTACGTGTCTGGAATGAGCTGCAAGAGGAAGTGGTGGAGGCTGGTACAATTGCAACATTTAAGAGGGGTTTGGAGGGATATGGGCTGGGTGCTGGCAGGTGGGACTAGATTGGGTTGGGATATCTGGATGGCATGGACAGGTTGGACCGAAGGGTCTGTTTCCATGCTGTACATCTCTATGATTCTATGACCTGTGTGTCCTTGGTGGAGTGGGAGGGGGAGTTGAAGTGTTCAGCCATGGGACGGTGGGGTTGGTTGGTGCGGGCCAGCATCTGCAGCCTTCACTTTGTCCTTAGGCTGACAAGTGTTAACTAACATTCATGCCACACAAATGTCAGGCTATAACTATCACCAGTAAGAGACAATATTACCACCACCTATTGAGGTTCAATGGCACTACCATCACTGAATCACCCACAATCAACATTTGGGGGGTATACTGTTGACCAGAAACTCAAACTGGACTCACCACATAAACACAGTGGCTACAAGAACAGGTCAGCGGTTAGGAATCCTGCAGTGAGTAACTCACCTCCTGACTTGCAAAGCCTGTCTACCATCTATGAAGTACATATCAAGAGTGTGATGATATGATAATCACTTACCTGAATGAATGCAGCTCCAACAACACTCAGAAAATGTAAAATCACACAACACCAAGTTCTAGTCCAACACCTTTATTTGGAAGCACTGTCTATTGGAGTGACAACCACCTGATGAAGAAGCAGCTCTCTGAAAGCTTGTATTTCCAAATAAATCTGTTGGACTGTAACCTGATGTTGTAAGATTTTTAACTTTGTCCACCCCAGTCCACGCCGGCTCCTCCACATCATCTCAGAAAGCTTGACACCATCTAGGACAAAACAACCTGCTCGACAACACCCACTCCCTCCACCACTGACATTCAGCAGCAGCAATGTGTACTGCCTACAGGATGCACTGCAGAAATTCACCAATGATCTCGAGATAGCAACTTCCAAACCCACAACCACTTCCATCTCGAAAGACAAAGACGTAGATACACGGGGACACAAACACGTGCATGTTCCCCTCCAAGTCACTCACCATCCTGATTTGGAAACATATCACCATTCCTTCACTGACACTAGGTCAACATCCTGGAAATCTCTCCCTCAGGGCATTGTAGATCTACCTACAGCACATGGGCTGAGGCAATTCAAGCTCATCAGCAACTTTTCAAGGGCAACTAGGGACAGGCAATAAATGCTGGCCCAGCCAGCGACATCCAAATCCCATGAGTGAATAAAGAATAAAAAACACTCCTCTTTCTAGTAGATTCTAAGGCTGTCAACTAGACCAATCTAAAGGGGTTAATTATACAAGATGCTGTTGCAATGAGGTTCCTTCATGACATTTAAATACTTTCCAATCAACCTGGTCAGAAGTGTTATCACATGCTCCAGGAGCAGGAGGGACATGAACCCAGGCCTCCTGGTTCAAAGGGGCACTACCATTGTGCCACAAGACCCTACCCTTCTTGATAGTCAGCCAACAACATGAAATTGACAGCTTTTATGTGGATTTCACCAGATTCTGGAAACCCATCACTGAAATGAAGGCAAGATTGAGCAACACTTTATGTGGAAAGTCACATGACCTGATTTCTGATCGATATAAAGGCAATTAACCCACTCAGTGCTTTCTCAGGTCCCTTTGAGAAGCAAGTGAGAGTCCTTGTGGTGAGAGATTTATTTGGAGAGAGAGCAGCAGGATTGGTGACATCATTGCTGCCCGAGATTGGACTTCAGATAAGGAGGACAATCAATGCTATCGATATGAGGTGTGAGCCATGAAGAGACATCACCAGTGAGGGGAGAATCAGAGGGGTTGAAGTATTACCCACTTATCTAGGTTTGAGAGGCTCAGCTTCCTTGACCTCCCAGAAATATCAGTGCTTCTGAAGACTAGGATTGTCACATCAAGTGGTTTCAAACACCCACAGCTTCAAAGAATACTTATCGCCTGCTGGACCTGGTGGTCAGGCATTTGCTAGAGCCAGGACGTTCACCACCACCTCCCCCCTTTTATTGTTGGTTTTTGCTTGTTTCAAGACTGTTAAAGGAGTCATTAAAAGCATTTTGCATTCAGTTGTATACAATGCATGTGCAAGTGAATACGTTATTCTTTCATGGAATGTAGCTGCTGTCACTAAGATGGTTATTGAGTGCCCATGTCCAATTCCTCCTTGACCGAAATGGCTTGAGAGACCATTGCAGGAAGCTGTTAAGAGGAAACCACATTAGATCTGGAGCCACAGATAGATTAGAGCAGTCACAGACAGCATCTTGTCAGCCCCTGAAGGACACCACTGAACCACAAGTTTCTTTTATGACAAGCGATGGTAGTTGCATGTTCACCATTTTTTCAGAAATCAATCCGTGAATTATTAATCAATACCATGTTCCACTAGTTGCTTGGGTGGAATTTGTGCACATGAACTACCAGAACATTCAGCTGAGTTCCTGGATTACGAGTGCAGTAACAATGACATTACACCGTCATCTCCCAGAGTGATCAACTAATGGATTGTGGGTCAAAACTGGGAGGTAGGTTGCCATCCCCTGGACTGACAATTGCAAAACAGGGCATGCATGTCACTGACTTGTCATGTGACAAACTGAGCATCATATGATCAGGCAGCTTCATTCCTCAACTTCATTCCAATGATACTCAACTGGTGTGCGTCTGTAAGAACATGTTGTGCATGTTTGTACAAAGATGTAATGGAATGGAAAGTGACATCTTATAGCATCACAAGTGTCAGCTGTAGTGCCAACCACAAGGAAAAATTGGTGATACCATAAATATTAATGAGGTGCTACTTGAATGATCTCATCCCTGTGTTGACTGGATTGGAATAACTTCTTTTCACAAACAGGACATTGACAACTTTCCGACAACAAAAGTGGACAGTGAAATAAGTGACTGACCTGGTGTCATTGGAATGGTCTAGCTGTCAGGCCATGCTGCTATAATATCCTGGATTCTGGCTTTTCTTCTCCCTCATTCAAATGTGCACCACAAAGCATGGAATTCAAGTAAGGAAGTTGTATTGTACCAGTATATTTTAGGGACAAATTTATTCTTGATGGTACTTCTAAATGAAGCTAAGCACCTCAGAGATGAAATATACTTTTTTTAATCCAAAAGATCAGCCCGAAATAAAATCATATTTCTCACAATGAACTACAACAGGTTATATCTGAGATTCAATCTTCAGTTGTACTCTCCTCTTAATAAGTTAGTCATAGCAAGCTCACCTTTAAAAATGAACCATTACGTGACTGAAAATAAGGAAAGAAGTTCTGTTGTGTGTTGTTACAACATAAAGAACAGTAAGATGAGAGAATGATCTGTTGGACATGGTTTGGAGATGCCGGTGTTAGACTAGGGTGTACAAAGTTAAAAATCACACAACACCAGGTTATAGTCCAACAGATTTATTTGGAAGCACTAGCTTTCGGACCACTGGTCCTTCATCAGGTGGTTGAGGAGCACCGCTTCGAAAGCTAGTGCTTCCAAATAAATGTGTTGGACTATAACCTGGTATTGTGTGATTTTTAACTTTGATCTGTTTGAGTTTGACAAATTACACTCATCATTTTACTCACTACCAGCTTGTTGATGATCGCGCAAGTTGAATCCCCAGCAAGACTGCAACTTTTTTGAATAGGATTGAAAATTTCTCCTAGTCCTAAGCAACATGTTTGCCCACCCTTCATTTTCTGGGCTAAGGAGTCTTATTCTTCTCCCTGGTAACACATTCACCATAATCTAGTCTTTGAGCATAAGCTATTGCACTGCATTTAAGCAATAGAGAAAGTTAGATGCCAAATGGCATGAGGTCAAAGAAAGCCTCTTGGTTAGATGTGGTGCCTCTCTTAAAACCTGTGTGGAACTTTGTCAGTCAACAAACAATCTTACACTGCATCACAATGAAAAAAACAGCCTGGGTTTCTTATAGTTTTGGGGAAAGCACAGAAAATATTGTGACAGAATTTAATACCCGAATGGTGTGGTGGTAAAGCAGTGGGGATGGGTGACAGTGGGCATGGGGTTAGAGATTCCTTCCTACTGTCTTACCTTGATGACCACAAGTCTCTGGCTGCAACAGAGAACTGAGACTAATGATATGGGGGAGCAATGTGAATCACACTTTTCACTGAACATTTTCACTTACTGCTCCATAAAAGGCCACAGTAGTTGCAGAGGTTATTGTTGTAACTGGATTTAAGACCAAAGCCTGTAATTCATCCTTGAGCGTGTGCTATTTTCTATTTAATGACAAGATTTCTATTTTAAACATACCTATTAGTTGTGTTCATCTATTAGTTTTGAAGTGAGACAGTGATCTATCTGCTACACCTCTTTGCATTAAACATGGCAAATAGTGATTGATAGCCCTTCATTAACCAATCAGTACTATTGGTTAGCATCAATGTTAGGCATGTGTAATGTAATTGGTTGTCTGAAAAGAACTCTGACTGAAAAATAAATCAATAAGAATAAATCGTTGCTTCTTTATCTATATGTGATTTTTTTTATCCTTTCTGTTAGACTGATGGATCACTACCTGCACAGGAAGAACATGCAGGGCTCCAGGGAAAAGGCCAGTGAGCAGCATGAGGTTTATTACTCTTCAGAGGGCCAGTATAAGCACAAAGAGGTGAATGGCCTCATTCGGTGTTGTAACCATTCTATGATTATATTCTATTCTAAGCCATACCCACACAATCTTGTACTATGCCACTGAAACAGTTTCCTAAAAAATATTCAATGGGTGAAATCTTCCCAGCCACTGAGCAAAGTATGCTCAGGTGAGAAATTTGGGAAAGGCATGTGACATGGCCAGTGAGGAGTTCTTGGTGCTGAGACCACAAGAACATGCAAGTTAGCAGCAAGAGGTCCATTTGCTACATTAACATCCCATTATTACCTCATTAACATGCAGTTTCCCATTCTCCCACCCGCCACACACTAAATGCTGATAATTCCCGACATGAAAGTCAGATTAGTTTCCTGGCAACTCCAGCTCACTGCTTGCTCCTTTGGATCTTCACCTTGGATCCCTGGCACCAACATCTCTGGGCACACTCCATGGGCAGTGACAGCATGTACCATATATCCAAATACCTGGCATCTAACACATAGTAGACTCGCTGCATCATTATGGCACGTCTCTGACCCACATACAGTGGGATTTGCATTTCAATGCTGCACATTGTGGTGCACCAGTTTTCATTACACTACTGCTGCCAGGAGCAATCTCATGGATTGGAGCTGCATGTATCTCTGGGATCCTTGCTTCCTCCCTTAACGGTTACTCACTTTGTGCCCAATTTGATGCTTACAATATTCCTGTCTCGCCTTGCCCTGCCTTTTTGGAGCTTTGCCACCCTAACCACACTATAGGCTCATGCTGATACTGTTTTGCCAAGCTGTTTAGTGCAGGCAGTTTGACATGGTTGTCAGCAGCGATTAGTCAAGAGGAGGTGTGTGGTGCATGTCACTGTATGTCTTTGTGCTACATTAATCACACACCCTCAGCACGTGCTAGCAGTACACGTGGTAAATCCATAACTAAACCAAGTGGCTTTTTTTCAGTCTATTGGGAGTAGTCCTCGGTTAAGCCAAAGTGGGCTGCCATCAGTCAGTCAATCAAAGGCATCACGTGATCACAGTGCAGGAGTTTGGGAATGATCAATCCTCTGGTTAGGGTGGTCAGGGTCAGGCGATCTATCTCACTACTCTTCGGAAAGTGGGTCACAGTCAGTTCCTCAGGTCTGGCGCAAACAGTCAGCAGATTTGAATGTGCAGTTGCATGTGCATAGAAGTACCAGCTGCAGTATTGACTTACCCTGAGAAGCTTTGGCTTGTCGTTGCACTGTGAATGGTGAAGGATAGCTCCAAATGGCCAGTGCTTGACCAGGAGTGCAGCTGGGGCTCAGTGGTTAGCACTGCTGTCTTACAATGCCAGCAACCCGGGTTTGATTCCAGCCTCGTCTATGTGGAGTTTGCATGTTTGCCCTGTGTCTGTATGCATTTCCTCCAGATGCTCCAGTTTCCTCCTACAGTCCAAAGATGCGCATGTTGTGTGAATTGGCCAAGCTAAATTGCTCATAGTGTTCAGGGATGTGTAGGTTTGGTGCATTAGTCAAGGGTAAATATAGGTTAAGAGAATGGGTCTGGATGGGCTACTCTTCGGAGGGTCGGTGTGGACATATTGGGCTGGGTGGCCTGTTTCCACACTGTAGGGTTTCTATGGTTCTGGAATTGTTCTGGCAGTGGTGAGAAAAACCACCTGCTGCAAGTTGGAGAATAGGTGAGAGGGGCATCAAAACAAAGGGGGGAATGGTTAAAGAGGCAAGTTTCAGATGAGACTACGAAGAAATCCTTCATGAAACCCAGCAAAAATGGCATTTAGTCAAGTTCTGGTAGGATTCAGCCTTACATCCCTAGCAGTTTAATTGGTTTACAATTAATTTGTTCCCTTGTCTTTTAAAATGGTTGTTTACTCATATTGTTGTCTTCCTCCTGTAACCAAATTTAAAGCCATAGAATCATGGTTAGAGCACCGAAGGAGTTTGATTTGCCAGCTGGCCCCTACTACCTCTCTGCAAGAGTAAGTCGTATCATCCTGTCCTTTTCTTCAGGCCATGCAAAGTTTTAATCAAATTCACCAAATTCACTTTTCAAAACATCAAATTGATACAAATATTGTCTCTATTTATCTTTGATTAAATATAATCAAAGTTAAAAATCACACAACACCAGGTTAGACTCCAACAGGTTTATTTGGAAGTACAAGCTTTCAGAACGCTGCTCCTTCATCAGGTAACTAGTGGGACAGGATCAAAGTGTCATACAACTGATGCAAAAAGTTGAACAAACCTAAATTTCTGTTAAGTCTTTAATCACTGAGAATGCGGATGCAGGTTTTGATTGATTAATATGTAAATCCTAGAATTTCTTTCACGTCACAGCCTCGAGATAACGTAAGGTTTTATCAGTATATATAAAAGGTGATATCTCTGCTCAGACAATGCATTAAAGGTGTGAGGTTAAAGTCTGTCTGTCTCCCCACCTGGAGCTGGACTAGTTCCATTTCTAAAGTAGGAATTTATAAAATGACACATTGACTGACTGCCTACATATTAATCAATCGAATCCTGCATCCCCACTTGAAGTGATTAAAGACTTAACAGCAATCTAGGTTTGTCCAATACATCGTGTCAGTTGTCTGACACTTTTGCTATAAATTCTGTGTATTATGATCCTCTCCCACTAACTACCTGACAAAGGAGCAGCACTCCAAAAGCTTGCACTTTCAAATAAACCTGGTAGACTATAGCTTGGTGTTGTGTGATTTTTTAAGCTTTGTCAATGCTAGTCCAACACAAGCATCTTAAATATAATCAATGATTGACATCCACAGCCTTCTGCAGTAATGAGTTCCAAAGATTCACCACCCTCTGACTCAAGAAATTCCTCCTCATCTCAGTTCCAAAGATTTGTCCCTTCACTCTGAGGTGGTGTCCCCAGTTCTTAGTCTCTCCTATTAATGGAATCATCTTCTCCACATCCACTCTATCCAGGCCTCTCAGTATGTTGTAAGTTTCAGTGAGATTCCCCCTCAAACGTCCAAACTCCAACAAGTACAGACTCAGAGCCCTCAACCGCTCCTCATATCACAAGCCCTTCATACCTGAGATCATTCTTGTAAATCTACTTTGGATACCCTACAATGCCACACATCCTTCCTTAGATATGGGATCTAAAACCACTCACAATATTCGAAATGCTGTCTGTCCAGAGCCTCACACAGCCTCAGCTGTGTATTTCTGCTCTTTCATTCTAAACATTTCCCACTGACACTTTCTTCAGTTTCCCCACCTCATACCCAGAACCAGATCCAATAATGCCTTCATCCTCACAGGATCTGAAACATCTTGCTCCAGAAAATTCTCCTAAACACACCAGAAATCCTTGACTCTTTCAACCCTAGACCCTATTGCTACACCTGTCTGTAACAGGACAGATAATTCAACTTTCCTGTGATCATTATGGTAAAGATTTTGAACTTCACACTAACTTTCTTATAAATGCATTCTCCTGTATCTTTCCCACCAGTGAATGTTGGTTATACTATTTTTCTCTAAAAACAATGTTCACTGAAGTGTTCACAAAGCTTTAATATGACAATTACACTCATCTCTTGAAATCATCTATTTACAATTACATTGTCAGGAATACCTTGATGTGAGCAAGGTTCAGCTCGGTGAATTTGACAAATGCTAAAGGTCAGCAGCAAATCAAAGCAAAACAGATCTTAATTACAGTCACACAATTTGCACACTGTGGTAATCAAAGGTCTAGTACATGGCATATTGATACAGTGATAGGTATAAACATTGCATCTGAGATGACCATCTGAAATTGCCCAAATTAAAATTCATGGTTGATTCCAACAAATCATATTCGGCAGCCAGGAGAACATTAGTTTGCTGTTATTAGCGTAATTTGGTGTGAGTTGGTTAGTATAGACATGTGCAATGAGCCTGTTTCTTCGCTGCATGACTCTATAATATGTTATATTTATATAAAGCAAAGAACTTCACATGATGGTGATCTGAAACAAACACAAAGAGAAATTGCTGGGGGAGGGGAGGGGTGGGGTGGGTGTGGTGTGGGGGATACTCAGCTGGTCTGACAGCATTTGTGAAGAGAAAATAGCATTAACATTTCAAGTCCAGTGACCCTCCATCAGTATGTTACATTTAAAGACCAGTTTGAGAAGGCTTGCATCTTACATCTTCCAAAGCCTAAAGTTATCTGGTTATTTGTAATTTTGGAATATGGCATCTTCTGACAATGCAGTATCTTATACCCATTGAAGGGTCATTGGCTTCCTCCTGTTCATCGAAAAATCTTGCAAATATTTGAAAGTTATTGCTATGTAGTTTATGAACTTCTTATATAACTTGTAAAAAGAAAAGTCTATTAAAAATTCAGGTTGCTTCTATCTATCTTATATATGTAATGTAATTAAACTACAGTAATTTCATTGTTTGTCTGCCAACTCAATAAGTATGTGCTTAGGATTGTTTTTGTAAGCAGTATGCCAAGGAGATGGAAAAAGCTCATTATATATATTGTTTATGGAGCTGAAAGAGTTAATACTCAATTGAATGCAGTAAGCACCGTTCACTGTACTGATGCCATGAGGGCTTGAATGAGTACGGTGGAAGCTGATAGGGGATAGATCTAAAGCCAATGTACTCCTAACAGTCTATGTAACAATGTAGAGCATATTCATCTCCTGTAGATAATTGCAGTAATGCAATAAATCTAAATTGTTTATTCTTTGAGAGTCTTTTAATTAGACCAGAAAAGTGGCTATCCTTGTCCAAGCTATATAACCTGAAGCTTAAAGGATAACCACACACATAATATATCTTTCACTTGAACAGGGTTAGTATGTAATATCTGTCTTTGCTCAAGGTCATGTGTCTGCTCTGGCATTGGGTAAAGCACCTTTTTTTTTTAACCTTTTCTCATTCAGCAGATGATTCTTGCCTATGTGTCAATGTGCCCATGCCTCCTTCCTGCCATATTACTGGATAAGTAGGTAGGTCAGCAACTGAGAGATGGTATGCATTATCTAATCAAAGCTAGAGTGGACTGCGTTTGCTTAATGGGTAAAAGTACTGATAGATATCCAGCTTCAGTGCCATTGTGTTTCTGGACCAGCTTCTGGAAAGGGAAAAGGTCCTGAAGCTCTACCTGCATATGATCTCTCCCTCCTTTTGGGAAATCATTATAACAGAACTGAATATAAAATAACTAGCCCTGATATAACAACTCACACCATAAGACAAAAGTGCATCCTGTTCCCAACCCAATAAAAAGTCAATTAAGTGTGAAAGGAACTGAAGTGTTACTCCACTCCCATTAATCCTAAAGGATTCAGACTTGCATTTGCTAAGGTTAAAGTCAAGGTAATTCATGATAAAATGAATAACAGGGGATGGAATCTTGAAGCCATTTCTGGGACGCAATCCCTCTTGTTGACTTTGGTCCGGGCCAGCCAATTATAAGACTGTCTCCAGGAATGATGATCAATCAGGGGATTCCAGTGTGCAAAGTGTCAGAAGCCCATCTGAGAGCTAAGTACTTAAAGGGAAATCAATAGCAATCAGAGTAGCAGTACTAAGGATTGCTCATTGGGGTGCAAAAGGAGGATAGTCAATAGAAGAAGGAGAAGTGTAGGACATTGATTGTCTGGAAAGACCTGCCCCCCTCTGTTGAATGTTGCAACTACTGCTCCTCTGGCAGTTCTCTTTTGTTCCACAGCAATTATTCAGTTGCAGAGAACTGGTGCTCTCTCTCCTTGGTCAATTGTGCTTTGGAGTGCTGGAAATGGAACCCAATCTCTGAGTAAGGTCTCAAGCTCCAAGGTCACTGTTTATGAGTCTCAATGAAATGTCCCAACAGCCCTTTGCTGAAAATTGTCTAATATGCCTCAAATAGATGTTACTGTTGGTGCTAGCTTCTGAATATGGGTGGGCTGGATATTAATATAAATGAGAATATATCAGGAAATGCCATTGAGGTAGAAGATCAGCTATGATCTAGTTGAATGAGAGGGTTACTCAATGGGTTAAATGATCTGTTTTCACACTATAGGGATTCTATGAAAAGTGATAAGTAATTGGAAGATGGGAAATGGGAGTAGGTGTGGGACATTAAACCCAACAAGTCCACACTAAGCCTCCAAAGAGTAACCCACTCCCCCTACCCTACATTTACCACTGACTAATGCATCTAACCTACACATTCCTGAATACTATGGACAATTTAGCATGGCCAATTCACCTAACCCACACGTTTTTGCATTTTGGGAGGAAACCCACATAGTCATGGGGAGAATATGAAAACTCCACACAGACAGTCACCCAAGACTGGGATCAAGCCTGGGTCCCTGGCTCTGTGAGGCAGCAGTGCTAACCACTGAGCCACCATACCACCCAATCTTACTGCTTAAGAATTTTCGTGTCAGTTTCAGCTCTTAATGACAGTGGCCCACATGTACTTGGAAAAGCACCATTGTAGATGTTAAATGGTTATTTATTCACAATTTAACCGGCTGAGGTTTCACCCACTGAAGTTCCCAATCTCACAGACATTCCCCAGCTGAAGCAGTCGAAGAGAATTGGGAGGTCATGGGTTTCCTGGTCTGATGGCATTTTCTATGAATCTCCCAGCTCACCCATCTCCTCCCCACCTGGAAAAATTCCTCAAAGTCAGTGGAGTGTTTGAAGCCCAGCAAATCAAAGCTTGAGTATAGTGATTTTCAATCTCTAGGACTTGAAATGGAATTAGTGTAGCCCAATATGATGCAAATCTGAGTCCTTTTCTTGTTACACTTGTCTTAAATAATATGGGTCTGGTCAGGTTCAGTCCAATTGCTGCAGGCATTAGACCATGATTAAAAAAACTGCCTACACTTCAGAGCAAATTGCCACTAAATTGCTTGTTTCACTGAAACTGCAGAATGCCTAATGTTGGGAATGAAAATATTACAGTGGTCAGCAAAGAAGAGGTTAAGAGGATAGAGTTGTCATTCTAAGGTATGAAAAACAGTTGGAAGACAGCAGCAGAACTGCCTTCACTGGAGCTAACCGAGAAAGGTTTGGACTCTGGCGGCAAACGTGAGTTTGTGTGTGTGTGTGAGAGAGAGAGAGAGAGATGAATCCTCAACATGACATCCATCATCAGGATGAGAATAGTTTTATACCTGTTGTGTGTTTGCATTGAAAAAGAATAACATGTTACTACCAGTTGAGAAGGAATCATCAATTTCCTTTTTAGAGTCTCCTGTCAACAAATATTTTGACTTATCTTTTTTCCACAGGAGCTAGCACACGTCAATTAAACTTAATTAACCAATTGCATGGTCTTCTTGAATGAAAGAGATTGCAATTTTCATTTTTATAAGACTTGAGAAAAATCAGAAAGCATGATGCCTCACACATACACTCAACACAGCCAATAAGCTTAAAAGGAAGGGGTAGGCTGGATGTCTAAGATAAGTAGGTGACAGCAACAGCAATTTAAAGTTTTTTAGAATTTTAAGTTGCAAGAGTGAAACTTGAGACCTTATACTTTTGCTCTGTTCCCATTTTCTCAGAAGTTGCAAATCACCTTGGTCCCTCAGTGAAAGGTGGTTTTTCTAAATTGCTTTTTCACTGGGCACTGACTTTTGAGCTTGAGAGACAAAAAGGCAGAGAGAGTGTCTTCCAGTTTCTTCTTACAAATCCATCTTCTTTTCACTTGGCTGCTCACAAGCAGCTGTCAATGAAGGTCCACTTGTATATTCCCGAGTCTGTTCATTGATTTTCCAAGTTGAATGCTCCACAGACAACCCTTCACCTCAATGTACAATTTCAGGAAAGATGTGAATCAACAAAGAGTTCATTTAAGTTATGGTAATTTCAGCGTAGACTGATTCTTGTTTATTGTTGATTTCATAAGATTTGCTTAATCTAGTCAGGAGATCACAGCAACAATTTTTGATTAGTATTTTTAAAAGCATTTTAGTGTTTGTAATTTCTGAAGTGTGAAAACAACATTACAATAGTCAAATACTGTTGTATTGCCATCGTCATACAGACCATATGGGTTTCTGTCATTAGAGAGAAGTGACTGGTGGTGATTTAACCCAAGGGCCACCAGATCTCAGGTGAGGGAAGATGTTGAGAAGGAGAGCCCTTCATGGTAACCTCAAACCAGTGATGGCAATGGAACCCATGCTACTGGCATCACACTGCTCTACAAATGAACAACCTAGCCAACTGAGCTAAACTGATTCCCTCAAACATTAATGTTTCATGTTTACCACAATAACAGGATTCATGGTAGGAAGCCATTATTGAAGAATGTTTACCTCCCAGCATGGAGGGTAGCAGGGAGGGCAACACAATAAAATACTCTGGTCTCGCAATATACCACTCCCTTCTACCTATCAGAAGCCACAACTAAAAAATTCAAACAAAAAAACCTCTGGATTTTGCAGTGAAACCAAAGATTTAGTCTGAATGCATAAAGCCAGTGAAGGAGTTAACAGTGATTTATGAGTCTAGCGGTTTGCACAGTCCCCAAGCTCTTTCCTTTGTAAGTAGTTATTTTATATCTTCTGCTGGAATGAGAATATTTCCCATGTGACGACTGTATGACTTGACTTCCATTTGTTTCACCCTAGTTGCTGCTTGGCCAAACATTTACCTCAAATGCATTACTGGAGTATTTCCAGCTACTTCTGTGTATATAACAAGCAACTTACCAGCAATAAAGCACCTTACAAAGGCTAGACACTATACACTGCTTCACTACACAATGAAGCATTTAAAGCATTTGTATGACGATTGAGGATGTTGTTGGATTCGGAAAGTTCTTTTTATTTGTTCTTGAGACATAAGTGGCGCTGACAAGGACAATATTTATTTCCCATCCCTAATTGTCCTTGAAAGAGTGATACTGAGCTGCCTTTTGGAATTGTTGCAGTTGGTATAATGCACATATGCCTAACTTTGAGTGCTATCAGAATTCTACAGGACTTTCTTTCTACTATTTCACTGGGTGTAAGCATTGCTGGAAAGGCCAATATTTATTGCTTATCCCTAATTGCCCTGGAGAAGCTGGTGAGCAGCTTACTTGAGTTGCATGAGTCCATCAAATGTAGATACAACAGCAATGCCATTAGGAAAGGAATTCCACGGTATTGACTTTGTGATAGTGCAGGAAAAGTGATGTAGTTCTAAGTCAGGGTACGCCATGACTTGGAGGGGAACTCGTAAGTGATGCCATTGCTCCAAATTTGGTTTGTCTTAATTCTGAGCAGTTGTTGATGTTGTGCCAATAAATGATAGTTACACACTTAATGTAGAATAACTTGTGTGCGACTTTCAGATATTTTTCAATCAGACTACCATTTAAAATGCAAGTCTATGTGAAAATGCCCTTTTGAACAAGACTGAAAATAATTGTAATCATCCAACATCAGAATCCTTTCAGTGAAGTATTCAAAAGATTGTGACTGAGGAGAAACTGAGGTTCCCCTGAGAGGTCTTGAATCGCAGAAATGGAATAACGACATGCAAATGGCTCTGCTTAAATTTAAGAAAGTTAGAGACAGACTTTCAGTGAATACAGTTGTGCACACCTGAGAATAGCACTGGGAAGCCTGAGATTTCCCAACATTGTCTCTTTCTTCCTCATGACACTATGTGGGTCTAGGAGATTAAGAAGGAGATTTGAAAGAACTGTACGAATAAATGCATCAAACCATGATTCTGTTAAACAGTGAGCTCAGGAGATATCACTTTCTGATGATCAGCTGAACCACAAGTGACTGATATAACACCCACACTGCTTAATCCAGCATTGGCTTTCTGAACCAAAAAGAAAGTGAAAGTACGTCATGTGAAGCTATAGGTCCTTGATAGAATGTTAAAAAATCAATTGTATTTCCAGATTCTGGTACCCTAGTAGTCTGTCAGAGGGAAATTTATAAATTTGGAAAATGATTGGTGTATTTTATTTGTTGGGCTACAGCCTGATGTGGAACAATGAACCATTATTCAATTAAACTATTTTAATGGTGCAATTAGCATATGTTGGTATCTTTAATAAATGAAGATCTGCACCTATATGACTTTTTCTTGCAAGAAAGCTTATGTGGAACTGTACAATGTGACCATTGTAAGTGGATGCAAGGGGTTCCTCCCATTTCTTGGTTCCCAAATGGATGACGTGCCAAGTTATGTTGACGAGCATAAACATATTACAATGACAGAAGTGGCAGCAATGATCGGCTTTGAACAAGTGCTGGCACAAGATCTTTCACCCCTTACTTCTGGGTAATGTCAGCTTATCTTGTACTAATTGCATTTGCAATAAAGGGTTAAACTTTCTTCAGATTTGGTCCAAAATAATGCCTGAACTACAGATAAAAATAAAGAACTATTCCCTTAATGCATTCTGAGCCTAATTAAGGCTGCCCACAAAACATTCACAGTCACTTGTCCTGCAGGGATATGGGCCAAAGGCAGGTAAGTGGGACTAGTTTTAGTTTGGAAACTTGGTTGGTAAGAACAAGTTGGACCGAAGGGTCTGTTTCCATGCTGTATGACTCTATGACTCTATGCCTCTATTTGCAGCTACCCTGCTGGGAGAGGGGCTAGATATTTAAATGATACACTAAAGACCATTAGCTAGGTTTGTGGTCACATTTGCATCATTCCACAAGGCACAGGTCAATAGCAGAATACCTTCATTAAAATCTGACACCGCCATTTCCTATGCTGGTGCTGTGTTGCTCTGTCACAGGGGCATGTTGCTTGTCTCTAATCTTTTGTTTCAATGAAGCTGTTTTGCTGCATCTTCAAGTACTCGTTGTTGCTGTTTGAGTTACAGAGCCATTGTAACATTATTCGGAATGCTCTTCAACGTAGGAGGAAGAATAGGCTGAAACTGAATTGGAACACAAGAGATGGCGCCATTGAGGAACATTTCTTGAAATTTTCATACATTTCGCCCCAATTTAATTAACTGTATAACCCGTAAAATTTTGAAGATGTATGAGTTTGATGTACATTGTCTGGAAGGTAACAGCTGGTATCAGAGTCTCTATCATCGATAGGTGTAGTGGCTTAGTGGTTAGCATGACTGCCTTACCGCCCCAGGGACCTGGGTTTGACCCTAGCCTCGGGTGACTGTCAGCATGGAGCTTGCACATTCTCCCCGTGTCTGTGTGGGTTTTCACCAGGTGCTCTTGTGTCCTCCCACGGTTCAAAGATGTGCAGTTAAGGATGGATTGGCCATGCTAAACTGCCTATAGTATTCAGGAGTGTGTAGATTAGCTGTATTAGAAAGGGAAATGGGTCTGGGTGGGTTACTGTTTGGAGGGTCGGTATGGACTTGTTGGGCCAAATGCTCTATTTCAACACTGTAAGAATTCTATTCTATGAATAGAAAGCAGGATAAACAAAAAAAGCTAGAAAGAAAACATTCTCATTTAAAATGAATCCTAACTGAGTCTTTGTAAATTGGTCCATTCAATCTGGTTCTAAGTATCAGACTATTAGTTGTATTAACCCATGTGATGTAGTTTTCCAAGGTTGACTTCAGCACTGAGGTTATTTTTCTGCTCATTCAGATGTTTCCTCTTCTACACTTCCTATATGTGTATGTGTCCTAGCAACTGTCTTACTGAGATGAAGATGATTAACCTCATGACATCTTTAGGAAGCATCAAATTTTAAAGTCATTTAAAATGTGTTGTGCTCTTCTTGACAGCTCTAATGTTAGCCACATCAGCCCTTAGTGCTAATAATAACTGTTTTCTCTTTCTGACAAATCTCAGATGCTAAAATCTCATCTTGTTGTTGACGACCTTCAATGCATGATCATGAAAGAAACACATTGAGAAATTGCAATTCACAGAATTGGTTATTGTCAATTTAAGTTGATAAATTATCTCACAACTATTAACTACAGTCAGGCTAAAGCATTCAGTGTTTCTATAAGCTCAGCTAATCTTCCACAGTTTGAACAGTCTGCCTGAGTCCACACTCCCCCTTCCCTCACACACCTTTTCCCCATCACCATTGGCCAGTTTATAATGATCCCACTGGCAGTGGGTTTGTTACCTAACACAATGTCTTGTCCACGCGATAGGAATTAATGAGAGGTGCTGTGCTGTTGGTTTGCACAGGCCACATTTAATAGTTGCATCATCTAAAATTAACATCTAGTCTGTTACAGGAGTTCAGATGAAGTGTCATTTCCAATAATTGCCTCAACTGCAAAACCTAGCAGTCTGAGCACTAAGAAGAGTTGCAAACTCTCTAGCTTTATCCTGGAGTCTCCAGAAATTAAAGGTAAGACTTTCCTGGAAAAGGGAGAAAAGTTATGAGGGTGCAAGGGAATAATTAAAGTTTTTTTATTTACAAATTTTTTCATTCAATAGCTCTTTAACAAAAAATAGAGATGAGGGTAAATAAACACAGTTGGTCTGAGCAGTGTGGTTGCAAGTGGGAGCTTATCCAGGGATAGGTCCCAACAGAGTTGGTAACTGTCATACTGAGAAAGGCAGTCCAATCTGTGAAGCTTCTGGGCAGCAGTTTGCTGTTATTTAAGCAGCAGTTAAAATATCACGGAAAGCCATTTCCAATGTCTGCCTTGAACATTTTGCAAAGATTTAGTGGATCCCTGGTGCTGTGTTTTTGTTAGTCTTCACTTCAGCACGCTTGCTTTTTAAGTGGTGAATGGCTACAGCATCAAGACAGGTTGAGAACATTTCATTCACTGTATCAGCTGGGATGCTGCAGGAGTTGAATAAGAGGTGCAGTGGCAACACGGATTGTCCAACAGTCCGTCCTTTGTTCTGCATACTCTGGCCAGAATTATATGTCTAATCGGTGAGAATTGTCTCACTCATGCATGAACGTTTCAACTGCATGACACTCCATCAAGAAACTGAAGCAATAATTCTTTGCAGAGAATGGTTCAGTCTATTTAAGCTAAAAGCATTACTGTCAGAAGCATGTTTAAAGGGAGATATGCAGTAGGAGATCCCAAAGCACTTTACAACTAATTAAGTACTTCTTGGAAATATAGTCAAGCGCTATTGTAGGAAATGCTGTGGCTCACCATTACTTTCCCAAGGATAATCAGAGATGGATAATGGATACTGCCTAGCTAGCAATACCAACTTCCCATGAAAACAGTTTTTTTTAAAAAAAGCCAATTCACCCATAGCAAATTAAACAAGGTACAAGGTGGCATAATTTTTCATTTATTTATTCACTCTTGGGACGTGGATTTCCTTGACTAGCCAGTATTTATTGACCAAGTCTAGTTGCCCGTGAGAAGGTAGTGATGAGCTGCCATCTTAAACCACTGTAGTCTCTTCGGTGTAGGTAGACTTAGGGCGGCATGATGGCTCAGTGGTTAGCACTACTGCCTCACGGTGCCAGGGACCCAGGTTTGATTCCGGCCTCAGGTGACTGCCTGTGTGGAGTTTGCTTGTGTCTGCGTGGGTTTCCCCTGGGTGCTCTGGCTTCCTCTCACCTTCCAAAAGTTGTGCAGGCCAGGTGAATTGGCCATGCTAAATTGCCCATAGTGTTAAGTGCATTAGTCTGGGGTAAATGTAGGGAAATGAGTCTGGGTGGGTTACTCTTCGGAGAGTTGATGTGGACTTGAAGGGCTTGTTTCCATTTGGTAGGGAATCTAATCTAATGTCATTCAGGAGGGAATTCCGGGATTTGGCCCCATAGCAGGGAAGGAATGGCAACATATGGAATCCCTACGTGTGGAAACAGGCCCTTCAACCCGACCCTCTGAAGAGTATCCCACCACTACCCTATCACTCTACATTTACCCCAGACTAATGCACCTAACTTAAACACCCCTGAACACTGTGGGCAATTTAGTATGGCCAATTCACCTGACCTGTACATCTTTAGATTGTGGGAGGAAACCCACACAGACACATGAGAATGTGCAAACCCCACACAGACAGTCACCCAAGGCTGGAATCGAACATAAGTCACTGGCACTGTCAGGCAGCAGTGGTAACCACTGAGCCACCATGCCATTCAAGTCAGGATGCTGAATGGCTTGGAGGGAAACTTGCAGGTGGTATATAACTGCCCTTGTCCATTGGTGATTGTGGATTTGAAATGTGATGTCTTAAAATGAGGTGTTAGCTTGGTGAAGCTAGAAAACAGGACTATTTATGTGCTAAGTGGTCTAAGCAGCAAGTGATAGAGCTAAGCAATCCCTCAAGCAAGGGTCAGATTGAAGCTTCAAGTTGCCAATGGTGGTGGAGAATTAAACAACCCAACTCACGACAGCTCCTCAAACATCCCAATAATGGAGGGGTCCAGCACATCAGTGTCAAATGAATCTCTGGGAAGTGATGCAAGTTATGGGATATCTGTTGGCCAAAACATTAGGAATATTCTAGCAACATAAAACAAAGAACAGCTGATGCTAGAGATCTAAAGCAAAATCAGAAACTGCTGGCGAACCTCAGCAGGTCAGGTAGCATCTGTAGGAAGAAAGCAGAATTAATGTTTTGAATCCAATGACTCTGTCTGGAATACCACAGTTTTTCTTCAAAAGGTCTTTCACATCCACCAGAGACAGACAGTGTCTTGGTTTATCGATGTAACAAAAAAGATGGCACCTCCAACTGTGCAGGAGTCCTCACTACTGCATTGAAGTGTCAGTTCAGATTTCATGCTCAGGTCTATTGTGTGAGACTTGAATCACAAGCTTGTCACTTCAGTGATAGTGCCACTGCTGAGCCACAGCTGAAATACTGAATAATTTTGAAAACAGAAAAGGAATTTGCATTTTCATCATGCCAACTGCTTGAAAGAAGTGCAGCCAATGTTATGTAGCAAATGTTCGGATTGCAGAACCCTATAAACAATGTGGATGAATGACAAATGAAACTGTTTTGATAGCATTCTTTGAGGAATTAATGTCAGTCAAAAACTATGCGAGAACTCTTCACCTATCTATTGAGTAGTACTGCAGACTTCTTGATGTGTGTTTGTGAAAGTAGGCAATATATAAACTCAGAACTAATTCCAAAATATAACCAATCCAGCACTGTAGTGCTTCCTTACTGACATCCTTCTCCTTGTGACATCGCAAGCTATTGTTAGGGACTTCTTGCAGAACAACAGGCAGATTTGGAGTACAGACACACAGCTCGATCATCAGGATAGAGTTTGAGGTTTTGGTGATGAGCAGTGTGGTGGAGGAGAGGTGCAGGAATTCCTGCTACTTCTCCACAAATACAAGCTGGCAGTATTCAATCTCCAATCTCCACTAAAAATCATTCATCCTCAAGCTGTTCGTTAGAAGGCTGTATCTTGTGTTCCACTGTGCAGCACTTGTATTCGTCATTTGTTGTACTTTGAGACATGGAATTACCACTGGGGTTCCATGTACATCCCTGATTAACACAGGTTAGTGAGATTCCCGGCTTTTCCTGGTTTGTGTACTGAATGATCATCTTTCATCCTGCTCCAAAGTCAGAGCAGATCTGATATTTGTGGAATGGGGTGATGACTGCTATATGATGACCTTGATCTCATGCTTAGCCTGGTGGTTTTCTTCCTTTTTATTCATTCATTCAAATGCTGTGCTCAGTATTTATTGCCCATCCCCCTTTAACTGCTGCAGACTATATTTTAAGTGCACTCACAGTGCTGCTAGGGAAGGACTTCCAGGATTTTGACCCAGCGATAGTGAAGGAACGGTAATATATTTCCTAGTCAGGATGGTGAGTGGAGAGGATCTTGCAGATGGTAGTGTTCTCATGCGTCTGATGCTCATATCCTTTTAAATGGTAGAGTTTGCAAGTTCAGAAGGTGCTGTGAAAACAGCTGTGATAGGTTGCTTTCATGCATATTTGAGCTGTTACAGACTGTTGCCACCATGCACCAGTGATTGAGGGAGGGAGCGTTTGTGAATGTGTGGGATGCTTTGTTGTGAATAGTGTCAAGCTTGTTCTGTGTTGTTCAAGTTGCACTCCTCCAGGTTAGTGGAGAGTATTCCACCATCGTCCTGACCTGTGCACTGCTGCTGGTTTTGAAGAGATATAATGTGAGCCACTTGCCACAGAGTTCTAGCCTGTTGCTGTAGATTCCATTGAGAAACAGGGGTAGATTGAGACCAATAATGACCATCTCCAACACCCCTCTGACTCCTATCACCGTCTGCATTAACATCGCCTCCTCCTATTTCTTATGTGCTTAAGGCAATTACATACACGGAGTCCTAAAATACAGAGAAAAAGGAAAACGTAGATGGTAAGTCAGCCTGGATATTTACAAATTTCTTTTATCAATGTCAGTATGCATAGAATCATAAGGCTGGTGAGTTACCTTTTAAACAGGGTTGAGAGTCAAGCTTGAAATTCTGAAATTCTCTGCCTCTCATTAAAAAGCAATGTCATTCTCTGACTCTTTCCCCAATCGCATGGGAATGATATGGAAGCTGGCTGGTTGGATTTGGAAATTGAATAGCTGCTAGCTCCCATTAGGAGATATGTAGAGGTGCCAAGAAAGCACGTCTGCTTCTCCTGGCCAAAGCGAAGACTTACAATCTTTAAAGTGGCTTACCTCATAGGTTGAGCACAATACCAGGCTTCCCAGGCAAGGTTAGCAAAGGATTTCAAACACATAACAGGCCAAGGACACTGCCTCCATTTAACCATGTCTCCTTGCCAATTCCTAACCACACTCTGGGGAGTTAGGGGTTGTATTAACTTTTGAGTTATATATTCATACGTCATGCTGTGAAAAGAAGCTCCATGCCTATAAGGTTAGAACTCCACAGTTCAAATTAAATTGGAGCTGATCCTTGCTAATTTACATGTAATGATAACTAATAATTTTAGCATGTCATAGAGACAATACAAAGAAGGTACAAGAAGTTATTATTTAATTAGCCATGTCTATATTATTGATAATTATTGTCCAACATTTATAAATCATTGCTACAATTAATGCTAGCTCTGCATCTCAATTTAATGTATAGAAGGATCATAATTAAGAACAGATGGTTAACCCTGTATAAAATTATCTTCATCTGATCTTAAGGATGACCTTTAAGTCTTACGGCATTCTGGGTAAAGGTTTGAGCTCGTTATCAGGAAGTTATTTGGCCACTGTCATGTTGTACAGTTCCTGAAGGAGATGAATCAGGCTCATCAATGCCTGGATGCTGGGATGCTTTTCATCAGTCATGAACTGCCAACTCATTTGAAATCCAGTCAGATCTATAAAGAGTTCAGAGCTTCCTCTCATCTTACTGAGAGAAAGTCATACAGCTCAGTAATTAAAACCTTTCAACTTTTGAAGGTCGTGCTTAAGATTTTTTTTAACCGTGGTGACTTAGGCAGCTACAAAATTTTGCTGGTAAAGGGAAATTAAATTGTAGAACTTACACACATCTACTATTAAACTCATAGTTAAATAGCTAAACTTAAAGCATTCACTTATTTTGACAACTGATGGTATAATGGTGGTACAAATCCAAATTCTAAGCCTACAACCAATAAAAATAAACCAGAAAATTAGCATATGTTCTATTGTCTTTTATATTCAGAACAGAAAGGCCTAAGCTTGGGGGTGATTCAAATGGGTATACTGGAGGGCACTCTCTAGTGTAAATGGGTAGATGGTGGGTTAGCTGTAGTTCTGTAAGTGCTCTTACTTCTTCATGAGGAGGTTGAAGTATTATTCCTGGATTTGAGCACAAGCAAATCCAAGGCTGACACTCCAGTGCAGTCATCTGTGAATGTTACATTGCTAGAAGTGCTGTTCATCAGCTGAATAAACTAGCCACCCATTGTAATCCCATTTTCCGATGTCTGGTCTGTAGCCTTCAAGATACAGTGCTTCAGGTGCAGATCAATGTTCTTTTTAAGTGACTTCAGAGTTTCAGTAAATCCTGTCACAAGTGTCCTTTGACTACACAGTTGACCCAATCTGAATACCCCTAACTTTGATTCACCTTTCCCCTGACCCAGTGCAAGTTCCCTCTCAAATCTACCTCTTTGTCTACTACCACCCATCCCACCATGCATCCACTGGCCCACTCACCCACCCACTGAAAGGTTTGAAACTTTTGGAAATGTACTGAATAAGTCAGCAATGTCACGAGTGATAAACATGTCCTCTATAATGCTTGGCTTTGCTTGTTCCTCAAAGGTCTTTGCTAATCCATGGCTAGTACAGCAGAGTAAATTTATAAAAGTGACTTCCTTACAGAGATCCTTGTATATGTGATAGTCATCCTTCTGAAGCTTCTATATTGGCTCCAAAACTTGGACAACATATAAAGGCCACCTCAAGGCACTTGAGGAGTACCACCGCTGACACTTGAGGTGGATCCTGTACATCAGCTGCATGCTAACATCAGCATCTTTGAAGCAGCTAACAGTACCAGGATTGAGCACATGATCATCTGCATCCAACTCCATGTGCTTAGGAGGCCTGAGTTCTGCCTGTCAAAGCAAATCTTTTTCACCCAGCTGAATAAGGGCTCTCAAATGAAAGGAGGATGAAGGAAGCATTTCAAAAGAGATCCTGAAGGCTTCCCTTAAGAAAAACAGCAGAGGTGTTCATTCATGGGAGATACTTCATGCAGAAGAAACCGATTTGGAGGAACCTCCTGTATAAAAGGGCACAATGTTTGAGAACATACATTGGCAAGAGACAGCCTGGAAAAGCAACCAGAGAAAAGAATGCTGGTAATATCAAAGGCAAGTAGTAACTCGACTTTCTGGAAACACCTGCTGAACGTGCCTTGAGGAATGGGGTTGTCAGTCACAGAATGGAACGTCCTACATACCCTTTCATCTTCACTCGTGAGTGATCACTGATGATGGCGACCCCAGCAGAAGTCCTGGCTGGGAGAGTGCGAAAGGTTGGGAAGCAGATATCCTCACATGCTATATAAATGCAAGTCTACCTTTTCTCTTCTTTATCTCGGGTCTCAATTGTTTAGAGTTTATCAGTGTCTTTACCCAAATCTGGCATTAAGAATGAGCTAGCTGGTGGGGGAAGTCGGGGTGCTGCAGCGATTTTGAGTGGCAGAGCAATGACCACTAGAGCCTTGAAGGAATGATCTGCCATGTACAGGTTAGTGATTCTACTGGGAAACCAGAAAGATTTTGCAGTCACTTCTATCCCACAAGGAAATAAAAGATTGAACTTACCTTTCTCGGCCTCTTTTGCCCCCTATTATTCTTTCTGCTTCTAGATTCGTTGCAGTTGCACCCTGTTCAGATCCTGTTCAAAGTATTTAAAGCAGGATCTCGACCTTCTGCGGAGAGCCTTTGATGTCAGTTCTAAGATCATGGTGTGTGTAAGGCCAGTTTCTGGCAGGCAGGCAGAAGTAAAATCAGTACTGACTGATGGGTCTCTACCCCTGCATCTCTTCTGAGGTGCTTTCACGGCCTAAAGATGTCAAAAATCTTTTCTGTTAGAACACCGAATTACTGAACTGGATTTTGCACTGGTATAATTGCAGAAAATGATTTTGGAAAATGAGTTTCAGGATCTTGGCAGTTTTCTTGCTCCTTTTCCAAGGTCTCTGGGAAAAGTGATGAACAAAAAAAAAACAACACATAGAGTCCTAGAGATGTACAACATGGAAACAGATCCTTCAGTCCAACTCATCTATGCTGACTAGATATCCTAAATTACTCTAGTCCCATTTGTCAGCATTTGGCCCATATCCCTCTAAACCCTTCCTATTCCTATACCTATCCAGATGCCTTTTAAATGTTGCAATTGTACCAGCCTCCACTTCCTCTGGAAGCTCATTCCATACATGCACAACTCTTTGCATGAAGAAGTTGCTCCTTAGGTCCCTTTTAAATCTTTCCCCTCTCACCCTAAACCTATGCCCTTTAGTTCTGGACTACCCCAGCCCAGGGAAAAGACTTTGTCTATTTACCCTATCCATGTCCCTCATGATTTTATAAACCTCTATAAGGTCACTCCTCAGCCTCCGACACTCAGGGAAAACAGCCCCAGCCTGTTCAACCTCTCCCTATAGCTCAAACCCTCAAACCCTGGCAACATCTTCCAAAGTGTGCACGTGCATTGAAGATGCATGCCTGTGACAGCAGTAGGTCATCTGACATGTTCACAGTATTTGGGCCCGAGTTACATTGAGGAGAAATGGAGGCCTGCGGATACTGGAGATCAGAATCAAGAATGTGGTGCTGGAAAAACACAGCAGGCCAGGCATCAGCCGAGGTGCAGGAGAATCAATGTTTCAGGCATAAGCCCTTCATGAGGAATCATGATGAAGGGCTTTTGCCCAAAACGTCGATTCTCCTGCACCTCGGCTGCTGCCTGACCTGCTGTGCTTTTCTCAGTTACACTGAGCCATAATCTGGCCATTGTATCCAGTGTGACTACAACGTGTGACAAAACATTATTTTATTACAGAGTAATTTGGTTTTATTGCCTTTTATAGAAGGGCAAATAGATAGGACTTGCAAATAAACCCTTCTGGCTTTATGTGAAAATAGAAACATAATGAAATACAATCTGAACATTTGGTTTTTACTTCATACATTTATTTTCAGTAAATTTGGCTCCACTGCATGAACCATTTCCCATAGGAGGAATCTGTGTGAGTGTCCATAATTGGTTGGATAGATGGTAAATGAAGTGACTGTAATCAAGTTGTGTGGTTGAAGTATTTAGTCATCTATGATATATTCACAGTCAGAAAGCAGAGGCAAGTGGAAGACAACTTAAGAAGGAAGAAGTGTCTCCTGGGCCAACGAACCTGCATCCTCGATTAAATGAGGTTAGGGACTCACTAGGTATTCTCTGAGCTATTTTATATGCAAAGCTTGGGATGTTACTATAAGTAAGCTCCCGCGATGCTGGAAAAAAGGAGAGCTTAGCACAGCAAATATTCAATTGGCTACTCATTTCCTTTCCAACATTTGTATTTCATACAATCAATACTATATCAGTGCCATTGGAAATAATGCATAAATGTATGCACTATTTGAAAAGTGTCTGGGTGACACATTGATGTGCAGCATCACACAATATTTATCTTTGTAGCTAAAGATCACGCAGCTACCTCATGAAGGAACAGCGCTCCGAAAGCTAGTGCTTCCAAATAAACCTGTTGGACTATAACCTGGCATTGTGTGATTTTTAACTTTGTCCAATTCAGTCCAACACAAGCTCCTCCACATCATACCTATGTAGCGAGCAGCTTATTGAGGAATCAGCATTCCATTGCCATCAGTACATAAGCTCTGCAATAAAGGAAATGGAGTAAACCCAGGGCAGATTCTGCACCATGTAGAGGTGAAGTCAAAGTGTTGGAGGGAGTGTGCAAGCCTCTAAACAGCCTATATATCAACCTTTTAAACACCACTTGCCCTACATAGAGCACAGTGTGCAGATTATGCACTGGACTATTTTAACAGGACTCATCGCCCTGGACTGAAAGCAAGTCGTCCTCAGTTCTGAGGGACTGCCTAAGAGGAAAAAGAAGACATGGCAAATTGCTGGTTAGGGACGAAGAAAGATTCAAAGTTGACTATTTGATATACTATCCTGTACATGCAACAGCTATACTAAGGGCTTTGTTAGCAGTTGGCTGTTTACTTGGATCTCCAGCCAAGGGATGATGGTTAAACAAAGGAGTGAGATCTGTGAGAAAGTAAATCATGGCAGAAGGAGATGCAGAAAGATATATGATTGAACTTTCTCCTCCCTGGTATTAATGGGAGTGAGGTGCATAAATAAGTCTGTAAGACCATAAGAAATGGGAGTGGAAGTAAGGCCATTCGGCCCATCGAGTCAACTCCACCATTCAATCATGGCTGATGGGCATTTGAACGCCACTTACCCACACTCTCCCCATATCCCTTAAGTCGAGAATGAAACTTCAGATTCTTGACATTGGGAAAAACCTGTATGATTTTCCCCTCAAGCCCCTCATTCAATCTCAACTTTGAATGGTAACTACCTTATTTCCAAGCTTTTACACCTCATTAATACTCCATCCAAATCCCAATCACATTGCACTTCCAATTACCTTTGCTTCCAGTGAGAAAGTAGACAGTACAAAACCCAACACATAAATCAACACAGACACCTGATGGCTGCAACTGGCTGAATTCCTGTTCTGGGTCATCATGTCACTGCTTCCTCTATACAAAGACTCTGCATGCTCCACCATCCTCGCCAACCCTTCCTCTATGTTATTCGGCAGTGGCAAAACACCAGCCTCACCACATCATCATGTCTGCTCTTGGACCAACTCAGTCACCATTTCAGGGTCTGAATGCTATATTTGGAGCTTATATACTTATACCATGTATATGTTTCTGTTAGATTGTTTCATGTGCAGAGACAAGCCACAGATCTCAGATGTGAACAGAGTCACAGTTTGTATTTATAATCCTCACTCACTTTAGCACTTACTTAGAGGCTGCCAGTCTATGTGGGTTGTATAGTTTCCTTAGTGCACCAGGTCTTGAGTGCTCAGTTGTAGGTTGCCAATCTCTGCAGTTTACTTGCTTTTTAGCTTGGAGGGAGAAGCAAGCAGCTTATGGTGGTGAACAGCACTGAACAGTCTATCTATTAGTCATTTTCCTGTGAGGCACTGGACTATGTCAACATCAGACTTGCAACATGTGCCAGCAGCTTACTTTGGCAAACACACAGCGAGCTTCAAGTAAATGTTAATATGTGAAAGTCAAAGAAGAAGACTCCTTACTGGAGTAGAGGAGGACTACAGTCGGTGAGAGGGGACTGCCTTGGTTAGTCAAGGGGCTTGCATGGTTCCAGTCCTGGGGGCTTGGCCATGGTCAGTCAGGTACTTGATTTTACACAAGTCGCTGTATCAACATCCTTGCAGTCTGGGGACTGGGAGTTACAGTCAGGTCTGTTGGCTACTTTTGAAACATCAGTACAGGAGACGAGTGGGGTGTCGGTGAGACACGATCAGTCAGGTGTGAGGTGCTGAGTCAGTTTGGGAGATGAGTCATCGTCAGTCTGGGGGATATGGTCAATAATGGTTCAAAGGTTTATCAAGGGTTGGTCCATGGCATTCGAGGGAAAGTTATCTTCATTAAACTGAGCTATTAATGAAATGGTAACAATGATAGTGGGCAATTGGAGATAGTAAGGTGGGAACGCATAGTGAATTGAGAACTTTGGAAGCAGAATTTAAACAGGTCACAGTAGCAATCGTCTCTATATCGGAAGAGTTTAGGGCCAACAAGGGAGTGGGAATTTCAAAAGTCAAGGTGTGGTTTGCAAACTGCAGAGTTGGAACAGATATTATTCACACGGACAGGCCTTGGACAATCAACTTCCTGTCAAAAATACTCAGGCCTGGAAATGCCTGGCCAATTGCTAATGGCTGCACTGTTTCAGAATGAAGCAGCATACTCTCTCAGTGAACCTGCTTTGTTAGAAGTATGTCATGCAGACTTGGTAGCATCCAGTTCAGTCAGAGGCCAGAGGCAAAGTGTGACAAGGGCAGTACTTGACAGTTGAAGTTTCAAAACCATGGTTTGCGATCTGCAAATACGAAAAGTAACCACTTCATTGAATCTTCCTGTCCCTGCCTGATGCTAGGATTGGAAACAGGCAACAAAATCTTCAAGAAATAAACAAAAAGGGGATAAAAGGGGCAAACTGGAGCCCGAGCACACTGTTTACACACCTACTTCAGGAGTGTCTAAAGAGAGCCCCATTGACCAGCAGCCAAGCTTCCAGCATCTCCAGTAACTTGTGCCTCGGGGTAAGCATCGTCAGACTGACCAGACCCAGAGATACCATCTCGGTGAGACGTTCTGAAGATCAGAACTAATCATAGAATGACAGGAAGAACAAATCGATGACTGCAAATTCTGAAACATCAGCAATATTCAAAGACTGTGGAACAGCCAGTTCTAGCCTTATTGGACAGGTATTACCAGTCTTTTCAGACAAACAGTTCAAGTACAGTGGTAGAGACCTGTGGGTGGTGTGTAACAAATCCTCAGAAGCAAGTATCAGAAGCAGATGGTGTAGATTTAAGACTATTCACTTAGAGATTTAAGATTGTTTACTGAAGCATTCTGTAAAAGAGATTGACAGAGTTTAATTGCAATTCAATACTATGGTCTGATAAATATTGTCTTTCCTTGACAAGGCATTCAATAATGTTTGTGCTGGACTTTCCCCCGACTCTTCTCCCTTTTATCTCTCTCACTGCATA
The DNA here is from genome assembly GCF_047496795.1 of Chiloscyllium punctatum. Lineage (NCBI taxonomy): Eukaryota > Metazoa > Chordata > Chondrichthyes > Orectolobiformes > Hemiscylliidae > Chiloscyllium > Chiloscyllium punctatum. Next base: position 65,763,032 of record NC_092757.1, read on the forward strand.
ATGGACCTGAGTTAAAAAGGGTTACTGCAAATTTTTCAAGGTTAACCAGGGTCATTTACCACTTTACACTTTACAATAGTTGGTCAAGTGCAAACATTGATAAATATATAATGGAGCAGAACTGAAAAATGGAAGTACTCAAAGGTCATAGGGACAAGGGCAGCAAGAAAACAAGGTTAAAAATTGTTGGGTCACAGGCAGAGCTTGTGAGTCACTCAGACTAACATAAACTGAAATCTTACTATAAAGGGTTGAACATCCACTGGGCACTAACTTCACAAAGTGGCGGTGACCACAAAAAAAGTGACCGACCCTTTCTTTGGAATGGAATTAATAACTTTGATTTTGAGGTGGTCCTCAGGGCAATTGCAAGAATCATGCCTTCACCAATTAGATAATCTACCTGTCATTTGCACTTCAACAACCACTCATTCATTATCCAAGGGTGCAGTTTTCAAATTACGAGCTCACAAGCATTGTGCACATTGATTGGTTCCTTGTCATGTAAGAGTTGTCCAGTCCATCAATGGACATGATGTAAGCAATGCTGAGAGTTTTAATCCATGAGCTTTGCTGAGAGATGTGTGCAGTGGCAGAGTTATAGTCTAATTGGTCTTGTTATTGGGAAGTAGCTGAACAAAAATGATAGCACTTACCTTTGTGGAGTGCAAAAGATCATTTACTGTATGTGGAACCCATGAGAGATCTGCTTTTTGTGAAATCTGCACTGATCTGCGCTACAATCTCTGTCCAGGCCAGCTAGGCTTGGTGGTGTGGCCTTACGTGGCAGTCTGCAAGGAAAATGACTGACCTTTTTTCCACATGCTCTTCTACCAGTACCTTCAGGTCTCTGTCCTGGAAGCAGGGAATGAACTTTGTTTGCTACTGGGGACATCTCCTCAGTGATTAGACTTGACTACTGGAGTGTGAGGGCAGATTCCTGACTCGCACTGTGCAGGAATGAATGTGTGCAGTTGCAGTTCAAAGGTAGCACCAGGGGCTTAGAAGCTGAAGGCTCAGGCAGTGACAAAAACCTTTCAACTTTCTTGCCACAAGATTTGATGAGTAACATGACCGCTATCTTGGCTGCCTAATTAATGAGGTGAAAAGCAAAAGATCACATGACAATATTCGCCATAGTGGTGTTGATGTCATGAAGCTCAATGGACACCGCATCTTAACTGCAAGTGGAAAAATCCAAACCATTGGTTTTTCAAAACTGTGGAACTCTAAAACTGGGAAGGAAAATTGTGCCAGAGGATTTGAGGATGACAATATAACACCCCCTCATCATAAAAGACCAGGATAAGTCATGAAATCAAAGTTATCAAATAATTACTGAATTAAATTATTAAATCAAGATCCATTTGTTCGATTATGGAATTCTTTGAAAAAAGACAACAGAAGGCTGGACAACAAAAAACATTGAATGTGCTGCTTATGGGCATCCAAGAAATGTTTGCTAAGGTGGATGTAAAAGACTCAAGGTAAAGATACTGGAAAAGTTGAATTAATGGGAATGGAGCCATAACAATCATAAAAGGGTTTGGAGAGAAAGTAAAGGCAATATTTGGAAAGCCGAGATTAATGTCCCACATTGGTATGAACTGAGAAACAGACATTTATTTTCTTCACAAATTATCTAAATTTGGGAATTGATTGATTGTGACACGTGGCTTGAGAAGTTAGGACTATTTACACACAAGCTGAGAAGGTTAAGTGCTTGAATTCCTAAAAGTCACTGAGATTATGAAGGGTTCTTAAGTAAATAATGATAGATTATTTGCACATATCAATGAGAAAGCATGCATTTAAAATATTCACTTTTATAGCCCCAGCCATTGTTATTATTGGACAAGTCAGATCGCTTACTGAAATTTGGTTCGCTAGATTTATATTTTTTCTTTATTTTATTTAATGAGGTGGTTTCACTGAAACACATCATGGAATCCTAAATATTTGCTTTTAACAATAAAACAGCTGTTTATTAAGTAAGAAAAAATAAGATACAATGGAATAAATCAAACTATCTACATATATCATAAGTTTAAAGATTTCAAAACACATAACAAAATGTAATTTCATTGTTCTCAATAGCACTCCTTAACAGTATCATAATAGAGAATTTACTTCCTTTTCATGTCTGTATGGCTTAGCTTAACTATGACTTCAATTCCCATCCTTCAAAATTGGATAGCCTCTTCCATGAGTCTTCTTATAACTAAGTTTAGCCTTTCTCAGCTTCAAATAATCTCTTCAGAATTTTAACCAGACACTTCTGGTCTGGAATTTTCAAAATCATTCCCTACGCTAATCAATATCCCTCCTTCAGCAGTAACCATCTGACATATCTAGCTTTAGTCAAGAATTCTGCAAAACTGTAAACCAAAAAATTTCTTCAAGTTATTAGTGTTACCCCAAGCCAAAAAAATCAACTATTTGCTCAAATTCACCCAATGAAAACAAATCTCTATTACTCCCTAGGAAGTCTCTGTCTTAAATTGCTTTTTTAAAAGAAATTACCATGGCTATATAAATGCTTTCAACTTAATAATTAAACCCCTTTACAGACACAGAGCAAATCTAAATGCTACTAGTTCAAAAGCCAATCTCTTAAATAAATAATCTTAAGTAAATATAAATCACACACCTTGCATCACATCACAGAATTAATAAGGAGTTAAGAAAAAAAGCTCTTCATACATAATGTGGCTAGAATGTGGAATGTCTACTGTAAGCTATTGTTCAAACAGTCTCTATTAATTCCTTTAAAAGAAAATTACATAGGTGCTTGAAAAGAAAGCAGCAGATTGAGATTAAATTAGTTGGCTCATGTGGAGAAAACAAGTGCTGCAGACTTGCTTGGTTGACTGTTGCAATATTTTATGATTCTGAGATGCACGAGCAAGCTAAAAGATGAAGTTGCAAGTGAGATTAATTGATAGTCTGAGTATTATCATTAATAATTGTTATATGTATGCTTACAAATAAAAATGTGCTGAAGTTACATTTGATACTGACAAATTTTAAAAAATTGAAACAATGTTGAGGATATGTCCTATCATGCAATTTTGAATGTGTTATGTTTATAGCAGAGATGCAATTCTTATGTATATGTAGTGACCAGATAAGGGTCTTTTATCGCCAGTTCTGAGAAAGGGCCACTGAACCCAAAATATTAACTGATTTCTCTTCACAGATGCTGTCTGACTTGTTGAGCTTTACCAGCAACTTCTGTTTTTGTGTCTTTTATTGCAAGTGTGCAATGCAATAATCTAAAAATTATCCCTTTCAGAATAAATTACAAGGGTAAAATTGTCACAAAACCAGAGTAAAATTGGAAACCATTGCAGTCTTGTAAACTGAGAACATTTGGAGTGGCCTGTGGCAGCATTTCCATGAATTTCACTTTGATTGGGAATGTACGTAAAAGATTATCTAAAATCGATAATATACATTCTCATAATAAACAGTACAGGGAAAAAGGGCAGTGATAGGAGGGGTAAGTAGAAACTTTGATCAATAGTGGAAAAAAATGTCAAACTGAATCAGCCACCCGATCTCTCTCAATTTCTCTTTGTCATTGCCTTAAATGGAACAATGATCAGAGGAGAGGTAGATCAAGAATAGTCAATCTCATTTCAAACCTTACGTTCTGAACAAAGGATAAAATTACCTCACAGGCTAGATACTAGATGCAACTAGAGAGGGTCAATAGATTTAGAAAGAGAAATTCCTGATGTATTATTGTTGAAGAGTTTCTATTAGCTCACAAGGATTATTTCAGAGTTAATTTCACCATCACGTACAGTTAAACAAAACACATCTTTTGTTTGCTGGGAAAATTTACAAATATTGAAAAAGTCATGAAATATAGCAATGCTAGAGCTGCACATTTATCTGATATCACATGAAAGAGAAAGGCAGGCTGTTTTTCATGGATCATTCATCAATGGTTTATAAGCTAGATTTGAAAATAAAGATATAGCCTGTATTCATACATTGATTGTGTTGAAGTCATTGCAAACAAGAGTTCCAATAATTCTACGACAGAAGTCTATCATTATAAAATTATAATTTTAAACAGATGGCAGATTAGGGCATACATCTTCAATAATAAGCCATTTTTATGAGCACTTATCTGAATCACTTTAATTTGCATTACAATTCATACATCCAGAAGTTAATTACCCTCTTCTCTATTCCTAGGTTTGTTCAAAATCAGTGTACTGTGACACAAGATTAAATACCATAACTAATAGTAGATTAAAATTGAACAAATAAAAGATAGATTTAAATTCAATATAAAATGTTCCTGCTCAGAAATATGAAATATAAGCATGTTTCATAATATTACTAGGAACAAGTAACAATGTAATTTGCTACAATATTTCCCCATCAAAAAGGAAATGAAAATTGTTATGAATTCTTATGGAAAATAACAAAGGTTTCTCAAACCTCCAGGTTGGCAAAGCTAAGAATAACATTTAGGCATTGAAGCCATTATGATATATAAAACGTTGACACCCTGCTGGAGGAAACCACTTAGTGTATAATGAATGTAATGGTAGCCAAATCACACTGGAGTGCAAAGCTTGCTGAGTACTATGATCACAGTTTGTTATCAATGTAGAAGTCGGCAAACTAAAAAGGATACTTACCAATGGGGTTCCTGAATCCAGTCTCTCCCAGCTGTACTGTTTAGAACTGAGAAGTGATTAATTCTCAACTTCCTTTGACCAATTTTTCTTTGATATTTGACAGACAGAGAGAGTGAAATCAAGATGGTGTACAGTGGCATCAGGACTATGGGTGGAATTTTACAGCAGGATGGTTAATGGCAAAACATTTTGGAAAATACAACAGGAAAAAAATCAGATTCTTGATGATAAGAAAAAATATTCCAATTTTCCCTTAGGGTCTAAATAGTGAGTTCTGAATCTCACTAATGAATTTTATTTCCATGTACTGTATTTACATCTCATTGATAACTCATTTCTCCGCAGCTCCCAATTCTCCTCACTTTCGCCAGGAGAACAAAACCCTTAACTGTGCAGTAAGGAGATGAAATGGATGCTATCACAAGCAGAGTGGATGGAGTAAATGGCTTTTTTTCAAGCACTACATGAAATTATTCCAATGTGAGGCCCTGCTAGGAGCAATTGTATTAATCATGCATTTGCTGATTGTGTAATGCCACTCATCTGCCATCAAATTGCATTCCATTGAAAGATAATTCTTTTGACAACCATTAACATTGGAAATTATAGCGTTACAGTGTTGTGACCATTACATACTTTGCATCAATTTACACCCTGTCTTGTTATCTTAGCATCCCTTCAACATAGAAGCAAGTCATTTTACCTGTTGAGTAAACACTGATTCTCTGAAGAGCATCCCACTTAGACCCACAACCCTACCCTATCCCTGTAACACTGCATTTCCCACGACTAATCTACTTAGTCTGCACATCCCTGGACACTACAGGCAACTCAGCGTGACCAATCAACCTAACCTGTACATCTTTGGACAATAGGAGGAAAGCAGAGCACCTGGAGGAAACCCACGCAGAAGCTGGGAGAATATGCAAACTCCACACAGTCGCCTGAGGCTGGAACCAAACCCAGGTCCCTGATGCTGTGAGGCAGCAGTGCTAACCACTAAGCCACCATGGCGCCCTGGACAAAACTATGCACTCACAAATTTAAGTTAAAAATATTCATCTTTGCCATTTCTGCACCACTTTTCATATTTGACACTGAAACCTAACACTTTGAAGCTGCCACATTCACTCACCTAACTGTAAAAATGCAATGTCAAGGTTTATAATGTTAAAAAAATGTTGGTGGAGTGCAGGGTGTGGTTTCAATCATAGTGGAGAACTATCTGCAATTGATTCACCCAATGCAGCATGAACACTTTGGTCTGCAACATATGGCTGTGGACATTGGGTTCCTGTGAATACAAAGTCTCCATGTTACAATTTGTAAAGCATTTCACATTATGATGATTAATGTGAGGAATTGGAGAGGAGTTACTGATGTGAATGCTATTACTGACATTTCCCAGAAACACAATCGCTTATTTGAATTCAGCACTGAGAGGATTCCTGTGGCATTCTTGGAAGTAATACAGCAGTGTGAAAGTAGACATCAATTGGGGACGTTGTCACTAAGCTCTCAAAGAACAACAACCTCCAGTGGCTGCCACACAGTGTCCAGAGGAACAGCAGCAGCTGACGGTCTCCCAGGTAAGTAGAGGAGAATATCCACACCCCAATTCGACAGACCACAGTGTCATTAACTATTGCCGTTGGAGAAGCAGTGTAGGTGGAGACTAAAGATATCTCAGGTCAACATCATGAACTATATCATGTGCTGGGACAGGACCTGTGTTCAGAAAGAAAAGATAAGGGTGCATCCTATGTGGGTTGAGTAAGACGGAGATGGACATTAAGCTGTACGTGGGCAGTGCTGACCTCTTTCATGTAAGAGTTCATTGTGTCCCACTAGTGGATGCATAAGAGGAGAGATCGAATTTGTTGTGAAAAATTGGTAAAAAGTGTTCAGAGTAAGTGTTAACAGCAGAGCAGGGCAGGGTAGCTCAACAAAACTCACTCTGAAAGTGACTTTTGGAGGTGTTATGGTCTATACAGGAGTTGTTATCCTATTCTCTGACCAATTGCAGCATTTTGTCCTCATGTAGGGTGAGGATCCTAATGTTTATCAGCCCGCTAGTGGTTTTGGTCTTCTCTCTACTTCACCTGATGAAGGAGCAGCGCTCCGAAAGTTTGTGATTTCAAATAAACCTGTTGGACTGTAATCGGGTGTCATGTGACCTCTGACTTTGGCCCTGTGAAAGCTAACTGTGATAAAGTGGTGGCATTTACCTTTGTGGAAGGCAGAAGGCTCATTAACCCTCTTTAAGCACTGATGGCTGCTTCTTTTAACCACACTGACCACGATCGTTATTTCTGCCCAGGCTGTCTATATTTGGTGATGTGCCCTGCTTTGATGGCCTGGAGGAAACAAAACAGCCCGCATTACCACTACCCTTTTCACCAACACCTCCAGTTCCTTTCCAGTGAAACTCTCCAGGAGAGTCATTTTATCATTGTGCACCATTCGCTGGGTTCAACAACTGCAGGGCCCAGTGTAAAGGCCAGTTCCTGACTTGCAGTGTCAGAAATGCTGAGGAGCTGAGGTTTAAATGCTAGCAATAAATGCTGGCCTTACCAGCAAATCCAACATCCTGTGAATAATGGCATCAACTTGACATTTTACTGTTATCAACTGCAAAGTAATTGTGGATGCCATAAATATCAGAACTTGAAATTTCTCTAGAGTTGCTGCATGAATAAAATCAAAGAACATAAAAGGTAGAAGGCAAATATGGATATTGGAAGAGATTTTGACTTTGTTACCAAAGTATTTAAATGGAGGTTGCACTCATATTTGCTATGAAAACCATATCAAACTAATTTTCCATTAATTTCAATAGAAGTGAAGAGTCATAGAGATGTACAGCACGGAAACAGATCCTTCGATCCAACTCATCCATGCTTACCAGATATCCCAACCTAATCTAATCCCATTTACCAACACTTGGCCCATATCCCTATAAACCTTTCCTATTCATATTTCCATCTAGATGCCTTTTAAATGTTGCAATCGTACTAGCCTCCACCACTTCCACTAGTAGCACTTCCATACACGCACCACCCTCTATGTGAAAAAGTTGTCCCTTAGGTCCCTTTTAAATCCTTCCCCACTCACCCTACACCTATGGCCTCTAGTTCTGGACTCCCCCATCCAAGAGAAAATGGTCTTGTCTACTTATCCTATCCATGCCCCTCATGATTTTACAAACCTCTACGAGCTTAATCCTCAGCCTCCAACACTTCAGGGAAACCAGCCCCAGCCTATTCAGCCTCTCCCAATAGCTCAAATTCTCCAACCCTCGCAGCATTCTTGTAAATCTTTTCTGAACCCTTTCGGGTTTCACAACACCCTTCCGATAGGAGGGAGACCAGAATTGCACTCAATGGCTTTTAGAATCAACAACAGAGTGGTGATGTCAATTTTATATCTGTGCAACAATTGAAAAAAATTGCCCCATTCATTTGGTGTTTTTCATGCTTTTTCTTCTCTCCATATTTGCGATGTACTGAAATTAACGTTCACCTCACCAACCCATCCTTTCTCATGAAACTTTTTACGACCCTCAGTCCAGTCTTTCTCACAGAACATTACAGGTCACTCAAAAGCAATTCTGATATTATCCAAATGCTACTGGGTGGGCATTAACCTGGCAGGTATTTCAGACAGGCATAGGGTGAGTTTAGTGTGAAACACACCCCTGGCATCAATACATGCCTTAGGTACTTCAGCTGCCTGGTCCAAAAGCCAAGAAAATGTTAGCTGGCTGATGGGGGAGGTAGAAGCTTGAGTTTCATATGAGATCATCCAGGCACAAAGGGATGGTGCACATGCAGGTATGAAGGGGGTAAGATTGAGATTTGGGAGGGATTTGAGTGGGGGAGATAGGGTGATGAGTAAAATGTAGCAGAGACACAGATTTTCATTATGAGGACCAGAAGGGGACTTCAGTTTCTTTAGGTATCGCTGAGGAAAGCATTTCAACGATGATGGATCTGCACAAGCTTTATTTCGATCAGGTGTCATTGTTCAGGCAGCCAAGATCAGAACTGGCTTTAAATGTCATTGTGGAGAGTGGGGTGCTGGAAAAGCACAGCAGGAAGAGCAGGAGAATTGATATTTCGGGCAAGAGCCCTTCATTAGGAATTAGTCAGAAATAGTGTGAAACACACCCCTGGCATCAACTTGTGCCTTAGATACTTCAGCTGCTGGGCTCCATGCTGCCTGGTCCAAAAGGACTGAAAATGTTAGCTGGCTGATAGGGGAGGTAGAAGCTTGGGTTTCATATGAAATCATATGAAGGGCTCTGCCTGAAATGTCGACAATTCTGCTCCTCGGACGCTACCTGACCTGCTGTGCTTTTCCAGCACCTCACTCTTGACTCTGATTTCCAGCATCTGCAGTCCCCATTTTCTCCTTAAATGTCATTGTGGTCCTGTTAGCATCATTATTACTTATAGACAAGGAGACCATTTGAGTCTGTCCAGCACCTGGTTAACAGAATGGTATCCAAAGACCAATTCAGGCTGAGGCATAAATATTTCTGAAATTTAAGTATTTCCTTCTGATTAAATTAGATCTCGTATCGATCAGTGGATTTCACCATGCTCCATTTAACTGTCTTTTAGGATCCTCCTCTACCTGATGACAAAAAAAACTGCTGAATTTTAAGTTAAATCACTCAAAAATTGTGCTATTTTCCTGAAGGAAGGGTTAAACACAATAAAGTAGTTCCGGTTTAATCTTTCAAACATGGCTGAAAGGATTTCTTTCCACAATCCTTTCCTTTCCATTCTTTACCCAGCATTATGGTGAGGAGGTGCAACGCTAGTGAATTTAAACTAATAAAGCAACAGGTCAGAAAGTGAACAGAAGGTAAAGGTTAAGAGGATAAGCAGGCAGAACGTGGTGAGGGAAGGAATCATAAAAGATCAAAATGAAGTTGAAATTAATAATAGAGATGAGGCAAGGTTTGTGAAGGTTTGTAGCTCAGTTTGAGGTTTTGGGTGTAGGTTTGCTCGCTGAGCTGTTGGTTTGATATCCAGACGTTTCATTACCTGGCTAGGTAACAGCATCAGTGGCGACCTCCAAGTGAAGCGAAGCTGTTGTCTCCTGTTTTCTATTTATATGTTTGTCCTGGATGGGGTTCCTGGGGTTTGTGGTGATGTCATTTCCTGTTCGTTTTCTGAGGGGTTGATAGATGGCATCTAGATCTATGTGCTTGTTTATGGCATTGTGGTTGGAGTGCCAGGCCTCTAGGAATTCTCTGGCATGTCTTTGCTTAGCCTGTCCCAGGATAGATGTGTTGTCCCAGTCGAAATGGTGTTTTTTTTTCATCCGTGTGTAGGGCTATGAGGGAGAGAGGGTCGTGTCTTTTTGTGGCTAGCTGGTGTTCAGGTATCCTGGTGGCTAACTTTCTTCCTGTTTGTCCTACGTAGTGTTTGTGGCAGTCCTTGCATGGAATTTTGTAGATGACGTTGGTTTTATCCATGGGTTGTACTGGGTCTTTTAAGTTTGTTAGTTTTTTTTTGAGAGTGTTGGTGGGTTTGTGTGCTACTAGGATTCCGAGGGGTCTCAGTAATCTGGCTGTCATTTCTGTAACTTCTTTGATATATGGTAAGGTGGTTAGGGTTTCTGGCTGTGTTTTGTCCGCTTGTCGTGGTTTGTTCTTGAGGAATCTGCGCACTGTGTTTTTTGAGTATCCGTTCTTCTTGAATACGTCGTATAGGTGGTTCTCCTCTGTTTTTCGAAGTTCGTCTGTGCTGCAGTGTGTGGTGGCTCGTTGGAATAGTGTTCTGATACAGCTTCGTTTGTGTGTGTTGGGATGGTTGCTGGTGTAATTGAGTATTTAGTCAGTGTTTGTCGGTTTTCTGTATACGCAGGTTTGTAATTCTCCCTTGTCCTTTCTTTCTACTGTGACGTCCAGGAATGCAAGTTTGTTGTCAGTTTCTTCCTCCTTAGTGAACTTTATGCCTGTGAGGGTGTTGTTGATGATGTTAAATGTCTCTTCTGTCTTGTTTCGTTTTGTGATGACAAAGGTGTCATCTACGTAGCGAACCCAGATTTTTGGTTTGATGATTGGTAGGGCTGTTTGTTCTAGCCTTTGCATGACCGCTTCTGCTATGAATCCTGATAGCGGAGATCCCATGGGTATGCCGTTGGTTTGTTTGTAGACTATGTTGTTGAAAGTGAAGTGGGTGGTGAGGCACAGGTCCACAAGCTTCATGATGTTTTCGTTGGTAATTATGTTTGATTTGAACATGCATATGGATTGGATTAATCAACATGGCAAGGGTAGCCTCAAAGAAAGGTTTATGTGGTGTGTGCAGGACTGATTCATGGAATCCACACAGTGTGGAAGCAGGCCACTCAGTCCACACCAACCCTCCAAAGAGGATCTGACTCAGATCCCTAACTCTATCTCTGTAACCTGACGTTTCTGATAGCTAATCTATCTAGCCTGCACATCCCTGAACACTATGGGCACATTAGCATAGCCAATCCACTAATCTGCACATCTTCAGTCTGTGGGAGGAAACCCACACAGACATGGGGAAAATGAGCAAACTCCACACAGACAGACCCCCGAGGCTCGAATCAGACCTGGGTCCCCTTTTCTGTGAGGTAGCAGTGCTAACCACTGAGCCACCGTGCCCACACCAGTTAGCTTGACGTCTGTAGTGGGGAAGGTGCTAAAGTTAATCATAAAGGAGGAGATAACTGAACACTTGGAGTTGTTGAATAGCTTGGGCTCGTACTTGCTGGAGTTCAGAAGAACGTTGGGGGGAATCAGGCTGAGGTAAAGGGGATTGGTAAGGCAAACGTGGAACAGATATTCCCCCTTGTGGGATAGTCTCAAACAACAGGGCATAGATATTGAATGAGAGGAGGTAGGTTCAAAACTGAGATGAGGTTCAAAACTTCTCGTGGTAGAATTCACTACCACAGATTACAGTGGAAGCAGCATCAATCAACAGATTCAAGAAAGAAATAGATATGTTTTTGATTAAGGGCTATGGGGAGCAGGAAAAACAGGATAAAAACAACCATGATCGTGTCAAACGATGGAGCAGGTCTGATGCACTGAATTGCCTACTCTTGCCCCTAATTCCTATGTTCCTAAATTGGCCAGTGATGGACATAAAACTGACTGAGATAAGGCAGGTGACAGAAAAATACCCTTTTGAATCCAAGTTGCAAAGATATGCCCAGTCACAGTAATGGAGTTTAAAATCCAGATGCTCACTTTATCTTATGATTCACTGTAATCATACATATATCAGTATAATCCATTACATATATATTAAAAATGCAGTAATAGTCCTTTCTTATATGGTATGTCTAAGTGACATATATTGTATTGTGCATCTGTGCAGCCACTCTAGGGGTTTCATGTTCATGTGCTTAAAAACTCCAAGGAGTTTACCCAGGTTAACAACTCTTAATAAATAAGTGAATGGTGTCCCTCAGGGCTCTGAACTAGGACCATCACTGTCGCTGTTTTACATTAATGGCCTACCAAAGGTCTGACTCACTAGAGACTATTTACACACAATGATAACACAGTTCAATGCCATACATACAGATCTGTAAGGATTAATAGATGGCACAGTTAAAATCTCTCAGTGGTTCTCTAACAACCATCTGCCACAGAATATAAATAAAACTAAATTACTTTCACATAACTGATACTTAACTGGATCAGAATGATTCCACATAGATTGCATTTGGAAAGTAGATTGATTTAATCAAGCAATTCAGGGTATAATGATAATGATACAGTTTTATTCAAGGTTTCTGTCAAGGTTTGGTCTGATAAATATTGAGTCCTTGGTGGTCTAATTTGGGCCAAAATATCACAAAGGATTATTACGATTCAGATAAGCCTATCTTCATATGAGAGCACTGCTGGGAATGTGCATTAAGGCACCTTGCAATTTTGCCTGTGTGGGATGTGTTCCTTTGTGTGCTCCTAGTAAAGAAATAACAGACTCAGTTATAAAGAAATAATTGTATGACCTGCTTATTAGCACACAGATTTTAAATGCTACTAATTTTTTTGGCATATATTTTATGTGTGCCAGCAAACACAAGGACCGAGAAAATATACATTCATTTGTTTGGATTCTTTCACAGAATGAAAAGGAATCCAATCTGGTCAATCTGTGCAGCTTGTTTCTGCATCAGCTGATGAGAAGCTTTTGCTTAATTAAACTCACACAACCTAGGTGACCATGAATAGGTTCTTAGTACCTTCCTGCCTTCAATTGAATTGAATTGATTCAGTATGGACAGAATATCTTATGATATGATCCCTGCAGGTATATTACATATTAACTTTTAGGCACCAGTTACCCATATTTCCATTTGCTATAGTAAGATTAGCATTTGTTTCCTATTCCAAGTTAACCCAAACAGTTTAAGTAATTTATCATTAATCAAATGCATCAGATTTCATATCAAGCAGTTCTCCTGATCTAGAAGGATGTTGTGTAATCACTTCTTCGTGACCCTGAATAAGTAATAATTGGCATCAATATCTAACCTTTAGAAAGGATGAAAACCAGATGATTCTAAGAACAATTACCAGCCTTTACTTTCCTGGTAATTCAGGAAAGGACTGCAGGCTGGGTTTATTCTTGGTTTCAAATCCAGGGAGGGGAGAAACACAGCCTTTCTCTGGAATAAGTTAAAAATCACACAACATCAGGTTATAGTCCAACAGGTTTATTTGGAAGAAAGCAAATTACTGCGGATGCTGGAATCTGAAACCAAAAGAGAAAGTGCTGGAAAATCTCAACAGGTCTGGCAGCATCTGTAAGGAAACAAAAGAGCTGATGTTTCGAGTCTAACTGACCCTTTGTCAAAGCTAAAAAAAAGGGGAGAAATAGGGAGGTATTTATACTAGGCTGAGAGAAGGTGAGTCATGGCTCCAGAAGCAAAGGTAGCAATAAACAGGTGATAATGACAGTGCATAGAGAGGTTATAGGGAGATGAGGAGCTGTGAATGACCAAGGCTGAAGCCAGTGCTATGTGACAAACTATGTGGGGGATGGGGGCGGGGGGTTGGGGGGGGGTTGGGGGGGCTGGGTGAAGCAGAGGCAAAATGGAAGACAGGGGAGAAGGGTAGCAAAGGGGGAAGAGGAGAGGAAAAAGGTGATGAGAGAGTGGGGAGCAAGAGAAAGAGAGACAATCAAGAAATAAGAAGTACAGAACAGTGAAAAAAAAATTGAAAAAAGACAAATAAAATAACTGAAGTAAAATTACGGAGCAGAATGAAAACAGAGGGGTCAAGATGGGATAATCAGCTGAAGTTGTTGAATTCAATACTAATATCATTTATTGTATCCGTTGCTCCCGATGCGGTCTTCTCTACATTGGGGAGACTGGACGCCTCCTAGCAGAGCGTTTTAGGGAACATCTCTGGGACACCCGTACCAATCAACCACACCACCCTGTGGCCCAACATTTCAACTCCCCCTCCCATTCTGCCGAGGACATGGAGGTCATTGGCCTCCTTCACCGCTGCTCCCACACCACCAGATGCCTGGAGGAAGATCACCTCATCTTCCGCCTCAGAACATTTCAAAACCAGGGCATCAATGTAGACTTCAACAGTTTCCTCATTTCCCCTTCCCCCACCTCACCCCAGTTCCAAACTTCCAGCTCAGCACTGTCCCCATGACTTGTCCTACCTGCCTATCTTCTTTTCCACCTATCACCTTCATCCCCTCCCCCACTCACCTATTGTACTCTATGCTACTTTCTCGCACCCCACCCTCCTCTCACTTATCTCTCCACTCTTCAGGTTCTCTGCCTGTATTCCTGATGAAGGGCTTTTGCCTGAAACGTCAATTTTCCTGCTCCTCGGATGAACTGCTGTGCTTTTCCAGCACCACTCTAATCTAGACTCTGGTTTCCAGCATCTGTAGTCATTGTTTTTACCGAATTCAATGTTGAGACCGGCAGGCTGTAACGTGCCTAGTCGGAAGTTGAGTTGCTGTTCTTCCAGTTTGCGTTGAGCTTCACTGGGACATTGCAGCAGGCCAAGGACACACATGTGGGCATGTGAGCAGGATTGTGCATTGAAGTGGGAAGCCACAGGAAGGTTCAGGACCTGACTGCGTACAGACTGAAGGTGCTCAGAAAAGCGATCGCCCAGTCGGTGTTTTGTCTTTCCGATATAGAGGAGACCACATTGGGAGCAACGGATGCAATAGACCAAATTGAGAGAGGTATGAGTGAAATGCTGCTTAAGGGGTGGCACGGTGGCACAGTGGTTAGCACTGCTGCCTCACAGCACCAGGGTCCCAGGTTCAATTCCCACCTCAGGCGACTGACTGTGTGTAGTTTGCACATTCTCCCAGTGTCTGCGTAGGTTTCCTCCGGGTGCTCCAGTTTCCTCCCACAGTCCAAAGATGTGCAGGTCTGGTGAATTGGCCATGTTAAATTGCCCGTAGTGTTAGGTGTAGGGGTATGGGTGGTTGCGCTTCGGCGGGTCGGTGTGCACTTGTTGGGCCGAAGGGCTTGTTTCCACACTGTGGGTAATCTAATCTGAAATGAGTGTTTGGTCAGCATGGCAGACAGGGGGAGGGAAGGGAAAATGTGTTTAGTGGTGGCGTTGTGTTGAAGGTGGCAAAAATGACAGAGGATTATTCTTTGCATGTGAAGGCTGGTGGCATGAAAGGTGAGAGCAAGAGGGACCCTATCCTTGTTCTGGGAGGGGAGGGAGGGGGTGAGGGTCATGGCGCGGGAGATGGACCGCACTCTGTCGAGAGTCAACAACTGTAAGTGGGAAGCCACGGTTGGAGAAGAAGGAGCACATATTAAGAGCACCATTTTGGAAAGTGGCCTCATCGGCCATTTTGGAAAGTGGCAGAGGTGAAGGAACTGAGAGAAAGGGATAGAGTCCTTACAGGACGTAGGGTGAGAAGAGCTGTCGTCCAGATAGCTGTGGGAGTCAGTGGGCTTGTAATGGATATTAGTAGATAGACTATTGTGGGAAATTTGGTTTATTTAGAAGCACTAGCTTTTGGAGCACTGCTCCTTCATCAGGTGGTTGTGGAGGTTAAGATCATGCTCACAGAATTTATAGCCAAAGGAGTGCAGTGTCATGGAGATGTGATACAGGAAATAATCTTAGATTAAAACTTTCATCTTTTATAATGGGATCTGCTGGTTTCTGTTCTTTGATATGTAAATCCCAAAACTTCGCTTAAATTACATTCTCAAAATAGCTCAGCTTTTTAAACAATAGGTCTGAAGTCTGTCTGTGTCCCAACGCTGTGTCAGATGACAAACCCTCTGTCTAGTTTTACAGGGTGTTTCATGGACTCATGCAGTTTTTCAGCAAAATAAAATGTAATTCTGCAAAAACAAATTCACCCCATTAGCTTATATGTGTGCGTATGTAAAAGTGACAGATTGAGTGTGCATTTGAGCGTGTGTGCATGGGTGTGACTGCACATGATAGAGTGTGTGTGTGTATGTGTGTATATATGTGTGTGCAAGCTTGGTTAAGTGTATGTGTGAGTATGATGGGTTATGTGTGAGAGGGTACATGTGTTGGTGTGAGTGTAGGGATATATTTGTGCGTATGACAGAGAGTTTGTATATGAGGGTGTGTGTTTGTGTGTGTATAGCTCAGTGGGGTCACTTGAAGTGTGACATGAACCCAACGTCCCGAATGAGGCTATTCCCATGGGTACTGAACTTGGCTATTTCTCTAGAATGTACATTTTAATGTATGCCAGCAAGAGTAGCTTCAGGCTGGATTTTAATGCTCTTCTTCAACAACAGGACTGACAATGATCAGTGGGTAAATACTTGAAGAATGGTCTCTTCAGCACACTGCCAAAGAATTGCTGCTGCTTGATGATATGTGCCCAGTGTTTAGTTAACATCTTCAGGAAAGGAGGATGGAAAACAGGGTTTTTTAAAAGAAAAGAATTAAAAACAGAATAGATTGTCCAAAAAAATGTAGTTGCAAGAGTCTATATGACCAGGAAACACTCAGCTGCTGGGAAAAAGTATGTGAAAAAGGGAGTAAAATCTGATATAGCCAATCTTCTCAAACTGAGGGGCTTCCCCAATCTTGGTGGCGTATTTATATCCTGGATAGGCATGAGTATTCACATCTTGTGCAACTGAGATGGGAATGATACCAAGTCCCTCCCTTCTTACTTTGCTCACTCATTGATGGATAAGTGCTAACATGGAAACAGGAGAAGACTATTCGGCATCTTGAGCATGTTCCACCATCCTGTGTGAGCATTGCTGATCTGTATTTTAACTTCATTTACCTGCCTTGGCTCCTCGTAACTTGACTAACACAAATTTATCAATCTTAGATTTAAAACTGTTAATTAAGTTACTGCCTTTTGGGGAAAGAGTCTCGTACTTCTACAATCCTTCCTGGGAATAGTGTCTCCTTCCTGAATGGCCTGGGTCTCACTTTAAGGTTATGTCGATTATGGTCTCAACTCCCCCACCAAAAAAAAAATTACTGTGTGGAAATTATCAACTCCTCTCAACATTCTTGAAGCCAAAAGTGTTTCCAGGGAATATAAATATAGTTTATGCAATCTCACCTCATAGTGCAACCTATAGAGCCATGGAGACATTATGGTGCATCTTTACTGTACTCATTTTTAGATTGATAATCCTTTTTTAAAATGCAGTGTACAGATACAGAACTGTACATAGAATTCCAGCTGTGGTGGAACTAGAAGAGTTTACAGAGTTTATAATGAATTAACCCATTCATTATAAAAGCTACAATTCAATTTGTCTTTCTGATTATTGTTTGCATCTGACACTATAGTATAGAGGAGCACCAGGAAGTTTGCTTAAGGCTCTTGTCCTGCCTCAGTACAGCCCGTTGGTACCACACAAGCTCAGGAAAAAGCTGGCTTGGTTCATAGATCATTGAGCTGCTGCATTTACCTGGGCTGGAAGAGATCACTTCTATTGGGTGTATCGGGCAATTAGATTTCTGAGTGTGGAGGCTTGCATTGCAAATGTTGGTTTCTCTTGGAACCATCTTCGGCGTCTTGGGGTTTATTCATTGTCACAAATCTTTCTTGTGGAGAAGACCACGTGGGGAAGGATACCACAGGGTGGCATGTGGTGCAGTGGTTAGCACTGCTGCTTCACAGAGCTATCGACTCAGGATTGATTCTGGCCTCGGGCAAACTGTGGAGTTTACACATTCTCCCTGTGTCTGCGTGGGTTTCCTCTGGATGCTCCAGTTTTCTTCCACAGTATAAAGATGTGCAGGTCTGGTGGATTAGCCATGGGATATGCAAGATTACAGGGCGATGGTCAGGGCGATGGATCTGGGTGGGATGCTGTTCAGAGGGTCAATATGGACTTGATGGGCTGAATGGTTTGCTTCTGCACTGTAGGCATTTTATGATGTCTCAGTTAGAAGTTAGCATAAGCATTTAAATATTATTTGTACATGTACCATCAATTCAGAATAACGCCCTAGCTATAATTGTTCACAAATTTCAAGCATTTGGTTATGCAGTGAATTAAAATGATTCAGATCACCCAAGGGTCCATGTTCTAAATAAAAACTGAAAAGTATATAGTGAATTAAAATGATTCAGATCACCCAAGGGTCCATGTTCTAAATAAAAACTGAAAAGTATATATTTACTCTTACATTGAGCCTGATGTCTCACAAGAGATGATTATGCATCTGAGATGTAACTCGCTATTAAGTGATAGGTTAAGTCACTATTAACTTGCTATTATGTGATATATCTATTTCCTCTTCTGAATTATTCTATTCAGAACATTGGTCAAAAATAGAAATTGCTGGAAAAGTTCAGCAGGTCTGGCAGCATCTGTGGAGAGAAATTAGAGTTAACGTTTTGTCAGTTCTGAGGAAGGGTCACTCAACACGAAACATGAACTCTGAGTTCTCTCCACAGATGCTGCCAAACCAGTTGAGTTTTTCAAGCAGTTTCTATTTTTGTCTCTGATTTACTGAATCTGCAGCCCTTTCAGTTTTTATTTAGAACATTGATCTTTGGGTGATCTGAATCATTTTTAATCACTGCATGATCAAATGCTTGAAATTTGAGAATGATTATAGCTAGGGAGTTATTCTGAATTGATGGTAGTATACATATTATATTTAAATGCTTTCATGTGCAATGGTAAAATGTGTATTATGGGCTTGGAAAGAAGTTAAAAGCTTCAGTTACATCTTGAAAAGGGAATAGTCAAGTAGCAGCATAAATAGAAACAGTTTATTCACTCAAATCCGCTTTGTTACTGGATTGAATAAGTGCCTAATCTGTTTCTAGGGAGAGGGAGGAGTACAGAATTTCAATCTTTAATAAATTGCCATTTGTGATCACCTCAGACTTCCCTGGCAATTATTCTACCAAATAACTGAATTCTGATGTGGTGAATAGACTCCATCCTCAGATTTCCAGAGGCCTAAGGCTGATATTAGAGCTGTCTGGCAGAAATTTGTTCTACTCTTTAGAGGAAACCTTTCTGCTGGATTTATTGTAGCTGCCATGCGCTATGATTTACAAACTATCACTGCTTCCCGATTCTGTATTTAAGATCAGAACTGACATAGCAAATTTCATAAAAATTCAGGAACTGCCAGATGAAAACAGAGCTCTCTTAAATCATCTCAACACAAACCAGGAATATTATATCTATATATCTTGTTTTAAAGAAAAGTACAGATAGATAGGTAGGTTTATAAACTATTAGATTAAAACATTATATTTTTTCGTATAAAACAACATGTTTTTCTTTGAAAGCACTCACAGTTAAAAAGCACAAGTAAACTCGCTGACTGTTCTGCTGATGGGATAAAGGGTATTTGTTGTTTGTGTGGATAATTGAAATAATGTCTGCTGATATAGGTGTATAACCTATTGAATGAAAATTTCCTACTGTCAATCTTTTTTTCATGCAGAGTCAATCTTTTACTCAGAAATACATTCATTTGCTAAGCTGTCAGAAGCTCTGTCATAGCAATGTCCACATACATTTATGGACATGGTGAAGACTCTTAACTTATTTTTAAATTGAATGGGCCCCAACTATGAGTTGACAAACCTTAATGTGGATAGATGTAGGAAATGATCGACTGCACAATGGAACTTTTCATTTTTTTCTCAGCTGTTCGGCTGGGAGCGAGGAATACTTGATGGAGAAGGAAAGAGGGAAAAAGAACTTTGTGTTTCATCACGGACAGCGAAGTCACTGGTCTTGGTTGAGATATGAAGGTGCATGTGTCAAGAGTGTGGTGCTGGAAAACCACAGCAAGTCAGGCAGCATCTGAGGAGCAGGAAAATCGATGAAGGGGTTTTGCCCGTACTGTCAATTTTCTTGCTCCTTGAATGCTGCCTGACCTGCTGTGCTTTTCCAGTACCACACTCTTGACCCTAGCATCTGCAGAACTCATTTTTGCCTATATGAAGGTGCATGTCTGATAAGAAAAATACTGCTCAGTAATTAGTTTCATAGAATCCCTACAACATGGAAACAAGCCATTGGGCCTAACAAGTCCCCACTGACTCTCTGAAGAGTAACCCACCAAGACCCATTCCCTGTTACTCTACATTATCCCTGACTAATGCACCAACACACCTCTGAACAATTTAACATGGCCAAATCACCTAATCTGCACACCTTTGGACTGTGGGAGGATACCTACGCAGACATGGGGAGAATGCGTAAACTCCACAGAGACAGTCACCTGAGGCTGGAATCAAACCCAGATCCCTGTTGTGGTGAGGCAGCAGTGCCAACCACATTGGGCCACCATACCACCCTGTCTGAGGCTTCTGAATGTATAAAATGAGATTTAGTCCATTATTAGTAGTGGTAAAGTTCTGTTATTTTTCCAAAATGTGTAATGTGTGATGAAGTCAAAAGTGTTTTTTTTACTGATAGCTCTGCTCAATTCATTCATGATTTGGAGATACTGATGTTGGACTGGGGTGTACAAAGTTAAAAATCACACAACGCCAAGTTATAGTCTACGATTGTGTCCTCCATACTACCTGACGAAGGAGCGGTGTTCCGAAAAGCTAGTGTGCTTCCAATTAAACCTGCTGGACTATAACCTAGTGTTGTGTGATTTTTAACTCAATTCATTCATGTATTACAGATTTAATAAACTAGTCGATATCTTTAAAATTGGCCTTGTCTCATAATGATGCCTATTGGTTCACTTCAGACTGACTGGCCTGTAATCTCCTGGTCTACCCCTTCATCTGTTTGAAATAATAGGACCATGTGAACAGTCCTCCAGTCCGGCACAAAACATCTCAAACCAAAAAGGGTAAAAAACTACAGACAGGGCCCCTGATATCTCCTTCTTTGCCTCCCTCAACAGCTTGGAATGCATCATATCTAGGCCTATGACTTTCTCCACTTTTAAGGCTGCAAGAAAATATACACTCTCTCTCCCTCAATGTTAATTTCTTTTAATATTTCACTGTCCTCACTCTGAAGTTGATACCTGTATCTTTTTTTTCCATTGTGGGGCCAAGACACAGTATTCAATGAGGATTGTGCTCTTGTCTTCTGATTATCTCTATAGTGCCTAATGGGCTCTACTCCTTCCCTAGTTATTCTCTTGTCCTTTATATATTGAAAAAAAAACCTTAGGGCTTTTCTTTGCTCTAACTGCTAATGTTTTCTCATACAGTCTCTTTACATTCACAATTTCCTATTTAATTACTTTTCATGTAGCTCATTGAATAGACCAGCTGACCCAATGGGCTGAATGACCTACTTCTAGCCTTATGGTCTTAGGATTTAGACTGCCCAACAAGGCGATACATCTTATCTGCACCTACCCAGTCTATCCCTTTGAGTATTTTGTAAGTTTCAATGTAATCTCCTCTCATTCTTTGAAACTAAAGACTAAAGGTCTAGTGTGCCAAATTTCTCATCATAGGACAGTCCTGCCAACCTGGGAACAAGTCTTGTGAACTTTCATTGCACTCCCTCTGTGGTAGTAATATTGTTTCTAAGATATCAAGACCAAAACAGTACACAGTACTCCAGGTACAGTCTAACCAAACTCCTATACAATTGAACCAAGACTTCACCACTGTTAATTAGAGTGCTTGACTGGATAAGTGCAGTTTCAATAACACTCAAGAAGCTTGACAACATCCAGGACAAAACAGCCTCCTTGGTTGGCACACTATCCACCTCTTCACCACTGTGGAAGCAGTGTGTACCATCTCCAAGATGAACTAAAGTAATGACCAAAATGTTTTTAAAAGCACTTTTCAAACCCACAACCACTCCCATCTAGAAAGAGCAGGGCAGAAGGTGTATTGGAAAACCACCACCTGCAAGATCACCTCCAAGCCACATACCATCTGATTTAGAAATGTATCACTGAACCTTCACCGTCAAAACCCTGGAACAACCTTGCAAACAACAGTATTCGTGTTTCTACACCGCCAGCGCATCACCACCTTCCTCAGAGTGATTAGGGATAAGCAATGGAAGCTGGCCTATCTAAACAGGCCTACATTTTACAAAAGAAAAAAACAAGATTTGGAAGTGATATGAAGTCATTAGTCTATTGTAAAGACAATTATAAATTATTTAGTTCTCATATTTATGACATTCTTGATACCCCTCAATTGTACTGCCTTTCAATTACTCTGAGACATTCATTTTCAAATGAAATGTTGAAAAAAAAGAAAACATCCATACTGTTAAACCTGTAAGGAAAGAAGGATCTGGAAGCTTTGTATTCAGAAAATATCTTAGGATTATAATCAAATTTGTTTTCACAATATGTAACCTGCGCCAGAGCAGATTTATTCATTCCTTTCGGTTTACTGTCATTTGTACACCCCACAATATATTCGCAGTAGTCAATGCATGCTACAATTACTTTCAAACCCTCATTGCAAGATGTTAGCTTAGAGTTAGCTCTGTTACATTGTACTATGTCATGCAGCTTTTTCTCATATACCATATTGCTCTGTGAGTGTGTGGCAGAATCAGCTGAAGTCATGCTTATTGCATTAAACAATGCAGACAGCTGTTGTCTCACCCGCTTTCTAAGCTTGTACCAGTGTTAATTGAAGGACCATCCAACAAATTGCAGGTGAGGAACTTTTGGCCTATTCTTCAGGCAGCTCTTCTGGGAGTCCTCTTGTGGCACAGTGGTAGTGCCCTACTTGCTCCAGAGGTGGGTAATAACATCTCTGAGCAGGTTGACTAAGGAGAAAAGGTTAATTTTTTAAAAAAGGAGTCTATTCTTTGATTTTCCTTTAGTATTGGTTTTTAGCAGTTAATGATCACAGTTAAGAAGCACAGAGGAATACCTGAGACAAGTTCTGTGAAGTTGCTGTATTGCCTCTTGTTCTCCACTGAATGGAGTGGAGGCTACAAGGAAGGGAAGCTCAATAAGATGGAAGGATGACGAGTGTTTTCTAACAATGTTTTTTTTTGGAACAACTTTCTTACATTCCTAAGTTAGAAACAGTGCCTGAGTTGATTAAGATCCAACAAGAAATGCCATCCCGTTGAACTCAACATGGAACCTCACACCTGAGTGAGCACAGTCTTGTCATGACCATGAATGTCATTGTTCTGCATAATTTATACAAAATTTGAGTTCTTCTGGTCTATAACTGGACATATATTCAACATTTCACAGATCTTTGTCTATCATAGCAACTAGGAGGTCACAATACCATCCACTTCAGATGATGACAGTTCATTATATTCTTGTTCAGGTGAAGCAAGCTGAGTAAAAGGCCACATGACTGAGACAGAGTACCGGAATTTTCAATAATGCAGGAAGCCATCAATTGTATCCACAAGCTCCACACTCCTCGCTCCCTTGGCCCCCTCCCACTCACAAAATCACAACTACTGCCACCCATCACCATAACAACAAGGAGACCTACAGGAACATGAAATGTTGCATTCAATAAAGGAGCAGCTGGTGTATGTCTACACCAAAATTATCAGGTCAGTGAATGCCTGAATGGCAACAGACATAATCCCATAAATTGTAGGTAATGCGCTCTGACACATTGGAACCAGACTCCTCATACCCCATGACAGTGAAAGGGGCTGACTCCTCTCTCATAGCCTCTCTTCTCTATCCAATTCTCTGACACTAAGAGCTCCAGAGTGGTACATGGGAACCTTGCAGGTCTTGCTTTTCAGAGCTGGAGCTAACTCATCCCTTATGCACTTCGACCTCTTAAACATCTTGTAGAAAGTCCAGCCATCCAGCATTACTGACTGTGCTGAGCGGCATGCTACAATCACTTAAATACTGAATAATGTCTGCTTTCAACCTGTGTTTTTTTAAAAGTTTATTTTTATTGAAAATTTTTTAAAAAAATATTACAACAAATACAAAATAATACAATTCAAAACAATACAAAGAAAGAATACCAAAAAAAAGTTTAAAAACCCAAACTGCCCTCATGTACAAATGGATAAATATGTATATAAAAAAACAACTAACTAATTAGCTAAATAGATAATAACTAACAACAAACAAATAATAGTAATGCACCTCAGCAAAACAGAACACTTGAATATTGAAAGCATTAATTTTCACCTATTTGTACGTTCGCAACTCCCTCCCTCTGGATATTGGGCTCGTAAAGCATAATCGTTACGACTATATAAAAGCCCTTGTTAGTGTGGCAGATAAATCTGTGTCCAGGTAGTCCAAAAAGGCCTGCTAAGTCTTATAGAAATTCTCAGTTTTGTGTGTACCATACTTGTAAGAAAATCCAAGGGGATATGCTCCATAATAATCTTCAGCCAATCCGACAGGCCCGGGGGAATTTTCAGACACCCAAACTAACAAAATATTCTTTCTTGCACAGAAAGTGAGGATGTTGAAAAGTTTTTTTCTTATGCGCATCTACAGGGAACACAGGGGCAAGCCAAGAAGAAGAGAGATCTGGTCCTTCTCCACCTTTATAACCATGACCCCCTCCATTGCACCTGCCACAGCATTCCAATATGCTTGATTAGATTAGATTCCCTACAGTGTGGAAACAGGCCCTTCAGCCCAACCAGTCCACACGGACCCTCCGAAGAGTCACCCACCCAGACCCATTTCCCACCTAACACCAAGGGCAATTTAGCATGGCCAATTCACTTGGCCTGCACATCTTTGCTCTGTGGGAGGAAATCAGAACACCCCGAGGAAACCCATGCAGACATGGGGAGATTGTGCAAACTCCACACAGATATTTGCCCAAGGCTGGAATCGAGTCTGATACCCTGGTGCTGTGAGGCAGCAGTGTTAACCACTGAGCCATTGTAAGCCTACCACAGGACCAGAGACAATGTGGACACTTGGGGCATGTTGAAGATACCCCTGGTTTAAATTTTGACAAATGATCCAGAGCCAAATGGCCCCTGTGGAGAATCTTCAACTGTAAAGCATGGTCTAATTGCAAATTGATATCTTCCTTGTATTTCCCAAATATCCTCCCATGCCTCTGAGGAGACCTCAATGCCTACCTCTCCACACCCTGCAGAATCGATCAAACTCATCTGAGGAACCACCCCCCAATTGATGATATAAAGTACTGACAGAAAGTGTACTCTTAGCACTGAGCACCCTCCCCTCTATTTCAGATTTGTAGGGATCAGTCAAAAGTGGAGATATTTTAAAAATAAAATCACTAATTTGAAAAAAAACAAGAGGTCCCTGCTAGTTAGCTCGTATTTCTGTGCCAACTGATCAAAGGACATCATTGTGCCTCCCTCAAATAAATCACCCATGCAAAATACACACCTAGCTGCTCAATATTTGAATCCTGAATCCATCATTCCTGCTTGAAAACCCGGCATACCCATTGTAGGTCTAAGAAAAGATGTTTTGCCAATATTACCTTCCCTCTGTCAAATTGCCCTCCATGCTTTAACAGTATTGATAACTATTGGGTCGTAGCAATATTCCTTAAGTGTCCTCATTTTATTCAAAAACAGCAAGCTAGTAAAGGGGCACTTTCCCTGAGAGGTTTTATTATCTAACCATATTGAAAGAGGGTCTCCACAAGCACAATCACTCATGTAAAATCAAAGCGAGTTTGTTGATAGTTTTTAACGTCTGGAAGATCCACTGCCCCTAGTCTGTGAGGCAATTGCAGTTTATCTAATGTAATAAGGGACCGCTTACGATGTCAAATAAAAGAGCTGAACCAGCCGTTCAGTCTCCTGAACATTTCATTATCCAAAATCAAGGGGAGCATCATTATAGGGTATAACAAATGGGAGAGAATATTCATCTGAATAAGCAATATCCAAACTAAACCATGAGACCAGAAGCGCTTCCTATCTTTGAAGGTCATGTTTGATTTTGTTAAATAATTGAACAAAATTAGCTTTAAACAACTGATCAAGAACTGGAGTGATGAATATGCCCAAATACACACAACTCCCCCTGTGACAACTTAAATGTGAATCGAAATTTGCCCTCAAGACCTAGCACCATCGTAAGACCACCTGTAGACATTGCCTCTAATTTTGCAAGATTAACCTTGTACCCTAAAAAGGTGCCAAATGAGCTGATGCCATTACACCAGATGAGGCACCAAAACTGTTGGGTTTGACAAAAAAATGAGGACAAAAACATTTCGTGTACAACGAAATCTTATGTGATTTTGACCCTACTTCTGGAGCCAATATATTGAGATCCCTAAGAATGGCCTCCACCAATGGTTCAATCATCAATGTGAAAAGTAATGGTGAAAGGGGACAGCCCTGCCGGCTGCCCCTAAAACACTAAAATTGCTTCTTCGTAGCCCATTGGTGATGACCTCAGCGAGAGGATCACTGTAGAGAAACTCTACAGCTCAAGCCAAACGACTCCAGCGTATAAAAAAAAGAAACAGCCACTCAACTCGGTCAAGTGCCTTCTCTGCGTCTAGAGAAATCACCAATCCCTGTATTAACTGTTCTTGACACACTTGAATTACTTTAAGCAGCCTCCTAACATTATTGGAGGATCTGCAGCCCTTTATGAAGCCCGTCTGGTCCTCTTCAACAATAAAAGTTAACACAGTCTCCAGCCTTAACGACAGAGGCTTAAAGAGGATCTTAAAGTCAACATTTAAGAGTGAAATGGGCCTGTAAGAAGCACAGTCCTACGGGTCCTTCCCTTTTTTAAGGATAAGTGAAACATTGGCCTCTCTTAGAGATGGCGGGAGACGATCATGACTGTCTCAGTCATTGAACATGTTGAGCATTGAGCCTGACAATATGTTTATAAGTTCATTATAAAATTCACTGGGAAGTCCATCAGGACCAGGTGTCTTTCCATTATGAAGCTGCTTCACAGCCTCCTGCACCTCTTGCTCTGATAAGGGGGCATTGAGAAAGGACTCTTGTTTGGGGATCACACTCAGAAGCTCCAGGTCCTTGAAAAGGACTCCATCTTGGCCTGCCCCTCCTCACCACCCTGAGATTTGCATAATTCAGAGTAAAATCTTTGGAATGCCACATTAATCTTTTGGAATCACATGTTAGGTTCCCAGAAACTTCCCTAATTGATGTAATGGTTTGATGAGCACTCATGTTCCTGGTGAGATATGTTAGGTACTTGCCTGGTTTGTCACCATGCTCATACAACCATTGATTTGTGTAAATAAGCTCCTTCTTTGCTGTCTGCGTGAGCACAGAATTCAATGCAGACCACAGCGCTGTAATCCTCTGTAGCTTGACCAACAAGAGCCTGTCAGAGTAAGCCTTCTCGGCTGCCTTCAACCGTGCTTTGAGGAGACATTGCTGCCACTTCCTACTGGCAGAGTAGGAAATAACTAACCCCCTGGCATAGGCTTTGGCAGTTTCCCAAAGGATGGACAGGCTACTAACTGAGCCTGAGTTAATGTCTAGGAAGGACTGAAATTCCTGAGAGAAGTACTCCACAAACTTATTATCCTTGAGGATAAAGGGATCCATTCACCAGTGCCTTGAACCCACTGTAACATCCTTAATCTTAACCAACAGGTACACTGAAGCATGATCGGACATGGTAATATTACCAATCGTACAAGCCCAGGGTTGCCATGGGCGTCAGAAAAGAATCAATCCTAATGTGACGTCTGTGTGGATTGGAGAAAAATGTAAAATCCCTGCCTGTAAGGTGGAGACGTCTCCAGACATCCACCAATCCTAAGTCCACACACAGATCCACTAATTGTTTAGTTTGTACAGAGAGTACTGGGGGACCTTTGGGCAACCTGTCTACTGTGGGACCCAGCAGACAATTACAGTCTTCCTCCACAATGATGTGCCAGGATTCAAGACTGATCAATTTAGAGAACCCATCTACCAGAAATTTGAGGGGATGGGCAGAGGGCAATAAACTTTTAAAACATCACATTCTTCCCCATTTATAAGGGCTTTGAGAATTACAAATCTCCCTTGTGTGGATATAACACACTCCAGTAACCTAAATGTGAGTTTCCTCCTAACCAATATAGTCACTCCCCTACTTCTGGTATTTAAAGATGAAAAATAAACCCGATTGAAGCCTTTCTGCTGTAGTTTCAAATGCTCCCTATCATCCAAGTATGTCTTCTGTAATTAAGCAAATCCACCTTTTCCTTTTTAAGACTCAAGAGTACCTTTTTCCTCTTAATTGGTGAGTGACTCCCCTTGATGTTCCAGGTACACCATTTAATCAAGTCATTAGCCATGACCTTCTGTAATAACATTTAGATTCCAGAGAGGAAGAACTCAAATTACAAATTGCTGAGCCTTAGTGTCACAAGATCCATCGAACATAAAAACTACATAAACCTACAAAGCTATCCCAGATTATATACAACAAAAAGCAAAAAGCAAACTAACACATCTAGCGCCAATGGCCTGCCATTGGGGGCATCTACACATCCCAAAACCCAACTTCCCATCTGGCTACCAATACTGCAGCCTGGGCATTTAAATACCTGAACCAGGCATAAACTGCCCGTATGTAGGCATCTAGCCATCCCAACCATTTTCCCTCCTCCATTTTCCCTCCTCCACTGCAAACACAAACAAAAAAAGAAGAAAACACACCATGAAATAACAATGTGTGCAGAGACATTTTGAAAGAAAAAGTGAAGTACTCCACCCATCCTTTGGTATAACTTAACTTAGAAATTGAAAGTACACATCCCAATTGCTACTGAGCATAGTTTAGACCAGATTGTTACCAATAAAAAAACATAGGAAAAGAAAGCCCCATCCAGACTTCCACTTTCTTTTTAAAGAAAAGTAGAGATATACCCAAACAACACTACTATTTGTATATACGAAATTGTTCAGATTAAAGTAGTTTGTTCACAAAGTCTCTTGCCTTCTCCAATATGTCAAAAACATGTACGGATCCATCTAAGGTGAGCAGAAACACTACCAGATACCTTGGAGCTCCCTCAGCCTTCTCTTGACAACGTCATAGGATTTTCTTTTCCATATCACCGCTGCTGAGAATTCCTAGAAGAACATGATCTTAGACCCCTCATAAACTAGGGGCTTCAGATCCTTCCCCTGGATTTTGGAAGCTTCCAGGATTCTCTCCTTATCTCTATAGTGATGAAACCGCACCAAGACAGGACGAGGATGTTGGTCCAGACCTGACCTCCATGCCGTGAGCCGGTGAGCCATGTCAATCTTCATGCCTCTCATGCCAGCCTCCAAGTTAAGGAATTTTGGCAACTGGTCCTCAATAAATTGTAACGGGTGCTCACCTTCCTTACCCTCAGACAAACCTCCTCCCTTCTTCGGCATCCCTGGATGATGAAAATTGAGGTACGTTGCTCTCTGACAGTTTCCTGAGACTCCACAACCTTTCCAGAGTCCCAGGATATCACTGGCGTCCGGGTAGGGTGGGCTAAGACTTCATCCCGCTTGCGATGTGGTGTGGAGCTCTGCAAAGCGATCTTCCTAGATCGCTGCTATCTTGGATCCCCCTCAACCTGCACTTTAATGGGCAACAAGAGGTTGTGACTTCCAAGTCTATTAAATAGGAAAAATAATTTATTGTTGAAAGTATTGGAAATACTTTAATGATGCTTCTGTCCCTAATTGGTCTCTGTTTCCTCAAATTAAGCTGATGGATGGTCATCTTGTTAATACTGTGCCTTTACATTCTCTATATTTTAACATTTTCTATATTTTTACTGAGAATTCCAGTATTCTGTCTAGGTCACATGTCCTTTTACTCAGCTTGCTTCACCTGAAAAAGAATATGATATACTGCCTTCATTTGGAATGGATGGCATTGTGACCTCCTAGTTGCTGTGATGGATAGACGTGAAGTTTTAGAAGCAAAGATGGCTGGTAGATTTCTTCATGTTTTGAAAGCAAGTAATTTGATACTCATCTTAAGACCTTTTTACATAGTTGTTTGTTTGAACAAAGTTTAAACAATGTATTGAATTGGAGCTGAGGAATTGTGTATAGTTGGAGTTTTGGTTGATACAAGTAGCTTGTTGATTTTTGGACTACATACCAGTTAATAATGGCAAAAACTTTCTCTTTGCTAACAACTACTTGATTGTTTCTTAGGTATCTAAATGGCTTCGGGCGGTGAACAAGACAAAGAGAAGACACCAGGTCTCTACCAGGTTGGGTGCTCTCTCGGTTCTCTGCAGTAAAAGATAATTTAAGCCTGAAGAAAATTAATTTATTTGTCCTTCAGCAGTTGCTGCAACCTATGTGTATTAACTGAGAAATGAACCAGCCACCCCATGCCTCTTTCAAATAAGTTGAAGCATCTGGAAAAGGATGACTGAGAGTCATTCTCTCCATCTGCAGCACTCAGGTTTATCTTGTTCCTAGTCTCTGTCTATGTATGTGCATTGTAAGGGGATTAGAGTTTTACTTAAAAGAGTTATCGGTGAACAGTTCATAACTACTTATCTTTAGCTAGAGTCTAATTATTTATTAAACAGTAATTTTTGTTCAGTAAAAGAATCCAGCCCATTTGTTCTATCACCCTGTGTTTACAACATGAGTAAAAAGGGAAATCTTTGTGTATTCTTTAGAACCTTTAACTGTTCTGACAAGAATTGCAGGGCTTGGTTTCCAGTATGATACCCCAATGATTCATGTCAATCTACCATTAAATTTTATAGACTTTTAGTAGATGACTCTCTCAGATTTGACCTAAAATGGGTCATGTCAAGTTCATGAATTAATCAAATGACCTCCCTTACACAAACTTCAGTGACAAAATAAACACAGAAAGAAATCTAAATCATCAGCACATTCAGAACGCATTGTTAAACTGCACCTGCAAACCTTCAGACAACTTCAGCTAATCTAATTTTATTGTCTTCCTCTTCAGATGTTACAGGAATTGCCTCAATGCATTATTATTGCATCAGCCCTGCTGACAGTGGGAGGTTTAATCTAATTTTATTGTCTTCCTCTTCAGATGTTACAGGAATTGCATCAATGCATTATCATTGCATCAGCCCTGCTGACAGTGGGAAGTTTCATCTCTAGAGTAATAATACAAGCAGGAGCCTAGCCAGCATCTGGAATGAAATCTAATCCAGGAAATGGATGGTGGTCTAGAATCCTATCCCAACCTTTTCTGACCTGGTATGAGCAAGCAGTAGAGACCTGGAGCAGATCATCCATGATCTTGTTGAATGGTGGGGAAAACTTAAAGTGTTAAATGACCTATTCTGTTTCCTATTTCTTTTAGTATTATGAAAGCCCTCGGAGTAAAATCCAGTCATGGATTCATATAATGAGCTAGCACCAATATTGACAATAAGCTCCATCAATAGCTCCAACAGTTCCAAAACTACTGATTTTATGATTAGCCCAAAGCAAGGATCTGCTTGAGCTTTAGAATGTTAGTTTTATTGAGATAAAGTTTCATAAAACACCCATAAAACTGTTCATAGTCAGAGACCACACAATTTTCACACATTAATTTCAATGGATAAAATTATATGATCTTGATTGAAATGGTAACACAAGGGGAGATGGGCTGAATGACCTTTTTTTCTGTGTTGTGTATTTTAAATTGGCCAACAAGCTCTCATTTCATACATGCCCTACCTTTAATGCAGCTCCAACCTTCTCCCTAGATGTGCATTTCTGAGCCTTTGGTTCAGACACAATTATAAGGTATGAAGGCTTTGAACACTACAGTGTGCAGTATCAGAGGTGAACGAGTTGACATTCACTGTAAATGGTTAACAAATTCTTATCACCTCTGTTACAGAACCACAGGCTTTATGAAAAATTTTTCATCAAACTGTTTTCTATTTATCTGAAATCCTGAGAAATGTATTGAACTGAGGGCATAATAGCATTTGCGTGACAAACTAGATGTAGGACTGCTCCCCCTCCAGAATGCCTGCTCGGATGGTTTTATGAATATTGTAGAACCTTAAATCATACATCATACAACTAAAAAAGGAGAAATTAAATAATATGTATATATTACATATAAAATTCAGATTTAACATACTGCATCAATATGTTAATGGGCCGTTTAAAGTCTGGATTGAGGTTTCAGTTAATAACTTGGGTGCCCTATGGGGTGCCACTAACTTCAAGTTGCTAAGGAATGATAAATAGAGTTTAATTGGATTTGTAGAGTTCTGCTTGCCTGATCTTTTATAGATCCAGTCACAGCTCTCAGAATACAGAACTTCCATAATGCTTCTCCATGCTTTGCTGCCAGTGTGTGACTGGGCCTCTATAACTTTAACTAGAAAGAAAGACAACCACCAGTGGGTTGCACAGTGCCTGGAAATCATTTGAAAGCAATTGTCCATAATGATTTACTGGCTATTATTCCGAATAAATTCAGAAACACCTTTTAAAGAATGGAATCAATCTGTCTATTGCACAGTGTGCAAACAAAATTTTATGTGAACATTATATTCACTAATGATGGAATGTTAATTTTGGGTACGGAAACTTATTCACCGATATACTGTTCCAACTTCAAACGTTCTAAAGCCAGGACTACTGCAGTTAACCAATTCTACATTTATACTGTGCCTTATTGCTAATATCCAGAAGAAATCTGTACCAGCATGCCATTCCTTTAGAGTCTAAATGAAATTGTTAAACTGGGGCAGTGTTGAACTGCATGCCAATGACCACCTGGGGAGAGATGAAACTCATCAAACTTACTTCACAAAACACAGGAAATATTATGAGAATCCCCTCTCATCATGCTGAGGATTGAAAATATGGCTCCAATTTGATATTCCACCATCCCACCAAATCGTAACAACTGTATTAGCAATCCTCAACTACGCCCATATTGATCCTCAGCAATGGACCTCCTTTCTCACCATGTTATAAGCATGTTAAATGGAGATGGAGTATGTCTTGACTCAATATGAAAGAGTGCACCAATAATTAATCCCCATGATAGTGATGGTGACACAATGTTGCCTGGAGAGTGCTTACCAACCTTTGATTCAATAGCTGATTAAATCGACCAAAGTCTTCTTGCACCAGAACCATCTCTTTGCAAAATCTTCGAACTTTGATTCTTTCACTCAGAGAGAGGTGATGACAGATGCTTCTTGCAGGCAGGCTTTTGGATATCGCTAAGAGGATTGAAAATATTTTCTAATTAACCTGTTCAGAGATGTCACTTACATATGGACTGCA
Source organism: Chiloscyllium punctatum (assembly GCF_047496795.1). Taxonomy (NCBI): domain Eukaryota; kingdom Metazoa; phylum Chordata; class Chondrichthyes; order Orectolobiformes; family Hemiscylliidae; genus Chiloscyllium; species Chiloscyllium punctatum. Next base: position 65,796,331 of record NC_092757.1, read on the forward strand.
GATGTGGACTGCACTCAGAGCTCCATATCAAACCAAACCTGGATCAATCCAAAGGTAATCATTAGGCTGTTTGTCCTTAACTCAAGACTACTGATGCCACTTTGTTAAGCACCCATCTCGATGTCATACTCGATGTGATTTCCAGCATGTGAGCAAGGTGTAGTGCCACCACGAACTGAGGATAACCCAGAACACTGTCACTAAACCATACCAACGTCTGCAGCAGAACCTGTGACCTGAAAGCATGGTGGCTATCCTATCCCAGTGGCCATCAGGGTGAGGTGATAGCCGGACCGAACTTTTATGCAACTGGCTGCCTCCAAAGATTCATCGGGGACCCATGTGGGATCTCTCAATCCACTACTGTCAAATGTATCAAGGCTGCCATCACATGTGCCTGATCACACCGATTCACCTTGGACCTCCATGGGTGAGGTCAGGACTGCAGCCTGAGCAGTAGACTTTGCCAACATTGCTGGCATCTCCCAAGTGCAGGGTACCATATAATCCATTCATATTGTGTTGACAGCATCAGATTGTAACAGCTCATGTCATCAACAGAAGAAATTCCATTCCATAAATGCACAAATCATCTGTGATCATTAGGGCCACATCTTAAAATTCTGCACTTCAATGCTTATTTCCTTGAGAACTCTCATGTTCCTGTTTCATACCAAAATCTGGATGCTGTACAAGGATGATTTCTGAGAGACAAGGTCACCCTCTGCAACCATGACTCCATTACACAAACTCCAGACTGAGGCAGAGCGCAGATACAATTCTTTAACCAGAGCTATTGTGGAGTAGACAATAGACTTACCAAAGATAAGGTACAGAAGAAGATGAGACATTTAGCACGGTGGAGCAGTATAGCATCAGACTCAACAGGCCAGAAAGGACACTACTGACACCCACTTCCAATTGATGTGAGTTGAGAGAGCATTCATTAATTGTAAAGTTGTTACTGTTCAAAAGCAAGCAGCCCATGTTCATTCCCAGAAACAAATGCAGCTTTTCATTTATTTGTTTCTTTTTTCAATTTTCCTGTTGTTCAATCAAAGTTGAACATTGTCAGCTGTTTGAAGGCTTTCCAATGCACAATGTCAGGATGCAATTCATCGTTGGTCATTAGGGTACGAATTGAACTCCCTTAGACAGGTTTATAACATGGTATGGTATAAAAGACAGGTAACCTGTATAGAGGCATTCTTGCTGTTATAGATACAAAGACAGTCACTCAGGCAGGTGACAAAATTTATGAATGTGAATTTCTATTTCTTGGTACTTTAGCTACATAATATAATATAATATTCAAAGTTTGGGAGAAGATTTGTAGCTTGGGTGCTCGTTATTGTGGTTCTGTTCGCCGAGTTGGGAATTTGTGTTGCAGACGTTTAGTCCCCTGTCTAGGTGACATCCTCAGTGCTTGGGAGCCTCCTGTGAAGCGCTTCTGTGATATTTCCTCCAGCATTTATAGTGATTTGTATCTGCCACTTCCGGTTGTCAGTTCCAGCTGTCCGCTGCAGTGGCCGGTATATTGGGTCCAGCTCGATGCGATTATTGATTGAATCTGTGGATGAATGCCATGCCTCTAGGAATTCCCTGGCTGTTCTCTGTTTGGCTTGTCCTATAACAGTAGTGTTGTCTCAGTCGAACTCATGTTACTTGTCAACTGAGTGTGTGGCTATTAAGGATAGCTGGTCATGTCGTTTTGTGGCTAGTTGGTGTTCATGGATGCGGATCGTTAGCTGTCTTCCTGTTTGTCCTATGTAGTGTTTTGTGCAGTCCTTGCGTGGGATTTTGTACACTACATTGGTTTGCTCATGCTGGGTATCGAGTCCTTCGTCCTGGTGAGTTATTGTCTGAGAGTGGCTGTTGGTTTGTGTGCTGTTATGAGTCCTAGTGGTCACAGTAGTCTGGCTGTCAGTTCAGAACTGTTTTTGATGTATGGTAGTGTGGCTAGTCCTTTGGATTGTGGCATGTCCTCATTCCGTTGTCTTTCCCTTGGGCATCTGTTGATGAAATTGCAGGGGTATCCGTTTTTGGCGAATACTTTATATTGGTGTTCTTCTTCCTCTTTTTGCAGTTCTGGTGTACTGCAGTGTGCTGTGGCCCTTTTGAACAGTGTCTTGATGCAACTTCTTTTGTGTGTGTTGGGGTGGTTGCTTTCGTAGTTTAGGACTTGGTCTGTGTGTGTGGCTTTCCTGTATACCTCAATATAACATAATATAACCTTCGATTTCCAGTTTATAATCCAAAGGAAAAAAATTGTGCTCCCTCACTAGTATCAATGACAGTATGAATTGGCTGTTTCCAAATCAGACACCTTAAATGATGCACCATCCCTGCAGAAAGAAAGCATGAGAAATTTCTTGTTTACAAAAAGTATGCTGAAAATATAACTTATGGAAGCAAATTACGTAAACAAAGGTAACAACTTGATAAAGTATCAACATACATAAAATCATACTGCTCATGTAGAAGCAAATGTGGTAAAAGGTAAGTCAGCTGAAATTTTGCAACTATCATTTTCAATGGACTGGTCATCCAAATACATGATTGTAAAGAACATACTATGTATATGGACTTCAGTAAGGCGTTTGACAAGGTTCCCCATGGGAGACTGGTTAGCAAGGTTAGATCTCATGGAATAAAGGGAGAACTAACCATTTGGATACAGAACTGGCTCAAAGGCAGAAGACAGAGGGTGGTGGTGGAGGGTTATTTTTCAGACTGGATGCCTGTGACCAGTGGAGTGCCACAAGGATCGGTGCTGGGCCCTCTACTTTTTGTCATTTACATCAACGATTTGGATGCGAGCATAAGAGGTACAGTTAGTAAGTTTGCAGATGACACCAAAATTGGAGGTGTAGTGGACAGTGAAGAGGGTTACCTCAGATTACAACAGGATCTTGACCAGATGGGTCAATGGGCTGAGAAGTTGCAGACATAGTTTGATTCAGATAAATGCTAGGTGCTGCATTTTGGGAAAGCAAATCTTAGCAGGACTTGTGCACTTATGGTAAGATCCTAGGGAGTATTGCTGAATAAAGAGACCTTGGAGTGCAGGTTCATAGCTCCTTGAAAGTGGAGTCGCAGGTAGATAGAATAGTGAAGAAGGCATTTGGTATGCTTTCCTTTATTGGTCAGAGTATTGAATACAGGAGGTAGGGCTTTTGCCCGAAACATCGATTTCACTGCTCATTGGATGCTGCCTGAACTGCTGTGCTCTTCCAGCACCACTAATCCAGTATTGAATACAGGAGTTGGGAGGTCATGTTGCGGCTGTACAGGACATTGGTTCGGCCACTGTTGGAATATTGCGTGCAATTCTGGTCTCCTTCCTATCAGAAAGATCTTGTGAAACTTGAAAGGGTTCAGAAATGACTTACAAGGATGTTGCCAGGGTTGGTGGATTTGAGCGATTGGGAGAGTCTGAACAGGCTGGGGCTGTTTTCCCTGGAGCATCAGAGGCTAAGGGGTGACCTTATAGAGGTTTACAAAATTATGAGGGGCATGGATAGGATAAATGGGCAAAGTCTTTTCCCTGGGGTGGGGGAGTCCAGAACTAGAGGGCATAGGTTTAAGGTGAGAGGTGAAAGATATAAAAGAGAGCTAAGGGGCAACCTTTTCACGCAGAGGGCGGTACATGTATGGAATGAGCTGCCAGAGGATGTGGTGGAGGCTGGTACAATTGCAACATTTAAGAGGCATTTGGATGGGTATATGAATAGGATGGGTTTGGAGGGATATGGGCCAGGTGCTGGCACGTGGGCCTAGATTCGGTTAGGATATCGGGTTGGACGGGTTGGACCGAAGGGTCTGTTTCCATGTTATACATCTCTATGACTCTATGACTCTACTGACTTCATTATCTGCCTCATCTTCTGCCTTCGGACCCTCCAAACACATGGCATTCACCAGCTTCCTCTTCCCCCCTCCCTGAACCTCATCCCAGATCCAACCCTCCAATTTGGCACCGCCCTCTTGAACTGTTCTACCTATCCATCTTCCTTCCCACCTATCCGCTTCACTTCACCTTCTGCTCCCACGTGTCTCCATCACCCCCAACTGCATCTACCTATCACCTTCCCAGCTACCTTTCCCCCCAGCCCCAACCCCCCACCTATTTATCTTTCAGCCCTCTCCTCACATTCCTGATTAAGGGCTTATGCCTGAAACGTTGATTTTCCTGCTCCTCGGATGCTGCCTGACCTGCTGTGCTTTTCCAGCACCACACTTTCAACTTCATTCATTATAATGTTGATTGTAGAAATGTAAACATCTGCCTTTTTAGTGCAGCACTTTATTGTTAGTGAAAAATGAGACCATGCGATTGAAACATTTCTTGTTATACAATCAGGACAGTTGCACAAATGCCAAATTTCAAAAAGTAAAAACATTTATACTGTATAAATAGGACAATGCTGATTGCTTGGCAAATGGGCTCTGTTTAATCTGATGAAAATCACTGAATTAGGTTCTAAATGGAAAATGCTGACTGAAAAATCAACACCATTTGTTTTCATTAAATGTCTTCAATTGAATATACATTTTGGAGAATTTGCCCTTTCTAAACTAATAGATTTTAAATTTCTTCCAGGCCAAATCTCTTGGTACAAATAGTTATGTTTTATTAAATATTTAAGTTTGGAATGTTCATCCCATGTGCACTTGAGAACATTTTGAATCAATTTAATACTACACCATTACTTAATACAGCCACTCTAAATCTATACTGTTAAGCAATACAACCTGTTGGTGGGTCTTTCCAGTGATGTTGTGATCTAGAGCTGTCTTTTGTTGAAGATCTTGGAACTCAACACTATTTCTTGAGGAAAGCATGATCATAAAGATGAGAAACACTGCAAATAAAAGGGACTTATTGTCTTCTAAGGAATACTGTAAGAAAGTAATGACAGCCAAACTAAGCATCCTTTCTCTTTGTTAAAGATAACTCCTGGCCACATGACTCCTTTCTATGGCCTTATGATTCCTCATTCCAGAGGTGGGAAAACTTTCTCATTTGGCCTACAAAACCGGGCAATATAATCTGACTGTTCCCCCATACAATATATCAAACAGATCAACAAATTCCCAGGGATTTTGGCAGAAAATAGATTGAAATTTGAAGCTGACCCACCTATTGTGATCCCACCTTGTAAAAGATTCACAACAAATTCAGATACCTCACATGTCAAAGTAGCTTGTCGAATATCAACTGCTCAGCTGTGAGGACAAAAGCTTCATTAATTACTGAATATAATAAGAATATGCTTGGTATGAAGTTGTTCCATTAAAAAAAGGCTTTTACCAGTTATCTCCCAGAATGCGGTGTGTTGACTATCACAACATTATGGACTTGGAGAGGAAACACAGTGGAACTGCAGAGTAGTAATATCATTTATCAAATAAACACTGACAGGCCATTTGTAGATGAATTGGTAACATTGATTCTCCAGTTCTGAAAATCATAGCTGTATCTTGTCTGTTTCTGTTATTAAATAATAAATACTTTACTTCAGTCTAATCTGCTTACATTTTCTATCAGTGGACCCTCATAAGTAAGATCAGCTCCCTGCCATCGATATGTAATTATAATTTGCAGCCTTGCAGTTTGCTGTGAATTTTTTTTTTCTTTTCAAGCGAATCAAAACCACAGGGGGAAGAGGACCTGCGAAGGTCAGAAGGAAGCATTTATGCTGTCGTGATGAGTTATCATTGGCTGTATTGAAACCCTTTGTGACTGGCAGACCTGCCACAGAGTGACAGCAAGGCCCCTTCATTTATGTGCGATGATCATTAGCTACTGTTATGGTAATCAAATTGATTTGCACAAGAGATTTGAGAACATAAAGCCAGCTGTGGTGGTTTCCCCTGCAATTCACTTTAGAAACCAACACGTAACCAAAAAGACTATCTGGAATAAATCACAGCAATTCATATGCAGTGGCGCTCCTACAATTCTTACATTTGTTGCAAATCATATTTTGTAAATTTTACCTGATAGATCACACAGATTATACAAAAGATTTCTTCTACCACTGAGGTAGTATTAATAAAACTGTGAAATTGTGTTAATAAAGCTGTATTAATAGAAGTAATAAAACTGCGTCAATCATTTGTTTCTCATGAACATAAAAACAAAATGGTTAGGCAACATTATTTACTACAGATGGCAAAATAGAAAGGATCTTCTTCAATATGAGTGTACAGGTTGTTCTGCTATAACACGTGTTTTGCTAATGCAAATTCGCTGTAACATTGTTTCTGAAGAGTGAACTTTTAAAATGTGTTGGCTGTAACGCGATTACTTCACCAACACTTTAAGCGTTATTTCTAAAGCGCATTTTTTCTATAACACTGGATTGCACAAGAACACAACCATTGCGTTATGTACTTGCTTTCTGAGAAGTTGGGGGAAGGGGTGCTGAGGTTGTGACAAGAATAACCTCTGGCGTCCAAAGCAACTACTGTGTATCAAATGTCTTCTTCAAATTATGGTAGCTGCAGAGTTGTTAAGCAAAGACTTCATTTCTTTTTTATTCACATATATTGCTGGCTGTGTCAGCATGTATTACCCATCCTTAGCTGCCCCTTGAGAAAGTGATGGTGAGTTCACATCTTGAACCATCGCAGTGCATTTGGTGTAGGCATATCCACAATATCATTAGAAAAGGAATTCCAGGATTTTCACTCAGCAACACTGAAGGAGTAATAGTGTATTTCCTAGTCAGGATGGCGAATGGCTTGGAGGGGAACTTGCTGGTGGTGGTGATCTTATGTATCTGCTGCCATTGTCCCTCTAGATGGAAGTGATCATGGGTGTGGAGGGTGCTACCTAAGAAGCAGTGTTGAATTACTCTAGTTGATATTGTAGAAGGTATACACGGCTGCCACTAAGTATCAGTGATAGAATTGAAAGTTTGGAGATGTGGTGCCAATAAAGTGGGCTGTTTTGTGTGGGATTGCTTCAGGTTTCTTGAGTGTTGTTAGAGCTGCACTCATCCAAGCAATGGGGAATATTTAATCAGACTTCTGACTTGTGCCTTGTAGATAGTGCACAGGCTCTGGGGAGTCAGGGGGTGAACTACTCACTGCAGCATCCCTTGCGTCTGTTCTGCTCTCATACACAAAGTACTTCTTTTTTATACACTCACAGGATGAAGGCGTGATTGGCTTGGCCAGCATTTATTGCCCATCCTAGAGAGCAGTTAAGAGTCTGTGGGTCTGGAATCACATGTAGGTCAGGCCAGGTAAGGATGGCAGTTTCCTTCCCTAAAGGACGTAAGTGGTCCAGAGAGGTTTTTCCAACAATCGACTGTGGTCTCATGGTCAATGTTAGACTCTTAATTCCAAGTTTTATTTTAAAATTGGATTCAAATTCAATGATTTGCCATGGTGGGATTCGAACCCAAGACCCCAGAGCATTACCTGAATTTCTGGATTAATAGTCCAGTAATAATATCACTAGGCTATCACCTCCTGTCGAGAGTTTAGCTCAGTTTCTGGTCAATAATAACCCCAGGATGTTTATAGTGGGGGATTCAATGGTAGTAATTCCATTGAAAGTCAAGGGGTGACAGCTCGATTCACTGTTGTTGGAGGTGGTCATTGTGTGGCACTTGTGTAGCATGCACGTTTCTTATTACTAGTCAGCCTAAATCTGAATATCGTCCAGATCTTGCTTCATTTGGACATGGTCTGCTACAGTATCTGAGGAGCTGTGAATAGTGCTGAACACTGTGCAATCATCAATGAAGATCCTCACTACCACCTGATGAAGGAGCAGCCTCCGAAAGCTAGTGTGCTTCCAATTAAAACCTGTTGGACTATAACCTGGTGTTATGTGATTTTTAACTTTGTACACCCCAGTCCAACACCGGCATCTCCAAATCCTCACTTCTGATGGCGGTGAAACAATTGCGAGGGTTGGGCCTAGGAGTGCTTAGAGGTGTTACAGTAGTTAAAGGGGAAGAAACAGTACTAAATGTGAGAGCAATGGAAGATCAGTGGCAGTGCTATTCAACATGTCACGTAGCACATTTTATTTTGCCACATAGCATATTATCTTGTAGCTTTATTCCAGGATTTAAATGCCAGGCACTATACATGACATAAATATCAAAAATGCTTTTAAAATGTGTTGAATATCAGTTCTTTAGTGTTTCTGCTTTGTGAATACACATAATTATAGGCTCTTGGGAAGTATGGTGTTCCCACAGACACCTCACCAGCCATATATGGATTGGTGAAACCAAATTTCAGGATGACAAGTCCTCCAGCTTCTTCTTTTCATCCTTAAGCAATCAAGGACCCTTTAATTTACTTAGCATCTCAGCACCATGAGACATCTTCATTCTTTCCTACAATTTTGTCCAAGTGGACATACATTACCTGAACTTTATAGGAGTTATAGCCTTTCAATTTCTCAGTGACATGGTGCATGATTAGCTGTGAGTCCTTGTTCAGAGGGTGCCACATAATGGCAAGAACCTCCTGACTGGCGTCATACATTGTGACTGAACTTGATTTTTGTGGACACATGGCCAAAAAGAACATCTGTTTGTACCGAATTTGACAAACTGAAGTGACAGCTTCTGATATGCCGGCAAGAGGGCAGTGCACCAAATTCTGAGTGAGGTAAAGATCACATCACATTGAAGTTAAGTGTTTTGCAGATAACCCATGATCCACGTAATGCCTTTGATCATTTGCCTGGTTGAGAACATTAGAGAAGCACTTTCCTGCTTTTTCCTTTCGGTACATTTTACGTATTGAAGGGGATTACATTGGTGTGGATTGTGACAGGTTAGTCTAGGAAGAGCATGGTTATGATTATCCAATAAACATCATCAGTGCAGAGCAGGCGTGATTTGTCAACTGGTACTTTCCTATCCATCATGTTAGTCAGTATTTAGATCTGGTGAAGGATGTATCGAACAGCCAGAAAGGTTGGATGTTGAACAGTTTGAATAGTGAAAGGCTAAGAATCAAATGTTTCTTAATCTTGAAACAGGAAGTACTCTAAGGTAAATATGATAGCTTTGAACTTTCACAAGAAGAGTCCATGTGTAAGCTATGATGTGCAAGGGAAGAAGTGACAAGAATTAAATCTATCTAGAGTGATTAAGTTATGACTTTAGGGCCTAGTGTAATGAAGTCAGGTTGAGGGATCAATTAATTATAATTTCGAAAGATAATAATTAACAAATCTACTTGTTTTATAAATCAGTAAAGTTGAGGAAGGAACTCTTGTTTAAGAGAAAGGTCTTTGAAGTAAATCTATTAAGTTTGTTCATGCAGTTAAACCGCTTCCAAAAGAAATCAGAAACAGACAAGTCATAAGGTCATATCTGTGACATGTACCTTTGATGTTGAGAATAAAGGTATGCAAATAAGCATGCTTTTCAACAATTCATTGGAAGGTTCAAAAGGTAGAAGCAGCAACTCAAAAGCTAGTCTCTGTGAACAGTTAGATTGATCACCTACAATGTTCATGAATAAAATCTGTTACATATACTCCACTGTCAATTGATTTGCATTTAATTGAGTGAGGGATCGTGAACCATAGATGGCAGGATGTTGACTAGCAGATGATTCTTAAGAGAGTAAATGTAAAACTTTAAAAGGTGCAGTTGGACCTCTCAATGTTTTTACTGCATTTTATTGCCTTTGTTTCAGTATTTCCATACTTTTTTGTGATTTCTGCAGGTACGTGGATGACACCTTGATGTACAAGGTTAGTGAAGTGGCCACTTTATTTCAAATGAAATGCTGAATGGATGCTTCTGGCAGGTTCAGTTCAAGTAGCTAACATAGGCTTGAGTCCATCTGTGTTCATAATTCATACACACACTGGTCCTCATTGAGGTCCTGGGAGTCATATTGATGGATGCAGAAAGGAGTCTATCCTGACATTATACCTTCTATGACCTTACATTTCCTGTCACTTCCTGGCATTGTGAGACTTGATTCAATACCAGAAAGTCACCTACAGACTCCTGTTTTAGGTACTGGTTACATGTTTATAGGGTATTGCTTGTGTTACTTAACATGTTGGATCATTCCAAACAATAGCACTGCTTTAAATAGATGCATTATAAAACTGAAGATCTCCTGAGTATGTTTGCACATTCCCCACTTACTGCTAATTGCCAAATAGTTGACAAACTATAAAAGTGTTAGCACCAAATAGGTACGTATATAACAGAGTGTTTTTGTTGTTTGTCCTTCAAGGTGAAAATAACGATTTCTGTCATCTGAGCTGTTCGGTAGGATTGTGGTGTATACAGAGGTGACTATTAACGCTGATTTGTGCAGCACCGTTCTGCTGCTAATAGGACAGGATACCGCAGGCAATAGAGTGGGTTCTGATTCAGGATTTACTCTCTCTGTATCTTCCTTCAGCTTCTGTGCGCTTGTTTTCAAATAGGCAGTATTTTACTTAAGCAAAAAAGAACTGCAGATGTTGGAAATCAGAAACAAAAACAGAAGTTGATGGAAAAACTTAGCAGGTTTGGCAACGTCTGTGGAGAGAAAGCAGAACGAACGTTTCATGTTCAGTGACTCTTCTTCAGAACTGATTGCAGCTGAGAAAAGATTGGGAGATTAGATTAGATTAGATCTAATTAGATTAGATTAGATTACTTACAGTGTGGAAACAGGCCCTTCGGCCCAACAAGTCCACACCGCCCCGCCGAAGCGCAACCCACCCATACCCCTACATCTACCCCTTACCTAACGCTACGGACAATTTAACATGGCCAATTCACCTGCCCTGCACATCTTTGGACTGTGGGAGGAAACTGGAGCACCCGGAGGAAACCCACGCAGACACGGGGAGAATGTGCATACTCCACACAGTCAGTCGCCTGAGGCGGGAATTGAACCCGGGTCTCTGGCGCTGTGAGGCAGCAGTGCTAACCACTGTGCCACCGTGCCGCCCACGGTGTTAAATATTCTGTTAAATATAGTATATTATTTATTTGAATCAGCCAAGTCCAATGCTTTTGCATAAGCTCTTTCCAGGACCAAAGATGGAAAGCAAAGCTCCTAATTGAATCATTCAGAGTAGGATGTATCATGTAACACTTCATTTGATTATCATGAGGTCGTACCCCTTACTCAAACTCTCCATTGAAGTTTTGCTTTGGCAAGCGAGTGAGAGACATTCTAGCTGTCAGTGTATTCAACTTGTGGCTACCTTAATTCTGATGTGAGTGCTTGGCAGGTGAGCAGGGGTCAATGTCTGGTAATTTCTCATGCCATCTGAGCTTCCAGAAATTTCCAAAGGCAGCTCAAGTAAAAGTAAAAGTGTCTGAATTTCTTGGCACACAATCTCAGCCTTGCATGTGCTCGGCAGGATGGATTGGACTTGCAGTGTGCAAGGCAAACATATTCCTCTCCATTGTCAGACTGACTTCTTATTCAGCATGGAAGCTGGCCATTTGACCCATTGAATCTATACCCTCCCTCCGAAGAGCCTCCCAACCAGGTCAAATCCCCCTACCCTATCCCTGTAACCCTACATTTCCCATAGCTAATCCACCTAACCTGCTCATCTTTGGACTGTGGGAGGAAACCAGTGCAGGTACAGGGAGAACGTGCACACTCCACACAGACAGACGCCTGAGGTTGAGAATTGAACCTCCATGTCCCTGGTGCTATAAGACAGCAGTGCTAACCGCTGAGCCATTGTGAAGCCTGCCAAAGGCTACACTTACTTTGATAATTTAGGGAGGCAGTGGTTTAGCAATGCTGTCACTTGACCAGGAATCCAGAACCCAGGGTTAATACTCTGGGGACATGGGTTCACATCCCACCATGGTAGATTTTGAAGTGTGAATTTAAGAAAAACTTGAAATGCAAGGATAGCTCAATGGCTACCATGTAATCCACTGCCAATTGTCATAAAATCGCATCTGGTTCACTGATATCCTTTCGGGAAGGAAATTAGCTGTCCCGACCTGATGTGGCCTACATGTGGCTTCAGACTCACAGCAATGCCTTCTGCGTGAATAGGGATGGGTAATAAATTCTGGTCTAGCCAGTGACTCCCACGTCCCATCAATAAATGTTTTAAAAAGTCACATCATCAGTATAGGCAATTTGAAAGAGTTTGCTGCCAAGATAAGCAAAATTATCCAATTTTAACAGGTTTAGTAATGGACATTGGGTTCAAGATGGACCTTTCCTGGATCAGGTTGGTACATTAATTTGTTTTTTTTTATATACTGATTACAAAGCCAAAACTATGTGTTGGAGAACACACCCACGCTGCTCTTCTTCATGTTCACTTCTGAACTGACACCTTGTCCACAGTCATTGCCTAACAGGAAATTGTGAAGCATGCCTTTGCTCATTTCAAGCAACTTCCAATTTATGTGATATCTGATTTTGAGTAAAAGATCACTATCATGGAAAGCATAACAGAGAAAGAAATGCTGGAGAAGGTTAATGCTGATTAACTTCGCTAATATTGGGAATGGATCAGAAGACTCACCATTAGTCAGGACTTGTGGGATTATGCCATTGAGACATTGTGATAAATTTCTGCATTAGTTTCCAAAGGCTCCCATGGCCAAGTGTGTCAAGGGCTTTGGCCAGGACAATGAATGTGCTGTCGAGATGCATACTCTGTTCTTGGTACTTCTCCTTGAGCTGTCACATTGACTCCCTGGCAGCAACTCCTAAAAATTGCACAAAGGCGGCACATGGTAGGGTCTTGGCCTGGTCTCTCATTGGAGTCTCGGCCTGGTCTTTTGGTAGGGTCTCGGCCTGGTCTTTTGGTAGGGTCTCGGCCTGGTCTATTGGCAGGGTCCCTGTCTGATCTCTCAGCAGGATCTCGGCCTGGTCTCTTGGTAGGGTATTGGCCTGGTCTTTTGGTAAGGTCTCAGCCTAGTCTGTCGGCAAGGACTTGGCCTGGTCTCTCAATGGTATGTCAACCCCATTGCTTGGTGGCTCATAGTGGTGTATCAGCTCAATACGCAAGTGGGTTCTGCCTGGGTATGTTCCTGAGGGAGTCGGGGGAGATCGGAGAGGTGGCAGCTTCAGCAGCAGTGACGGTATCTGGTGCAGTGGCATCAAGAACAGACAGCTGACGTCTCCTGGAGACTCTCCAAGGTAAGTGGAGGACTCATAAAAGACTGTTGAACTTTTAACATTTTCCTTTATTTTGCTTGTTTAAATTAAGAAAGACTTTAATATTAACTATTACCTTATTTCTTTACTTTTCTACTTAGTGCATGAAGTAATATTTAAGCTTTTAGCTCTGTTTCTCTTCTTACTTGGTACCAAAGTTTTTTTTTGCATCCAGATACCTCGTGTGGTCAAGTTAAATACTTTTCACTGTACTCCTATATATCTGTACTTAAGTGCATGTGACAATAAAATCTAAATCTAACATGATTTCAAAGGATTCTGAGGAAGATTTTTCCAGCAGTGGAGCAGAATGAGATTCTTCTATGACGGTTATAAGATTGATGAGACATCTCCCTTTAAACAGCTGGACAATAGAAGTAACTTTCTATTCATACGGGAAGGTTTCTTCTTGTTCATTGCAGTGTATAATTGTCTTGACCCTTCAATGCTTTATTATCCATTGGGTTACTCAAATTCTATTTGTTAACATTTACTTCATTATCGTTACCAGCAAATGATTTTAAAAATTGAGACGTTTGCCTGAAGTCCATACAATTAAGTTATCTTTCAGTTTATACATGAGAAGGGTCTTAGGACAAGCTCTAGCATAAAGCAAACAATACTTTTACCAAATGCAACCCAAGATTTGTCAAAGCATAAACCAGATTTCTTTTTAACAAAGGTATGGATTTCAAATCTCGAAGCTGTCCTTATGAAATATCATTGAGTCATAACAGAGTTTCTCACTGAAATATTTATTGAGGTATTACATCATTGAATCTTGCTGCACAGAATGAGACCAATCAATTCATAATGCCTCTGCTAGCTCTTTCAAAGAGCTATTTAATAAGTCCAACTCTCTTACACTTTCTTCACAAAACTGTTACTTTTTTTTTCCTTTTCAAATACAAAACCAATTGTCTTTTTTATATCACTATTTTGCCATCACATTTGCTTCCACCAGCCTTTCTGACCAGGCATTCCAGTTCAGAATAATTCTCTAAGTTTCAAAAATTCTACTCATCTCCACTTTTGGTCCATTTCCTCAATTATCTTAAATGTGTGTCCATTGGTGGTTGATTGAACTAACAGCAGAAGCAATGTAACTTTATTTATCATGAATGCACTTTTAGGATTTGCAGTATTTTGTGCTTAATACTCTTGTTTAATTATAAATTAATTATTAGCTGATTTAGCCAGTGAACTGAAGGAAACAATTACTCACAGCACCAACTTTATTTGCAAGGGCAAGATTTAATACTTCATTAAAAATAATGTATAAAATTACTAACTCATAATGCATAATTAGTGTATCGGTTTGCTCATATCGACAGAGAAAATGAAGCTTTGTTAAAAAAAAGACAAAAACCATTACATCACACCATGCATGTGACAATTAAATAATTGATGTTTAGTGCGAAGAGGAAAGTAATTTTCTGATAGTCAGTAAATTAGCTGGTTGGCAAAGCATAATGTACACAGACAGTTCTCTCATTCACTTCCTAGTCTAAAACCATCGCTCTGATGCACACATAAAAAATGGTCATCAGAGCGAAAATTCCAGGGACTCACAGAATTCTCGACATCTCAAGAATTGATGCCTTAACATAAGACCATAAGAAGTAGAAACAGAAGTAATCCATTCAGCCTATCAGGTTTGCTCTGTTATTCAATGAGATTATAGTTGATCTAATAATCCTCAACTCCACTTTTCTGCTTTATCCCTAAAACTCTTGATTCCCTTATTGATTAAAAATCTAGCACCCTCAACCCTGAATATAATTATTATGTGAGGCCATACAATAAATAAAAACAAAATACCTTGTACTGCAAATGTTGGAAATTGGAAACAATGTTGGAATGTTGGAGAAACCCAGCAGTTCTGACAGCATCTGTAGAGAGAGAAACAGAATTAATGTTTCAAGTCTGATATGATACATCTTCAGAGACATTTGATGATAATTTTTAAAAAAATGGCATGGTCTCAGACAATT
Source organism: Chiloscyllium punctatum (assembly GCF_047496795.1). NCBI lineage: Eukaryota > Metazoa > Chordata > Chondrichthyes > Orectolobiformes > Hemiscylliidae > Chiloscyllium > Chiloscyllium punctatum. The sequence continues at coordinate 65,811,468 of NC_092757.1, forward strand.
GTACTCCATTATTATCCACATTCCTTATCACTTCTTCCCAACTACTTTACTTTAAAGTTAGCAAAAGGATTCTGGGTAATCCAAGATGGAGGATGGGAAACATTTCTGGCTGGAATAGGCTGCTCATGTTTTGAGGTATTTTAGGTGTTGGAGGTGATTTCCTGAAATTCCAGGAGCAGCAATTACTGTTTTCTATGATGTTGCACTGTTTTGGAACTTTGGAGGAAAAAAAAGTCAAAACAATGGCACTTTTAAAAGGGAGAAGAACAAAGACAGCACATGGTGAGGTCAGAGCAGGAGAGAGGGAGAAAGAAACTGGCACTGTTAACTGACATGGCAGTAGACCTCTGCAGTTATTGTCTTTGCTGTTGAATTTATGTATTGCTGTACATTGGAGTGCATCTGGGAAAATTAACAAACAGTGAAATTCACAACTGATCTTGGTGGAACTTGTTTGGTACAGGTCACAGCACAGAGACAGATAAGTGAATATTTTTAAGTGTGGCCTTAGGGCCTTGCTGTAAGTCTGCAGTAGTGAATAGAGTGGGTTGTTCATGATCATGCATGTTATTGAGATAGGTCTCTTGATTAAACTTAAAAATATAAGCCATAAGTATTAAATAAACCTGGAGCAGCGTTTTGTAGAGGAATATGATGGTGCTATTTTCTGGGTCTGTAGATTGGAAGAAGCAAAAATGGCCGTTAGTAGAGTGATATGCTCTTCTTATCGGATGTGAGAGTTTAGGGAGAGATTACATCTTACTGAGGATTATATCTGCAATAAATGTCATTGGTTGTGAATCATATCAAATTGAATGGAATGGTTAGAGTGACAGTTACAGGCAATGAGGAATTTACAAGAGCAAGGGGGTGTGATGGATGGCAGTTTTAGGAAGGGAGAAAAGTCACAGATACAGTCACAGAGGTGGGTAACTCCAGGAAAGGTAAGAGTGGTAGGCAGGTAGTGCTAGAGTCTTCTGTGGCTATCCCCATTTCAAACAAATATTCTATTTTGGAAAATGGACAGGATGATGGATTCTCAGTGGAAAGTTACATGAACAGCCAAGTTTCCAGTATCGAGACTGGCTGTAATGCAATGAGGGGTATATCGGGTTCCAAAGGACCTATTATGTTAGGGGAATCTCTAATCCGAAGCACAAATAGACATTTCTGTGGTCAGAAGCAAAAATGGTGTGGTTGCTTCCCTGGTGCCAGGATCAAGGATGTCTCCGAGAGGGTGCAGAGCATTCTCAAGGGGGAGAAGGCCCAGTAGGAGGTCATTGTACACATTGGAACTAATGACATAGGAATGGAAAAGGATGAAATTGTGAAGGGAGATTAGAGAGAGTTAGGCGGGAATTTAAAAATTAGGTCCTCGAGAGTTGTAATATCAAGATTACTCCCAGTGCTACGAGCTAGTGAGGGTAGGAATATGCGGATAGAGCAGATGAATGCATGGCTGAGGAGCCAGTGTATGGGAGAACGATTCACATTTTTGGATCATTGGGATCTCTTTTGGGGTAGAAGTGACCTGTACAAGAAGGATGGATTGCACCTGAATTGGAAGGGGACTAATATACTGGCAGGGAGATTTGCTAGAGCTGCTTGGGAGGATTTAAACTAGTAAGGTGGGGGAGGTGGGACTCAAGGAGATAGTGAGGAAAGAGATCAATCTGAGACTGGTACAGTTGAAAAAAGCAGCGAGTCAAACAGTCAGGGCAGGTAGGGACAAAGCAGAGAACAAGGTAGGACTGAGATGTTAAACTGCATTTATTTCAATGCAAGGGACCTAACAGGGAAGGCAGATGGACAGGACTGGCAGCTTAATGTTTCAGGATAGAAATGCTACAGGAAGGATAGAAAGGGAGGCAAGAGAAGATGGGGAATGGCATTTTTGATAAGGGATAGTATTACAGCTGTACTGAGGGAGGATATTCCCGGAAATACATCCAGGGAAGTTATTTGGGTGGAACTGAGAAATAAGAAAGGGATGATCACCTTACTGGGATTGTATTATAGACCCCCTAATAGAAATGGAAATTGAGAAATAAGTTTGTAAGGAGATCTGTTAGCTGTAAGAAAAATGGGGTGTTTATGGTCGGAGATATTAACTTTCCAAACATAGACTGGGACTGCCATAGTGTTATAGGCCTAGATGGAGAGGCATTTGTTAAGTGTGTGCAAGAAAACTTTCTAATTCATTTTGTGGATGTACCTATTAGAGAAGGTGCAAAACTTGACCTACTCTTGGGAAATAAGGCAGGGCAGGTAACTGAGGTGTCAGTGGGGGAGCACTTTGGGGCCAACGACCATAGTTCTATTAGTTCTAAAATAGTGATTGAAAAAGATAGGCCAGATCTAAAAGTTGAAGTTCTAAATTGGAGGAAGGCTAATTTTGACAGTATTTTCAAAAGCTGATTGGGGGCAGATGTTCACAGGTAAAGGGGTGGTTGGAGAATGGGAAGCCTTCAGAAATGAGATAACGAGAGTCCAGAGACAGTATATTCCTGTTAGGGTGAAAGAACAGGCTGGTAGGTATAGAGAATCCTGGATGACTAAGGAAATTGAAGGTTTTGTTAAGAAAAAGAAGGAAGCATATGTCAGGTATAGACAGGATAGATCAAGTGAATCCTTAGAAGAGTATAAAGGCAATAGGAGTATACTTCAGAGGGAAATCAGTAAGGGCAAAAACAGACATGAAAAAGAGCTTTTACAAATACATTAAGGACAAAAGGGTAACTAGGGAGAAAATAGGGCCCCTCAAAGATCAGCAAGGCAACCTTTGTGTGGAGCTGCAGGAGATGATGTAGATACTAAATGAGTATTTTGCATCAGTGTTTCCTGTGGAAAAGGACACAGAAGATATAGAATGTTGGGACATAGATGGTGACATCTTGAAAAATGTCCATATTACAGAGGAGGAAGTGTTGGATGTCTTGAAATGCATAAAAGTGGATAAATCCCCAGGACCTGATCAGGTGTACCCTAGAACTCTGTGGGAAGCTAGAGAAGTGATTGCTGGGCCTCTTGCTGAGATATTTGTATCATCGATAATCACAGGTGAGGTGCTGGAAGACTGGAGGTTGGCTACCGTGTTGCCACTATTTAAGAAGGGTAGTAAGGACAAGCCAGGGAACTATAGGCCAGTGAGCCTGATGTTGGTGGTGGGCAAGTTGTTGGAGGGAATCCTGAAGGACAGGAAGTACATGTATTTGGAAAGGCAAGGACTGATTAGGGATAGTCAACATGGCCTTGTGTGAGGAAAGTCATGTCTCACAAGCTTGATTTAGTTTTTTGAAGAAGGAATAAAGAGGATTGATGAGGGCAGAGCAGGTAGATGTGATCTATATGGATTCAGTAAGGCGTTCAACAAGGTTCTCATTGGGAGATTGGTTCACAATGTTAGATTTCATGGAATACAGGGAGAACTAGACATTTGGATACAGAACTGGCTCAAAGGTAGAAGAAAGAGGGTGGTGGCGATGGGTTGTTTTTCAGATTGGAGGCCTGTGACCAATAGAGTGCCACAAGGATCGGTGCTGGGTCCACCACTTTTCATCATTGATATAAATGATTTGGATATGAACATAGGAGGTATAGTTAGTAAGTTTGCAGATGACACCAAAATTGGAGGTGTAGTGGACAGTGAAGAAGGTTACCTCAAATTACAATAGGATCTTGATCAGATGAGCCAATGGGCTGAGGAGTTGCTGATGGAATTTAGTTTAGATAAATGTGAGGTGCTGCATTTTGGGAAAGCAAATCTTAGCAGGATTTATACACTTAATGGTAAGGTCCTAGGGGATATTGCTGAACAAAGACACCTTGGAGTGGAGGTTCATGTTATCTTTAAAATAAAGTCACAGGTAGATAGGATTATGAAGAAAGTGTTTGGTATGCTGTCCTTTATAAGTCAGAGTACTGAGTACAGGAGTTGGGAGGTCATGTTGCAGCTGTACAACACATTGGTTGGGTCACTTTTGGAATATTGTGTGCAATTCTGGTCTCCTTCCTGATGAAGGGCTTTTGCCCGAAACATCGATTTCGAAGCTACTTGGATGCTGCCTGAACTGCTGTGCTCTTCCAGCACCACTAATCCAGAGGAAGTGATGGAGGCTAGTACAATATGGGCCAAGTGCTGGCAGGTGGGCCTAGATTGGGTTGGGATATCTTGTCGGCATGGATGAGTTGGACTGAAGGGTCTGTTTTCGTGCTGTACATCTCTATGACTCAATAACAGCAAAAAAAGCATTTTCCATCAGCAGGCTATATGTACTGTGAAATAGTTTCTGGGATGGAACATTCACCTCGCGTTACGGTATATATTTAATCAGAGCTCATGTGGCTCAGGATTAGCATCTATGGCTCTGACTCAAAGGAGAATTCAGGTTTGGACAAATCATTCAAGTGAGACATGAACACAGAATTTAGCCTGGGCATTCCAATATAAAATTGTTGGAGTCTTTGCATTGTCAGAGAGTTGTGTCTTAGATAAGACATTAAACTAAGGTGTACATAAAAGACTCTCATGGCACAGAATTGAAGAAATATTAATGGGTTTCCTATTGTCTTGGCCAATATTTAATCCATTAACCAGGAATTGAGAAAAACAATTCTGGCACATTAGAACAATATATTTTGAGACCTCATTGTGAGCGAATTGGCTTCTGTTTTTCTGACATCACAATGGATACTAAACTTCAAAATATTTCATATTTGTTTGGATGCATCCTGAGTCTTTCATTTCATTGGCCATCATTTTCTTTCATAATTTCTAAAAGGCTGAAAAACTAAACAAATGCAGATAGGTTAAAATTCATGGTGAACTTTAGTGGGAATTCTTTTAGCTGTAGTATTTGAAAGCTGTTTGGGTCACAGAAGGGTTCCAAGCTTCAGTGAATGATTCCTAATTGTGACTTTCCCTGAAATCTCTCTTTATGTTGTTCCCTCCTGGACTGGGAAACTGCATGTGAGAATTTGTGTCTGAATTTGCCTTTTTGCCAAGGAGTGTATTTCCAGGATGTTACTGTACTTAACAGTTAATTAACAATAGGTACTGTATTTATTATTCAGTTAAGTTTTCCAGTAGTTAAGTTATTCTAAATTCCTCTTTCTTTTGTTTGTATTTCAACTATAGTGTTTAAATAAATTGTGTTTTGCTTAAAGCCGAGTGGTTTGACCAGTGGCAACACATCTGGAACACCCACTTCACATCTACCTTTAAAATAAAAACAAGTTAGGATCTAGTCTATCTTTTCAAAATATTTTTCGGGGATCTGGTTAGGTCCATAATAGTGAGTATACTGTCCTTTCATTTATAGGGCATGAGTTAAAATCCATATTGAATACAATGAGGATTTTCTTTTATTCATTCACAGGATAAGGGTGTCACTGGCTAGGCTAGCATTTATTGCCCATCCTGAATTGCCCAGAGGGCATTTAAGAGTCAATCACATTGCTGTGGGTCTGGAGGCACATGTGTGCCAGACCAGGTAAGGAAGCCAGTTTCCTTCCCTAAAAGACACTAGTTCTTTTTTCAGGGAATGAATTCATGGTCATCAGGAGACTCTTCATTCCAGATATTGACTGAATTCAAATTCTACCATCGGGGGGGAGGGGGATTTGAATTCAGGTCCCCAGCATATTACCAGGGTCCCTGGATTAACAGTCCCACAACAATACCACTAGGCCATCACCTCCCCAGTATGTAATAAACTTTGGTACAGTAGTGGTAATTCCATAATGTGTACCAGAAATTGTGCTTAACTGCTTGCTTCAAGTTCCCACCATAAAGGTTTCCTGAGGTTGGTTACATCAGTTGGTTGGCTTGCAATGAAGAGTAATGCCAAGAACATGGGTTCAATTCCCACACCAGCTGAGGTTACCGTGAAGCACTTTTCTTCTCAACGTGGCCCGAGGCGTGGCGAACCTGGGCGAAACCACCACCAGTCATCCTTCTCTAATAGCAGGGCAGCCCTAAGTCTGGTCAGATGATGGCAACTTTACCTTTACGAAAAGAGCATTAAAAACATGGGGAACGTCATGCTGCAGCAGCATTGTTCTGATGCAGTACAAGCAAACAAGCGCCACATCAAAAGTAGAGGATTGCTTGACTTTTAAATTTTTTTCAAAAGGGCAAATATTTTCTGTTGAAAATTTAACTGTTGCTGGTCTCAGACTGAACCGGACCAAAGTGCCAAGCATGATATACTTCAATAACACTATAGCAAGGGAGGAATACACTGTTTGATGTGTTTACATTCAGGTGAGATGTTAAATTGAGGCTCCCTCTCAGGAAGATATAAGATATCATAAGGACCGTTTTAAAGAAGGAGTTCTTCCTGAGCTCCTGTTTCATATTTATTCCCCAATCGATGTATATAAAATAAGTTATCTGGTCAATCCTAGTTTAAGCACAAACGGGCTACTGTGAGCCTGCCTTCCCGCCGTGATCCTCAAAAATACGTCAGTTATCACAAAGTGCTTTAGTTGTCCTGAGGCTGTAAAGAATGCTGTTCAGTCCTCAGCCTTCGGCACTTCTCTCAACTCGTGTAAAACAGATATTACTGAAAATGCCCAGTTTGATCAAACATAAAAGAGAATTGTGAAATATATTTTCCAATTGTTTCGAGCACATTTGGTGAAGTTGTTTTAAACATAGCATCATTTTCTGCTTTTAAAAATGTAAGCAATAATTTTTATACCAAGTGAACTCTGGTGACCCCAATTATCAAATTTTAATTGATCTCCTTTCATTGCTCATCGACATGCTTCCCTTTTTTAAGTCATTTGTGAGATGTGGGCATTGCTGGCTGGCCAGTATTTATTGCCCATCCCTTCCCTATGGAACATCACCGGAAGTCTCACTGTTAGTTTTCATACAGATGCTGATGATAACCAGCTCTAGCTCACCATTAACTCACCCAACCACTGCTCAGTTATCAGACAACTTATCTGACGCCCAGTACTGGATGAGTGGACATTTCCTCCAGTTTGAATATTGTAAAGTCTGAAAGCACTTTTGTTTCTGCGAATATGGTTCCATCACAACCAAATTCATCCCTTTCCCCAGCAACAGTTTGGGATTAACCCGGCACATTAAAAACAAAAACAGAAACTTCTAGAGAACACAACGTGTCGGGCAGCATCTGTGGAGAGAAAGCAGAGTTAACATTTTGGGTCCAGTGGCCCTTCCTCAGAATTGCACGGTAACAAGGAAAAAGTGATATACAGGGCAACTTCGATTATCCAAACGACACGGGTGGGGAATATTTTGTTCGGATAACTGATCATTCGGATGACTGATCACGCTCCCTTCGCACCCCCACCCCCATCCCCCCCACTACAAGGTACCTACTTCCTTCAGCACATCACTCGCACATTTCCACCAAGGCCTATGTGCGTTTGTGGGCTATCAGCAGCGGTTTAAAGATCAGGCACTTGGTCGGGGCGTCTGGCATCAATCAGTGGTTGGTGGCTTGCGGGCAAGCTACATTGCGAGGAAGGGCAGGAAGGACAAACTGTTTCTGAGGTCCCCCAACACCACAGCTGTGGGTGGGCGGGGCAGTTATCGCTTAGGCCAGTGTGGCCCCTGTCACCCCAACTCCTCGCAGATGTCCTCTTGCGATTGCTCTGTCTGTGATGGGTCTGTGTCCATGTTTCAAGTGGCGGGAAGCCAGCCACTTGAGGTCGGGAGGATTGTAGATGGTGCTCGATCATCAGACAGGGGGCAGGCTGAGTTGTGACTCAGTTTGAGTGATTTCCCAAGGGAGCGAATCCGAGACTTCATACCACCTGGGTGACCTCTAGGCAGGCTAGCAGCACCAGATTCGGTCCAGTCAGTGAGCAAACAGTGTGCCCAAATGGGACCTCGATATCCTGATCGGATAATCCAAAATTCAGACAATCGATGTCCTGATAACCAAGGTTGCTCAGTATATGCTGACCATAGCAGGTTGGTGTGGGGTTGGGAGACAGGGGGTAGCATAGATGTTACAGGAGTAAACAATAGGTGAAGCCAGATCCACAGGGAGAGAAAGATAGTTGGGCAGACAATGGGATGGAATAAGAGAAGCCTGGGAGACAGAAAAGTTGATTTTGGGGATTATAAATGGGTGAAAAGACTTTGGCTGTTTGGAAAACAGCTCATGTCATGACATGATCTGGGGTGTGAGGGTGGGTAAAGGTAATGGAAGAAAGTGTTCAGGCCCTAAAATGATTGAACTCGACATTGAGTCATGAAGGCTGCACGGTCCCCAAATGGAAAATGAGGTGTTGCTCTTCCAGCTTGCACTGAGCTTCGCTGGAGCACTGCAGCAAGCTTGAGACAGAGATGTTAACCAGGCAACACGGTGGTGTGTTGAAGTGACAGGCAACTGGAAGTTTGGGTCAATTTTGCATTCAGAATGTTCTACAGTCGCCCAGTCTGTGTTTTGTCTCCCCAGTGTAGAGGAGACCACATTGTGAGCAACGAATGCAAAAGCTGAGATTGTGTGAAGTGCAGGTAAAATGCTACATCACGTGGAACGTGTGTTTGGGACTGTCGATAATGAGGTGGGAAGAAGTAAATGGGGCAGGTATTACACCTTCTGCGATTACAGGGGTAGGTTCCATGGGGCTAGGGAGGTTGTTGGAAATGAAGGAGGAGTGGACCAGGGTGTCCTGGAGAGAACGGTCTCTGTGGAAGGCTGACAAGGGAGGGAAGGGGAATATGTGTCTGGTGGTATCCTGCTGGGTTTCCCTCACATCTGTACTGATGGTGGGCCACCTTCTGCAAGGAGGGGAGCTCAGAAATATCCACCTTTTCCCTCAGCTAAGGATTCCCCATCACGATAGTTGACAGGGTCCTCAGCCATGGCTGACCCATTCCCCACACTTCTGTCCTCATGCCTTCTCTTCCCTTCCACACATTGATAGGGTCCCCATGATCCTCACTTAACACCCACCAGTATCCATATCCAAAGGATGATTAAGCGTCATTTCTGCCACCTCCAGCAGGATGCCAGCAGCAGATATATACTCCCCTCTTGTCAGCCTTTTGTTGGGACCATGCCCTCCCTCAGTCTGTTTGTCTGGATTTGGAATTTCTCATTGCAGCTTAGCAACATTTGTCTGTTTACCTTTGTCTTGATCAAATATAATCTCTGACAAGTCAACATGAATGAGGGATCTTTTCTACTTAGAATGCCATTACTACTATATATTGCTTGTTACTTCATTAGTTATTTTAATTAGGTCGTAAAGGAGTTAGGTGACTATAAGATGGACTATATTTAACCAGAGACATATCTCCCACTCAAGTCAGGAGATTGATCCTTGTTCAATGAAGAGTACATGAAGGCATCCTATAACAGCAACAACAAACTTAAAAATGACATGTCTACCTGTTGGATTACCTTTCATGCCAAATAGCATAAGCAGCATGCAATAAACAGGACTAAGTAATCACCACAATTAATGGATCAGATCTAAGATTTGCAGCCTCACCATACGCAGTCACCAGAAGAAGAGGGTCCCCAAACATCCTTATCCCACTCACTGAACAGGGTGACCAGCGCATTAATGCAAAAGATAACGCTGAAGTATTTGCAACAAAAACAGAAAGTCTCAGCAGGTGTGGTAGCATCTGTGGAGAGAAATTAGGGTTAATGTTTCGGGTCCAGTGAGCCTTCCACATAACTGACCGTAGCTAGGAAAATGATGGTTTTTAAGGACAAGATGGGATGGAGAGGGGGAATGAGTAAATGATAGGTAGAGTTAGAGACCAAAGAGAGATAAAAACAGTTGGACTAACAAACGAGTGGATAAAGACCAGCCTGGGAGATTGAATAGTTGCTATTGGGGGCTGTTAGTAGCTGACAATGTGTTGTGTGTGTTTGCAGCCCATGTGATGATCACATGGGATTCAGGGACAGCTTACCAATTGGATACAAAATTGGCTTGATGGTAGAAGGCAGAAGGTGGTGGTGGAAGGTTGTTTTGTGGACTGGAGACCTGTGACCAATGTTGTTCCGCAGACATCAGTGCTGGGTCCATTTTAGTTTGTCATTTATGTAAATGATTTGGATGTGAATTTAGGAGATATGGTTAATAAATTTGTGAACAACACCCAAATTGATGGTAGAGTGGACAATGAAGAAGTTTATATGAGAGTACAACAGGATCTTGATCAACTGGAGTTTAACTTAAATAAATGTGAATTGTTGCATTTTGGTAAAACAAACAAGAGCAGAACTCACACAGTTAATGGTAGGGCCCTGGGAAGTGCTGTAGAACAGAGAGACCTAAGGGTTCAGATATGTTGTTTCTTCAAAGCGGCATCATAGGTAGACAGGTTGATGAAGAGAGCATTTAGCACGCTTGTCAGGGCATTGAATAAAGGAGTTGGGACATCATGTTGCAGCTGTACAAGACATTGGTGAGACCACTTTTGGAGTACTGCATACAATTCTGGTCACCACACTATGGGAAGAATGTTATTAAATTGGTACGGGTGTGGAAAAGATTTATAAGGAACTTACTGGGACTGGAGGGTTTGAGTTATGAAATAGGTTGGGACACTTTTCCCTAGAGCATAAGAGGTCAAGGTATGAACTAATAGAGATTTATAAAATCATGAAGAGCATAAAATAGGGTAAATCACAAAGGTCTTTTCCCCAGGGCAGAGGAGTTCAAAACAAGAGAGCATAATTTGAAGATGAGACAGGAAAGATTTAGAAGTAACCTGAGGGCAACCTTTTAATACAGAGGGTAGTTTTTATGTGGAATGATCTGCCAGAGGAAGTGGCAGATGCAGATATTGTTACAACATTTAAAAGACATTTGGACAGGTACATGAATAGGAGAGGTTTAGAGGATTATGGGTCAAATGCTGGCAAATGGGACTGGTTTAGTTTGAAAAAACCTGGTCAGCATTGACAGGTTAGACCTAAGGGTCTGCTTCTGTGTTGTGTGACTCCATGACTCTATTGTGGCTGTTAGAGGTTAGATGTTGGAATATTTGCTGACAATTGTGCAGTGCAGTGCTGATCATCATTCACTACTCAGAAATCAGTATCTGTCTCTGGGCAACATTCAGGCTTGGGCTGATAGGTGATAAGTAACATTCTCAGCACACAGGTGCCAGGTAATGACCATCTGGAGCCATATGAAGAGGTATAAGATGTTGGTTAGACCACAGGGAGAATATTGTGTGCAGTTTTGGAATCCACAGAAGGGATGTGATTACACTGAAGAGGGTGCAGAGGAAATTTCCCAGTATATTGTCTGGAATAGAGAGTTTTAGTTTTGAAGAGAGTTTGGAAAGACTGGGGTTGTTTTCCTTAGACCAGAGAAGACTGAGGAGGATGACTGAGACGTATAAAATTATAAGGGACTCAGACAGAAAAGATGGGAAGAACCTTTCCCTTTGGTTGACCAATCAATGTCTAGGGGCATCGATATAAGGTAAGGGGCAGAAGGTTTAGAGGAGATTGAAGAAACATTTTTTCACCCAGAGGGTGGTAGGAATTTGGAAATCACTGCCTATAAAGGTTATAGATTCAGAAACCCTCATAACACTTAAGAAATATTTACGTGTTCACTTGCGATGCCAAGATCAACAAGGCTATGGAAAATGGAATTAGATTAGTTAGGTGGTTGCTTTTAACTGGCAAGCATGCAATGTGCTGAAGGGCCTAGTTCTGTGCTGTAGATCTCTATGATTACATCTCAAAAATAGCAGGATTAACCATGACACATTGACATTCAATGGCATTACCATCCTGGAAGCTAGCATTGACCAAAAACTGAAATAGACCAGCCATATAAAGTACAGGCCAGAGGCTAGGGATTCTGCAATGAGTAACTCCTCTCTACTTTCTCCAATTCCAGTCCCTCACCTACAAGGCATAAGTTAGAATTAGGATCAAATGCATTCCTCTAGTCTGAAAGGATGTAACGCCAACAACACTGAAGATACTCAACATCGCCCAGGACAAAGCAGCCCACTCAATTGGCACACCACTCACCACTTTCAAGAATTACTCCCTTCAATGCCAACAAACAATGCCAGTCATGTGGAGCATTTATAAAGTGCACTGCAGTAACTCACCCAGTCTCCTTCATTGCACCTTCCATACCTGCAACCTCTAGAACCTGAAAGGACCAGGGAAGCAAATGCAAATGCAGTACCTGCAAGTTTCTGTGTGAGTCACATACAATCTTGAAGTGGACACATATTGTTATTTCTACAATGTCACTGGGTCAAAGTCCTGGAACTCACTTTCTAATAGCACTGTAGCAAACAGCGTACGAACTGCAATAATTCAATAAGTCAGTTCATCACCATCTTCGCCTGGGCAATCAGTGATAAATGCTGATGAAGGGCTTTTGCCCGAAATGTTGATTTTCCTGCTCCTCGGATGCTGCCTGACTGGCTGTGCTTTTCCAGCACCACTCTAATGTAGACAGTGATAAATGCTGCCTAGCCAGTGTTGTCCACATTACAGAATGAATAAAAAAAGATAAAAACTAAAAATTTATTTGTATACATTAGTAATTGAACCTTGCAGCATTTGTTTTGAGACTTTCTTTGCACTCAGTTCATTTAAAAATGTCCTACTAATGCAGGCACATGAGAAGTAGAAAAGCTGTACTACTTTGAGTTTAAAATTCTTACTTTTATTTTGAAAGACCAAATTTTCTCTTAGCCATGAAGTGAGCTAGTGGTAAAAGTGGTATCTGATGTGGGAGGGCAGTGTGGTAAGGTGCTGGGGAAACTGGAAGTAAATGTGTTGGGTAATGCTGTGCTCCTGCCTCCAGTTGTTTTTCTTCGGTGCATTGGTGGAGAAGCCAGGATCACTGATACAGAGGAGATTGATCATGAAGAAGGCACTCAAGAGGCACTTTGCCAGTGGTGTCCCTCTATTCCAGATAGTGGATCACTGTCACACTGTTTCTCCAACCTCATGGTTAGGAGAAGACAAGGGCACAGCAGGACGGACAGAAGCAAGCTGTGAAGCTTTCTTTCTGTCGCACTAAAGTGAGGCAGAGATGGACAAGCTGAGAAACTACTCACAGAGCAGTCCTGTCAGAGAGTTCTATCATAGTTTGGCAAGTGAACAACCCCAGATGCAGCTTCTTGCTCCCAGCCTTAGGGCTGTGTGGGAGCAGCTTCACTGTCTCCCTGTGGTGAGTGTGCCCATCCAGGGGCTCACCTTCGATCCATTCTGCAGTTGAAGCTACACTCGCAGCTTTACCCATTGCTTTTCCTGGAGTCACATGCCTTTGCAGATGGGTTAACTACTGACATATAAGCAGTGAATGGAATAGCATCAGTGCTACATGAGGCTTTCACGGTGGGTCACTGTTGATATCTTCGACCTCATGGCATAAGACCACCTTTCCTGTAAATCAGGGAGTTGGTAGTGTTTTGGTATCATTGCTAAATTGGTAATCAAAAACTTTAGGCCAGTGGCTTGGAGATAAGTGTTCAAATCCCACCATCACAGTGCGTGAATTTTGAACACAATGGAAAAACATCTGGAATGATGGCCTTATGGTGACTGTATAATCCTGCTGATTGTTGCAAAGTCCCAGCTGGTTCACTATGTCCTTTACCTGGTCTGGTCTACGTGTGATTCAGACCCACAGCAATGTGACTGATTTTTAATTTCCCTCTGACCAATTAGAGATAGGCAATAGATGCTGGCCTGGACAGCAACACCCCTGTCCCATGATTGAATAATAAAAAGACAAGTAGGCATTGCCAGTGCACCATCTGCATTGACTGGGAGCCTAACCCTGCCTCCCACAACCACCAAACCTATGGAAAGTGACAGTTAGGTTTTTAATATTGACTAAACGGTTTAATAATGACATTGTGCAAAATTTTATAATTTGGAGCCTCACTGTGGAGGTGGCTGGAAAGGCACAGGGGATTTCTGCTCAGGTTTTCCCATGTAATTATGTTCTTCTCAGCTCATTAAATCCTCACACACAAATAAAACATCAGCTTTAATGGGCAGGAAGTTCTGACACCTGCCAGGATCTTCCAGGCTCCCTGTTTAAAGAGGAACGCAGACCGCACTTCACTCTGTTCAGCCAATGAGCATCATTTTACCCCTGCTCATTCCGTCAATCAATGCTGGAAATACTGGAGGTCAGGCAAAAGGCAAGATACCACTCTGGACATTTCTCCCAGAAACCAAGGGAACAAGGGACCATTCCAAGAGACCAAGAAAGCCTGCACCCTGTGGGATAAGGATGCACTCATAGGAGCATCAAGAGAACCCGGCTCCAATGCTGCAAGAGGATGAGTGTTAGGATATATAGAGTAGACACTATACAGTGTGTTCCTATGAGTGCGAGATAGCATTGTGATTTTGCCACTTCATTGGACTGTCACACACAAGACTGATTGTCAGGCCCCTTCATTCCCCCATGTGCCATAACTGTCTTACATCTTCACTGTATGTACCAGTGCTACTGCATCTCACACGTCTACCGAAACATAGAAGCAGCGACAACTCTTTAGTAATTCACACCTCACCAGCTAACTGACCTTTCATCATAACTGGAAGAATCTACACATCCAACAGCTTTTCACCAAAGATTTGCACAGGACAAGGTCACAACACCAAAAGGAGCCCTCAAGATGAACACCTCAAAGGAATATCACGCACACACACCATAGAAAGCTTAATTGATTCTCAACAAAACTGGCTCTTTGACAACACTGAACCACCATTCAACAGAAGTCTTTAACTCCTCACTTCTCCCATGCTATATTATGTTTACAAGAAACAAATGCAGCCAACAAACAGCTCTGGGAATTCATATCTTGAGTTGTCCCTATTGATGCAGCATATGATATATGTACACATGCAAATGTGTCTTAAGGGGAAGAACGTGGACAATAAGCATGATTGTGCACCAAAGGGGCAGCGGGATGCCTTTGGGGTGGGGCAATTGCTCAATAGTTAGCACTGCTGCCTCACAGCATCAGGGATTTACCTCAGGCGGCTATCTGTGTGGAGTTTGCACATTCTCCCCGTGTTTGCATGAGTTTCCTCTGGATGTTCTAGTTTCCTCCCACAGTCCAAAGATGTGCAGGTTGGGTGAATTGGCCATTCTAAATTACCCATAGTGTTCAGGGATCTGTCAGTTAGTGCATTCATCAGGGAAATGTAGAATAATAGGGTAGGGGAATGGGTCTGGATGGGTTACTCTTCAGAGAGTGGTGTGGACTTGTTGGGACATTGGCCTGTTTCCACACTGTAGAGATTCTATGCCTGACGTGAAGCTCCTGACCTCTTCAAATTGGCAGGAGAGCAAGAGCAATGGGCCTGTGCTGATGGAACCTGCTTCGCCCAGCTGCACATCAGGCACCAAGAACTCAATGGAACTTTGAGTAAGGGGTGGGGGAGGGAGGGAATCACATTATGTTTTTACCAGCAGTCTCATGATTCCATTCCCAAACCACGACAGAGAAAGCAAGAAGAGTCTCATCCTCAAGGCCCTTTGTTAACATCTCCTTAAGGTACACATCTGAGGAGTTACTGTTGGGATTCTCGAGTCCTTTATCCCCATCTTCCACCAACACAAAGACATTCATCTTATGATGTTATGCCGCACAGCAAGCTTACAGTATACCTTCAAGAGATACAATCCTAACATTGTCACTGTATCGCAACACATGATCTGATGGTATGAAGGTCTCCATCTCCATTTTAAATAAGACCACTTGAAGCATGACATGCTGATTGAGACTGTTACTGTTTGAAACTGAACAGCTTAATATACTGAAGTGCCTGTGAATGTATTATGTGTATATACCAAGAACCTTTAATCAACATCTTTTAAATCTTTCAGTAATATGTCACTTATGTCTAGTTCTTATATTACATAAGTATTGATACACATGTTACCTCAAATAAAAGAAAAATACTGTGGATGCTGAAAAATCTGAAACAAACACAAAATACTGGAGAAACTCACCTAAGTCTGATAGCATCTGTGGAGTGAGAAACAGAGCTAATCTTTTGGAATCAGTCACCCTTTTTCAGAACTGGAATGTTCTGTATTTTGTATAGTAACTGGAACGCACAATTACCCTACTGAAGGCAAAAGCCTACAGGGTAATGGCAGATCACATCTCAGTGGGTGGTGTCAGTGGAGTAGGCTTGGAGTCACATTCTGGTAAACACAGCATGAACACAGGTTGCAACTGGCGGGGAAACTTACAGCCATGTCTCTAACTCTTCAATGACTATTGGAAACAGGCCCTTGTTGAGCACCATTCAGATGGCAAGTCCCTAATCATCTGATGGAGATGCAGAGGCAAGCATGAGACCATATATTGGGATCATGCATAGACTTCAGCAAAGGGTAGAGGAGACTGTCCAAGTTCTGTCTGATGTTATGGTTATGGCAAGCGGGCATGCCTTTAGGACTGGATGATGACCATCATGGAGAGACAAGTGCAGCAGAACGGTTACTTTTTGCCAGATATACACCTGGACCTTCACTCCATGGAAGCGAGCTGAAGGAATTTGACCTCTCTCCTGGTGCTGCATTCCCTCAAAGGGTGAGTGAGGTGACATTGTGCACTGACAGGGAGGAAGAGTGACACATGGGCACCCAGGGATGGTTATCGTGGGGCACTCCAGAGGTTGTCTGTTGCGTCAGGTTACTAGGGCCCCAAGTGCCTTCATATGGTCAGGATGCGGATGCTTCATTTGTACTTGTGCAGGAGAACTGTAACAGGTCCCAGTCCTCTAGACCCTGGAGCACCAGAGCATGGCCACAAAAACAATCCGAGAAAAGCCAGCAAAGCAGTCAGCAGGATTCCTTAAGCTCAGCTGCTGAGGTGACACCAAGACAGCAGCAGGAAAAAAAGATTAAAGAACATTAATATTACGTTCAGCATATAGCTGTCAACCTTCTGTAAAGCACTACACTTGAAACAAATATAGCACTTTGCACAAAATTACTTTAATCTGTCAAGATTTCTGACTATTCATGTTTTTCTTGTAGACAGCCTTGAGGGACAATGATTACCCTAGACACTCAGATGCACATCATGAGCAGCAATATAAGGAGGGCTGAGGCTCTCAATCATTGTTATCCTCTGGGAGGAACATGACTTCTGGAAAGGGGAAACCTCAGCTACATGGTTGGGCTTCAGCAGTCAATCAGCACAATCCTGCTGTTCGACCTCTCTGTGACAGGTGGATTCTTCTGCAAAGAGATTCATACAAGCACAATCCCCACATATACCTCAGAAATCCATACTGAAACTCTGGACAAGAAACTGAGCAGGATGTAATGGTGCAAAAGAACAAACTCAATTACTATTAATGACAAACACAGTATCTTAATGTTTCAGATTTAAGAAGCAGACGTTCCCTCGAGGGCAGAAGCAGCTCTGTATCACATTGACTAATACTTCTGAGAGTCCACAAATGGTCATGCAAGGCCATTCAATCTGAAATCTGGTTGTTATCAGGTTCTCTCCAGTCTGTCTACAAAATCCATTAACTGCCCTGGCCTCCTCAGCATCAGTGTCGGCCCTCTTAGCAATGCACAAGAAATTAATGTGTTTTATCTTTTGAAAAACACCTGATAAAGATGGTTATGGTTTATTTCTCTTTTAACTCCTTCATCCACAATCCTAACATTTTAGAATATACTCTACACACCAATATCACTGTTGATGACCTTCTCCTTTCCTCTGGTATGACCCCTGTCCTCTTTTAATGTCTGCTATAACCATTGACCCTTGAACTATTTCCCGAGATGTTTGTGCTCTTCCCCAATCCTACTCTGACTCTGATCCTTTTGCCAAACCCAGCCTTCCACCCCATTTCTTCAGTTCGACTTTCTCTGTCTCTCCAGCTCATCTAATTACCACATTATTTCCCCATCATTAAAATGCAGCTTTTGCCCTTCCTTGTCCCCATTACCTTGTCACTGTTAGTCTCCCATGTATTCTCAGTTTGGTTTCTCATGCTCCAGGATCCTTCCAGCGCCCCTGACAACCATGCCCCTCGAAGTCCTATCTCCTGCCTTTCCTTTCCAATCAGTCCATTTTTCTATCCAACTTTTTCTGTTGATTCCTCTCCTAAGTCAATCCATCTAGGTTTCCCCTTTAGGTTAATGTTGGAATTTTGCTTTAAGTGTTGTGGTACTTTAAGAGCTGGAAAGGCAACGGTGCCAAGGGGTCGGAGGAAACCACATGACCACTTGCCATGTGCTGTCCATCTGATGCAAGCAAGAAGGAGGATGCATATCTACTTTATTAGTAACTGCAAGTTGTATCCTGAGCTGTTAAATAATCCTGTTCAAGATTTTCAAGTAAACTGAATGCATGCTACTTAAATCAGTGTTACTTACCTAAAGCACATGAAATACAACAGTTAATACTCCACTTAAGTTATTTTCCATTTTCTATTGAGCCCTGCTTGCCTACTCCACTCAGATTTGCCTGAACCAAGCCAATATAACTGCTTCATTTAGGTAAGCTAGTGGGCCCAGTCAGCCTTCACATCTAACAACATAAACCCTTAGCTATAAAAAGGCAGACTGCAAATAACTGAGACTTCTCATGAGCTAGTGAACACGAAAGAGCTTCATTCCTTGCACTATAAGTGTTTGCACAAAGGAACAGCTTGTTTTTGAAGGAGTCAAGTCAGTTCTTGCTTTTCAAAAGTTTAAAAGTGAGGTTTCTCCAAACTTAATATCAACATTTTAAGCCACTGTTGGGGAACTGAGTTTTTGTCTGCCATCCAATTAAGAAGCCCTGCCTGCCCTTTCAAAATGACTAGGTAGGCCCAGAAAATGCTATTAATTTGTGGCCTGCATGTCATGATTTCAGCTCTGTCTGTTCTTTTGCGAGAATACTCACAAAAGTTGAGATCAAGTTCAGGTTGACCATTGTTGAATTTGCTAGCTTAACCTTTGTGAGAACACAAAGACTAAAGGAGTGTAAAATAGTCATGGTCAACTCATCTCAGTATGAAATATCTATGTATTGTTGAATTCCTAAAAAAAGGATTCAATTTACAGTGAGCTGTAATCATAAGGGATCAGGGAAGATTTCAACATTACCATTGATAAACAACATACTCATAACAAAAATCACATTAAGTACATCTTGAAACTTTGAATTTCAAGACTTAGGTCATGCTTATCAACTGAAGATAATTCTTGGTGATCTGGTAGAAAGGGCATGATTAAACTCTGTCATGAGCAATGACATCATCTGTGATCACTCAACAAGTTAACAGTGCATCCAGTAACCAATCTCTGCTGGCTGCAGGTTTTCAACAGTAGACAAAAGGATATAAGAAAGACATACCTTCCCTATGTTCTTCCTGTATGGCCAGACCTAGGCAACACATCAGAATTTGCATTTTTTCCCTGGGCAAATGATCAGCACTTCTGTTGTGAATGGGTTTTATTAGTACTGTGAATGAAAAGCGCAACATTGTTAATCTCCTGGTTCAATTAAAGACAGAAAATCTGGGTGAAAGGGATTGTTGTGTATGACAATTAATACACAACATTAGCTGTGTCCATTGAGACATAAACTGACCTGTCTCGGTGATTGCTTTTAGCATTGAAATTATCTAACAACAGTAGTAATACATATTCACTCCTAAATTGAATTTGATACCAGACAAAAAAACCACTCATTTGTTAGAATTAATGTAACTGGCTACAAAGTAATTGTAATTAATCATTACTGTGTAATTACAGCTGATCTTCTGCTGTACAAAGGTACAATTTGGCATTCATCTCCATATGATATCAATAGTTTGGCCATTACCAGTAAATCTACCCAAGGCTAACCGGTCGAAGGCAGAGAGTGGTGGTAGATGGTAAATATTCAGCATGGAGTCCAGTTACAAGTGGAGTTCCGCAGGGATCAGTTCTGGGTCCTCTGCTGTTTGTAATTTTTATTAATAACTTAGATGAGGGAGTTGAAGGGTGGGTCAGTAAATTTGCAGATGATACAAAGATAGGTGGAGTTGTGGACAGTGAGGAGGGCTGTTGTCGGCTGCAGAGGGACTTAGATATGATGCAGAGCTGGGCTGAGGAGTGGCAGATGGAGTTCAACCCTGCCAAGTGTGAGGTTGTCCATTTTGGAAGAACAAATAAGAATGCGGAATACAGGGTTAATGGTAGGGTTCTTGGTCAGGTGGAGGAACAGAGGGATCTTGGGGTCTATGTACATAGATCTTTGAAGGTTGCCACTCAGATGGATAGAGTTTGTAAGAAGGCCTATGGAGTATTATCGTTCATTAGCAGAGGGATTGAATTCAAGAGTCGTGAAGTGATGTTGCAGCTGTACAGGACTTTGGTTAGGCCACAGTTGGAGTACTGTGTGCAGTTCTGGTCGCCTCACTTTAGGAAAGATGTGGAAGCTTTGGAGACGGTGCAGAGAAGATTTACCAGGATGTTGCCTGGAATGGAGAGTAGGTCGTACGAGGATAGGTTGAGAGTTCTCGGCCTTTTCTCGTTGGAACGGCGAAGGATGAGGGGTGACTTGATAGAGGTTTATAAGATGATCAGAGGAATAGATAGAGTAGACAGTCAGAAACTTTTTCCCCGGGTACAACAGAGTGTTACAAGGGGACATAAATTTAAGGTGAAGGGTGGAAGGTATAGGGGAGATGTCAGGGGTGGGTTCTTTACCCAGAGAGTGGTGGGGGCATGGAATGCGCTGCCCGTGGGAGTGGTAGAGTCAGAATCATTGGCGACCTTTAAGCGGCATTTGGATAGGTACATGGATGGGTGCTTAATCTAGGATAGACGTTCGGCACAACATCGTGGGCCGAAGGGCCTGTTCTGTGCTGTATTGTTCTATGTTCTATGTTCATGTGGTTCTGGTGGATACCAACGTTTATAACGTGCTATAGTAGCAGTGCCAACATACAAATGTGTAATTTGGTACAAGTGATGGGTTTGAAAATTTCATATAAGCATATCTTTACAAATGGGGAACAGCCGTGTGAACTTTGACCAGTGCAAGCCTGAAAAAAAATTCAGTTCTATAAAAACCGCGCTCGCTGAGAAAATACGTGGGAAAAACTCCAATCGTAAAATTATGTGTCATTAAATATTCAGCAGCTTAGAAACGGACAGAGCCTGTCAGCTTCTGTGCAAAGAATGCTATAGCAACTCTGTGCCTGCCTGTAAAAGCTTAAATCAATCAGAAACAGTGAAAGGTATTGAGAAAGTTCTTGAAGTCCGTGCAGAGTCTCACCAAAGCTGCAAGGGGAAAAGCTTAGATTGTAACCCCGGGATTCAGCAATTGATAGCAGATGCTGAGATCAGTCACTTGATGGAAGGATGTAAAAAGGGAGATTTTAAAGAAAACATCAAGGCTTTGGGGGTGGCATGGTGGCTCGGTGCTTCGCACTGGTGCCTCACAGCACCGGAATTCAATTCCAGCCTCCAGTGACTGTCTGTGTGGAGTTTGTACATTGTCTCTGTGGGTTTCCTCTGGGTGCTCCAGTTTCCACTCACAGTCCAAAAATTGGCAGGTTAGATGGATTGGCAGGAGGCTGGAAAAACACAGCAAGCCAGGCAGCATCAGGAGGTGGAGAAGTCAAGTTTTTGGGTGTAACCCTTCTTCAGGACTGGGGGTGGGTCAAGGTGGGGGTGTAGATAAAGGGAGTGGCAGGGTTAGGGTGGTGAAGTGAGCATAGGTGAAGACAGGCAGAGGATACAACCTGGTTGGTCAATGGGAGGAATGAATCTGGTTTGTGGCAGGGAGCAGTGGAAGAGAGGGGGAAGGGGTGGGAAGGGAGTCAGGGGATGGGGAGGGAGGTTATTTGGAATTGGAGAACTCAACGTTGTGTACTCCGGACTGTAGGTTGCCCAGGTGGAAGATGAGGTGTTATTCCTCCAATTTGCGGTTCGTTTCATTGTGGCAATGGAGGAGGCAGAGGATGGTCATGTCGGAAAAGGAGTGGGAAGGAGAATTAAAATGGGCGGTGACTGGGAGATCCGGTCAGCACCTGCAGACCCGGCCTGCAATGATTGGTGAACCATTCCCTAAGTTTACATTCGGTCTCCCCAATGTAGAGAAGACCACATCGGGAGCACCTGATGCAGTAAACTAGGTTGGAAGAGAGGCAGGTGAACCTCTGTCTCACTTAGAAGGGAGTGGATGGGGGGTGAAGGGGTGGTGTATCGGCAGGATTTGCATCTTTTCCATTGCAGGGGAAGGTACCTGAGGGTTGGGGATGTTGGTGGAGAGAGTGGTGCAAACAAAGGACTGTCGAAGGGAACGGTCCTTGTGGAAGTTCAAATCTGAACGTTTACTATTGCAGGATATTAGAATGCAGAAAATCCACAAATCCATGGACTATTTCTTATATATAATACATTAGTAAAATAAACTGAAGAACTGAAACATAAGCCAAACATTACCAATGTCCTTCGATCCTACCCAAAATGTCTTCTCTATCTGACAGTTTTAAGAACCGTTAGGTGGTTACTATCAGGTGCCTAGTGGGCATATAGCAACAGCATAATATTGAGCTCATTCAAACACTAACAATGCCATTAGGTCAATTTGTAAATTGAATTGAGAGATCACTTAATGAGATAGAGGTAAGTTTAAAAAAAAATCGTTGAATAAGGAAAATAGTCTGAACTGAGATTACCATTTTATTTCAAGGTATGAAAACCATGCAACTGAGTCATCGGTCAAAAAATTTATACCTCCTGTTTTAATTTAGACTTCTCTGAGAATTACAGTTATTTGACATGAATGATTAACTGTGTAATGACCATAATTCTATTAGTTTTAAAATAGTAATGGAAAAGGACACACTAGATCTAAAAGTTGAAGTTCTAAACTGGAGGAAGGCCAAGTTTCTCGGTATTAGGCAAGAGCTTTCAAAACTTGATTGGGGCAGATGTTCACACATAAAAGGATGGCTGGAAAATGGGAAACCTTCAAAAATGAGATAACAAGAGTCCAGAGACAGTATATTCCTGTTAAGATGAAAGGAAAGGCTAGTAGGTGTAGGGAATGCTGGATGAATAGAGAAATTGAGATTTTGATTAAGAAAAAGGAAGAAGCATATGTCGGGTTTAGACAGGATAGACTAAGTGAATCCTTAGAAGAGTATATAGGAAACAGGAGTAGAAATCAGAAGGGCAAAAAGAGGACATGAGATAGCTTTGGCAAATAGAGTTAAAGGTATAAATACATTAAGGAGAAAAGAGTAACTAGGGAGAGAATAGGGTCCCTTAATGATTAGCAGGGCACTCTATATGTAGAGATGGGGGAGATACTAAATGAGTATTTTGCATCAGTGTTTACTGTGGAGAGGGATATGGAAGATATAGAATGTAGGGAAATAGATGGTGACATCTTGAAAAATGTTCATATTACAGAGGTGGTGGTGCTGGGTGTCTTAAAATGCATAAATGCAAGGTGGTTAAATCACCAGGACCTGATCAGGTGTACTCTAGAACTCTGTGGGAAGCTAGGGAAGCGATTGCTGGGTCTCTTGCTGAGATATTTATATCATCAATAGTCACAGGTGAGGTGCCAGAAGACTGAAGGTTGGCTAATGTGGTGCCAATATTTAAGAAAAGTGGTAAGGAAAACCCAGAGAACTATAAACCGGTGAGCTTGGTTTTGGTGGTGGGCAAGTTGTTGGAGGGAATCGAGAGACACAAGATTTACATGTATTTGGAAAGGCAAGGACAGATTAGGGATAGTCAACATGGCTTTGTGTGTGGGGAATCATGTCTCGCGAACTTGATTGAATTTTTTGAAGAAGTAACAAAGAGGATTGATGAGGACAGAGCAGTGGATATGATCTATATGGACTTCAGTAAGGTGTTCAACAAGGTTCCTCATGATAGACTGGTTAGCAAGGTTAGACCACAAGGAATACAGGAAGAACTAGCCAGTTGGTACAGAACTTGCTCGAAGGTAGAAGACAGAGGGTGGTGGTGGAGGGTTGTTTTTCAGACCGGAGGCCGAGTGGAATGCCACAAGGATCGGTGCTGGGTCCGCTGCTTTTCATCATTTATATAAATAATTTGGATGTGAACATAGGGGATATAGTTAATAAGCTTGCAGATGACACCAAAATTGGAGGTGTAGTGGACAGTGAAGAAGGTTACCTCAGATTACAACAGGATCTGGACCAGATGGGCCAATGAGCTGAGAAGTGGCAGATGGAGTTTAATTTAGATAAATGTGAAATGCTGCATTCTGGAAAAGCAAATCTTAGCAGGACTTATACACCTAATGGTAAGGTCTTAGGGAGTGTTGCTGAACAAAGAGACCTTGGAATGCAGGTTCATAGTTCCTTGAAAATGTAGTCTCTGGTAGAAAGGAGAGTAAAGAAGGTGTTTGGTATGCTTTCTTTTATTGGTCAAAGCATTGAATATAGGGGTCAGGAGGTCATGTTGCGGTTTTATAGGACATTGGTTAGACCACTATTGGAATAAGGTGTGCACTTCCAGTCTCCTTGCTATTGGAAGGATGCTGTGAAATTGGAAAAGGTTCAGAAAAGAGTTACAAGGATGTTGCCAAGGTTGGAGGGTTTGAGTGATAGGGAGAGGCTGATTAGGCTAGGGCTGTTTTCCCTGCAGCATCAGAAACTGAAGGGGTGATCTTATAGAGGTTTATAAAAGCATGAAGGGCATGGATAGGGTGAATAAGCAAAGTCTTTTCCCTGTGGTGGGGGAGTCCAGAACTAGAGGGCAATGTTTTCACGGAATGTGGTACATGTGTGGAATGTGCTGCCAGAGGAAGTGTTGGAAGCTGGTACAATTATAACATTGAAAAGATATCTGGCTGAGTATATGAATAGGAAAGATTTAGAGAGATATAGGCCAAGTGCTGGCAAATGGGACTAGATTAGATTGGGATATCTGGTTGGCATGGACGGGTTTGACCAAAGGGTCTGTTCCTGTGCTGTACATCTCTATGAACTTAAATCAAAACAGCATGAAATGTTCAAATTAGGCAAACAAGGATTTCAGTGGAGAAAGCAGCGAGGATTTTAATCAATATCTTTTTTTATATACTTAATGATATAACTCAATACAGTCTTCAATATTGACAATCCTTTGGTAGAAACCTGAAATTCACATTTAATGATACATACATAATCATTATATTAAGTGATCTATAATTATGTTCTGCCTGTACAGTTCACAATGCCATAAATCTCCCACCTAATATTGGTGGAATAGAAAATGGTTTTATTGGAATTGCAAGTGATTGTAAAACCAGCTGCAATTGATTATTATTCTTGGAAAGCACATATTACCCTTTGCAGGTGTTATCGGTTGGGGGATTTATTCATAGAATCCAGCTTGGGCACTTGGAAATAGCTAGTCTGTTTTTTTCTACACAGGATTTATTGCCATTCAATTGTTCACTCCCAAGAAAGTGGAAACATCCATCTCTTTAACAAGATTCTTTTGTAGCTTGATCTCTCCCATCAGACAGGGAAGCACTTCCTCACCGTTAACCATTGTGTGCACAAGTTGTCTTTATTGGGATGGAAAGAAAATATATCACAAATGTCCAAACATTGAGGCAGTATCCACCAACAAGGAAATGTCTCCAATGCAAAATCTTGGTCAATGTAACATTAGTCAGGATTTGTTTCCTGTTATGTTGTCGTATATTTCTAGATGAGAAGGCAGAATCAAGTCAATAACACAACTCTGAAGTTGTGATGCGTTTGGTTGATGTCATGTTCGTTTCCCTGTTTATTCAGGTTAGTCTTCATTGTTATTCCTTTGAGTATTTTTCTTTAGCAAAGTGTTTCTTTCCATTATTTTTCCTCTCTCCTTGCCTGGTTCACTTTTCCTTTTTCTTCTATTTTTGGCTGGATCCCGACTGAATTTCTATATTACTTCATAATATAATCCCTTCTGCATCGTTTCCCATTGGTTTCCTCTGCCAAATCTAAATGGGAGTTGAAGCAGCCAAAAATATTAGCAGCATTTTACCAGGACGACTCGTGAAGAAAGTACCTTAACCAGAGTCTGCATTCTCGAGCCAATGGGTGATGGAGGAGGTAGTTGGCAAATTGGTGGGGGAAAGGTGAGGGGCAAGTGTTGCGGTGGAGATGATGGGAAGGGTACACACTAAGAGAGGAGTCCAACTTGAATTTCCACTGGAAAGAGATATGTACAGTGCAGACTACATTTACTGGGGATGGTATAGGTGGATTGCATTAAAATAGAAAAAATCACTGTTGCTGTGACTTGGAGGTTAAGTGAGGGTCAGAAAGGAGACACAAAATAATTTTAATGGAGCAGGAACCAAAACCAATCAGGGGGGAAGCCTTAAAATAGAATTCCTGGGAAGTCAAGTCATGGTGTCTTGGCCCAAGTGGGAAGGGTTGATAAATAGAAGACAAATTCAGCAGAACAAGGACAGGGAAAGTGAACGGTTCTTTGAAGATAAGAATTAAAAACTGTGCTGGAGTCAATAAATAAGTGCTGTTAAGAAATAATTTGTTAAAAACAACATAGTTTGTGCTGTGGCAAAATTATAAATGACGAGATTAATTTCAAAATGGATCTGCTCCCTTGTGGATATCTTTCTCCCAGACAAAAATGAACTTGTGTTTTAAAAGAAGCCAATTTAACCAGATTTTCTTAAGTTAACAAAGGGTGAGCTTATTCATTACTAAAGGCATCTAGAATTAATGACAGAATGCGTATATATACACACAGATTAGAATTAGGAGGTGAATCCTAAAAGATAAAAGTCTAAAAAGTGATATACAAATCAGTCTCTGCATTGTTTGTTAAGAATAGATAAGTGAACTTTGCAGCCATTGCAGTGAAGATGACCAGTGACATCAATGCTGACACTTTAATAATCGAATTCAAGGTGCTAGGGTTTGCAGGTTGACTGAGATTCTGTCATTCTGATTCCTTTTGACTGGGTCTGAATTCCAGCATTCAGAGTGAGAGAGTGCATTTGTTGTCCTGTTTCCTTTTGGCTTGCTAGCTAACTGGTTTCACACACTCAGAGTGAGAGTCCCCAGTTACATGAATGGGAGTCAGTTTAGTTCAGTTGGCTGGATAGCTGGTTCATGATACAGAGTACTGCAAACAGCTTGGGTTTGATTCCAGTGCAGGCTGAAATTACCATGAAAGATTCTCCTTTTCAACCTCTCCCCTGTGGTCGACTTCAGGTTAAACCCCATCAGTCATCTCTCTCTAACGGGAGAGCAACCCAATGTCTGGCAAGACTATTGTGACTTTATTTTTATCTGCAATGCAGAGATGACTAGGAGATGGTTCAGTAACTGCCACCTGTCTCAGTGTATTAAACACTTAAATGCCAGGCTCATATACATGTGGCCTTTACCCACTGGCACACACGAGAACCTCAGACCTGGTCGTACATTACAATGGAGTTGAAACTGAATTTTTGTACACCCATCTTTATGTATTCTTGAAAGTGAAAAACACAAACTATATCTCCTATTTGGGACAAAACCCACAGTGAATGGCTTGCTATTGAACAGGAGGTGATCAGCCCTTCTTATCTTAGTAGTCACAAGGATCACAGTCCAGTTTATTTTGATTTGCCTCTTCCACCTTTGAAGGATTGTTGTTTGAGGTTACTTTCACATCTATAGATGCAACATTCCATGCATATCCCTCTCTTTCTTTCCCTCTCTCTCACTCTCTCTCTCTCTTCAGATAGCGACTTATATTATATCTGCAGCTAGTTTTGACAGTCAGGGAATCATACAACATGGAAACAGACCCTTTGGTCCAACTCGACCATGCTGATCAAGTTTCCCAAGCTAAACTGGTCCCACTTGCCTGCGTTTTTCCCATATCCCTCAAAACCTCTCCTCTTCATGTACCTGTCCAAACGTCTTTCAAATGTTATACCACTACCTCTGGTAGTTTATTCCATTTACAAACCCACCCTCTGTGTGAGAAAGTTGCCTTTTAGGTCTCTTTTAAATATCGCTCCTCTCATCTTAAAAATATACTCCCTAGTTTTGAACTCCCCCACCCTAGGGAAAAGACCTTTGCTTTTCACCTTACCTACATCCCTCATGATTTTATAAATCTCTACAAAGTAACCCCTCAACCTCCTATGCTCCAGTGAAAAAAGTTCCAGCCTATCCAGCCTATCCTTATAACTCAAACCCTCCATACCCAACAACATCCTGATAAATATTTTCTGAATCCTCTCCAATTTAATAATATCCTTTGCACAACAGGGCAACCAGGACTGCACACAGTCCAAATGTGGCCCCTCCAACGTTCTGTACAACCTTAATATGACCACCCAACTCATAGTCTGAGCAACAAAAGCAAGCACACAAAACGCCTTCTTAACCACCCTTGTGATGCAACTTACAAAGAACTATGCACCTGAACCCCTCGATCTCTCTATTCAACAACAATATCCAGGGCTGTCCCATTAAGTGTATAAGTCCTGCCCTTGTTTGTTTTACCTTGCATTTAATCCAAATTAAACTCCATCGGCCCCAATGATCGGATCACTTTGTAATCTTAAATAGTCTTCTTCACTGTCCACTATACCACCAATTTGGTGTCATCCAGAAACTTACTAATCATACTTCCTAAGCGCTCCCTCAAATCATGCATAAGTGGACCCTGCAGAACATTGCTGGTCACAGACCTTCAGTCCAACAAAAAACCCTCCACCAGCATTCTCTGTCTCCGACCGTCAAATCAACTTTATATCCAATTAGCAAGCTCTTCCTGAGTCCCATGTGATCTAAATTTACTCACTACTCACTGGTATCCTTACATACAGATGAGGGAGGACACCACTTTGGATGGGACAACACATCCATCCTAGGACAAGCCAAACAGAGACAGGCACAAAAATTCCTAGAAGCATGGCATTGCAACCAAACAAAGATATTGACTTGGATCCCATTTACCACCCCCTGAGAAAGATAAAGGAAATAATGCCACTTCAGGAAATAACATCACCAACCCAAGGAAACCCAAACCTATAGATAGAAAGTGGGCAACACCATCAGTGCTTCATCCGGATGCTCATTGAAGATGTTACCTAGTATGGTAACATCTGAAAACAAACCTTCCAGCTCAGCAAGCAAACCAACATCCACAAATATCTCTGCTAGAGCCCACACAATTTCTTGGAGAAATTGAGGACTGAGGATGCTGGAGAGTCAGGGTCAAAAAGTGTGGCGCTGAAAAAACATAGCTGGTCAGGCAGCATCCAAGGAGCAGGAGAGTTGTCATTTTGGTCATAGGCCCTTCACCATTCCTGATGAAGGGCTTTTGCCCGAAACATCGACTCTCCTGCTCCTCGGATGATGATGCCTGATCTGCTGTGCTTTTCCAGTGCCACATTTTTGGCTCCCCAATTTCTTGCCTAACTTCCCACAATGTCCTGGGATACATTTGATCAAGTCCTGGAGATTTATCCACCTTTGTATTTTTAAGATCACCACCACTTCCTTGCCTGGTCTGCAGGACACATTATCGAATTACAAATTAAAAATGTCTATAGTATTTTGGAGTTCTGAGCCGTGGTCATGGCAATATGTGTACGAGATATATGTGTGCAGAAAGTCATGCTTTAAAAATTTGCCATGCATAAATTGGCTGTCTTGTTTGCTAGCTGCACGTCAAAAGTAATTCATTGGATATGAATGCTTCACAATGTTGCACAATGTTTTCAAACAAGTAGACAATATTTAATTGCACCTTAAACTCAGAAACCTCCACTGCTAAAGAGAAACTATCTTTCTGTTCAGTGGATGGAACATCAGCTCCATTCTAAGCATGTGATTATTCCTATCTGACTTTTCTGTTTGCTTTCCGCCTGGGTAATTATTGAATGCCAGTACATGTCAGGTGTGGCTTAGTTGATAATATTCTTGCTTTTGCATCACCAGATTTCTGGTTCAATTCACAGTCCTCGGCTTAAGTGCCAAAATCAAAGCTGATACCCAGTGCAGTGCTGAGGGAGTGTTTCATAGTCTTTCTGATCTTTCTGATGGGATATTAAACTATGGCCCAACCTGCCAGTCCATGTGGGTGTAAAAGTTCCCATGGCACAAATTCCTAGTGTTTTGCCAATGTTTGTCCCTCAGTCAACATTACAAAAAAATGAAGCATCTGGCTAATTTCAGTGTGGTTTGCAGGAGATTGCTATGTGTACATTCTGCATTCCAATGGTGCCTGCACCTCACAAAAAAAACACATTCCACTGATTGTAAGAACAATCTTTGAGACACCTATTGACTGTGAAAAGTGGCATAAATATCAATCTTTCTTTTTCTAAAATATGAGCAAGAAAATATGCCTCAGTATTGCATATATTTGCATTTCATCCTGTAGGAACAGTTGTGCAAACCTGGAAATATATGACATTTATGTAAATTACAGAAATTTCTTTCACTTTTACCTGTTTGCAATTCTAAAATCATCTCCTTTGTAAAAAGTTTTGTATGCAGCCCATCCCTCCTAGCAGAATGAAAGTTTTTTTCTGTAAAATCCTTCTGTTATTATTTTTAAATTGGCTCAGGAAAGAGTGGAAAAAATATCAGCCACAAATCCAAAATTTAGGGTGATGCTGAAGTCATGAGGCAAAAACTATACTAACATCCAAATAATAGCTTTGTAGAGAAGTTTTAAGGCTGTTAAGCAAATAGGTTAATCGTGATTAATCGTGTGATTTAAAAGAAACTCAGCTAATCTTCATCTTAATCATTTTTAATTGATTTTATTATTGCATTCATAGCTAACAAGTTTGTTTTAATACTGTAGATACTATTAAAATCCAAGATAACAATATAATAATTCCTTTTTCTGATTTACGTTGTACTCTCTCTTTGCCATTCAATATTTATTTGCATGGAATTATATACTGATTGAAAAAGCTTTACTTGCAAATAAAACATTAAAGAGTTAAGCCAAGTAAAATAAAAGGTAGGTGCATTTATTGTTACTATGCTGAACTAAGCCCTGTTTCTGCTCAGGGCTTTCAGCCACCTTCCTCTTTATGCTTCTAATTACTTTAATGCTGATGGACAAATTAAACCTTATCCTTTTAAATCAACTGTATTTCTGTACGGTTAGCATACTAACACATAATGTGTCTCAATTCAATAGGCAATAAAATGAT
Source organism: Chiloscyllium punctatum (assembly GCF_047496795.1). NCBI lineage: Eukaryota > Metazoa > Chordata > Chondrichthyes > Orectolobiformes > Hemiscylliidae > Chiloscyllium > Chiloscyllium punctatum. The sequence goes on from NC_092757.1 coordinate 65,842,615, forward strand.
TAGTTAGGAAATATTATTGGACACGATGGTAACATTGCTTGTAATTGTCTTTTGCTCAAAAATAATTTATTTTGATGGATCCATAAACTATATGAGTTTCAACTTATCGTGCAATTAAATTAGAAAATAAATTGGCCTCTCCAAGTCTACACATTAAAACTCCTTCATTTGTTAATTTTTGTACCTTCTGAACAACTATATTATCCATTTTTGAGGTCAGTCACCTCAGCTCCAGGACTTCACTGCGGGAGTTCCTCAGGATAGATATTTTCCAATTAACCCATTCAGTGATGTTATTTACAGATAGGACTCAAGTCTTGGGCAGATAGGACTTGAACATCATTCTCCTGGCTCAAATTTAGGGACACTACTACTGCACCACAAGGGGCTTATTTCTCAGGGTAGTGTATTTGGCCTAACCATCTTCTGCTGCTTCATCAATGACTTTCTGTCATCATAAGGTTAGAAATGGGATGTTCGCTGATGACTACACAATGTTCTGCATCATTCACGACTCCTCAGTGTTATAGATCAGGTCAGACTCCCTCAAAACATGTAAAGAAGGTAGCCCAGATCCTAACTTTGCTAGTTGTTTTAAGCAGGTGTAGAGTAGATATTCCAAGAGTCTTGCAGCTGGCCCAACCACTTAGTTTTAAACAAAACAGAATTTATTTGCAAGATTACCGAATGAAACACAAACAAAAGAGACTTGAATATAGAATAAGATTAGATTCTAGATTACTTTACAGTAATCGGCCTTCGGCCCAACAAGTCCACACCGACCCACCGAAGCACAACCCACCCATACATTTACCCCTTACCTAACACTACGGACAATTTAGCATGGCCAATTCACCTGACCTGCACATCTTTGGACTGTGGGAGGAAACCAGAGCACACCCACGCAGACACAGGGAGAATGTGCAAACTCCACACAGTCAGTCGCCTGAGGCGGGAATTGAACCCGGGTCTCTGGTGCTGTGAGGCAGCAGTGCTAACCACCGTGTCACCCACTATCTGAACTTACACTATCTGAAAACCCAACAGATTATCCCAACTTAATGATGCTGTTCCAAATTCCTGCAACAGCCCCCATAAACATCCCTTGGAAAAAAAGGTAAAATCAAAAACAGGGTCTTACAGGAAGGATGTCAGAGAGAGAGAGAAAGAGTGAGAAAGGATCAGCATGGAATTGGTTCTTTGACCAACAGCCTCAAATACTGACTGCCTGCCTGCTTTGAACAACAGATTGCTAAAACCCAAAGCTGAGATGGGAGAACTGGCCACTTTCCTTTCATTAAACAAGTTTTTTTTGTTTTAAACATAAAAGCTTCTTCAAGTAGATAAACACAGACAAAATGGAGCCCCTGTCTTTACGACCCTGGTGAAAAAAACCCCAAGAACAACTAACCTTGTTCAAGTAGCGGCATCATCACATTAGACCCTAAAGCACTCCATGCTCAAATGCTTATGATCTACACAATATCCAGGCTTGGGCTGACAAGTGGCAAATAATATTCACAGCACACAAGTACCGGACAATGATCACTTTCAACAAGAGTATCTATCACCATCACGAATTCCCTAACATCAACATCTCGGAGATTACCATTGACCAGAAACTGAACTGGACCTGTCATATAAACACAGCGGCTGCAAGGGTAAGTCAGGAGGCTAAGAATTTTGAAGCGACTAACTCACCTCCTGATTTCCCAAAGCCTGTCCACCATCTATACGACACAGGTCAGGAATGTGATGGAATACTTCACATTTGCCTGGATAAGTGCAGTTTCAACAACACTCAAAAGCCTGACACCATCCAGGAAAAAGCAGCTGACTTGATTGGCATGACATCCACAAGTATTCACTCCCTCAACACTGATGCTCAGTAGAAGCAGTGTGTACCATATACAAGATGCACTGCAGAAATTCACAAATGATCTTCAGACAGCATGGGACATCCAAACCCATGACTACTACCAATTATAAGGACAAGAGAACACCACCACTATCTGCAAGTTCTCCTCCAACCCACTCAGCATCCTGCCTTGGAAGTATATCACTGTTCCTTCAGTGTCACTAGGTTAGAATCCTGGAACTCGATCTCAAATGGAATTATGGGTGTGCTTACACCAAATGGACTGCAGCAGTTCAAGAAGGCAGCTCATCAGCACCTTTTCAAAGGCAACTAGGGTCAAACCAGCGAATAAAAAAATGCAAATATTGATAGCTTCAATTCCTGGTCAACTTCAAACAGGTTGCCATTTAACAAAAGAACTGTCTCCCACTTCATGACAGACACTACAGAAGACCTTGGAGCTTTTACTAGGAAATTTATCGATCTCCATCAACAACATTCCTTCGATACAAATGGTGGATAAAGCAAGGTGAAGCTGCTTATAGAAGAATTTGTTTGTCTCATCCCAATATAATTTTGTTTCCCCAAGTTTCTTGTTACAGTGCAGTAAAAACATAATTGGCCAAAGCTCCTGTCAAAATAGATAAATGCCTTTTACCTTTTTGTATACATAAATGCCACAACAATTTCAGGTGAGGGCAGATGATTAAAGTCAATGGACTGATATTTATTGGGATCTGGTGAGGGGAAGTGCATATTGCCCCATAGCAATAATACTTTGGAGGAATGAGGAATGAGGAATGAGTACTAATGGTACTTGCATCGCTCAAGTATAGTAGTCCTGCCCTTGAGTGCTCCCAGCCAAACTGAGGAGCCATAGCGGTCCATATCTCAGTAGTTACCAGTACAAACAGACCTGGACAGAAGCTAAGTCCAGGATCCTTGATTGAAGAGGTCACAGGGATACAAGGGCTCTGATTTTGGAGGCCAGGGATATTCATGAGGGATGTAGAATCTTGGGCATAATGTTGATGGACTGAAGGCAGTGTCCAGAGGAAGTATCCCTCTTCCTTCCTGTCTTTTCATCTAATTACCAAACTGGCCTGTGCCATTCTGCTTCCTCCAGCCTCAGGTATTATTGCAGCAGGGGCAGACACAAATCATTTACTGACCATTAAAAATGAGAAAAGGTCCTCAATTCGGTCAAAGGTTGTGTGGATTAGCTGATGCCTTATCCATCCACCATATTACAGGGGTCAGCATGCGGATGGCACTGGAAGACAATGGGCTATACACATATCCAATTTTACATGTAACCCCTACCTGCAAATACACCAGCTGAGATATGTAATGTTTCCCCACCCTTTTATTTGTGCTGCAGATACTAATTAAGATATCAGGTATCTGCAGAAAGTTCAGCCTTTTCATTCCAGGTGAAGTATCTCAGTAATGATGTGACAAATGTTTGGTCCTATTTATTACTTCCACACTGAAAATTGACCATTAACAATATTGAACCTCATTCCATCAGGTCCCAATTGTTTCAAATATCAAAAATGCAAAATTTAACATTTTTGTTTTTCTTTTAAGCTTTCCCTTCTGTCATTTATATCTTTCAATCCAAACATTTTTTTCCTCTCTCTCTTTATTTTGCTTTTATATCTGATTGGACATTGACTTCACTTCTTCTAATTTATACTTCTTTCTCTGAACTGGGACTGTCCATTTCATAATCCTTCAATCTGATTGTTTAAAAATATACACAGTTCCTTGTCTTATTCATTCAGGTCCTATATATCTAACTTTGTTCTTTGTGCCATTATAAATTTACCCTTTCAGTCAAGCAAAGAAAATCAAATGTGCAAAGAAATGTTTAAATAAGGGCAGGTGGTCTCACACTCGCCTTATTGTGGAAGAGCTTGAGGACCCTGAAACAAACTTGTAATGAAGTCACAGAACTGCTCCTCACAGGACATAAATAGCACATCGTGAGTGGAGTTTGGGAGATAAAAGAAGACAGGAAGAGAAAACACAAGCAGAGAAAAGTGTGAAATAGATTGACTAGTACAAGGTGATAGAATTTATGAAATAGCTTTTCAACAATGTAACAGTAATATTAGAGTCTGGTCTAGTTTTGTTTTTTTTAAAAGGATTCTGGGTAATCCAAGATGGAGGACGGGAAAATTTTCTGGCTGTAACAGCTGCTCCTTTTTTGAGGTATTTTAGATGTTGGAGGTGATTTCCTCGAATTCCAGGAGCAGCAATTACTGTTTTATATGCTGTTACATTGTTTTGGAACTTTGGGAAAAAAAGTCAAAACAACAGCAGTTTTAAAAGGGAGAATAACAGACAAAGGAAGCACATGGTGAGGTCAGTGCAGGAGAGAGAGAAAGAAAGAAACTGATACTGCCTTTGCTGTTTGAATTCATGTATCTCCGGACATCAGAGTGCATCTGGGAAAATTAACGAACAGTGAAATTCACAAATGATCTTGGAGGAACTGTTGGGTGAAGTTCACAGCACAGAAGCAGGTAAATGTATTGTTGTTTTAAGTCTGACCTACAGAAAGTCTGCAATAGTGAGTAGAGTGGGTTCTTTCTTGATTATATGTTTTTAGAGATACGTCTCTTGATTAAACTTAAAATACAAGCCATAACTATTAACTTAACCTGGGGCAGTGTTTGTGGAGGAATAAGACGGTGTTATTTTCTGGGTCTGTAGATTGTGAAGGAGCAAAAATAGCCTTTAGTAGAGTGATATGTGCTTCTTGTCAGATGTGGGAGTTTAAAGAGAGTTTAAGGATTATAGCAGATTATATCTGCCATAAATGCTGTTGGTTGCGAATCTTATCAGATCAAATGGATCAGTTGGAGAGACAGATAGAAGCGGTGAGGAATTTGCAACAACAACAGTATGTGATGGATGGCAGTTACAGGAATGGGGGAAAGTCTCAGATACAGGCACATAGATGGGTTAACTCCAGGAAAGGTAAGAGAGATAGGCAGCTAGTGCAGGAGTCTTTGGTGGCTATACCCACTTCAAACAGGTATGCTATTTTCCAAAATAAAGGGGGTGATGGATTCTCAGGGGAATGTAGCACGAACAGCCAAGTTTCTGGTATTGAGACTGCTCTAATGCAATGAGGGGTACATCAAGTTCCAAGAGATCAATTGTGTTAGGGGTTTCTCTAGTCTGAGGTATAGACAGACGTTTCTGTGGCCAGCAACAAAAAATCAGAATGGTGTATTACTTCCCTGGCGCCAAAATCAAGGATGTCTCAGAGAGGGTGCAGAATGTTCTCACAGGGGAGAGGGGCCAGCAAGAGGACATTGTCCACATTGGAACCAATGACATAGGAAGGAAAGAGGTTGAGATTCTGAAGGGAGATTACAGAGAGTTAGGCAGGAATTTAAAAAGGAGGTCCTTGAGAATAGTAATATCTGGGTTACTCCTGGTGTTACAAGCTAGTGAGGGCAGGAACAGGAGGATAGAGCAGATGAATGCATGGCTGAGGAGCTGGTGTATGGAAGAAGGATTCACGTTTTTGGATCATTTGAATCTCTTTTGGGGTAGAAGTGACCTGTACACGAAGGACGGATTGCACATAAATTGAAAGGAACATAATATACTGGCAGGGAAATTTGCTGGAGCTGCTCAGGAGGATTTCAACTAGTAAGGTGGGGGGGGGGGGGGGGTTCCCAGGGAGATAGTGAGGGAAGAGGTTGATCTGAGACTGATACAGTTGAGAGCAGAAGTGAGTCAAACAGTCAGGGCAGGCAGGGACAAGGTAGAACTAATAAATTAAACTGCATTTATTTCAATGCAAGGGGCCTAACAGGGAATGGAGATGAAATCAGGGCATGGTTAGGAACATGGGACTGGGGTATCATAGCAATTACAGAAACATGGCTCAGGGATGGGCAGGACTGGCAGCTTAATGTTCCAGGATACAAATGCTACAGGAAGGATAGAAAGGGAGGCAAAAGAGGAGGGTGAGTGATGTTTTTGATAAGGGATAGCATTAGAGCTGTGCTGAGGGAGAATATTCCCAGAAATACATCCAGGGAAGTTATTTGGGTGGAACTGAGAAATAAGAAAGGTATGATCACCTTATTGGAATTGTAATATTGACCCTCTAATAGTCAGAGAGAAATTGAGAAACACATTTGTAAGGAGATCTCAGCCAACTGTAAGAATAACAAGGTGATTATGGCAGGGGATTTTAACCTTCCAAACATAGACTGGGACTCCCATAGTGTTAAGGGTTTAGATGGAGAGGAATTTGTTAAGTGTGTACATGAAAAATTTCTGATTCAGTATATGGATGTACCTACTAGAGAAAGTGCAAAACTTGACCTACTCTTGGGAAATAATGCAGGGCAGGTGACTGAGGTGTCAGTGCGGGAGCACTTTGGGGCAAGCGACCATAATTCTATTAGGTTCAAAATAGTGATGGAAAAGGATAGATCAGATCTAAAAGTTGAAGTTCTAACTTGGAGAAAGGTCAATTTTGACAGTATTAGGCAAGAAATTTCAAAAGCTGATTGGGGTCAGATATTCGCAGGTAAAGGGACGGCTGGAAAATGGGAAGCCTTCAGAAATGAGATACTGAGTATCCAGAGAAAGTATATTCCTGTTCGGGTGAAAGGAAAGGCTGGTAGGTATAGAGAATTCTGGATGATGAAAGAAATTGAGGGTTTGGTTAAGAAAAAGAAGAAAGCATATGTAAGGTATAGACAGGATAGATCGAGAGAATTCTTAGAAGAGTACAAAGGCAGTAGGGGTATACTTAAGTGGGAAATCAGGAGGGCAAAAAGGGGACATGAGATAGCTTTGGGAAATAGAATTAAGGAGAATTCAAAGGATTTTTACAAATACGTTAAGTACAAAGGGGTAACTGGGGAGAAAATAGGGCCCCTCAAAGATCAGCAAGGCGGCCTTTGTGTGGAGCCGCAGAAAATGGGGGAGATACTAAACAAGTATTTTGCATCAGTATTTACTGTGGAAAAGGATATGGAAGATATAGACTATGGGGAAATAGATGGTGACGGCTTGAAAAATATCCAAATTACAGAGGAGGAAGTGCTGGATATCTTGAAACACATAATAATGAATAAATCCCCAGGACCTGATCAGGTGTACCCTAGAACTTTGTGGGAAGCTAAAGAAGTGATTGCTGGGCCTCTTGCTGAGATATTTATATCATCAATAGTCACAGGTGAGGTGCCAGAAAAATTGAGGTTGGCAAACGTGGTTCCACTCTTTAAGAAGGGTGGTAAGGACAAGCCAGGGAACTATAGACCAGTGAGCCTGATGTCGGTGCTGGGCAAGTTGTTGGAGGGAATCCTGAGGGACAGGATGTACAAGTATTTGGAAAGGCAAGGACTGATTAGGGATCATCAACATGGCTTTGTGTGTGAGAAATCATGTCTCACAAACTTGATTGAGTTTTTTGAGGAAGTAACAAAGAGGATTGATGAGGGCAGAGCAGTAGATGTGATCTATATGGATTTCAGTAAGGCTTTCGACAAGGTTCCCCATGGGAGATTGATTAGCAAGGTTAGATCTCATAGAATACAGGAAGAACTAGCCATTCGGATACAGAACTGGCTCAAAGATAGAAGACAGAGGGTGGTGGTGGAGGATTGTTTTTCAGACTGGAGGCTTGTGACCAGTGGAGTGCCACCAGGATCGGTGCTGGGCCCTCTAATTTTTGTCATTTACATAAATGCCTTGGATGTGAGCATAAGAGGTATAGTTGGTAAGTTTGCAGATGACACCAAAATTGGAGGTGTAGTAGACAGTGAAGAGGGTTACCTCAGATTACAACAGGATCTTGACCAGATGGGCCAATGGGCTGAGAAGTGGCAGATGAAGTTTAATTCAGATAAATGTGAGATGCTGCATTTTGGGAAAGCAAATCTTAGCAGGACTTATACACTTAATGGTAAGGTCCTAGGGAGTGTTGCTGAACAAAGAGACCTTGGAGTGCAGGTTTATAGCTCCTTGAGAGTGCAGTCGCAGGTAGATAGGATAGTGAAGAAGGTGTTTGGTATGCTTTCATTTATTGGTCAGAGTATTGAGTACAGGAGTTGGGAGGTCATGTTGCAGCTGTACAGGACATTGGTTAGGCCACTGTTGGAATATTGCATGAAATTCTGTTCTCCTTCCTATTGGAAAGATGTTGTGAAACTTGAAAGGGTTCAGAAAAGATTTACAAGGATATTGCCAGGGTTGGAGGCTTTGAGCAATAGGGAGAGGCTGAACAGGCTGAGGCTGTTTTCCCTGGAGCATATGAGGCTGAGGGGTGACCTTATAGAGGTTTACAAAATTATGAGGGGCATGGATAGGATAAATGGGCAAAGTCTTTTCCCTCGTGTCGGGGAGTCCAGAACTGGAGGGCATAGGTTTACAGTGAGAGGGGAAAGATATAAAAGAGGGTGGGATGTGTATGGAATGAACTGCCAGAAGAAGTGGTGGAGCTTGGTACAATTGCAACATTTAAGAGACTTTTGGATGGGCATATGAATAGGAAGGGTTTGGAGGGATATGGGCCGGGTGCTGGCAGGTGGGACTAGATTGGGTTGGGATATCTGGTCGGTATGGACGGGTTGGACTGAAGGATCTGTTTCCATGCTGTACATCTCTGTGACTCTATGACTCTACTAGCAAGTGTAGATTTTAGTCTTAATGTGTAACAAATAGTGTATAACATAATCTAAGGTCAAAGTTGATTCTTGATCCTGCCTTCTCCCAGGCTAGTTCTATTGAATCCAAATAATTGACTCAACACCCCCCTAAAGAAAATAATGGGCTTTTAGATCCCAAAATATAATTATTTCAACTAGTATTTATTTATAAACTGAGCTTTTCATGAGGCTTTGGTGATTAATAAATGCCTAAAATTAAACTGCCTAAAAAACTAACAACATTGAGAATTAACTGTGATTAGCTGACAGCTTCAGGAAATGTTTTTCCTTCTTAATCTAATCTTTCTTTTTCTCCATTTTTCTTTCTCTGTCATTATATTCATCTACTCTAATTTATGTTTTCTTCTCAGTTCTTGAAATATTCCTTTCACAATCTAACAAGTTAAGCAGCTGTTCACCTTGTTCATTCTCATCCTACATGCCTAGTAGTGTGCATTGCACCATTTCAATCTCCCCATTCCATCAATCTGCATTACAGAATATCATTGACATTAAATAACCAATGACAGGTCAAACTAATAGTGGGTACCATTCAGTGTCCTGACCAGCAACCGTTAAACTAAGGACTCAGGCAGATATATCGTTAAAGCCTCAGATTCCTCGTGTGAGGGCAAGATGTGTTGCTCCTGCCTGTTGCTAAAACATAATAGAGCTACTTTCTAGGACTCTTGTGGTGTAGTGGTAGTGTCCCTACTTCTGAGCCAGGAAGATCTGGGTTCATAGTATGACCTGCTCCAGGGCTGTTTAGCAAGTCTTCCAAGCAAGTTAATTAAAAATATCTTTAGGGAAGAACTTTAATTGTACCTCTTGTTCCTTTTCAATTCCTAGTGAACCACTAATAATCCTCATTTCCAGAGATAATTTTGCCTCTTCTACCATTTCTTGGTTTGTATGCATTGCTGTAACTGAAAATTGAAATAAAACAGGAATTGCAAGCTTAGAGATTCACATTTTCTGCTATATTTGCTGAAATTTTGCCTGGTGGTAATATTTCATTTGGCAAATGAATCATTTTCAGAAGATGGAGAAGCCTCACAGCCTCAATGTCTAATTTATATTGCTATGATGCAGCACCATTGTCATTATTAATAATAATGCCATTAACTGGTACTTAACCTGTTTCTGTGTTCTACTGAACACCACTGCAGTGAAAAGGCTGCTAGCCTCTTGGAGTTGTCACCCAGATTACATTTACAAATTGCAGCCCTGATTAAAGAGTAATGTGCAATGATGACAAGTATTGATTTCCAATTCCTCTCCACAATGACTCCATCATTACAAGTAACTCAGGCAATTTGCCTTACTGTACTTGACTGGCTCACAGCCTCATCAAACTGACAGACCCTGATCCTTGCAGGAGATGTTTAATTAGAAATGAAATGAAAGAATTACTGTAAACCTTTACCATCAGCAGTTTAAAACCTGCTAACAGGATTTCTTGTGCAAATGAATGACCTAATTTGACAAGTTATCTGAGCCAAGTACACATGACTGCGGGTCATTACTCTTAAACAGGTGGCAATCTGATTACTGCCTGCCAACATTTCTTTGCATCCAGAGAATTGGCACATCTCATTCTTAGAGTTGTCCAATTGTTAATTGGATTTCAAATCATGGTAGTTGTGAAGATAATTACATGATCGGTTTTACTGCCCCTGAATCTCACTATCAACTGTTGGTGCATTTCCCACTTCTCATTTTTACTAATGTCCCAGTCAAGTTTTAGTGAGAGCACATAAAGATATGCGAATTATAGGAAGGAATGGGCTATTTGATCTCTGGGGGCTGCTCCCTTATGCGATAAGATCTAATTCTCACTTTAATTTTCTAATTCCCTCTTTCCACTTTCCTGCCTGTTCCTTATAATTCTTGTAGTTCAAAAACTTAAGTCTTGACTATAAAAATTGATCCAGTATCTACTGCTCTCCAGAGAAGGGAATTACACAGACTGACACCCACTGATGGAAAAAAAATTCTCTTCATTTCAATCTTATTTGAGAGAAGCTTAATTTTTAAGCAATGATCTCTTGCTCATTATTCCCTGACATGGAGAAATATCATTTTGACATGCACCCCTGTCCCATCTTGCTCAGGAACATATTATTCCAATTATTTATTCATTTATATATCTGTTTTGCAATTGTAAACCCATAGAGTCGAGCAATTGCCTCCTCATTTTCTCAGCTGTTTGGTCCATCAATTAGTCTTTAGTGGCAACACTATTAGTAATCTGTAACATCTTGCATCTCTCTATAAGGCCACGAAATTTCAATAAGACCTGGTTTTCTGAATAGGTTCCAGATCAACCAGCCTCTGAACAATCAGCCTCTTCTGCCTCAAGACAAACCACAAAACACTTACGTAAAGACTGTGTAACAGGTAATCAATTTAAACTCTGCAGATAAGAGGTTATTGTTTGGCTTTGATGACTTACATTTACTTCAGAAATAAATAAAATTCTTCTAAACTCCAGTGGGTATAAACCAATGGGTAGCCTGGCTTCCCACAAGACAGGACAGCTGCATCACTAGTTTCTCGGGCCTGTACAGTATCTGTCTTTGTCTGTCACTAAGTGAGGCACTGATGGAGTGGAAATCCAAGTAATCCTTTACGACAGGAATGCATGAGGAGTTCATAATCCTCCACATTGATTAAACACTGAAGCAGCAGTTCTTTCCTATCGTCAGCTACTTACGGCTAAAGATTTTTTTTTCAACGCTGAGGAGGTTGTCACTATCATTCTGCTCATTAATGTTATGAAAGATTTTAGCTATGGAATATTTGGAAACTCAGGTTGACAAGTGATGATGATGCTGGGTTAGCACCATCTATTATTTTTTCGTGTGACAATTCAAATTAAACTGTGCAAATACAGTTTTCAAGAGATCTTGTCTATTTCTGCCATTTGGATTTTTGGTGTGAAGAGTAGGATATCAAAGTAGTCAAGATTTCAGCCATGGTAGCTGTGAGCAATTGCATTTGTAAATATATTAGCACTTTACATCATAACCTGTCTCTTCAACTGTCATCTTAGCTGCAGGTATTAGCTTGACGCTACAGCAGATTCCTATGCTTAGCGCCACAGGATATTAGTTCTCTGACTTAAAGATTGCTGTTCATTCTCTGCATAAAACATGTTTGAATGTGAGAGCATCAGACGTTGAAAAGCCTTCCAATAGTTTGTAAAGTTAACTTTTATTAAGTTCCAGGAATAGTGAAACAAGAAAAAAGTCAATAAGCTGTTTTTGCAGTTGGTATTACACAGAGACTGCTTGCTATTCTAGCATCAACACATTTGCAGTCAATGAATGATGAGTTCACCCAGCTCAGTGCCTGTACAATCTGCAAGTTTTTTTCTCTGCTCTGTAGACTTTCAAGGTTCATACATGGCAACATCCTGGAATGGCAAGATACTGCATGGGCAAGCTGATGGGACATGCATGGAACATCTGAGAGGACCCATGGCCTCAAAGCTTAGAGGGAATGTCGCTCAGTTCCACTGAAAGCAGTTGCCAAAGATGTATGGCTTGTTGCGCTGACCCTGTAGCATGGTAAAAGTGATGCTCCTTCTGATCAACGTCTTCCATTTCCTATTTGGAACAAAGCTGCAGCTCTCACAGATCTCCATTTTCCATCAAGTCTCCTCATTGTCTTCTCCAATTGCCCAGAGCACAGTGTGTAAAGAGCATGTGTGTCCTTCTATACATACTGTACTACAATGTCTTCCCAGACCTCTTATATTGAGGAGAGATTAGAGTGGTGCTGGAAAAGCACAGCAGGCCAGGCAGCATCCGAGAAGCAGGAAAATTGAAGTTTCGGGCAAAAGCCCTTCATCAGGAATGACATTTGCCCGAAGCATCAATTTTCCTGCTCCTCGGATGCTGCCTGTCCTGCTGTGCTTTTCCAGCACCACTTTAATCTTGACTCTGATCTCTAGCATCTGCAGTACTCACTTTGACCTCTTATATTGAGGAGACATTGTATGGTCGTCAACAGCCCCAGTGAATGAAGACTTTACATCATAAAGACACTGGGCCTCATCGTGAACTGTGAACATTTGATGGCGCCCTGCACCTGGAATGCTCCAGCAGGTGATCCAGTTTTGTCATTGCACCCTGGGACATCCCCATTTGATTGTGTCACTACTTGTAACTCATCCGGAGAACTTCTCATCAAAGGTGAAAGACTGTGGATCTCCTGGACTGTCACTGCACCGTGAGGATCATCTTGTGCTGGAAACTTTGTATTTGAAGGCTGCCCCACATCCACCGTCCATTGCTGGCAGTCCTGGGCTTCTTGATGCATGTGCTCCTCATCAGTTTTTGTGGTCACTTGTTGTACAGCCGAAACAGAGAAGGCAATGGTTACTGGGCCGACTAGGGACACTTCCAACAAGCCCATGTGAGGAATATCAGAACCAACACTGTTCCTCAGTAATGTGATGGTTCAGCAGTCAGGGCACAGACTAATAGCTGGTGATCAGTGGTCTCCAGAGATTAAGACATGGAGGTTCCTGGCAATGGGATGGCTTTCATGGATCTTTTACATTATGCACCTTCTTCAGAGGTATGCTTCACAAGCCATTTGGGACACTACTGTTACAGATAGTAAGTACAGTTGGAATAATGACCTCTTTTGCCCCACATCGCCACCTCCACATGAACAAAGATCAGTAGCAATAACTTGATGATAATCTTCATTCAAACTTAACAGTCCAAGATGTGAGGGAAGCAGATGAGGACCTAGTGCAGCCTGTGAGTCCTTTGCATGTGTTTTTGAATTAGGGAACCCAGGTGAATCTTTGCAGCTCGCCTATCATTAGATCCACTTCACAGCAATTGCTAACTTGTAACAATCAAGAATGCTTCTAGGCATACTTAGACCATAGAATCCTTATAGTGTGGAAGCAGGCCATTTGGCCCATCAAGTCCACCCTGACCCTCTGAAGAACATCCCTCCCAGAATGCACCTCCACCACCTCCCATCCCTGTAACCCTGCATTTCCCATGGCTGATCCAACTAACCTATACATCCCTGGAAATAATGGTCAATTTAACATGGCCAATCCATCTAACCTGCACATGCTTGGACTGTGGGAGAAAACCCACGCAGACACAGGGACAATGTGCAAACTCCATACAGACAGTCGCCCTAAGTTGGAATCAAACCCAGATGCCTGGTGCTGTCAGATAGCAGTGCTAACCACTGAGTCACCGTGGTCATTACAGGGGAAGACAGACCTCACTATCAGAACTAAACACAACAGCTGGGAAAGATCAGTGATTTTCAAGCCTGATCAGCAAAGTGTTGGAATTAGAGGGCATAGGTGTAAGGTGAGAGGGAAAGATTTAAAAGGGACCCGAAGGGCAACCTTTTCACCAGAGGGTGGCGTGTGTATAGAACGAGCTGCCAGAGGAAGTGGCAGAGTTAGATGAAATTACAACATTTAAAAAGCATCTGGATGGGTAAATGAATAGGAAAGGTTTAGAGGGATATGGGCTAAATGCTGGCAAATGGAACTAGATCAGTTTCGGATATTTGGTTGGCATTGACAAGATGGACTGAAGGGCCTGTTTCCGTGCTGTATAACACCATGATTTTATGACTCTACATGTAAACTTCCTAAGCAACAGAAAACTGACAAGTTACAGACAGAGAGACTCTGAGGATGAGATTTTCAGAAAATAGACTACATATTGGATTTTTACCCCAAAGGAGTTCATCTGCTGCTTTTGTTGTATCTACTATTGTTAGATTTTTTTGTGTGTGTTCTCTCATGACAGGTACACTGGGGCTAATGTTAGAACTTGAAACGTATTGAATGTCAGAACTCTTTCTGTTACTCTAATGTGTTGGTGAAATTATTATGCAAAACAGGATAGCATAATCTGATGTGTATTACAATCAGGACAATGTGAAGACTACTGATATAGGCTTTCATAAGCTATTGAGTTGTCTGTGGATGAATTAATGCTCACTCATCGTTTTCATTGATTTACAGTGAAAACTACATTCCTTTCAATTGTTTGTGTTTATAAGCTATTGGTTAAACACAAAGAAACCAAGTTAGTAATAAAGAGTTATTTATCAAGTGTATTCAGCAGGAGATGTGTGGTGTTGCCAGGAAACCTGATCATCATACTAGAACACATCCAGGATCAGACATTGAAGAGGTCTTGGATGTAAAAGCCCTTCTGCTTTGTGCTGGAATTGCTTATCATTGTCCTAACACGATGCTGTCTGATTTACTGACAAATAATGATGTTTCCTAGACATACGTGTGCCATTTAAGGATGTCAGTTGTAGTTATTATGATGCCTTTCCTGTGAAGATCTGCACCCAGACAATTATCTTGTTCTCCCAAAGGAACTATCAAATGTAACAAATGTGTCATAGCAATTATTGAACAGAGAGCTCAAACACTGGCTGTCATGTTTCAACAGTAACCACTAGTGTATGTTAACACCTTTAGCCTTTCATGACACTCCAGGGGCATCTGCTACAATATGTTAATGGCCATTTAACTATCACTATGCATAGCAAGCCATCATTTTTGTTGCATGGTGAAAAGGGATGTAGATTGTGTTATCTATAGTAAATTATATGGCATAACTACTTTTAACAAAAGCTTTTGTAGAAAGTGAATGTTTCCTGGGAAATATTGAAGTGCCACAGCGTTCAGTTTCCAGATTATTTGTTTGAACATCTACCAACTGGAGACATCACTTACGCATTGAATGAGTTCCAACAGTTGACAAATTGACAGCGACATTGAGTTTCCCTTGGAGGAAATCGGATGTGTAACCACTGTACATTTCATCCCAAATAAGAATGCTTCTTTAAACATACACTGAAAATGCTGTAAAAACTCAACGGGTCTGGCAGCATCTGCGGGGAGAGAAATAGATAATGTTTTCAAGTCCAGTATGATCTTCTTCAGAAGGTGATTCTTCTTCAAGAATACTTCCTTATCTTCAAGAATATTTCCTTCCTTGTTTGTATATCGAGGAAATGTGGCAGCAAGATAGAATAGAAGTAGAGTTTAAGAGTATACTTTGTTGAAATGTGAATAGATGATTGGGAAATTGATATTTTTAGACTAGATTAGATTAGATTCCCTACAGTGTGGAAACAGGCCCTTCGGCCCAACAAGTCCACATTGACCCTCTGAAGAGTAACCCACCCAGACCCATTTCCCTCTGGGACAATTTAGAATGACCAATTCACCTGACCTGCACATCTTTGGACTGTGGGAGGAAACCAGAGCACCCGGAGGAACGCAGACACGGGGAGAATGTGCAAACTCCACACAGTCAGTTACCCAAGGCTGGAATTGAACCTGGGTCCCTGGTGCTGTGAGGCAGCAGATGATGTTGAGCTGTTATGTATGAGAAAATAATGTCCCTATGTGTCCTGACCTATTCTTGTCTCTCAATCAACAACAGAGATAAAGATTATTAGATCTTTAATACATTGCTGCTCGTGGGACCTTGCTGTGTGCAAACTAGTGGGCCTGTTTCATAAATCTAAAGAAATAGCCTTACTTCATAAGTACTTAAACAGCTGCAAAGTCTTTGCACCAGCCAGAGATTATGAAAGGTATTATATAAATGTTGAGCATTTCTTTCTTTTGCTCTTACTGTCTCCAAGTTGTGTCAGTTGTAAATAATCTTCGATATGCCACATCAACAGGCAACGCTTCATCCACTTACTGATTGACAAAATTTACAGGCTTTAGCCTGTGGGAGAAAGTGAGGACTGCAGATGCTGGAGATCAGAGCTGAAAATGTGTTGCTGGAAAAGCACAGCAGGTCAGGCAGCATCCAAGGAGCAGGAGAATCGACGTTTTGGGCATGACCCCTTCTTCATTCCTGAAGAAGGGCTCATGCCTGAAATGTCAATTCTCCTACTCCTTGGATGCTGCCTGACCTGCTGCGCTTTTCCAGCAACACATTTTCAGGCTTTAACCTGTGCAATGCCTGCAAATACTATTAATTCAATTAAGTTATAAATCAGTGTAAATTATAAATGTGTAATTGGGTGGTAATTGAATTGGGGGCTGAATATCCTTCTCCTGATCCTATTTCAGAGGATGCTGGAGAAACTTAGCAGATTTGCAGCATTTGTGGAGACAGAAACAAATAATAATGTTTTGAGACTAATGACTCCTCATTGTGGTTTTTTATGATTGTTGACTTGAAGCGTTGACTCTGTTTCTCTCTCCATAGATGCTGCAAGATCTTTTAGTTTCTCTAACAATTTCTATTGTGGACATCAAACATCTGAAATTTTTATTTGCCTATGTTCTACTACAGATTGCCATCGTACAAAAAGTACTGCTTTAATTTGGAAACCTTGTGATTGGCATGCAATAATTAGGACCTAAAAGTGATTTCTCTGAATTTAGAGAGAAATTAACTCTAAGCCTCACTTGTGTAACAAGACATTAATTATCAGTGGTTTGGACTTGGGCTACGTTACTGTACAGGTGAAATGAAGTATTTATTTCTTTACAACATTTCCTGAATGATACAAGCGGAAAACATCATATTGACACTGGAAGACATTGCTTCACAAAGAATGGGATTGATTTGGAAACTGAATGTGAAGAAAACAGATCTAGTCTGTGGGTGAAATTGTGCCCTCGCAAAGAATGTTGGGGAAGGGGTGACAGAAGAAGGTAACCAGTTGAGTTAGTCGTGGGTATATCTATGCCACCTTCCTGTCACCACAGAATTTAAGCTTCTAGCCCCACCACTAATTGAGATACTTTAGTGCTCAATTTACAATTTTTGCCACCACTGCTAAATCAAAAATACAACTATTGCACCCATCTAAACAAGTGAAGTTTGTTCAACTCGACTCCTGTGTGCGTTATAGATGTTGGACAGGCTTTGCAGAATTAGGAATAGAGATACTTGCTGTAGAATTCCTAGTGTCTGACCTGCTCTTGCAGCCACAGTATTTATATAGCTAGTCCAGTTCAATTATTGGTTAATTATAACCCCCAGGATGTAAGCAGTGGGATAATTCAATAGTGATAATGCAAGTGAATGTCAAGGGAAGATAGTTAAACTCTCTGTTTAGAGGTAGCCATTGCCTGGCATTTGTGTGGTGTGAATGTTACTTGCCACCTATTGGTCCAAACCTGGATGTTGTCCAGGGGTTGCTGCAGGATGCTTCAGGACACTAAGAAGTTGCAAATTGTGCTGAGCATTGTGGAATTAGCAGTGAACATCTCACTCTGACCTTATGATGGAAGGGAGGCAATTGGCTGGGTTCTTGAAGGAATTAAACATACATCACTTTGGTGACAGAGCTGGGAGGGGACTGACAAGATTTCTCCACATTAACTCTAGAGTCATGGAAATCTACCAGTTAAAAAATAAGGCTCTTTTGCCCACCACATCCTCGCCTGTCAAAAACAGCCACCTAATAGTTTCAATCCTATTCTTCAGCACTGGGTGCATAACCTTGCAAGTCATGGCATTGCAAATGGACATCGAAATACTTCTTCAATGTTATAAGGGTTTATGTTTCTACCACCCCTACAGGCACTGAGTTCCAGATTTCCACCACCATCTGGGTGAAAAAACTTTGCCTCATATCCCCTCTAAATCTTCTGCTCCTTTCCTTAAATCTCCGCCCACTAGTCTTTGATCCCTCCATCAAGGGGAAAGTTTTTTCCTGTCTACCATATCTATGCGGAGAAAGTGAGGACTGCAGATGCTGGAGATCAGAGCTGAAAATGTGTTGCTGGAAAAGCGCAGCAGGTCAGGCAGCATCCAAGGAACAGGAGAATCAATGTTTCGGGCATCAGCCCTTCTTCATATCTATGCCCCTCATAACTTTATATATCTCAATCATGTTTCCCTCTCAAACTCCACTGCTCTAAGGAAAGCAACCCCTGTCTGTCCAATCTTTCTTCATAACTAAAACTCTCCAGCCCAGCCAACATCCTGATAAATCTCCCCTGTACCCTCTCCAATGCAATTACATCCCTCCTATAAAGGTGGATTCCAGAACTGCACACAGTACTCCAGCTCTGGCCTCACTAATGTTTTATACAGTTCTAGCATAACCATCCTGCTCTTAATCTCTATACCTTGGTCAATAAAGGCAAAGATAGCAAATGCCTTTGTAATCACTTTATCTGCCTGGCCTGATACCTTAAGAGACCAGTGTACATGCACACTAAGGTGCTTCTCAGGATCTACCATTCATCATGTATTCCCTTGCCTTGTTTGTACTGCCCAAGTGCATCACCTTACATTTATCTGGTTTGAGTTCCATTTGCCACTGATCTGCCCATCCTGGATTGATGTCAATGATTCCATGACTTCGCAAAGAAGCGATTCTGTTTGGGAAGGTTGAGAACAAATCTTCTTGACTATTCTAAAGACCGAAAGAGCAAGGGAACTAGAATGTTCGGAGAGTTAACCTGCAGATTTGAACCAGGTTTCCTGTGTTTATTTTTTGCTATGAATCTTGGAGAAGCTGCAAGGAACACTTAAATTGAGCTATTGTAAACACTGAATTATTACTGAGGTCTTGCCAAATAAAGAACCCCTGGCAGATCTTAATGCCAAGGAGAAATCATGTACTGTAACGTACAAAGTGAGAAGTCAGCTCTTTAATCACTGAAAGGGTGTGCTTTGTGATAGTTGAATGCATACTATCTTAACATTCAGAAAGAATGCATTCCATGAATTTGATGACTTGTGTTTTGACTGGGTGTGATGCAGTTGGCCTCTGGACAGAAAGGAATAAGAAGTTTATGTTTCCTGTTATGAAATATAAATGACTCCATTTAATGTTGCTACGCTCAAAATATATTGTTTGGCAGAGTTTCTTTTCCCCAAAAGATTAATTTAACTTATTAAATGACAAGTTCCATGACAATCTGTTCAAGTTCCAAACACTGCAATTTTATATTATTTTTCAAGGCAAAGCTAATAAGTCTTTTCAGTTTAGATTTATATTCTTTGTACAGCACATTACATTGATAGAATTATACCTCAGCTATTTCACTAACAAATACAAATCAAAACTATCAAGTTAAAATGCATTAACATTATAAAACATTCTAACTTGACAAGCCTTTTTCTGCTGCTCTATTTGAGTAAGTGTATTGTATTGAAGTATAAGCCATTAATAGCATTGAGTTCAAGGCTATTCAGCAAAGTAATATTTTAGTGCATTGAAGAATATGGGTTACTTTCTCATCATGTAACTCATTAATGTTAACTTCACACAAATCCAGGTTTTAGGCTATTTTGTTATGGCTGGGAATCTAGTCGTACTAACGAAAGGCTTCAAATTATGACCATGCTCCACCTTAACAGCTTAAAGGGGAAGAGAAATACAAACTCTCTAGGAATTTCACACTTGCACTTCTGAATTTTTGATTTCTCTTTTGTTATTCGTGGAAAGAGACGTGGCATTAAGTTATGCGTGAATACTGTTATTTTAAAGCAAGACAAGTTCACATAGTTTTGTTTTCAAAAGACCGCTGATTTAGCTGTAATAATTGAGACCAGATGGTCTGGTTTTGGGAAACTGATGCGCTGAAGTCCAATTATCTCTTCACAAGCCCATTAGTTAGATCCTCCCCATTCATCTTGTGAACAGATGTTGTAAGTAAATTCACATTCCGAGTGAGATGGAGAGGTACAGTATCTGGTTTTATTGACAGCCTTACCATCAAATCATTGTCATGCAGGAGTAAAAACAATGTTGCAAAGTGACTGCTTATTATAGAAATTTCTTGTTAGGAGACCAAAAGAAACTGTAGCATTATTAAAGCATATCCTATGCGAGGGATAATACAATGGTAAAACAGAGATTTACTCACTTGAGATTACAGGGAGTATCCATTTGAAATGGACACTTAGCTACTCAGCAGTACATGCATTTTGCCATTTTTTAGACTTTCACCTGAATTGGATTAATTTTTTAATGCAAATTCCTAGCATCTATGCCTAATTAACCACACTGGAGAAGGGGTCACAAAAATGAGCGTGAACACAGTTTGCAATCAGTTCCTAAATGTCTTGTGAGTTCATCTACCCTCGTTCAGGAGTTCATTGTGGGTTTTACTCCTTATCTTTTCATTATGTTTTAGATGAGCAAGTCTGACACAACACTTGGAGGAGGTACTGAGGGTGGCAAGGTCACAAAATGTGCTCTGGGTGGGGGACTTCAATGTCCACCCCCAAGGGTGGCTCAGCAGCAAAACTACTGACTGAGCTGGTTGGGCACTAAAGGGCATAACTGCTAGACTGGGTCTGTGGGCAAGTGGTGAGAGAACCAACAAGAGGGAAAAACATACCTGTCATCATCCTTACCAATCTGCCAGCTGCAGATGTATCTGCCCATGATGGTATCGGTAAGAATGACCACCACACAGTCCTTGTGAACATGAAGTCCGCGTTCACATTGAGAATAATCTCCATCATGTTGTGTGGCGCTATCACAGTGCTAAATGGGACAGACTTCAAACAGATCTAGCAACTCAAGACTGGCATCCATCAGGCTTTGTGGGCCATCAACAGCAGAACTGTACTCCAGCACAGTCTGTAACCTCATGGCCCAGCATATCCCCCAGACAACCATTACCATCAAGCTGGGGATCAAACCTTGGTCAATGGAAAGTGCAGGAGGGCAGGCCAGGGGCAGTACCAAGCAAAGCTGAAAATGAGGTGTCAACCTGGTGAAGTCACCAAACAGGACTATTTGCTTACCAAACAGCATAAGCAGCAAATGGTAGACAGACCTAAGCAATACCACATCAGTGCAAAAGATAAGGCTAAAGCTTTTGCAGCAATCTTCAGCCAGAAGTGGTGAGTGGATGATCCATCTGGGCCGCTTCCACTAGTCCCCAGTATCTCAGATACCAGTCTTCAGCCAATTCAATTCACTCCGTGTAATGTCAAGAAATGGTTGGAGGCACTGGACACTGCAAAGGCTACGGGCCCTGACAACATTCTGGCAATAATACTGAAGACTTGTGCTCCAGAACCTGCCCCTCCCCTAGCCAAGTAGTTCTCGTACAGTTATAACACTGACATCTACCCAATAATGGGGAAAATTGCCCAGGTATGTCCTATACATAAAAAGCAGGACAAACCCAACCAGCCAATTACCACCTGCCTACTCTTGATCCATTAGTAAAGTGATAGACGATGTCTTCAACAGTGCTATCAAGCAGCACCATCTCTGCAATGACCTGCTTAGTGATGCATAGGTTGTGTTCTGCCAGGCCACTCAGCTCCTGACCTTATTAAAACCTTGGGCAAACATGGACAAAAGAGCTGAATTCCAGATGTGAGAGTGACAGCCCTTGACATCAAGGCCACATTCAACCAAGTGTGGCATCAAGGAGCCCTAGCAAAACTGGAATCAATTGGGAGCAAACCTCTGGTGATTAGAGTGATTAGAGTCATACTTGACACATATGAAGCTGGTTGTGGTTATTGGAGGTCAGTCATCTCAGGTCTAGGACATCTCTACAGAAGTTCCTCAGGTTAGAGCCCTCAGTCCAACCATCTTCAGCCGCTTCATCAATGGCCTTCCCTCCATCATAAGGTCAGAAGTGGGGATGCTCACCGATAATTGCACAGTATTCAACACCATTTGTGATTCCTCTGATACTGAAGCAATCCACATCCAAATGCAACAAGATCTGGACAAAATCCAGACTTGGGCTGACAACTGGAAAGTAGCATTCGTACCACACAAACGCCAGGCAATGACCATCACCAACAAAAGACAATCTAATCACCACCTCTTGACATTCAATGGTGTTACCATTACTGAATTCCCCCACTATCAACATCCTGGAGGTCATCATTGATCAGAAACTCAACTGGAATCACCACATAAAAACAATGGTGACACGAGCAGTCAGAGGCTCAGAATACTGTGGAGAGTACTGACTCCCCATGGCCCAAGTCAGGAGTGTGATGGAATTCTCCTCACTTGCCTGAATGAGTGCTGCTCCAACAACACTCAAGAAGCCTGACACCATCCACAACAAAGCAGCCTGTTTAATTGGCACTACACCCACAAGCATCTACTCCCTCTACCACCGAAGCTCAGTAGCAATAGTGTGTACAATCTACAAGACGTACTGCAGAAATTCACCATAGTTCCTTAGACAGCACCTTCCAAACCCATGACCACTTCCATCCAGAAGAACATGGGCAGCAGATACATGGGAATACCACCAAGTTCAAGGTCCCTTCCAAGCCACTCACCATCCTGACTTGGAAATATATTGTCATTCCTTCACTGTTGCTGGGTCAAAATCCTGGAATTCTTTCCCTAATGGCAGTGTTGGTCAACTCACAGCAAGTGGACTGTCGCGGTTCAAGAAGGCAGCTCACCGCCACCACCTTTTCAAGGCCATCTGGGGATGCACAATAAATACAAGCCAACCAGCAATGCCCATGTCCCAAAACAATTACTAACTTTAAAAACAAACAACACCTTTTATTAACTTTGACGTGTTATTGAGACCTTGGACAGTCAAAAGTCTGTTACTGGATTAGACAAACTCAACCATAATCAAAAATCAGTACCAGAAGACTTTATCCATATTTGAGACATTACAGAGAATTCTTATGCAAATGACTGATAAATAGCAATAGAGGGGTGGGCACAAAGTAGGTGGGCAGTTGAATGCAGGAGAGACCAGAAGTTTCTTTTTAGGCATCAAAGAGCACCTCCTCCTAATCTCTTTAAGAACATGCTCTCGAGGAAAAACTTGCATTTTTGGCTGTTTGACCCCACTTTTCTTAGCTGACCTGCTGGAAGTGGTTGCAATTGCTTCAGAATCCAATCTGTGCAGCTAAATAAATGTCCAGTGTTTAATGTTCTGTGTAGATTACTGCATTCGTGGCCATTTTACTGACTATTTCAAATTTTCAACATAATGAATACAGAAGCTTCTCTCAGTAAATCTCATGCTATGGACAGTAATGTTGCAGCATAGAGGGAAGACTGGTTGGCTGGTACAAAACAGAGAATTTGCATAAGTGAGTCTTTTTCTGACTGATAGGATGTGACCAGTGGGTCCTAGAGAGGTCTGTGATGGGGCCTCAATTGGTTACAATTTACATAAATGACTTTGTTGGGAAAAGTGAAGGCAGGTTGGCTAAATTTGGTAAGTAGAGAAGCTAGGTAGGAAAATATGCTGTGAAGAGAACGTAAAGAGGTTGCAGACAAATATAGACAGGTTAAGTGAGTAGGCAAATATCTGACAAGTGGAGAATAATGTGAGAAAATGTGAAGTTGATTGCTTTGGCAGGAAGAATTAAATGCAACGTATTACTTAATTAGAGAATGATGGCAGAATTCTGAGCTGCAGTGGAATCTGAATAGTTCCAAAATGTTAGTATGCAGCTACAGCAAGCAACACAAAGGGCTTATGGAAGTGTAACCTTTCTGTCAAGAAGTGTTGACTATATAAATAAGGATGTGCTGCTTCTATTATGCACTACATTGGTGAGACCATACATCAAACACTGTTGAGTTTTGGTCTCCTTATTTAAAGAAGGATGTCAATACATTGGAAGTGGTTCAGAGGAGGTACCTGGTGTAAGAAAGTTGTTTTATGAGAAAGAATTGGTCAGGCTGGGTTTATTTTCATTAGAGTTTAGAATATTGGAGGGTAACTTGACTGAACTCTGAAAGAACTTAGACAGGTTAGTGAAGTGGTCGGATATGTGACTAATAGGGTTTAATGTAGAGAAATGTGATTAGATTAGATTAGATTAGATTACTTACAGTGTGGAAACAGGCCCTTCGGCCCAACAAGTCCACACCGCCCCGCCGAAGCGTAACCCACCCATACCCCTACATCTACATTTACCCCTTACCTAACACTATGGGCAATTTAGCATGGCCAATTCACCTGGCCTGCACATCTTTGGACTGCGGGAGGAAACCGGAGCACCCGGAGGAAACCCACGCAGACACGGGGAGAACGTGCAAACTCCACACAGTCAGTCGCCTGAGGCGGGATGTGACACATTTTTCTAGTCAAAACATTGAAAGACAATATAAACTAAGGGGTACAAGTTTAAAGGGAGTGCAGGAGCAGGCAGACCTTGGTGTATGGGTACAGAAGGAGCAGGATAGATTAAGAGAGGTATTTATAAAACATCCTCAGCTTCATTAATATGGAAATAGCTTAAAAGAGCAAGGAGGTGATATTGAACTTGTACAAGAGACTTGTTAGACCTCAGCTAGAATATTTTTTACAGTTCTAGGCATCACTTTATGGGAAGGATTTAAACACACTGGAGAGTGCATACAAGGTATAAGGACATTTCCAGAGATTAGGAACTTCAGTTATAAGGATAGATTAAAGATGTTATGGGATTGTTCCCCTTGAAGAGAAGAGGCTAAGAGAGATCTGATAGTGGTTTACAAAATTATGAGACAACTGGATATAGTAGATATGGAGAAACTGTTCCCACCCTGTTAAAGGATCAAAAATCAAACAGCACAGACATAAAGTCATTTGTAAAAGAAGCAAATGCAAGATGAGTACAAACCTTTTTCACACTGAGTAATTAGGGTATAAAATGCATTGCCTGGAAGCATGGTGAAGGCAAGTTCAAATGAAGCATTCAGGAGAGTATTGGATGATAGTTTGGATAGAAGTAATGCAGGAGGATGAAGGGAAAAAGCAGCAGATTGACTGTAGGTAATTAAGCTCATTTGAAGAGCTGGTGCAGACACGATAGGCTGAATGGCTTCTCTCTGTACCATGACTCTTCAGTGAATCAATGAAATGTATAAGATCCTTTATCTTCCTCTTGACAAAATGGTTGTTGAAAGGATATCACCTCTTGTTGATGCATCCAAAACTAAGAAGCTCTGTTGTAAAATGAGAGGTTGTCCTTCAGAGATGGTGAACTTATTTTCTCTCAGAGATTTGTGCAACTTTAAATCTCCCTGCCTCAGAAGGCATTAAAGGCAGGTTCATCGAATATTTTTAATAAAGAGATGGTTAGACCCTTGTTAAGCAATGGGATCAAAGACTATCAGAACTAAATGTGAATGTAGAATTCTAAACACTAACAGATCAGAAAAAATCTTATTGAAAGGCAGCTCAGGCTGGAAGGGCCAAATGGCCTCTTTTTGCTTGTACTTCAGATGTTCATAAAGAAAACTGTCACATTCTAGTTTCCTAAAGCTGAAAATTAGAATTTCAGGTGGAGCTGTGGCTTAAGCTGATGAATACGTGCAAAGATATGAGGACATTAATGGTGTACTGCTGCGATGGGTTAATCTTAACATGACTAGGGCATTTGATTAAGTTAATTAAGTGCAGCTTGAATGATTCCCAGTTGGAGGTCAATGTGTTTGTTGTAGGCTCCCTTGGAGAGCATAAGATGTCATTCATTATTGAAATGACTATTGTCTGGCATTACAGCCCTTTGCACAAGTATTTAATTAAGTATTCATTGCATTCAGTTTGTAAAAAGCAAATTCTTTGCAATCATAATCATATTTCTCAAAGATGACTAATGTGATAAAAAGACAATCTGCCCTCATTTTAACATGCATTTATGTCCTAATAATAATTATAATGACTGCCTTAAGATAGTCGACTACAATTGCCCTTTATTATAAATGAAAGATCGTTTTGTTTGCTCAAACCTTGTCTGCCTTGACATCTGAGCATACTCTAACACCAGTGAGGAGACAGATTTGATGAAAATAAACTCCGTTGAATGAAATACACTGTCACTCAGGTACGTTAACATGCCCTGGAAATCACACATGGGTTTTCTCTCAAAGCATTTGAAATAAAACTCATTTGAATTATCATGAGTCAATTTATATCAATTTATTGCATGCTCAAAATATCATGGAAAATAATCCGCTCCTTAATTTTGTTCTTTGTATTTCATCAAATTTCATGAAATGCTTCGAAAAGTGGCTAGGTTTGCCACTGTTGATGTTGTCAGTACCTGATGATATACTCTACTGCCAACTTCCATATGACTGATATAAATATTCTGATGAGAAATCTTGCCAAAATCTCAATCTCAGGGATACCAAATATCTATTGCATTTTGAACAGATCCGCTGAGACAACAAGCTAATTTTAGATCTATGGGATGGAATCTTATGTCCTTTCAAAATAATTGTGGGCTGTGACCAACTCCTGGCTCCTGACCTCTATAGTTGTGAACAACTCACCTGCCAACACGACTTCCTGGGAAAAATCCTCCTAATTGGTCACCTCTGCAAATTCCCTGTCAAATTAAGGATGGCAGCAGTTTCTGAGGCTGCAGGTTCAAACTAGAAGGAGTCATATCATTCTGTCTGACAGCTATAAATCTAGAAATTAATATTCAGACAGTCACCTGGTTGAGTTAACTTTCCTCCTTACTATTCTTCTGACAGCATTGAAATTTTCAGCCAACCAGTACCAAATTCATTGTCATCCCACATTTCAACCATACTGTATCTACTTTGTACCTGCTTCCTAAAATGAAGTTGCGTTCCCTGAACGTTTTCTGATCTGTCACTGGTATTTCATCTGTGTTCTTTCATGCATTCTCATTCCTCATTAAATAATTTGTATATGTTGCCTACTTACTGACTTTTGTTCACTTTTACTATTTTTACAAAGTTGCCTTTAGTATTCTGATGCTTTACTTTCATCAATTAGTCTACTGTTCTCTTGGTTGTGTCAGTACTTAGATTAGATTACTTACAGTGTGGAAACAGGCCCTTCTGCCCAAAAAGTCCACACCGACCTTCTGAACAGCAACCCACCCAGACCCATTCCCGTACATTTGCCCCTTCACCTAACACTATGGGCAATTTAGCATGACCTGCACACCTTTGGACTGTGGGAGGAAACTGGAGCACCCGGAAGAAACCCACGCAGACACGGGGAGAATGTGCAAACTCCACACAGACAGTTGCCCAAGGCAGGAATTGAACCCGGGTCTCTAGCACTGTGAGGCAGCAATGCTAACCACTGTGCCACCGTGTCACCTCTTGAACTAACTCTTATGGAATAGAAATGTACCCAATCCTGTGCTATTCAGGCTAGAATAATTAAAATAATTTACAATTTCATTCATAGGATATGGATATCGCTGGCTGTAACAACATTTATTACCGTTTCTAGTTGCCCTTCAGAAGGTCATGGTGAGCTGCCTTCTTGAGCTGTCTATAGTTGCTGTGCTGTAGGTATCTCCACAATGCTGTTAGGGCTAGAGTTCCAGGATTTTGACTCAATGATGGTGAATGAATGTTGATAACAAGAGGCATTGTTCCCATGCACAGCTGGCTTTGTCCTTGTAGATGATGGTGGTTGTAGGTTTGGAAGATGCTGTCTAAGAAGTCTTGGTGAATTTTTGCATTTCACCTTATAGATGGCACACATTGCTGCTATCTGTGTCAGTAGTGGAGAGAGTGAATGTTGCGGTTATGGTGCCAATCAAGCAGGTTACTTTGGCCTGGATGGTGTCAAGCCTTTTGTCTGCTGGTAGAACTGCACTTGTCCAGGCAAGTGGGGAGTATTCCATCACATTCTTCAGTTGTGTCTTGTAGATGGTGGACAGGTTTTGTGGAGTCAGTAGGTGAGCTACTTGCTGCAGGATCCCTAGCGTTGGACCTGTTCTTGTAGCCATTGTGTTTATATTCTTAGCCCAGTTCAGTTTCTGGTTGATTGTAACCCCCAGGAACTTGGTAGTGGGGAATTTGATGATGGCAATGCTATTGAATGTCAAGAGGCAATGAGTAGATTGGCTTTTATTGAAGATAATAGTTGTCTGGCACTTGTATGGTGTAAATGTTATTTGCCACTTTTCAGCCCAAGCCTGGATATTGATCAGGTCTTGCTGTATTTGGACATGGACTACTTCAATATCTGAGGGGTCACAAATAGTGTTGAATGATGTGAAATCATTAGCAAACTTCCCTATTCCTGCCCTTATGATGGCAAAAAGTCATTGACCAAGCAGCTGAAGTGGTTATTTGATGGCCTGAGGAACACAGCCATCAAATAACCACTTCCTTTTGTGCCAGGGATGATTCCAACCAGCCGAGAATTTTCCCCTGATTCCTTGGTCCAATGTAATTGATGAAAATTAACAACACTTATTAACTATTTTCATAGGGCATACACAAGCAGAACATCTCTTTCACTCCCATGTTCCAGTTCCCTGTGATCTGCCATCAGTTAGGATGGATTAAAGGAATACTTTCGGCTTCCTATAAAGCATGATCATGAATGACATCTAGAGATGTACTTTGGGCCTGCAACCATATTAGGGAAAATTAACAATATTTAATAACTATATGTACTATGTACAGGAGAGACAGCTTGAGAACTTTCCACCCTCAGGTTCAAGTTCTATGTAATCTGTTATCATAGAACACAGAGCTGTACAGAAAAGGTATGGGCCCTTCTGCTCATGATGTTGTACCAAATGAAATTAATCCCTTCTGCCCACCCTTGGTTTATATCCCTCAATTTCTTGCACATGCATGAGTTTATCTAAAAATCCCTTAAACGTATCTGCTTCCACCACCACCATTGGCAACGTGTTCCAGACTAATATCTCTCTGTTTAAAAAAACCTGCCCCTCATGTCTCCTTTGAACTTTTCCCCTCTCACCTTAAATGCATGCCCCATAATATTAGACATTTCAACTCTGGGGGAAAAAAAATTCCTATCCATGAATCCCATAATTTTATAGACTTCAATCAAATCTCCCCTCAACCTCTACCACTTAAGAGAAAACAACCTGAGTTTTCCTAGCCTCTCTTTATAGCTCACACCCTCTTATCCATGCACCATCTTAGTAAACCTCTTCTACACCCTCTCTAAAGCCTCCACATCCTTTCTGTAAAGTGGTAACCAGAATTGAACATAAATCTCTAAGTGTGGCTAAACCAAAGTCTTAATAAAATTGCAGTATGATTTCATGTCTCTTGGACTCAGTTCCCTGATGAATAAAGGCAAGTATACTATACATCTTCTCTACCACACTACCTACTTGTATTGCCACTTTCAGGGAGCTATGGGCTTGAATCCCAAGATCCTTCTGTACATCCATGCTGTTCAGAGTCCTGTATTAACTGTATTCTTTTCCTTAAGATTTGATCTCCCAAAATGCAGTACCTCACATTTACCTGGACTAAACTCCATCTGCCATTTCTCCACCCATATCTGCAACTGATCTCTATCCCACTGTATCCATTGACAACCTTCTATAAATCCACCAGTCTCTGTATTATCTGCAAACTTATTAACCCACCCATCTACATTTTCATCCAAGCCATTTATATATATCACAAACAGCAGAGGTCCCAGTATAGATCCCTGTGGAACACCACTTGGCACAGACTTCCAGCCTGAAAAACATTCTTCCACCCTACCCTTTGTCTTCTTTGGGCAAGACAATTCTGAATCCATGTGGCCAAGTCACCATGGATCCCACGCATCTTAATCTTCTGGATGTGCCTACCATGTGGGACCTTGTCAAAAGCCTTACTAAAATCCATGTAGACAACACCCACTGCTCTACTCTAATCGATCACCACCTCAAAAAATTCAATCAATTTAGTAAGACATAGCCTACCCTGCACAAAGCCATGCTGATTGTCCCTAATTAGACCATGCTTTTCCAAATGTATGTAAATCCTATCCCTAAGAATTCTCTCCAATAGCTTCCAACCACCAATGTGAGTCTCACTGGTCTATAATTTCGTAGATTATCCCTATTTCCCTGCTTGAACAGAGTACCAACATGAGCTACTCGCCAATCCTCTGGGACCTCTCCAGTGGCTAGTGAGGATCTTGGTCAAGGCCTCAGCAATCTCCTCTTTTGCCTCCCTCAATAACCTGGGGTAAATACCATCAGATCCTGGGGACTTATCCAACTTACTGGATAAGGCGGCATGGTAGCTCAATGGTTAGCACTGCTGCCTCACAGCACCAGGGTCCCAGGTCTAATTCTGGCCTCTGGTGACTGTCTGTGTGGAGTTTGCACATTCTCCCCGTGTCTGCGTAGGTTTCCTCTGGGTGCTCCGGTTTCCTCCCACAGTCCAAAGATGTGCAGGTCAGGTGAATTGGTCATGCTAAATTGCCTGCAGTGCTAGGTGTATTGGGAGGGAAATGGGACTGGGTGGGTTACTCTTTGGAGGGTCAGCGTGGACCTGGGTAAATAGCGTTAAAGAGAATCTCAAGCCATTCTATCGATACATGAAAAATGAAAGGGTAACTTGGGAGAAGGTAGGACCACTCAAGATAAAGGAGGGAACTTATGCTTAAAGGCAGAGAATGTGGGTGAGATCTTAAATGAGTACTTTGCATCGGTATTCACCCAGGAGAAGAACATGGAGAAAAGTAAAATTTGTGTCGAGCATGCTAATATGCTAGGACATTTTGAGATCAAGAAAACGTGGTGTTAGATCTCTTGAAAAGCATTAATCCTATCAGAGTGATTGCACCTATCTTATTTGTGAGCTCTACTCAGTGGACGAACCTTCCAATAGGTCCTTTCTGTGTGCAGATGTAACATTCTACCTGATTAGTAACATAACTTCTTCACTTCTTTTACCTTCCTCACTATCTCATCTATAAATGATGAAACCCTGGAATATTAAACAGCCAGTCCTATTCCTCTATCATCCTCTGGAATTGCCACAACATTATACTCCTCTGTACTGGTTCAGTCTCGGAGCTCATCTGCCTTACCTATAATATGATGTGGAGGAGCTGATGTTGGACTGGAGTAAACAAAATTAAAAATCTCACAACACCAGGTTGTAGTCCAACAGGTTTATTTGAAAGCACTAGTTTTCAGAGTGCTGCTCCTTCAACAGCTGGTTGACTATAACCTGGTGTTGTGTGCTTTTTAACTTTACCTTTAATACACCTTGCATTGAAATAAATGCACTTCAACCTGTGAATCTATTATTTGCAGTTACATGTTTCTGCCTGTCCTTCCCTTCTGACTTACTGGTCTTAACATCGACCTTCTCCACTGTCCCTCCATCTGCTGACCTGCTGTTCTGGTTCCCAGCCTCCTGCCATTCTAGTTTAAACTAGATGCAATTTAATGATAAGTATGAAGCTATTAATTCCATGTGCAACACTTCTCTACTACAAACTACTTATACTTTCATCTTAATCCCTAAATATGTTTCACCAAAAATTGTCAGTCTCCAGCAGCATGCTGGGTATGTTTTGAGAAAGTGAGGGATATATGCTTTAGATATTTTCTCCTTGATATGCAAACACAGTGGCAGACTTAGATACCTGCTTCCCACAACAGTTGCTACATGGGCTGTAATATTAATTACAACTTGAAGGTGACGGGAGAGAAGTTTGATCAAAGGAGGCCAGATCCATGAGACAATTCTTCAGGAACTGAACCATCAAACACCTCAAAGAGGATGACAAAAAATACTGTCATTCTCATTTTCTTCTTCTTCTGCTTTTCTCTTTTTCTCCTATGCACGTTGGGGAAAGGTTAAAGCATCAGCTTGAAAAAATGAATCAACTTCAGCATGAAGTACAATGCATGTAATATTCACTGCTGCTGCAACAATGGAAGCATTATTCAAACATTTCATCCAAGAGCACATCGGGTCGACAAAAAGAAGAACAAAGATTATGTTGCAAGACAATTCTGAAATCAAAGAATTGATGAGTTCCCTGCAATGTCTAGGGTCAGTATTTCTCTATCTTTAGTTAGTGGTACTGTTCCCATACTTTTTTCAGCTTGAGGCTGCTGCTGTGCAGACAATGATATATTGGGAACTCCAGCCAAAAGTAGGACTTCACAATCATCAGCATTCGAGTAAAGTTGAAGATGTAAGTATGTTAGACCGTGCTGGACACCTCTTTCAGGATTGGGATATATTGGAGGCTTCTCAGTGGTATTCCAAGCCTGAGCTTTGAATGATAATGATAGTGGACATTTCCTCCACATTGCCTACCATGGCAATAAGAAGGGAATTTTGCTTCAGTATATATTTATTTTCTGAATGCAATTGCTGGATATGGTCACCACTGATTGGGTAACAGTTATTACCTATCCATCATTGCCCTTGAGATTGTGGTAGCAAGCTGCCTTCTTGAACTATTGCAGTCCGTATGCTGTAGTAAACCCACAATGCTATTCGGGAGGGAATTTCAGGATACGTACACTATACGTGATATTATACTTGCTCTATGGCCAGTGATATCCTTTTAATTTCTTTGGACCTGGTACAACACTTACACATGCCTGTAACGCAGTTTTAAAAAGAAAAAATCATTGCACCATTTCTAATGTGTGAATGACACTCTGTTGCTCAATTGTCCTCTATGACTCTTAATGGACCATTTATGTGCAGTGCTCAGGTTATTTAGGAGATTTTGAATCGGATTGGAGTTTCCACTGCTGCTGAAAGAGAACATTAAGGCTTAGCATGTCAGCTCGTAGCTGTCATTTTTGTCTTTGCTGCACCACCTTTTCATTGCACCGAGTCTCACATCAAAGAGAAATGAAAGATCCCCAATATCCTGCTGTGGTTTCTTTGTGCCTTCCCCATTCCTTATTCCACAGGAAGCCAGACCTTTTCTGCAGGATTGAAGGTACTGCAGTCTGAATGGTGACAATTACATTGAAGCTGAATTGTCAATGGTTGGAGACACTTAAGCCTCAGCCACAACATAATATTGGAAAAAATGGATATGCCTTCACCAGTATTCAAATTAAAATTTATTTTCTTGCCATTTATCATGATGTCTGCACACTGGAAATGAGCTTGTGGTCCTGTTGTTTCTCTCAAGAACAACACATCCTATTCTTCGATATTTTTCACTTCTTGGACACTGGATCGGTGCTGAATCCACTACTTTTTTGTCATTTACATATGTGATTTGGATGTGAGCTTAAGAGGTATAGTTAATAAGTTTGCAGATGACACCAAAGGTGTAGTGGACAGTGAAGAAGGTTACCTCAGATTACAATGGGATCTTGATCAGATGGGCCAATGGGCTGAGGAGTGGCAGGTGGATTATAATTTAGATAAATGCGAGGTGCTGCATGTTGGGAAAGCAAATCTTAGCAGGACTTATACACTTAATGGGAAGGTCAAGGGAGTGTAGCTGAACAAAGAGACCTTGGAATGCAAGTTCATACCTACCTGCGACTCTACTTTCAAGGAGCTAGGATAGTGAAGAAGGCTTTTGGTATGCTTTCCTTTATTGGTCAGAATGTTGAGGTGGGAGGTCATGTTGCAGCTGTACAGGACATTGTTTAGGTCACCTTTGGAATATTGTGTGCAATTCTGGTCTCCTTCCTATTGGAAGGATGCTGTAAAACTTGAAATTGTTCAGAAGAGATTTACAAGGATATTGCCAGGGTTGGAGGATTTGAGCTATAGGGAGAGGTTGAATAGGCTGGGGCTGTTTTCCCTGGAGCATCAGAGGCTGAGGGATGACCTTATAGAGGTTTATAAAATCATGAAAGGCATGAATAGAGTAAATAGACAAGGTCTTTTCCCTGTGGTGGGGGAGTCCAGAACTAGAGGGTTTAGGGTAAGAGGGAATGATATAAAAGAGACCAAAGGGGCAACTTTTTTATGGAGAGAGTGGTACGTGTGTGGAATGGGCTGCCAGAAGTGGTGGAGGCTGGTACAATTGCAACTTTAAAAAGCATCTAGAGGAGTATATGAATAAGAAGGGTTTGGAAGGATATGGGCTGGGTGCTGGCAGGTGGGACTAGATTAGGTTGAGATATCTAGTCGGCATGGACGGGTTGGACCAAATGGTCTGTTTTCAGGCTGTACATCTCTATGATTTGCAGATTGGCATAGATTGTTTTGAACTGTAATACAGGGTTTCCTGCATGCAAAACATTCAGCGTTAATGATTTTGCAAACTTTGTGCCAACAGAGTTTTTCACTGCCCAGTGTCATGTTTCCTGCATTGATTGATGGTAGGCATCTTAGGTACCCCACTACTTTCCCATTAGATGGTTTTTGAGCAGCCTGTTGAAACTTCCATGGTATTTAATTGTTATAGCTGTGGCTGTGTGTAGGACCAGACTCCCCTGAACTAATTTCTGCGTGAATTTGTAACTATTGTAGTGGAAATGCCAGTTCACTTTACAATATAACCAGATTAAATATTACCTGTCACATATCTGTCCATTCTTATCCATCCATGTTCCCTGAGAATCTCTATCCCTCTGAAACTCCCACTATATAGCCATATATATGTCAACTCTGCAAACCTCACTCTATTCCCACATAAACAACTCCTCAAATACCATTATACACCCAGAGATACTGAAGTGATTGGAACAAGGTCAGCCAAGTGGACCTCATAGAATAGGATTTTCCTGATTGGACCAGCTTAACAGCATCAATCAGGGAACTCTGGCTGACAGACAAAAAAAACAAGAGTTTTTATATTGGGTGTGGGTGTTTGCACTCCCTTTTTGATTTTCTTAAAAACCTTCTCCTCTGCTTTTGGTTGCACTTCAGTGCCACGCTCCTGATCTTCGGGCACCCGGTACGGAGGAGGGAGGGCAGGTCTGAAGACTTCCTCTTGGGTCTGCTCCTGGGCCTGGCCAAACTGGCCATCAACAGGTCCAGGCAGCGGGCCGTGGAGGGGGTCGTTAGGGCCGACTGCCTGCCCCTCTTCCGGGGTTACGTTAGAGCCCGGGTGTCCTTGGAGAAGGAGCACGCGGTGTCCACCAACACCCTGGAGTTGTGACTGGCCACTTGAGTGTTTCCTTCCCTTCTGGAGAGATTGGACCATTTCTGTGACTGTGCGAGGACTGTTCCTGTTGCTGCTTGGGGCCTGCCTCCCTGCTGCTGTCTGGGACTTTGGAGAGGCCTGCCTCCACTGCTGCTGCTGCCTGAGGCCTGCCTCCGCCTTTGCTGCCTGGGACTCGCCTTGGGGCCCCTCCCCAGGACCTCCACCACCACCACCACCACCACTGCTGCTGTGGCCTGAGGCCCACCTCCACCACTGCTGCCTTGGGCTCGGTTTTGGGGCTGCCTGGGACTTTCCTTGGGGACCCTCCCCAGCAGGCCTGCCCCCCACTGCTGTGACTGGAGGAACTGCCTGGGACTTGCCGGAGGCCTGCCTTCCACCACTGCTGTTGCCTGAGGCCTGCCTCTACATCTGCTGCCTGGGACTCGATTTTGGGGCTGCCTGGGACTTGCCTTGGGGACCCTCCCCAACAGGTCTGCCCCACACCGCTGCGACCGAGGGCCTACCTGGGACTCGCCTGAGGCCTGCCTCCACCGCTGTTGTCACCTGAGGCAGGTCTCCACCGTCGCTGCCTGGGACTCTCCCTGCAACCTCCACCACTGCTGCTGCCAGAGGCCCGACACCACCACCAGCAGCTGAGGATGGCGAGCCCGAAGGTCGCGGGGCCCAGCCGCACCTACGCCGGGGTAGCCGCTGCCTTAGGCTCGGCTGGCCCAGCCCCGGCTGCAAACCACACCCCCTTCAGGCACCTCACAAAACGCCTGGGGGTCAAGGCCTATCCCCACCCCAATATGAGCATCGAGGCCTGCAGCAAGGCCATGGCTAGTGTGGTCGGCCCACTGGCCATAGTCGCTGCGGCCCGGATGTACGGGAAGGCCGTATTTTTCCTGAGGACCGAGCAGGCGGTCCACCTGGCCGTGGAGAGGGGGCTCACTGTGGGTGGGACACATTTGCCCGTCGACCCTCTGGAGGTCACGGCCCAGAGGGTCGTGATCTCCAACGTCCCGCCCTTTATTGCCAGCGAGCTCCTTCTCCCCCACCTCACCACCTTGGGGGAGATCCGGTCAGGGATCCAGCCGCTCCTGCTCGGTCTGAAGGACCCCGCCCTCCGTCACATCTACTCCTTCCGTCGCCAGGTGTTTATTTGCCTGGCCCGGGAGGAGGTCACGGAGGGCTCGTTTACCCTCCTCCACGAGGGCGCGGCCTACCGCGCCTTCTGGACGGCGGACGGCGTGCGGTGCCAACTGTGCCGCGAGGTGGGGCACATCAGAAAAAACTGCCCCACCCAGAAGGCCGCCCAGCCCTCGCCAACGGCTGACAGTGGTGCCGCCGCACCCACTCCCCCTCCCCCGAAGTCCACACCACAGGCCCCGGCACCGGAGCCTGAGCCGGAGGCTTCCGATCCTCCAGCCTCCGGCAGGGAGGGGGGTGAGCGTCCAGCCGGCCGGAAGGCGCTCAGGAAGGCGCGACGCGTCAGGCCCGCCCACGGGGAGACCACCCTATCCCCATCCCCGACACCCAGCCCACGACCTGCCCCGCCCCGGCACGACAATGCCCTTGCGGCCGTGCCATCGTCGCCCCGGCGCGGGAACCCTGACCCCCAAACCCCCGAACCCGTACCCGACCCTGACCCCACATCTACCCCCCGCCCCGATGGAGAAACCCCTGGGGCTGCGACGCCCGCCCCGGGCACCGCAACACCTGGCCCGGGGGACCCCGAGCCCGAGCCCGAGCCCGAGCCCTGCCCCGCCCAGCCACACCCTGGCACTAACCTGGGGGGGACCACTGCTGCCCAATCTCCCGCAGCCACCGTGTCTCCGGGCCCTGGAGAGGGAACTGGGCCCCTGCCCCGCCCGCCATCACCTGATAAACCAGGGGCGGGGCAGGAAGTGACACGGCTGACCCTCCCCACCCTGGCCACGCCCCCTGCCTTCCCCCAGCCAATCGTATTCCGGGAAAGGCTGGGGGGAGGGGCTTCAGGCCCCATGACCAACAAGGCGGGCGGGGAGGATAAGGCCCATAAATCCCCCCCTGTCTCTCTGGGGAAGAGGGGCTGGCCATTGGTGGGGGGGGAGACAGTCCTGCAGCGCGCCGCCCCTCTCCAGGGGAAGGGCCCACGGGACCCCCCAACGATCCCGCACCGCGGCCCGACCTGCCCAATAACAACAACGAGGGCCGCGGTGCGGGCGTCGACAAAGGACCCTTTACTGAGTCGCCGAGCGGCGGAGGGGAGGTAGGTGTTATCCCCGCTCCTCCCTCCCAGACTGTTTTTCCGGGGGCCTTGGCCCTGGGGGATGACCTTTTCCCCGAGGAGCCCGGTGTCGGGAGGAGAGCGGGGCCCCGAGCCTCCGCCGCCCGACGACCCGAACTCGGGGCGTTCCGGGACGGGGTGCGCCGAGGAAGGTACCGCCAGTGACCCTGGGGGTGGGGTCGCCGGGGGTTCGAGGCCTGTTGGCGGCGCCGGACCAGCCCCCATCCTCTCGGTGGGGGAGGGGTCGGCGACCGAGGGCGACCTCCCGGAGGAGAGTTCGGGATCGGTGGCGGACACCGGGGACGACGCGGACTCCATCTGCAGTGACATTTTTGAGTCCCAGGTGCCCCCCGCCGATCTCCCCCTCATCCCCCTCGAGGAACTCCGGGAATTTGTCGAGGAAACTCGAGGTCGCCGGGATAGAGCCCAACTGGCTCTCGACCGCTGGAGCTCTTATGAAAAAGTTTATTGGTCGGCCCACGCTGCTCGCCAGGCGCCTGGGCTCGACGTCAACGAGCGAAAGCGAGTCAGGAACTTCCTGGGGGCACTCCTGGTGAGGGCGAAGGACTCCTGTGCCCCTCCCTCGTCCTTCCAGTAATTGTACTTGTTTTTTAACTGTACTGGTGGTGGTAGCACAACGCTTCCGACATGGAGACTACTATAGCCAGCCTCAACATCAACGGCAGCAGGGAGTCACAGCGCAGATTCCAGACCCTCTCGGTCCTTCGGGACGGGAGGTATGCGGTGTGCTTCCTGCAAGAAACCCACACTACCCCGGGAGACGAAGCCACCTGGCTCCTGGAGTGGCGAGGGGGGGTCTACATGAGTCACCTCACCCGCAGATCTGGCGGGGTGGCTATCCTGTTGGCCCCGCATTTTCAGCCGGAGATCTTGGGGGTCAGGGAGCCGGTGCCAGGCCGTTTGCTTCACCTGACGGTTCGGCTGGGGGGCGCGGTGCTTCACTTGGTGAACGTATACGCTCCCCTGGCCGGGCCGAGGCAAGCGAGCTTCTTTCAAGAACTGTCCACTCATCTGGCTTCCATCGACGAGAACCAGTGCGTCGTCCTCGGGGGAGATTTTAACTGCGTCCTCGAGGGCAGGGACCACGGCGGTACCCGCACTGGCTGTGCGTCGGGGAAGAGGTTGGGGGACTTGGTCAAGTCCTTCGACCTGGTGGACGTCTGGCGGAATCTCCATCCCGACTCCATCGCCTTCACCTTCGTGAGGCCTGGGGTCGGAGCGTCCAGAATCGACCGCCTGTACGTTTCGCGGGCGTACGCCTCCTGTTTTCCGAAGGCCTCCACGCGGCAGGTGTCGTGCACGGACCATCACCTGGTGTGGGCGGAACTCCTTCCGTTCGGCGCCAGGCTCGGCTCCGCGTACTGGCACTTTAACAACCTGCTGCTGGAGGACGAGCGGTTCCGGGACTCGTTTCATCGTTTCTGGGCCGGCTGGAGAAGGAAGCGGGGAAGCTTCCCCTCCCTGAGGCTATGGTGGGACGTGGGCAAGGCTCACGTCCGCGTCTTCTGTCAGGAGTACGCGAGGGGGTCGACCAAGAGGCGGAAATCCAGGATCGTGGAGTTGGAGAGGGAGATGCTCGACCTGGAGTCACGCCTCGGTCAGCCCGACGCGGACCCGGCCCTGTGCGGGGTGTACGAAGAGAAGAAGGCCGCGCTCCGGGACCTGCAGCTCGTCGGGGCTCGGGGCGCGTATGTGAGGTCGCGGATCCAGCTCCTGCAGGACCTGGACCGCGGCTCCCCCTTCTTCTACTCGCTGGAAAAAAGGCGCGGCACCCGTCAGCAGCTCCTTGTGCTGCTGGCCGACGACGGGTCCCTCGTCTCGGATCCGGAGGGCGTCAGGGCCCACGTCCGAAACTATTACACGGCTCTGTTCTCTCCGGATCCGTCCAGCGAGGACGCTCGCAGAGTTCTGTGGGAGGACCTGCCGCAGCTCGGCCCGGAGGACGCCGGAAGGCTCGACGCTCCCGTCACTTTAGAGGAGCTGACCGGCGCCCTCGACCGGCTCTCGAGGGGCAAAACCCCGGGGCTGGACGGGCTGACTGTGGAGTTCTTGGGGAGCGACTACGCACAGGTCCTGGGGGAGTGTCTAAATGCCGGACAGCTGCCCCTTTCTTGGCGCAGGGCGGTCATCGTCCTGCTGCCAAAGAAGGGGGACCTTCGTTCTTTGAAGAACTGGCGTCCGGTCTCCCTCCTCAGCACGGATTACAAAATTTTCGCCAGGGTGTTGTCTT
Source organism: Chiloscyllium punctatum (assembly GCF_047496795.1). Taxonomy (NCBI): domain Eukaryota; kingdom Metazoa; phylum Chordata; class Chondrichthyes; order Orectolobiformes; family Hemiscylliidae; genus Chiloscyllium; species Chiloscyllium punctatum. The sequence continues at coordinate 65,882,446 of NC_092757.1, forward strand.
CTCGCCTGGCTTCCGTGCTGGCCCACATGATTCACCCGGACCAGTCCTACACGGTCCCGGGCCGGAGGATACACGACAACGTCCACCTGGTCCAGGACCTGATCCATTTCTGTCGACGGGCTGGTCTGCCGAGCGCCTTCCTGTCTCTCGACCAGGAGAAGGCGTTCGACAGGGTCGATCACGAGTACCTGCTCGGGACTCTGCGGGCGTTCGGGTTCGGGACGCGGTTCGTCGCCCGGATCCGACTTTTGTACGCCGCCGCAGAGTGTCTGGTTAAAGTTAACGGGTCCCTGACGGCGCCCCTTCGCTTCGGGAGAGGAGTGCGTCAAGGCTGCCCCCTGTCCGGCCAGCTGTATTCCCTGTGCGTGGAGCCTTTCCTGCGCCTCTTGCAGAGGAGGTTGTCGGGGCTGGTTCTGCGCGGCGCGTGCACGGGGGTGGTCCTCTCGGCCTACACCGACGACGTGCTCCTCACTTTCACCGACCCGGCTGACCTGGGGAGGATGCGCGAGTGCCAGGCCGTGTACTCGGCGGCGTCTTCCGCCAGGATCAACTGGGCCAAGTGTTCCGGACTACTGGTCGGTCCGTGGCGGGTGGACTCTCTGCCGGAGGAGTTACGGGGGTTCAGCTGGAGTACCACCCATCTCCTCTACCTGGGGGTCTACCTCAGCCCGGCTGAGGAATCCTGGCCGGCCAACTGGCAGGAGCTGGAGGCCAAAGTCTCGGCTCGCCTGGGCCGCTGGACAGGACTGCTCCGAGTGCTATCTTACAGGAGTCGAGTGCTGGTCATAAACCAGCTGGTGGCCGCCATGCTGTGGTACCGGCTGGTCACTTTGGTCCCTCCTCCTGGCTTTGTCGCTGACATCCAGAGAACGTTGGTCGACTTCTTCTGGGACAAAAAGATGCACTGGGTCGCCGCGCAGGTTCTGAGTCTCCCTATCGAGGAGGGCGGTCAGTCGCTGGTGTGCGTCTGCACCCAGGTCGCTACGTTCCGCCTTCAGACCTTGCGGCGATACCTTTACGTCGAGCCTCCTCCTAGGTGGTGCGCCCTGGCGACGTATTTTTTCCGCCAGGTGCGTAACCTCAACTACGACACGCAGCTCCTGTTCGTCGACTGTGACGGTTTGGAGGTCGCCCTCAAGGTGCTGCCTGTCTTTTACCAGGACCTGATCACTGTCTGGAACATGGTCGAATCGCGTCGCGCCTACCCTCCGGCTGGAGTAGCGGCTGTCGTCAGGAATCCGCACCTCCGTACTCGCGGGTTCGAGTGGCTGTCGGAGGGGAGGGCCGAGGCGGCGAGGGTGACCAGGGTTGGGGACGTGCTGGGTGCCGGGGGCCTGGGCTGGATGCTGCCGCAAGACATAGCGAGCAGGGCAGCGGTAGACGTCCGGTACGTGGCCACCGCCATCCGACGCCTTAAAACGGCGGTGCTCGGACCCGACGTAGTGCACCGGTTGGAGGACGCTCAGGTGTGCGGTGGGATCCCGTCCGCGCTCACCCCAGCCCGGACAGAATTTCACATTGGCCCCAAGGTCCCGTACTTCCCGCGGGAGCCTGTGCCCCACAACCTGAGCCGCCTCCGGAATTTTAATTTTGTTTCTTTCAGGGATATCAAAAGGCAGGCCCTATATAGACTGCTGCTGCACACCGTCCACCTCTTCTCCCTCATCCACTGTCCGGACACACCTTGGCGTGCCCATTTGCCACCGGGCGGTGGGGATCCCCAGTGGAGGGCTCTCTACGCTGGAGTCCTCCCCCTTTCTCTCGGGGATCTGGGGTGGAGGGTGCTGCACGCAGCAGTCCCCTGCAACCACAGATTGCAGTAGTTCACAGACTCCCAGGTTCTGCTCACTCTGAGCTAAAAGAGTAAAAAACAAGAGTGTCAGACATCCTGCTCCCTCTAGGAGCTGGCTCTGAGAGAGTGGCATCAGTGTCAAGGACTTTCCACATGTAAATAAAGGGTGTCTTAGTGACAGGATATGGGCTATGTGGATGTTTTTCATATACAATCCCTCAAATCTCATTATATATCCATACATAACCGAACTTCTCAAAACTCCACCATATATCCATATATGCAAAACTCCTCAAACCTTACGATATCCCTTTATATACCAATTCCTCAAAACCCACTACATATTTTTATACACACAGGCATAAAAATCAACTGGAATATGTAGCCATATATATGCCAAGCATGAAGAGACTTAAGAGTCCTGCTTCAGGATTCTCTTATGGCTAACATGCAGGTTCAGTTGGCAATTAAGAAGGCAAATGCATTCATTGTCAATGGGTTAGAATACAAGAGCATGGAAGTGCAGCTGAGACAGTATAAGTGATTGATCACACCACATTTGGTTTATTGTAAGCAGTTTTGGTCCGCGTATTTAAGAAAGGATGTGCTGGCCTTGGATGGGGTCCAGAGGATGATCTCAGGGATGAAAGGGCTTGTCTTATGAGGAGCAGTTGAGGACTCTGGGTCTATACTCGATGAGGTTTAGATGGATAACTTGAGAATCTCATTGAAACTTACAGAATACTGAGATGTCTGTACAGAGTGGATGTGGAGAAGGTGTTTCCATTAGTAAGAGAGACGGGGATCCAAGGGCACACCCTCAGGGTGACACTATAAAACTGAGGTGTACTTTTGTGAAGGAATTTTCAACACCTTGAATGCTGTGACTTTAAAAGGTGAACGTGAATCAGGATTTCTTGTTCATTTCAATGAAAAGAAAGCTTCAATGTTCATTTCTCACAATACTGGAAATCTAATTGTTTGTCATAAACACTCATTTCTCACACATACTTGACACACACACAAACACAAAAGATGATTCCTAAACATAGAAGGTACTTAATTTAATTAGAGGTGAAAGAAACAGCTCACCTTTAATCTGTCCTCAAGACAGCAGTTGAAATAATGCAGGCCTAAAGGATGCTGACTGGATTGCCCTGAAGAAACATGAAGGACAGAGGTGTCTGGTGATGAATTCACACTGTCTGACTCACCCCAAACAACAACTGCTCGTATTTACACTTCCTCTTTGAACTTCCTACCTTCAGTCTGATTCTAATTTGCATTATCAATGTGACATCTGTCAGTTGCAAGCATTTTCTACAGCAGTGTCAGGGTGGTGTGGTAGTACAGGCCTGGTAAACACTCAGGGATATGGGTTTGAACCCCACCGTGACAGATGGCAGAATTTGAATTTTAAAATATCTAGAATTGGAGGTTCAAGAATGAAAATCGCAGAATCACTACCGTGTGGAAGCAGGCCATTTGGCCCATTGAGCCCACACTGACTCTCTGAAGAGCATTCCACCAATCCCCCCACCCCACACACACACACCCATCCCTGCATTTCCTATGGAAAATCCACCTAACCTACCCATTCCTGGACACCATGGGCAATTTAGCATGACCAGTCCACCTAACCTGAACATGCCTGGAATTGAGAGGAAACCAGAGCAGCCGAAGGAAACCCACACAGTCATGGGGAGAATGTTCAAGCAAGAGTTGCCTGAGGATGGAATTGAACCCAGATCCTGGTGCTGTGAGGCAGCAGTGCTAACCACTGAGCAACCGTGCTGGTGAAATGAAACGGTTGTCATAAAAAAAACGGTTGGCCAATTTCCTCACAGGAAGGACTCCACAATGTGGGCTGTGAGGATTGAATCTTATGATATTTTGGCTAACTGTTAATTCCTTTCCCTTTTGTCCCAACCTAGCCCAATTCTCCCTCTTGTTAGAGCTAGAAAAACTTGCCATTTACTGGATATCCTGGAATAGAGCTGTGCAACTTTGAAAGCTCGAAGGAATACCCTGACAAGGGTTAGCATCCCAGTGTTGCCCTTTGCTAGCAGCACCATATACATGCTGTTCATAGCACAGAGTTGGCACAGCTGACACCTCCTTAAACACACAGCACCACTATCTTGCCCCAGTCTAATCATCAAGCCACATATTCTACCTGTCCTTAGCCACACAGTGCCATACTACTCTCTCTGTCGTCATTGCTTTGTCCACAAGGCTACCTGTAGACTAACATCTTATCATTCTCCAGTGGGGAGCCATCAAGAAAGCATTCAGACAATTCCAAAGAAGTACTGTTATTTACAGTCATCAGAAGCAAATGCAAACAAAAATAATAGAGACTGCAGTTTGCTCCAAAATGAAAATAAAATGCTGGCATGAAGACAGTGACTACAAGAGGTTAAAATTTAAACCAATTGCTGGCTTCACTTTAGGCAGCCACTTTCCTGGGTTCTGTATATGCTGCTACCGCCATGTAATAAAATGAGGTCCACATTGATATGCTTTATTGAACATAATTCTATTAATAAGATGGTAATGGAGGATCATCGTATCTGAGGCCCTACAGACCCAGGTTCCAGGTCCATGTGATTTGTTGACACTATGAGATAGCTCTCTTTTCACATGCTTCATAACTATACCAAGACTAAAAGTATAATTGCCTTTACTCTCTACAACCAGTATTGATATTTCCTGGGATCCCCCTTCTCAGCTATAGCCCGGCTGCTCTGAGCACACTTATACCAACAAATTTTAACTTCTTCAGAGGGCACTTCCAGAAAGAGGAGATCTCATGTGCCCCCCCCCCCCCCTCCCCCAACCCTTCCTATGCCAACAATACCCACTTATTGAGTACAGGAGTTGAGAGGTCATGTTGCAGCTGTACAGGACATTGGTTAGGCCACTTTTGAAATATTGCATGCAATTCTGGTCTCCTTCCTATCGGAAAAATGTTGTGAAACTTGAAAGGGTTCAGAAAAGATCTACAAGGATGTTGCCAGGGTTGGAGGATTTGAGTACAGGGAGAGGCTGAACAGGCTGGGGCTGTTTTCTCTGGAGCGTCGGAGGCTGAGGGGTGACCTGATAGAGTTTTACAAAATTATGAGGGGCATGGATAAGGTAAATAGGCAAAGTCTTTTCCCTGGGGTGGGGGAGTCCAGAACTAGAGGGCATAGATTTAGGGTGAGAGGGGAAAGATATAAAAGAGACCTAAGGGGCAACATTTTCACACAGAGGGTGGTACGTGTATGGAATGAGCTACCAGGGATGTGGTGAAGGCTGGTACAATTGCAACATTTAAGAGGCATTTGGATGTGTATATGAATAGGAAGGGTTTGGAGGGATATGGACCGGGTGCTGGCAGGTGGGACTAGATTGGGTTGGGATATCTGATCGGCATGGACGGGTTGGACCGAAGGGTCTGTTTCCATGCTGTACATCTCTATGACTATGACTCTATGCTGTCCTTCCAAGGATACAGGCCCAATGATTGGGCCGGCAGCTACTGGATCTATTCACTGCTCTTAATTGGAAAGTAGGCCTGGGGCTGGCCTCTTAATTGGAAGACCTCCCAGGCAGGCACAGTGACAGCCAGTGCCATATCAGGACTCAGAAATAATTCCAAATTTTCATTTCTTATTAAAATTAAGTAGCCGCTGTCAGTCTTCAAGCAGCACCTCATCAGTGGCTCTGGTTCACTGTTATTGCTGGGAAAGCAGACGGTTGAAACGAGAGGTAGAAGAATGTTATTTTAACCCCTCTCACATACCACTCTCACGAGGTGAGAGGTGCTAAAACCCCGGTCTCCAAAACAGTGTAGAAGAAAAGCTAATTTTGTCTGTTATGTAACCTCCTAATTGGCATTAGGTAGTAATAACTCATCTGCACTGTCTGTGCTTTTCAGCTCTGTTAGATAGTGGCAAAGGAACATTTATTTCAAATGTCAGGCTCCGGCTAGGCTCTGCAGTAAGTAATTGCTGTCTTTATATTCAAATACATCTCATTGCCCTACAGCAGGCTGTCCATGCTGTCAGGAAGGACATCTAATCGCTGCATGGAAGAATACAGAAATTAAGGAACCCTGGGTGAGCCATCCATTAATGAGTTTTATATTGAATAACCACTGAACATTACCGTGCCCTATTCGGTTGGTGTTCAGAAATACTACATTCTTATTATGGAACGGTGCTGAATAGCCATTGGGTCCAATCTTTGCTCATTTAAAAGCATGAGGTCAGCAGTAAACCTTAACAGTCTGATTTAAACAAGCAACTGAAGGAGAAAAGTGAACTGTGTTTAAAAACACTCCAGTGGAACAGGGCTGATAAAAGATGGGTTTGGAAACTGTTCAAGAACAGAGAACACCCTTCAAGCAAATATTTAGACACTTCTGCAACCATAATCAGCTATTCAGTGACATTTTAGTGAGACTAATAGATCTCATGTGGTGATGGCTATAGCAGGTAAGTCCATTCATTTATATATAAATCATTTTCCTTTCCTTGTAACGTATCCCCAGTGTATATCGGAGATGGTGTTGTTGCAAGAATGTTCACCTCTCTTTCCCTTACAGTTAATCATAGAAGTCAGAAGCCAGATGTGATTAAAACTATTACTTTCCAGTCACAGACATGGTTTCAATGAGATCAGATATTCACTGTCAGCTACAGTGTAAAGTCAGTGATGTTTTAAAATCTATACCCTCCTCTGTGGTGGGTTTATGGCAGGGGCATGTTTAATTAGGCTGGAGGGTGATGAGTGGGGACCCCACAGCATTCTCACTTCTGTCCTGATTAAATCTATGGATGACTGTTGCATGCCATGTGTTTTAATGGTTACTCATTCTGAAGTGAAAACAAGCTACAGCAGAGGTCTCATGGCTGTGGTCACCCATAACTCTACAATGTACAAATGCATTTCTTCAAACACGCCTCTTTTCGTTAAATAAAAACTGTACGCACTGCCATTTGCAGTTACAAGTTATGTACATATTCAACATACATAGATAATAATGAAAATTAGCATTCTTAAATAAAAATTGTTTGCTAGACTGTCCAATTTTAATCAGTTTCTACATATGCATTGCATTCAGTTGTGCAGGTCACCTAAAGGTATGCATGAACATTGTTGTTGGTTGTTCATCTGGTACCCGACTGTCTCTCAGGTGATGGTTCCACCTCTGGGTGCATCATTCCTGAGGGATGTGCTATTGCCATAGCAACTGTTATTTTTGATCAATTGCTTTTGTTTGAAGCGCTGAACCTTTGGAACTGATGGTTAGCATGTACTTTGTGCAATTGAAGATGTTGTATCTTCCTCATTAGCCTGTCATCAGTGAACAAACAGCTTCCTTAGTCGTCTGCATATGTCTGTGGTTTTGATAATATATCTGATCATTCACAGTTACCATGTATGATTGAGGAATCTACTGCTGTGCACAAGTCCCAAGTTACCACCTGTGTTGAAAGCACAAGTTGCACACACGCTGACTAGCTCTCTGATGCTCAGCTCTGACTGTGGGTTTGCTCATTTTATCAAAGTGAGAACTGGCATTCTGGCATTTCGTTTTGAATTTGTCACTTACTCCTGTTACTATGTATGACCTCAGTAGTTTTATTTTAACATTGGTGGAATGGTTTGGATGTAGTGTGACATTAATTGTTAGATTGGATTATTTCCAATACATTCAGTAGATATGTTCCACCAGTTGATGATTACTTTGTCCATGTCTTTAATGGATTTGCTTGATTTTTTATTATGATCACTTTGGGAATTTTCATACTAACTCAGCCTTTCTGTTTGACTAGGGATAGAGAGACAAGGCTGAAGCTTTTGCAGCAATCTTTGGTCAAAAGTGCCAAGTGGATGATCCATCTCAGCATCCTCCAGTAATCCCCAGCATCACAGAAATCAGCCTTCAGCCAATTCAATTCACATCATATCAAGACACAGTTGGAGGTATTGGATATTGCAAAGGCTATGAACCCTGACAACATTCCAGCAACAGTACTAAAGATTTGTGCTTTAGAATTTGCCACTCCTTCAGCCAAGCTCTTCCAGTAGAGTTACAACACTGGCATCTACTCAACAATGTGGAAAATTGCCCACTATACAAAAAAAGGACAAATCCAATATCAAGCCAATTACTGCCCCATCAGTCTACATTCAGTCATCAGTAAAGTGATGGAAAGTATCAAGCAGAAACTGCTCAGCAATAACTTGCTCAGTGATGCCCAGTTTAGGTTCCATCATGGCCACTCAGCTCCTGACCTCATTACAGCCTTGGTTCAAACATGGTGAATTCCAGAGATCAGGTGAGAGTGACGGCCTCTGATATCAAGGTTGCATTCAACCAAGTGTGGCACAAAGGAGCCCTAGCAAAACAAATCAATGGGTATCAGGGGCAAAAACTTCATTGATTAGAGTCATACCTGGCATATTGGATAATGGTCATGGTTGTTCAAGGTCAATTACCTCAACTCCAGGAAATCTCTACAGGATTTCCTCAGGGTAATGTCCTAAGCCCAAACATCTTCAGTTGGTTCAGCAATGACTTTCTGTTGGTCTTAAGGTCAGAAGTGGACATGGTCGCCAATAATTGAACAATATTCAGTATCATTCGCAACTCCTCAGATACTGAAGCAGCGCATGTTCAAACACAACAGAACCTGGACAATATCCAGGGTTGACAAGTGACAAGTAACATTCACGCCACACAAACGCTAGGCAATGACCATCTCAAATAAGAGATAATCTATCCACTGCTTCTTGGCATTCAATAACATTACAATCACTGAACCGTCCCACTGTGAACATATTTGGAGTTAACATTGACCAGAAACTCAACTGGACTTATCACATAAAAACAGTGGTTACAAGAGCAGATCAAAGGCTAGGAATTCTGCAGCAAGTAAGTCACCCCCTGACTGCCCAGAGCCTGTCCATCACTACAAGGCACAAGTCAGGAGTGTGATGGATTACTCCCCACTTGCCTGGATGGGCACAGCCCCAACGACTCACAGGAATCTTGATACCATTCAGGACAAAGCAGCCCACTTGATTGGCATTACATCCACAAGCATCCATTCCCACCAGCTCTGATGCTCAATAGCAGCAGTGTACTATCTACAAAGTGCTCTGCAAAAATTCATCAAAGATCCCTCAACAGCACTTTCCAAGCCCATGACCACTTCCATCTAGAACAACAAGGGCAACAGATAGATGGGAACACTTCCTGCAAGATCCCTCCAAGCCACTCACCATCCAGACTTGGAAATATATTGCTGTTGTCTCACTGTCACTGGGTCAAACTCCTGGAATTCCTTCCCCAATGGCATTATGGGTCAACCTACAGCATGTAGACTGCAAAGGTTCAAGAAGGCAGCTCACCACCCCCTTCTCAAGGGCAATAAATGCTGGCCAGCTGGCGATGTCCATATCTCATGAGTGAATAAAGAAAAGAGTGATGATTATATCTGGTACTGAATTTCCCAAGCTTTTCTGAAGGTCTGAATTCTACACTCATGAATTGAAGATCACAGACTGTCCTCACAGTGTCTAGAATATCACAATGACTGAAATATGCTTTTAAACCTTCTGCAATCTCAATGATAGTGATGACATCAGCTGGTCAAACTCCCAGTAGTCAGAATAGTAGTCAAAGATGACAGGACAATAAAAACCAAAAGAACTGCTAATGCTGTAAATCAGAAACAAAAACAGAAATTGCTGGAAAAGCTCAACAGGTCTGGCAGCATCTGTGGAGAGAAATCCAAGGGAACCCAGTTCTGAGGAAGAGTCACCGGACCTGAGACATCAACACTGATTTCCCTCCACAGATACTGCCAGACCTGTTGATCCAGTGACCCTTCCTCAGAACTGGGTTCCCTTGGATTTCTCTTCAGAGATGCTGCCAGACCTGCTGAGCTTTTCCTGCAATTTCTATGACAAGATAATAGGTCCTATTACGGGAGTGAAGAGAGCTGCTCCAAGTTTCATCTAGCACTGCACTCACTGACATTGTTTTTACGCTCATTACTCATGTTTGACCAGGATGGTACAGATTCCTTGATAGCTTGTATAGATGCATTTCAGTACTTTGTTTTCATTGCTTTCTCGATAATGACTCAATTTCCTTTGTACAAAATCTCATCTTGGACCATCAATTTGCCTCTGAACACCCAATACCTTCTTACTGCTTCTGGTGTATCTGTAATAGTTTCAGGCCATCCTTTTGTTACGACTCTCTGCTGTCTTGTGTAGTTTTCTTGATTTGAAGGAGACTTTCATATTTCAGATTCAATGTCTCTGCAGAGCTGATAATGTCCGGAGCATGTTAAACTGTTGTTTCTGTTTGAGTTTGGAGAATTTCACAATCTTTCTTAGCACCATTGACTTTCATCTGAGGTAATGTTGCTCTCAACAGCATGTCAGCAACATACATCTGTTTTTCCTGTTTCTATGACATGCCTAGATGGTTTCTCAGCAAATTATGTTACATGTTTTCTGGCTGCTTTAAAGTAGTTGCAGTTTGACGAAGATATTTTGCCATGACTTGTGGTCAAACTCTATTATCACTTTGTCTCTCGCAAACAGGTATTGCTTAAAATGTTCACAAGCAAAGACCAAAACCAATTGCTCTTTCTCAATCTGGACACAGCATTGTTCAATTTGCATTAACGCCTTGTATACAAGTATATCAATTGTCCTTGCTTCATACGTGTTGCTCCAAGTCCTGCCTCACTGGCATCACCCTTCGAACTGTCTTAATCATTGAGGGTGCACAATGCACTAGCATTATCATCACCAGTTGTTTGATTTTAGTGAAAGTTGTTTCTTGACACTAAAAGAACAGCATGGGAGTTATTTCAATTTTCTGGTCAATACGATCAACTAGCACATGAAAAAGGAAATTATCTGGGAGTATCGACTTGATAGTATTTGTGAGACTTTGCTCTGTGCAACTTGGCAGCTGATTTTATTTTTGGTATATTAAAATAATGACTACATTGTAAAAGCAGTTAATTGGTTGCAACTTGGTTCAGGATCTTCTGAGGGTCTGAAAAGTGCAGTGTAAATGCACATTCACTTTCTAATGCTGGGTATGCCAAGTGGAAATAACTGACCATGTCGTAACTTAGATTGGGTGCATTTGGAAATCGTAGACAAAAAAAAATCCTAAAGTTCTTATTTGCTTTGATGATGTTTCACAAAACAGAAATCCCATTTTCTTAATTGTCTCTAATTATGGCTTGTTGCAGGTATGAGCTGTCAGTTTTTCCCTTTCAAAACTGTGTAGGAGGAGAAGGTAAAGGCTAATAAAATTGAAAGTAGTGCATAGTGTTAGGTGCATTAGTCAGGGGTAAATGTTGGGGAATGGGTCGAGGTGGGTTGCTCTTCAGAGGGTCGGTGTGGACTTGTTGGGCCTAAGGGCCTGTTTCCACACTCTAGGGGAATCTAATCTAATCTAATCATACTCTTAAAGTAGCATGATTGAGATAACCTGAAATGCAGGGAAGATTTACCAAAAAAAAGCTACATTTTAAGGTTTGCAATGAGGCCTACATTACTGGAGCCCGCTGCTTTCCCAGAGCTGACGACATGGAAAAAATCTGTTTTTGACAGTGAATATGGGGCATGAGGATGTTTTCTCATGTACTGAGTGCACATCTCTGTGACAGATCCTGAGCAGATCTATCACTCAATTTAACTCTTGAATGACAATTCTGGAATATTTTTCAAACTTTATGTTCTCCAGGTATTACGTTGCAAGATGAATCTGTCAGACACAGTCACTGGCAAAATGACTCATTTGTTTTTTTTCTCCTGTTGTGATGATATACTGAGTAGATCCATCAGCTATAGTAACAGAGGCTTATGGCTACAGGTATTTTGTGTAACATAGAGTGTTACTTGTTGAATCTGAATCTCTTGCACTTTCTCCTCCTCCTTACTGAAGATTCCATAGTTATTCAGTTATAGCCACCTCCAGAGGTCACTGGAGAAATGTTTTTAACTAGGGCTGGAAAAGTAATTGCATTTCCATTTGTTTCTTGTTCATGCCCCACCCCAGAGGTTTAAGTATATAATCCAGGCTAACATTTCTGAGCAGTATCAAGCGAGTGCTGCACTGTCTGAGATGCTGCTTTTTCGTTAAATGGTAGAATCCTGACAGTGTAAAAACAGGCCATTCAGACCATTGAGTGCATACTGACCCTCTGAAGAGCATCTCATTACCCTATCCCCCATTTTCTGTAACCCTACATTTCCTATGGCTAATCCACTTAGTCTGCACATCCTTGGACAATTTAGCATATTATCAGCCCAAGCTTGAATGTTGTCCAGGTCTTGCTGCATTTGGACACATTAAACATCCACATAACCTGTACATATTTGGACAGTGGGAGGAAACCAGACCACCCAGACAAAACTCACAGAGACATGGGGAGAATGTGCAAACTCCACACAGACAGTCACCCAAGTACGGAATCGAACCTGGGTCCCTCGCGCTGTGAGGCAGCAGAGCTAACCACTGAGCCACTGTGTCACTATTTTTGATGTGATGCTAATGCCCCATCCAATCTCTCAGGTTGACATTAAAGATCTTATGGCACCAGCTGAAGAAGAACAGAGGAGTTATCCCAATATCCTGGCCAATGTGTACCTCTCAATCAACATTATGATTAGATTAGATTAGATTCTGTACAGTGTAGAAACAGGCCCTTCAGCCCAACCAGTCCACACCGACCCTCCGAAGAGTAACCAACCCAGATCCATTTCCCTCTGACTAACACTATGGGCAATTTTAACATGGCCAATTCATCTGGCCTATCTGGTCGTTACCTCATTGCCACATGTGAGACCTTGCTTTGTGCCATCGACTGCTCTGTTTCCTACAGTACAACAATTACAATTCTGCTGGAGACTGATACCTTTAAAAAGGAATTTAAAATTCCAGTTAATAGCTAGGAAGCTAATTAGCTGGCACAACAGATATCATGTTTTAAGATATTGTAACAAACTAAAACTATTATTGACAAAACAATATTTGTGCAGGCAAACATTACCTAAACTGCAAAATGGAATATCTAGTTCTTTTGTTATTTTTGGCACAACTGAATGAATACACCATCGGTATATTTCACTGTCTTTTATGTGGATGTTTAATTTGTCCAAATGCAGCAAGACCTGGACAACATTCAAGCTTGGGCTGATAAGTAGCGAGTAACATTCACACCATGTTAGTGCCAGGTACTGACTATCTCCAAAAAGAGAAAATCTTTTTGACGATTCAGCCATCACTGAATCCTCCACGATCAACATCTTGTGAATTATCATTGACAAGAAATTGAACTGTAACAGCCATATAAGTATTGGACACAAGGCCAGGTCAGAGCCTGGGGATTTTGCAACATTGACTCACTGCATGACTTCTCAAAGTCTGTGTAACATCCATAAGGCACAAGTCAGGAGGTGTGACGGAATGCTCCCCACTTGCCCAGATGAGTGTGGTTCCACCAACACTGAAGAAGTTCAGAATGATCCAGGAGAAAGCAACTCTTGTGATTGGCACTCCACCTGACACCTTCAATATTCACATCCTCCGCCACCAGTGCACAATGGCAGGAGTGTTTACCATGTACCAGATGCACAGAAATAGACCACCAAGTCTCCCTTAGCAGGCATCTCAAACCCTTGACCTCTACCATCGGAAGGACCAGGGTGACAAATAAATGGGAACATGACCGCCTATGAATTCCCTTCCAAGCCAGACACCATCCTGACTTTGACATATATCATGGCTCCTGCACTGTCAGGCTGGTTCTGTTGACTAGACTGAGGTTTGCTGATAACTATGACATCTTCCTGGCCTTGTGCGTGCCCATTAAATGACAAGTGATGCCAAGGCAAAAATTGTAAGAGATGCTGTGAGCATCCAGGTATCATAGGGAGTGAGTGCATTGACAACATGTGAGCAGGCTGGAGATGCGACCGGGACCCAACCATGAGTTGAGTGTGTCTCTGAGTGTTCATGCTGTAGCATTGCAATAAGAGTTGCTAGTGCAGCCCAAGATTAAGCATTGAAATTCGGAAGTGTTCTGTAAGTTAATTAGAGATGTGCTATGGGCATTCTTAGAGGTTGGCACATGTCAGATGTTAATGTCCGTGGATGTGAATTGAATGTGGCCAGTTCCCATGGAGCATGCTCTGAAACTTTGCCAATGTATAACATGGAGGTCTGCGAAGCATTCAGTCAGTTGAATCCTCCAGATACCCACTCTGGTTTCCATGTCAAGAATTCTTGACGTCTATCTTCCTTGGCACATTAGGTAAGATGGAAGCTAAATGAGGCAGGTTGCAATGTTAATATGGCATCCAACAAGTGAAAAGCTCCTCTTAAATGGCAACTTGCCACTGATTAGGGAGAAAATTGTTTTGCTGCACAGAGAAAGCACAGGAGATGCAGCAAGATGCCCCAACGTAGAAATAGATCTCTGCAGACATTTTGTCTGACTCTGCCTCAAGTCCCAACATAGCCCATGCCACTCAGATCCCATGGAAGATTCTACATTTTACCAAGCACTTCTGGATATCTGAGGCAATTTTCCCATTTACTTCACATGGTATAATTTCAAACTATACTTAAAATGCTGCCTTTGTGGTACCAAACCCTGTATAAACTTTCAACTAAAACAAATTAGTATCTGAATCATAAGACATTTTGATAATAGCAAAATGTAACTTGGACTGACAAGTTCATCTCTTTGATTTGTCTCAGTTCTGCTTTCCTGCCTTCTTGGTGTACCCATCCATCTCCAACTTCTTTGAGAAATAGAAAGTCAGTCCCACTCAACTATTTAATTTAGTGGATCCTGAAGTAACTTATTCCATATCTACTGTATGAGATAATTCTTCCTACAAACTTTGCACAAGGGAAATAATTTTTCAGTCTGCAATGATATAACTGTGCAAAACTAACTGGGATAGTAACTGGCACTCACTATGCATTTTTGGCACACTGTGCTGATTAATTTAGCTGTGATCTGCACACAATAAGGACTTTGATTCTTTGAATGTATAAAATGCAACATAAAGAACATTTAAAAATACAGATTAATTTGTTTCCAAATGATCAGTTGGTATGTGCTAAGGTTTTGTGTAGAAACTTCAGGTACAGCCACAATATGGAACAGAGGCAGAAAGAGAACTGAAAATACCAACACAGCAAACATGCTGTTTTCCTAGCACTGCACTTGGTCCTCCTGGGAGCAGATGCTGCAGAGGCGGAGGAATTAGGAGTAAAGGATAGCATTTTTACAGGAGGGGGGTGAGGGAGAAAGTGTATTCCAGGTAGCTGTGGGAGTCGATGGGTTTGAAGTAGATGCCTGTGTTGAGTCAGCCACCAGAAATGAAAAATTGAGAGGTCCAGGAAAGGGAGGGCGGTGTCTGAGATGGTCCAGGTGAACTTGAGGTCAGGGTGGAAGGTGTTTGTGAAGTTAATAAATATTTCAACCTCCTCATGGGAGCATGAGATGACGCTGATACAGTCATCAATGTAGCGGTGGAAAAGGTGGGGAATGGTGTTGATGTAGCTAGGGAAGATATACTGTTCCATGTACCCGGCAATGAGGCAGGCATAACTGGGGCCCATGCGAGTGCCCATGGCTATTCCTTTGGTCTGAAGGAAGTGGAAGGATTCAAAGGAGAAATTGTTGAGTGTGAGGACCAGTTCAGCCAATCAAATGAATGTGTTGGTGGAAGAGTATGGTTGGATTGGTGGGAGAGGAAGAGACAGAGGGCTTGGAGGCCTTCGTCATGGTGGAACGATGTGGAACAGTCTTCTTCTAATCCTCCCACTTCCTTCAGACTAAAGGGGTAGCCATGTGGAACAGGTATGTGGAACAGTCCATCTTCTGCAGCTACACCGACACCATTCCCCACCTTTTCCTCCGTTTACATCGATGACTGTGTCCTCACTACCTTGTGCTCCAACGAGGTGGTTGAACGGTTCATCCACTTCACAAACACCTTCCACCTGGACCATCTTGGACACTGCCCTCTCCTTCCTGGGCCACTCCATTTTCATTTCCAGTCACTGACTCAACACTGACATCTCCTTCAAACCCACCGACTTCCACAGCTACCTGGACTACACTTCCTCTCACACCCTCCTCCTGTGTAAATGCTATCCCTTACTCCCAATTCCTCTGCCTCCATCACATCTGTTCCCAGGAGGACCAATTCCACTCCAGATAGCCTCCTACTTCAAGGACTGCAATTTCCCCTCCCATATGGTCAACAATGCCCTCCAGCACATCTCCTCCACTTCCTGTACCTCCATCCTTGAACCCTAATCCTCCAACTGCAACAAGGACAGAACCCCCACGGTCCTCACCTTCCACCCCACCAATGTCTGGAAACAGCGCATCATCCTCTGCCACTTCTAGCAGACCCCACCATCAGAGATCTATTTCCCTCCCCACCCCTTTCAGCATTCCACAGAGACCATTCTCTCCATGAACCCCTCAAACCCCCAACCCACCGCCCACACTCGGCACCTTCCCTTGCCTCTACAAGAGGTATGAAACCTGCGCCCACACCTCCCCACTCACCTCCATCCAAGACCCCAAAGGATCCTTCCACATCTAGCAGAGATTTTCCTGCACATCCAAACACCTCATCTACTGTGTCCCTTGCTCTTGATGTGGTCTTCTCTACATTGGGGAGACAGGATGCCAACTCGCTGAATGTTTCAGGGAACATCGTTGGGACACATACACCAAACAAACCCACTGCCCTGTGGGTGATCACTTCAACTCTCCCTCCCACTCTGCCAAGGACATGCAAGTCCTGGGCCTCCACCACTGCCAAATCCTAGCCACCCGACGACTGGAGGAAGAACACCTCATCTTCCACCTTGGGACCCTCCAACCACACAAATTAATGTCGATTTCACCAGTTTCCTCAGCTCCCCTCCCCCACCTTATCCCAGATTCAACCCTCCAACTTGGCACTGCCCTACCTGTCCATCTTCCTTCCCACCTTCCAATCCACCCTCTGCTCTGACCTATCGCATCACCCACCATCTTCATCTACCTATTGCATTCCTAGGTATGTATGCCCCTGCCCCGCCCCCTCCCATTTATCTCTCAGTCCCATTACCCACCACTCCCCACCGCCCAACGTTCCTAATGAAGAGCTTATGCCCAAAATGTCGACTCTCCTGGCCCTCAGATGCTGCCTGACTGGTTGTGCTTTTCCAACGCTGCACTTTTTGATTCTCAGCTGATCTAACCTATTTCCCAAATTGCACTTAGTTATATTCACACCTATTTTGCACCTCAGTCTCCCCTTTAATAGCATTGAAACATCCTTTGTCCTTTGCTTTGGGCACACCTATCAACAACTCCACATGCTCCTCCTCCCCCTTTGTCAACAGCATAAATACCACCAATTTTTAGACCCCATCAATCCTGAAGACGTGTCATGAGATACAAGTTGTTAATGCTGTTTATCTGTTCACAAATGATACCAGACCCAGCACTTCCTCTTTATATTACAAAAAAATAGCGATAGGTTAAGTGAGCGAGCAAATATTTTGTAAATGAAGTATAATGTGAGAAAATATGGAATTTTGGCAGAAAGAATAAACAAATGTATATTATCTCATTTGTGAGAGATGGCAGAGCTCTGAGATGCAGAAAGATCTATGTGTACTCTTGTACGAATTACAAAATGTGCAGGTACAGCAAGTAATTAGGAAAGCTAACTGAATGTTTTCATTTATCATGAGGGCAATGGAATACAAAAATAGGGGAGATTATACTTCAGTTATAAAAGGCAAAAGTGAGACCACATCTGGAGTGCTATGCAGGGAATTGGTCACCTTAATTCAGAAAGGATTGAAATGCTTTGGAAGCAGTTCAGAGAAAGTTTATTAAACAAATACTAGAACGGTTAGGTTGTTTTATAAAGAAAGGGGACACAGGTTACATTTCTCATAAGATTTTGAAAGAGTCAAAGGTGACTTGATTGAAACATTTAAGATCCTGTATAAATTTGACAAGGTTGGCATGGAAAGGATATTTCACTTTGTGAATTGCAGAATTGTGAATTGTTTTAAAAAATAAGTCTCTCATTATAAAACAAAGATAAGGCAATTTTGTTCTTTTTCTCACAGGGAAGATGGTTGAAGCAGAGTATTTGAATATTTTTAAGGCAGATGAGGATAAATTCTTGGTAAGTAAGGGGAAGAAAGTTTATCAAGATGAGGTCGGCATAAAGATTGATGGCTACAATCAGATTAGCAATGATCTTCTCTACCATTAGTAAATGGTAGAGAAGGCTTGAGCAGCTGAATGACTTTTTCCTGCTCCTTGTTTGTATGATTTGTATGTTAGTTACTGACCCTTTAATGTAGCAAGTTAGACCTCTCAAGCTCTGACTGACAGTTCAGTTTTGAGAGCCTGTCTCTATGCCGATTAAGGGGGCATGTCAGTCAAAACATCAGTCAGGAAAACTTTCATTTCAGGGCAGAAAGTTCCAGAAAGAGTCTTGACTCCTGTTTCCAACCTTCACAATGAAGGTTCAGCCTTTTGTTTCATAATGATAAAGATGAGTTCTTTTAATTTATAGTAACAACAGTTCTCTCTATTCTTTAGCCTGTAAATGTATGTGTTGACATAGCAACATATGACCACATAAAGCCACTGCTTTACTTGTCCTCACTAGTTCAATCTGCTTTTCCAAAAGTTGTATCATATCTGATCACATCAGGTATCCTCACGAGTTCACCCCAGTCTGGCATCCAGTGAGATACACATCCAACAGCATAAGCAAGAGACAGTAAAGTCTCAGCTGGCTGCTTGCTTCTAATATAAACCATCACCATTTTAATGCCTACCTGTTGTGGTTAGAGCAGGTCGTGTTTTCATTTTAATGATATTTCAGTTTGTAAATGATGGCAATAATCAGCAAATGCGTTTTGGTTTATCATGCAGAAACCTGGCTCAGTGGTTAGCACTGCTGTCTCACAGCATCAGGGTCCTAGGTTCAATTCCAGCCTCAGGCGACTATCTGTGTGGAGTTTGCACATTCTCCCCGTGTCTGCTTGGGTTTCCCCTGGGTGCTCTGGTTTCCTCCCATATCACAAAGATGTACAGGTCAGATGAATTGGCCAAGCTAAATTGCCCATAGTGTTAGGTGCATTAGTCAGAGGGAAATGGGTCTAGGTGAGTTACTCTTCGGAGGGTTGGGCCAAACGGCCTGTTTCCATACTGGACAGTATCTAATCTAATCTAGAGTGAGGACTGCAGGTGCTGGAGATCAGAGTCAAAAGTGTGGCACTGGAAAAACCCAGCAGGTCAGGCAACGTCCGAGCAACAGGAGAATCAATGTTTCGGGCATAAGCCCTTCACCAGGAATGAGGCTTGTGGGCCAGAGGACAGAGATAAATGGGAGGGGGGGGGAGGGGGGGTACTGGGGAGAATAGTAGCTGGGAGTGTGATAAGTAGGTGAAGGAGAAGGTGACAGGTCGGAGAGGAAGGTGGAGCGGATGGATGGGAAAGGTGATGGACAGGTCAGGAGGGCGGTGCCAAGTTGGAGGCTTGGGACTGGGATAATGTGGGGGGAGTGGAAATGAGGAAACCGGTGAAATCCACATTGATCCCCTGTGGTTACAGGGTCCCAAGACGGAATATGAGGCGTTCTTCCTCCAGGCGTCGAGTGTTAAGGGTTTGGCAATGGATTTCCTGCTGTGCTTTTCCAGCACCACACTCTCAACTATTAATTGGTATGCCTTTAAGGAGGGAAAATAGCAACTTGCTACTAACAAGCAAAATGAAGCACTTCATAGGCTAAGATAGGGTTCAGCTGCCACCTGCAACCTAACAGGCATTCTGACCTCTTACTTTAGAACAGCTGCCCACAAAGAAGCATAATCCTTGATCCAAGAGATTGCCAATGATGGTGCATGAGGACTCCTGTCTCTGCTACTGCTGGAGAAGGGTTACACCTGAACGTCGACTTCTCCACCTCCTGATGCTGCTTGGCTTGCTGTGTTCTTCCAGCCTCCTGCTTATCTGTTTTCACTCACTGGAAGCAAAAAACAATGATCCCTTTGAATCTCTTCTGGAATCAGCTTCTCTTCCTGCTAGGTTAACCTGATGGGAAATTCACGGCAGCTTCATTTTAACTCGGGGCGGCACGGTGGCTCAGTGTTTAGCACTGCTGCCTCACAGCACCAGGGACCCGGGTTCAATTCCAACCTCGGGCGAGTGTCTGTGTGAAATTTGTACAGTCTCCCTGTGTCTGTGTGGGTTTTCTCGGATGCTCGGATTTCATCCCACAATCCAAAGATATGCAGGTTAGGTGAATTTACCATGCTAAATTGCGCATAGTGTTCAGGGATGTGTAGGTTAGGTGCATTAGTCAGGGGTAAACATATGGTAGGGGAAAGGGAATGGGTCTGGGAGGGTTACTCTTCAGAGGGATGTGTGGTCTTGTTCGGCTGAAGGACCTTTTACCACATTGTAGGGATTCTGTGATTCTCCATGCAGTCCTCTGGATAACCTGGCTAGGCTTTGATGGTATGAAATAGGCTCAAAGTATATTTAAAGAAGGACCCTTCAGCAAATGGGCAGTTTCAATTTGGAGAGGCAACAAATGTCACCAGATTTTAAGCACCCATTACTCTGGTTTTCATTCATAGGTAGGATTAAACTGGTCATTCCCCCTGCCTACACCCCACTCACCCCTTCCTTCCCCAGACATTAACTGAGCGATGGGAGAGAGTAGTTATAGAGTCACAGAGATGTACAGCAAGGAAACAGACCCTTCGGTCCAACCCATCCATACCAACCAGATATCCCAACCCAACCTAGTCCAACCTGCCAGCACCCGGCCCATATCCCTCCAAACCCTTCCTATTCATATACCCATCCAAATGTCTCTTAAATGTTGCAATTGTACCAGCCTCTACCACTTCCTCTGGCAGCTCATTCCATACATGTACCATCCTCTGTGTGAAAAGGTTGCCCCTTAGGTCTCTTTTATATCTTTCCCCTCTCATCCTAAACCTATGCCCTCTAGTTCTGGACTCCCAGACCCCAGGGAAAAGACTTTGTCTACTTACCCTATCCATGCCCCTCATAATTTTGTAAACCTCTATAAGGTCACCCCTCAGCCTCCAATGCTCCAGGGAAAACAGCCCCAGCCTGTTCAGCCTCTCCCTATATCTCAAATCCTCCAACCCTGGCAACATCTTTGTAGATCTTTTCTGAACCCTTTTACATTTCACAACATCTTTCCAATAGGAAGGAGAATAGAATTGCATGCAATATTCCGACAATGGCTTAACCAATGTCCTGTACAGCTGCAACATGACCTCCCAACTCCTGTACTCAATACTCTGACCAATAAAAGAAAGCATAACAAACGCCTTCTTCACTATCCTATCTACCTGCAACTCCACTTTCAAGGAGCTATGAACCTGCACTCCAAGGTCTCTTAGATGTTCAGCAGCACTCCCTAGGACCTTACCATTATGTGTAAAAGTCCTGCTAAGATTTGCTTTCCCAAAATGCAGCACCTCGCATTTATCTGAATTAAACTCCATCTGCCATTTCTCAGCCCACTGACCCATCTGGTCAAGATCCTGTTGTAATCTGAGGTAACCCTCTTCGCTGTCCACTACACCTCCAATTTTGGGGTCATATGCTCGTATCCAAATGTTATCATGCTTACCGGTTATCTGAGGTTATTTCAAGTGGAACTAATTCTTGAGTAATGAACTGAAAGTATGTTCAACACTGAAGAACTGAATATCTCACACTAACCAACTGTACAGGCACCTGGAGATGGACAGTTTGATATTAAGATGTGTTTGACACGAAAGTGGAGTATTTTCATTGATGGAATTCTTAAGTTACAATGCTTATCTGTATGGTAAACTCTCTAAAGCTAATGTTAATTTCATTTAACCTTGCAATTCTCGAGCTAATCCAACGTGATTCTATACAATGCCAAATAGCTTATTCTGTTCAATGGTCTATCTCCCACCTCCATCAGAAGATGAAAATCCAGATCCCAGAATTTAGGTTCGTACTGATTCCTATTTCAGCTGGTATTCCGCTGACGTCCACTGAAGTTGTGGCAAAAGATTGTGAAAAGCTAGTGAAAGTCTGCTGGCTGAATATAAAATCGAAGGCAATGGTTTACACTTGCCTGACACTTTATGCTTAGACTGTGATCCTAATGCACTGTTAAAAAAAACATTCACACTGCACAGCTGATGTTTCTGAAAACAGTGATGCAAGAGATAATAATTGCCAGAATTCAAATTTGCCTTGCTTTTTAGCAAACAATCAGAAACAGAGCATACGGTGCTAATCAGATAGCTTCATATCTCATTTGGTGCATGAACTGAGTTGGAATGTGTTTTATATAAACCCAGGGGAAAATACATCCAACTTGTATTGATTCAAACTGAATACCATCTCTCTGGGGCTGAATTATAAACAGACTTTTTATAGCCAAAGCCTTCTGGAATAAGATTCCAGATCTCCGAGTGCTGTGGGCAATGAGTTTTAATTCACAGATCTTGTTTATTTTTGGAGTGTGTGTTTTCACATCTGAGTTTCAAAGTTACACTGCTGAAATGTTTTATTCACTGTGGTCACAACTTCATGGCTCAGAGCTGTGCAAAAAGTGCTTAGAACAGCCAAACACGTTTGTGACTGATACCCTGTTTACACAGAAGATCGAACACCGTTTAAAATTTACTGATGTGAACTGAATTAGATCTCCCTCAAGATTTACATTGCATCCTCTCCCAGAAGCTGTACGCGTATTAAATGATATCAAATTACAGTCCAATACATGTGCTACGCTGATCTGCAGGGCAGAAAGTAAATTGGCTTTCAGGTTGAGCAGTTATCATGAACCTACGCCTCACAGTAAATAAATTCTAATCTCTTTACAGGTTGAGTTTTAACATAGAATAGCTGATAATTTTAACATATTAATTTATGCTTGTTTTGTAGGGAACTGGGCAAGGCTTTGATATGCCCCAGAGAAATCATTTCCAGTTAACTTAACAGGTAATGACTTCACTGTTCAAACTATTCAGAAGGCAGCAGCTTGCTTGCTAAAGGAAACAGAGAGATGAGAACATATTTACTTTGTATGTATAGCCAAACTGCATCTACTAGGAACAGTTGCACAATAGATTTAAGGCTACAAATACTCTGGAGGGGATTACGTAAAATTTGCAAGAGCAGGAGATGCAGTATGTGGGGAGCCAAAATGTTGTTTTCCCAATGGGGTTTAAGTCAGTGGCATGATTGTGACATGTTGGGTCTTGTAACATTTTGCAATGGGTTTCCCACGGCATGCCATGACTTCTCCTTAACTGGGAAGCACACCAAATTCACTCCAAATTTCAACATTATGTCAATAACCCGGAATACTCATGGCTCCCAATGACTTCAGATGATGCAAAGTTGTTCCATCTTGGGATCTGAGCTGAGGGGTTTGTCTTTGTCTTACTCAGTAGCACAGGACACAGTGAAGGCTGAAGAAAGGAAAAGGTGTGGGCGGAGAGTGTGGCTCTCCAGCCCTCAAACGGTGCAGCAGTGGAATGATAGGGTCTGTACTCGGGTCCTCGAGTGACACCATGATAAGGCACTGGTAGATTTGGGGTGGTGGGAGGAGGTGACGAAGTGAGCCACACTCCTGCAGTCTGACATTGCAGTGATCTTGCCCTGCATGCATAAGGAAGGCAGTTGCTCTACACACAGCAGATTAACAGTCATAGGTGGGACCTCGCATTTGGAGCAGGACAGGTCTAGCTGTAGCTTACAGGTTTAATGTCCATCGACATGGCTGATGACTTACTTAGTAGGAGAGCAAGTGCTGGGCAGATAGGTTTTACCTCGAGGAGATCAGGCTACTGTGGGAAGAGGTCATAGAAAGAGGGATGGGCAAGTTTGGTATTAGAGAATTGCGCAATCCCTTTGGCCAGCTAAAACTGCTGTAGAAATGAAGGTCAAGTCAACAGTGGTGTTAATATCGGTGCCTGTCTACTTCACCGAGTTCACATGAGATGGTGTAAACCAAACTCACAAGAGGAAGGCTGCAGTCACTCAGCTGGATAGCTCATGCAGTCAGCGCCAGCTAAAAGGGAAAGAGTTCTTTGAGGATGTTACTAGACAAGTTGATGAGGGTTGAGCAGTGGATGTGGTGTATATGGACTTCAGCAAGGCATTTGATAAGGTTCCCCATGGTAGGCTTGTTCAGAAGGTCAGGAGGAATGGGATACAGGGAGATTTAGCTGTCTGGATACATAATTGGCTGGTCGACAGAAGGCAGCGAGTGGTAGTGGAAGGAAAATATTCTGCCTGGAAGTCAGTGGTGAGTGGTGTTCCACACGGCTCTGTTCTTGGGCCTCTACTCTTTGTAGTTTTTATTAATGACTTGGATGAGGAGATTGAAGGACGGGTTAGCAAGTTTGCAGATGACACAAAGGTTGGAGGTGTCGTTGACAGTATAGAGGACTGTTGTAGGCTGTAGCGTGACATTGACAGGATGCAGAGATGGGCTGAGAAGTGGCAGATAGAGTTCAACCTGGATAAATGTGAAGTGATGCATTTTGGAAGGTGGAACTTGAAAGTTGAGTACAGGATTAAAGACAGGATTCTTGGCAGTGTGGTGGGAGAGTGTGATCTTGATGTGCAGGTACCTAGATCCCTTAAAATTGCCACCCAAGTGGACAGGGTTGTTAAGAAAGCATATGGTGTTTTGGCTTTCATTAACAGGAGGATTGAGTTTAAGAGCCTTGAGATCTTGTTGCACCTCTATAAAACTTTGGTTAGACCGCACTTGGAATACTGTGTCCAGTTCTGGTCGCCCTATTATAGGAAAGATGTGGATGCTTTGGAGAGGGTTCAGAGGAGGTTTACCAGGATGCTACCTGGAATGGAGAGCTTATCTTACGAAGAGAGGTTGACTGAGCTCGGACTTTTTTCACTGGAAAAAGAAGGAAGAGAGGGGACCTAATTGAGGTGTACAAGATAATGAGAAGTGTAGATAGAGTTGATAGCCAGAGACTTTTTCCCAGGGCAGAAATTGTTAACACGAGGGGTCATAGTTTTAAGCTGCTTGGCGGAAAGTATAGAGGGGATGTCAGAGGCAGGGTCTTTACGCAGAGAGTTGTGGGAGCATGGAAAGCGTTGCCAGCAGCAGTTGTGGAAGCAAGATCATTGGGGATATTTAAGAAACCGCTGGACATGCATATGGTCACAGAAATTTGAGGGTGCATACATGAGGATCAATGGTTGGCACAGCATTGTGGGCTGAAGGGCCTGTTCTGTGCTGTACGGTTCTGTGATCTATGTTCTAT
This sequence comes from Chiloscyllium punctatum, assembly GCF_047496795.1. Taxonomy (NCBI): domain Eukaryota; kingdom Metazoa; phylum Chordata; class Chondrichthyes; order Orectolobiformes; family Hemiscylliidae; genus Chiloscyllium; species Chiloscyllium punctatum. Next base: position 65,907,654 of record NC_092757.1, read on the forward strand.
GTTCTAGATGAGGAGGAAGCCATCCCAGGCCTTCTTTATCACCAATGACCATTGCTAAAGAAATGCACGTTCAAAATGCTCTACAAATCCTCCAGCTGCCTGAAAAGCAATGATGAAGATGTGTGTTAGACCTCCTCAGAAGGCGATGACTGAACTGAGTGGGATCCTGCAGCAAGATCTGCAGCCTGGTGAGAACCCCATGCCAGAAAACCCCATGATAACTATGGCCCTAAACATCAGAGGCTCATTTCAGGGCCAGATGTCCCTATTTCCCTTTCATTCAGTGATAACTGCTCAAAGACAAGCTAAAATAGTTTGTGATATCTACATAGGTGTGTGAGACGTAACGGAATCTCAACACCGATGCAACCACAAGTGTTTTTACTTCTCTTTTTACAACCACTGCTCCACGTTGAAGCCAGACATCAGCAGCTGATGAGGAGGTTGGGAAGTCACACAGAACACATACCAGCTGTAAGCACTCGAAATGTGTGCTATAATTCTGTGTGATTCTGATCCAGGCACATAAACAGAAATGGTGGCCACTTCCTGTCCTGACCTGGGAAGTGGCTCCTTGTTTTAATTAAATTCCACTCTCTAGACATTCTGCACTTACAGTAAAAACAAAATTTCTGAGCAGAAGTTAGAATTCTGAAGTAACTGCCCACGCAATCACAAATTGACCTTCAAACAATGTGCACAAATGATTGTGTTTCTGCCTTTTCATCCAAATCATATTTGTCATTTATACTTACTAGTCATTGACTCTACTAAGTGATGGACAGTTATCAGCACAGGCACAATTTCATTGAAGTTCATCAAGCGAATGCAGTACCTCGTCTGGCTGGGGTGGAGGTCACCACTTATAAAAAGTGACAGTGCATGTAATAATCACGCCAGAGTGCTTTTCTGAACTAGTTTCAATTACCTGGTAGGGTCAAAGAGGGACTCTCAAAGTTTTTTCTTCAGTTGCAATTACATATTTATCCAGTTTTCAACTCTCCCAAGAGATTACTTAGTTTCAGGTGGGGTAAAGAGTGTGTCTAATGTGGCACATAATTGTCTGAGACATGCTAGATTTTTCCTGACTATTATTATTCATGTGTTAATCTGTTCTTAAATTAGCAAAAGCAAGACCTACAGTTTACCCTATCCATGGCAAGAAGTGATAGCATGTGGCATCTAGCACCCATTGTAATTAGTCCATACATTTGTTAATAAGGCAGGGCACCCTCCATCAGCAGAGGTGGAATATCAATGTAACAAAAGAAATAAAGAACATTGTTGTCCTTACATTGAAGCAACATCAGTTCTTCAAAATTTACCATTCAATTAGGATTATTGATGGATTGCAGTTGAACACTTTACAATAAGTACATTATAAGATAAAGAAAGCCTATCAATCACAACAATGAGAGTTCTGATCTAGGGAAATATTGATCCCTTCCATGTGTAACAGGCCCTCAAATAAAACATATTGGGACGTTAATTGTGAACTGGTGACCAGCTTTCCTGTTTCAACTTTGAATTGGTTTGTTTGCCATTTTCCATTTGTTGAGGTCAGTTTCCCGGTGCTTTAGACTTCACATTTGCCTTGTTCACTTCCTTGATCAGAAAATCTGTGTGAAATTATTTCAACCAATCTGTGCACAATAGATCAGATAATTGAGGTAGCCATCAGAATATATCAATAACATAAATATGCTGTAAGTTCAGGTACACGGCAACACAACAACCCCAAATACTTCTTTGTCTGGCATTGTGAGCATTTTTCAGAAAATGGAACTGAAATAAACATTTCAATAATGCTGTAAAAGGACATCAAATAAAAGATGCATGTGATTGAAATGAAAAAAAAACCTACTCCATTCAGAGTCGAGCAGAGAGAATGTAGTGAAGTTGGAATGGACTGCCTTGGCCAGTTGAATAAGTTTACCAGGAAAGTTAATTAACACAGATGGTAGTTATTCATCTCTTAAAAACAATCGCCCTTTCTAATATTTCTTTTGGTTTTGTATCACAATAGTTTCCTTAATGAGAAATAGCCAATAACAGAATGTTATAGGTCGACAATGTTTCTCTACACATAGCTTCTTCAGCTTTGATATTTTTCCCCGGTTTTCAGTTATGTGTTTTAAGAATACAATTTTAGGATCATGAAAAGAATGCATCTGAGGATCTGATTTTGTCGTTATTTTTTGTTTGGATGGAACAGTCAGTGGAAGGGAAAATACTATTTCCTTGTCAAAGCATAAAGTGATACCATCGAATGCTAAAGATGTTCTGACCACATTTTTCACACCTTCTTCAGCAGCATTAACTGTCCATTCAAAGTAATGAACGGTGTTGATTCTTTTTGCCTACTTTGGTTACCTTTTTTTTAATATCCTTTCCATGTTTCATATATATTTATGAGCAATTGATTCATTAGCCCAAAATGTTTCTTGTCTGTGATGAACATTTCTGCAGAATTTATTTTCTTTTCTTAAGAAACAATTCTCATTGCAAACTCACATGACTGGTCTATTGTGAAATTCTTTCAGTGTACAAACTCAGCTCAAAATACCTGTCATAATAGCAACAACAAACAGCCACCTTTTCAAAACTTTCGGCCCTCAGTTCTGGAATTTCTTATCAAATCTAACCACTGCTTGTCCTTTAACCTGTCTCATGCCATATTTCATTGACTGTGCTATTTGTCACTGTTAAGATCTCCTTCCCTGGCACAGTTACAATTTTTGTTTGTCAGAAATATGGTTCTATGATGAAAGCAGGGCATATGGGTTCACTCTCCAGAGCCCTTTTGCAATAGGCTGGCATGCAGAAAGCTAACAATGCAACTGGTGAATTTGTGGGGTGTGCCATCATCATCTTGCTGCCATGTCAGTTTGCCAGTGACAGCCAAGTTGATGTCCCTTGAAATCTTTCCCTATTTTAAAGATCCTTAAAAGCAATTTATTTTTGTTGTCCTATTCCTATATTTAACCAAATATTACAAGGTAAACCAAGTATGATAGGGTCTGGGGCACAAAGCTGTTGCATCAACTAAGTATTCAAAAGTTCAAAAGTAATTACTTACGGAGCAGGTATTCAGAACTTGAGGCTCCAATTTTCTTCAGGGTCTGGTAGATATCCAATGTGCAATGGTCAGGAAAGTACAGAAGAGACATACATGGGCATGCCCATGACTCTTATGCAGCTGGAAGAAATATTTTGTGGAACTGGAGGAAACTCTATTCATACTATAGGCAGGATGAAAGCAGGGCATGTGGGTTCACTCCCCAGAGCCCTTTTGCAATAGGCTGGCATGCAGAAAGGCTAACAATGCAACTGGTGAATTTGTGGGGTGTGCCATCATCATCTTGCTGCCATGTCAGTTTGCCAGTGACAGCCAAGTTGATGGATCCATTGCCCGTCTGAACATAATTACCTCATTTGATCGACCATCTAAGCGCTTCTTTTGATCTCCACGAGGCCCACTGTGCTATACTGAACGAATGGGGCAGTGGAACTAGCTCTTTCAAAATGCCAACACAGCAATGATGATCTAATGACCTCCTTCTGTATTGTATTTTTATGATCCTATAAAGATACTCAGCAAAATATTGGAATGAACCTTCTGCCTCTTTCTGGTGGGAGACATGCATTGTGTACAAAAGTCAAGAGCAATTGATTTTTACTCCATTATAATCGATTCACTTATTTTTGAGGCTGAATATCCGAATCTGGGGTTAAAACAAAAAGGAAGTGATCTATATTCTTCTTGGCTTGCTTGTTGTATATTGTCCACAAATTAAATTTTACGAAGCATCCCTGTACTCTTTCTTTTATCTCCCTTGGAATACTGTGGCATTGCTGAATGCCAGGAGCAAGGACAGAGCTGGGGAGAGGAATTATTTCTAATGCATATTAGCTTATGTGCAACAGCCGAAAAGTTAACATTACAGATCACAGGGAGTGAACACTTTTCCCACCATTGCTGATTAAAAAAACGTTCATTCATACCAGTACTTGGACTAAAATTTGTTTCAAATATGTGAAATATGCCTGGAACTTGCATGTAATCTGTGTTAGAAGAATCTGATCATAGCTCCAACAATGTCTCAGCAAATCGTTTTGCAACTAAGTACCTTTAGCATCATTAATCATCATGATTAATGAAGGGAATTGTCATGTTTTGCATTCATTTTTCATTATTAATTCAAAGGAAAGAGGCCAGACATCATGATCAAGTACAAGCAATTATGCATTGCAGTCCCATCAAATAAGTACTGTAGATTATTTTACCAAATACTAATTCACTTAATGCTTTTTTTTCCCCAAAATAAACAAATCACTGAGAGAATAATTGCTTATCTGTTGAGAACAAAATAATGAATGTTCTGGGCAAATAAATTAAGTTGTTTGCATATGAACAAATTCTCCATAGGTACATACCATTAGGGATCAATTCTGCTGCTGCAATTGCTAAAATCATCAAAAAATTTACAGTAAATTAGACATCATTATATTAAGAAGTACCTTTGAATAATAACCCTTTATGTAATCCCATTTTACCTCAATGATATAATTATCAAAACTCGAAACTATATGCGTTGGTTAGGAAAACAATACGTAGGATTTTAACAAAGATAAAATTATCTCCTTCAAGCAAACTGCATAAAGATTGATTTGTATTACAAATACTGCAAAAACCAACAGACATAGCAAGCATTTTGACACAAGGAGGCCAGACTTTATCTGTTTATTGATCAAGGCAGTCAAGAGGTGATTCTGCCAATAATATACCACAGTAAAAGCATTTAATTTGTTCAGAGTACTATGTCATACAAACATCCTGTCACATCTCAGCATGAGTTGCAGCTACTGTCCCTCACCCTGGAGATGTCTGGCGAAAAATTCAATTCCTGTCTCACTGATGTCAGTTGAATGAATTAAACTACATAACCTGGGCCGGTGTTTCAATTCAATACCCAGGGAGTACTGCATTGTCAGAAAATGTCGTCTTTCAAATGAGCTGTCAAAATGAAGTCATATCTACTGTCTCAAAACAACATGAAAGGTCCCATGGCACTTCTCAATGAAGAGGACAGAAGTTCCCACCTCTCAGACATTACCAACAAATATGGACATTTAGTTCCTTGCTTTTTGAAGGACATTGCTGTGTACAAATTGGCTACCATGGTTATCTACTGACTGTACTAGAAATGCAATTCTTTGGCTGAATATATATCAAAGACATGAAAATTGCTACATAAATGGAGGTGTGATTCCTTCTCTCAGTCCTACTTGTTTCATTCACAGTGACAATGCATTAATGCCTTCCCTTCCCAGCTTGGAAATGCAAAGTTTTTTTTAATAGCACATACCACTAGTACATATAGCTGCTAAAGACTTTATTATTCATATATTTTCATCCAATGACTGTTAAATATACACTTCCAAAACTTATTTCTCTGAAGGAGCTTTCTCACAGTGGAATCTCCTAGATTTTTATTGAAAAAGTTCTTTCTTCTCTGAATCATCATAAATCCTCAAGTTTTGGAGAACTGTATGAAGCCACTCTAATCAGGTGGATATCATTTGGTAGAAATGGCATTTTTCTTGCCCATCTTTACACAATTCCCCTTCTAACTCTTGACCTCAATCAGCTAATGTGGCATAGTTTGGAAACCAAACTGGAATCCTCCCGAATACCTCAGAAAGAACCTTCAGTATTTCTGAAGTATAGGTCACTGTTTAATGTTAGACTACCACCTGAACCATATGTAGCATTAATCTGCTCCACCACGGGATCAGTCCCGAATGTATGTTAATTCATTGCATCAATAAACACTTGACCCTGAATTTCTGTAACAGTTGCCAATCTCTGATTAGAACTGCAGATTGGCTGAACCTCCATAAACACTTCATTTAAGTGTTTTTATATTCAAGTTTTTATATAATTCGCAGAAGTCCAACTATTCTTAATATGTCACATTGGTTCCAGTCTGTATATTTGAATGCATAATTTTGTTATGTTAGTTTGGATAGCCACATTCACACAGGTTCTTAAGGTTACAACTTGTGAGTGGCCTCTGAAATACCTTTCAGGTTTGCTGCATTGGTCGTGTGAGCTCACAAACTGGTTCTGCCAACTTCTCACAAACATTACTTCAGTTCTTTTTTCAGTTTGGAGAAGCTGGAGTTGTACTCCTTGGAGATTAGAAGGTTCAGAGAAGATTTCATTGAGATTTTCCAAATCCTGAGGTATCTATAACAGTAGATCTGGAGAGGATGTCCCCATTGGTGTAAGGGTCAAGAACCAGAGGACTGATTTCAGGCAAAAGAACAAATCGTGACATGAAAAAAAGTATTATTAATCGGCCAGTGGTTTGGATTTGAATGCATCGACTGAGAGTGAGGCTTTCAAAGGGGAATTGGATAAGCACTTGAAGAGGAAATAGATGTCAGGCCTGTGGTGAAATGAAGGAGATTGCCATAGTTGCTCTTGCAGAGAGCTGGCATGGATGTGATAGGCTGAATGGTCTCTCTTTTTACTGCAACCATTCTATGGATAGAATCTTATAGGAGTCCAAGCAATATGGAAAGTTTGTATGAGAACCAGGTGAGACTGGCAAGAGTTGTCATGACTTTGAGAAACATCATTGCACCTATTAATCCCTTAATCCTGCTGACACCATTGTCCATCCTCCATAACATCCTTATTCTTTCCCTGGCCTCTGAGTCTAAACATGTTGCTGTAGATTCGTCGGTCAGTAATGTCAGACAGATGGACACATGTCTCGTTGATTTGCTGCAGCTTTTGGACAATGAGGATTGTTGCCTCTCATATCCTTGACTGCTGCTCCAGTTCCTCCCTGTTCGTGTGGATGAAGCTTCTGATTGCTCACGTGACAAGGTCCTCTCGCCAGCAGGGGGTGCTGAGCAGATGCCTGGTCTCCAGAAGTCCTCCGAGTGCCAGTGGCCTTGACCATTTCTTCCTCAATCAGCTGCAGAGCTGTTGCAGTGAGGTGCTCACCAACTTGTGCTCCCAAATGTTCTAGAGCTATTGCTCCCATCACGATGTCAGAATCTGAGCTGATGGTAGATGCAGGAGGCAGTCTTCCCAATGTTTCCTCTGAGGCCTTTGGAGGTTGAGGAGATGTCTTCTGGAAAAGCAGAATGTTTCTCTAAGGTGCTGGTAGAGATGCTGGTGGTCCCTGCAAGACATAAGATAGAGAAGGTATTGCAGCTAAAGCCTAGAGGTGGTGTACAATGAATGACACTGACACCGGGTTTAATGTAAGAGATGCAGTGGAATGAAGAATGGTACTTATTCAGTTGGCAGGACAGAGATGTGCCAACATCTGGATTAGTGGTGCTGGAAGAGCACAGCAGTTCAGGCAGCATCCAACGAGCAGTGAAATCGACATTTCGGGCAAAAGCCCCTCATCAGGAATGCTTTTGCCCGAAACGTCAATTTCGCTGCTCGTTGGATGCTGCCTGAACTGCTGTGCTCTTCCAGCACCACTAATCCAGTATTTGCTTTCCAGCATCTGCAGTCATTGTTTTTACCTTTTTTGTCCCAACATCTGTACTGGTGTAATCCCAGTCTTCTCCTGCAGAGGTCAGGATTCTCTACTCTTTTTCTGGGCAATTGAATATCAGGCATCCCTTCATCCATTCAGGAGTGTTCTGCCATATTTTTCTTTATTCATGGAATGTGGGTGTCACTGGCTGGGCAAGCTTTTATTGCCCATCCCTAGTTGCTGCTTAAACTGACTGGTTGGCTAGGGCCAATTAAGGTTCAAATACATTGTTCTGAGTTTGGAGCCAGGCAGGTAAGGAAGGTTGATCTCCTTCCATGAAGGACATCAGTGAACTGCATGGGCTTGTCCAACAATCGACAATAGTTTCCATCAGGCTAGTTTTTCAGGATTTCTAGATTTTCATTAATTTAAGTTTTATCATCTGCCATGGTGGGATTTAAACCCATTTCTCCAGTGCATTGGTGTGGGTTACTTGGTTACTAGTCCAGTGATAATACTAGTACGCCACTGTCTTCCAGATTGACTGATGTGAAATTGGTGGCACAATTGATAGTGCTGGTGCAGGTAGTCAAAAGGGCTCCAAGAGAGTGAGGAAGCAGTGCAGAGGTCAAGCAGGATTTACAGTTTGGGGCTTTGGGTTTGTGAGGTCAAGAGAGGGAAGATAATGCAGGCAGTGAGGTATTGGGGAGGTGTAGCAACAAGGATACAGTGAAGTTACCTTGAAAAAGAAATTCATTGACATTCTTATGCATGGCAGGCCATCACTTTGGAACATGGAGACAGCACTGATCCAGCCAGGTTCTGCTGCCACACCCTCCTCTGCTTTGTGCAGAAACATGACACCTTTCCTTTGGCCCATCCCCTTGACCAGAACCTGCAGGTCCGTCTGGGAGAATTGCTGCACCATATTCTTCTTCTCAGGCAGCTTTGGAAAGTTTTCTTGACTGAACTCAGAGCTCTGGAATGCCAGTCCTCATCTGGGGGCCTTTAAAGATGACACCCATGTCCAAAATGTTGGCTTTACTGAATATTTGTTGAATGGTGAGTAGTTCTGGAAATGCCACATGGTAAGATGGCGTTAGACTCAGAATGATGGATAACCTAAGGGTGGTGGAGGAAGTTGGAGAGGTTCATTTAGTAAAATATGATGAAAAATCTCACTTGGCCTTTTGGTCAATATCCTTTAAATAAACTTGATGCAAACTCACACTTCAGCTCTATGACTCTAAGTAGTTTTGAATCAATCTGTTCAGTGATGTTAATTACACATCCCTGGAGTGAAAAGGACCTTCATCAGAGGCCTCCTGTCTCAAAGATAGGGACACTATCACGCTACCACAAGAACCCCTAGCCCTACAATTGTACATTCCTAGGAGACTGTAAGAACCCTAAGAATGAAAGAAATTCTTCTGCACTGACAAATGAAACCAATACTTAAAACCTAAACAATAGCTTAGCCATTGGCAAGTTGACATGTCAACTTATTCCCACTCAATATGCAAAGACAATCTTAAACAACATTCAGGAAAGAAAGATTGACAGTCCTTAATCATTCATTAAAACAGTCTTCAGATGGTAAGACTTCTTAAACAATATTTCACCTGATGTGAATGAAGTGTTTGTGGTCACATATTATTTATGCTATTTGGTGCAGTTTTGTTTTATTGAGAGTTGAGTGAATTACACTTTGACTCATCAAGTTAGCATAAGATTAATTAGAGGACCCAGAGGTGAACCTCGATGCATGTAAGACAGTAAACACTGTATCACCAAACTTTTTTTCTATTTTGATAAGAATAAAATGTGTCTTCATTAATTTAGGACAAAACAGTAGTTGTCATGAAAAATATGATCTTTAATCTGTCTAGACATTTCCAGCAATCACTCAAGCTGGTTGCGAGATGTGTTGAATGGTGAAACAATGTGCAGCTGATGCCTTTACAATGCAAGCAGACTGCAAATTATAAAGCTCAATTTAAATGAGACCCATGCCAGTTGTTCAAGAATTAATGAGGCTATAGTGGATGACTGAGTAAGCACTACTGTGAGATACAGGACAGAGAGCTGATTGAAATGACTATTCCAGGATGGCAGCCATTCAATCATACAATGCAGTGACTGGTGCACTATTCGAGCTAAATTAGTTTCCTGTCCATCCGGGGCAAATATTTTTGTTCCTGTTAATTTCTATGACTACTGGGAATTTTGCACATGTTCTCATATTTGTTTTTTGCCAGATACTTTACATTTTTAAATTAAGAAACATTTCCAGGTCTGTGGAGAAGAGAGTGGAAGTAATGAATCGCTCTTTCAGAGAGTCAGCAGAGTTATTACAAATGGACTAAGTGGCCACCTTATTGTATAATACAGCACAGAAGAGGCTAGATGGCTCATCAAGTCTACACCAGACATTTTCAAAGCATTACACATGGTTCCACTCTCCTGCACTTATCCCTGCATTTTCTTTCCTTCAAGATTTTATCCAAATCCCTTTTAAAAGCTCTTTTTGAATCTATTTTCAGCAGCCATCAAGCTGTGCAGTCTAAATCACAACCACTCAGAGAGTATGTTTCTCCTTCTGTTGCCTCTAGTGATTTTGCCAATCCCCTTAAGTCTGTGCCCTTTCATTACTGATCCTTCAAACATTGGTAACAATTTCTCTCTATTTCCTCTATTTGAGCCTTACATGATTTTAAGCAATTCTACAACACTTCTATTAGTCTGTTCTGCTCTAAGGAAAATAACCCCAGCTTCCCTCTTCCATCCATTTGGAATCAAAGCTCACGTGGAGAACGAACACAGTGCGGGACAAGCTCCTGGCAGAGGGAAGAGGAGGAGGAGAGGGGTTCTCAGCCAAAGTATTCAGTTCTCAGTTAGGGTATTTGGGGAGCAGTTCACCAACCTGAACCTCAGCAGAAAACAATGTGTGAGAGGTCTCTGCTTCAGTAAGGAACCCTTCTCTGACATTGAGTGCCTGCTACAGCCACAAATGCAACCCCAGCGCAGGGCAAGGACATAACTGTCAAGGGCGGTGAAGGTGTCCATAGCATAGAAATATAAAACCAGAGTAAACAGGAGCATGACTCCGCCATTCGACCCTTTGAACCTGCATCACAATTCAATATGGTCACAGCTGATCATCCAACTCAGTACTCTGTTTCTGTTTTTACCTCATACCTTTTATCCATTTTGCTCTAAGAACCATATCTAACACTTTCTTGAAAGCAATTCAATGTTTTGGCCTCAACTGTTCTCCATGGTGGAGAACTCCATAGGCTCACCACTCTCTGAGTGGAGAAATTTCTCTTCATCTCAGTCCTAAATGGAAGATCCCATATCTTTACACTGTCGCCCATGCTTCTCGACTCCAGGGTCACTGGGAATATCCTTACTGTATGTACCGTGTCTAAATCTATGAGAATTTTATTAGTTTCTATCAAATTGGCCCTCACTCTTACAAACTCCAGTGAATATAATCCTAATCGATTCAATCTCTTTTCATTCATCAGTTGGTGTAATCCAGCAATCAGCCATGAATCTTTACCTAACTGTTCCTTTGGAAATTTTTCAGCAACAGTTTGTCTGCTGCTGTTGAAAAATGGAGATCACTTGAGATCTTCATTCACTGAAAGATAATTATATTTTATTGTTATTGTCAGAGCAAAGCAGATGTGGCAGCACAGTGGCTCAGTGGTTAGCACTGCAACCTAATAGTACCAGGGATCCAGGTTCGATTCCAGCCTTGGGCGACTGTCTGTGTGGAGTTTGCACATTCTCCCCATGTCTATGTGGGTTTCCCTCGGGTGCTCCGGTTTCCTGCCACAGTCCAAAGATGTGCAAGTCAGGTGAATTGGCCATACTAAATTGCCCATAGTCAGAGGGAATTAGTCAGAGTGCATTAGTCAGAGGGAAATGGGTCTGGGTGGGTTATTCTTCGGAGGGTTGATGTGGACTTGGGCCAAAGGACCTGTTTCCGTTCTGTAGGGAATCTAAACTAATCTGATATTCTGTAGGATTGCAGGTTATTCCATGGTGTAATTTGCCATTGTCTTTGCACACATCACTTTGCAGGCACCCCACACAAACTATTATCCAACAAAACCAAAAGGCATTTTCAAGCCCTCAATGGCCAGCCAGCATGTGATCATACACAGTATTTGAAAAGATCAATACTTGGCATACTGGCAGCAGTCATGATACTTGCATTGTTTGGCCGTGCCATCTGTATTTGAGCCATGGGAAACCAAAGGTGGTTGCTAGGCAATAGGGCTATCTGTTCATGATACAGTTCATGATTCTTGTGAAAAACTGTGCATTTGTGAGCTGCATTCATACAGTGAAAGTAATGAAGCTGTATAAGTCGTGATAGAGCAGAACCAGTGGCTTTCTAGAGCAATGCATTCACTGCCTGGGCTCTGAGTAGCCCTGCAATACCCTGCAGAGTGAGTGCCAAACTTTATAGGCTTCCACTGGTTGCCACACAATCGCGCCATCATGCTGATCAGCCTTTACCACCAGCTATGTGGTGTGCAGCTCAAGAGCAGGAGGAGGAGGGAAAACAGAGAAAACAATCCAGCCAGGCTCCTCAATGGGTTTCTGAATATGCAGCTTTGCCAGTCCTCTTCCAGTTAATTTCACTGCCTCCACCTGTTAGTGGATATTGTGAAATCATTTTGGCTAATATGGTTGTCATATTGGCAGTGTCAGTCCTGATTGATAGAAAATTGTTGGTAGTGGAGGGATTGGAGCATGATGAATTAAGCAGTGTAAATTTATTGGCACAGTCAGTAGGATGAGAAATTTGATGATGTATTTAATGATCCTGAGGACTCTTGTGAGTTCGTTGAACCTTTTGGGGCCCTGCATCCACTTCTTTGAGACTAGACTCATGACATTGACCTTCACAGTTATCTGCTTCCAACTCCTTCTGAACATACTTTTAGAAGGCCTTTTGACCAGTTATAATACAGGACAACCATCTTTAGTTGTAACTTACCCACTATGGACTCCAATGCAATCTCTGAGAATACTTGCAGTCCATTTCCTCCATTATTTTGTCTTTCCTCGGTCGTTGCTTCCACAACACTGCCAGCACCTTTTCCAGCCATAATGCATTGCCCCTTTAAGAACTACAGGCTCAACTTTAAGTAGTTTTATGCTAATCTTAATTGACACAAACCAACAATGTTCCCTGTAAGTTACACAGTGGCTGTGCAGCAACTGAGAATGTATCATTCAAGGAACAAACAAGCAATGCATAAGAATGTTCCCTTTAGAGTGCATGCATGTAGAGCTACACATTAATCCTGAAGGGATTGGAGAGAACAACAAAATAGCTGTGCACAATAAACAAGTAAGAGGGAATATTGTTAGCCACTCATGATATTGGCACTTCAGCCAATCAAGAGCATTATTAGCACATGCTGGATGCTGAAATAAATTAAAACAGCAGGGTCCACAACATTTGCATACTGCCTGCCAATGTAGTCAATAGGTGCAGGTTAATCACACATCACAATCTCTAGACTCCAGTTTTAAATTAAACCCCTGAGATATTTGGTTTAGCTCATTTCAACAGGCTTTGCTTAGATGAACTGGCAGTGACCTTATTGCTTCCCATTTTACAGTTTCATTAATAAACACATAAAACTGCACAATACTGATCCTGAGAAACATGCCAGTTTTTAAACGTAACGACCCACTCCCCAATTGACTTTAACACTCTGCTCAGGCAGCTGAGTTAATTGTATAGGACATTCCAGCTTCACAGATTGGAAACTACTTGTCCGACAATGTTGTATTGCCACCCTGACAAATGCTTCCTCTTGTTAAACACAGTTTTTGCCAAATCCACCCCCCAACACTCCATTGCGTTTTCTTCAATCTAAGTCAAAAGAAGTACCTGTTTTTTCTTAGAATAGCACCAGCTCCAACTGTTCCCAGCCTCACAGACACAGTCAGCCTGGCCATAGTCACTCAGTTCACAGCAAATGGCTCATGAATTCTATAAATTGGTACAACAACTACTTGAGACAGGTACAAGGAACATGACAAATGTCGCTCCATTTGCCACTTTTAAATGTTCCTGTGGTTTCTTTTTAAATATGAGTTTTTAAAAATTATTTTTGAATTTGAAAGGTATTGGGGACATCTGAACCAAACTGAAAAATGCTTAACTTGGTTCAGTTTAGTGTCAGCTTCCAGCAAGGCACCTTTTCCCCTAAATCTTGATGTATTGTTATGTTTGATGATGTAGTTCAGAAAGATATAGTGTTCCAAACACAGAAATTCATCTCGCAGCTGCCTCAGACATGTGCCATAATGTAATGAACAGGTTTATTAAAAATATCTATTCTAAACCGTATTTATATATCTGTATCAGTAGTTTCCCATCATGATTTGAAATATTTCTTTGCCACCTCTGAACCTGAAAACTTTTTGATCTCTGTCAAGAATGTGGTACTGGAAAAGCACAGCTGGTCAGGCAGCATCCGAGGAGCAGGAGAATCAATGTTTCGGGCATAAGCCCTTCATCAGGGATGAATGTCTGAAACATCGATTCTCCGGCTTCACAGATGCTGCCTGACCTGCTGTGCTTTTCCAGCACCACATTTTCAACTCTGATCTCCAGCAACTGCATCCTCACTTTCTCCTAACTTTTTGATCTCTGTGTGGTTCCTGAGTGTAGATTTCCTACATTTTTTGGGCAGATTTCAGATATTGAAAGAAGAAGAAGAAGAAAATAACAGACAGTAATGGAACACCATTAACCTTACCCTGGCTGCATATTGACCTGCAACTACACAAGCACAGAACTGAAAAGTGATAATGCACTGCAGGTAAGTACTTTTGCATAGCGTGTGGGAAAGTGATGGAAGAAATTGAAGGAAGTCACAATAAAAGATGCCAACACATTTTTCTAATGCAATCACAACATGACAGTTGCTGCTTAGACAAGATGGTCTAAAACGAAGTCCTCTTCATTTAATCATTAGCAGCAACATATGATGACTTTCAACAGTTCTGAGGTGTCAGTGTGTTTGGATGCTGAAGGAAAGTTAGAACATAACATGAACAAATGACAGTTCAGCACTTGTTTGCAACAGAGGGATCAGATACTGAGCTGCTTTCATTGTACAAATATAGGAGTCTAACTAGAGGAAGTCACGTCTTTAAAAGCCCTTGAGATATTATCCCATTGCTTACTCTGGGGGAACTGTGTTTGGCATTCAGTGTTAAAACACCTGGAGTCTGCAGGGGTTCAACCAATTTGCCCTGGCTAATAGATACAGGAATTCTACACTTGTTCTCCAGTTTGGAAAGAAATGTTATAGAAGAATGAAGGCAAAGGACAGTGTAATAATGAGTGAAAGATGAAGAACTGGTGTGTTTTAGTATGGGGTCTTTGTACAAAGTCAGGACAAACTTTTGGGTTTCTTTTGAACAACATTTATTAATATTATATGCACAATGATCGGGAAACAGAGCTCCTTGCTCTAACGGTGCGAGTTCCAATCTTCTAGGGGAGTCCTATTACATAACTACTGATGTCACTGTCACAGTGTAAACCTCAGAGGCTCACATGCATATTCATTAAACCCTATCTCTAAATGAAGTCAGTACAAATTAGGACCATGTTAGTGTGACATAGAATTTTATCGACTGATATTTTCCGGTATCTTTGCTATAATGGGAGGTTTTAAAATAGCGTCTGTACTCTTGTACATTTCAATATAGAGAAATAATAGACAATATAAAGGAGCAGAACTATGCTCATCTGCCCCTCAAGTCTTCTCTGCCATTCAACTAGAGTATCGCTGATCTCCTACCTCAACAGCATTTCCCAAATATGATATCTAGAAATGAAACCGTTTCTTGTCTTGAACATTCTCACTATCTGAGCCTCCACGCCTCTTCAGGGTTAAAAATGTTAAGGAAAACACCCTCAGAGTGAGAAATCCTTCCTCATCTCAATGCTAAATAATCTACCTTTTATTCTGCCACTGTTTGCCCCGGTTTTGACATGCAAGCCAGTGGAAATCCCCCACCTACATGTACCCAATTAAGCCCCATTAATCTTTTTGCATGCTTCCGTGAGATTACATCTTAAATTAGAAATTAGATGTCATGCTATCAGTAAGCCCAAGCTCCATTACAATCATGTGAATGACTCATTTGCTTTTTTTCATAAATGGGACTCCCAGTACAGAGCCATTCCAGAGAGATTGGGTCCATGAGTAACCATTTGCTCTGGGCTATTCAACTTGGAGTCTTGAAAATGTTTTCCAAGAGCAAGATAGAATTCTGGACCTGATTGTTTGCTTGAAGTGGGGTTTGGTTTGAAATCAGGAAATTAAATTTTAAATGCTACTTAATTACATTGGATTCCAAACCATTAACAATGATTTGAGAATCGATTCACTGATATTGTTGGACATGAGTTGATGATGATTTAATAAATCAGATTCTACTTTTAGTTTCATTAGATTCTGGATATTTTAACTTGTAGTGAATATTAAATTTATTTATTTATTTGTTTCAGAATTTGTTTGACCCAGCCATATCCATAAAATCCATCAGATTTTTTACAGAAAATATAAAAGCAAGAATTAAAGGGTTCATTATTAGACAAGAAAATTATAATGTAATAAGTTAATGGTGCCATCTCCTTCTGTTCAGGTCTTTGAGCAGAATTACCAATGGCCACTAGAAGTCAATGAACTTACATGAAATCTCTGTCCATAGTCCAAATGGAGTGTGGAAAGTGTGTGTTTATTCAGTGAAGAGAAATTACAACTCACCCATTCTGTCATTAAGTCTCCTGATCGCCAGTTGTTAGGCCTGAATTGACCTCAGCATGCAATGAAATTCACAAATCCTAGTCGTACCTCTTCACCAAGACGAGAAACATTCAGAGTATCCAAACATTGGAAGCTAACTTTAAAAAAAACACTGCCTCAGGATATATATCACTGCAAAGAATGTTCCAATTGGTTACACTGGAGTTGTTTTTTTCTGTACAGGGTTAAGTGTAGTTCAGAAAGAAAAATAAGTGCATGCTACAGCAAAAGAGATGATATTGTACATTCTATGACACTTAAATGAAGTTGTTTGCGCTGAATCAGTAACTTGCAATTAGCCAGCAGCTTCAGTAAAAGGCATGGAAAGCAATTTTGGATCTTCATTTCAGTTTTGTTGTAATTGCTTCACACTTGCCTGCTAAACACTATAATTTTTGTACTTCTCCACAGGATGAAAATAAGTATGATGTCTTCCATTGTAATTTTCTTTTACTGAACAAGGGGCTTATCAATGCATCAATGATTCACCACCATACAGCCTTCGGAAAAGGGGAAGCACATGCTGATGACATGAAGATCTAACATCAGTGAGACAAACATGACCTTGCAATCACCATGAGGACATAGTCTGATTGTAAAAGCAATGGGTTATTCCTGAATAAGACTCACTAAGCAAGAGACACATTTGATTTTAGTAATTGCGAACCACAGATAACCTGGTAGCAGGATTTTTCACTTTGGTTCTGGCCTCCTCAACATCAGAATTCAAAAAGGCCCCAACTATGCACCATATCAGAACAGTAACCCAAATTTGATTTTTGCTAGATGGGCAAGTTGGTGGCCAGGGCTTGAGTTGGTTGTCCAATTTAGAACAGTGGGCATGTACCTGAAACTGGAAGCCAAGACAAAAGGCCTCTGTTGGAGCCTGCCATTATAGTTGAGGGAGAATGAGAAGAAGGACCCCTCTGTCTTGATGCACCATCAGATCATATTGAACGTAGCAAAAATTAAAACAGCCACAAGTGCCGGACCAACGTGGCGAAGGGGAAACTATGGCGAGCAAACACACTCGCTGTATTGGAGCCTGCTGCCAGGAGATTGCTTCAAAGCATCTTCTTTGTTTTTGACACCATTCTGTGAGAGGAGGGGGTGAATATCTGTAACCAGTGACTTTATTATTTTAATCAACCAAGTATTATGGCACACTTCATCATATCCTGAGGGGAGATTTAAACGCAGAACACAGAAGTAGGGAGATTACCATTATGCTACAGTAATTATTCCTTTCATTGAGTTAACAAACTAATTCCTTCATTACCCAAATTAGCCTCCTAGAAAATGGCCTGGACTATGGTGGAGAACTACCACAATATCTAACATCAGGAAATCCTGCATTTACCCACCAGCATAATAGTGACTAAAATCCTGCCTCAGATTTCAATGGGACTGGTTTGAAAAAGTCATTGTCAGAATAAATTTACAATGACAAGTAACCAATTTTCCATTTTTCTGATCTGATACCACTTTTACAATAATAGGACTTCTTTTCCCAAGTTATTTCCAGAAAGTAGAGAATAGTCTTTAAAACTGCACAGCTGCGTAAAATGTGATTACTTGGCAAAACAATGAGAGACTGGAAAGGAACAACACTCAACAATATTTCAGTGTGTTATTCTCCTTAATAGAAATGTGGGTGGTGCCCATTTGCTTCCTAGCAAATGTTATCAACACGGATAGACATAAAATTAGCCCATTATGTAGAGATATTTGTTCCGTGACCTCTTATTCCTTCCAGTAGAGACCTGCATGCTATTTCACAGCAGTAATTTATACGCTTTGCCATCTACACTGACAGCTTTTGCTTTGAGATGCAGTGGCCTTGACTCTTGGCACTTATCGCCAAATAGAACCCTTGCCTGTGCATCCAGATGGACTCTGTGTGATCAAACGGCAGGCTGTGTGCACAGCTATTTCATAAAATCATTCCACAACACCTGACACGTGTCGTGCAACATTAAATTGTGCAATAATGATTTTCGATGATAGGCAACATTCCCAAATTGCCTTGGGGAAGCAATTGTTATTGAAGAACTGAACTTTGAAAAAGTTGCACATTTGTTAAACCATCATACAAATTGATTCTTGCTGTTGTTCCCAATCAAAATGACAGCATTCGGGATAGCAATCTTCCACAGAACTTAATTGGGTAGTTTTATGGGTTGCAGTTAAGTCCAGAATGATAAGGTACTTGTGAAAACCTAACCAGTAAACACAGTGGCACTGAACCTTCAGTGGTCAGTTCATTTGTCACAATTATTCGTAGCCTCCTGTGCTATTTTGGTCTTACACAGGGAGCTCATTTATAGCAGGGACCAGAGTACCTCATCTCATGTGAAATTTCAATGCACGTGTCCACTTTAAAGTAAGTGCTTACATAAGGATTTGAAAGTAAGTGGTCAGAAAAACTCAGATGACATTGCAGGTACAAAATGTGTGGCAAAATGTGCACCATCAGAGTGACCAACCATCCCAGTTTTTCAGGGATTGTCCCATAGTTCATAGAATCCCTACAGAGTGGAAGCAGGGCATTGGCCTATTGAATTCACATTGACCCTCCAAAGACCATCCGAAGACCATCCCATCCAGATCCAACTCACCACCCTATCCCTTTAACCCTACATTTCCCATGGCTAATAGTCTGCACATCCCTGGTCACTGTGGGGCAATTTAGTACGGCCAATCCACCTAACCTGCACACATGCAAATTCCACGCTGGCAAACACCCAAGTGTGGGATCAAACCCAGGTCCCTGGTGCTGTGAGGCACTGAGCCACAATGCCACCTTATTTATCCAGCTTCCTGAGTCAGACCTTCCCAGAACAAGTCTTGTCTCAGTTTTCTTCTGTCTATTGTAGGCATTGTGAATGTACCTTCAGCCAGATCATGACTGTCTGGTGTCTGGTGATTTGGGTCCAAGCCGACAGTTTCAGGTGCATTTCTGATGGTAGTTTCAAGTATGAGTAAATGACTATTTCCACTTCTTGCCTCTGTTTTCAAGGTCTCTCTTCTCTCTCTCCCCCTGTTCCCCATGCTCTTGAGGTTATAGCCATACTCCATTCTATGATTTCCAGATTCCAATGACCTTCACTCTCCCTCGCTCTCAAGAACCTCACTGCAGTGAAGTATCCCTTAATTTTATTGCCATAATTGGTGACCCTGCATGCTATAGTGTGCCATCTGCATTATTGGATCTGGCAGCTACAGTCATTTGGGGCATACAGCAGAACAATAAAGATTGCTGATTAAAATATTTAAATATGTACCAAAAAGAGAAATATTTGACATATACAAGGTTGATTGTAGACTTTAATTGATAAAATGTAAGAGATAAGCCATGTGAGCAGGAAGGGTTTAGAGGGATATGGGCCAAATGCTGGCAAATGGGACTAGATTTATTTAGGGTATTTGGTCAGTATCTACGAGTTGGACAGAAGAGTCTGCTTCCATGCTGTACATTTCTATGATGCTATGAAGAAGGAATGATTCATGTACTATATCCAATGTCATCTTCAATTATCACAAGCATACACCAGCAAAAGACAGTGCTACTGTGGATATTCTTTTGTGGATGAACACAAAGTGGTTCACTGTCCTATATTTAATTATTCCACTATTTGATTCCCATTACTAAATCAATTTGTCACAAAAAGCAGCTCTCCTGTCATCAATAATTTATTGTATTATAACACTATTAAGCCTTACTTAAAGAAATAAAGTTTGATGAATGCATACAAAATGTCAACCCATCAAATATAAGTTACATTAACTCTCATAATCTGCTCTGTTCTTCATTGATTTATTAGTCATGTGCTCAACCTCTTGGAGTTGGGTGTTCTCTTTTTGAACCTCATAGATCCAAGTATGTTCACTTTGCAGATGGTTAAAAGAACCTTTGAAATGAGAGTGGCTGTCGTCCAGGCTTCAATTCCCTTCAACAGATGGTTTACAGGCTCTCATGATGAGTGCTCTTAGTCAAAGCACAATACGGATGCTCCAAGTGGGTTGTATTCCTGATGAAGCACACAGCTTCTGTCTGTAAACTTTGGCTGTCATTCTCATCTGGCGTTATTACAACAGTAACATGATGCAGACCTCTGCAATTTCACTGCACAATGAAAATGCTTGGCAGACTCATTGTTGACTTGGCAAATGTGTAAAGCCTTCCAAGAATGGGGAAGGACACAAAATAAGTTTGTAAAGGCAAAGTTTGTTTGGTCAACAATGCTGAACTGACAAAATGTGGATGAGCTTCATATCTGGGGAAAATCGTGTACTCTTTCTGGTGTTACATGTCACCTTTCAGATCACTACTTTAAATTTGCTTAGATTTATAATTGCAAAAAAAAAATCATACCTGTGATATACAGTTTGAAACTTGGAACATATACTTGTCAGGGATTAATTGCATTCATTCCACCTTTATGAACATTTCACAGCAGATACCTGGCTCCATAATCACAATTGCAAAATTTCCATGCCAATTAGAAACAATGTGGAATAAACCAATTGGCAATAAACATCCCATAGCATTTGTGAAAGTGTGGAAAGCATGAGAGGGGTAATGAAATAAAGGATGGTGCAAGTTAAAATGAGACAAATGAAGGTCAAAAGATGGGTCCAGAGGAGGTAAGAATGAGGAAAACAAAATTATTGATAGAAGTTTCTGACTGAAAAATGGAGCAATACATGTGAAGTTGTCCTCAAGGCTGTAAAATGCTGAATTGACAGGTGAGATGCTGTTCCTTAAGCTTATGTTGAGCTTCATTTCAACTACGTCAGAGTCTGAGGATAACATAGTCAGTATGGAACCAAGATAAAGAACTAAAGTGTCAAATGGTTAGAAGCTTAAGGCAAGTGTTATAGACTGAATGGAGGTGATTCCAGAAGGCAGACATTAGAATGTTGACTGTGAGCAGCAAATGTATAGCACTCAATAACCACTACGTTGCTTTTTAAAATTCATGCTAAGGATGTCAGTATCACTAGCAAGGCCAGCATTCATTGTTCATTCTTAATTACACTTAAAAAGACTACGGTGAACTGATTTCTTAAGCCACTGCTGTCCAGATGGTTTGAATAAACCCCCAATGCACATAAATAGGGACTAGTATGATTGTGACCTAGCAACAACAAAGGAATGTGTTTTCTTTACAGGTCAGGATGGGGTGTGACTCGGAGGTGGTAAAGGTGCCATTCTTCATCTTCTAGTTGGTAAAGGTTTTGAATTTGGAAGGTGCATTTGAACATGCCTGGTGATTTCCACATTGCATTTTCTAAATGGTGCATGCTGCAACCACAAGATGGTAGTCATGGATGGAGAAAGAGTCATCTGAAAGGAATGTTGGAATCCTGACTCTTAGGAAGGGAGGAGTTAAAAGTCCAGTTGTACTTGAATGCACCAAGGGAAAGAAGGCAGGCTTCAAGATGGCACAGGCAGAATAGGCACTTTGGCATGCTGAAATGGGGAAGGAAGTCTTGTCGCTGATGGCATTGTAGAATAGGTAATAGACATAATGGTGAGTGGTCCAGTGAATGTGGAGACAAGCAGGGTGGAAGGTGAGGACAAGGGAAGTTTAATGTGCTCTGGGAAGGAGGGAAAGGAGTGAGAGTAGATGTCTGGGAAATGGAATGGATATGATTGCAGGCCTAACTTCAGAAGGTGAAAAAGAAAGAGACATGTTGGCAAGATGTAATGTAAGGTGCAATGTCAGAAGGAATAATCCAGTGATGGCTTTATCTAGGAGAATGGAATTGAACCCGTACTTGAGGTAACGTAAGAGACGGTGTGTTCAGGATAGCTGTGGAATCATTGGGATTGTAGTGGATATTATTTTATAACTCAAGAGGGAAATAAAGAAGTCGAGGAAGAAAACAAAAGAATTCGAGAAGTTCCATGTGAGAAAAGGAAAGAATTGAAATTTGAGTCAACCTAATGAAAGTTTCCAGTTAGTGAAAAGAGCAGGAATTGGCAACAAAGCACCCATTGGTATTTTGGAATTAGAGGTAACCAAGGAGATGTGAAAACAACTGGAGTGTGAAGTGATCCACAGAACCCAATGTGAGAAAATCCCTCCCTATGGGCATTGTGGGTCTACCTACAGCACGTGCACTGTAGCGGTTCAAGAAGACACCTCACCACTACCTTCTCAAGGGCAACTAGGGACGGGCCATTAATGCTGGCCAGCCAGCAATGCCCAAATCCCATGAGTGAATTAAAAAAAAGCTTAACTTTAGCAATCCTTTAATTTGGAAAAAATGAGTGAACCCAAAGAAGAAGTTATTCAATCTGAATATAATTCAGCCAGCAGGAAGATAGCTGTGGTTATTAGATCTGGTCTGGGTTCCATCTTAGCAAGAAGCAGAGTCCCCAGCCTCCACTGATGGTGAAGAATATGTAGAGGGATTAGACACTGACAGTGAAATTTCTGTTTTTATTGCAATACCTGCAGTACTTTGCTTTTGGATGCTACAAAAGTTAAAATTAATGCATATTTTCAGTTCTGATTGATGGTATTTGCAAAGGAAAATGATTGGCAATGTGTCAATGATGCAAAGCAGTTCCAGGTATTTCTAAAGGGAAAACTGGCATTTCAAAGGTGCATTGTTGTTGTCAGTATCACTGAACAATTGCATAAATTCTAATCCATTAAATAAATAACAGAAAATAGCTGCAGTATAGTGTGATAGTTCAAAAGCATTACGATGTTATGTTAGTCAAAAGGTTCCTTACAAACCACAATTTTTGTTTGAAGACATTTGCTGTCAAGTATTTTGATGAATTTATTAAATATACCAGCTATGAGATTACATGTTCAAAGTTCTTGTACTCCATTGTTGGTCTCTAATTGCCCCACTGTAACATAGTGTATTTCTGTACTTTTGCAAAAACACTAATGATACAATTGCATGGCAGCTAATGGTTTGAAACTAGTGCTGGCTTGCTGTGGAACTGATACCCCAGAGGCATACTGATAATTCCATGTTGCTCTTTGGGCAGGTAATGGTTGCAGGTATGTGCAGAGCTTCATTTACTGAAATCCAAGTAGACCCAAATATTATAGTAAAGTAATACATTTGTTGGAATGGTGAAAAACCTGTACAAAATTGAAAGGATGGGAGACTGTCATCCCAAGGCAATTTTATATTGATGCAAAACTCAAACTATTTTGCATTGACTAAGGGTGTGCTATATTATTGGCCTTTAAAATGCTTATGATGTTAAAACATACCTGAGCTTTCACATCATGTCTTCAGTCACATCCTTAGTCAATGTAAAATGGTTTGAATATTTCAATGAAGGTTCTGAGAGCTTCTTGACAGGTAATTGTAGAGAACCTGTTGTCTCCATTTTCTCTGTGTTGAAGTTGGCATCCAATCACACAGAAATAGCTATAGAGAAAATTCGAAAAGGAGCCGAGAATTTTCACTAAGTACACATTCTCAACAACTGACTGCATTCAAAATAAAGCTAAATATTGGTCTCAGGCTAAACTTTGACACATCAAAGACAAAGAAAGACACTAAATGCACAGGGCCACCACAGTATCTGTGAAGTCAGTTTATGTGGTTGCAGTTACCATAGCCCGAACAAATTACATGGAACATTCCAGAACCAAGGACCAGGGGGTTGCTGGGGAGGTAAATTTCCCATTTAAATGAATGGGTTTGTGACTATCCACGGTTTTCGGCTTCCACAGTGGGTCTTGGAACTTATCCCCTACAGGTTGGGGGCGGAATACTGTATATGCTTTTATTTTCATTTATGTTAAATACCTTTACCTTTCTAATGTGTGTGGATGTTCAAATGACTACACAGTGACTATATGCTTGACGTTTCATTTTTAACAGTTATTTAGGTTTAACAATTAATAAATTTGCTCTAACTCAAGGAAACCTTGTTAATTGATTTATTTTTTATCACAACAAAAGTAGTTAATTATGTTTTGAACTGGGTTGAGATATAGGCTCATGTAACAAGAAACTTAAAGCTTTATTTGGACCAACCAAGGAGGAAGCTGAACAGAGGAATTTCCATCTGGTCACAACAATAATAACTAATAAGGTCATAAAAAAGTAAGGCACTGTATAATGATTGGTGGCTTGTTTTAAATGAAAACTGACAGTGAGGACTGTTGAAAAATTATTTCTAGCTGTCCTGTCACATTCACACATACCTGAAAAAAAAACATTACAAGCAATATCTTATTTTACCAACAGGGTTACAAAGCTTATGTCGTTTTACAAAGAATTGTAATGGCCTTCTTGTCAAATGCAAGAAAGAAAAATTAAAATTGAAATAACTCTAAAAATAATGTTTGAGAGTACTGTTATATTCAGAAATTGAATTTGTTTATATTTCTGGGATTTAATCTGGGACAGAATCCCAAGTTTGCTGAACAGCTGTGTAGAACAGTTTTTTGGATTCAGAGAAACTTACACATTAAAGAGCATGATTAAAATACCACAGGAATGGGGCCTCAGACAGCTTCCTGTAATGAAAGGAATGATAACAACTGAATTTGTTTTCATTCCCGCAGTGACAGAAAAAAAGTGTTCGTTTTGTTGAAGTACCACAGTGCAGGACAAGAATTCTACTCCCATATGAAGCTAGCTCCAATTTAAAACAAGATGAGCTACATTAGCTACAATTCACTGCTATGTATCTAACCAGTACATGAACCAGTTGCTACAGTGCTGGGAAGGGTTCAAGGTTTGATTCAGACTATTTAGACATACTAATTAAAATAAAATTGGCTCATTGCTGGTAAACTTGCTCTACAATTCAAGTCCTTGAAATTCATATCACATTTGAATTTGCATGTTAGTGTAAATGTCGTTCGGACCCAACTGGCAGTGAGTAGAGAATATTGATGTGGTTCATTGAAACTTCCAAGTGGGTGAAGAATGGCTGAAAATGCTGGAAGAAGTGAATGAGTCCCATATTCCTACTTATGGAATTGCAATAGCGATAGGTATAATGAACAAAACGTTATATGACTCATATTTTATTTTTTTTGCTCATGCATGCAAGTGTTAGAAATTTTAATAACATCACGAGGAACAAAAATCAGTGAAAATAAAGGAAATACTTCAGAATTAGCGATTTACAGTGTATGTAGTGAGCTATTATGTAAGCCTGCTTGATGCTGAGAAAGAAAGATTTGCACTTTAGTCACTTCTTCTTTTCATGTAGACTGACAGACTTGACATAATTACTTGAAAAGCGCGATGGCAGTTGGTGTAAAAGAATTTGTACCTTTGCTCCATGTATGTGTGCACAATGTAGGGCTGTATTCAATACGAGGAGCTGAATCTTATTGGGGTTGGAGAGATATGAGCCATGACGAGATTTGTGGTTGCACCTTGTGTGAAGTGGACAAAGTCTATTCCAATATCAGGAGCAGCACACTACAGCCTTTATGCCAATGCTGAATGGCCAGGCAGGAAAGCATAGCTACCTCTTGAAATAACTCCAGAGAGGCCAGTTTCCCATCACCAAGACACTCTTTATTTACACAAGGAAAGTCCTTGACACTGATCCAGCTCCCTCAGAGCCAGCTCTCAGAGTGAACAGACTCTCTGACACTCCTGTTTCGTCTGTTGAGATTAACCTACTGTCCTCAGCAACCTGTTCCGAGATGTTATTTCTCGCCTTGGGAGCAGGTGGGACATGAATTTGGGCCTCCCAGTCCAGGGGTAGGGATACTAGCACTGTGCCAAGAGTGTGGTGCTGGAAAAGCACAGCAAGTCAGGCAGCATCCGAGGAACAGGAGAGTCGACATTTCGGACATTTCAGGAATTCATACTATCACCATGCCACAAGATAGCTCCCAACATTCCTGTTTTTTTTTTGCAGCTAAAATGGGGAAATGTCAGAAACAGAAATTGTAGAAACCTTTCTTCAGTTTGAAAAAGGGTCACTGGAACAGAAACATTAACTCCAATTTCTCTCCACATATGCTGCCAAATCTGCAGTTCTTTCAGTTTTTTGGAGTTATTCCTGAAATAACTCTACAGAGGCCAGTCTCCCATCACCAAGTTATCCTTTATTTACACATGGAGACTCCTTGACACTGATCCAGCTCCCTCAGTCAGCTCTCAGAGTGAACAGAATGTCTAACATGCCTCTTTTTAAAAATTTTTATCCCCACACTACCACCTAACTGCGGTAGTGCTTATTTCCTCCAGCACCCATGGTGTGTGTGTGTAGATGTGAGACACAGTGAAAGACACAAGGTGCACAAATCTTTATTCAATTTCCACCACCAGGAAACATTCCTGTTTATTTTTATTTCCCTATGTCCTTTTCAGTCGGGTTTCAAAACAATCAGACAGAAAAAAAAATCACTTTGATCTTACAAAAAAAAAGGCATGGAGCAATTTGAAATAACACAACAAACGCCAGTATCCTGTCACCAAGTCACCATTTATCTGTACATGTATAGTACTTGACACTGATTCAACTCCCTCAGAGCCAACTCTGAGAGTGAACAGAACTCCTTACACTCCTCTATTTTTTTTCTCTTTTTTTTTGGTGAATAGAACCCCTAACACTAATCTCCTGCTTTTCTTTTGCTTATTTTTTCCCCAGCTGTGTGTGTGCAGGTGTGAGACACAGTGAGAGACACAAGGTGCACGAATCTTAATACAATTTCCACCACCAGGAAGATAGGAAAACACCCGAGTGGCCAGTGACAAGCACTGCCCTTCACAAAAGGGCAAACACTCCTGTTTATATCTGTCAGCCATGGCTCCCTGATTGGACCAGATTAGCAGCCCCCATCAGGGAACTCATATTCTATGTGGCTGGCCTTGCTACAATCACCACATCCTCCCCCATTGAGTCTGAGGACATGGATCAGTTTTTTTGGTAGCTCCTCCTGTGGGGTTTTATCTCCAGGTCAGGTTCCTCTAACTCTTCCTCTGATTCAACTGGCATCTAACGCATAGTAGCTCGCCTCTTACACCCAGAGCATCTCAGAAAAAAATCATTCCCTTATGCTGGCAACAAAGGGGTCAAGGTGGCAATATCAATCATGTCCATCGCAGATTCTGAGGTATCTTCAATGCTTGATGGAATGGGAGAACACAAGGGTTCCTGCTGTTGCCTCTGGACAATGAGGGCCATTGCCTCCCATGTACCTGTCTGCAGCTCCTGTTCCTCCCTAAGCATGGGGATGATGTTCCCGTTGGTTCACACCCTTGGATCTTCTCCTGAGCAGGTTCCCAGTTGTTAAAGTGCCCAGTGGCATGGGCTGTTTCTTCCTCAACCCACAGTCACAGTGAGGTGCTCACCAGTTTGTGATCCCAAACTGTCTGAGGCTGATATCTCCATGGAGGTGACAGCGCCTAAGATAGCGTGTGTGTGTGTGTGTGTGTGTCTGTGTGTCTGTGTCTGTGTGTGTGTGTGTGTGTGAGTGTGAGAGAGAGAGAGAGAGAGAGTGATTATGAGTGTGAGTGCAAGTGCAAGTGCGAGTGTGAGTGTAAGCGAGTTTTCCTGCCTTTTGGGGGACCAGCGCATCTTTCCTCATGGACCATGGCCATACCACAGACATTTGCAAGACACAAGGGAGAGGAGTCATTTTGCCAGAGGTTAGGAGTGGTTTGCAATGAATGACAACAGGGTTATTGTGAGATATGCAGTGGAATGAAGAATGCTCATTGGCAAGACAAGGGTGTCTCAGCACTCCCACAGGTATGCTCCTGATCCTTTCCAGCTAGGGACAGGATTCTATCTTTGTAGCAGTCAGATATCTGGCACCCCTCTGTGTCCTTTCTTCCCTATTCTGAGCTATATTCACCTGGAATGTGAGAAAAGGAGGGATTGAGCGAGGTCAAAGTGGGTGCACAGCTGTTAGTGTTGGCGCAGGTGGACCAAAAGTAGTGAGGTATCCCAGGCGAGTGAATAGACAAGGTAGGCACCATGCAGGCTTAGTGGTGTCAGAGATTGGAGGTTTTGGAGTGACTGAGGGAAGATGTTAAGGCAACAAAGAGAGAGGTAGAGCATGAACCTTGTTGGGAAATAGCTTCAGTAGTAGAGATAGAGGTGGCAGAGACAAGAGTGTGTCACTTTCCTTGGCGCAGCAGAGGTCATTGAATTTCCTGTGTCACTGCTGGCCATTCCTCCACACTGTAGACACTACACTGACCCAGAACAGGCTGCCAAGGTCCAGTGTTGTGCCCACTCTGCTTGTCTTCCAGGAAGAGGATAGTTAAGGTGAATGCATCAGTCTTTTTTCCAGGGTTGGGGAATCAAGGACTAGAGGGCATCAGTTTAAGGTGAGAAGGGAAAGAATAAAAGGGGACCTGAGGGGTGACTTTTTTATGCAGAGGGTGGTATGCAAATGGAATGAGCTACCTGCAAAAGTGGTTGAGGTCGGTACATTAACAACATTTAAAAGGCATTTGGACAAACACATGGATAGGAAAGGTTTAGAAGGCTATTTGCCAGGTGCAGGGAAATGGGGTTAGCTTGGCTGGACATTTTGGTTGGCATGGAACAGTTTGGCCAAAAATCCTGTCTCCGTGCCATAGGACTGTCTGACTCTTTGCCCCTACAAGAACTTCCAGGTCCCTGATGGAGAACCATGGTCTCTTCTTCCCCTTCTCTGACATCATCATACTGTTTACCCATGAACAAGCTAAGCAGCTTTGGAATACATAATAGCTTCTTAAATATGGGGCCCATTAGGGATGCTGGCTTTTCAGTGGATGCCCACTGAGTAGTGAGTTATTCTTGGAATAGCAGTGCATGGCAAGATGGACATAGGATTGGATGCGAGGTACACTGTTAAAGGGGGTAAGTAGTTAATGAGTGTGGTGCTGGAAAAGCACAGCAGGTCAGGCAGCATCTGAGGAGCAGGAAAATCAAGGTTTCAGGCATAAGCCCTTCATCAGGAATGCTCAGGCCTTATGCATGAAACATTGACTCTCCTGCTCCTCGATTGCTGCCTGACCTGTTGCGCTTTTCCAGCACCACACTCTTGACTCTGATCTCCAGCATCTGCAGTCCTCACTTTCTCCTAAGTAGTGGGGTGAGACTGGTATGAGATGGTGACAGAGTTCATTATGCCTTGCAATGGAAATCCTTGAAAAAACGTGACTGCCATTTTACCTAAAGTTGTAGATTCGGTCCCAGGTTTTGTGTACACAGAACAGTTCAACATCAAGTCTTTAATGAATCGAGGTTTATGTGTCTGCCTATAGTGTGTGCGCCTCATTATAGAGGTCTCATGACTATGGCAGACTAGGAAGGACATTTATGTGAAATGACTACATTTCAATCCAAAGTAGACAGAGTGGACATGAGCAAAAGGAGCTATATTACAGTGATAGCAAATCACCTTGATCTGGAGCCTGGATGTATAGCTCCTGCATTGGGCAGATTCTTCTAAGGGCCTGGGAAACTAAGGGCTAAATTGAGATTTGTAGTGGACCCATGTTAAAAGACTAGTACGGCCTATCTCAACTTGTAGCATTTATTACCTATGGCAAAGTGAATTTCTTGTTAGGCATGAGTGAGTTGTCAATTAAACAGGGATTATAGCTTGTTGAACACCTTATTAAAGCCACAACATGCCTCATTAAGATTCAGCTTCTGATTTTACAAAACACACAAATAGGATAGACTTTGAGAATTCTCAATGTGGAAGTCAGCGAAGGCACTTGGCAACTTTAACTTGTTGCTGGCTGCACAAGGCCTCCAGACTGTTCATGACATAACACAATCCATTGGCACCAACTGCTCACACCCCTCATACACAGATAGTGTTATCCAACATTTACAAAACCCTCACAACTATCATGAGTGCAGTAGAAACTCGGACTTCAATAGCAGGGTGCATTGGTAACCAGTATTGAAAGGCTGCAGCAAGGACACTTTGTCCATAGGGACTGGCACCCAGCTCAGAGACTGGGCCAGGCTGCACTTCAGGGATGTTTGCTTGTGGTCTTAGCACTTTGCTTTGTACCAACCTACATGCTCATGGTATCCATGCCTTGCCTTACCATGCTGTGCCATGCCAGTATGTGTATTAACACTTCAGCTAGAACCAAAAGCCATTACTACTGCCATTTTGGGATGGTTGTGTCTGCACAAACAAACCAACAGGTTGCTTGTCAGCAGGGATATGCCAGAATGACATCAGTCTAACATCTACAGCATATTAACCAGCTGCCTGTGCAGCAAATGCAGGGAGTGTGCATTTGGCCAAATGACTATATCAGAGGGTAGGTGGTCCTTAGGTCAATCAAGTGGGACCACAATGTGCATTAATGTGCACAATGTGTATCCCAGTACCATGACTGATGGGCACATTCCACACACCCACTGTGGTTCGGCCATTGTCATTCATCTGTTTGGGCCACTCGCAGTCAGAGATATGCCTGACTATAATCCAGGAAGCAGGCAATAGTTAGTGCTGTAGGGTCAGCATCAACAGTCTGGGAATTGTGTAACATCAGTCCGGGAACTCAAACACAGCAGTCGGGACTAGTCAGTGATGTCTAGGGCCTGCGTGTTGCGGATTGGCAGTCCCGTTGTGTGTGCTTCCTGAGCAGGAGGAGTTGGGTTATTATTATCCATATGTATAAACCTCCACATCCCAGCAGCGGATGTCCTGACCTTCTTGAGAAGATGCATCCAGGTCGAGGGAGAAAACACCAATGTGGTCGATCCTTTCGGGATCTGGACCAGCAAGTGACAGGTCAGGGTAACCCTGAGGGTCAATGCCAGTGGGAACGTCTTCCTCCCTCCCTCCAGCTTCACAATCAGAGGAAGCAGAGGTTACCTGACATTCGCAGGGCAGCTGAAAGTGTGCCAAAGTGGCGGGAGGTCAGGCTACATGGCAGCGGATTGTAAGGTGACCGTCTGTCGGAACTGCAAGCAGGAAGGCCACCTGACCAAGGAGTATAAAGAGGCCAAGAACTGTAATCTGTGCGGAGAGGCGGGCCACATGTACAAGGCCTGCCCAAGACGAGGGGCCGCCCCCTATGAACAGATGGCCGGAGGTGGCAACACGAGCTGTGGACCGCCTAAGACCAGCAAGATACCACAAACCAGCACAGGAACGGTGTCTGGAGGCACCCGGAAGGAAGGGCAGGCTGTAGCGGAGCAGACAGCAGACAGCGGGGAGGTGCAGCTGCCGATCCAAGCTCCTTCAAAACAGATGGAGGAAATGGAAGAGGAGGGAACAAAGGATTGGATTACTGTCAAAAGCAGGAAGAGGAAACCTCGCCAGGCCTCCAAAGCCAACCAGCAAAGGGGGAAACGACACCTACATGAGGAAGATAGAGGCAGCTTTTCAGATGGTGAGGACAGGCGCAAGGAGGGACGTCACCAGAGGAAGAGACAGAGCACCGTGGGGAAAAAGGAGGGCAGCACCACCCAAACAGGAAAAGACGATCCCTCTGAGGGGACGAGTAAAGACCACTCCCTCATCTGGTGAGAACCAGAAGGTACCTACCGGCCCACAGCTCCAGGTAACTGGGAGCAGCGGCCCTGTGACAGTCCCGCTGTCAGATGGAGAACTGAACTGTGCGGACCCTGGGCCCGACCCGAAGACACCAGAGTGGGGAAGTGGCCCCAGCATGGAGCCGGACAGCTACTTCAGCCCTGGGAGGGTCCAGCAGTTTGCCATCACCATAGGGATGCACACAGCTACCCCAGAGAGGCAAGACCAGCAGCAAATGGACACTGGTAACCTCGTAAACTGTTAAAATGGGGATAAAAATTGCCAGTATCAATGTGTGTAGCATCAAGTCTGCTACGCAATGTGTTTCTACAATGGCCTTCCTGGCCAACGTTAAAGCCGACGTCCTGTTTCTGCAGGAGTGTGGGATACCGCACCTCAGCAGCTACAGGAGATGGTCAAGCTTGTGGGCCCATGGGCCGTCAGTTTGGTCGGGAGGGCAACGATAGCTGTGCCTCTGACCTGGGTATCCTGTTGCGAGGAGGCAACTTCACCATCTTCGTAGTTAAGGAGGTGGTGGGCGGGCACCTCCTCGTCACCGACATCATGTACAGGAATGTTCCCCTGAGACTAATTAATGTGTACGCCCCAGTGGGTAAGAGTGAACGGTTGGCCATCCTGCAGCAGCTTCCACTGTTGCTGGCTACGTCCAGGCCGGTCATTCTGGCCGGAGACTTCAACTGTATCATTGATGCAGACGGACAATCCGGTGGAGGTGGGGGGGGAAATAGTAAACTGGATGCCACATCCAGAGCCCTGATGGAAACGGTCAAAGATGCCAAGCTCATGACGTCTTCAGCACCCCTGTAGACGGAGCGCAGCGCAGATGGGTGTATCCGCTCAAGAATAGATAACCTGTTTGTGTCCCGAATGCTCTCGGTCAGGCCCACCGGTGTCAAGCCGCTGTTCTTCTCTGACCACTGCCTCCTGCTGGCCGACTGTTACCTTCAGGACGAGCAGCGGGCTGGTAAGGGAACATGGAAGCTGAACACAAAGATGTTGACCCCGGGAAACATCGAGGAGCTCAAGAGGGATTACACAGGTTGGAGAACCATGAAGCCTCTCTTTGAGTCCCCAACGGACTGCTGGGAAACAGTAAAAGGGAACATCAAGAGGTTCTTCATCCTCAAAGGTGTTCAAGAGGCGAGAGAGAGGCGGGGAAAATTGTCCCAACTCCAGGAAAGGATGCAGAACCTGCTCCTGCTGCAGACGATGGGGGTCGATGTCACGGAGGACCTCAAGAAGGTGAAGGGCAAGCAAGCCTCACTCTTTGCCTCTGAGGCCTCCAAGATAATCTTCCAGCCCAGCGTCCGATCCGTGGAGCAGGACGAGATGTGCTCACGTTTCTTCTTCCAGAAGGTGCACAAAGAGAGCTCCGTGCTCAGCAGCCTGAAGGAAGAAGATGGCTCGATAACGTCATCTCAGGCTGACGTCATGAGGATCAGCAAATCCTTCTATGCCAGTCTGTATGACGCGAAGCCAACCGACAGCGCGGTCTCCCAGTCGTTGCTGTCCTCAATCACTGAGATCTTAGACGAGAGAACACGGGAGAGGCTGGACCACGAGCTGACCAAGGCCCTCGAGTCCTTCGAAAAGAATAAAACTCCTGGAAGCGACGGCTTACCAGTCGAGCTCTATTGTCTGCTGTGGGACTTGATTGGCCAGGACTTGCTGGAGGTGTATGTCAGTATGCTTCTGGCAGGTACCATGAGTGAATCCATGAGGAAAGGCATCATCACCCTCATCTACAATCGGAAGGGGGAAAGGGAGGAAATCAGAAATTGGAGACCAATCTCACTGGATTACAAAATTTTGTCAAAGGTTGTCAAAGATTGTCAAAGGTTTTGCCAACCGGGTCAGGTTTGCTCTGGGGTCGGTGATTCACCCTGACCAAACCTCTGCTGTACCGGGCAGGAAGATTGCTGAGAGTCTCGCACTCCTCAGAGATACAATCGCCTACATGCAGGACAGAGGGTTGGACACCTGCCTGATCAGCCTGGACCAGGAGAAAGCCTTTGACCGGATATCACACACATGTATATGAGAGATGTTCTCTCCAAAATGGGCTTTGAGGAGGGAATCTGCAACTGGATCAGACTGCTCTACACCAACATTGTCAGTGCAGTCTCAATCAATGGGTGGGAATCAGATAGCTTCCCAGTCAGATCTGGAGTCAAGCAGGGTTGCCGTCTCTCTCCTGCCTTGTTTGTGTGCTGTATAGAGCCATTTGCCGAGTCCATCAGAAAGGATGCGAGCCTGAGAGGGGTGACTATTCCTAGCAGCTGAGGCCTACAAGTTAAGGCTTCCCTGTACATGGATGACGTCACCGTTTTCTGCTCAGATCCGCTGTCTGTGCACAGACTCATGTGCATATGTGACTAGTTTGAAAGGGCCTCGGGGGCCAAGGTAAACCGAGGCAAGAGCGAGGCTATGCTCTTTGGGAACAAGGACGACCAATCTTCGATCCCCTTCACTGTCAGGACCAACCACCTGAAGGTGCTGGGTATTTGGTTCGGGGGGGGCTGGGGCATGCGCCAAGTCTTGGGAGGAGCATATCAGCAAAGTGAGGCAGAAACTGGGCAGATGGAAGCTACGGTCAGACTCCATCACGGGAAAAAAACCTGGTCATCAGGTGTGAGGCACTGTCATTGCTGTTATACATGGCACAGGTCTGGCCTATTCCCAGAACCTGTGCCGTCGCAGTCACCTAGGTAATCTTCCATTTTATATGGAAGTCAAAAATCCAAAGGGATTCGATGTATAAAGATCTTGGCAACAGGGGAAAAAAAAAACACACCCAATGCCACCCTCACCCTGATGGCCACCTTTGTGTGGCTGCATCAAGCTGTGCGTGGATCCCCAGTACGCAAACACCAAGTGTCACCATGTACTGAGGTTCTACCTGCTCCCGGTTTTGCGAAGCATGGGCCTAGCCTCGCTGCCGCGGAACGCTCCAAGTAGATGGACCATTCCGTATCACCTGTCCTTCAGGGAGATGTTTGTGAAGGAAAACACCTTTGACCATCAGGAAGTGGTCAGCACGTAGTGTCCTTGAGACCCTTCGGGAAAAGGAGAAGGCAGATCCTATTGAGCTGTTCCCTGAGCAGACTGTCAAAGCCGTTTGGCAGAATGCCTCATCGCCAGAACTTTCCAACAAGCACCAAGACATGACTTGGCTGGTGGTGAGAAGGGCTCTGCCTGTGAGATCCTTTATGCACGCCCGGACTCTCAGCCGCACCGCACGCTGCCCTCGAAGTGGCTGCAGGGGGGACGAGACTGTCACACACCTCCTTCTGGAAGGTGCCTACGCAGAAGAAGTCTGGAGAAGAATTCAGTGGTGTTTGTCGAGGTTCGTCCTGAGCAGCTCCATGACGCAGGACTCCGTGCTCTATGGCCTGTTCCCAGGGACGCACACTGAGACGAACATCAACTGTGCCTGGAGGATCATCAACTCAGTGAAAGATGCTCTTTGGCGGTCCAAAGCCTGTTGATCTTCCAGCTGAAGGAGTTGACCCCGACTGAGTGTTGCAGACTGGCACATTCCAAGGTCCAGGACTATGTGTTGAGGGATGCGCTGAAGTTTGGGGCAGCTGCCGCCAAGGCGCAGTGGGGCAAGACCGCCATGTAACATCTGCCTGCCTAAAGAAGAACAGGGGGCCCATTCAGTCATCTGGGCTCCGCTGACGCCTCAGCAGAAGAGCTGGATAGTAAATGTACAGACTTGTACATAGGAAAAATAAATTTTGACGTCTGTACGTAAAGCAATGTAATGTGTGCACAAGAATGACATGATCAATTGTAAAGAGACCCAAACAATTTTATGAATAAAGTATATTTTTGAAATAAAAAAATCAGATATTTTGAGGTGAATACTGTGCTAGGAGTTCAAAAGGAATTGGAGAGTCAAGACTAGTAGAGTAAAGCAGAGGCACGTGCAGAGTTGGAGTCAGGGATGGTGTTGGGTGAACTCAAGTATTGTAAAGGTAGGAAGAACAATAACAGAGGGAATGATAGGCTATTGGAGCATGTCCCTTGGCAGTGACTACTACCATCGTCTCCACAAGGAAACCAGGTAGACATTATTAAGATATAATCTTTGGGCTCAGATGGCAGGGACAACAGTTAAAGGTGTGGTGGGTCTGCACATGGGGGTGATTGGTTGAAACAAGCAATGTGAGGGAAAGGCTAACATGAGGGCTGCAAGAGAGAGAGCAACCAGGTGGAGGCTACTACTGACAGGGTCAACCGTGAGCATTCCCTACCGTCACTTGCCAATCACTAAATGTGAAACGAAATTGGAAGATGGCTGGGTCCATGCCCAGGGCGAGCAGAGTCACTGTCAGTTTGATGGGCAATGACATAAGACTCATATGTCCATGGTGCTATGACATTGAAGGGGCAAATGCATGAACCATGCTACATTTAATTTGTAATCATTTAACCGTCCATTTGTAACGCAGGCAGAGTGTCCTGAAGAAGGGTCAGACTGGACTCAAAACATTAACTATGTTTCTCTCTCCACAGATGCTGCCAAACCTGCTGAGTTTCTTCAGCTATTTCCACAAACATGACCGTATCCCAGATAAGGCAAAGGGAAGTGTAAAAACATCAAGGCAAGTGCAGCTTTGAAGAGGCAGTTTGTTAATGTTTGATGTTACTTTTCCTGAAAATGGTCTCCTTTATGTTCCGAAGCTTAAGTCAGGATTTTATTGTTGGTTTTCAACGTGTTCTACTCAAAGGCAGGCTTTACACTGGGACATGGATTTCTGATAAAGAAATATCTCTATTCCTATGCTCTCAGGGGGAAAAGAATAAGAATGTTGCAGAGGCTGGAATGAGTGCACACTAACCCTCCAAAGAGCAATCCACCCAGACCCCTTCCCCTACAGGCAATTTAGTATGGTCAATTTACCTAACCTGCATATTTTTGGATTGTGGGAGGAAACCTCCACAGACACATGGGAAATGTGCAAACTCCACACAGACAGTTGCCTGAGGCAGGAATTGAACCCAGGTCTCTGGCACTGTGAGGCAGCAATGCTAACCACCGTGCCACCGTGCCACCCATACAGATCAAAGGATTACTTTAATGTTGGAGACTGTCAGTGCCTCAGAAGGCCATGTTTCACCCTACGAATGATTGAAGGAGCTTTGATAGCCTGCAGTCAATTGCCACTGAGATAACATTATTGTATTCAAGGTCACAATTATGATGAGACCTTTCCAAGCAGTCACATTATTTTTTCCAGATCAGCTAAGTGTTCTCTGCCATTGCATCAAGGTCACAGTTGCCTTATTTCTAAAGACTGCACAAGTCATATCCTCTCCAGTAGAAATAGAGAAGATACAAGGAACTATTGAGGGAACTCACATAGCCACTCAAAGCTCCACATACCTAGCATGCCAATGCAATGCACAAGAAAGGCTTTCATTCAAATCTCAAATCATTTTTAGGGTTAAACATGGCCTTCTGAGGCGCTGATATTCTCTTCCCCTGGACAGCATGTGAATAGAAGTATCAATTTATCAGAAATCCATGTCCAGTGTAAATATGGAATGCCCAACACCCAAATTGGCAGATGGTTATCATGAAGATTTCTTCATGCACAAATTTACAATAACAATACTTTTGACTCACAGCAACATATCAGGTTGCTTAGTAATTAGGGCTGTTCCCCTAAAATCATGGCTAATGGCGCCAGGAAGGCTTCCACAGACAAAGGAGGCGAACAGATATAATGAAGCTTGCAAGTATTAGAAGTATAATTGAACAAACTCTAGCCATTCTCAAGTTTCGTTTAGGTGCCTGAATAAATCCAATGCAGCCCTGCAATACAAGGCAGCTACAGTCTACAGAACAATTGTCTCTTGCTATGTGCTAAATAATGTTGCAAAAAGGAAAAGGCTGCTGCTTTTGGAAACTGAGCTTGCAGAGTGAAAGGATCGCAGTCTGTCTTGAATTTCCACTCCCAACAGGGAGGCCCCAGAGCAGAATATGTACAAGGATATAGCTTGAACTGCATCAGCAGAAAAGGTGGCAAGGGACTTAAAGGCAAATCTATAGTCAAGGTTGGTATCCCCTTATCACACAATCTCCTGTATTCTCTGGATTGATCCCACACAGTTCAATTGTCTTTGGAGAGTAGAGTTCTGCTCAGCATCTCTTAGCAAAGCGGTGCAGATCAGGTTTAATATAGATGTAGTTCATGAAATATCGAATTGGTAATTAGGTACAATGGTTAGATTGTTACTGGCATGTAAATAATGTCTAACAATGCAGGAAATCTGTAACCCAGGAGCAAATAGAAAATAAAATTACTGCTATCTTTAGGGATCATAAAGCATGTCTGGATCTGTGCAGCCCGAGGGTCTAGCAGTCTGCTATCAATATACACAACACTTGCATCAACGTATAGAAAATAATGAAAAGCAGGAAAGGAATTTACATGACTATAATCTAAAAACGAGGGTTAAAGAAAACCTCATAAAACAAAAAATTAATGTGAATCAGTTGACACTGAAACATTGAGTTGAGTTTTCAGTCTTCAAATCATTATATTTTTTACACTCATACCACAAATTTCTTTTATAATTATCTGTGTTTTGATCCTTTGTTTCTTTTCCCCAATGGAATGTGACCTAAGTTTGTGCGGCTCATAGATAACAATATTGTCTGTCGCAGAACTATTTCTGATGGTGGTACAGAAGGTTGACAGAAAAATATATAAATTAGTTGTAGGACATTAATGTAAAGAAACATAGAAGGCAGTGAATGATACTTAAGCTTTAATCTAAACCAGGAGTTGAAATGATCTGGACCTGAAAAAGTAAAATTTGAGCATATGGTATGTTATAATTATGACTAAAATCCTATTTGAGGCATTTTCCTCATGCAAAGTATCAAAGAGGTGAATCTTAAAGTAGATGCACTACCATACACCTATAGTAGTATCTGGTCATGTAGCAATGCCCAGGGTTGAACAATACACCTGGGTCATTATGTTTATACACACACACACACACAATTGAAAATTTCTGGATAAGAGTTATTTTGGATTTGAAACGTTTATTGTTTCTCTCTGCATAGATGATACCACACCTGCTGAGTGTCTCTAGCATTTGTTTTTCAGATTTCCAGCATGTGCAGTATTTTGACATTATTCCTCGGGCAATTATAATCGTTTACCGAGGATGGCACAAGGCTCCTTGTGACCCACTTTTCAGATAATGTGAATCTGAGAATTGCAGAGAACAGGCTTCCACTGCACCCTTTCAAGGTTTATTGAAATTCATAATTAGCCAGAAACATCAAATTAACACCTCACATCCATTAGAGGAGGACATTTAACCTAAAACGCTTGCTTCACAACATATTGAGACATGACAAGCCTGCTAACTCCAAAAACACCGGACTTGGATCTATAACAGAACAACGATACCTGAGGATAAATCCACCCATTGGGAATTCACCTGCTTACCCAGGCTGCAGTTCATTAAAGCACAAAAGAATAGTGGAGAACGCTTCCCTTTGAGATTGTAACTCTATGCCCTTTGCTTTCGAGAAGTAATTGATGGTTAGATATAAAGCACAATTGAACAAAGTTATCAAATTGAAGTGACAAATTTCTGGAATCAACGACAGAAGCTAGCTACAAATCTATTTAGACCTTGATCCAAGTACCTTTACGTTAAATTGATGACTTTCTCAATAAAAGTAGCAGTCTGTCCTTGAAACCCCATGGGACAACCTTCCTGCACAGTTCCTTTCCTAGGATCATAAAATCACGCAGCATGAAAAGATGCCATTTTGTTCATCAACTTTATGCTACCTCTTTTAAAAAAATTCTCCACACATTATGTTCCTTATTATGTTCCAGTGGCCTTACAAATTTGTCCTTCTCAGGTACATATCTAATTTCCTTTGAAACTGATTGCTATATTTGCTTCCACCATCTTTTCATGTATACAGGCCATTCTATGATAAGGCTTGTTTCACTAACGTGACTTCGCTGTAACACGGTCGACGGATTGGGTATACTGTTTCTAAAACACAAACTTTTAAAACGTGTATTGGCGATTATGTCGCTAACACATTAAGCGCTGTTTCTAAAGCATGATTTTTCTATAATGCAGGGTCTGAGAATGGCACTGGCAGTGGAGGAGGAGAGAGCCAGGGTGGCCTGGAGTGAACGGTCCCTGTGGACGGCTGACAAGGTGGGGGTGGAATATGTGTCTGCTGGTGGCATCCTGCTGGAGATGGTGGTTAGTGATCGTGTGGATGTAGCTGCTGGCAGGGTGGTTGGTGAGGATCATGGGGGAACCTATCAATGTTATGGGAGGGAAGGGGAGGAATGAGGGCAGAAGTATGTGAAATGTGCAGGACTCCTGCCAACTATGATGGCAGAGAATGGAATGGTTTGAAAGGTTGAGGGGTGAGGTTTCTCAATTTCCTACCCAAGTTACAACAATCTTCCTTTGTGTAAAGCATTGTTAGGAGATAGTGAGGACTGCAGATGCTGGAGATTCAGAATAGATAGAGTGCGGTGCTGGAAAAAGCACAGCAGGTCAGGCAGCATCTGAGGAGGAGTGTTGATGTTTCGGTAGGTCTTGATGAAGGGGAGTCCTGATGTAGGGTCCTGCTGGAAATGTCAACTCTCCTGCTCCTCAGATGCTGCCTGACCTGCTGTGCTTTTTTCCAGTGCTACATTCTAAAGTATTGTTCCAGACCCTATAGAAGGTTTTATCTTTGAATTATATTTTAGCTATGCTTTGAATGGAGTGTAGGTACATAATTCTGTGAGTGAAGGTTCTATTAATTTCAGTGATGGGGATGCAACTGTAATAATAGACAGTTAATATGGCATATGCTTAGAAGATTTGAAACAAAAGCAGAAATTGCTGGAGAAACTCAGCAGTTCTGGCAGCATCTGCAGAGAGAGAGAGCAGGTTCAATCTTTCAGGTATAGCAACCCTTCTTCAGATTTTGCTTTCTCTCAACAGATGCTGCCAGTCCTGCTGGGTTGCCCCAGTTTTCTTAGTTTTTGTTTGTGTTTCAGATCTCCAGTTCTTTGTTATTTGTTTTACTAGAAAACATGTCTATCTTCCCATATCTTGCCTGACTGGTATTTTGAAGTCATAGAATTAATTCTCACCACCTTCACTAGCTTCCAAGGGATTTTCCAAATATAATGTTCTTCTGTCTCCCCTGACACACCAGCATTTCCAGTGAAGTCTCAAGAAACCTAGGTCTCCGAGCCTTCCTCCAGAACGAAGTGATAATCCTCAGTGTCAATTTTCACTCCGGTCCTAAAAGCAGCATTCAGCTCATACAAAAGCAAATTATCTTCTTTTTCTAAATGAGGGATCACCTATTCAAGATTTGCTATAAAACACAAAACTTTCCCTTAACGTTCCACTTCAAGTGACCATAGAAACCACTGGGAGATGAATGTTAGTTGAATTGGGAGGGCTAAAGGCAATGGAATTATAAAACCTATTGACAGGATCTGGAGACTGGCAAGCTATTGTAACTGGAGTTAACATGATTTTTTATGGGAATGTATTTTTTTCCTTCAAGCACAGCTTTAATGCTGTTTCTCATGTACTCTAAAGCACTGCAGATACACTTCATCATATCATTACTTTACAATGTCCTGAGTGCACTGTGCTGGCATACGTAAATGAGATTATCACGGTGAAAAGGATAACACAGCAGTTGGACAGATTATACTGGTACCCTGTCTCTCTTCTGAACAGAAAGAAGAAATACACTGCTGAACTCAATCATTCCATTAAACTCCATTAAGTATTCTACAATTTCTACAACTGTTATATCCTACAACTGCTATAGGTCTTCACCTCCTTCAGTTAATAACCTAGAAGAAGGATATTAGCATACCTCAAAACTAGGAGATAGTGTTCGAGATTAAAGGTCACAAAATCACAATGATGCTGATGATCTCTCTGCTCATCTTTCAACTGTAGGGCAGGATAGAAAATCCGCTGTCAACTGGTAAAAATTGCACAGAGTCACCTATCAGAGATGTTGAGCTGATTGGTCGTACCTCAGGTGCAAATCTTCTTGGCTTCAATTTACTTTGGGTTGAAGCAATTTAACACCAGTCAAAGCTGTTTAGTTTTCCCAAACTAAACA
The DNA here is from genome assembly GCF_047496795.1 of Chiloscyllium punctatum. NCBI lineage: Eukaryota > Metazoa > Chordata > Chondrichthyes > Orectolobiformes > Hemiscylliidae > Chiloscyllium > Chiloscyllium punctatum. Next base: position 65,949,670 of record NC_092757.1, read on the forward strand.
TTTGGACAGATGCATGGATACAAAAGGTTTAGAGGGATAAGGGACAAATGCAGGAAAGTGGGACTAGTGTAGTTTGAGAAACTTGGTCGGAATGAATGAGTTGGACTGAAAGGTCTGTCTCTTTTCCAAATAGCTCTATAAATAATCCAATACTTTGTGTGCACTGTGTTAACCAGCCATCTTCTGAGTGGCAAAAAGGGTGGAATAATATGCTTGACAGCAGCCAGAGGTTTGAGCAATAGCTAAGTTAACTATTTCACACTTTTACTATGCTCCCATTATTTGCCAGGACTGTCAGAAATATTTATTGTTTTTAAAAAGAATCATACTGAACTCAAAACATTAGCTCTGTTTCTCCCTCCACAATGCTGACAAATCTGCTGAGTTTCTCCAGCACCTTTTCTTTTTATTTTAGATTTCCAGAATCCACATTATGTTGTTTTTATTTGAGTATTTAATTCACTGCTACTTCTCTCTCAAGTATGCCCATCTTGAAAAAGTTCTGTTTCTCCAACGGGATTTTCATTTTAGTCTTTTGGCTTGTTCACCTTCCAATCTCCCTCCATACATTTGATTAAGTATTAGCCAAAACGCACTCTCACAGCTACATCTCTTCCCCCAGGGACTGCCTCAGTCTCTGCCTTACTCTGATTGCTATTGAAGTTCCATCCTTCATGTTATGGGTATCTCAAAGACACACTACACTTCTGTCACCTATTCCTGCTGTATCCGGAGATCCACGCTCAGTGTCATGTACAGCCATAAGCAAATCTGATCTTTCTCACTATCAGCCTCACATTATTTTAAAGATGTCCGAGCTCCTGCTTCCATTTCATTCTTTGTCTTATTCAATTCTTCTCCAGCTTTGAAGACATTAAGGAATTCAGGTTCCAAACATTGAGATACTGATTGCCCTCGAGATCCTTCCCTCTTCCCTTTCTCTCTGACCTGATCTCTTTTTCTTGTCCAACTCTATGCTGTGTATTCTCTGTAACCTCTGAGGTTCCCCTCTCTGATGCCGTGCTCAGAAAAGGACTTAATTTAATTCCTTTAAATGCCCAGTTCTGAAAAAGAGTTAGAATGCATTCAAAACGATAACTCTGTTTCTCCTGCCATAGATGCTGCCAGACCTGCTAAGTTTCTCCAGTGTTCATGTTTCTAATTTCTAATTTCTAGCATCCACAGTATTTTATGTTTTATTTTCACATATTGTGACTTCAACTCAACAAAGTAAGTGACAGTCATTTCCCAGTTCATTTCTCAATGTCTTGATTAATCCGCGGCTTAAAATTTAAAACAGAACTTAGCAGTTAACTGTCAGTCATCCCCAACTTGTACATTATCTATGGCAATGCCGCTACAAGTCAGAGTCCAGTTGCTACCCAATCAATTCACTCCACTTGTGACCTTGCATTTACTTGGTAATTGTTTTCAGAAATATTCTAGCCCTGTACTCCAAAATGACTATTTACATATTGTTTATCTTGACCGCTGGATGACTCAAAGTGTCATAAAGCTAAGAAATACCTCTGAAGGATGGTCAGTGTTGTAAGGTAGAAAATCTGACAAGTGAGCTTGTACCCAGCTATCCCACAACAGCAATTTTTTTTTTCTGATATTGATTAAGAGTGCACCAGAGATAATACTCTATTTCTCTTCAAAACAGTGATATGGGATATTTTACAAACACCTGAACATGCAGTTAGGGTCTCAAGTTAATTTTTCACCTTGAAGATAGCACCTTTAGCAGCAGAGTGGTGGGAATACTATACACCATAACTGATATATCTGCTGAGGGTCTTATGGCTTGGTTCCTTCTCCTGTATTTTTTAAAAATCCGGTGAGGAAATAACACTGGCCTCTCAGCTCAAACTATCAGTTAAAATACTAGTGTGGCCTCATGACACCACTGCGCACAAATTGATTGCTGTGTTTTCCTACACTTAAAAAGGAGATATACATCAAAAATAGTTCATTGACTATGATGACTGAGACTTTATCAGCCTCAGGTTGTAAGACGCACTGTATAAATGGATTGCAAAATACCTAATTTTAACAGTTGTTTATCACCAGCTTTGTGGAGGCCTGCAACAATACTAAGCTGTCGTAGCTCTGAAGGCAATCTAATTTTCAGCACTGCTTTTGGCAGAACCCCCAGCGGATGAGGTCCAAGACGATTCCAAAAATAATTGACAAGACCCAAGAGCAAAAGCTTAGCTGGGTCATGGATGAATTTTTGTGATGGATGAAAGTCCTATTGCGCCAAAGATAAACCACAGTTCCATAAATAAGGAATATTCAGGCCACCATTTCTAATAACATAAGGATTTCCAGATCATTGCAGGTGTATTATTTTGCCTAAAAACTTTGCAGTTTTTATCTCTTTTTCCACATTACTAGCTCTCTCTCCACCTTTAAAATGCATCTTAAAAACTACCCCTTTGAAAAACTTTTGATTCTCTCTTATTATCTCCTTCACGTGACTCAGTGTCAGAAATATTTTTACTAATTTTGTTAAATGCCTTGGGATATTTTGCTACGTTAAATGCACTTCATAAATGCAAATTGTTATCATTTGGTTTGGAATTTCAGGGAATGGAGTAAAATGAAGTAAAATACAGCTAAGAGAGCCATTTGTTTGTCACATTAAGCTAACAAATGTATTTCAAGAGTTCATAATGCAGCTCTAAACATTACATTCACGTACTAACAGATGTTGTTTCATTCTAACCAGATTCTATGACCACCTAAAGTACTGCCAGCACCAGTGCTGTTTTGGTACCAACATGATGTCAGCACCATGTCACACTCTTCTAGCACGGACTGTACTGAATACATCTTGGTGATACAATTACCCCCAGGAAGAAGGAGTGTGGATCACAAGTACACAGTGTAAGCAGATTGGGACAATCACATATAACACTCACTTGACACCAGTGTTGCCATTTGCAAACTCTCTCCTCAACTTTACATTCTCTCTGAAGCTCACAAAGTTTATTCTGTCAACAGGAAATAACCCAAAGTTTGTGAGAAGATTAGTAGCTCAGGTGCTCGTTGTTGTGGTTCTGTTCGCCGAGCTGGGAATTTGTTGTGGTTCTGTTGCAACACAACAGGAAATAACCCACCTCCCATTCGTGCTTTTAAAACATATCATCAACAATTTGCCAATTGTTTCTTACTACTTACTATGGCTTCTGCTTGACTGAAATGAATTATCATTAATTTAAAAAGTAGTACTGGAGAGTTAAGAAGGTGTACTAGATAGTTAAGTCCCATCAACTACTCTGGTTTCAGCCCTGGTGCGTTGCATGGCCTCTATCACATTCAACTTAATGACAGCAACAGCCATCTCCTGCCTTGAGGTGAGGACCCTACTAGCTTCCATTTAGAGACAGTATACCACCCTGTCCCACAAGGCAAAGTGAAGTTTGTCAGTGAGAGTGATGCCTTTTCTTTGGACAATACAGTTGTCATGACTGAATGGCTAACAGTGTGTGAAAGCTGTGACTTCAACAGTGAGAAGTGGGTAAGAGTGAAGTGCGAGGCTTGAGCTATGCCTCATGTTTGCTGTTAAATGAGTGAGGGAAGGATGGTATGCTGAAGAGGGTCTAACGCTAGTGGATCAGTTACAAATGTTGTACATGCTACACCTAGTACCTTCTGGGTAGCAAGAGTCTGCACAGTCCAATGCAGATGAGGAGAGCCACATTCTGATCTAGCTAGAAGAGTTTCTTGCTATAAACATGATGTAATTTATTGCATCCAGCCAACTATTTGCATGTTTCAATGATGTTGTATGCATTATTACAGAGACTGTTAGCAGGCCCTGGTTTCAGACCTGCTCCTTCAAGTTTTCAGTTACTGTGTCCACTGGTCTCATGACATCATCACAGTGGATGGTGCTTATGGCACCTAAACAGTGTTAACTGTTTTAGACCCTTTAAGACCCATATACAACTGTATGAAGGAGAAATTTGGATAGGCACAAGGAAAATATTACAATGAGGGGTATGTAGGTTAGTCTGATCTTAGAACAGGATACAAGGCCGGCACAACATTGTGGGCTGAAGGACCTGCACTGTGCTGTACTGTTCCAAGTACATTTCGAGAAGAATTCACTGAGCTGGAAGATCTTGAAGCTTTTTGCAGCATTGCAGCCCAGTTTGGTGACCTCTGCTCACGTTGACTCCCAAGGTTCCCTTCTTTTATTTTCTACTAAGTGCTTGGCTGGAAGGTCACCTTGTCCCCTCTGGGAAAAGACTCCTTTCCACATCCTGTATCAGAGACTTCTGTGTCACATCTGAAAATCTGGGGCCCACTCCCAGCCCTCCGCCATCCCCCCCACCCACCACATTGTTCAGCTTCTGATACAAATTCCAGCACATGCTCCAACCAGCCTCTACACCTACCTTCTTCAGGAGTTACAAGCTGGCTTTAAGTTATGCAGATGAACTTTAATTGATATTTGCCTCGCTTAAAACTGGTGCCCCCAAGTGAGATTATGCAGCCGCTTGGCAGTGTATTTAATATTGGCGTAATCATTTAAATTAGTAAAAGGCATGAGGTTTTAATGCCTCGACTGTTCATTACTTGGAATGGGTCGGAGTATATTAGACATCACTGTTCCTGTTCTTGTTTGCAAGGGCAATCACCTTTTAAGCCCGTTGGATTTCTTAACATTGAATTTCTTGAAAGTTTAGCAAGCATATCTAAAGAACAGGATTTTCGTTTACTTAATAGCCTGATACACTTGATCTACCATTGGCAATTATACCCACAGGAGCATTGGAGGGCACTAAGATAATTGTTTTTTTTTTCAAACTTGCATCAGCTTAGTGTATATAAAAAAAACAGCAGAAGGCCAAGCGGAAATCTTTTCAAGACTTACACTTGCAGCATCAGTACTTACCAATTTGTCAATGTCAAGATAGTATGAGTAACTCAATTAAGCACCAGGGGTGTTCACAAACTCAGTCCTATTTAAAAACAAGACAATTAACAATACACCATGGTCACAAGTAGAACGATATTCTATCTGAAACAATTTAATGAGCTTATCCAATGCATAGCTAGTTAGAGAGGCCCCCATATCTGCTGAGGCAGTAGGAGGGACTATTAAAATTAATCTTGATGCTATGGACATAGACAAGGGAAATAATCCAGTGTTCATTGTCCTACTGGCTGCCCTGTGAACGCTCAGCATTGTAGGAGTATGAGATGACAATTTGTCTTGCAATCGGACTGTGATACTCAGCACAGTTAGGCTCACCAACGGTCTCATGAAAGCTCACACATAAATTATGTCTAATGTAGCAAACAGCAGCAGAACACAGCACTAAGGACCTGTGTCACAGAGAAGGGCCAATGCTTTCAGGAGAGGACAGCAAATTGGCAAGAGAATTAATACTGGCAACCATCACTCTTGACATGGGAAATGTTAGAAACATAATTGTTGAATTAACATTTATGTAAGCTTATATAAATCACTCTGAGATTTGCAGGATCTGATTATGATTGATTTGGTGAAATGTTCACTGCAGCAAACTAATCATTATGGACAATTCCCTGCATGTGCACAAGGCCCAGTGTTGAATAATTCTTTAAATCAGCTGTTCATCAAGTCCTAAACAGTTTCATTCAGTTCAAATTAAGAGAGATCCATACAGATTTCCTCCAGGAGCACAGTCTGAAAATTCAACCCAAAAATGGGAGACCTCCAATTTACCAAAGTTGTAACACAGCAAAGTATCTTAGTAATACACCCTTGATCTTAAAATAGGGGCACGCACATCAGAAATGAACATTAATAGTTGGCACTAAGAAAACAGGCTTAACTCTCATTTGGCTCAAGACAGTATCCTGGTAATGGAATTGAAACCTGAAAGAGGAAATGCTGGAGCTATGAAAAGGAACTCAAAGATATCAGGAAACCTTTTGGGGCATTTTGTCAGCAAAATTGGCAATACTCGAATATTCATTTTGCAAATTCAGGACTTCACCTAAAATGAGTAGGTGCTGTGCTATGTGCCTTACAGAAGTCACCAGGAGAAAAGGAACACTTGGTTAAAGACATTTTGTGAGAGCTCTTTTTCACCTGTAATGAAGAATCAGGGTTAGGCATGAAGCCAATTACTGCACATTTGAATCACAGTCAATATTGTGGTGACTATGGGTGTTGAGAATACTATTAAGAGAGTCACACTGAATGATGATCAGGTGAACTAATGCAAATATCCTGATTTTGGATGTTTCCAGGACACTTTGTGACATGGTTTCTTCTGAAGTAAGTTAGGTGTTTCGCAAAGGCTGTGGTATCTGCAAAGCTCAAGTAGATACTGTTCATTTTATCTATCTTGCCTCTGTGTTGATGTCTAAGGCTGGAAAGACAAGCTTCATGGTCAGTATCTGCTCTTCCATTGAACTTGCTCAGTGAATCATAATTCTGATCTTTAGGAATTCTGCTGATAGCAGTCTTAAGGTCCCCTGACACCTGGTCATTCATCTCTGGAATGAAGCACAGTATTTAGCTTAGCTACGCATGCATGAGATTAACTGACCCTATTTGAGTTAAGAGGCAGATGGAGCGAATACTTTCTGAATCAGTTGTGGAATGTTCTACAATTAAGAGCAGTAGGTTCCTACTAAAACATGCTCGTGCTCTTTCCTCTGTAAACATCCGCTGATCAATGAACACTGATTGCTTTTCTTTCAGTGATCTACTCTTGGGAAGCTGTGCTCCTTGTCAGGAAGCTCAGTCAGCCTTAAGGCAAGTTCCATATTGATCATTCCTGCTATTTGCATGTTGCCAACCAGCTGCAAGTAATCTACCTGTGGACACGGTTCTGGTATTCCAGTTTAGCAGCCACAATTGTCACCCTCTTTCTTTTCGTTTATCTTGTTTGTTTGCAGGGTGCAATGAATCCCATCCACTCTTTGGGCAGATCCTCCATACTCCAAGCACATTACTAAAAGGTTCCTAGAGTTGAGGCAGGCAGTAGCTGATATTTGGAAGTGTTAGTCTCTCCCATTGCCAGACAAAACACTGGGTACCCCTTCTTTACCCCAATCAAATACAGTGAATCAATTATGACTGTTATCTCTGTCTCGTGTTAATGCTCTGCAGAAAAATTCAAGTGTTCTGTTCAGAGCACAAACCTGGTCATAAATTTGTGGAAATATTGGGCTGCCCAACTCTCAGACAGCCTCTCTCAGTCTCCCTGGTTGAGTCCAAAAGAATGCACGGCACCATGTTTGGCATCAGCGAACTGAAGGAGTTGCTAGAAAGATTGCAATTCAGATAGAAGTCTGAAGAATACTGGGTTCTGAAGAAGAGACAAATATGCTGCCAGATCTGCTGAGTTTCTTCAGCATTCTCAGAGGTTTCGATAATAGCTTGCCTGCTCTGGGCTACTGCCCAGGTTTTCTGACAATGTTTCCTCCCTTAGTCTTCAACTGTCCTGAGGTCACGAGGCCTCCATATATTGACCAAAGATAGGGGTTTGTTTTTTGAGCGTCAGGGTACATCGACTTGCAAGTGTGCCTGTCCTCTTCCTGGAGTGGCAAGGGACCCAGTTTCTGCATGATGCCCATGAAGAGGCCAATGTGTACTGACAGGGAGAAAGTAAGAAGTTGACATCCTTTTTCATATTGCTTCTGACTAGCAGAGTCAGCTAAAAATTAGAAGCAAACCAATACACAATAAAACATAAAGCACTCTAACCCTCTTTAGCTGAAAATGTGTTGCTGGAAAGGTGCAGCAGGTCAGGCAGCATCCAAGGAACAGGAGAATCGACGTTTCAGGGATAAGCCCTTCTTCAGGAATGCTGCCTGACCTGCTGCGCTTTTCCAGCAACACATTTTCAGCTCTGATCTCCAGCATCTGCAGTCCTCACTTTCTCCTCTAACCCTCTTTACCCATGTACTACTCACAACACATTATTTGCTGGGCACAGTTATCCAGTCTATTGGAAGAAAGAGACCTGGTAGTACATACATTGTAGGGTAGTGTGGTAGCTCAGTGCTGTGTCACTGTGCCAGGGACCTGGATTCAATTCCACCCTTGGCCGACTGTCTGTGTGGAGTTTGCACACTCTCCCAGTGTCTGCATGGGTTTTCTCTGGGTGCTCCAGTTTCCTCCCACTGTCCTAAGATGTGCAGGCAAAGTGGATTGACCATGGGAAATACAGGGTTACACGGATAGGGTATGGGATGTGCCAAGGTGGAATGCTCTTCGAACGGTTGGTGTGGACTTAATAGGCCTAAAGGCCAGCTTCCACACTATAGGGATTCTCTGACCGTAGTAATGAGTAGGAATCTCACATAGTTAGCAGGGGTAAAGCAACCTTAGATTTCAGTCAGTCATTTAGAATCCATTTTAAACAAGATGCTGTCTATAACTCTCCATAGGAGTTCAACCATAAACCAAGCCTCAAGATGAAGACTGAAAATAATCTGACATGACACCAGAAGACACTTGGAAAAAAAATTACTTAAATGCTAACTGAATGAATTGTGGGAGGCACAGTGGCTCAGTGGTCAGCACTGCTGCCTCACAGCACCAGAGTCCCAGGTTCAATTCCAGCCTCGGGCGACTGTCTGTGTGGAGTTTGCACATTCTCCCTGTGTCTGTGTGGGTTTCCTCCCTCAATCCAAAGATATGCAGGTCAGGTGAATTGGCTGTGCTAAATTGCCCATAGTGTTAGGTGCGTTAGTCAGAGATAAATGGGTCAGTGTGGACTTGTTGGGCTGTAGGGCCTGTTTCCACACTGTAGGGAATCTAATTTATAATTAAATTAAGGTTGACAGATACCTCTATCTCACAAAAAAAAAACACAGAATTGAAGAAACTCAGGAGGCTTGGCTGCATCTGTGGAGAGAGAAACAGAGTTAACATTTCGCATCCAATATGGCTCTTGTTCAGAATTGAACCTCTATCGATCGGCATTAGAGAAGAATAATATTCAAATAAAGAATGAAACTTTAAACTTTAAAAATGTTGTGCACATTTATTAGGATACGTCCCTTTCTATATTCTTTGATCACTGAAAATTGTCCTGTTGACTATCTTCATGTTAATTATCTTCATCTATTTTTAATTTAGAGGTTAACTGTACAATAAACACCACATCCACCTTATGAATTCTAGCTGCCTTTTATTTCAATCTGTCTTTCTGAAATTGATGCTGTTCTAATTGGAGCTGCACAAAACACCATGGTCCCAGTGATACCCTCCACGTCTGGTGAGTAATGGGATGCGAGCCATCAGTGTCCAGTAAGCGATGTGCTCAGAAAAGCAAATGCGGCAGGTTTTACAATATCCTGACTGCAACAAACCCATTCTATTGTGTCAGCTTTAACCATGGGATTCTGATTATGAAATATGATGTGTGTTGAATTTAATGGGTTTCTTTGCCCTTCCAGCAAGTTCATTCCATTGAACTCAATGCCATCTCGTCTTCTCTTACAACCAGTAATAAAAGAAACATCATATGGTGTTCTGACGACTCTTGTGAGTCTCTAACCACAAAATGTTTGCTGTTAGATCTTCTGCCCAGGAGCATGTTCTGTAATATAAGATAAATTCACTGTTCCATCATATAAACATTAGTAACACCACCACAATCATACCCAGGATCAAATATAAGTGAAGCGGCAAGGAAATGCCATAGTTATCTTTGTAGAACATATAAAAATGTTAACATTACAATTGCACTGTATTAGATCAGTGAGGCTGACCTATATTTTTCCTCATACACCTTTCAAGTCAGTAAATAGACATTCTTGACCAAAGCATGTTAGGATTACTTACCAGATGCTTTCAAATGTATTTTCTACAGCAGTGTTTGAAGCTGATAACACAATATGGAATAATGGCTGTTCAGAAATAAAGAAAACCTAGCAAAAGATCAGAAACCAGTAAGCCCTATTTCTTCTATAGACTAGGAACATCAATGGGATACATGAGCTTTGCACATCATTCTGTATGAAGGATGATAGATGGCAGAATGTGAATTCAATTTTTTTCAAGAATCTGGAATTAAATGTCCATCGGCAATCACAAATCCATTGTCAATTGTTGGAAAAATGCATGTGGTTGAGTAAAGTCCTTTAGGGAAGGAAACTGCCATCCTCTGGCCTACATGTGACTCCATACCCACAGCTATATGGTTGACACTTAAATGTCTATGGGGCAATTAGGGATGGGCAAAAAATATTGGCCTCATGAATGAGTAAAAGAAAAGTGTATTTTATTATTTTAGCGGGTTATGAAGTGCCAAGGCACTTTCCAGGTCTATCCCTTCCTGAACAGACCACACTCGCCATGTGAGATTTGGACATTGCTTCCCCAAGAATATAGGACATGGTGCACTCAGAGGCCAATGTAAACATGAGTAGTTTTGAAGGGCTGCTGCACTTTTGCTGTTTGCAACACAATAATCCCTTTAAACATCTAATTTTTGGATCTGCTGGAAGGGATAGTCACACTAAGTGAGTTTAATCCAGACAAATGTGAGGTGATGCATTTTGGAAGGTCAAGTGTAAGTGGAAATTACACAGTGAATGGCAGAAGGATCGGAGTTTGCAGGTCCAGAGATCACTGAAGGCAGCAGCGCAGATAGGTAAGGTAGTAAAAAAAGCCAATGACATGCTTGTTTTCAATGGAAGGGGCAATGAGTATAAGGTTAGGAAAATTATGCTGCAGCTTTATAGAATTTTATTCAGGTTACACTTGGAATATTGTGTGCAGCTCTGGTCACCACAGTAGCAGAAGGATGTGGATGCTTTGGAGAGGGTACATAAAAAGGTTTACCAGGATGTTGCCTGGTATGGGGAATTTTGGCAATGAAGAAAGGTTGGATAGATTGGGTTTGTTTTCACTGGAATGCAAGATATTGAGGGGTGACCTGATAAAAGTTTACATGATTGTGAATGGCATGGATAGACTGGAAAGTATGAGGCTTCCCAGAATGGAGGGGTCAATTACTAGGGGACACAAATTCAAGTGTAGTGTGGGGTGGGAAGTATGTTTAAAAGAGAGGCAAGTTTTTCACACAAAGGGTGGTGAGTGCCTGGAACGCACTGCCAGAGGAGGTGGTGGAAGCAAACAATAGTAGTATTCAAGAAGCACCTGGACAAATACATGAATAGGAATGGCATAGAGGGATACGGTTCCTCTAAGTGAAGAAAGTTTTAGTATGGAAGGGCAAAATGTGTCAACACAGGCTTGAAGGGCTGAAGGGTCAGTTCCAGTGCTGTATTGTTCTTTGTTCTTCTTCTTTATTTGAAGTAAGGATGTTGACATATTGTCCCTTAGTTCACCCTCGTAACTTTGATTCTTTGACCTCTCCCAAATGGTCTCATTTCAAATCTTGTGTTTAACTGTATCTCAGGTTACCTGAAGATAGTCTCATCTTTTGCACTGATTATCAAAGAGTAGATACTACATAGCAGCTAGAAGAGACTAGTGACAGGTTGGAGACCCTAAAACCTAAAACGATTCACTTTCAATGAAAAGCTCTATAAATACTGAGGGAGGCCATAGAGGATCAGATGTTAGAAGATTAGGAGAGGAGTGAGCAATGTGGGGATTCCACGTAAGCTGTCAATTTCACTGAGAGGAGCAAGCAAGGTGAAATATTATGAAAGGCAGCCAGCATTACTGAGAGGAGCAGGGAAGGTGAAGACTCTGTGACAAGCCATGAGGAAAAGAATTCAGGGATGTAAAACTAATGGAAAAAAGTACAAGATTTTGGATGAGTTCAGGCCCATGAATCAATCAATGGCAATAGGTAGATATTTTCGGAGCAGAAGCTAACCTGAACAGGAACCACACCAGTACTTAATAAAAGTAAAATGCTGACTGGAAGCTAGGGAGTAAAGTGTTTTCTGTGATTTATAGCTGCATTAAGTAAAAAAAAAATCTAGGTTCTATTAAAAAAAACATTAAAATAATTTGTTCCTCAGCTTAAACATGGATTAAGAAGAATTTCACAAAAGTTATGGCTGGGGAACTCAGTCCCATGTGATGCCAGGCCTGCTGTATATGGCAAGTCTTAGATGCTCTTGGCAGTAGATGAATACTTTGTATCAGTATTCACCTCATGGTTATGACTGCACTTAGTAAAGTGGAAGACACTAAATAAATGGGGAATATATAAAGAATTTGAATGGATGACCAGCTAATGGTGATAGGGGAGAACGGGTTAAAACACAGGATCTTTGGGCAGGCAACATGAACAGTGAGAGGAAGTAGGAAAGAAGGGAGATCACATGAAATAGGCTAAAGAGGCAGGAGGAAGGAGGTGATGGAAAGGGAGGGGTTCGAGTTTGTAAGAAGAGGATGAAAAACTGAAGCAATGACATTTCTATCGCACCATCGTAAGATTAAACAATTTATGAAAGCCCTTTTTAACTAGAACAAACTTTTATTAGGGAAGGAACTAAAAAGGTATTATTTAGGAACTCCTAAAAACTAGTTTTGGTTGTGAGCAGGCAATGTAAAGTTAATTGTGTGTTTTGAGTGCCTTATAACTATTACTAATTAGAGTGTAAATCATCCAAGGAATTCAAAATATAAAGAGGAAGTACTGGAGAAACTTAGCAGCTTTTACAACACTTGTGGAGAGTTAATTTTCTAAATCCAATATGCTTCTTCTTCAGAATGAAGAGAGAGGTATAAAAGCGATGAATATTGCAGGTGGGAGGAGCAAGTGAAACAGAAGTAAAGGTCAGAGAAAGATTAGAGACTGATCAAGATTGGAGATCTCAGGTGTCTCAGAATGAAAGACAAAGAGACTGGCCAGAATTATGGAGAATAGAGATAGGTGCACAGTGGGTGTTAATAGTATAATATAGTTCCAAAGGCAAATCATGTTGGATTGAAAGTGTTAGCTTCTGTTTTTGTCTACATTGATGCCACCAGACTAGCTATGTTTCCTCTAGCACATGCTGTTTTTATTTCGAACCGCTTTCTGTTTTTATTTCAGATTTTCAGCATCTGCTGAATTGTGCTTTCAGGTAAGCAACTTAAAAAAGTTGTTTTGGTTTCCAGGAATGAATACTGTCATTAGGGGAGTAGAGGAGAATGTGCCAAGGACAAAAAACAATAAATATTTATTCAAAGTGGGAAGACACTTTGCATTCAGCCTGACAGAAAAGAACTATGAGCAGGAGTAGGCAATTCAGCCCTTCAAGCCTGCTCTGCCATTCAATTTGATCCTGATCGATATCATTTCAGTCTTGAGTCTACTTTCCTGTCCACTCCCCATAACCCTTCAACACATTCGTAATTAAAAATCTCCTCCTGAATGAAAATTCTAGGTTCTGTTCAAAAAAGCATTAAAATAATTTGTTCTTCAGCCTAAACCTAGGTTAAGAAGAATTTCATGAAAGTTATGGCCAGGGAACTCAGTCCCACTTATATGGAAAGTCTTAGATGCTCTTGGCAGTAGATGAATACTTTGCATCAGTATTCACCTCATGGCTATGACTACTTTATTTACTCAAAGCCCTGGCATCTACCGTACTCTTGGGTAGTGAATTCCACAGATTCACAGCCCTATGAAAGGAATAATTTCTCTCCCCATCTCTATTTTAAATCGGTACCCCTTATCCTAAAATTATGATCTATCATTCTAAATTGCTCCACAAGAGGAAACATGCTCTCTTCATCTACTCGGTGTTGTTGCCCTTTGACATCTTATATACCTTAATAAGATCTCCTCTCACTCTATTCTCAAGAGATTGTAGACATTAACTTCTCATTCTCTCTCACAAAAAAACCCCCTCATTTCTGGAATCAATCTGTTGAATCTCCTCCGAATTGCCTCCAATGTAATTACATTACTCCTCAAGTAAGGATGCAATGCTCAAGGTACAGTCTCATGCATGCCTTATAGAGTTGCAGCAGCACTTCCCTATTTTTATACACTATTCCCTTGGTAATATATGCCAAAGTTCCATTGCCTTCCTTATTACATACTTAACCTGCATGTTAGTTTTCTGGAATTCATGCAAAATGACATCCAATCCCTCGGCACTGAAGCACACTGCATTTCCCTCCATTTAGATAAGTTGCCTTTCTACACTTCTAAACAAAATGGATAACCTCACGCTTATTCATGTTAAATTCCATCGACCAAATTTTGGCCCATTCACTAAACCTATCGACCAGATCTATTTGTGAATTTCTTATTTCTTTTTTGCACCTTACTTTCCCATCTATTTTAGTGCCAATTACAAATTTGGCTTTCTATCCCCACATCCAAGTCTGAATGTAAATAATTGGAGACCATTTGGCACCCCATGAGTTACATCTTGCTAACCAGAAAAAAGACCCATTCATCATGACTTTCTGCTTTCTGATGGTTAGTCAGTCCACTATCCCCATGTGATCCTATCTTATATACTCACCTTTTCTGCAGCACCATATCAAATGCCTTCCAGAAGTCTGATATTATACATCTACAAGATGCCCTCGATCCACTTTGCTTCTTAAATCTTCGCAGAACTCTAACAAAGTAGTCAAACATATTTATATCCTCAATAAAACCATGTTGACTCTGTTGGATTGCATTTTGACTTTCTAATTGTCCTGTTCTTACTTAATAATGGATTCTAATAATTTTGCAATGACAGATCCTAAACTAACTGGTCTACAGTTTCTCACTTTCTGCCTCTCTGCCTTTTTCAACAAAGGGTGTTACTTTAACATTTTTCCAATTCAGTGGGATCTTTCTGCATCCAGGCCGTTTTGGAATATTATAATAATGGATCCATTATGTCTGCTGTCACTTCCTTCATGATCCTGTGATGTAGGCCATCAGTGCTGGGGAGTTGCCTGCCTTTAATCCCGTTGTTTTTTTTCCCTGATGATGATGATGAATCTTACTTCCTCCCTTTCTATCACTCTGCATTATCTGTTACTATTAGGATGGTATTAATGTCCTCTATGAAAATTGAACCAGAATATTGATTTACTGCCTCCTCAAATTCTATGTTCCTTATTGTTAACTCCTCCACTGGGCCAACATTCATTTTAGATAACCTCTTCCATTTTATATACTTACAGAAGCATTCACTATGTGTTTTTATATTTTGTGATAAATATTTATATTCAGTTTGCTCTCAAAATTTGCCTTTGATATTTTTATTACTTTTCTTATTAACTCTGTTGATCTTTAAAATTTTCTCAGTCTTCCAGCCTACTACTGACCTTTGCAAACAGTATGTCCGATTTATCTTTATGCTATCTTTAACTTTCTTACTTAGTCATGGATATTTCCTCCACACTTCTAATGTTCTTCCTCTCTGGAATATATTTTAGTTGGGAGCAATGGAGTATCTTCTTAAACATCAATCGTCCCACGTTTTCATCTTCTGGCCCAGTCCACAAGGTCCGAATCTATCCTGTATTTATGAAATTACCTATGTCTAACTCCAGCACACTAGTGTCGGTCTCCAGGTTCTCACCCTCAAACAGAATTTGACATTCTAGCATGCTATGATCACTCTTCCCTAGAGATCCTTTACAATCAAGTCATTAATTAATCTCATCACATTATACAATACCAAATCCAGAATAGCCTGCTCCCTGGTTGGTTCCCCGACATATTGCTCCAAGAAACAACCTCTAATACATTCAATGAACTCTCCCTCAAAGATACCCTTGCCAACTCAATTAATCCAGTATGCATTTTAAAGGCACCCATGATTATTGTCATTACCTTTCTCGCAAGACCACTGTATTTCTTGGTTAATAATGTGGAGACTTTCTTCTCATGCTGTTTCTTAACTCTACCTCGCCTGGTTCTGTGCCATGGTTTCCAGTACCTATATCATTTCTCACTACAGCATTGGATGGATGAACGATGGAGAGACTCAAATGAATACAATGAAAAATTTATGTCATAACTTATAGCGCCATCTTAGATCCAAAAGATACTTAGATACAGCTTTTTCCAGTTACAAAATTAGTTACAGTGTAACAATGTCAACAACATTTGGCGCCATCTTAGGTACAGGATACAGAGATCACCTTCTTGATTAATAAAGCGACAGCATTCTGTTTTTCTTCCTGCCTATCCTTCTAAAACATGGAGTACCCTTGCATATTCACCACTAAATCAGACGCATGCATCTTTATTTGTGCCACTAACTCATTAATTTTATTCTGAATATTCTATGCATTCAGATACAGACCCCCTTAATCTTTTTTGAATTATCAGATTTCACTACACCTTAATGATTCCTTGGTACAATATTAATACCATTCCGTCCCATCCTTTTATTTTCTGGTAACAACTCACCTCATCACTAATGTGCAATCCTGCCTTTTCCTTTAACTTGGATTTTCTAATTTTCCATGGCAACTGAACCTGCCTGCCCACTACTTAGAGCTGGGAAGCTCTTGAAGTAAGTTCCTATATATAGTAAATAGGGTAAACAGGATGAATGGATTCAAGAGTGTCGTGCTGGAAAAACACAACAGGTCAACCAGCATCCAAGGAGCAGGAGAATCAACGTTTCAGATATAAGCTCTTCATCAAGAATGAGGCTTGTGGGCCAGAGGGATGAGAGATAAATGGCAGGGGGTGGATGGGTGGGTTGGGGGGAGGACAATAACTGAGAATGGGGTAGGTAGGTGGAGGTGGTGGAAGAAGGTGATAGGTTGGAGAGGAGGGTAGAGTGGAGAGGTGGGATAGAAGATGGACAGATTCTGGATTAGTGATGAAGGGCTTTTGCCCGAAACGTCGATTTCGAAGCACCTTGGATGCTGCCTGAACTGCTATGCTCTTCCAGCACCACTAATCCAGAATCTGGTTTCCAGCATCTGCAGTCATTGTTTTTACCTAGAAGATGGACAGGTAAAGAGGGTGTTGCCAACACAGTATTACCCTCTTGATCTGTCCATTTTCCTTCCCATCTATCCGCTCCATCCACCTCTCCAACCCAGCACCTATTTTCCCTCCACCTTCACATTCGCAGCAGCCCCACCCCTCCCCCCTCCCATTTATCTCTCAGGCCCCTTTGACCCACAGGCCTCATTCCTGATGAAGGGCTTATGTCCAAAATGTCGACTCTCCTGCTCCTCAGATACTGCCTGACCTGCTGTGTTTTTCCAGCACCACATTCTCAACTTTGATCTCCAGCATCTGCAGTCCTCACTTTCTCCAGGATGAATGGACATCTGACATGTTTCAGGAAGATGCCAACACTTGTTGTTGCATAAATTACGAATGGGGCTGAGTGAGGTCAGCCAAATATTTTGGCTCTAAAAAGAGAGAGAAGTGACCAAAATGGGGTTTCAATTTATAACTCCAACACAGCCCTTGTTTACTGGAACTTCAGATCAAACATTTGCGGTTAGTGCTGGTTATGGCCAGCTAAAGGGAATGATTGACATCTAAATTACTTGCTTGCACTGTTTGTGATTTTGGTGAATAACTCTTGATTTAATAATCACTCCTAAGAGTGATCAGCTAAACAAGAGTTCACAATTCATTTCGGAGAGTTACTTGTTGATGAACAAGACTTTTGAAACACACCAGGAGACTTTCTGGGACATTGCTAACACTTTATGAATAATGTGGTTGACTGCTCTTGAAATTCACCTGAGCTTCATCAAAAAAGAGTGACTGCTTTCAAATTCCACCCAACAGGAGCCACCAGAGAAAGCAAATTCTTGATCACCAGGATCTGTCAAGGGACCGTCATCTTCTGCAGGAGATGTAGATGGAAGAGATGTGACAAGGCAGAGCAACAGGAGATGGACAGGAGAGGCAGTATGTGTGGTATGGTTTACCTCACTCTGTGGGAACAGAACATACACCCTCTGCCAGGACCTCATGCCATATCCAAGAACCAGCATGTTCTCTTAGTCAGTCCTGGAACTGTCATGAAACCTGCTGCTGTGTCCCAGACTACATCACACTTTCAAGAGAAGTAATTACTAAGCTGGCGAGTGTTCCGAAGAGATTTACCAGGAAGGTCTGAGTTATAAAGAAAGGCTGAATACTCTGAATCATTTTTCACTGGAGCATAGGAGGTTGAGAGGCAACTTAAAGAAGTTTAAATATATTGAGAGATATAGAGTAGCTGCTGTTTTTTCCCCTAGGATGGGAGATTTCAAGACTAGGAGGCACATTTTTAAGAGTGAGAGGAGGCAGGTTTTTATTACACAAGGGATGGTTTGCATGTGTAATGAACTTCCTGAGGAAGGGGTAGATGGGGGTACCATTACAAAATTTAAAAGACATTTGGTTAAGTACATGAATAAGGAAGGTTTGGAGGGAAGTGCGGCAGGAGCAGACAGGTGGGACTAGTTTAGCTTGGAATTATGTTTGGCAGGGACTGGTTGGACAGAATGGTCTGTTTCCATTCGTATGACTCTATGACTTTATAAGTAGGTGCATGGAGCCCACTGCTCCATGAAAAAGTTGTCTAATCGGCACTTCCAGGAAAATTCAAATGATGGTAATCAGCAATAGGATCAGAATTGCACCCTAAAATTTCTATTAGAGAAGTCCTGTGAACACAACACCTATTTAGTGCCTATGTTTACTTTTCAACCAAAATCTAAAATGCCCCACACACATATAGTACTTACAGCAGAGAAACAGGCCTTTAAGCCCACAGGTCCATGGCAGTGTTTACAGTCCATACAAAGACAGGTAAACAGAACCCAAAGTCCTGAGCCTGTCTCCACCACTGAACATACATGTAACACTTTCCCTTTGTGTTCATAAATCTTAAAGAATTCAAATTGTCTTCACGTTGCGGAGATTGTCCAAACGAAAGATAAGACTTGCATTTATATTGATGTCTACATGCATCTTACAACAACAAAAGTACTTTTTGAAGTGTAGTGATTGTCATCATGTAAAAGACACAGCAAATAATTGGTGCTCAGTAGCCTCCCAGGAACAGCAGTGTTGTGATGAACAGCTAATGTTTTCCTTGTGAGGTTGATTGAGGGCTAAATATCGACCAGAATACCATGTCAACCTCCCCTGCTCTTTTTTTCAGAAAGTTTAATGGATCTTTTACATCTACCTGGGTAGGTGAATGGGGTTGAAAGACAAGACGATGCAACTTCAGTCCTGCACTGGCATATCAGCATTACATTTTACACTCAGGCCTTAGAGTAGGCATTGAGCAGAAGATTCAGAGCTGACTGCACTACCAACTGAGCCATGGCTAGCACTCCTAGCATAGTAATCAGATTCATTGATAAACCTTATGGATGGTGAGCAAAAGAAGTTAAGGAATGAAGGTTTAGATTATCCACATGTTTTGGGTTTTGAGGGTTGAAAATTCCAGTTCTCTCAGTGTCGGAGCAGGCCATTCAACCCATTGAGTCACACTGACCCTCCGAGGAGCATCCCACCCAGACCTCAACTCCTACCCTATAACCCTGCATTTCCCATGGCTAATCTACCTAACCTGCGCATCTTTGGACAGTGGGAGGAAACCAGAGCACCCAGAGGAAACCTACACAGACACAGGGAGAATGTGCAAACTCCACATGGACAGTCACTTAAGGGTGGAATCAAACCCAGCCCTGGTGCTGTGTGGTAGCAGTGCTAACCACTGAGCCACCGCGCCACCCTGATTTGATAGCAATTATTCAAAACCTCCCTGTTATAGGAAAGATTTTGTGAAACTTGAAAGGGTTCAGGAAAGATTTACAAGGATGTCACCAGGGTTGGAAGGTTTGAGCTATTGCAAAGGTTGAATAGGCTGGGGATATTTTCCCTGGAGCGTCAAAGGCTGAGGGGTTATAAAATCATCAGGGGCATAGATAGGGTGAATAGACAGGTCTTTTTCCCAGGGTAGGGGAGTGCAAAACTAGAGGGCATAGGTTTAAGGTGAGAGGGAAAATATTTAACAGGGAGCTGAGGGGCAATGTTTTCATGCAAAAGGTAGTATATGTATGGAATGAGCTGCCAGAGGAAGTGGTGGAGGCTGGTACAATTATAACATTTAAATGGCATCTGGATGGGTACATGAATAGGAAGGGTTTAGAGGGATGTGTTGCAAGTGCTGGCAAATGAGACTAGATTAATTTAGGATATCTGGTTGGCATGGATGTATTGGATCAAAGGACCTGTTTCTGTGCAGTACATCTCTATGACTCCGTGACTACAGGCTGGTAGAATCTAGAGGTGACCAGCCTTAGAAACCTCGTGCACCCCAAAAACAAACAAACATTGTTCTGAAGGTGACTGTGGAACCAGACTTTGATCACACTGCCCCATTTGGCAGGATTCAAGAAATAGAAGTTTTCAACATCATGGAACCTAATACAGACAGCTGTATGCACCACCTGCCAAGAGAACTGCCAATGATAGACATTACCCCTGACTCGGGGGGGATTGCATGTCTGCCAAGCTAGATGTCATGCTGGGCGAATCATAATGAAAGACAATTTAAGCAGCAAGGTGTCCCAGTGATACTTTTGAGTCATACTGCAGACCTCCTGGTAACGGTTCTATACAGATGTTCCATAAATTATCACCTACACCTAGTGTAACGTCAAGTTAATCATTATTTTCAGGGCAAGATGTGCTAACAATTTGAAATTAAAAATATATCTACCTTTACATGCATGTTTATTTTCATGTAAACCATCTCACTGACAGTAGACAGAAACAGAAGTGCAAACTCAAGCCTGGAAAGCTGCAACAACAGCTTGTTTTTAACTGTGGGAGGGTTGGTGAATGTGGAATAAGGACTCCTTTGGGAAGCAAGCAGTATTGTAAAGTTACGGGAGCATTGGATGGATGCTTGAGGGAGTATTAGTTTAGTCCTACACACCAACACCAACAGAACATATTAACTGCTCAATCATCTGATTGCTTGATATGAATAATGTTGGCTGCTGTGCTTGTCTATAAAACTCTCCGTGACTCCACTTCACAAGTAAACCACTGGGCAGGGATTCAAGGTCCACATGCAGCTTTCAATTTGCAGGAACTTCCTTCAACAATTATTCCAAAATGCTTTAAGGACGTGAATGAATACATCTTTTTAAACTACTCTCCCAAAGGGAAAACACAAGCAACGTTCTTAAAGGGGTATACCTGTTTTAATGCAACTCCACTTTAAAATCTAACCATCCCATTGTGCTCCATTTTCTAGATTGCTCATGCGCAGTGGGATAATCAGCTCATACTGAAGGGCCTAATCGTCTTGCAGTTTTCTATTACAATGGCCTTTAATAATTCAGGGAATTGCTTCTGTATTCTCATCCCCAGGGAATAACAGCAAATTATATGGAAACTGAACTATAATCAACTTCAGATAGTATTTTTTTGTTGCAATGAGATTCAATAAGATCATGACTGAATAATTGTTTCAGAAGGAAATCTGTAACTTAACTTATTCATGTAGCTTGATTAAATGTGTGTTTGTAAATGGGAACATGAGCTTTTGAGGAAAGCATGCAATTTTGGTGATATTTTTCTTTTTTTAACCACTCCTGGTAACTTGAGGTAATTCCAGCCTTTACCAGAACGTGATGCTTGGTAGAGGTTATTTGAAATATTTTTACTGCCACCAATCCTTCTTTGTCTTTGTTTTGATTTTGGCCTATCTAGTGATTCGTGATAGATGGTACACCATCACAGGGTGAGTACACAAGAGACACTGTTCTTAGATAATGAGGAAGTTTGTTACATGAAAGCAAAAAATTGCTTTTTGAGCAGATTGAGCAGTTAATATGCTCTGTTGGTGTTGGTGTGTGATGAGGAGTAAACTAATACTCCCTCAAGCATCTACCCAATACTCCCTCAATTTTACAATACTGCTTGCTTCCCAAAGGAGTCCTTATTCCACATTCACCAACCCTCCCACAGTTAAAAACAAGCTGTTGTTGCGGCTTTCCAGGCTTGAGTTTGCACTTCTGTTTCTGTCTACTGTCAGTGAGATGGTTTACATGAAAATATATTTGGTAAGGCATAATCACTAGGACATTAAGGAACTGGTACAGATACAACTTATCCACCTGCAGACTCTGTGTAACCATCAGTAGAATAGTTGTAGCTAATGATTTATGAAGATTTACCCATTCAGAACCATTACCTTATGTAACAGTTTGGTCACAGTCAATCTTTCAGTGCTTGTAAAAATCAATGCTGGAACCTTAAATAGTATCTTGTTTTGTAACTTTTAGCATTAAGCACTCTCTGACCAGTTGTCACACTCAATGGCATCAAGGCACTCCATGGTGGTTAAATTTCATCATATCTGCACTGATAACATACCTTAAACAATCTAAAAAAAGAACAAGCAATACTATATTACAGCACATTTTTAATTTCAATCTATAACCAATCTCTGTTGAGTGCTCTGTTTCCACATTGACTGCAAACCATTTCCAAATGGCTGTTAATGTCAGGATATTAAATGATTCAGTGGAAAATGTTACTTGGAATTTTTTCTGGAAGACAAACCCATCAAAGCTCCTATGTGCCTGCAACTGG
Source organism: Chiloscyllium punctatum (assembly GCF_047496795.1). Lineage (NCBI taxonomy): Eukaryota > Metazoa > Chordata > Chondrichthyes > Orectolobiformes > Hemiscylliidae > Chiloscyllium > Chiloscyllium punctatum. The sequence goes on from NC_092757.1 coordinate 65,972,154, forward strand.
AAGATAACCTGCAAAGTGCTTTGATCTTCAATGAACATGTTTCACCATATCCTCTTTAGTGTTCCTCCCTTTAACATGTTTCACACACAACACCAAAGTTTCAACCATTTAGTTAGGATTGTAACTAAAACATAGTTATTTAAAAATCTTTAGAAGCTCAATTTAGCTAAAGAATGTACACCGGGGCTTTTATTTTGAAATTAAAAATGGCAAATTTAAGGAATATATTTGGGCTATTAGAAAGTGAAGGCAAAGATTTCTTTAAGCATCAACATTTCTTTTATTATTTTAAAAACTATTCATTTTCAGAAATGCATTTTTCTCAAGGCACTCCAGAGTATGCAAGCATTTGCAACTGTACACTCATAGCTTGATAACATTACCTGTCTTGAAATGCTCCCAATACACCACATGTAGCTACCTGATCCATATCAAAGATACCTACAATCATTTGTAATGGCAGCAGAGTTCAAATAGGTTAGATAATGCACCCTACAAATCTCAATGGTTGAATAATTTGGAGACATGAGGGAGGACTTTTCCAGAATCTTCACAAGATTTTATGTAACAGCTTTTTGAAAGCCTTTCAAAAGATTTATTACCCTATCTTTTCCAAATTGATGTTATTCTTTAGCTGTATTGTATTAAGTGTCTGTCAACCATAAAGGCTTTCCTGCACATTTTGAAAAGATAAATTCTCTTAGTCTAACATCAGAACCACTCAAACAATTTGATAGCAACTTTTTTTTTGCAGATGTTGAGTTTTATGGAATTGGCCTTTGATTATGTAAGATTTTGTGCAATAGCTGAGTTTACAATACTAAAAATTGAATGATTTTATTAATATTCAAAATAAAAGTGGAAACTTTGTTCAAAGCTGCTTCCTTAGTCTCAGGTGATGTTATGAGTTTGTGTCCTAGCTCCAATCTCAGAGTCCATCCCCTCTCCATTCAGAAATAGTTGACAGGCTATTCCCAACCCTTCATATCCTATTTGACAAGAACTGGGTTCTAAACTAAATAATCTTGTCATCACAAATTATCATCTCTTCCCACTGCTATAACAACATCATTCGTGTCCACCTCTGTCTTAATCTGACTATGGAAAAAAAAAATCATCATCATCCGTACTTTCATTAACTCCATACTTAACAGTCTTAATGCTTTCAGTGTGAATACCGACATTCACCCCATCTTAAACCAGCTCAAAAAAAAATCACTTTGCCCATATTCCAACCTGCCCCAATTCTATGTTATGTAGCATGCTTTTAATATGCTTCATAGAATCCCCACAGTGCAGAAAGAGAGGCCCATTGAGTTTGACCTGAGTCCCTCAAGAGCATCCCATTCAGACCAAGCCTCCCACCCTATCCCTGCATTTACCATGGCTAGCCCACCTATCATGCACATCCCAGGACACAATGGACAATTTAGCTCCCAGCCAACAAGTCCTTTAAACATAATGATAAGAGTTTTAAATTCACATTGATGGTGCTTTCTGACCTTCTATAGGCCTGTCTCACTGTAACACTGTAATATTGCTTCTACCCTAGCTTTCTGGAGAAAGCTGGTCTTGGCTTCATTACTGCTGATCCTACTGACATATCTCAGGGAAGTATATATATGCATTAAAGTAAAGAACTCTATCTGCAAATCTGTTCTTGATTGGTTCTTTAGACACAAAATACCAGTTATCAGAACTTAATTTGAGGCACTGTATTTTATTATCTAACACTCATTTATATTTCAGAACATATAGTTTGACGACTCCAATTTGACTTGAGCTAGCCCTTTTATGCTGATACAGTCCTGTAAAGAGAAAAGGCAAAGTCAACGTAGTCCTACTGAACCTGTGGACTGCTCCCTCATTAGAGAGAGACAACCAATAGTAGTGTTAAACTTGAGGGTCACCGTGCCTCAGGCAAGGAGAAAGGTGGAGAAGGAGAGTCCTTTATGGTAACCTCAGCCAATGAGAGAACTGAACTCACGCTGTTGGCATCACTAACCAGCTGCCTAGCCAACTGACCTAACTGATCACCTCTTGACAGGTCTGTAAAGCCTAACAGAATCATAGAATCCCTACGGTGTGGAAGCAGGCCATTCGACCCATCGGGTTCGCACCGACTTTCCAAAGAGCACCCTTCCGGACCCACCCCAACCCTATTACACTACATTTTCCACGGCTAATCCAACTAATCTACATATCCCTGGACACTATGGGTAAATTAGCATGGCCAACCTAACTAACCTGCACGTCTTTGCACTGTGGGAGGAAACCGGAGCACCCGGTGGAAACCCACATAGACACAGGAAATGTGCAAATTCCATACAGACAGTCGCCTGAGGGTGGAATCGAACCCAGGACCCTGGTGCTGTGAAGCAGCAGTGCTAGCCACTGAGCATTCAATCTCCAAATGCCTGAAACAACAAAGCACCCAGAGAAGCAGGGATTTCAAGCTTTAGGAGAATTCTGCTTTGGCTCTTGCTTCTTCGTGATCTTGATAGGGGTGAATGCAGGTCCTAACGTAACTGGATGTGAAATCCTAGACATGGATAGGGTCCATGTGTTATTTGGATGTTAAATCTGATTTGCTTTGTTAGATAATTGCCTATTGCCAAGAAATCTCACCTTCAAAATAAGCATTCAGCTTCTCACCAGCCCAATGCTAACTGCAAAATTTAAATGACATTTACACACTTAAAAGGACATGTTTGAAAATTGCAGCCGCTATTTTTCAACCATAACATTAATGTGTTTACTTGTTTCTTCTCTGGCAACAATTAGTCCAATTTAATTCTTCTGACACAATATCAACTTTGAGTCCAAAATCATATTACAATGTCACTCTCAGTTGTACATCCATGCTCTACATTTATAACAAGCAATTTATATCCACCAGATTAAATAACCGGCAGCTTTCAGCTCACAACTCTCTCTTAATGGATTTTATAACACTATGATAGGATTTACTGCCTTAGTAGACTTTAGGCAGTTTGCCAAGACCTATTCTGCAGCAATAAAACACATACAAATTAAGGCATCTCATGTGTAAAATTCATTCAAGAACCACAAAAGCAAAATAAATGATAATTACCTCATGCGCAATGTGGTCATAATCAGAGCAAAGCTGAATTGTATTTGCAAATGTATGGCTGTATTTTAACAACTGAGGTAATTATGTATTTTAGAAAATAATAACTGGAGCAACATGCAAACAAAATTCATCGATGATGATGATGTCCATTTTATATTAGGTAATTGTGCACAGAATAAATAAATGTGCAGGGGACAAAGAGTTGTTTAAACATTGCTGGTCGAACATCTCTTCAAAGATTCAATCATAAATATTTGCAAATAGCATGTTGGTATTTTCACCTCCTCGAGGTATAATTTCACACTTGAAGGCTACTGATGTGAACTCCATGCGTTCAAAATGAGTTTGCGTAGCTTTATTTGTTAAACATAATGGCTTCCAATAAAAAGTCTGAATAATAATGGTTTAAACAACATGCACCAGCTTCACATAATACATCCCAACCCCAGTCAGTCAATCTAAGAATACAGTGGCAGTTTACTTCACAAAGAAACAAGCAGAAAAAAAATGCACACAGTCTGAAAATAATTACAGTCATAGAAAAGTGAGAAAGAAATATAAGGTTAATAATTATTTTTGCCTTTGGTGATTTGAAGGGATTCCCAGAATGCTAAGCTGTATATCTCAAAGTGCAAACATCTTTTGTTGAAAAGTCAAAAATATAATCTGAAAAGAAGTATAAAACAGACACTATTCAAATCTTTTTAACCTTGGCAGCTTGGAAAAATTATAGATGCTTGTAGTCTCAGATCTCAAAGTGTTGATCCCATGACAAAAACACATTATTCACTGTTACCATTTGTTTGTTCCCCTGATGACTTCAGAATCATCAGAGTTATAGGCTGGATAACTTTGTCTTTCAAAGTCTACGTTAATTACAAAAAAAAACATAATTGACAAATACAACACAATCACTGCTTTATTAGGGACATCTGGTGTATAAAACCTTTTGATAAAGCCCATGATAAAATATTGCAACATGGTTCTTTCTTAGCTGAACCACCATGAGGCAATTAATCAATTGTTGCACAACCCAATTAATCAGTCGCACACTGCACAACAAAGCACACGAAGGTATCCTCAACTATGTTTCCCCTCAAGCTCAAGTCTTTCATGCTTATGTTACTTTAGAGTGCTTCCCTGTATAAGTAAGTCTGAAACAATTCCCAATTGGTACTTCTATAGCCATGATTGCGATTAGAGATTCACTATTTGAACGGCCTCAAACTAGACTCATTTCCTCCCAATATACTATGTCACAGTGCATCGTACATCACTATGGTACCAGAGAACAATGATATTTAATAGGATGGTATATTGAATATCCTAATAAATCAATATTTTCATATGCTCCATAGAGAATCAAACTGGGGTGAATTTTGCGCTATCTACTAAAGTGTGCAATTCTATAGAAGCTTTAAAGAAGGAAACAACCCAGGAAGTTTTACAACAGTGCAGAAAAAAATAAAATAGGTAAGATATTGAACACTGAGCCATGGTTTAAGGACTTAAGGTGATCGTCAGAATCTTAACGGAATCTTAATAGAAAAGTTAACTTGTAAAAATGGAGAAGAAAGATGAGACAAATTGAGATTTAAGGAGGGAGAGCCATAATAAAGTGAAGGCTCTGATGGAATGGAGGAAAGAGGGTTGCACAAAAAGTCAGAGTGGAAAGATCAAATGATACTGACAGAAGGATTTACAAGGTTGCCAACGCTTTTATGGTTTATACAGCTTCAACAAGTGGCTAGTGAAGATAACATAGGCAATGGAGAAGGAGGAGAGTTTAAGGTGAGAAGGCAACACAAGACATTTAATCGAAAGATATTTATTTCATTTGTGATATTGGCTGTCAACAGGATAACATGGTGGTCGAAATTGGAGCAAGGAAAGAGATGGAGGTAGGAGTGCCATCGATATACATATGTCAAACAAAGTATTTTCCACTATTTCAGCAAGAACGTTGGGCTGACTGCACCATTTCGACACCGAGATTACTCCTTGTGGAATTTCAAAGGTAAAGATGCAGGAAGAAAGGTAACTTTTGAAGATGCACTGCCTTGAAACCTAGACTTAGTGCTGATTAGTCAGAGGAAAGAAATCTACTAATTTTCAAGTTTACTTCAACCTACATGATAGCCAGTGGAAGATCACACTATCCTAACATGGTGACAAATCTTAGGCAAAACTTTCCATCTTTTGGAAACCTGCAAAATACCAATATCCTTATTAAAAGGTTACAAGATGAATCCAAACCCTGAAACATTTGCTTTATATTTCTAATATACTTGATCTTATTGTGCAGATATACAAAAATAGGAACAGTGTGAATAGCAACCATATTATTAAAATTACTTCATGGAGAGCCTTTGAAAGAGAGGGACAGATAAACATGAGATCATCGAACAGCAGGAATTATTACTATATGGACAGACTAGTGTATCTGAACAGAAATGTACAAGCTTATTGAGCTGCACAGCATGCTTTCTCAACAACTTAATCCATAACCAATCCTGCTGCTGTGCATTGTCAGACTTGTTTGCCATTCAACCAGATTAGCAAGAATTTACATTTTGCATTGGATGGAAATGGTCAATTGCCCAATCTCAGTTATATTGGAAGAAGATATTATTGTACAAGTGTAGAAGTCCACGTAAGACTGGTATATACTACCTGACTGTCTTTTTTTATGCAAGTTGAAGGTTTATTACCAAAAGGAACAACTAATCAAATCAGTCAGTGAATTAAATATCAATATTATCACAGTTCTAGCAGAGCTATTTCAGTACTTGAAAGTCTGACCTGAGAATACCTGAAGAGCTGATTAAACTACAAAAATCATCATTTAAAAAAAAAACACAAATAGCTTTAAACATACAGAAGGCTAGGCCCCAGACAGTTTGAGTTTCACCAGCACGTCAGTTTCCCCATACTGTTCCTGATGTTGGCCTTTTTAGTTGATGTAGATTGGAAGTCAGGAAGGCACATAGGCTTATTAAAAGCCTCGGGATTAAGGAAGCCAAGTGAAACTCACCACACCCAATGGGAGCAGGGGTAGCAAGGAGTCAATTAACTACTTATGGGTGATCCCTAGGTGACAGATTGAGAGCCAGCAATCTGGATGCCCCCCCTTACCTTTGAGTTGGGGTGCAGTAAAAGGCTGCCCTGTAGAGGAAAGGACTGGGAGTTAGTTTAGCTCAATTGGCTGGATAGTTAGTTAGTAATACTAATAGTATGGGTTCAATTCCCCCACTAACTAAGGTTACCATGAAGGGTTCTCCTTCTCAATGTGTCCCTTCATCTGAGATGTAGTGACCTTCAGGTTTGAACCACCAGCAGTCATTCTCTGCTTCTTTAAAGAGCAGCCCAATGGTCTAATAAAACCATTGTGACTCTAATCTTATAGAGGGATTCCCCCCACCACAGCAGTGGTATAGCTGTGATGTGAGTTTTGCATCCACTTAATAATTTTACCAGGTGCAAAAATGTCCAAGTTATGCCTCAATACATCCCAGAAGGAAAACCAGTAAAACCTGTGAATACTGGTCTGGCTCTTTTTGTGTACTTCAAAATGCAGCTCCAGCAAGAACAGTATATTCATTTCCAAGTATAATGGATTTTAATCATTTTTCTATCTGACAAACTAAGAGTAAATATTGTGGCATTGAAGAATCCAACAGAATTCAAGAATCCAAGAATCCATCTAATGCTTATATATAATTATTACACACTGCAGGCATATAACCTCTGAGCCAGTATTAAGCTAGAAAGTTACACAGAGAAATTTATTTCCAATAATAAGTCATGTTTCATGCAATCCCAATTTATATGACATGTGACACCTTTACACCTCTAGGTCACGCACTATAATATAGTGAAGATATCATGAGAATGTCTCTTAAAGGGATATTGACAGACCACCTGTGAGACAGAATACAACAGGGTGTGTTTTTAATTTTCTAATCAAACTCTTAAAAAGTTGCTGAGAAGGGCACTTATATATTGAAGCACTTTCACATCTAATTAAACTTTTACTACAACAATGTGCCTCTCCTGAAGATGGAAGGCCACCAATTGGCTCTCTGGTTTTGCTAGTCCACCTGCCACTCTTAATGAAACACGAAACCTGTCTCCATTCCAATTAAGGGCTCGTGCCCATGAGAACCATTTTCACACTTGAGGTTGGTTTGTGATGCAAACATAATCCCAGTTCTCATTTTCCTCATGGTGAACATTCAGCACATTTATTCTGTGAATTATTGAGCTGTTGTACCTTGTGAAATGACGTCGACCCACTCACAATGACCCCAGTATCGCTATCTAGTCTGTGCAGGGTTAATCAGTTTGCAAGAGTTATTCCTGATGTTCATGGTCTCAGGTTGAGGATGCTAAAACCTTGCAATGTTAAATGAATAATTCATGTGTTAATTTTAAATCCCTCTCACAATTGTTTGAACAAACAATTTTATTCACTTATTGCTGCCTAACATTCAGTAGTTTAGACTTGAGGAGAGACTAAATATTCTGGACATCTGTGGAGAACAAAAAAGCATTGAGAAGATATTGGTCAAAAATTCAAGATCTTTAAGCGTTCCAACCACCTCTACTTCTCCATGAAATTAAAGTCATGTACAGCAATGTCCATATGATTGGATGTAATCTGTTCGGATGAATCTGGTACAATTCACTCAATATTTGGGTGGTAAGTAACTGATCAACCTCAGCTTTAATAATATTTCTCATACTTCACCACCACCACCTCCGCACCTCCCCCCCCCCCCCCCCCCAACAACAACAAGCAACTCTTTCAGAATATTATTAGTACCCAAAGCTTGCAGTAATATTCCCTTCAACTCCTCTTTGGACTTTTGAATAGCCTGATGAACAGAGACAATTAAGAAGGTTATCTAAGATAACAAAGAGATCTTGATCAATTGGGTCAATGGGCTGAGGAATAGCAGATGGAGATTAATTTTGATAAATGTGAAGCATTCTCTTTTGGTAAAATAAACAAGGGCAGGATTTATACAATTAAAAGTAGGGCTTGTGTCATGTTGTGGAACAGAGGGACCTACGGGTTCAGATACATATTTCTTTGAAGTTTGTGTCACATGTAGACAGGGTGGTTAAGAAGGTGTCTGGTATGTTTGCCTTCATTGCTCAGACCTTTGAGTATAGGGTTTGGGATGTTATCTTGAGGTTGTACAAGACGTTGCTGAGGCCACTTCTGGAGTAGTGTGTCCTGTTCTGGACACCCTGTTATAGGAAAGATATTATAAAGTTGGAGAGGTTTCATAAAAGATTTACCAGAATGTTTCCAGGAATAGAGGGTTTAAGTTATAAGGAGAGGCTGGATAGACTGGGACTTTTTTTACTGGAGCATCGGAGTTTGAAGGATGACTTTACAGAAGTTTGTAAAATCGTGAGGGGTATATGTAAGGTGAATGGCAAGTGTCTTTTCCCTAGGGTGGGGGATTTCAAGACCAGGGAGCATATTTTTAAGGTGAGAGGGGACAGATTTAAAAAGGACATGAGGAGCATGGTTTTTACATAGAGAGTGGTTCATGTGTTGAATGAACTTCCAGAGAAAGTGATAGATGTGTGCACAGTTACAATGTTCCAAAGATATTTAGGTAAATACATGAATAAGAAATGTTTGGAGAGATATGGGCCAAGCGTTGGTGGGTGGGACTAGTTTAGCTTGGGACTATGGTCAGCATGAACTGGTTGGACCGAAGGGTCTGTTTCTGTGCTGCGTGACTCTATGACTCTACTCCATAGACATGCTGCAGCCCTTGTACATTTTCAACTAAATTTTTAATGAGTAAGATATTTACAGTTCAACATTTAAACACAGTGGAACAAATGTTATTACAAAAATACATTAAAGACTTTATTTTTCCATAATGATTGTTGAAGACCTATGGCACTTTGAAGAATGAAATGGCTTGGCCATTGATATAACTTGGATTAATGTCTGCAAAAAGTGCAAAGTACAGCTAACCGATGTATAATTTGTTCAGCAAACTGACTGTGACATGGAGTCATATTGACCATGAAATCTTTAGTTCCTTTCTGTGTTAAGTTAACTGATTTCAACTTGGGTGGTAATAGAAGACTGGAATTGGCTTTTATTCTTGGATTAAGGAAGAGAAAAAGCTATAAGCATTACCACACCTGACTGCGAAACAGTAACTCCTGTTAGAAATTGGAGCTGCAGAAACAGTAATAGGATCAGACATCACTGTGGTGTACTCCACAGTCAAATAGCATTTTAGAACTTCTTGTCTGTGTGCTTTTAAATGAAGAATGAATATTTATTAAGGTAGAACGGTATTGTCAGCAATGTATAAGCAAACTCCACCACAAGACTGGACTACAAAGAAAAGAAAGTGATAAAGTGAGGGTTATATACACTGAAGATCAAGAAACTTAAAATGTATGGATTTGTTTGAGTATCAATCTCAAATAAAGATGGCCTGGTGCTTGGCAGTTCCTGATTGAAAACAGTTTTGCTCGTTTCATAAAGTTACTGCCAAAACACATTTATCAGCCTTGTCAAAAGCTTTTTTTTATTCTTCGACAGTGTGAGTACCTGCCAAGATCACAATGCTGCACAAATGACAGCAGTGAATAAGGTTAATGAATCTTTGGAGTGCTATGTAAGTGCTGGTTCAGAAAACACTCTGTCTTTTTAAGATTAACAAAATAGAATTAAAGCAACCAGGAAAAGAGCCAATGTTTTGGCAAGGATGTTAACAGCTGAATTAGAGAGGCAAATATTTCTGTAGCTGCAATGACAGAGGATAGCAGTATTCTTGGTCTTGTGAAAACTCTGGTGGTTGCTCGTTTCTTCTTTAAGAGATGGTGATATCATAACTCGAAGGGAGAAATCAGAGATTCACATTGTAATAAGGTAGAATGAGTAACTATTGAAGATCGAAATAATTATGTGTCATGAAAACATTTTTTTTGGCAATGTCAAACCTTATTTATGCTTTAATTAGAATTAAGTTTTATTGTCATGTGTACGCAAGTACAGTGATACAAGATTACAGTTAAAAGGCTACAATGTTGCCAGTCCAGATGCCACCTTAGATACAAGGTATCTAGGTATAACATCTTAGGTTAAAAAGTAGAAAAATAAAGGAATACATTACAAGTTCAATATTACAGTTCTAGTCAATATAAAGTAGTCAATAAAAAATAAAGTTAAAAGCTCCAAATTCAAATCTGAACTACCGCTCGGATACTGAGCTGGAGGTAGCATTATTATGGACTGAACTACAATACAAAAGAGGAGAAAATTATTATTCCAAACGAAAATATCTCAAAACTGTTATAGATTGCTGCAATGTCTGTGCAAGAGGAGGGGATGTTTGAAAGAGGAGATTCCCAGCCAGTGTTATAAATTAATTTAGTTAAGTCACTTCATACTGAGGTTGCTTCAATTTGAACAAAACAAACTGTTGAGATTGGAGCCAAAAGAGAAAATGCTGGAAAATCTCAGCAGGTCTAGCAGCATCTGTAAGGAGAGTAAAGAGCTAACGTTTTGAGTCTAACTGACCCTTTGTCAAAGCTCTGACAGCTTCGACGAAGGGTCAGTTAGACTCGAAACGTTAGCTCTTTTTTCCCTCCTTACAGATGCTGCTAGACCTGCTGAGATTTTCCAGCATTTTCTCTTTTGGTTTCAGATTCTAGCGTCCACAGTAATTTGCTTTTAACCTTTTGTTTAGATGGGAAAATCAAAATCTGTATCAAAGGATCAAGGGAGAAACCATATTTCACTCAACAAAATTAGGAATCAAAGGTAACTTGAATTTTTTTTTTGAAAAAACCAATTTGACTTTAATTCATTTAAATATAAAGTGAGTTAAACTGGAACATATCTGAAAATGGGTTTAGGGTTTGTGATACTTGATTAACCCAGCCCTATTTATTACACAGCAGGAAGGATATTAAATTGTGCTGCTTGCTGATTTCCGTGATTGCTCTGAGCAGCTAGCTCTGTTCATATTGTTCATTGGCTGTGGATATCTGCAGGATTGGGGACTTCATATCACAAACATGCTGCCTAAAATTCTCTTAATGGCATCAGATTGTGGTGACAGTGGAAATGCTTTTTGCTGTATTTTGCTGTTTTTCTCACTGTAAAGTGCATGTGGCAATAAAATCATTCATTCATAAAGGGCAGGTGCACAGTTGTTCTGGAATTGATATCAACAAGTTCATTCTTTTGAGGCATTTTTTTTCCAAGTAGCTTCACCACAAGGCAGCAACTCCAGGGCATCTATGTGGACTTCAACAGTTTCCTCATTTCCCTTCCCCCCACCTCACCCTAGTTCCAAACTTCCAGCTCAGCACTGTCCCCATGACTTGTCCGGACTTGTCTCCTTTTCCACCTATCCACTCCACCCTCTCCTCCCTGACCTATCACCTTCAATCCCTCCCCCACTCACCCATTGTACTCTATGCTACTTTCTCCCCACCCCGACCCTCCTCTAGCTTATCTCTCCACCCTTCAGGCTCACTGCTTTTATTCCTGATGGAGGGCTTTTGCCCGAAACGTCGATTTTGCTGCTCCTTGGATGCTGCCTGAACTGCTGTGCTCTTCCAGCACCACTAATCCAGTATATACCATGGTCTTCCTGATAATCTGTAGGAGATGTTGGTGCAAAAAGCAACAAGAACAAAAGATGTCTGTACCTGCGGGGAACAAAACGCCCTCCAGTCATACATTCAGCAGGCGGTCTGAGAAAGCAGTATTAGAAATCAATTCAACTCCTGTAGCTCCAAGTATACGAACCAAATTCAGGAAGAAGTTTAATGATCTGACACAAGTAGTCAAGGTGAGTGAGTTTTTCTTCAAATGACATATCCTTACAACTGTCCTATTAACCTTATCCACTGGCTCAGCAGATAGCACTGCTGTCTCATAGTGCCAGTGACCCAGGTTTGACTCCACCATCAGGTGATGATCTGTGTGGAGTTTGCACATTCTCCTTGTGTCCGTAAGGATTTCCTTTGGGTACTCTGATTTTCTCTCACAGTCCAAAGATATGCAGGTTAGGTGGATTGGCCATGCTAAGTTTCCCTTAGTGTCCAGGGATGTGCAGGCTAACTGGAGCCATGGGCTATCCATGGGAAATGAAAGATTACAGGGATAAGGAAGGGGATGTTGGTGTGGGTGGGTTGCTCTTTGAAGGGTTAGTATGGACTTGATATGTCAAGTAGCCTGCTTCTATGATTCTATGAGTCACTCATTGCCTGCATACCAACAATCTCCATCAATCAGTACTTAACCCTTCCATTTTTATGGTTTACCTCAGACTCAAAAAGTTAGCACTACAGCAAGCTTTGTGCCCACAATTCACGGCTCATACACACTAGCAGCTATTCACCATGTCATCTAGATATATTGGAGGACCTCCTATCGACACATCTCCTTCTTTGCCGCGGGGACCACAACACATATCAAGAGGCAATAAGGCACTACCAGTAAGTCTGCACTCTCTGACACCAGCTCAGCAAACATTGCTGGATTTATTTTACACATCATGATAAAGAAGGAATCTTCAAATCATGAAACACTAAGTGCAATAATGCAGAAGCCAAGCTGGGCTCTGGATAACATATGTGTCAGCTTACCACAGGGTGACTGGTCCTGCAGTGCAGGAGTCAGATGCAAACATACAACAGAAGAAGGCTAATGGCTGTCTACAGCCAAATGCGAGATACACTGGAAAATCTAGCAAAAGAACATTCACATAATGTCAAGGAGCAAGGAGGTTTTCAGGTCATTTTGACACAGGGTCTTTGAGCAGAGCTCGAAGTCCATCACTTCCTAAAAAGAATGGGTGGTTATTTCCAAAAGCCCATGTATGGAACCTACTAAGATACAATATTAGATGACCAATGCAAATCATCAAATATCAATGGTCTTGTTGCACCATTAGAAGCTTAGACTCCTGGCAAGATGGTTCTAAACATAATTGTTCAAAGGAGCTTCCAGAAGCCAAAATAATCATTGGTCTATTGTTCAACAGCTTTGCTCAGGAATAGCCCTAAATACTGACATTTGCTCCATGGCAGAGGAACTTTCTGACCTCTCCCAAATTGACAGAATTTGTCTTCCCACCTCTGCCATTCTTGCCAGTATCTTTACAACAGCTGCGCAGACTATAATGGTGGGCTTGGAAATTGGTCCTTCTAGAACCAGAATTGCTCAATATTATCCTCCAAGGCCATTGGCTGTTTCCTCAGTTGGAATCAGAAGTGTTCTACCATCAATGCTGTAGCCACTCAGGGAGCTCATCACAGGATTATTTTCCTGTCCTAAAACATACAGAATAAAGACAATAATCGAATGCATATGGATTAGATTCGATTAGATTAAATTATATTAGATTCCCTACAGTGTGGAAACAGATCCTTCGGCGAAACCAGTTGATGAGTTTCATTTTGTATGAGTGATTGAATGAGTGAATTTATATATTTAGATTTGAATGTACACTTTATGTGGTTAAATAGAGGATAATGTGATGGTTACAGGTAAAGAATAATTAAGGAGTGTGAGACATTTTGTGAATGTGAGGTAGTTAAGTTTACTAGCTCATTAATAATCTGATAACACAGTGCACAGTAGTAGTTTCCTATGTTGAGTTTCCAGTTTTCCTCATAATGCTTTTCCAATTCCTGTTGCATTTTCTGTTCCTTACCCTCCTCTTCCTCATAACTAGCTTCGAATGTAACAGATGAGAGTATTGCAGGGTTCCTCACCAGTTGATGGCATGCTCCAATGGATACTTGAGGCAATGTAGCTCTCATTTTTGGCCTGTAGTGGACATGGGCATGAGTGCCTGGCTATGAACCATGTCATGAGGGACAACATTAGTCACTCCAGTAGTCACCTTTGACATAATGTAGTGGTCAGGTCCAGCTAAAACAGGTAACACCTGCTGAATGAGATTTGTGGCTGCTGCCAAGAGAGCAGATACCATATGCATCATGTGACTGCATACAAGCTACACATTGAGGGAGTGGAACTCCTTTCAATGAATGAAAATGGATGGGTTTAGATGAGGTGCACCTAAGGCAATCTTCTTGAGCTTAGTGGCACTTAGTGAAGTATGCAACCCCTGCAAAACCTCCCTGAATCTTAAACAGTTTCAGCACAGCAGACCATTCACACCATCACATATACTGCATTCACTGAAGGAAATGATACAATTCCCTGCATTTGCCCCACAGCCTAGCAAAATTTTCCTTTTATACTACGATCCTAACTACCTTTTGTAAGTCTTAATTTCTTCACCATACTCTCAGGTGCTTTCCAAATCCTAATCACTCTCTGAGTGAAAAAGTTTTCTTCATGTTTCCATTGCTTTGGTTGCAAATTAACTTAAATCTGCCCTCTCATTCTCAATGCTTCCACCAATGGGAACCGTTTCTCTCTATTTAGTCTGTCCTTTCATAATTTTTAATATCTGCATCGAATCCACTGTCAATCTCCCCTTCTCCAAGGACAGTGGTCTTAACATTTTGTTGTTTATTCATGGGATGTGAGTGACACTTGTCTCGGCTTACATTCATTGCCCATCTCTAATGGCATTTGAGAAGGTGGTGGAGAGCTGACTTCTTGAATCTTTCCAGTCCATTTAGTATAAGTACATCCACAATGCCGTTAGAGAGGGAGTAGCAGGATTTTGACCTGGCTACATTGAAGGAACGATGATATATTTCCAAGTGAGGATGATGATTGGCTTGGAAGGAAACTTACAGGTAGCGCTGTTCCAATGTATCTGCTTCCCTCATCCTTCTAGATGGTGGTGCTCATGGGTTTGGAAAGTGATGAGAGAGGTCCTTTCATGAATTTCTGCAGAGTATCTTGTGGATGGTATACACTGCTGCTGCTGAGTGTCAGTGCTGCAGGCAGTGCTGCCTATCAAATGGGTTGCTTGTCCTAGAGGAAGTCAAACTGCTTGAGTATTGTTGGAACTGCGTGCATCCAGGCAGGTGTTCCATCACGCTCTTGACTTGTGCTTTGTAAATGGTGGACAGGTTATGGTGTATCAGGAGGTGAGATAATCACTACGGAATTCTGAGCAGCTAACCTGTTCTTGTGGCCACAGCATTTATATGGCTGGTCCACTTCAATCTCTTGTCAATGATAATCTCCAAGTAGGGGTTTCCATGAAGATAATGCTATTGAATGTCTGTAGCTTAGTAAAACAGGCCTTTATTGCACCTCTTGTTTAGTTATAATAAATAGGGTTCACTTTTTTATAACTCTTATCATTTCTTTCCATAGTTCTTAGAGTTGAATTCATGAAGCTCAACTGATTTTACAGTCTCCAACTCATACATATTTGGCTGTCTGCCATACACCTTCAAATATTTCTCCATGTTTACTTGACAACGTGCTTACTAGATTTTTGGCAATTAATTCAACATAGTGAAGTTTGCATTTTAAATTTGTAACCTTAATAAGAATCTCATTTTAAAGTCACTGTCTTCATGAAATGGATTATTTTTGTCTAAATACATAATATCTCTTTGGTATTAATTCAAAACGCTTCAAGAACCTGAACTACCACCTGATTCACCATGATCTGTGCATCTTCTTCTTTGATGAAGACAGTGACAAGTACTCACTTAATATCTCAGCTAGGTCCCCTACAATGCCCTCCCCTCTCCCGAAGAATTCATCATCTTTTTGGTTCCTAATCAACCCTCTTCCTCCCCTTCACTGTTTATAGGTCCATAAAGACTTTTACATTCCTTTAATGTTAGCTGCCAGTCTTCTTTCAAACTCTTTCTTTACATCTGCTTATATTCCTTTCTGCACCTCTTCTATTTGACCTGGTTCTCACATGCATTATCCATGTGACATTGGCTACAAGTACACTTTTCCTGCTTCATCTTAATCTCCAATCTTCCATCATTTCAGAGAGCTCTTAACTGTTTGCCCAATCATTTTCCTTGGTTAAAAGGTATCTTATTGTACGTGAACTATCCCTTCTTTAAAATAGGCCATTCTTCACAGAACATAGAAAAATACAGCGCAGTACAGGCCCTTTGGCCCTCGATGTTGTGCCGATCCAAGCCCACCTAACCTACACTAGCATATCCTCCATATGCCTATCCAATGCCCGTTTAAATGCCCATAAAGAGGGAGGGTCCACCACTGCTACTGGCAGGGCATTTCATGAACTCACGACTTGCTGAGTAAAGAATCTACCCCAAACATCTGTCCTATACCTACCACCCCTTAATTTAAAGCTATGCCCCCTCGTAATAGCTGAGTCCATATGTGGAAAAAGGTTCTCATGGTCAACCCTATCTAAACCCCTAATCATCTTGTACACCTCTATCAAGTCACTCCTAAACCTTCTTTTCTCCAATGAAAACAGCCCCAAAACTTCACTTACAACTTTGCCTGTTGATCTTTGATTCCCCAATTTTTATGGGTGCAGATTTGGGGAGGTGAAGCCTAGTGGTATTATCACTGGTCTCTTCATCCAGAGATCCAGGTAATGTTCCAGGGTCCTGGGTTAGAATCCCACCATGGCAAAAGGTGGAATTTTAATTCAATAAATATCTGGAATTAAGAATCTAATGACTACTATAAATCCATTGTCAATTATTGGAAAAACTCATCTGTTTCACTAATGTCCTTTCGGGATGGAAACTGCCATCTTTACCTGGTCTGGCCTGCATGTGACTCCAGGACCACAGCAATGTGTTTGACTCTCACTGCCCTCTGGGGAATTAAGGATGGGCAATAAGTGCTGGCCTAGCCAGCGATGCCCTCAACCTGTTACAGAATTTTTTAAAAATTCATTCTTACCCCATTTAATTTGGTTTTCCACCAGTTAACAATTATCATGGATGTTGATCTTTTTTGAAACCAACTTTAAGACACAAAAATCACTGTCCTCTAAATTTATCCTTAGTGGCAATTTATCTACTTGGCCCATCTCATTCCCAAGAGCCAGGTCTGTCAATACCTCTTCTTTATTGAACTGTAAACATATTGCTGCAAACAATTCTCCCGAAAACTTTGTGGGAACTTTTATTCATCTCTGCCCTTCACATTATTGCATCCTGTTCTATATTGATATAATGAAAGTCCCTATTATGACTTTTCCTGAACTTTTCTATAATTTCCTAGAACTGTAAATTTGTTCCTCTGTATCGTAAGACACTGCACACACATGCTCACAAAATCACATGCGAACATACAGAAGTTCTGCAAGCCAAAACTTTTGCATTTTAGTAGTCACTTTGTTATTTTCTTTCCTATCTTTCATATAGGCTGTTTGTGAAAGAGTTCTGTGTGTTGAATCTGTTTCGTGGTGATGGAATGGAACACTGGTGCCACTTTGGCTCAGTAGTTAGCACTGCTGCCTCACAGTGCCAGGACTCAGTTTCAGTTCCTACCTCAGGCAATTGTCTGTGTGGTGTTTGCACATTCTCCCAGTGCCTGCATGGGTTTCCTCTAGGTGCTCTTGTTTCCTCCCACAATCCAAGGATGTGCAGTCAGGCAAATTGGCCATGCTAAATTGCCCATAGTGTTCAGGGATATGTAGGTTAGGTGCATTAGTCAGGGGTAAATGTAGGATAATAGGGTAGAGGAATGGGTCTGGGGTGGGTTACTCTTCAGAGGATTGATGCGGACTTGTTGGGCCAAATGGCCTGTTTACATACTGTAGGGATTCTATGAAATCGGTACCCTAACTGAAGAATGCCTAGTGAGTAGGAGAACAGGAAATTTGTTCAAGACACATATTTCTTAAATCTGCAAAGTGATTCCTGAAATCTATTGTAACTGTGAGAGACTATTGTTTTTTGTCCCTCTTTCAGTCCAGCACTGGGGACTGATTTTTAGAGGTAACACCTCTGGCTGTGTTGGTACAAACATGGCCTTAAAAAGGCTGTTTGACAATGCAAATCTGGCAATATTTTCAAACAGGACATCGATGTAATTGAATGCTAATTAAATCAACCAAAACCTTCTATGTTACACATTCATCACAAGGGAAAGGGTGAACAACTTGAAACAAAACTCGCTGCTGCAGTGGAACAGCTGCTCCAAAGATGTATCAGAAGATCAGTTGCTCACTCGGGACAGACCCTGACCTCCAGGACTTTTAAGTAACCAATGTCATTGTGAATAATTACAATTGCTGAGTAGTTTAATAAAAGTGAAAAATATTTAGCAAAAGGCTATCCAAGTTGTTATGTGCCCTTGTCATCTGATCCAGAACCTTTCGACTAAACAAA
Organism: Chiloscyllium punctatum; assembly: GCF_047496795.1. NCBI lineage: Eukaryota > Metazoa > Chordata > Chondrichthyes > Orectolobiformes > Hemiscylliidae > Chiloscyllium > Chiloscyllium punctatum. Next base: position 65,990,533 of record NC_092757.1, read on the forward strand.
GGGGACTTAAAGCATTTTTTTTACTAGTTGGTGACCTACAGACTAAATCAGTATCTCTTTTGCTTCTCAAATTGCTTCTGTGCTTGAGCTTTCTGAGACATCCTCTTTCTCTGGTATAGCAGTGTTCTCCTTAATCAATGCCGTCACACCTCCCGTTGTCTTCTTTGCCTGTCTTCTGCGAACAGCTTGTATACAAGAATATTTAATACCCAGATGTACTCCTTTTTGAACAAGTCTCTGTTATTGCCACAGCATGATACCTCCACATAAACATTTGCAATTCACCAATTATATATACCACGCTCCATGTACTTACATAAATACACTGTAACCCTTATTTAGACTATGTTTCTTCCTTTCTTATTTTAAGACAATTTAATACCGCATGATTTACGACTGTAGTATTGTATATCTCTTCAAACAATTTTTGCATTTTTGGATTCCTCTGTAGTATTGTCCCCTGGTTCCTACACACCTTCCAAGTTAATTTTAATCCTTCCCAATAGCACGAACAAATCACCCAGCAAGGAAATTTGTCCCAGCTCTGTTAATGTGCAATCCATCTGATCTGTACTGGTCATATATTCCCCAATGTCACAAAAATCTAAAGCTTGCCCTATTGCACAATCTCTTTAGCCATGCATTAATCTCCTCTATCCTGTTTCTATACTGGCCTGCCCATGTTAACAGGTGTAAAGTGGGGATTACTTCTTTTCAGGTCCTGCTTGTTCTCTCCTCATGCTTATCTCTGGCAAAGGGGAATAAGATTAATTTGATTCCCTCGGTATAGCTGGTGTCAAAAATCTTCTTTATACAAATGTATTCAGCAACTGTGAGACATTGGTTTTATCTCCAGTAGCAGCAAAAAAGCAGCCAAATGCATAAGAATTAAAAGCCACTGTAATATTGTAAGCCACGGACAATGTGGTCCTTGTCCTGCTCTTATTGGTAGCTTTCAGTTTGAATGTCTTTTGTGAAGCAAAGGTGTCTCCTGCATTCATGATTGCTGAATGTGAGGGAAGAGAAGTGTATCTTAAAGAGCCTTGGGTTTGCAGGGTTAAGGCAAGGCATAGGTTGGAATACAAAGAATGTAAAATTTCAGCAGTGTTCCAAGTCAGTGTTGCAAACTCATTCATATCATCATCTCATAGCTTTGCTTGTTACTAATCGTCATGACCAAAATGGGCTAGAGATAAAAAAAAGCTGATTTTAGCTGAAAATACACACAGTGTAACATTATCAACAGAGTATACAATTTTCCCAGACCATGTGATTATTGGAATGGTCATATACATAGCAGATCACTGATATCTTTTATACATGTGATATGGTTCACTATCATTAACATAGTTGAATAAAGAGTCATGGGCAGGGTGTTCTCTGCTTTCCAATCAGTCACACTGCATGTGATGAATTCTGTGTCAGTTTCACAGAACCTCCCTCCTGGTGTTACACTTACAGACTATATCAATTCTGTACCGGCAGAGTGTAATTTGTATTACTACTTGGGGACATGCCTTGTGTGTTTTGAACTAGCCTTGCAAGAAGTGTCTCCTGGCTCATTAAGCATTCATTCTACAAATGTGAGTGGCTAAATATTGCTCTCCACTGATCGGCCAATCAAAATGTAACATTTAGACAAAGACATTAGCATTGGAAAATCCAATTTGTATGGGCATAGTGTCAATTGCAAATCAAATTCTGAATTCAGGCATGACAATTAGGCTGAGAGTAATACTTCACTATTTCTAAGAATGCACCTTATCACCAGACTCAGAAAAACACCCATTGGTGCATCCCTGCATATGAACATTTTCATTGCATATGTCAATCATTCTATGGTCACTGTGAGTGAGATTGCCAAAATAGTATCAAATATTTGTAGTTTTGTGCTGGATTGTCTTTGTAAGATTTCATTATTTCTATTACACCCACACAAAACAAAAATTCTTTAATCAATCGATGCTTGATTTAATTCCACTCCAGAAAAGATGAACAACGAATAGACTCATAGAGTCATAGAGTCATAGAGTCATACAGCATGAAAACAGACACTTCAGTCCATGCCAAGCATAATCCCAAACTAAACTAATCCCGCCTGCCTGCTCCTACCCATATCCCTCTAAACCATTCCTATTCATGCACTTATCCAAGTGTCTTTTAAACATTGAAACTGTGACTGCATCCACCATTTCCTCTGGCAGCGCATTCCACATGACAACCTCCCTCGACATAAAAAATTTGTCACTCGTGTCTTTTTAAAATCTTTCTCCTCTCACCTTAAAAATATGCCTCTTAGTCTTGAAATCCCCCATTCTGGGGAAAAGACACCTATGATTAACCATATCCATACTCCTCATGATCCTATAAACTTCTGTAAGGTCACCTCTCAACTTCCTGTGCTCCAATAAGAAAAGTGCCAACTTCTCCAGCTTTTCTTTATAACTCAAACCCTCCATACCCAGCACAGTCCTGGTAAATCTCTTCCAAACCCTCTCCAGTTTAATAATATGCTTATGCGTTATTTATTTTCCAAAAATAAACTATCCTTTTTGTTGGGTTTTATTTCTCCCAAATTGGTCAGTGGAGGAGATTTTTGAACAAGCCTGTTTAAGATAGTAACTAAATTTAATAGCAGTTTATTCTCATGATGCATCTGCAATAGGAGAAGAATTTCACAAGAGAAAATTAATTCCAAAACAAAGTGTCTTGCAGCAGATCCTTGATGCCTTACTGAAATATGAAGAGAGACACAACATGGTGTTTTCAAATTTATTTCTTCAAAATTTAATCTTTCTCAGATGATGAAGAACTTAACATTTGTACATTGTCCTTCACACCATCAGTTGATCCCAAACAGCTTCACAGCCAAACAATTTGTCTCGAGTTTTCATAATGCAGAGAGATGCAGGTGCCAGTTATAGTACAGCAAGATCCCACAACTGGATAGCTTTATGTTTCTGTGATATTAATTAAGGGCTAAATGATGGGCAGGTCAACAAAAGAACTCACTTTCTTTTCCTTAAATAACTCCATGTTTTTTTTATATATTTTCTTGTGAGGTTAGGTGGGTTTAACATTCATCAAACAAAACTCAAGTTGTATAGGAATCTCTTACTGTTACTCTTCAGTGGATCATATGCACAATTCTAGAGTGGGACCTGACCTGATGCCCTTCTAACTCAGAGCTATGACTGCTGTCAACTCAGTGAAAGTCAGCACAAAGCTAACACATTTCTCATGAGGAAGTTGTGACAGAAGGGACAGGGTGGGTTACGATTTGCACTACCCTACATTTAGCTTCTGGGATTAAAATGTTCTATAAGCACTGTAGCAAAACGGTTGAACTTGACAGAGAAGTAAGTTTCTCGTAACTTCACATGACTTCCAATTAGACAGAGCTGTTGAACTCCCCTACAAAGTGCTGCCTTTCACCTTGAAGGAAACTGCGTGATTTCAAGTAAACAAAGATCGAGTAGTTCAAGCATTCCTAAAATGCCATGAAAAATCATTATAAGGTGTGACTCTGGCAGTACAAACTGCAGAAGAAATATATCAAAACAAGACTGTTTGGCGATGATTTTTTAAGGCTTTTATTGTGCTCTTCTTTTAGGATTCTAACTCACCAAGTGGAATCTTCCCAAAACACTAATCAATACGGGCCTTGTCAAGAAAGATGGGAAAATCACATGACATCGACATTAAGGAGTTTCTCAACATCAAGGGCAAAAGTCCCATTTTCCATCCATGTGTTGAATGGAGAAACAAGATTCTCATTCGTGAGCAGCAAGAAGCCTATTTGCATGCATCAGCATGTATTAACATCTGATTTCTAGTTAATCTCACTTCATCGGTATGCAGTTTCCTGTTTCCCCCACCTGCCGATAGAAACTAGATATTGACAATTCCCGATGCAAATGTCAGAGTGGTTTCCTGGCAACTCTGGCTCACCACTTGCTTCTCTGGCCTTGCAGCATTGACAGCAGTCACCAATATCTCAGGGTGTGCTCCAAGGGCAGCAACCTCATACAGTCTCTCGCATGGACCTTGGCATTGGAACATGTACCAGCTTGACTGTATCATCATGGCACAGTTCTGTCTGGCACATCACTTACAATGTAGTCCTGTAATTCAGTAGTGTATGTTTGAGTGGGGCAACTAGGTATTTTAGTGCAGATATAACCACCTTTCTTATTTAATGGAATATGCTGCATCGCAGGGATTCTCACTTGCTCCATTGACGTTCACTCGTATTGAACTGATTTGGAGGCTGGCAGTATCCCTGGATAGCCTTGTCTTTTTGCACTTTGCCCTCAGCCAGACCTTAAGTAGTCTTGGTACTATTCTTTAGTCTTGACTTTTAAGGCAGATATAAAGCCAAGCTGCTTGTCGTGGTTGTCAATTGTCATCAGTCATGGAGATCAACATGTTGCTCGACATCATCAATACAACATCAATCCAAAATCTAACGCATGTGCCAGCAGCATTCATGGTAAACGCATTGCATGCGCCTCAATTAATTCCTTCACAAAGGAAAAAGACAATGTTGTTGAGGAGAATACTGAGATACAGGCTATTAGACTAGACGGAATTGAGGTTTATAAGGAGGAGGGGTTAGCAATTCTGAAAAGTGTGAAACTGGATTTATCCCCTCAACTGGATGGGATTTATCCGAGGTCATTGGATGGACATATGGATGATAATGGAATAGTGTAGGTTAGATGGGCTTCAGGTCGGATTCACAAGGCAGCGCAACATCAAGGGCCTGTACTATGCCGTCATGTTCTATGTTCTATGTTGAACAGCCATGTCTTAAAGTCTAAGGGTAGTTGCCCTGACTCAAATCAAATGAGACACCCTTCAGTTAAGTACAGGAAGTCAAGGATACTGTCTGAGATCAATCCCAGAGCTTGATCGCAGTCAGGGTCTGAAGGTCTCTGTCACTGTAGTCCAGGGAGTGGACCATGGTCAGTCCTGGGGATCTGCTCAATGAAAGTATAGGGGAATTATCAGGACCAGTGCAGTAGTAGGCAAGTAAATTATGGGACTTGAAGTGTATGCTGGGATGCAGAGGGGATAACAATTATAGTCATAGTCAGAGAGTCATAGAGATGTACAGCATGGAAACAGACTCTTTGCTCCAACCCGTCCATGCCGAGCAGATATCCCAACCTAATCTAGTCCCACCTCCTGGCACCCGGCCCATATCCCTTCAAGCCCTTCTTATTAATATACCCATGCAGATGCCTTTTAAATGTACTAGCTTCCACCACTTCCTCTGGCAACTCATTCCATGCACGTACCATTCTCTGCGTGAAAAAGTTGCCCCTTAGAACTCATTTATATCTTTCCCCTCTTGCCCTAAACCAATGCTGTGTAATTCTGGACACCCCCACCCCAAGGAAAATACTTCATCTATTTATCCTATCCATGCTCCTCACGATTTTATAAACCTCTATAAGGTCACCCCTCAGTCTCCAACATTCCAGGGAAAACAACATCAGCCTGTTTAGCCTCTCCCTATAGCTCAAATCCTCCAACCCTGGCAACATCCTAGTAAATCTTTTCTGAACCCTTTCAACTTTCACAACATCATTCTGGTAGGAAGGAGACCAGAATTGCACTCAATATTCCGACAATGGCTTAACCAATGTCCTGTACAGCTGCAACATGACCTCCCAACTCCTGTACTCAATACTCTGACCAATAAAGGAAAGCATACCAAATGCCTTCTTCACTATCCTATCTACTTGCAACTCCACTTTCAAGGAGCTAAGAACCTGCACTTCAAGGTCTCTTTCTTCAGCAACACTCCCTTGACCTTCCCATTAAGTGTATAAGTCCTGCTAAGATTTGTTTTCCCAAAATGCAGCACCTCGCATTTATCTAAATTAAACTCCATCTGCCACTCCTCAGCCCATTGACCCATCTGATCAAGATCCCGTTGTAATCTGAGGTAACATTCTTCGCTGTCCATTACACTTCCAATTTTGGTGTCATCTGCAAACCTGCTAACAGTATCTCTTATGCTCACATCCAAATCATTTAAATCAATGATGAAAGGTAGGAGACCCAGCACTGACCCTTGTGGAACTCCACTGGTCACTGGCCTCTAGTCTGAAAAACAACCCTCCACCACCATCTTCTACCTTCAAACCAGTTTTGTATCCAAATGGCTAGTTCTCCCTGTATTCCATGAGCTATAACCTTGCTCAACAGTCTCCCATAGGTTAACCTTGTCGAACGCCTTACTGAAGACCATATAGACCACATCTACCATTCTGCCCTCATCAATCCTCTTTGTTATTTCTTCAAAAAACTCAATCAAGTTTGTGAGACATGATTTCCCACACACAAAGCCATGTTGACTGTCCCTAATCAATCCTTGCCTTTCCAAATACATGTACATCCTGTCCTTCAGGATTCCCTCCAACAACTTGTCCACCATCGACGTCCGGCTCACTGGTCTACAGTTCCCTCGCTTGACCTTACCACCATTCTTAAATAGTGGCACCACGTTAGCCAACCTCCAGTCTTCCGGCACCTCTCCTATGACTATCGATGATACAAATATCTCAGTTAGAGGCCCAGCAATCACTTCTCGAGCTTCCCACAGAGTTCTAGGGTACACCTGATCAGGTCTTGGGGATTTATCCACTTTTATGCATTTCAAGACATCCAGCACTTTCTCCTGCATAATATGGACATTTTTCAACATGTCACCATCTATTTCTGTACATTTTATATCTTCCATAAGACCATAAGACCATATGACATAGGAGTGGAAGTAAGGCCATTCGGCCCATCGAGTCCACTCCGCCATTCAATCATGGCTGATGCACATTTCAGCTCCACTTACCAGCATTCTCCCCGTAGCCCTTAATTCCTCTAGACAACAAGAATCTATCAATCTCGGCCTTGAAGACATTTAGCGTCCCGGCTTCCACTGCACTCCATGGCAATGAATTCCACAGGCCCACCACTCTCTGGCTGAAGAAATGTCTCCGCATTTCTGTTCTGAAATGACCCCCTCTAATTCTAAGGCTGTGTCCACGGGTCCTAGTCTCCTCATCTAACGGAAACAATTTCCTAGCATCCACCTTTTCCAAGCCATGTATTATTTTGTACGTCTCTATTAAGTCTCCCCTTAATCTTCTAAACTCCAACGAATACAATCCCAGTATCCTCAGCCGTTCCTCATATGCTAGACCTGTCATTCCAGGGATCATCCGTGTGAATCTCCGCTGGATACGTTCCAGTGCCAGTATGTCCTTCCTGAGGTGTGGGGACCAAACCTGGACACAGTACTCCAAATGGGGCCTAACCAGAGCTTTATAAAGTCTTAGTAGTACATCTCTGCTTTTATATTCCAACCCTCTTGAGATAAGAGACAACATTGCATTCGCTTTCTTAATCACGGGCTCAACCTGCATGTTTACCTTTAGAGAATCCTCGACTAGCACTCCCAGATCCCTTTGTGCTTTGGCTTTATTAATTTTCTCACCATTTAGAAAGTATTCCATGCTTTTATTCTTTTTGCCAAAGTGCAAGACCTCGCACTTGCTCACGTTAAATTCCATCAGCCATTTCCTGGACCACTCTCCCAACCTGTCTAGATCCTTCTGTAGCCTCCCCACTTCCTCAGTACTACCTGCCTGTCCACCTAACTTCGTATCATCGGCAAACTTCGCTAGAATGCCCCCGGTTCCCTCATCCAAATCATTAATATATAATGCGAACAGCTGTGGCCCCAGCACCGAACCCTGCGGGACACCGCTCGTCACCGGCTGCCATTCTGAAAAAGAACCTTTTATCCCAACTCTCTGCCTTCTGTTAGACAGCCAATCCTCAATCCATCCCAGCAGCTCACCTCGAACACCATGGGCCCTCACCTTGCTCAGCAGCCTCCCGTGTGGCACCTTATCAAAGGCCTTTTGAAAGTCTAGATAGACCACATCCATTGGGTTTCCCTGGTCTAACCTACTTGTTACCTCTTCAAAAAATTCCAACAGGTTTGTCAGGCATGACCTCCCTTTACTAAATCCATGTCCTTTTCCACAGTAAACACTGATGCAAAATACTCGTTTAGTATCTCCCCCATCTCCTGCGGCCCCACATAAAGGCTGCCTTGCTGATCTTTGAAGAGCCCTATTCTCTCCCTAGTTACCCTTTTGTCCTTAATATATTTGTAAAAAACCTTTGGATTCTTCTTAACTTTATTTGCCAAATCTATCTCATGCCCCCTTTTTGCCCTCCTGACTTTGCTCTTAAGTATACTCCTACTGCCTTTATACTCTTCTGAGGATTCGCTCAATCTCTCCTGTCTTTCCCTGACATATGCTTCCTTCTCTTTCTTAACCAAACCCACAATTTCTTTAGTCATCCAGCATTTCCTTTCACCCTCACAGAATGGAGTCAGTTCAACATATAACTGGGGGAGATGATATTGCATTGGAGTACATGGGTTACTGTGGGATGGAGGGAGTTATGAATGGTTAGTACAAAGTTGGAGAAGGGGTCATGAGGGAAGCTTTGGCATTGAGGTATTGTTGATAAATTCTGGGATCCAGAGACCCAAATAATGTTCGGGGAAACTGAATGTAAATTCCATCACAGTGGATGGTGGAATTTGAATTCAATAAAACAAAATCTGGCATTAAAAATCTAATAATAAAACCATTGGGAAGGAAATCTACTGGCCTTACCTGGTCTGGCTTCCATGTAACTCCAGACCCACAGCAATATGGTCGACTCTGAACTGTCCTCTGAAGTGATGAAGCAATCCATTCAGTTGGATCAACTGCTAAAATGTCTCAAAGAAAGAGAATGAAATAAACAGAACAGACCTAAGCACCAGAAACAAAAATTGCAAACTTAACCTTACTTACCTTGGCCTTAAAACATCCTTCCTACTAACATTTGGGGGCATGAACCAAAATTGGGAATGCTATCTCACAGATGAGTCAAACAATAGACTGACATGGTCATACTCATGTAATCATAACTTACATACTACCATCATCATTGGCAGAACCTCGCAGATGAGGATGACCATCTTCCACTCTCAGAGTGAGCCCATTACACACTATGACTCAGACAACACGATCACTGTCCCTTCATATGTCCTCTCTCGCCAGTAGGACAATCCCACCAAAGGTGGCAGTACAGTGGTATACAGTCAGGCATGAGTTGCTCCTTGAGTCCCCAACACTGACTCTGGATCCTATGAAGTCTCATGGCATCAGGTCAAACATGAACAAGGAAACCTCCTGCTGATGATCACCGATTGCCCTGCCTTTTCAGCTGACGAATTGATTTGGGACTCACAAGTGCCAGGAAAATACTACCTCTAACAAGAGTGAATCTAATTATCACCTTTTGATATTCAACGGCATTACCATCACTGGGGGCTATTACTGATCCGAAACTCAACTGGAAATGTCAGCTGTGCTACTTCTATGCCTCAAGAAGCTTTTGTTTAGGCTATTGTTCCACTCTGTGCATATTGAAGGATAATTCCAACATCCTGCACTTGATCAGATGCATGGTTGAGTTTTACAAATGTATCATGGCCAGGCAACCCAAGGTGTCACAGCAATGGCAGCTACTTCCACCTCCAGCAACTGAGAGAATATAAAGGACAAGTTGCCATAGGAAAGTGGTGCATGGGTTACGAGGTAAGTTTTGGAAGTAATCGTGAGGAAATGGGTTCAGCCTACCATGTACAGTTCCTCAGGTGAAACAGCAAACAATTTAACCAAAATGTCTCCCAATAGTAATTAATTAGAGTTTCCAAAATATTCAAATGTACAAAAACTTTTCCAGAATAATGAGCCCTTACTACCCGCACTACCCTTCATCACTGTTTAATATTCCCTTCGCTAGCTTTAGTTTGTGAAGTTGGGAAATGATAAAGCAGATTCATCTTGTTTTGTAATGCCTTCCATCACTGCTGAAGGCTCTGGAAAACTGAGGGCTCTGGGTGCTTGGCTATTGGTCATTGCAGAAAGATTGACAGCTCACACAAAGCGAATTTCAGTCAGATCTTTGTCTAGATTCCTCAGTTCCTGATGGATTTGGTAATACCTTGAGAAACTGATGGATAGACATTGGTAATCCCTCTATCCTTGTCTTCTGAAGTGTAGGGAAATGAGGAATGGGAGATTACACTGGGAGAATGACAGAAAATGCTTGTTTCCTCTGTTACAGTCAAAGCAAAAATGGACTATCAATACTTAATTTTCATCATTTGGCTTTGACTGCTGAGATTTCTGTGCAATAAAAAACAGTTTTAAAATTGACACTTTTTGACCCAAAATGTGATCACCTGATAAGGCCAGGCAACAGACAACTCACACGGAATATGTGATAACCATGTGTTTCAGATTTTTGGCAGTTTTGGGTCTCAATTCTAAGAAAGGATGTGTTGGCCTTGGTGGGGGCGCAGAGGAGGATGATTCAGGGATGAAGGGCTTGTCATATGAGGAGTGGTTGAGGGCTCTGAGTCTATGACTCATTGGAGTTTAGAAGGATGGAAGAGTGGGGACTAATCTCATTGAAATTTACAGAATACAGTATGAAGAAGCCTGGATACAGTGGATGTGGAAAGGTTTCCACGAGTAGGAGAGACTGGAAACTGAGGGCAAAGCCTAAGAGTGAGGGGTGATCTTTTAGAACTGTGATGTAGAGGAATTCTTTCAGCCAGAGAGTAGTGAACGTTTGGAACACATTGCCACAGAAGGCTATGAAGGCCAAGTTGTTGAGTGTATTTAAGACACAGATAGATTCCTGATTAGTAAAGGGATTAAGGGTAATGGTGAAAAGGCACGATAGTGGGATCCAGTAGCATATCGGCCATGATCGAATGGCTGAGGAGATTTGATGGTTTGAATGACCTAATTTTGCTTCTATTTCGTATGGTCTAACAAGGTATATAAAAAAAAATCAAAGACTATCAACTTGGTCACTTCCTCGAAGAACTGTAAACTGTATACTGTAAAAGGAAGATCATTGGGAAAAGTTGATGAGCAGAGAGATCTGGGAGTTCAGGTCCATTGTACCCTGAAAGTGGCTGCACAGGTGGATGGAGTGGTCAAGTATGCTTGCCTTCATCGAATGGGTTATTGAGTATAAGAGCTGGCAGGTCATGTTAAAATTGTTCAAGACTTTGATTCGGCTGCACTTAGGATACTGTGTACAGTTCTGGTCGCCACATTACCAAAAGGATCTGGACATTTTGGAGATGGTGCAGAGAAGGTTTATGAGGATGTTACTGGTATGGAAGGTGTTAGCTATGAAGAGAGGTTGAGTAGATTAGGATTGTTTTCATTAGGAAAAAGGAGATTCGGGGGGACCTGATTGAGGGCTACAAAATCATGTAGGGTATAGACAAGGTGGATAGAGATAAGCTTTTTCCCAGAGTGAGGGATTCAATAACAAGAGATCACGCATTCAAGGTGAGAGGTGAAACATTAGCTACTGAATGTCTAGCTCACCATCATAGGGAACCTGGTAAAGCTATTATTCTCAGGAGATATTTTACAGACTTTTCTTTTTGCTGGAAGTGTAGAATCTCCCAACCAAATTGTAAGTAATGTTGATGGCTTTCTTTTTGCTGATGTTTCTCCTTCCTGACTCAATACTGTATTGTTCTGTAGCTTCCTGTCCAAAATAGTGTGCTCCTTTAACCATCTGCAGTATTCAAAATGCCATCAAATTTCTAAGCTTAGATTTATAGTAATCAAATAAGCTGACATATCATCAGAAAAATAAAGATGCCCAATGCAGGGAGGTTGAGCAGTGGAATGGCTGGCAGAAATCTCAACTTCCCACCAACTCAGAGATGTGAGAAAACTCAAGCCTGACTGTGTCTAAAAGGATTTCTGTAAAACCACAGAGCACAGACAGCCTAGCAGTATCTTCAAACTACTGGCAGATCCAAATTAATACAACGATTCTTGAGACAAAGCTCATGACTCCCTGGGATAATGTGCTGAAATAAAGCCCCTCTATTCTCAGAGTTATTACAAACGTGAGAATTTGATTAAATCACTAAATGTCCAATTCTGCCTGGCTGTCTAATTCAGGTTAAAATAACATGCACACCATTTTTTCTTTCATTCACTACTGATTATAATCAAATTGTTTCTAACAATGACAAGAAAGAAATATGAATTTCTAACTTATAACTCAAATTCTATTGGTTTTTAGAATTCCCATACACATACAAACAGATACACAAAGAGACAAGACAACATGATGGTGGGGAAGGACAGGGAAAAGCAGAGAAGTACAGTTCTGGCAGCAGTCTGAATGATAATGTTGTTTTCATTCAGCTTTCTTTCCTCTCCTGATTCGGTGCTAATAGAAGGGTGTAGATACATTGATTCTCAGTCTTCCATTTATCGGGTGAAGATTTGCCCTGTCAGTGTCTCTGAAGGTGGTGGTTCACCTTTTCCTTTCAGCAAAGAAAATTACAGAGAGAGCAGTAAAATGGTGAGTTAAAACAGTTACCAAGAGATTGTCCAGTACTCCCCCACACAGGAGGGTGTGGGTTTTGGGGTGGGGAGTGGGAGATGTGTTTTTTCCTTTGCAGGTTAGAAGCTTCTGTTTCATTGTCCACCTACAAGACTTCAGCCACTTACCCAGGAACCAATCAGGAAACTTATAGATATTTTCTAATCAACATGTTCCGACATGTCATTTCACACCTTGGCACAGGTGGGATTTGCACAAGGACCTCCTGGTACAGAGACAGGCACACTACCACTGTACCAGAAGAGTCCTCATTTAAGTTGAAATCCGTTACGGATATTTTAATAAATCTGTTCAGGTACATTATAATACACGCCTGGAGCAGGTGGGGCTTCATCCCTGGCCATCTGGCCTAGAGGGATGGGCACAACCACAGTTCCACAAGACCTTTAAGAAGTTATTATAAAATGAACTCTCTCGAACCTACACAAATCAATCAATTGTAAAACCAATCAAACAACTGTCTCTGAGCAAACTTGCCCTGCGTACAGTTGAGTGCACCAGTCTCCCGCTGCTTGAATAAGACAATATTGCAGATACAACTCATAATATTTTTCTCAATCACCTTCCTTCATTTAAAGCCATATAGTTCCCAATTTGTATTCCACAGTCCAAAGCAATAAAGCTCTAGCTTTTTCATAACACATATTGAGGATAAGGATACGAATTGAGAGTTATACACACTGGGCAAGGGTGCTGAATAACAAGAAAGATCTGTTGAAATTCATTATTTGTTGGAAAAGTCAATGTGGGAAAGTAAATGTATGAAAAGATCAGAGGATTTTGCATTTGATAAGTGAGGTGCTAGAAGAAACTAGCAACAAAAGGGTTGAACACCAATTGGTCATTTTGTAGTTAAAATACTGTGCAGTTTGGAAATCTCATTGTAGAAAAAGAAACAACATTTGAAATCCTAGAATTTGTACAGCATGGGATTTATCAGGATGAGGGCGGCACGGTGGCACAGTGGTTAGCACTGCTGCCTCACAGTGCCAGAGACCCGGGTTCAATTCCCGCCTCAGGCGACTGACTGTGTGGAGTTTGCACGTTCTCCCCGTGTCTGCGTGGGTTTCCTCCGGGTGCTCCGGTTTCCTCCCACAGTCCAAAGATGTGCAGGTTAGGTGAATTGGTCATGCTAAATTGCCCGTAGTGTTAGGTAAGGGGTAGATGTAGGGGTATGGGTGGGTTGCACTTCGGCGGGGCGGTGTGGACTTGTTGGGCCGAAGGGCCTGTTTCCACACTGTAAGTAATCTAATCTAATAACTGAACAAGAAGTTTCGGGAAAGACTTGAGGAACTAACAAAGCTGAAGAGATTTTAAAGAGATGTATAATATCTTGAACAGTTTTGGAACAATGAATAGGGAGGCATTGGATGGAGCATTGGATCGTCAAGTTGAAATCATTAAGGGGAAAGATGTAGAGAAATTTCTTCATGCCATCTTCTTTAAACATGGTGGTGAATGAGACTAATGCACAAAAATGAAGGAGATGGTGGCCTATCAAGAGAGTGCAGTGTAGTCAGAGTAGCTTTGCATTATTTGAGTGAAGACTTAGCTCAGACAATAATGCATCTGTTAGTCATTGAGACTGTGGAAGCTAAGATATCAGCTAATAGCAGCTGCACCACAGTCAGGCCTTATAGCATTGATTATCATTTACATGTTTAAAAGGATGGGATCCATGTTCTACTAAGGTCCTGTGCCAGGTTGGAGCCATATTCCTCTACAGTCCTTGGCAGTGAATGCAGGCTTTCTGGCTGGTCTATCCATGCATCAAGAATTTTATTGAGTGTGTTCATCAGCCTTCTTCTGTACACTGCCCTGTTTAAGTACTCATCTGAATCCTCTGCAACAGCCCCTATGTGTGATCTCACGCTGATGGGATCTGCATCTACACAATCCCTTCCCCCAGTCTCTCTGCTGGCTACTCATATCCAGTTGACTCACCATGCTCCTGTCTATGATCCCAAATCTCTATTCTGAAACGTTTGGTGTATTTGAGGGGAGAAACGCAAAACAGTAAGCTTGGAGTGAGGGGATTTGTGATCTTTATAGTGATAGAAAGTGAAGTCCAATCGGAAAGAAGGGTTCTGAAACTAAGGAGAGGAAACTATAGAGGTAGGAGGAGCAAGCTGGTTGTGATAGATTGGGTAACATCATCAAAAGTTTGACAATGGACAATCAATGAGTAATATTTAAGGAACAAATGCATGCATTACAATAGTTACATGTTCTTGTGGGCAGAGAAAAACAATGGGAAAAGTAGCCCAATGATGGCTAACAGAAGACTTTAGGGATAGTAATGGAGTCTTGTAGATGTAGATTCTGGAAGATTGAAAGATTATAAATGTAGCCCCAAACTATTTAAAACTAGGGAAGAGAGAAAACTGAATTACAGACTCATTAGTCTAACATCAGTGGCAGGAAAAAGGATGTGTAACAAGACATGTAGAAAATACCAACAGGATCAGACAAACTCAATATGGATTTGAATTAAATATCATATTCAGAAAATCCACTTGAGTTCTTTAAGGATGTAAATAGTAGAAAAGATGAGGATGAACCAGTGAATAGGATGTACTTGAATTTTCAGAAAGTTTTGGAAAAAGTCTCAAATAAAGGTTAGTGCGTAAAGTTAAGTGGGATACCTGTGGTCAATGGTCGGGCCCTAAGCATACCTAGTTATATGAAAGACTTGGATGAAAGAACCAACCGCTGTTGACACAAAACTAAGTGAAATTATGATGATGAGAAATAACTCAAACCATTAAAATTGGTTAGAAATCAGACAACTACCTACACCAAGTGATCAAAAAACATTATAATTATGAAATAGAAGGTTTCCACCTGTTCAATCAACTTGGAAATTGGTGCCAACTAGCCTCTCCGCCTCTCTGGACCATTGCCTGTCTTCATCTCTTTGAAACCCTTCATAGGCCATATCTGGAACCCCACTACCATCTGTATCCTCAGAGGATTCCAGTCATTCCCACCTTAATGAGGTCAGCCAGATGGATCTTATAGAATGAATTCCCTGACTGAGGAATGAAAACCTAGTCCGATCCGCGAGTCCTGGCTGACAGATAGAACAAGAGTGTTTGACATCCTGCTCACTCTGTCAGCTGGTTCTGAGGGAGATGGGTCAGTGTCAAAAACTCGTCACGTGTAAGCAAAGGGTGACTCGGTGATGGGATACCAGCCTCTGTGGAGTTATTTCATCTCCTCTTCCAAAACATTCCACCTTTGGTGAGTGAGATGGGGGAGGTGATGTGGGACACCCTGTCAGGGCTATACTGCATGGCTCCATCTGATGGGTTCAGGCTGTGGAAGCACATCTTAAGGAGGTCCATGGTTCATTCTACAGTAGCTCCTGAAAATATTCCACTGGCAAAGGAATTAAGGGCAGCTGTAGTCTTGAAGACTACCAGAACGAGATTGTCACCAGTCCTGTCAGTGCAACTCCTTGTTCAGCAGTTAACGATTGTCTGAGAAAATTGTTCACATTCCAATGCTACACTCTGCTCTCTTTTAAAAAACAACAACTTAGTTCTCCCATTTTCTAAATGATCTGTTCCAGTTTCAGACCTTATTGTTCTTTGGATTTCCAGTTCAATATGCTAAGATTCCAACTTTGCATTCATGTAAGTGATTTGCAAACTCTGACTGTGAATCATGATTTACTCCCCCTCACCACACACACCCTCATTCTTCATATTTTTCATGACAATTCCTTTGACATCCATGACCCTTCTTCCTCCTCCCATTTTGGTTGACCTCCTGTACATTACAATTAATGTGTCCTCTTTACCTTGGAGTCAATAGCTCTCACCTTTTATATGTAATTGCTGGCCCTGTACTCTCTCCATTTCAAGGCCCAAGTGACCATAGTTTATCTTGACCACCCCTGCTTCCAGACTGCACCATTCCTTCTTACACTCTGCCAGGTTACCATCTGCAATGCCCCTTCCATTCCCTCAGTGGTTAATAGCAATGAGGCTAATCCCCAGGTTTTTGAGCTGCCCACAGTGTCAGAAATGCCATGGAAAGGCTCCTGAAAAACTCCCACAGATAAGTTCATGGTCCATCCTCTGGATTGACCCAACAGGATAACTGCAGGCCTGACAAGTCAGATCCTGATCTGATTATGAGCCAATCCCTACACTGAAACAGATTCTCAGACTTGGGTTATAACTGCTTGGTTGACTGTGGCCAATCCCCTACTTGTGGATGGCTCAGCCCCTGGAATAACGGTGGTGGTACTGACTGGAGTATACCCTCATTCCAATAAACTTTGTCACCTTGACTTTCATATATTGCCATTCTCTTTGCCATATAATCCGCTGGTACATGCTGCATCTGGGTTGGGGTTAAGGTTAGGACATTGAGAGAGCAGCGCACAGTACATCAACTTGTCTTTAGGACTTTTTGCAAGTCCTTTTCATTGTTTTTTTGAGCCACAAACTTCCAGTCCCCCACTCTACCCAAAGCTACTATCTGTAAACTATACACATCCTGCCTGCCTGTGCTAAAGCAATACAGTAAAAGGCAATATATTACTCGTTGCATATCTATGGTAAAACAATAGGCAAAAAGCATCAGCTGACCATCTCCACTAAACCTCCCTCTAAGCCAACAACTAATGCCTGAGTCTGCCCAAAGACAAATAACCTCATATTCTGAGGTTGACACATTGTTGTTGTGGGAATAGAGTGTCCAGGGTGACCATTACCATTAATGACAGAGGCACCTACTGCAGATGAAGCAGTGTCTAGTAAAGGAAGATAGCCATGAACTTTCCTGAACTCAATTCTGAGCATGGAACTCAACAGTTTCAGTGTCAATACTATTAATTAATTCTTAACTCCCAAAATATAACTATTTTATGAGTCTCAGATGCACTTCTGAAACATTATAATCTTATAAACCTCATAATAGCAAATAAATTCAGGAGCACTTTCACCTAAGGCATGGTTGCATGAGCATTTCTCACAGTGCCTGAATCCATTTCAATATGGATTGTGTTCTAAAGAAAAGAAAATATCACATTACGTTCCCCAATGCCTGAATCAAATGCAAAGTAACTAACTCTAATGTCGAATCTCATTTCTGCCTAGAAACATTTCTGCTCCTTCTGCTGTGCTCAGCTTATGCCTGAAATCATGATTGCCAGTTCCTGCCCTTCTCGCTAGATTGTAGGAAATAGATGAGCTGTGGATGACAAGGCAGCATATTCCACTTGGGGACTGTATCATTAAAACTCAGCCAGCTTCTAACTCCGCATTCCACAGTGGGAGAACACTGACCTTCCCAATAATATCTCGATGAAGACTACATTGTCTGACAGCAGTCATTTCCCATTCACCCTCTCCGGTGATAAGTACTTCTTCACAGATGTTTCAAGGATGTTTCATATCAAATCTAAAAACAGCAGATGCGGCACAAATACAGCACTGTGCTGTGGAGCTGATGCAGTCTTTGAAATTACTATCCAAAATAATGTAGTTCCTCATCAGGTGCAGGGTTCTTGCTCGAACCAGAAGCACTTAAAAGGAGCATCTGTGTAGAATGTCC
Source organism: Chiloscyllium punctatum (assembly GCF_047496795.1). Classification (NCBI taxonomy): domain Eukaryota; kingdom Metazoa; phylum Chordata; class Chondrichthyes; order Orectolobiformes; family Hemiscylliidae; genus Chiloscyllium; species Chiloscyllium punctatum. The sequence continues at coordinate 66,008,638 of NC_092757.1, forward strand.
TCCAAAAATATAAACTAGATAGCTCCAAAACTTTACTTGACATTGATTCATTTTCAAAATTGAGCTAACAACTCCTCATGGTTTAAAATCTTAACTGATGGCTTTCCACTAAATTAAACATTTTCATTCATTTACAGGCATTCAGTATTCACTTTTAGCTGGTAGAATCTAAATAACATTTCATGAGAGAAGTACACCTTTATATCTGTATGTTAGTTATAGGCCTCGAAGGTTATTTTACCTTCCCATTATTTAGAATTGGCATAAAATAGAGTTAAATAAAGGTTATCATATGCTCAGAAAAAATCCCGAGTGATGTACTTTTTGGCTACCAAAAAGTTCTAATCTCCCCCTTACCTCCCCCTTACCTCCTCGACAGAAAGTGTTGTTTAAATTTGTCCCAGCTGTATCCCTCTATTATTCAAAACTGCAGACAAGATTTTCATCTCTCCAATGGAGGCTGCCAGAGGATCGGTAAAGTTAAAACGTTGACATTTTATAATGCAGGGCCATACCCATTGGTGGGTTTCGAACTCAAGTTCCCATAACATGTTGTGGGTTTCTGGATTGTGAGTTGATTGGTAATACTACCACCCATTGCGTCTGCCCTACTGAACATTGGATCAATCCCAAACTGCTGTGGATACTTGCCACATTACTCCCCAACTAGCCTGCCACTTGCCTGCAATCGACTTGCCACCAGCACTTCCCCACCAACCAGGCAACCCAAATTCGCAAGAAGTTAGCAGTCCATCTGCCAACTTGCTTCCTGCTACCCAGCTTCCCACCTACCACCCTAACCTATCTGGCACCCTATCCCCTCACTCTCCCCCACTTCCCTTCCCCCAATAATGGTAATTCACTTCCAGGACTTAAATCTTGCAATACAGCAGCTAATATCAAACAAATGTGTGTGCATTCAACGCCGATCCACTCTGCTGCTGGCTGCATAGATTCCTGGCCTGGACTAGACTGTTACAAAGCTGAAAAGGCACTGACCTGGAATTTTGCATGGAGAATTCAGAATACTTAATTGCTGAGCAAAACTCCATATGTTGCCTGTGGCATAGTGGCCCAGTGGTTAGCACTCTTGTCTCATAATGCTAGAGACCTGGGTTCAATTCCAGCCTCAGGCAACTGTCTGTGTAAAGCTTGTATGTTCTCCCGGTGACTGTGTGGGTTTCTTCTGGATGATGTGGTCTCCTCCCACAATCCAAAAATGTGCACAATTGGTGATGATTAAATTGTCCATAGTGTTCAGGGATGTGTAGGTTAACTGCATTATTCAGGGGTAAATGTAGAGTATTGGGGCTGGGTGGAATATTCTTCACGGAGTGGTTGGGCAGAAGGGCTTGTTCGCACAGTGTAGAGATTCTAAGCCTGGTAGAGGGAGTGGATGAAGGTGAGAGACCTTTCAAAGGTTTAAGTAAATTGAGGCAAGAATTTCACATTACTTTTCAAGAAAAGACCAAGCCATCTACTTTTACACTCACAGGAAAACTCTCCTTTGATGGGAAAAGGAAAATCTCAGTTAGACAGCATGATTGGAAACGGGGTCACATCATCGTCAGAAATAACATAGTGGTGCTCAGGACCAGTATCTCTTCCAAAGACAGATGGAGACTAGACATTTGGAAACACAAAACTTAAATGTTGCTGAAAAGACACAGATTTTCTGTCTTTTCTAAACATAGCTATGGAGAAGGAGAGGATTAGGCAAAATGGGAGGATATTTAATTGGAGAAGAGGAAACTATGATGCGATTAGACATGAGTTAGGAAGCATGGACTGGGAGCAATTGTTCCATGGTAAAGGCACTATAGACATGTGGAGACTGTTTAAGGAACAGTTGTTGAGAGTGATGAATAAATATGTCCCTCTGAGACAGGCAAGAAGGGGTAAGATAAAGGAACCTTGGATGACGAGAGCGGTGGAGCTTCTCGTCAAAAGGAAGAAGGTAGCTTACATAAGGTGGAGGAAGCTAGGGTCAAGCTCAGCTCTAGAGGATTATAGGCAGGTGAGGAAGGAGCTCAAAAATGGTCTGAGGAAAGCCAGGAGGGGGCATGAGAAAGGCTTGGCAGAACGGATTAGGGAGAACACAAAGGCATTTAACACTTCTGTGAGGAATAAGAGAATGGTCAAAGAAAGAGTAGGGCCGATCAGGGATAGCATAGGGAACTTGTGTGTGGAGTCTGAGGAGGTAGGGGAAGCCCTAAATGAGTTTTTTGCTTCTGTCTTTATGAAAGAAACAAATTTTGTAGTGAAAGAAACCTTTGAAGAGCAGGTGTGCATGCTGGAATGGATAGAGATAGAGGAAGCTGATGTGCTGAAAATTTTGTCAAACATTAAGATTGACAAGTCGCCAGGCCTGGACCAGATTTGTCTTCGGCTGCTTTGGGAAATGAGAAATGCAATTGCTTCGCCACTTGCGAAGATCTTTGCATCCTCGCTCTCCACCGGAGTTGTACCTGAGAACTAGAAAGAGGCAAATGTAATTCCTCTCTTCAAGAAAGGAAATAGAGAAATCCCCGGCAATTACAGACCAGTAAGTCTCACGTCTGTCATCTGCAAGGTGTTAGAAAGGATTCTGAGGGATAGGATTTATGACCATCTGGAAGAGCATGGCTTGATTAAATGCAGTTAACGCGGCTTTGTGAGGGGCAGGTCATGCCTCACAAACCTTATCGAGTTCTTTCAGGATGTGACTAGAAAAGTTGATGAGGGTCGAGCTGTGGATGTGGTGTATATGGACTTCAGCAAGGCATTTGATAAGGTTCCCCATGGTAGGCTCAATCACGAAGGTCAGGAGGAATGGGATACAGGGGAACTTAGCTGTCTGGATACAGAATTGGCTGGCCAACAGAAGACAGCGAGTGGTAGTAGAAGGAAAATATTCTGCCTGGAAGTCAGTGATGAGTGGTGTTCCACAGGGCTCTGTCCTTGGGCCTCTACTGTTTGTAATTTTTATTAATGACTTGGATGAGGGGATTGAAGGATGGGTCAGCAAGTTTGCAGATGACACAAAGGTTGGAGGTGTCATTGACAGTATAGAGGGCTGTTGTAGGCTGCAGCGGGACATTGAGAGGATGCAGAAATGGGCTGAGAGGTGACAGATGGAGTTCAATCTGGATAAATGCGAGGTGATGCATTTTGGAAGGTCGAATTTGAAAGCTGAGTATAGGATTAAGGATAGCATTCTTGGCAGTGTGGAGGAACAGAGAGATCTTGGTGTGCAGGTACATAGATCCCTTAAAATGGCCACCCAAGTGGACAGGGTTGTTAAGAAAGCATATGGTTTTTTGGCTTTCATTAACAGGGAGATTGAGTTTAAGAATCGTGAGATCTTGTTGCAGCTCTATAAAACTTTGGTTAGACTGCACTTGGAATACTGCGTCCAGTTCTGGTTGCCCTATTATAGGAAAGATGTGGATGCTTTGGAGACGGTTCAAAGGAGGTTTACCAGGATGCTGCCTGGACTGGAGGGCTTATCTTATGAAGAGAGGTTGACTAAGCTCTGACGTTTTTCATTGGAGAAAAGGAGGAGGAGAGGGGACCTAATTGAGGTATACAAGATAATGAGAGGCCTAGATAGAGTCGATAGCCAGAGACTATTTTCCAGGGCAGAAATGGCTAACACGAGGGGTCATAGTTTTAAGCTGGTTGGAGGAAAGTATAGAGGGGATGTCAGAGGCGGGTTCTTTACACAGAGAGTTGTGAGAACATGGAATGCATTGCCAGCAGCAGTGCTGGAGGCAGGGTCATTGGGGACATTTAAGAGATTGCTGGACATGCATATGGTCACAGAAATTTAAGGGTGCACACATGAGGATCAATGGTCGGCACAACATCGTGGGCTGAAGGGCCTGTTCTATGTTTTATGTTCTATTGACAAGAATACCAATGTAAGAATAGCAATCTTTTGTACTATATGACAAAGAGAATGCTGATGGTTTGGTAATGTGAACTTTGATTGGTTGAGCCATTACCATGGAGAGTGCGCCAGTTTGATGGTGACTGATAGTTAACTAACAGGTTGTGTTTCAGTTTAAATCAGATAGGTCATGGCATTGCCTGAGGAGTGAAGCAAATAATAAATATCACTCATTTTATTAAGTTGAAATATGCGCAATGCATGTACATGTTCTTTCTGTCTACAAAGACTAGGATCCTGTGTATTAATATGCATATAGTTTCCAGACTGTGCAAGTACATCATACCATAAGTCCAACTGACAATCTTGCATGGATTGTCAGCATGATTCTTAGCACACACATGATTGCTTAGCAAATTCTGTCTAAATGCAGTACTGCATCTAATCTTGGACATTATATCTTGAGTTTTATAATCATATGCTGGATGGGTTACGGTCAGATAAAGGGGGTGCAGTGGTAGTCTGGCGCACTGACCTCTACACCACTGAAGCCAGACGCCAACTCGAGGACACCTTCTCCTACTGCCCCCTCGACCATGGCCCCACCCCCCATCACAAAACTATCATCTCCCAGACCATACAGAACCTCATCACCTCAGGAGATCTCCCACCCACAGCTTCCAACCTCATAGTCCGGGAACCCTGCACTGCCTGGTTCTACCTCCTTCCCAAGATCCACAAGCCTGACCACCCTGGCCGACCCATTGTCTCAGTATGCTCCTGCCCCACTGAACTCATCTCTACCTACCTTGACACTGTCCTATCCCCCCTAGTCCAGGCACTCCCCACATATGTTTGAGACGCCATCCATGTCCTCCACCTCCTTCAAGACTTCCGTTTCCCTGGCCCCCAATGCCTCATCTTCACCATGGATATCCAGTCCGTCTACACCTCCATCCGTCGTGACCAGGGCCTCCAAACCCTCCGTTTCTTCCTCTCTCGACGTCCCCAACAGTACACTTTCACCGAATCTCTCATTCATTTGGCCGAACTGGTCCTCACCCTTAACAATTTCTCCTTCGAATCCTCCAGACCAAAGGGGTAGCCATAGGCACACATATGGGCCCCAGCTATGCCTGTCTCTTTGTTGGCTACGTAGAACAGTCCATCTTCCATAATTACACCGGCACCACTCCCAACCTCTTCCTCCGCTACATTGATGGCTGCATTGGTGCCACCTCGTGCTCCCGTGAGGAGGTTGAGCAATTCAACAACTTCACCAACACATTCCACCCTGACCTTAAATTTACCTGCACCATCTCTGATACCTCCCTCCCCTTCCTTGACCTCTCCATCTTCATTAATGACGACCGACTTGACACCGACATTTTTTGCAAACTCACCGACTCCCACAGCTACCTGGATTACATCTCTTCCCACCCTACCTGCTGCAAAAATGCCATCCTATATTCCAAATTCCTCCACCCCCGCCGTATCTGCTCCCAGGAGGACCAATTCCACCACAGAACACACCAGATGGCCTCCTTCTTTAGAGACCACAATTTCCCTTCCCACGTGGTTAAAGATGCCCTCCAACGCATCTCGTCCACATCCCGCACCTCCGCCCTCAGACCCCCCCTCCAACCGTAACAAGGACAGAACGCCCCTGGTGCTCACCTTCCACCCTACCAATCTTTGCATAAACCAAATCCTCCGCCAACATTTCTGCCGCCTCCAAAAAGACCCCATTACTAGGGATATATTTCCCTCCCCACCCCTTTCCACCTTCCGCAAAGACCGTTCCCTCTGTGACTACCTGGTCAGGTTCTCGCCCCCCCAACAACCCACCCTCCCATCCTGGCACCTTCCCCTGCCACTGTAGGAATTGCAAAACCTGCGCCCACACCTCCTCCCTCACCTCCATCCAAGGCCCTAAAGGAGCGTTCCACATCCATTAAAGTTTTACCTGAACATCCACCAATATAATTTATCGTATCCATTGCTCCCGATGCGGTCTCCTCTACATAGGGGAGACAGGACGCCTCCTAGCAGAGCGCTTTAGGGAACATCTCCGGGACACCCGCACCAATCAGCCAAACCGCCCCGTGGCCCAACATTTCAACTCCCCCTCCCACTCTGCCGAGGACATGGAGGTCCTGGGCCTCCTTCACCGCCGCTCCCTCACCACTAGATGCCTGGAGGAAGAATGCCTCATCTTCCACCTCGGAACACTTCAACCCCAGGGCATTAATGTGGACTTCACCAGTTTCCTCATTTCCCCCTCCCCCACCTCACCCCAGTTCCAAACTTCCAGCTCAGCACTGTCCCCATGACTTATCCTACCTGCCTATCTTCTTTTCCACCTATCCACTCCACCTCCTCCCTGACCTATCATCTTCATCCCACCCCCATCTACCCATTGTACTCTTTGGTACCTTCCCCCACCCTCCTCCCCGACCTATCACCTTCATCCCCACCCTCACTCACCTATTGTACTCTATGCAACTTTATCCCCACCCCCACCCTCCTCTCATTTATCTCTCCACCCTTCAGGCTCTCTACCTGTATTCCTGATGAAGGGCTTTTGCCCAAAACGTCAATTTTACTGCTCCTCGGATGCTGCCTGAACTGCTGTGCTTTTCCAGCACCACTCTACTCCAGGGTTACAGTCAGCACCTTGTCTGTTGCAAACAGCTGAAGGAAATGCTGTTTGATACAATTGGAAAGTCTATGAAATATAAATCCTCCATTCCTAGCATTAAACCAGCACTGAAATTTGTATGCCACCTTACTCACTCATATGTTAGAATGAATTGTCTTTTTTGCTAGTTCACAGCAGCCACTTAGTGGCAAATATGACTCATGTTGTTGCTGCACAATAGCAGCAGGAAGCAGCTACCTTCAACCTTGTTTGAAATTTTGAGATACCTAGTCCTCCCAGGTGTAATCCAAGGGAGGTTGGGCAATTTTCAGTGGAGACAGCCATAGGCCTCTTCATTGGTTTACATGATATACAGTGAGAAATTATCTGATCAGCGTAACCTGTACCTCTTTGAATGGCTTTGCTTATTTGATTAAATTGAAACACACACTATGTGAGTACATGTGTGTTTATGGGCGGCACGGTGGCACAGTGGTTAGCACTGCTGCCTCGCAGCGCCGGAGACCCGGGTTCAATTCCCGCCTCAGGCGACTGACTGTGTGGAGTTTGCACGTTCTCCCCGTGTCTGCGTGGGTTTCCTCCGGGTACTCCGGTTTCCTCCCACAGTCCAAAGATGTGCAGGTCAGGTGAATTGGCCATGCTAAATTGCCCGTAGTGTTAGGTAAGGGGTAGATGTAGATATAGATGTAGGGGTATGGGTGGGTTACGCTTCGGCGGGGCGGTGTGGACTTGTTGGGCCGAAGGGCCTGTTTCCACACTGTAAGTAATCTAATCTAATCATCATGTATGTACTTGATGGTGAAGTCATAATCAAGCTGGCAGCTGAGTTTCCATATCTCCCCTCCCTCCACCTCATCCCAGATCCAACTCTTCAACTCAGCACCACCCTTTTGACCTGTCCTACCTGTCCATTTTCCTTCCCACCTCTCTGTTCCAACCCCCCGCCACCCACCAACCTACCACAATCACCCTCCACCTGCATCCACTATTGCCATCCCCCTTACCCACACCCCAGCCCCACCTCACGCTCCTCCCCAAACTATTTATCGCTCAGCCCCCTTCCTCCTCCACATTTCTGATGAAGGGCTTATGCCTGAAACGTCGGCTCTCCTGCTCCTTGGATGCTGCGTGACCTGCCAAGCTATTCCAGTGACACCTTTTTCAATGCTGAGCACACAGCTCAGATCCTCTTTGCAAGGTTTACAATAGGGCCAATCTTGAAACTTGTATAACTATCCCAACCTATATTTTGACCAGAGAAAGTAGACTTGTGAAGTCCCAGACAGATTTTTCAATCAGCAATGGCAAAAAAGAAAGCCATTGGACTGTCACGTTTCAAAGCTGATTTCGAGTGTGGGATGGAGCCAACTAAATTATGTCAGGAAATTAATGTATGCATTTGCAGATTTAAATAAATTGAATGTGTCTTTTATGCATTAGATATAAATACAGGGTAGGAGGCATTATGTCATTAAAGACATGTTTCTCATGAAAACCAGGAAGGATATTTGTAAGGGTTAAGCCTTGAGGAGATCCCATGGCCAAGTTAATTACTTGGGGCACCCAAGTAATTACTTGGACTCAGTTGCTCAAGGTGTTGAGTTCATAAATTCATCAAACACTGATTCACAAAATGGTGGTGGGTCTAGATATTCTGTAACACTGCAAAGTAAATGTCAGTGGTTTCCTTGAGGTCCCAAAGTGGTGAGTAGGCACTTAGCACATGGACTCGGATTGTAATACAGACATATAGATCCATATATGCTCAGGTGCAGTGAGCTGTGAGGACAAACACTATTGAATATATTACACAACCACTTGTTGCTCTTATACATGTCAAACAAGCAATTTTCTTTAGCTTGTTTCTAAGTACGATTTTCTAATTGTGCAGATCGAATGGGTCCAACTTTGAACCCGTCATTAAGAACGGTGTGTATTTTGCTGATATAGTCACAGCTATCAGCTTTATAGATGAAGCCTCACAATGCTGCCAGACATTCACAGTGTATATGAAAATCGGACAAGTGGTTCAGAATCCTGTCATATGAATTTGCTAGATCAGCTGCGTCTATTTTCAAGGATTCAGCATCTTTGGTGGACACCTGGTTGTTGTGGGATTTTGGGAGTAGGGAAGTTTGTACTCAGCAAGTATCTGTACATGGTTGTTGGGGGACAAAGACACATTAATATTGAAACATTGCTCAAGAATAATCTCTTCGCTTTTATAAAGACTTATCTACAGGTAGCTTTGACAAAGCTTCAAATGAAGAACTAAGATTGTGTGTGACTGTCTTTCAGTTTAATAAAGGAGTGAGGGGAATTCATCCCATTTTGTCTATCAATAATAGCTTGGCAAAATTGGCAACAGGCAAGTCAACACCGGATGCCAACAATGCAGTTAACCTAAGACCAAAGGTGAAAATTGCTGACTACTTTCATTTCATCATTCAGGTGGCATTCTTTCAAATATTTGCCTTTAGATCCTTCTCTGCACCAGAGATTTTCCAAAGGCTATGTCTAGAACCCTGTAGCGGAGCAAGAGAATGTTTGTCATATAGAATCATAGTGACAGAAAGCTGTACAGCACAGAAGCAGACCCTTCGGTCCAACCTGTCCATGCCGACCAGATTTCCTAAATGTATCTAGTCCCATTTGTCAGCATTTGGCCCATATCCCTCTAAACCCTTCCTATTCATGTACCCATCCAGATGCCTTTTAGATGTTGTAATTGTACCAGCCTCTCCCACTTCCTCTGGCAGCTCATTCCATGCACGTATCACCCTCTGCGTGATGATACCTTTGTGTTATCCAATGGTAAAACAAAATACCACATTCAGAGGGTTAGGTGTATATTAAAGGTACCACAGACAGCAGGCCTTACACTAATTGAGAAATGCCAAATCATCAGGACAATTGTTACCCTCCTCAGACACACTGTCCAAGAACAAAGCCACACATTAGGTTCAATTAGCCAAGAACCATCAGTGAAATTCTGGCAACAGAGTGCACTTATGATGTACATTGCTTCTTAGTCATATTGAATCAAGTGGGAAGTTTATCCCTAACTTAACCAATCTCGCTCAAACCATAAGAGAGCTTTTCAAAAAAAAAGAAATGAAATTGGAGTCAAGAACAGACCGCAGCTTTTGAAAGGATTAAAGAGACATTATTTTCTACTGATGTACTGAAACATTACAATCTGCACTTACTCACTTTATTAGTCACAAAGGTATCATCCACAGGACTAGCAGCAGTTCTCTTTTCAAGTGCAAACTGATGGAACATGAAAAGCAGACTATTTAAGTCAAGAACTTTGACAGAGACTGAATAGATATACACAACCATAGAGAAAGCAGTGTTAGCAGTCATATAGTGATACGAAATGGTCGCTGACTACCAAATGAGACTGAAATTTTAAAGTTGAGTCAGACAACAGGCCTTTCGTAGCTTTATTGGGATCAAAGGAAATCTCTACAATGTCTTTACACTCTCAAAGGTTCAGACTGAGGCTGATGAAATAGGACTATGGAATACTCCATCTTCCAGACAATGTGCAAGGAACAGCTAATACAATCTTGAGGGCAGGGGTGGATTGATTAGAAAAGAGAGATCTTATTCTTAAAGAAGAACTAGAATTTTATTCTTTGTACATAACTACCACTTTATTGGCAACTGAGGACAAATGTAAACACATTTCTCCAGCTTAAAAATTTGATGAAGAATGGTAAAAAATTTGATGCTGCTGTATGCAAGCCCAAAACATGTAAAACAAAAACAGTAATACTGGAAAATGAACATAATAATTGTACTAATTTCCCTTTTTGAAATATTCAAGACAGGCCGGAGTTGTATGCTTCATTCACTAGATCTATTGGGTTTTCCTTTCGGGAAGGGTGGTCGAAACATTTCTAGCAGAGTAAGTGCTAAGATGGTACTACAATCAGAATTAATATTTGATAATAGCAGAAGATATTTTGTTATACAGAAGGGAATACCTACACTAAAGACAGTGTAGAGAAAAATCCTACAGAAACTCCAAAGAGGACATTTAAGTATCACCAAGTTCAAAGCAAGAGCACAGCAATCAGTGTTGTGGCCTAGCATTTAAAAATAAGTATACAGGATAATATTTTGCCATGCCACATGTATACCACACCCAACCATGTGCCTATAGAGCTAATGATTTCAGCAAGACTTCCAGAACAGCTTGTGTGAGAAAAGACCACAAGAAGATAAAAACTCAGGGAGGAAAACCACAACAAAAAGACATTGAGATAGCAGAACTCTAGATACAGAGCAAAAAACTCTAGCAATTGTAAAGCCAAACAGAAAGTCTGGTTAAGGGCCAGGAAGTCAGAAACCACAGTCATCAGACAAACAGGTCAACTAAGATTTATATTGTCAGATGCTCAAGGGAGGAATAAGAAGACATTGAATTTATTTCAGCCTATGAAGTGAGAGTGAGTTTGGTTATTGCAGGCTTGGTTCAGCCATACCCATATGATATCGAAGATGTGCACAGAGTGATACAACTATTTCAGACACAGTACAACATTGTCACTCTAGTGTTGAACTCAAGCAAAGTAGTTTCGGTCATTCAATGAAAATTTCAAATCATCAGATTCTGAGGGGCAGGGAAACCATAAGACATAGGAGAAACAGGCTATTCAGCCCATCAAGTCTGCTCTGCCATTCAATGAGATCATGGCTGACCTGATAATCCTTAACTCCATTTTTCCCAGTTTATCTGCATACCCTTTGAAAAGATTTCCTCCTCTTAAATAAGCGATCTCTCATACTGGCATTCTGCCCTCGGTTTTGACACTCCCAGAAAGGGAAACAATATTTCCATATTTACCCTGTCAAGCCTCTAAGAATCTAATATAGGAGATGGGAGGTCATGGTGCAGCTGTACAGTACATTGGTTAGGCCACTTTTTGAATACTACATGCAATTCTGGTCTTCCTGTTATAGGAAGGATGTTGTGAAACTTGAAAGAGTCGAGAAAGGATTTACAAGGATGTTCCCAGAGTTGGACGATTTGCACTATAGGGAGATGCTAAATAGGCTGGGGTTATTTTCCCTAGAGGTCAGAGGCTGAGGGGTGACTTTATAGAGTTTAATAAAATCATGAGGGGCATGGATAGGGTTAATGGACAAGGTCTTTTCCCCGGGGTGGGGGAATCCAAAACTAGAGGGGCATAGGTTTAAGTGAGAGGGGAAAGATTTAAAAGAGACCTAAGGAGCAACTTTTTCACATAGAGGGTATTGTGTGTATGGAATGATCTGCCAGAAGAAGTGGTGGAGGCTGGTACAATGACAACATTTAAAAGGCATCTGGATGGACATATGAATAGGAAGAGTTTAGAGGGATATGGGTCAAATGCTGGCAAATGGGACAAGATTTATTTAGGATATCTCGTCAGCATGGACTGAAGAATCTGTTTCCGTGTTGTACAGCTCTCTAACGCTCTATGACTCTAATAAAGTCTTCTTTCATCCTTCAATTTCCAATGAGTACAAACTAAACACACTTAACTTCTCCTCATAAGGAAATCCCTCTAGATATGAGATGAGCCTAGTGAACCTTCTTTGGACCACCTTCAAAACCAGCAGGGGTAAGGTTCCACAATTATTCCAGTTGTGGTCAGACTACGGCCTAGTACACTGTTAGCAAAATCTCCCTACTGTTGTACTCCATTGCTTTTGAAATCAAGGCCAACATTCCATTTGCCTTTCCTGTTAACTGTTGAACTTCGATGCTAACATTTGGTCAATCATTCACTAGAATCCTCCCCCAGTCACACTGTGTACCAGATTTCTGCAGCCTTTCCCCAATTTAGCAACACTCAGCTCATCGATTCTACCTGCCAAAGTGGATAATCTCACATTTTCCCATATTCATATCCTTCCTGCCAAGTTTTTGTCCACTCACTCACCCTGGGAGAAAGTGGGGACTGCAGATGCTGGAAATCAGAGCTGAAAATGTGTTGCTGGAAAAGCACAGCAGGTCAGGCAGCATCCAAGGAGCAGGAGAATCGACATTTCGGGCATGAGCCCTTCTTCAGGAATGAGCCTTTCCTCATTCCTGAAGAAGGGCTCATGCCCGAAACGTCTATTTCACTCACTCACCCTGTCTATATTCCTCTGTCAATGCCTTGTGTCATCTTCCTTGCTTGCCTTCCCACCTATTTTTGTATCATGTCAAACTTGGCTATAGAATATTCACTTTTTTCATCCAAGCCATTAATTTATTTTGGAAATAATTGTGGCCCCAGATCTGATCCTGGCACATCACAAGTTACAGGTTGCCATTTTGAAAATGTCCCCTTTATCCCAAATGTCCATCTCTTATTTTTTTTAATAGATATTTTTATTAGAAATTTAACATTTCTACAAGTTTACAAAAATAAACAAAACTCTCATATACAAACATTGATATACAATTAAATCAAATTTACAATAGCCAAAATTTAACAAAAGAAAAAAATATATATACCGAAAAAGAAAAAAAAGACAAAACTCAACTGTCTACTAATCTAACCTACAACTAACCAGAGTGTATATTTAAATCTCTTACATGCTCGGAATGTGTTAACATCAGATGTAATAAAACCCGTATTCGTGCAGGATTCCTCTCCTAAGGGGCCCCGGACCAGCCAGGTTTGTAATCTCAATTAAATAAAAGCCCTTGTTAGGATAGCCGAAATATCTGTATTTATGTAATTCAAGAAGGGCTGCCATATTTTATAAAATAATTCGGTCTTTCGGTGCACCATATTTGTAAGGAAGTCAAGGGGAATACATTCCATAATTAATCTGTGCCAATTTGAAAGCCACCCAGTTCACCAAAATATTTTTCCTTGCACAGAAAGAGAGAATAGAAAATAGTCTCCTCCCATACATGTCCAGGGAGGGAAAGTTCAAAAAGCCCAAAAGGAGAGATACAGGGTCCACTTTAATTTCCGTTCCTAAAATTTCTGTCAGGGTACTTGCTACTTTAGTCCAATATCTACGGATCTTATGACAGGTCCATAGGCAATGTACAAGAGTGCCCACCTCTATTTTGCATTTGGGACACATTGGAGATGCTCCTGCCTTAAATTTTGCCAATCGAACCGGTGCTATATGGGCCCTATGAAGTATCTTCAGCTGGATAGCCTGGGTCCTGATCCAGATAGTAATTCTTCTAGTGTTTTCCCAAATATCATTCCATGTTTTTATAGAGATTTCTAGTCCCAAATCCTGATCCCATGTTTTAAGCAGATTGTCCATATCTCCCGATACTTCATCATGTAGTAAATGATAAATAGTACTGACGGAAGATACCCCCACTGGTCATAGGACATTACATTCTCTATCTGATTTATAAAGACTATCTAATAACGTAGTCTTCTTCTGTATAATAGACTCGAATTTGGAAGTATCGAAAGAGGTCTCCATTAGGTAATCTGAATTTCTGACGCAGCTGTTCAAAAGACATCAGGACCCCATCCTTAAATAGGTCCCCTAGACATGAGATACCCCTGGATCTCCAGAGTTTAAAAGTGGCATCTGTAAACCCCGGTTGGAATCCCCATGCTCCCACTATCAGTGCATAGGGGGATGTTTTATGTGAATTACCCTCATTTTGCCGCATTATATTCCAAGCCTTAATTGTGTTTAGTATTATAGGGTTTTTACAGTGATCTGTAATGATTTTCCTCTTGTCTGAAAATAAAAGGTTAATAAGTGGGTATTTTACTTGAGAGGCCTCGATGTCCAACCAGATTGATTGTGGATCAGACAAGACCCAATCAGCTATGTAACTTAACAGGGAACTTAACTGATATTTCCTAAAATCTGGGAAGTACAATCCTCCCCTTGTCTGTGGAAGCTGTAGCTTCTTCAGCTTAATGAGGGGCCGTCTATGATTCCAGATAAAGGAACCCAGCCAGCCATATAATTTACGTAGAGCCATCCTCGGCAGCATCACCGGAAGCATTCTCATAGGATATAGGAGACGGGGCAGGACATTCATTTTAATTTGTGCTATTCTACCCAGCCAGGAAATTGGAAGGTCTCCCCATCGCTGGAGATCCTGCCTTATCCTTTCCAGTAAATGCACAAAATTAGCCTTATACAACTGACCAAATACCAAGTAATAAAAATGCCTAAATATAAGAAGCCCTCCAGGGACCAATGAAAGGGAAAAGGGGATCCGTCCACTAAGTGGGGTGTCATAGCAAGGCATAGCCTCTGATTTTGAAAAATTAATTTTATAGCCTGAGAATGCGCTAAATATATTAATAACTTGGATTAGGCAAGGTACGGACATCAGAGGATTATTGAGGAATAGAAGAACACCATCTGCATAAAGGGTAATTTTATGTTTACCTGTACCAATCCTTGGGGCCGTTATATTAGGGTCAGCTCGCATAGCTTCTGCTAGTGGTTCAATTATTAGTGTAAATAACATAAATAACAATGCCGAGAGAGGACATCCCTGACGGCAGCCCCTACCCACACTGAAGCTATCCGAACCTAATCCATTAGTAACCACAACTGCTTTGGGATCACTATACAATATTGAGACCCAGTTGGTAAACACCTGTCCAACGCCAAACCTTTCCAATGTGTAAAACAAATATGACATTTCAACCCTATCGAATGCCTTTTCACGTCTAATGAAACTATTACTCCTGGTATCTTTCCCTGATGACAGGCTTGAATCATATTCAAAACCCTTGTAATATTTTTGGATGATCTACGGCCCTTAATAAACCCCGTCTGATCCTCCTTTATAATTTGTGGCAGTACTCTTTCTTGTCTCAGTGCTAACGTTTTAGAAAGGATTTTAAAATCAAATTTAGCAAGGATATTGGTCTGTATGATATCCTTAAAAAAGGAAAGGATCCAGAAGATTGTATAAGAGAGATATTTGCCTCTTTCAATGAAGGCAGGAGACAGCCCTGACTATATGCATAGTTATACATGTCCATAAGTGGACCAGCCAATATTTCTGTAAATTCTTTATAGAATTCAGCTTGAAAACCATCTGGGCCCGGTGCCTTACCGCTCTGAAGTTGCCTAATTGCTTCAAGTATTTCTTGGACTGTTAGAGGAGCATTTAGGACCGATACCTGTTCCAGAGTTAGGCCCGGAAAGGTCAAATTTTTAAAAAATGACTGCATCCTCCTAGTCCTATCTTCACAATCCTGCAATTTATATAACTCAGAATAAAATTCTCTAAAGATCGCATTAATCTTTTTATGATCATGAGTCAAAATACCTGTACTTTCCTTAATAGACGTAATAGTCTGAGGGGCCTCTTTTTTCTTTGCAAGAAATGCTAAGTATCTACCCGGTTTGTCGTCATATTCATATAATCTTTGTTTTGCAAATAATATTTCCCTCTTAGTCATTTGAGTAAGTGTAATGTTTAGAGCTGTCCTAAGAACCGTAATCCTTTGCAATTTAATAATAGAAGGTCTATCAGTGTATGCTGTTTCAGCTGCTTTTAAGCAGGCTTCAAGCAGACGCTATTGTTCTCCCTTCAATTTTTTCTGGGTCGCTGAGTAGGAGATGATCAAACCTCGCGTGTAAGCTTTGATGGCCTCCCACATCATTGATGGGTTGCTAGCCGTACCTGAATTAATTTCTAAAAAAGTTTTAAATTCTTGAGAGAAGTACTTTACAAATTTACTATCTTTCATTAGGAAGGGGTCCATACACCAATGCCGAGGGGATGTCCCTCGCCTTAGTTTCCATATATACAGCAGTGTGGTCGGAAATTGCTATACTGCCTATTTTACAGGATGATATGGAATTTTTAAAAATTGAGGGGGCAAAAAACATATCAATTCTGGTATAACATTTATGTGGATTGGAGTAGAAAGAAAAATCTCTGCCCTGTGGATGAAGACATCTCCATACATCTACTAATCCTAATTCTTTGTTCAGATCCACCAATTGTCTAGATCTGGGAGATACTCCTGCAGTACTCTTGGGAATTCTATCTATTTCTGGATCCATAATACAATTAAAGTCTCCCCCTATAATTGTATGACGGGCACCAAAAGCCATCAATTTTGAAAAGGCTTCCGTTATAAATTTAAAGGGGTGTGCCGGGGGGCAGTACAAATTTAAAATCCCATATTCCTCTCCATTTATGAGGGCTTTAATCAAAATATATCGTCCAGATTCGTCTTTTATCTGATTTAGGATTTTGAAAGGGAAATTCTTCCGAACAAGAATAACAACTCCCCTGCTTTTTGAGCTAAAAGAAGAAAAAAGGCCTGATCAAATCTACCCTGTCGTACTTTCAAGTGTTCTTTATCTGGCAGGTGTGTCTCCTGTAGGGGAGCTATATCAACTCTTTCTTTCTTAAGATTTGATAATATTTTCTTCCTTTTGACTGGCGAATTACTCCCCTTGACATTCCAGGTGCACCTCTTAACCGACTGATCAACCATAATCATCTGGGCAAATCCGAGACTCCTCGGGAGGGGAAACCCTATCCAGAACATCCCAAGCATAGAGTATATAAAATTTACAAAAATAAAGGCTCTCTAGTACACTCGTAACAGTATAATAAAAAACTATTTCTAAAAATAAAAATATAAACCGTATCGAAGTGGAGATTTTCCCCCTTGTTCCCAGGGGGTGTCACTTCCTCTCCAAAAGTCCATCATATCCTCTCCCAACCAATGCCCCACCCTTGTCCCAGGCGGTCCTCAATAAAATGAGGAGAATTCAGATATTATACAAAGCTAGAGTTAACAATGAGCACCCTACCCCCATCCACACCAACACCTGGATATATTTGGTAATGTTAATACCATATATAAACATATAACTATAAAATTACAACCTCAACAAATAATATTTAAATATAATAATACAAAATAACAAGGGAGAAACAACCCCACTCCTAAAGACAGAGGTAAAATAGAATAAGATAACCACCTCCCCCTACCAACACCAACCAAACCCCCCAGCTTATATCACATATATACATACACACACACACATACACATATATACATACACACACACACATATATACATAAAATAATTTTAAAAAACAACCCCAAGGTGGGGGGAGACAATCAAATCCCTCTCCCCACCCCCATGATAATATTAAACAGTAAGATAAGGAAAAAGAGAAAAAAGGGGGGGGATATAAACCAAAGCGGGGGGGAAGGCAAACCAACATCCATTATCTCTTACAGTTTATCTAAGAGAGTCCAAGAATTCCTTAGCCTTTTCTGGCGATCCGAAGTTATACACGGATCCTTCATGGTTAAAGCGTAGTGTCACTGGGTAGCGTAAGGAGTACTGAATATTTAAGTCCCTTAAACGCTTCTTCGCCTCGTCGAATGCCTTCCTCTTTCGGACCAGAACTGGAGAAAAGTCCTGGAATAACATGATCTTGGATCCTTTATAGATCATAGCTTGGGGGTCTTTTCCAAGATTCTAGAAGCTTCTAGGAGTATCTGCCTCTCCCTATAGCTCTGCAGCTGGAACAGGACCAGGCGTGGGCGCTGGTTCGAGCTGGGACCGCGTATTGCGACCCAGTAGGCCCATTCTACCCTTACCTGGCCTGATCCAGCTTCCAGATTTAACAGCTGTGGCAGCCAGCTGCTCGAGGAACACTGTAAGCTGGCCTTACTCTTCCCATTTGGGAAGGCGCAGCAAACGAATATTTTTTCGACGACCTCGATTATCGAGGTCGTCAATGTAATTCTCTAAGGTCCAGACTCGCTGTTCGAGAGTCCGGACCTGATCCACGGCCGATTGAGCTGTAGATTCGGAGGTTGCAGCCTTTAACTCCGCCCCTCCAACTCGGCGCTCGATTTCCTGGATGTCTCGGTCATGCTTCTGCAGCGCGGCCGAGAGTGAGTCCCATCGATTTCAATAAAAGCGTCAATCTTTGCATCCAGTTTGGAGATCATTTCTACAAGGCTCGCCACTGTAGATAAGTCCCCCGGGGCGGCTGCAGACGCCTCTGCTGCAGCTGGAGAGGGTGGGGGAGGGGGTCCTGCTTGCTGAGAGCTGCAGGCTCCCTTCCCTTTGGTCATTTTTACTAAATATTAGATTGTTTAAATTTAATATTAAACAACTAATTAAATTAAACAGCTATTATAAATGATTTGGTGAGTGTGGTGGGGGTGGGTGACCCACTTTACCCAAGTCTTGGGAGGAGCACTATAGACTCAGACTTGCTGGGTCGCCGCCATCTTGAATCCCCCATCCATCTCTTATAGTTAGCCACTCCTCCATACATGCTAAAACACTGCCCACAAGAACCATGGGCTTTTATCTTATTAAGCAGCCTAATGAGTAACTTGGAAGATTATAATAAGTGCATCCACTATCTCCACAGTCACTTCCTTTGAAATCTTAGCATGCATCCAGTAAGGAAGACGTGGTTTATTGCCTTTAGCCCGATTCATTTCCCTGGGGCTTTTTCTCTATTGCTAGTTGTTGTGCTTATCTCACCCACCCCTTCCCCCGATTCCTTTGATTATTTAGTATTTTGGAATGCGACTAAAAGTGTCCTCTGTGGTGCAGATGGATGCAAAGTATTGGTTTAACTCTTCTGCCCTTTCATAAATTCTCGTTATCGTTTCCCCAAGCTTGTTCCCTAAGGAGCTTATATTCATTGTATACCTGTTCCTCTTTGCTTGTTTAAGAAGCTCTTACTGGCTGTTTTTGTGTTATTGCTAGTTTTACTCCATTTACTTTCTCCATTTTTCATCATATTGGCTTTTAAACATTCCCAATCCTCTGATTTACTAGTAATCATTGCTTAATTGCATGCTTTTTTCTTTAAATTTGAAACTGTCCTTAATTTTCTTGGTTGATCTTGGTTAGCTTATTCTTTTCCTAGAATCCTACTTCCTCATTGGGATATATCTTTGCTATGAATCATGAGCTACTCATTCTCAACCAACATTTTAAAAAAAAACTCCTTTCTCAGTCCACTCCGGTTAACTTTGCCCTCATTCCCATGAAATGATCCTAATGAAAGGTTTGGGAACTAGATTGCTATAGTAGATCTTCGAAGCAATCTGCCTCTTCTCTCATACCCATCTCTCACTCCATCTCTCGTTCTTCAAATGCAATTCCTCCCTGCCCATGACTGTCAGAGACAATAACATGATGGGAGTATGTGTCAGAAGTGAGCTCAAGCTTCTCACATCAGGAATGGGGCTGACATGCATTTCCCCAGATTGAGATGAAAATCTAAACCTTACTTACCTCCACCTATTCCTCACTCATGTCAATCTATGCCCAGCACCAAGAAACCTGAGAAAATATGCAAGGCACATATCTGTGATAAGAAAGCTCTTCCACTTGGCTCCAACATCTCTCAAAGCGGCAATTTCAAATTGTTGTGCTACATTTTACCCTATATAGACAGGAAACCACTTCCTCTTTATTTCTGACAATATCTGCCAATAATTTCATTGACAAATCACCATAATATGGCTTTAGAAGCCATTGAGAAATCTCTGCAAAGTGTTTCTACTTCAGGCACATTAAACAGTAGTCTGATCACCATTAGCCTAATTCAGGCCATGAACTAGATAATATCAAATTATTCTACATTTACACACTAAGCTATTCCTGCCTGCAGAGAACAAAGAAGAATTAAATTAGGTACTTATTGCAGGCTTATAAAAAAAACCTTTTATGAGCAGCAGGGACAGAATTGGACGCTTGTAGGTAAGATCGTTCGTTTTAAATCACAAAATCAGAATAAATAACTCAACACCTCTTCCACTTTTTTTATATAATGTATGGCTCCTTGTAACTGCACAGATTATTGAAAAATGGGACTAGTAATCTAATCATATTTTGTGGAATAAAGCACATTTTTCAATTTATTGGTTTGATGGTAATAATTGCAGGAGCTGCCCAGAAAAAAATACTTTGCAGTTTTTACGAGGATGCCATACAGCACATAAGAGGCCATTCAACCTGGGGCAGCATGGTTGCTCAGTGATTAGCACAGCTACCTCACAGTGGCAGGGACCTGGGTTCAACTCCGGCCTTAGGTGACTGTATGTGTGAGTTTGCTCCAGCTTCTTCCCACAATCTTAGGGTATGTAGATTGTCTAGGGATGTGGAAGCTAGGTGGATTAGCTATAGAAAATGGCAGGCGAGGGATGCGGTTATGCTCTCTAAGCATGTTTCTTCCTGTTAGCTCTTTCTTTTGCTAATCAGCATCTATCAGTTATCTGCTCTTCTGCTACTAGGAACAACTCATCTGAGGAAGGGACATCTGGAATGGGGTCAAAATCCCTCGTTTCCCCGTTACCTTGACGTTGGTGATGGGGACCAATGACTGGGATGGTGAAGGACAGGGCCTTATGCGTATCTAACAGATTGTGAGACTGCTGTCCATGGCAGCCACCAACGTGTCCATAGAGATTGCCAGATGGTTGCATGCCTGAAGCAACAACAGTCCCTGTGGTATTAGTGCATTCTTGTAACCATTGTATGGTCAAGGTTCTTGCCCCCCATGAGTTCCCTGATGTTCTGGTGTCTGCTTGAACATTCATACAACATCTCTGATTGCCAACATCATGGGACTGACAGATACCTGAGTGTGTAATGGGGGCTTCTCCCCCCCATTCCCAGAGATCTGACAGTAAACTGTTCTTCAGGAAACTTTCCTGGCTTGAATCTAGTTAAAGCATCCACTAAGGAGTGAATATCCAATACTGTGCACCCTTATACCTCTCTCCTCCTATAACCCCCAAATCCACTGGTCACAACCTCGTCCAAACCCCTTATCCAACTGTCACCCTAACCCCACACTTACCTGAAATATTTAGTCTTTCACATCTGGCTGTGTTGTTGAACATTTAAATCTCAGACTATGGCTCACTGACTTCTGCAAAAGGGGCCTGGGCTGACTTCCTCTGACAATCCTGTACTCAAAGGGAATTGCATGATTTGTCATTCATTCCACAATTTCTGATGGAACTAGGATTGAAATTCCTGGCCGGAAATGTGGAACTCAGTAGCAACAAAAATATATGGGAGTGGAGTGGTATTTTGACTGTGGTCATCACTCCTCAGAATATCCAGGACATTCTTCTTTAAATGCATTTTGCAAAAGACAGCTTGAACATTTAAGGACTGTAGACCAGATATACCTGTTAAACTATGCCCATTTTGAGACTGGCCCAGTGCTAACCCTGCGAATATTCTGATTGCTTCTTTCCAAAAACACATTCATCAGTCTCAATTTTAGGGTTCTGAATCACGTCTCCCCTGCCCTACCCATCCCTATGACCACCACAGCTGAGGAGGTAAGGATTAATGAGGTGTTAAAATCCTGGTCATTGGGTTCCTGTTTTCAAGTGGCGTTGTGTCCAGTCACAATACTAACAGTGAAAATTGAGAGGTTGGACCAGGCTCCACACAAAAGTCACAGCTTGATGATGTCATGTAATCTTTAGGTCAACTCAAGAAGAATCTCACACTGTCTGCTGCCCAGCAACAAAGACATTGTGGGAAGTGACCAAATTGACCCGGAGAGGACCCACTGCATGTTAAACCTTTGCCCATTATTGAAGGCAGGAGAAATAGGACTACTCAGCACCCAGAAGACCCTCAAAGAATCCTTATGAGCCTTCTCAAAGCCTGTATCCCATGATTGTCCAAACGGGTAAACCCTAGCAATGCCCAACATACCACAATGTGAGAAAATCTATTTTCAGTTACTGAGTCTTGAGAACCATTGGTTAAGTTCCCGCTTCCATCTGCCAAATGGGTCTTCAACCTGGTCAGATGTCAGGGAGAGTTGGCAACTATTTGTTCAAATGAGACCTGGCTGAGTTTCACACTCCAACCTTGCCAGATTAATCTTCCCACTCTCTCCCTAGCTATCCCCCCTCGATGGTGTAAAAGTTGAAACCAATCAGCCTGCTATCTCCTGCCTTACTTACACACAAATTAATAAGCTTCCCTACATTTTGCAGAGATGAGAGAAACACTTAGAAACAAGATACTTATTTCTCAAATCCACACTTTATAATTTAAGATTGACAGGAGTGCTGATGCATCCTGCAGGAAGTAGGCTTCCTGATGAGCTTCAATTGGTCAGGTGACATAATTTTGCCCTGTAGGTTAGACAGTTCTACTTTCCAGAAAACAATTGCAAAATAAAACACTTCATTTTGTGAATTGAACCTACACCCTGGTCTGAGCTACAATGCAAAGATTTAGCAAACCTGAAATCAGGACCAGAAAGTTATGAATAGACAGAGGCTGTTCTCTTTTTAATGAAGAGATGGATGTTTAATTGATCTCTTACTCTGATGGGGTAGAGAATTTTCCTTGATTGCCATGAGGGGAATGGGCCACAAATTACACTTGAAATTGTACTGTCTTTCCAAAGTGAAGTTATGGCTCAGGTTTCCTCCAAACTCATTTGCTTAATCACAAAATGAAAAATCATCTATGAACCAGCGTAATCAATCAGAATAATTGAACGTAATCATTTTTTCTTTGCATTTAAAAAAGATTCATTGATATTATCTAAGTGTAGTTACCTGGTGCAGTTTTATTCATACAGTTGATAATACATCTATCACAGCGGGTAAATATTTTGATAAGACTATCTTACCACCTACTTTCTAAGGTCCAGAGAATACAAGCCATCCTGGGGTCCTCACATCATTCTGGTAAGTAACCACTGCATATGCTCAACAGCCAATATATGTTTGCTGCCCAGAGTACTTCACGTGTGTTCCAATTAGAATTTACATGCTGCGGCTGAACCTCTGCAGCCTTTTCATAGAGTTAATTCCTGAGATGTGGGTGTTGTTGGCTTGACCTGCACTTTTGCCAATCACATATTTGCCCTTGAGAAAGTGATGGTGAGCTTCCATCTTTAACTGCTACAGTCCCGCACAGCATAGGTACCGAGCTGTTGGAGAGACAATTCCAGGATTTTGACCTAGTGATAGTGAATACTTCCAAGTAAGGATCATACATGGTTTAGAGGGGAACCCACAGGTGGTGGTGTTCCCATATATTTCCTGCTTTTGTCCTTCTAGATGGTAGAATCATGAACTTGGAAGGTGATGTTGAAAAAGCCTTGGTAAATTTCAGCAGTGCATCTTGTCTATGGTACATATTGATGTTACAGTGGTGAAGGCAGCAAATCTTGAAGGTAGCAGATGGGGTGCGATTCAAAAAGATTGCTTTAACTTGAAATAGTATCTTCCTGAATATTGTTAGGGATTTCAAGCAAATAGAAGGTAGTTCATCACACTTTTGACTTGTGCCTTATAAACAGTGGACAGGGTTTGGAGAGATAGATAGTTGCAGCAGAATTCCTGTTCTCTGGCTTGGTTGTGTAGTCACAGTTCAGTGGCTGAGCCAATTTGGTTTTTGATTAATGGAAAGGAAGTCCCAGGTTGTTGATAGTTAGGAGTTTAGCAAATGGTAACGCCACTGAACATCAAGGGTTAGATGCTCTCTCGTTTGAGATGATCATTGCAGGGCACGAGAGTGGCACACCTGTAACTTGTTACATATCAGCCCAAGCCTGGATGTTGTCCAACTCTTGTTGCAAATGGACATGGGCTACATCAGTATCTGAGGTGAATGATACTGAACACTGTATAATCATCAGAAAGCATCCCATACCTTGATATTGTGAAGAAAGGTAATTTACAAAACAGCTGAAGTTGATTGGGCTTTGGATGCTCCCCTGACAAACTCCTGCAGTGATATGACAAATGTAGACAATACGGAAGAAACTCAGCAGGTCTGGCAACATCTGTGGGGAGAGAAGCAGGGTAAACATTTTTAGACCAGTATGGCTCTTCTTCAAAATTGAAAGATATCAGAATTTTTTTTATATACTTAAAGCAGATAGAGTACGGGAGAAGGGTACAGATGGTATAGAGGCCCATTGCAAGAGACAAAGAGTTTGTTAATGGTGGTGAAAGAGAAAGAGTTGTAAATTGCGGGTATATCGCTTTGATTTTTAATTCCTATACCAGCCAATTTCTGTGGGGCAGACAGTGATTGAATGTCCCTCTTCTGTTTCTCTTTAACTGTAGCAGTTCTCTGTCTTCTTCTTTCTTTAACACTGCTTGCTTTCCTATTCTATTTGATAAGGTCACTGAGACCATCTTAAAACCAGCCAACGTCCCATGTGGCACTTTTGTGAAGACACCACACTTCAAGTAGTGAATGATCTGCTACAGTGTATATGACATGGTTTGTCATGCAAAATTTGCTGTAGTGTCTGTCAGCATTTATGTGATCTTTCTCAGTTCAAAAATCGGCAGCAACTACAGACTCCAAACAGCCTTTCAGCAATCCATTTTTTTTATATAGCGACATCATCATCCCTGTTTGCTTTTAATTAGACACTTTCTTCCTTTCACGTTCCCTCAAGCCTTGCTATTTCCCTCATCCATATTCCACAGCAATATGAATAAAATTGATGGACTCGAGTTGCATTTTCAGAATAGCCCTTTCTTAAATTAATTAATAGAATATATCAAAAACACGGAAAATAAGTAGATTATCCCAATATTGGACTTCTATAATTCATCAAAACAAAGTAGGTATTCAATTTCTTTGTCAACCTAAGTATCTCAAACAATTCTATTATCTTAATTCACCAGCAATCTTTTCTCTGACTCAACAGTTGTACGTGCAAGTGCTGCTCCAAGATTTAATCAGATAATATAGGCTGATACTTCATTCCAGTATTGAGGAAGTGCTGCACTCTCAAAGGTTCTACCTTTCCCTTAACGCATCAAACTGAAATCCAGCCAGCCCACTCAGAGGGATGTAAAAGACCTCTGATCAATCTTAAAGGAGGAGAAGAAAGTTTCTGTGAGGTTCAGGAGAATACTTATCCCTCAATACATACCACTGAAACAGATCGCCTGATCACTTATCTTAAAGCTGTCAGTGGGACATTGCTTTCTGCAAATTGTCTGTCTTAATTACCTTTATTACAACAATGACTAAACTAAATAAATAGTTAATTGGTTGGGGTATCATGGGATATCTGTGGAAACATGAATAGTGTTCTATAAATGCAATTTATTTCTTCCTATCATTATACTATTCCTACACTTATGATTTAAAAAGATTGTGAAATGAAACCATACTCAAGACCATTTGGTTTTCTGCCAATTTCTAATACTAAGGATTTTATATATTTTGTATTACCCTCGAGCAATTATTCTTGACTTTAGAATTATTAATATGAATCTTTATTTGGAGACCTTCATCAGTCTGGAATGAGCACTCTGTCATGATGGGAGAAAGTTGGCTGGGTTCATTTTCAAGTCCCAGATTGAAATAATATTGGTAACTTGCCTGAACCAATGGGCCCAAAATTATGTTTTAGTTATTTTTTCTGGTGACCTGTAGGAACCAGCTGTCCTTGCTTAAGCAACTCATGCATTTGTAAACTAAGAGTTGCTGCACCACTTGCCTTAATAGCACAAATATAAAGTGCAATGGGCAACAATCCAGGAGGAATTTTTGCAATGACTGGGAAGTTGGGCAAAGTATTCTTATTCCATCTGGCTCCCACGGGAATGTTTGAGTCATAACTATTAACCTTATTTCTAGTTGGTGACTACCGTTTACTTTTCTGCTAATTAATGTATCACATTAATGATTTATTTGTTTTACACTTCCAGCAATGTAACACTAGTAGGTAATGGGTTAATAACTTGTTCGGCTGCGCAATATAAATAGTAAAGGTCAAAGCTCAAAGTGGTGCAAGATACCAGTGGCATGAGGGTGAGTAGGCAAAACTTCTGTCTCACAAACAGGGGGAGTTCAGCCTGATAACATTTGATTGCTACAGCCCAACCCTCATGCAAATTTTCAACTTCTGTACTGCGGTTGCTGTCAGAATTATTGAACTTCCATTCAACACCCCTTTCCTGCAATCAACCAAACACACTGAGCTTTTTCCCTTTCCTTCTCAATAGTCAAATGTGGAGATAGGATTCAAAGAATGTGCAGATGAGCCTTTGAGTTATGCTTTGATATAACAGAGTCCGCAGTCGTTATGCGAAGAAACTCTGCTGGAAGGTTGGAACAAGTTCAGCTCTAGGAAGAGATGCCAGCTGCCATAACATCATCTATATATTAATAAAATCATAGAAAACAGGAGTAAGCCATTTAGCCCTTTGAGCATGCTCTGCCATTCATTATGATTATGGTTGACCATCTAACTCAGTATCTTACTGCAGTTTCCTCCACATATCATTTGAACTCTTTAGCCCTAGGAACTATATCCAAGTCCTCCTTTAAAATATTCAATGTTTTGGCTTCAACAAATTTCAGTGATAAAGAATTCCACAGCCTGACCATTCTCTGGGTGATGAAATTTCTCCTCATCTCAGTCCTAAATTACCTAACCTGTAACCTTAGACTATGACATCATGTTCTGGATGGATAAATAAATGAATAACTGTTTAAAGAATTGCCTTAATGACAGAGAAGCCAGAAAATTGAACAAGAGGATAAAACATAGAAATTACATACTTTCTTGGTCAAGTGAATTATATTGACCCTCCAGTTAATGATCTGAACCAGGGTATTGGCCTGTAACTTAAACATTTCAAGATTTTTTTTTCTCAAATCAGAAACAATTGTTAACTTGTTACCTGACTCTTTAGAATGGCTTGACACTACACCTGCAGCCAACAAACATTAGGAGCCAGGGCTACACCTTTGCATTGAAAGGTAGATTTGTGCTAATGCTTACTCACAATCACAAACTCATTAATAAGGCTATCTGCAGCTTACAGAACCATAGCAAACTCTAGTTGACTTGACAAGCACACGTATCACCAAATCTTCTTCAGATGGTACAGGATACTTCACGACAAGTCAAGACACTTCAAGCTACAATGTTGATCATATTTTCTTTGGTCAGGGATTATCTTAGCCTTTCCAGAACCATGAGATTTTGTCCCAAGAAAATTGAATGATATTTCCTGAAGATTTACCATAGCTTTTCCAAACTACTCAAGCTTCATTCCAGGGAGATTGGATGATATTTTTCATTTGACAAGAAATTCCGTAACTTTTCCAAGAAGTTGGTCAGCTTGTTGACAGTCCTCCTGCAATCGTGTTTGAAGAGGATGAACCTATCTCTTTAGAAGCTCAAAGGCAGGAGACACACCAAGTGAGTGAACTAGACAACATGCCACTAGAAAGTCCAGTTTCATATCAAGAAATAACTCCTGCAGTACCTGACTCTTTCATCATTGATGGAGAAGATCAAAATCCCTCTTACTGTTTCTCCAGAAGATTGTGAACAGAATTATTTACCTACCTCTACAGTGGCAGCAGTTTATGTGACAAACAGTATAAATGAAGAAACACTACACACAGCTCCTAAGGATGTGATGGAAGTGTCAGGGTCATCTATAATGCAAGGTAGTCAAAGTGATCTTTCAACCAGCAACAACTAGTTTGTTTTGATAAGCTCATGTAAGATTACAGAGGATAAAACTTGCACATGTAGGAAAACCGTTCTATAATTATGGAGGAGTTTTGCATGAAAGTCCAGAAGTTTCTTCATCTCATTTAGTTTTCCAGGGCCCCTGTAGGAACCAACAGCTTTCATCAAAAAGATCATCTCACGTTGCCTTTTTGTCCAAGAATGTTCACAGCAACCAGTGACACAATCCTGGCATGCTGGTATAATATCTTCCAGTGCAAGAGGCTATGTCTGCAGGAGATATTCACCAATCGTTGTTATTTCTGCTTCAGAGTGCACATGCCAACTATTCAGAACTCTCCCCAAATCCAGTATACACATTATTTTCCCTTTATTTGGTATTTCTTGAGAATTATCCTGATGAATGCAGAATGAAAGACTTTGACAAAATGTGCCTTTTCTCAGTAATATTCAAGTTCTGTACTCTCAACGACGATTACTAATTGTTATGATCCTAACCAATGATACTACTAGACTAATCAGGTCCTGCAGTAAAATCCAGTTTAATAGACCACAAATTTTATTTTCATGATTTGTTTAATGTGGTGTTAAGTAACTGAACATAATCACAAGAAGCTGTACATTTACTTTTAATAAAAGAATATCAATGCATTTTGGACTGAAGGAATGAAGCACTATGTTACACTTATAAAGAACTACAGTGGTGCCTCGGAATCCAACTTTAATTCATTCCAGGAGGCTGTTCGGATTGCGAAAAGTCCAAAACTATTTTCCCCATAAGAAATAATGGAAAGTGAATTAATTTGTTTCTGGACCCAAAAAAAATACATTTTCTAGATACTTTTAACTGTAAATACACATGGTTAAGGTAAAATAAGATGAGTAAATGACTTAAATATCAAGTAATAATAATAAAAACAAGAAATAAATGTACTAACATGAAAATAAGTGAGGAGTGCTAATGGTGATTGCACTTATTTGCTTCACTGCTCTTTTTGGATGCCATGGTGAATGTACAAGGGTGATAATTAAAAAAAAAAGCACAAATCAAGGTGAAAACACAAGGTAAACGAGTGATGGACACACGAGAGATGCTTTCATGACTACTTCCTGGGACGAACTGCCCAAACAATGTGCGACCTGAATGCAACGTGATGTTCAGATTCTGAAAATGTGTTCGGATTTTAGGGCAAAATTTTCTTGAAATAATTGTTGGGATTCCAAGTTGTTCAAACAATAGGGCGTTCGGATTCCGGGGTCACCACTGTATTTCCAAAAACATGTATTACAAATATCAGAAATAAATATTCAACCCTTCTACCTTCAACAACCCAACTTCGCACTCAGTGAGTAGTCAGCTCTTTCCATTTTAAATTTCATTGTTTAGTGCACATGGCTGTACTTTGTTTATTTTTTCCTCGAGAATATCTCAACATTCATTCACTGCTCTCTCTTTAGTTAATGTCTCTTCCTGATACCCTAAAATAAAATTGCAACTTATTTCTTAACATGGGGTGCTTAACATTCTTCTTGCAGAGCCTTCTATTTCTGCACCTATCTCTTGCTTACTTCTTTGCCACCTGACTTATTTTCTCCTCCCTGATTGTTTGGAAACTGCTAAACTGCATTGACGATGTTACAGTCATTTTCCTTTCTGAATCACCAGCACATTCCCTGACCTTATAAGGCTTCTGTCTCTCTCTCTCTCTCTCTTTAAAACACTGACCTCTACGCCTCAAGGGTTTTTTTTTAATGAAAGCCTAATTTAAATGCATGGAAACAAATTTCAAGGCAACCCTGCGCTAGTCACAAAACAACTATAAACTGAAACTAAGCTACGTCTTTCTCTTCTTAACCCATACAAACATAAAGGTATATATAGTTCTCTCCACTTTAGAATCCAAGTTTGGCAATAATAATAATATATCATAAACTTTCATGGAATAATTTAGAGGCTTCGTGAGACTAATTTGACGGAGTGATTTGGTATTCTGCGGTCTTCCCAGAATTTCATTCATTTCTTCATCCTAAACTTGATAAAACAACATAAGAGCTTCAAGATGCCATTAGATTCTGATGAAGCGGAATGGTGATGCCGACAGTTTTTGTTCAAGGATAAAACTTTACCATTCGGTTGTGATTCATAGCCGGCGATCTTTTCTATCGTAGCTACTGTGAAAGGGTGGCACACACTTAGAGCAATCAAAGGGCAGGCAAGAGAAAATGCAGCATATGGATGTAGCTTTCCTTATCATTCGCTCAGGGCTGATATTGCTCATTCTACAGCACTCATTTCAGCTACTGAAAGCACCATTTGAAGATCAGTCCATGGAATATCACTCCCCCATGCTACTTCAGATGACCAAATCAGGTTCTAAAATCTGAACAATGTACTCTAGGAAAGATGATGGGATTGGAAATACATTCAGGTACATGGGAATACTTTTCGTTAAATATTTTCAGCCAACAATGTTAGGAAACGGATTTGAGCTAATAGTTTTCAAAAATGAGAATGCGTTTGGGAGAAGATGTAGAATCATAGAGTGATGTAGAGTTAAGGTTTAATGAATATGCAGCTGATCCTCTGAGGCAGAACTTAGAAGACACTGTGCAATAAAAGCTGGTAATTGGAGAAGCTCCTCAGAGATTCCATTTTCTGTATTTAAAGGGTGAATTTTCTTTGGCCACCCCCAGCATTAAATGTTCCCAGGCAATTTGATGGCTTTGAGGATGGGGCTGGGGCTTGAATGCACCCCTTAAGCCGAGAAAATTTAATCTTTGAGGAGCTTCTCCAATTATCAGCTTTTATCAGCAGAAAACATGAGAGAGAGCCAAATTGTGTTTGGAAGGACCTCTGGAAAGATAAATGGCATCATTGAACATGTTTCTAGGACTGTTGTCAATTGTGTATAGGCCTGAAGTGCAGGGAGGTGGGGGGTATGGGTGGAGATGGGAAGCTGTTATACAGATACATTTCACCTAATCTGAATGCCAAAGGATGTCATTGACCAAATCTAAACCTCAGGAGCAAGGTGAGGGGAATGATATTGGCCATACCTGGGTCTCAAGCAGTTTTGAGGATTGCTTAGGCCAGTCCTCGGGACTACAATCAGTAAGGCTCATGTCTCAGTGGATGTTGCTGGCCAAGTCTAGGAGGTCCAGTGAGCTGAGTCTCAGTAGCAGAGATGTAAGGACCTGGATTGGGAGAATGCATCTCCAAGGGCAGGAGAAAAATTGCTGGACAGGATCCCAGAGAAGAAGCAGGCTGTGGAGGTGAAGATTAGCAGACTGCTGATAATTGAGGTTACTGATGAAATCTTGGAATGTGACTTCTGTGTAAATCCAAATATCCACTATGTCAACACAAATACAGAAGGCATTGTTACGACACGCCTGTATCCCTTAATAAATAGTGAGTTAGTGAGAAAGAGAAAGGAGTCCCTGAAAACCATAGAGTAGAGCCTGTAAATCAATTCCTGCTCAAAGGGCTGCTGTGATGTAACAATGTCTTTAGTAGTCATATGCTAGAGATTTGGGAACAATCGCATTTCTAGTCAGGGATCCCTTCTGCAATGTTATGGTCAGTGCTTTGAGTATAGGAGTGGGAGGTCATGTTGTGGTTATACAGGACAATGGTTAGGCCACTGTTGGAAAACTGTGTGCAATTCTGGTCTCCCTGCTATAGGAAGGATGTTGTGAAACTTGGAAGGGTTCAGAAAAGATTTACAAGGATGTTGCCAGGGCTGGAGGGTTTGAGCTACAGGGAAAAGTTGAATAGGCTGGGGCTATTTTCTTTGGAGCATCGGAGGCTGAGGGGTGATCTATACAGATTTATAAAATCATGAGGGGCATGGATAGGGTAAATAGACATGTCCTTTTCCCTGGGGTAGGGGAGTCCAAAACTAGAAAGCATAAGTCTAAGGTGAGAGGGGAAAGACTTAAAAGGGACCTAAGGGGCAACTTTTTCATGCAGAGGGTGATACGTGTATGGACTGCCAGAGGAAGAGGTAGAGGTTGGTAAAATTACAACCTTCTTACTGATTAGATTAGATTCCCTACAGTGCATAAACAGGCCCTTCGGCCCAACCAGTCCACACCGACCCTCCAAAGACGAACCCACCTCCCTCTGTCTAATGCACCTAGCACTTTGGGCAATTTAGCATACCCAATTCACCTAAACTGCACAGCGTTGGACTGTGGGAGGAAACCCACACAGACACAGGGAGAATGTGTAAACTCCACACAGACAGTTACCCAAGGCTGGAACTGAACCTGGGACCCTGGTGCTATGAGGCAGCAGTGCTAACCACTGAACCATTGCGCCGCCCCTTTTAAAAGGCATCTTAATGAGTATATAAATAGGAAGGGTTTAGAGGGATATGGATGAAATATTGGCAAATGGGACTAAATTAATTTAGGATATCTGGTCGGCATGGACGAGTTGAACCGAAGGATCTGTTTCCATGCCTATTTCTATATTTTGTGAATAAATGTTGCCTAAAGAGTTGCTTTGTCTAACCTGATCTCATTAGACCAACATACAAAGCCATGCCAAATATCGAGCTATGGTGTGTCCGTGTGTCCTCTCCAGCTCTCTGTATGTAGCTCCTGATCACTGGAATTTGATCCTTCTTCCCTATCCCCACAGTCCTATATCCTGATCTTTACTCATAATCAGGAACCATCACAATAGATTTTTTTGCTTTAATTTTAACCAGCCCTACACATATTCCAAAACACTCACAATGTATAAGCACTTGTTCTTTCTTGGAGTTTATTCTGTGCAATTTGTTGACCTTTGCTAGACTGAGACAATGAATGAATTGTACCTCATCGTAAAAATCCAAATGACCTGCTTTATAAACTGCTGACAGCAGCCTCTTGAGAATTTAGATTCTGAGTTCTAGTGTCAGCCAAACACATAAATGGCTCTTTCCATACTGATTGCTTTCTGTGACAGCTTGACCCAAGTTCAAATTTCAAATAGATGCACATTTATAGCATGAGTCTTGTGTTCTGTCCCATTTGAACCAAAATTCTTGAATATCCTCACCGACACATATTGTACTCCATAGCAACAAAATTAACCAACTTGTTACAAGAACGTAAATTGTAGTTAGGTGTCATTAAGTGGCAGAAATCATCTTCTTTGAAACTAATTATAGAAACAGATTAAACATTTCACCTCTAAAGGAAATATTATTTTACATAAGCAATATGGTTCTTTAAATATAGCTATTTTGTGCTCTTAAAATTAACAATTTTCAAGTGGTTTATGATTTTAGTATGTTTGCTACTCATGACAAACCAATATAGCTTGATTATATTCCAAAAGAAATAGAATAACAGAAAGGAAAACAGACACAGTCTTTCATTTCATACCTTCTATGTTTCTTGCATTGCGCAGCATTTGTTGGACATCAAGGCCATATCAAGGTCTTTCACTTTCATCTATCCATTCTGACAGAGTGCACTGTGTGAAGCAACTTTAACAATAGTCTCACATTCGTCCTCAGGCTGCAATATCCTTCAATGGAAAAGTACAATATGAAACACTGTCATGATCCCAGCTGATGATAATACAGGATAGATCAGATCCCAGATTGAAGACTGGTTTGATAGATCATAAGCTTTACATTTTTTTCACTTGTTTACTTCAATGGTCAGTCACTAAATATAATCACAAATGGTGCTGATGTTATTTTAACAAAAGGACACAAGTTCATCACCTAAGAAAATCACAGCACATTATATTCTGTTACATTATGCTATATTGTTATATTATATTACTGAACTTATTTTTTAAAAAGGATCTTAACATAAACAGCATAAAGAATGTTTCAACACTTCCCATCTAATATCCTTCAGTCACTCAAGTATCACCCTAACTTCACTCATTAAGTTCTTTGGAAAGGGACCATTTCACAAGCATTTCATTTGAGCCTGCCTGCACATTCACCATTATGATTCTCTCCATTATGTCTCTTCTAGAGACACAATAGACTAACTGACTTATTCTTTCAACTGAATTTTAGGGGAGGAATAGGGTCTGTTTTGGGTGCTCTTCCTTGGAATGTTAAAAAATTAAAGACTTCTTTGAGTCTTAGAGACTTTGCCAAATAATGGCCCTTCTGCTGATATGGAATTGTTCTTCTGAAATGAAACCTAGTTCTGGCCTCTGACCATCTGCCTTTCTGTAGCTGCAGAAGTACCACTTTGTAAACATTCAGGTTTCAATTTCCCAGGGACTTGATTGAGTTACTTTCCATGATTTCCTTGATTTGATTTATTATTGTCACATGTACCGAAGTACAGTAGAAATTTTTATTTTACATGCTATCCAGTGCTATACCTTAAATAAGTGTCTCAGTGTAATTAATTAGTATGCTGAATATAGTATTACAGCTACAGAGAAAGATCAACTCTAATATATGAGAGGCTCATTCATAAGTCTGATAACAGCGGGGAAGAAGCTGTTTGTGACATGGACGAGTTGGACCAAAGCCTCTGTTTCCGTGCTGTACATCTCTATGACTCTATGACTATGTTGGTATGTGTTTCTAACTTTAATTTTTCCACTAATGGATGGGGGTGAAAGAAAGCATAACTGAGGTGGGAGAGATCTTTGATGATGTTAGCTGCTTTGACAAGGCAACAGGAAGTATAGGTGGAGTCAATAGAGAGAAAGCTGGTTTTCATTATAGATTGGGGTGCATTCAAAACTGTAATTTCTTATGGTTCAGGGCAGAACAATTGCCATTCCAAGCTGTGATGCATCCAGATAGGATATTTTCTATGGTACTTTATAAACATTGGTAAGAGTCATTGTGGATATGCCAAATTTCCTCAGTCTCCTGAGGAAGTAGAGACATTGGCTTGCTTTCTTGACTGTAGCATCGATATGGAAGGACCAAGATAGAACATAGAGAGAATATAGAAAAATACAGCGCAGTACAGGCCCTTTGGCCCTCGATTGTGCGCCGATCCAAGCCCACCTAACCTACACTAGCCCACTATCCTCCATATACCTATCCAATGCCCATAAAGAGGGAGAGTCCACCACTGCTACTGGCAGGGCATTCCATGAACTCACGACTCGCTGAGTAAAGAATCTACCCCTAACATCTGTCCTATACCTACCACCCCTTAATTTAAAGCGATGCCCCCTCGTAATAGCTGACTCCATACGTGGAAAAAGGTTCTCATGGTCAACCCTATCTAAACCCCTAATCATCTTGTACACCTCTATCAAGTCACCCCTAAACCTTCTTTTCTCCAATGAAAACAGCCCCAAGTGCCTCAGCCTTTCCTCATACGATCTTCCTACCATACCAGGCAACATCCTGGTAAACCTCTTCTGCACCCGTTCCAGTGCCTCCACATCCTTCCTATAGTATGGTGACCAAAACTGCACACAATACTCCAGATGTGGCCGCACCATTTTTTTCTCTTTTTTTTATAGCATAATAGTTAGCATTTTACTTACATGAAAATATGGGCATGCTAAGCCAGACTGTGGGCTCAATGGTTCCTGCGGCTAATTATGTTAATATGAATGTATGATGACTTATACTTGTACTCTCCAATGAACAACACAGTAAAATACAGTGAAAACTTCAACTGTCGCCACAATCTGGCACCATTCGAATACCTCAAGAATAAAAAGACAAAGCTGAAAGAAAGTTCATCTTTGCTCCTCCATGAGTCCTAAACCCTGAGCTGGCTGACTGATGACACCCATACCATCATTTGTACCAGACTCATCAACGTCCGAGTCGTCACTCTTCAGGTGCCATCTCTTCATAGCTGGGCCCACCCTGTCGTTCGAGTCCCATTCTGGACCCACACTCTTCCCGCAAAGATAAGCCCTCCCGCTCTGCGGCTACTATTACCACACTGACAAACCAGGATTGTTGGTGATATTTACACCGAGCAACTTGAAGCTCTCGACCATCTCCAGCTTAGCAATATGGATACAGGTAGTGGGGTGTCCTCCACTCTGCTTCCTGAAGTTGATGACCAGCTCCTTATTTCGCTGACCTTGAGGGAGAGATTGTCAGCTTTATACCATGCCACTAAGCTCTCTATCTCTTTCCTGTACACTGTCTTTCTGCTGTTTGAGATCTGACCCACTCAGGTGGTGTCATCAGCAAATTTGTAAATGGAGTTAGAGCCAAAGTTTGCCACACAGTCATGGGTGTATAGTAGGGGAATTAGTACGCAACCTTGCAGGGCACTGGTGTTGAGGAATATGGTGGAGGAGGTGTTGTCATCCATCTTTACTCATTGTAGTCTCCGGGTCAGGAAGTCAAGGATCCAGTTGCAGTGAAAGGTGCAGAATGCTAGGTCTTGGAGTTTGGAAATTAGTTTGTTTGGAATTATGGTATTGAAGGCGGAACAAAAGTCAATAAATAGGAGTCTGATGTAGGTGTCCTTGTTATCCAGATGTTCCAGGGATGAGTAAAAGCATTGGGAGATGGCATCTGCTGTGGAAAGTATGTGGAGCTCATTGTTCAATAGTAAGCTGACTCTGATCTCTCAAACAATTCCACAGAACTGACAGCATAAATGTACTTTCCCAAGTACACAGTCCCAAAAGATAACAACATATTATAAATCTTTATCATAACACAAGTACACTGGCATCAACCAAAATGCAAAAAGTTAATGTGAAAAGGCAGGGGAATGCCAGTTGGCACAGAAGATGCACTGCATGCAGTCACTTTAATTTGTTGTTTAGCTGTTTTCATTTGCTTTTACTCATATTTGAATGTAATATCTGTCGCTTTATATTCATTTTACAGGACTTTGCAATGTATACACTTGCTTAAAATTACATCTGGAAAACATATACTGTCAAAGCGAGACAATTTTACCCAATTTGCATCATTGG
This sequence comes from Chiloscyllium punctatum, assembly GCF_047496795.1. Classification (NCBI taxonomy): domain Eukaryota; kingdom Metazoa; phylum Chordata; class Chondrichthyes; order Orectolobiformes; family Hemiscylliidae; genus Chiloscyllium; species Chiloscyllium punctatum. The sequence continues at coordinate 66,045,527 of NC_092757.1, forward strand.
ATGCCAAACTAATTAAAGCAGTAGGCAGGATACATCCTCACAGTGTGCGTTTAAATCTGATTTCCTTTCTTAGTTGTGAGAAGTATGAATTTGACAGTCAATGTGCTTAAGTATTGAACTTGCAGAATCCTGAAAAAATGGATTACTATACAAGTTTCTTTTAACTTAATGTTTTGCATTTTGGTGAATTTTATATTCAGAACAGAAACACATAGACATCCTCTGTTATAAGTATGCATTGTCTGCACTCGCATAATACTGCTGTCAGATGCAGAATAAAACCTGCCCTACTCTGCCTCAATGAATTGACTTAGTTGCCATAAACATTCCCAACTGCGCAATCCCACTGCAAACCTGAAAATGACCTCTACACCTCGCAGAAATCAGTCTTTATACATGATGGTGCTGGATCTTGTAGATTACCTGAACATCATAATTTGAAAGCAAAAGACAGTATGTGATTAACTGTTCATGTGCTCCAACGGCTTGTATTTCCAAATAAATCTGTTGGACTAGAACCTGGTGTTGTGTGATTTTTAACTTTGTCCAAGGAATGCAATCAACCAACCTAGAGCATCAGTTCATTTTTACCCCTACTCAAGTATTAAGTCGTTACATTACTTAATATTTACACATTTCATATCACTTGCTCTGGCCAATCTGTATTTTGCTTCAGCACTCTAAAAATCAAAACTGCACTTAGTTTAAGGATTATAATCAACAAATTCAGAATTATGACCCTACTAGAATGTTGCAAACGTATTAAATGTTGGCCATTGTCTGTAGACAATAGGTTTAATCAGCATTTCACATACTTCAGAGCACAAACCCTAGCCTAGGATTTCCAATGAGAACCTGAAAGATCGACAATCTGGAACCTCTTCTACATTAAACTATTTTTTTGCAACTGGTACCAAAGGTCAGTGAATTTTAAACATGTGACATTCAACATAATCTTAAGCTTCCACAACCTTTTCCAACACACTGGCATCACCACAAAACTGACCACAAGCCCAGATCAAGTTATCACCATCATGATTTTCTACTAAATATATCCACTCATGGGCTTTAAGCAGGCTTTAAAAAGTTAAGCTTTTCGTTTATGTTAAAAATTGTATTTCAAAAGTGTTTTGTGTATATTGCGTGAGGTTTAGTAATAAACTATTCCTGGCTCTTATCAGGACAAATTTGGATATTGTCCAGACCTTATTGCATGTGGGCATGACGGGTTCACCATCAGAGAGATTTGGAATGCAGCTGAACCACTATGTAATCGTCAACAAACAGCCCACTTCTCAGCTTATGATGAAAGGAGAATAATTGATGGTTCAGTTAAACAGCAATCATATTCTGGAAATGACATGATTCGTCTCCCAACCTCGTCCATTATAGAATGTATAATTCCAGCTCATGAGTCTCCCCCTTATCTCTGTTAATTTCAATGTTCCACCATCCTTAGTGGTGCCACACTCAGTCAAATTTTTATTTATGCAATACTGTCATCCTATCCACACCTTGGGAGTTTCGTAATGCTTGTGTTCATGACAGACTAAAGCTATAATGAAATCTTAAACTGAGTGGTTTCTCCCCACCCCCACCCTCCTCTAGCTTATCTCTCCACCCTTCAGGCTCTCTGCCTTTATTCCTGATGAAGGGCTTTTGCCCGAAATGTCGATTTTACTGCTCCTCGGATGCTGCCTGAACTGCTGTGCTCTTCCAGCACCACTAATCCAGAATCTGGTTTCCAGCCTCTGCAGTCATTGTTTTTACCTGGTTCTAGCAGAATCCAACTTGGAGTTGAACCAAAATCAGAAATTGCTGGTAAAACCCAACAGGTCAGGCAGCATCCATGGAGAGAAAGGAGAGTTAACGTTTCAGGTCTAGTGACCCTATTTCAAAATTTATTGTAGCCAGGAAAAGATTGGTATATATGCTAGAGAAAGGCTAAGGGGTGGGAAAGGAGTAAATGGTCAGTGGAGATGGAGCAGCGAGAAAGAAACTCAGTTGTACAGACAAAGGAATGGGTAAAGGTCATCTTGGGAGATTGAATAGCTGCTAATGGGGACCATTAGTGACTGATAATGGGTTGTTAGTGGTAGCAATCCATGTAATGACAAGGTCTAGTGTGTGGAGATTGGGGTGTTGTACACCTCCAGCTCTTGCCCCACAGTTTCCTTTTATCTGTTGGTTTATTTGATGTTCTAACAAACAACATCTTATTTTACTTTCAGACATTAAGGAACACGGGATGCAACAACAACCTCAACCCTCACACACCAGACTTTGTCATCACATGGGATGCTACACCTAACAACCCATTGTCAGCCACCAACAGTCCCCATTAGCAGCTACTCATTCTCATGGGTTGATCTTGCCCAAGCCCTTTATCTGTGCATCTGCTTTTCCCTCTCTGATCTCTCTCTCCACCTAACAGTTACGCCTCACCCAATAAATTACCTAAACTCTAGGACAGATGTGGGACAGATGTTAGAGCCAGGGCACCTTTGATTGGTCTCATTTTATCTTCCAATGGGTGTAACCTGGTCTTGTTGACGGTGTAGCCCAGGTAGATCACTTGGGGGACCTGGAACACACCTTTCTCCCCTCTTAGGCATACACTCACCTGGGAAAAAAATCTCTAAGGACTACGCCCAAATTCTTTAAGTATTCTTTATTAGTCTTCATTGTTATTAGTATTACAACATTGTGTAGAGTATTCGTGAAATGGAAGGTAGGAAGCTAGAATTTGTTTTTAAAAATGATAGGAGGAAAGAATGCGTGGTCTCTTTGAGAGGTGATGTGCTTTTCAAAGCTGGGACATTTCGAAAACATGGCTGCAAGCAGCTGTAGATGTACAGACAGTTCTAAAATAGAAACATGCAACAATTGGCTGTGTGTCTGGAAAACCTTAGGCTTGTTTTGATGTTAAGGCAACCAGCTTAAATATTAGCCCTAGATATCAAAACTCAGTTAAATTTAAATTTGATGGTTTCGATGACCTTGAACCAATCCAATTTGTAAGAAAATTGTTATGTCATCATGGGTATAAAGAAAGGGGCAATTGGACAGAGAGGAGACAGCAAACCCACATCTGAGGAAAACGTCTTACTCTCACAGCAATCTCCATGCTCTCGAAAAAGCATAATCCATTCGTAAGTGTAGACGGCACTCTTAGATAATATTCCTGACACCAGATTTCAGTGGGAGAGGCATTCAGAACAGAAGCAATTACAGAGGAAACATCCCAGACAGCATGATCAGCAGAAGAAAGGCTGGAGAGACAGAGGAAAAGGTAGAGCATTTCGGAAAACACATCCAGTGTGAACTTTGAGAGACCAAGTTTTAATTGATTGTTTTTCTTTTTACTTGGATCTATATAATTGGGACTTGTATTTTTATTAAAATGGCATATCAGTAGAATTTAAGTCAGTAAGGGAACAGTTAGCAGTTGGGGGAGCTCTTTGGTTTGTTAGTAATTCTGTTAATTTGCTCATTGTTAGAGTTAAATCAATAAATTGTGGCTTATAAAGTGGAGATCTGGGATTCCTTTCATTTAACCACACTTCTCACAAATTACGGGAGTCAAGGTGAGCTTTTCTGGGTGTTGTGGGTTTAAATATGAGAAGGGACCTTTTCTCCCACCATAATAGATTGGGGCTGGTGTTTCAGGCTAATTCTCAGAGGGGTTTGACCTTTGCTGCTATGTAAAATTTGCACATTGTCTAAATAAATGAGCGACCTGGGGTAGACCTTGCAAAATGTTCTCCATCCAGATGACAGGCTAATGCACAAAAAGTTGACTCTCTTGCTCCTCGGATGTTGCCTGACCTGCTGTGCTTTTCCAGCACTACACTTTTCAACTCTGCCTCTCCAGCACCTACAGTCCACACTTTCTGCGAAATGTTCTCCATCATCCACTTAAAAACTGAACAACCTGACAATACCCAAAATGGCAGCTCATTGGTCCAAACCGTCATGGATATTAATTGTAGCAGACCTCTGAGAATCCTCATCTAAATGCATTGCAAAATATGTGTGGCTCATGTCAAGCTTCGAGAAGAACAGTCTCCTTGCCAGTTTTGTGTGGAAATCCTCCTTGCAAGGGGTTGGGTAATTATCCAGTTGGAAAAAATGATTTACCATTTGTTCAAAATCCTCACAAAGGTGTACCGACCCATCGGACTTCAAACTGGATACAACTGGTTCTGCTCATTCCACAATTGGACTGGTTTGTTGACTCTTTCAATTTCCAGCCTTCAGATTTCTGCCCCTACCTTTGCCCGTAAGGCAAATGGCACTGGGCAGGCCTTGCAGAATCAAGGCCTTCGGCCCAACAAGTCCACACCGCCCCACCAAAGCGCAACCCACCCATACATCTACCCCTTACCTAACGGTACAGGCAATTTAGCATGGCCAGTTCACCTGACCTGCACATCTTTGGACTGTGGGAGGAAACCGGAGCACCCAGAGAAAACCCACACAGACACAGGGAGAATGTGCAAACTCCACACAGTCAGTCGCCTGAGGTGGGAATTGAACCCGGGTCTCTGGCGCTGCGAGGCAGCAGTGCTAACCACTGTGCCACCGTGCCGCCCACCGTACCGAAGGGCCTGTTTCCACACTGTAAGTAATCTAATCTAATCAAAGTAATCTAAAAGACCACTAGGTCCTTCATGCCTGTACCAGCTCTTGAAAGCGCTATTTAATTACCTGTTCTTTCCACGTAATTCTGCAAAATTCATTTGTAAGTCTTCATTTGTGTTGTAAAATTATTAAATCCCATGGTACTTGGGAAACAGCTCTGGCTAACATGTATCTCTTAATCAACAGATGAAGGTCGTTCATCTCATTGCTGTTTTGTGGGTCTTTGCCTATTTAAAAACAGATTTGTATCAACTTCAGAGTCATTTAGATGTGGACCATTTATATGTATACTGATAGCATTATTTCGTGTTAATGACCTGTTGATGTTCAGTCAACAAAGTTACAGTGGTAGTTAAATGAACTGAAATTGTCAGTATACATACTGTCAGCTGTTGAAAAAAAATGTCCAGAAATATTTTCCATAATATCCGCCACAAGAAATAAAAGCAGAATTAAACTCTATCCTCATATAAAGTATATTGGATTCATGGAACTGGTGAATGTGTTTGTGATATTATCTGAACCTCTCAATTAAATTACTGCTATGTAATCACTCCCAGATATGTAATATTCTTGATTTGATCAAAGAAAACATATTGAATTTCACATAAACAGCTCTGTTATCATTTTGAACTTCTTTGGATATCTCTTTCATGTCCAATGGAAAAGCCAGCTCTCATTGATTAGGCCATGTTCCATATGAACTAAAGAAAGGCTTTATCACTTAGTTTAGACAATGCTTATTGCACTGCTCATGCTCGAAAACAGCATGATTTCCCGACAATTTTATAAATAATCTAGCACCTACTGAATAGTTGAAGTCTGCCAGTGAATGTTTGAGTGGACCTTAAAACAGGGAAATGAAAGTATGTAAGTTAGCTCACTGAGCTGGAAGGTTTGTTTTCAGACATTGCTTCACCATGACTAGATAACATCATCAGTGAGTGTCCGGTGAAGCACTAGTGATATGTCCCATCTCTCTATTTATAGGTCTTGGTTTCTTAAGGTGGGTGACATCATTTCTGGTTCTTTTTTTCAAGGGAAGGTAGATGGGATCTATAACCAGAACTCCATCAATAAACACATCAACTTAGTGGTAAGTAACGACTTGTAAGCTTTCTACTGTACTTATTTGAGTACATGTGACAATAAAGCTAATTGAATTGAATTCAATTCAACTCAAATGCTTGACTAAATTTTGCCCTGTGTAGCAATGCCTTGGCTTTCATAATCTGTTAGTGTTTCAAAAGACCTGTTTTGGTACCGAGGGCAGAGCTCTCTCAGACCCTGAATAGGTGGGCATAGGTAAGGTCCGTTGGAAAACTTAGTGAGATTGGAATAATGAGATTCATCAACACAATAATAAAAAGTCTCATTGGCCACCTGAGGTCTGAATGGTAAGATTCTTATTTGTATGGATTAACATCTCATTATTACATATATTCACCTCCTTTCTATGCTGAAAGTGACTCTCCCACACAGCAAAGAGAAAAATAAAATGGAAAACCAACAGCTCCAATTCACCACTTGATCTTCAGGGCCTCCATCTTGGACAACAGTCTCCAGTATCTCTGAGCATGCCCCATGGGTAGTGACCGCCTGCAAACTTTGTCCACAGAGGTTAGCATTGGACATCTACAGCATCATCATAGCACATCACCTGCCCACTGACACACTTCTATGCTGCACTTTAGCACACACTTATTCTTTGTATAAAACTACAAGCAAGTCATTTTGCACGCAGGTACACATAGTTTAGAGCAGAGTGCATCTCATGGCTCTTTGCTTGCTCTCCTCATGCTCACTCACTCTGCTTGGATGCCCAGAGTATTTTTACCTTGCCTTGCCTTTCTGCATTTTACCACCTCGTTCGTAAACTTACAGGCTCGCAGTACTTTTGCCTTTCAGTGCAGACACAAAACGTAACAGCTCGTCATGGCTGTCATAAAATCATAAAATCTCTACAGTGCCAAAAGAGATCATTTGGCCCAGTGCGTCTGCACTGACCCTCTGAAGAGTGTCCCACCCAGTCGTTGTAAAGCTTCATTCCTCATGTTTAATCCACCTAGCCTTCGCATCCCTGGATACTATGGGCAATTTAGCATGGCCAGTCCACCCAACTTGCACATCTTTGTCAGCAGTAATCAGTGAAAGATATGAACATGTTCTTGTATAACACACTTTCCAGCAGCACGACTTGCTTATAACATCACTGAGCAATTAAGGAACAGTGTTTTTGAGAACCGTGCAATTCCAGCGGTGATGGTTTTGTGCTCTTCATTCTGTGCATGTGCTGGTGTCAGCTGCTGATATAGCAGCTTTCTATGAGAGGTACTGTACAGAAAGCAACTTTCTGAGAGACATACATTGAGCAGCTTCCTGTGAAAGGTACACTACTCCTAGATTATCCCTATTTTTGAAAAAAATGGGAAGACATTGTGACAAGAATGCTAGCAAGAAGCGTCCTGGTGATAAAATTGCAGGTGGTGAATGCAAAAGAAAGGCTATAACATTGAAGAGAAGCTTGATACTATAAAGTGTTTTGAGCGTAAGGATAATATTATGTGGTATAGCTCACTTAATAGGAATGAGGGAGTCTATCTAACGTACCATGATGACCCTCTGTCTCTGCATTAACAATACTTTTTAAATGTACTGTGTTGAATTTACTTTTGTTTCATTAGTAAATATTATTTCAAACGTCATTCAGATTGTCTTATACTTTGTGTTAGAATTTTGGGTGATTTTTGAGAGAGCATGAGTGATATTCTTTGCTGGTCTGCCCCTAATTCCATTTTTCCCAAAGGCCCCATTATTAATATTAATGCGATTTTTTATTAAACAGGGTTTTGCTGGAACACAATTATCACATTGTATGAGAACCACCTGTACAGAACATGTTATGTCAATGTCACACTTACAACAAGCAGCAGCAGTTTATACAACAAATACACCTGCATTGTCTCAAAGTGTAAGAGGAGTAGTATTGTCAAGGAGAACTCCCTTTAGTCAGGGGATTCCACCAAGGTCAATCAAGAGCAGTGTCTAATGTCAGTCCAGAGGCTTGAACACAATCAATCATTCATTTATTTGGCTCTATTGGAGTCAAGTGAACAAATCCAGGTCTATGCTGCAGGTCCGAAGTAACCAGCCCTGGGTTAGCAGTAAATCTATTGGAGAGCTCTACAGAGATCAGTCAAGTGTCTGATAACTCATCAATTAGAGAAATGTGCAAGGAAACATGCTGGGTCTCACAAAGAGAAACTCTCCTGAGCATAACACTTTGCTGGTTTTTGGTAAGTTCAGACCTCAGTTTCCAATTAATTAAAGAATGCCCAAATCATTATATTTGTGGGGAGTTGACAATATTCCTGCATATTAATGCATGAGGCTATGTCAGAATTACAAACTCTATTTTCTCAACAATCCCTTTGTATTGCATAATCTTAAAAGCTCTCAAACAGCAAGGAACAATAACCCAGCTGTTGATTGTGTTACCAGCACACACAAAAAAGGCACGGTGGCTCAGTGGTTAGCACTGCTGACTCACAGAGCCAGGGCCTTGGCTTTGATTCCAGCCTTGGGTGACTGTGTGGAGTTTACACGTTCTCCTCATGTCTGCATAGGTTTCCGCCAGGTGCTTTGATTTCCTCCACGGTCCAAAGATGTGCAAGCTAGGTTGATTGACCATGTTAAATTGCTCTGTAGTGTCCGGGGATGTGCAAGTTAGGTGAATCAGCCATGGTAAATACAGAGTTAAAGGGATAGGGTAGGTGGTGTGGTACAGTGCAGACTTGATGGGCCAATTGGCCTATTTGCACACTGTAGGGATTCTATATTTTTGTTACCAAACCTTTCCATTTCTCCATATTCCACTTATAGTTGCTGTCAATCATTAATGTCACTCATAGCTTCATGCAAAATCACTATAGCTGCAGAAAGGCAAGGCAAGGCAAAGATACTCTGGGCATCCAAGCAGAGTGAGTAAGCATGAGGAGAGCAAGAAATGGGGAGGAGAGACAGTTCATGATAAACAGATAAGTCAAACTAACAAAAAGAGCGGAAGTTAAGAGAAAACTTAAATTGAGAAGTAAGCATTTTTTGCCACAACTAAATGAACACTCTATTAGGTCTTTATAACGATATCAACTTATTCAGCAAACATTTCCATGCAGGAGACTTCCTGTGTTTTTCTGAATGAGGGTATTATTGGATTCTTTTCCACTTCTTGTTTTTAAATCTGATATCCATCAAACACTTACTCCTGCAATCTGAAGACAGGTACAAATAGTATTCACCAAACAATTCCCCTCCTACAATTAAAGTCTCAATATTTACAGATTACACTCTTGTTATTATCATTTAAATGATATAGTTTATTGAGCAAATTGTCCTTAATCCCGGTTTTAAACAATTTCCTATAATTACATATGTTGGTACTTTCCCAAGCCTTCTAAAAAAAAATACATAATTTCATTCAAGAAGATTGCACATGCTTATTTCTTTGTTGAACTGTGAGAAATGCTTTTGCTCACAGTATTTTGTCTAATTTCTACCACATTAGAGGCCAATGTTGTTTGAGGACCAAGATGGCGAACAGCAGTGGTAACCACAGTAAGCCTGCCTCAGGGGAGCAGGCAGATGACAGGGCAGAAGGTACAACAAGCGGAAAATCATATCCACAACCTGAAGTGTGTAGGCACAAGATCAAGGTCTTGGACATCTTCAAAGGGCAATGCCTCTGAATGCTTAGAATCCCAAGATAAGTAATATCAGACATTTGTAGTCTGGTGTAATGAAGCCTGTTGCCAAATGAACCTCATGTTCACACCTTACCGTTAGTTGGCAGAGGAGCCACCACTTTCAGCTTCTTTGCCACAGGTTCCTCCACAAAGTTAACTGATGCCACATTTGCCAGGATAGGCAATTATGAACAGATTGACCTCAATAATTCTAATTAGACTCAGCTGGTGATCAAGTTTGTGTCTACAGGGAATTTCAGAGTTTTGAGTCTGGGCAACTTAGTGCTTGGTCACCAACTTTGCAGGATTTAAAACCAAAGTTCAGAAGAGGCCAGAATTAACGGATCTCTCAGAAGATTGTGGGGCTGGAAGAAATAGGATGGATTGGGACTGAAGTCAGCCTCAAAAACAAGAATGAGCATTTTAAAAATCTAGACTTTGCTTGACTGGAAGTCACACATAGGTCAGACATTGGAGGGGAACAAGACCTGCTGTGAGTAAAGATAAAGGCAGTGGAGTTTTAGATTACCTCAAATTGACAGAGGGTGGAATTCTATCAAGTTTTTTCAGCAGGATGGGAAATCTATGTTGACTTCTCTGCTTGTCCAAATACTTAGCAAGTTTGATCCATCTTAATTTCAACAGTTGCTCATCAATCACTTAACTGAGAGCAACTTGCCCATAGTTTGATGGTCCCAATCCCTTTTAAATCTGCCATTATCACCCTTCTCATCGGTAACCTTTGGCCTTTCTATCTATACAAGAACAACAACCAGTCCATTTCCAACATGTCAATCTTTCCTAAAGCTCTCCAATGTGCTCCTGCCTTTAATAACCTGTACAACTTTCCCAGAATTTCATGTAGGAAGCCTTGTCACAGTATTGAAAGAGCCCTTATCATATACAGAAAAGAGATTTTATGCATCCAAAATGGAGGACAAGAAAAAACTGTGGCTGCAAGAGCTGTTCCTTTTTTGGGGTATTTTATGTGTTGGAGGTGATTTCTTTGAATTCTAGGAGAAGCAATTACTGTTTTATGAGCTGTGCATTGTTTTGGAACTTTGGGGAAAACAGATCAAAACAATGGCATTTTTAAAAGGGAGAAGACAGACAAAGGGCAGCAAGCACATGGTCAGTGAGGGAGAGAAAGAAAGAAACCTACACTTCTCACTAACACAGCAGTGAATCTGCACAGTCATTGCCTTTGCTGTTTGAGTTCATGTATCTCTGGACATTGGAGTGTGTCCAGGAAAAATTAACAAACATTGAAATTCATAGCTGACTTGGAGGAACTGGTGTGGGTGAGCTCACAACACAGGAACAGATAAGTGCATAGTTTTTAATGTGTAACCTTGCTGTAAATCTAGAGTAGTGAGTAGAGTGGATTCTTTCTTGATTACATGTTTATTGAGATCTGTCTCTCTGGAGCACTGTTTTTTAGACCAAAAGATGGTGCTATTTTCTGGATCTATAGATTGTGAAAGAGCAAAACGTTGCCTTTAGTAGAGTGACATGCTGTTCCTGTCAGATGTGGGAGTTTAGGGAGAGCTTCCATGTTACTGCATTAAGTGTCTTTGGTTGTGAATCCTTTCAGATAGTATTGATCAGTTGGAGACAATGAGGAATTTACAAGAGCTGGGGGTGTGAAGGATGGCAGTTTAGGAAGGGAAAAAAACTGCAGATATAGTCGGGCAGATGGGTCAACTCCAGGAAAGGTAGGAGACGGTGACAGGTAGTGCAGGAGTCTTCTGTGGCTATCCCCATTTCAAACAAGTATACTGTTTTGAAAAATGTAGGGAGTGATGGACTCTCAGGGGAATGTAGCATGAACAGCCAAGCTTCTGGTATCGAGACTGGCTGTCATGTAATGAGGGCTACGTCACGTTCCAAGGAATCGATTGTGATTGGGCAGTCACTGGTCAGAGGCACAAACAGACATTTCTGTGGCCAGCAGTGAAAAATCAAAATGGTGTGTTGCCTCCCTGGTGCCAAGATCAAGGATATGTCTGAGAGGGTGCAGAATGTTCTCAAAGGGGAGAGGGACCAGCAAGAGGCCATTGTACACATTGGAACAAATGACATAGGAAGGGAAAAGGATGAGATTCTGAAGGGAGAATATAGAAAGTTAGCCAGAAATTTTGAAAGGAGGTCCTCAAGACTAGTAGTATCTGAATTACTTCCAGTGCTATGGGTTAGTGAGGGTAAGAATAGGAGGATAGAGCAGATAAATGCATGGCTGAGGAACTGGTGTATGGGAGAAGGATCCACATTTTTGGATCATTGGAATCTCTTCTGAGGTAGAGGTGTCCTGTACAAGAAGGATGGATTGCATCTGAATTGGAAGGGGACTAATATACTGGCAGGGAGACTTGCGACAGCTGCTCAGATGGATTTAAACTAGTAAGGTGGGGGAGGTGGGACCCAGGGAGATACTGAGTAAAGAGGTCAATCTGAGACTAGTATAGTTGGGAAAAGGAGAGAATCAAACAGTCAGGGCAGCCAGGAACAAAGCAGGGAACCAGACAGGACTGATAAAATAAACTGCATTTACTTCAATGCAAGAGGCCTAACAGGGAAGGCAGATGAACTCAGGGCATAGTTAGGAACATGGGACTGAGATGTCATAACAATTACAGAAATGTGGCTCAGGGATTGACAGGACTGGCAGCTTAATGTTCCAGGTTGAAATGTTGTAGGAAGGATAGAAATGGGGACAAGAGAAGAGGGGGAGTAGTGTTTTTGACAAGGGCTGTACTTAGAGAGGATATTCCTGGGAATACATCTAGGGAAGTTATTTGGGTGGAACTGAGATATAAGAAAGGGATGATCACCTTATTGGGATTCTATTATAGACTCCCTAATAGTCAGAGGGAAATTGAGAAACAAATTTGGAAAGACATTTCAGTTATCTGTAAAAATAATAGGGTGGTTATGGTAGGGGAATTTAACCTACCAAACATAGACTGGGACTGTCATAGTGTTAACAGTTTAGATGGAGAGGAATTTGCTAAGTGTGTACAAGAATATTTTCTGATTCAGTATATGGATGCACCTTCTAGAGAAGATGCAAAAATTGACCCACTCTTGGGAAATAAGGCAAGGCAGGTGACTGAGGTGTCAGTGGGGGAGCACTTTGTGGCCAGCGACCATAATTCTATTAGTTTTTAAATAGAGATGGAAAAGGATAAACTAAATCTATAAGTTGATGTTCTAAATTGGAGGAAGGGTAATTTTGATGGTATCAGGCAAAAGCTGATTAGGAGCAGATGTTCGCACTTAAAGGAAAAGCTGGAAAATGGGAAGCCTTCAGAAATGAGATAACAAGAGTCCAGAGACAGTATATGCCTGTTAAGGTGAAAGGAAAGGCTGGTAAGTGTAGGGAATGCTGGATGACTAAAGAAACTGAGGTTCTGGTTAAGAAAAAGAAGGAAGCATATGTCAGGTATAGATAAGAGAGATTGAGTGAATCCTGAGAAGAGTATAAAGGCAGAAGGAGTATACTTAAGAGGAAAATTAGGAGGGCAAAAAGGGGACATGAGATAGCTTTGGCAAATAGGGTTAGGAGAATCCAAAGGGATTTTATAAATATATTAAGGGCAAAAGGGTAACTAAGGAGAGAATAGGGCCCCTCAAAGATCAGCAAGGGAGCCTACGTGTGGAGCCACAGGAGATGAGGGAGATACTAAACGCGTACTTTGCATCAATGTTTACTGTGGAGAAGGACATAGAAGATATAGAATGTAAGGAAATAGATGGTGACATCTTGAAAAATATTCATATTGCAAAGGAGGAAGTGCCGGATGTCTTGAAACTCATAAAAGGGGATAGAACTCTGTGGGAAACGAGGAAAGTGATTGGCTGGGCTCCTTGCTGAGATATTTATATCGATAATCACAAGTGTGGTGATTGGCTGGCATGGTGCCACTATTTAAGAAAGGTGGTAAGGAAAAGCCAGGGAACTATAGACCAGTGAGCCTGACATCAGTGGTGGGCAAGTTGTGCAGGGAGCCCCGAGGGACAGGAGGTACATGTATTTGGAAAGGCAAGGACTGATTAGGGATAATCTACATGGCTTTGTGTGTGGGAAATCATGTCCCACAAACTTGATTGAGTTTTTTGAAGAAGTAACAAAGAGGATTGATGAGGGCAGAGTGGTAGACATGGTCCACATGGGCTTCAGTAAGGTGTTTGACAAGATTCCCCATGGGAGACTGGTTAGCAAGGTTAAATCTCGTGGAATACAGGGAAAACTAGCCATTTGGATACAGAACTGGTTTGAAGGTAGAAGACAGAGGGTGGTGATGGAGGGTTGCTTTTCAGACTGGAGGCCTGTGACCAGTGGAGTGCCACAAAGATCGGTACTGGGTCCACTGCTTTTCATCATTTATATAAATGACTTGGATGTGAACTTAGGGGATATAGTTCTTAAGTTTGCAGATTACACCAAAATTGAAAATGTAGTGGACAGCGAAGAAGTACAATGGGATCTTGATTAGATGGGCCAATTGGCTGAGGAGTGGCAGATGGAGTTTAATTTAGATAAATATGAGGTGCTGAATTTTGGAAAAGCTGATCAGAGCAAGACATATACATTTAATGCTAAGGTCCGGGGGAGTGTTATTGAACAGGGAGACCTTGGAGTGTAGGTTCATAGCTCCTTGAAAGTGAAGTTGCAGGTAGATAGGATAGTGAAGAAGGTGCTTGATATGCTTTCCTTTATTGGTCAGAGCATTGAGTACAGGAGTTGGGAGGACATGTTGCAGCTGTATAGAAAGTTGGTTAGGCCACTGTTGGAATATTACATGCAATTCTGATCTCCTTCCTATCGAAAAGATGTGAAACTTAAAAGGGTTCAGAAAAGATTTACAAGGATGTTGCCAGGGTTGGAGGATTTGAGCTAAAGGGAGAGGTTGAATAGGCTGGGGCTGTTTTCCCTGGAGCATCGGAGGCTGAGGAGTGACCTTATAGAGGTTTACAAAATTATAAGGGGCGTGGATAGGATAAATAGACAAAGTCATTCACTGAAATGTGGTAGTCCAGAACTACAGGACATTGGTTTAGGGTGAGAGAGGAGAGATATGAAAGAGACCTGAGGGGAAACATTTTCACTCAGATGGTGGCACATGTATGGAATAAGCTGCCAGAGGAAGTGCTGGACATTGGTGCAATTACAGCGTCTGGATGGGTATACGAATAGGAATGGTTTAGAAGGATATTGGTCAAGTGCTGACAGGTGGGACTAGATTGGGTTGGGATATCTGGTTGGCATGGACGAGTTGACCAAAGGGTCTGTTTCCATGCTGTACATCTCTGTGATTCTAACTGTGACCATGATAGATCATACCTCTGAATCTGTTTGCAATATTTAATAAAATTGACCACACTTCCCTCTTCCAATGCTTCTTCACCATTGGGAAGCTTCACACAGTCAAGAAGGAGGGATCATATCCAGAGCGAAACAAACCCAAGCGAGTCTACAGTTTGGGGAATTTGTAGGCAAAGTGGGAATTTGGTGCAGATTGGAAGAGTTGCTTTTGCTTGCTGTTTTTGGCTCACACATTGCAAGTTCTTCTTCACAGGATAAATTATAGCCATGGATCAGGAGCCCAGCAAAAAGGGGTGCTATCAAGGTAAACTGTAAGTTCATTGTTTGGTGATAAATCCTAATTTAACTGTCTGTCATAGGTTCCTTTCAGATTGAAGGTAAAGGAGGCAGGGTATATTTCCAGGTTACAAAGTGAAAGACTGGTGGGACATTTTTAAAAATCAACTTAAGAACTAAGTAAGTAAAAATGAGATGTCAGGCAATTGTGTTGTAACTGCATGACCTGGGAGCTGGTAGACTCCAAGTGGTTAGGACAGTGAAGAAGGCATTTGGTATGCTTTCCTTTATCAGTCAGTATTGAGTACAGGAGTTGGGAGGTCATGTTGCTGCTGTACAGGACATTGGTTAGGCCACTGTTGGAATATTGCATGCAATTCTGGTCTCCTTCCTATCGGAAAGACGTTATGAAACTTGAAAGGGTTCAGAAAAGATTTTCAAGGATGTTGCCAGGGTTGGAGGCTTTGAGCTACAGGGAGAAGTTGAACAGGCTGGGGCTGTTTTCCCTGGAGCATCGGATGCTGAGGGGTGACCTTATAGAGGTTTAGAAAATTATGAGGGGCATGGGTAGGATAAATAGACAAGGTGGGGTGGGGGAGTCCAGAACTAGAGGGCATAGATTTAGGGTGAGAGGGGAAAGATATAAAAGAGACCTAAGGGGCAACTTTTTCATGCAGAGCGTGGTACGTGTATGGCTGACGGAGGATGTGGTGGAGGCTGGTACATTGCAACATTTAAAAAACATTTGGATGGGTATATGAATAGGAAGGCTTTGGAGGGCTATGGGCCAGGCGCTGGCAGGTGGGACTAGATTGGGTTGAGATATCTGGTCAGCATGGACGGATTGGACCGAAGCATCTATTTCCGTGCTGTACATCTCTATAACTCTATGGTTCATAGTGACCACATCTGTAGTAAGCATTGGTGCTTTCTGAACTCCAGCTCAGACCTGTCATCAGAGCTTCAAACACTGACAATGCACCTGACCTGTACATCTTTGGGCTGTGGGAAGAAACCAGAGCAATTGGAGAAAACCTACACAGACACGTGGCAAACTCCACACTGACAGCCACCCAAGGCTGGAATTGAACTCAGGCTCTTGGTGCTTTGAGGCAGCAGTGCTAACTACTGAGCCACCATGCCACCTAGCTTTGGTCAGGCTGCATTTGGAATATTATGAGCAGTTTTGGGTCCTGTATCTAAGAAAGGATGTGTTGATATAGAGAGGGTCAGAGGAGGTTGACAAGAAGGATCCCAAGATGAAGTGATTGTCTTACCCTGACTGTACTTCCTGCACACTCATGACTGGGTGGCCACATTTCATCTGAACTCCACCTACGAGTTTGCTGATGACACTACCGTTGTAGGGTGGATATCAAACAATAATAAGACAGAAAACAAGAAAGAAATAGAATGCTTGGTGACGTGATGTGAAGATAACAGTCTCTCACTCAACATCAACAAAAGTAAAGAGCTGATCATTGATTTCAGGAAGGAGGGAGGAGAGCGCCTATCTATATCAGTGGTGCGGAGGTGGAGAGGGTCGAAAGCATCAAGTTCCTAGGAGTGACAATCACCATCTGTCCTGGACCTCCCACATTGTTGCAACGGTCAAGAAGGCACAATGACACCTCTACTTCCTCGGGAGACTAAGGAAATTCAGCATGTCCATAAGGACCCTCACCAACTTTTATAGATGCACCATAGAAAGCATTCTACCTGGATGCATCACAGCTTGGTACGGTGACTGCTCTGCCCAGGACTATAAGAAACTACAGAGAGTTGTGAACACCTACACTTCTCGCTGCCTCGGAAAAGCAGTCAACATCATCAAAGGCCCCTGCTATCCTGATTATAATCTCTTCCAACTTCTTCTATCAGGCAGAAGATACAAAATCTTGAACACATGTACCAATAGGTTCAAGAACAGCTTCTTCACTGCTGTTATTAGACTTCTGATTGGACCTCTCAAATTTCAAATCTAATGTTGATCTTGCTTTATTTACATTCTTTGCAGCTGTAGCTTTGTATTCCCCGCTGTGTTCTCTTACCCTATGATCATTGTAAGGTATGACCTGCCTGTTCTGCATGTAAAGAGGAGCGGCTGAGGACTCTGGGTCTGTACTTGATGGAATTTGAAAGGATGAGGTGGGGATCTGATTAAAACTTAAAGAATACTGAGAGATATACTAGGAGAAAGTGAGGACTGCAGATGCTGGAGATGAGAGGGAGAGTGTTGGGAAAGCACAGCAGGTCAGGCAGCATCCGAGGAGCAGGAGAATTGATGCTTTGGGCATAAGCCCTTCTTCAGGAATGAGGCTTGTGGGCCGGGGCTGAGAGATAAATGTGAGGGGGTTGGGGGGGTGGGGTTGTGGGGAAAGTAGCCGAGAAAACGATAGGTGGATGAGGTAAGGGAGAAAGTGATAGGTCACATGGACAAGTTCGGAGGGTGGTGCCGAGTTGGAGGCTTGGGACTGAGATAATGTGGGGGAGGGGAAGTGAGTCAGCTGTTGAAAGCCACATTGATCCCAAGTGGTTGCAGGGTTCCAAGGTGGAATATGCGGCGTTCATTCTCGAGGCGTCGGCTGGTAATGATTTGGCGGTGTCCCAGAGATGTTCCCTGAAATGATCCTCAAGAAGGCATCCTGTCTCTCCAATGTAGAAGAGCCCCAGAAACACACTCTTGATTCAGAATACTGAGAGACCTGGATAGAATAGGCATGGAGAGAATGTTCCCACTAGTAGGAAGGATTAGGACCTAAGGACACAGCCTCAGAGTGAAGAGACAAACCTTTAGAACTGACATGAGGAGAAATTTCTTCATTACTAGAGAAGACCGTGGAATCCAGGTCACTGAGTGCATTTAAGACAGAGATAGAGAGGTAACAGGATCAAGGGTTCTGGTGAGAAGGCAGGAGAATGGGGGTTGAGAAACATATCAACTGTAATTGAATGTAGAGCAACCTCAATGGGTCAAATAGCTTATTTCTGCTCTTACATTATCATCTTATTATCTGATTGAGTGGACTATACTCGCCTGGACTCATCATTTAAAATCCATTTATAATATAAATGGAATAACTGGTTGTTGGCATTTGTGACGGTTGCCATTAGTTTTTCACCATTGTCTGAAGGGTCACACAACAGAATTGCCATCCGTTTGTTCTGTAGCATCTTTACTTCCCCCTCCAACGTCCTCACTGCTCCCTCCCATGCCATCGCTTCTCTCTTGTCCCGTCTTGCCTCCCCCAAGTCAATATCCTCCACATCTTCATTCCTCCCTGCCATGTCCTCACTTCCCCCTCCCATGTTCTCACTCCCCCTCCTATTTCCTCACTTCCCCATCCGTGGCCTCTCCCCTCCCTCCCATGTCCTCACTCTCTCTTCCTAAATCCTATTGTGTTTCTGTTCTGCGCAATACAGTCTTTGAGCATGATGTCATCAAAATTTGATGTAGTACCATAGCAGGCCTGGAAGCAGATACCACTTAATATTTTTGGATATAATATATTTGTTATATCTGATTGACTGCTTACATCTTTTCCTCTGAAGAATCGCCTAACTACCTGCTACACACATGACCATCTGATGGTTCTATTATCCCAATGTTCATCTCCTTTATAAAAGCTGAGGTGAAGGACTTTCTCACTTTCAGTCTTGCTTCAGGATTTAGGATTAACCCAAAATTCCACACATTAAAGATTAATCTATTTGCTCATTGATTCAAGGAACATATGAGAAAACTCACAGGATCATTAAAAAATGTTTTTTAATTAACGTTTTCTGATTTTCAAAGCAAATCTTATCGGTGTATAGTTTTTCCCAGCTGCCATGAGACATAGAAAGGTATCAATCCATGGACTGGGTTCTCCATTAAAGACAAGAGTAGTCTTATATAAGTCACTCCATTGAGACTAACAATTCATCTTGTTATGTTGTGGGGAAATAGATTTAACATTTCTTTCTGTGTGTAACAGTCACAGTTAATCACAGGGAACAATAGAAACATGAATGAAAAATAACACTTGGACAAATCTCTTAAAATCCAAACAACAACTCCATCCTTTCTAATTTATGTTAATCCTTTAGGGATCTGAAGGTAATGTGCCAAATGCTTTTTAAGGAGCTCTCTTTATTTAATGCCTGCCCTCAGCCTTTTGAAGCAATTATATTTCTCGAAACAGAGTTGGCACCAGAAAGTATTGATGCCAATTGCATTCTGAGGCACTAACTCTCAAATTTAGCTGCAAACCTTTCTAAGTTAATATATTACATTTGTTCCAGGCCTATTAATAACATTGCATTCTTTAGCAAGTACAAACATGCAAAAATGGAATGCACCAGTCAAGGAATAATAGCAACCATGAAAACCAGGAACAAATGCATTCTTCACAGTACAGTAGTATTTTGACAGTGGGACTTGATCCATTATTTCATTTCTCAGTGGCTTTTTGCATAATTCAATGCTCACTATAAGATGCCTTTTCAAATTAAATCTTCTGCTTCATACTAATTGTAATTGTGACTGAATTTGGAGTGTTTTCAGAAGGCACATTCAATATGTTTGTAATGATAATTTACAGAAAAACAATACAATGTAGCTGCTGTGCTTTACAGAATCATTGGGCTTTACAAGAGATCATTCTCCAAAACAGCTATCCATTTAGTTCCATTCTTTCCCCAAACGTCCTTTGAAATCTTTCTTCGTAAAATATTTATCATTGCTTTTAAAAAGGTAATATGGATTCTGTTGCACCATTGTCTCATGTACAATGTTTCATATGCGAACATATCTCCATATGAATTATAACTCCCATTACTTCCCCTTTTGGTAATGATAATATATGGCCTTCAATCAGCAACTCATTGAGCAAGATAAATATTGTTTATCCTCAACACCCTACATTATTTCAAATATGGGTCCCCAGATCTCGTCAAATCTATGTCCACTTTAATCTTAATTTCCTTCATTCATGCTATGCAGTGTGCTTCCAAAGTGATAAAATGGAGAACCACTTCTCTGGAAATAGTTCTGCATACAATATCTTTCATTTTTTTCTCTTCAGTCAACAGTTCAGAGATCAGTTGGAATAGATAGTGAGCTAATGGGTTATGCACAATGTGATTCACAGAGCACACAGTGACGAGGAGTTAGCTTAACAATTGTTATTGGGGAAATGTTGGAGCCTATTATAAAGGACATAATAGCTGAGCATTTAGAAGCACATAATTTGATCAAGTAGTGTTAGCTTAACTTCATGAAGGGGAAATCATGCCTGACAAGTTTGCTAGAATTCCATGAGGAGTTAACAAACAGGATTGGTAAAGGGGAAGCAGTGGATGCAATATTGTCGAATTTTCAGAAGGCATTCATTAAGGTACCAAACATTATTGCTACTAGTAAGATGAAAGCCCATGGTGTAGGAGGTGGTATATTAG
Organism: Chiloscyllium punctatum; assembly: GCF_047496795.1. Taxonomy (NCBI): domain Eukaryota; kingdom Metazoa; phylum Chordata; class Chondrichthyes; order Orectolobiformes; family Hemiscylliidae; genus Chiloscyllium; species Chiloscyllium punctatum. Next base: position 66,065,954 of record NC_092757.1, read on the forward strand.
CATGGATAAAGGATTGGCTCACTAATAGAAGACATAGAGTTTGGATAAGCGTGCAATTTTCAGCATGGCAACTTGTAACAAAGACCTGTGTTGGGGTCACAATTATTATCAGCATATATTAAAGATTTGGATAAGGAAAGTGAATGTACAAGAACCAACTGTGCAGATAACCTATAAATAATTGAGAAGGCAAATGGTGGGAATGACACAAAGTCTGGAAAAGGAAATAAACAGGTCACGCAAATGAGCAAGAACAATATAATGTGGGAAACTGTGAGGAAGTACTTTTGCAGGAAGAATAGAGGAGCTGCATATTATTTAAATAGGGAAAGACCGTAGAAAGCTACAAAACAATGGAATTTAGGAGGGCTTGTGCATGAATCACAAAAAAAAGCATCCAATTTCAGTGGGTAATCAGGGAAGGCAAATTGAATGGGGTACAAGTGTAAGGAGAAATTGTGAAATCCGTACAAGGCATAAGTCAGACCACAGCTGGAATACTATGAACAGTTTTGGCCCCTTATTGAAGGCAAGATATACTGGCATTGAAGACAATCCAGAGCCAGTCACCAGCCTGATAATAGGTGTGATGGGGCTGTTTAGTGAGTAGCTTTGTCTGTACTCATTGTGATTTAGAAGAATGAGAAGCAACCTCATTGAAATATATAAGATTCCGAGGGGACCTAAGAGGTTAGTTTCTCCTTGTGGGAGAGTCTAGACCCCTTAATCTCAGAGTAAGAGGTCACACATTTAAGCAAAGATGAGGAGGAACTTCTTCTCTCAGGGGTTATTGAATCTATGGAATTATTTATCTCAGAGGACTGTTCAGACTGGATCATTAAGTATATTTAATGCTATGATAGATTTTAGTTAATCAGGGAATTAGAGTTATAGTAAAAGGGCAGGAATGTGGAGTTGAGGATTATCAGATTAGCCATGAAATCATTGAATGGTAAAGCAGACCTGATGGGCTGAATGGCCTACCTCTGCTCCCATACATTATGGTTTTGTAGCAGGAGCTAGAGGAAAGGGTAGTTGAGGAGGCATCTTACCCAGTGACAGTCCGAACTTCCTATTTTGCTGTGGAGATCAGAGATGCCACCTTCATAGTATACAATAATAGGATCCTTGGAGGTACTGTCGTGCTGCCTAGGAGTGACAACACTATGCATGTTTCCCTTTCTGGTCAGGGGCAATCCTACCATATTCTCTACAATAAAATATGCAAAACATTCTGTGTCACCAGCTAATGCAGCTTATCAAAGTGCAAACTGAAGATCTTCAAGTTCTTAGCTGTATCATCTTTCCATCTTAAAAGGGCCCTTGGCTTCATCTGTGCTTCTGATCACTTATAATCTGTCCCTGGGCTGGTCAGGGAGGATAAGCCACAGTCCTTTCTAAGTGTCGATGGTTCATGGAAGTGGTACACACTGGAATAAGGGACTTAAATTTATTAACTCCCTTAGGATAGATTGGAAAATCTGGGCTGTTCCACTTAAAGAACAGGAGGTTGAGAAAAGATCTGAGAGATATGTTGAAAATCAGATGGGGCTGGATAGAGTGGGTAGAGAGATATTAGTAGAAGGGTCAAAAACCAGGAAACACAAAAGAACCAAAGGAGATAGAAGGAAAAGCTCTCAGTTCGGAAATGCACTGCCTGAGAGTGTGGTGAGAGCAAATTTGATTGAGACCTTCAATCCGTAACAGATAATTATCTCAAGAGAAAAGCTTTGCAGGGCTATTTGAAAAATTCAGAGATGTGGGTCCACAAAATGTGAATGACTTCCTTTAACGCTGTAACTATTTGATGATTCGTTGATGCCATGTCCCCCTTTGCTTCCATGCCATTCACCACTGCCTGTCATTGTGCAGAAATACAGGCTGGACTAGACTCTCCTTCCAGCAGACAAGGGATATTATCATCTAAAGCTGCATCATCATGACGTGGGACAGAAATCATGTGCCACTCCTCGTCTGGGTCTTCAGTTCCACCCCGCAACACAAAACAGTGGGCGCCAACTATCCCCTGTCCTCGGAGCTCCTCATGATACTAAGCTACAAGGAGGGTGATTACCAAGTGTGAATATGTCAAAGGCTCCTATCCAAGTTTAACAATCTTTTACCATCAAGTGCACGCCATTGAGGGAGCTCTTCAGTGTGATTGTGGATGAGGTACCACAGGAGCAAAAAAGGAACATCTGAGCAATTATCTTGTTATGCCAATCATGTCACATCTTTGCAAGTTGCAACTTTTGTATCACATACATTTAGAAGAACTAAACACGCTGTCTTAGGGTCATCAGTGATAGTCAGTGGATGCAGCTATCATATTCAGGAGAGGCATTTATATGATATAGATGACCATTGGGATAGTATTCGGGTGAATGACAGATATATCTCAGTTACTGGCATGGAGTATTAGCCACACACCAGGTTAGTCTACTTCCAAATTCTCTTATCCAAATTCTCTTTATCCTTGACCCCTTCCTCATTAAGTGAGGGGAGGCCTCTGTTAGTGATGATTCCATTTCTAATTGTCATTGTACATTAAGTTGAGTGACACACAGTGCACCAAAACAACATGACATTCTCTTGTGGTCTGAACAACAGAAATATCCTAAGCCACCATGGATCTGAAAGTACTGCATAACAATATAAAGGAGCAGCAGTACATTGTTCAGTCCCTCAGGCCTATTCTGTCACTCAATTAGGTTATGGCTGATCTGTGCCTCAACTCAATGCCTGTCCTAACAAAAATTGAGTGAGCATACCAATTGTCTGCTCTATTATTTCTCTAGTGCTTTCATGACTCACATTGTTGAAACAGGTTGTAAGGACTGCTAAGAAGCATCATTATCTATTTCCAAAGAGGGTAAATGTTATCCCTTGGCCTATGACCTGTTCATCCTCATCAGATGGCAGGCTGCCAGTGTATGCAAACAAGTAAACATGCCTCATGTACAGCAGGTTCCAGAGAACAAGGAATATAATTGATCTGTTGGCCACATGTGCTTCATCAAGGGCTGCCTGAACTTTGGGGAACTGTACAATTGATGCAAACCTCACAGATCTGTCCTGTCAGCTGAAAGCGTCCATGGAGAACTTGATGTAATCATTAGCCTTGACTAAATGTGCATCCACTACTTGTTTCACACAAGTCTATTACTCCATTTAAATGTGATTATCTGCCAGTGCTTGACAATACATGTAGGTCAAGAAACTCCCTTGGAGTGATTATATTATGCATCAGCCTCCCTCATTCATTGTCTCAACTGTTAGCTTACAAAGCAGAACTCATTTTGAGAAAGCTTTTGCCCTTTATATATAGCAGCATCCAATAGTCCACAAAGCATCTTCTCTTGTGCCAGAAGCGACTGGGAAAGCAGTGAGAAATCTCGCAAATTCTTGACATTGACAAATTTAGCTTGCCACTGGTCTGCTGCCAATTCTGCAGGAAATTACTTCAGAATATTTGCTTATACACATCCAGTGCTGCAATTCAGTACAGCAGCTGATGTTCCAACTAACAAAACAAATCCAGCATGAAGGTCAGACTGCTCTTATTGACTGTCATTTCCTTCCACCATCCATTCCACATTTACTTGCAAGAGACAGTATAGCAGCCTGAAAGAATATTCATTTAAAGAGTCAACCATTCGGATACGATAGACGGGCACATTAAAAACATAGAGCAACTTTATAAGTTGTTTTTCTTTGCCCTCTGGCAACACTGCCTTTGGTATTTCAGCAGGTATTGCTCATGATTCTCAGTTCATTTTGGGCATGTCCAAATTACAAATGTGCTATATTACCCAATACACATTTTCATTGGCAACTATCTTTTCTACTGCTTCTGCTAATTTGAAGTTGATTCAACTCAACTGAGGTTTTCAATCAGGCATCAACTGACTTTGCTTTCCAATTTTACATCTAAATTATTTTGATAGAACACAGGAAAACTGAAACCCAAAGATAATGCTTTTATTGTAGTACGACCATCAAATCTGCAGTGCAATTAAGAAAAAATCTGTTTAATTGTCAGAATGATAATTGAAAGGTTAAGCAGCATTTCACTTAGGAATTAATTATGCCATATTACCATATAAATACTGATCAGGTTATATAAAATTAAAATAAATACACTGATATCATTGTTAATTTAATGCAAAAAATCATTTTCAGTTTTGGGACTTTATTCCAGACATTTTTCTTAGGTTCAGAGTTGCAGGTAATTCCTTGTTATGAACTCTCTCCATCACAAACCCTTTGCTCTCTCAATATCTAGAAAATTTGTAGCAAGCTTAGAGTTTAGAAGACTGAGAGGGGATCTGATTGAAACGTATAGGCTTATGAAAGGATTGGACACTCTGGCAGGAGGGAACATATTTCCGTTGATGGGGGAGTGCCGAACCAGAGGACACAACTTAAAAATACGGGGTAGACCATTTAGGACAGAGATGAGGAGAAACTACTTCACACAGAGAGTGGTGGCTGTGTGGAATGCTCTGCCCCAGAGGGCAGTGGAGGCCCAGTCTCTGGATTCTTTTAAGAAAGAATTGGATAGAGCTCTTAAAGATAGTGGAGTCAAGGGGTATGGAGATAAGGCTGGAACAGGATACTAATTAGGAATGATCAGCCATGATCATATTGAATGGCGGTGCAGGCTCGAAGGGCAGAATGGCCTACTCCTGCATCTATTGTCTATTGTCTATTGTCTAATTCCTGTCACTGTATTTCAGTTCACTGGTTTTATGATGTTCCCTCATGTGGTTGCCTCCAGTACACTAGACTCGGGCTTAGGATAAAAGCTGCCAAATTGATTCATTTCACAATAAATGGGTAAGCAAACTGGAGGAATGACAAACTGGAGATGTGTGGTAGTTACAGCCTTTAATGTCCCTCCCAGAAGATTGGAACATAACAATCAAGTGTGAAGTGGACTTGGCAGCAGTCCAGATGCTCTGTGCTTTCCTGTGCATATATTGGCTGCTCCTGCCCTTTCTTCCATATTGTGGATAGTCTCCATCTCCCTTCCTTTGCTTCCCTATTTTGGAGTTCAAATTCCAAAAAAAAACTCTCCAGTCCGCAAATGCTGCATGAGCTGATTCAAGATCTCAATATTCTTTTGCTCAAAAAGAAAAGCTGTTTGCCACTTCAAGCAACGACTCCCCTTGGACACTTTACAGATTTAGAATTCTCCACATCATATAAGCTTGATACATCATTAGTTTAGCTCCTAAAACAACCAGTGCTGCACTCCCAAAACCTATGCTGTTCTAGGTTTAATTCATTAGAACTAATTCTCGCTTACCTGTTTAGTCTTGCAGAATTGGACACACTGTCCTTCAGAGTGATTGAGACAGAATAACCAAGAAAAACAATGTCAAACTCCTGTCCAGCTAAAACTCATCTCCTTACTTTTTATCAGCATAATTAACATGATGAGTTTCCGTCATTCAGTCAGTCTATTGCTATCAAAGTACCTTAATATTTATGCACAAGGATAGACTTGATTATTCCCTTTGGAAATCATTCAATATTCGTAGCCACCTCTCAGCTCAACTTACAGAATCAGCACTCTGGAGGGGTCTAAAAAGCTTGAATGGGAAGATTAGGAAATAGTCTATATTAATATTGAGGCACACATCTATAAGGATAGATTTACCAGAATGTAGCCTAAGTTGAAATTTTAAATTATTTTCTTATCTGATCCAGTAAGGCAGCAGTTGGTCAATTTTAATGTGCTATTTTAATGACACATATAGGATGGCACAGAATATACTCTATATAGAGGGTCTCCAGGACACTGCATCACTGCTGATGCTTCCAGGGTAAAAATATTTTAATGACTACAACAAGACAAATAAACTCCTGAAGAAGGGCTCATGCCCGAAACATAGATTCTCCTGTTCCTTGGATGCTGCCTGACCTGCTACGCTTTTCCAGCAACACATTTTCAGCCAAGACAAATAAATTCCCAACTAAGGAACTAGGAACCAGTTTGAAACAAGAATGTAAAATATCTCAATAATAATATCACAATGTATAATTAGGCAAACATTGATTAAAGTAACTGTGCAATTGAAGGCAGTTTAATCAGCAATATAATTCTGATTGTATTAAGCCCACATTCGTCACAACCCCATTATATGACTAGAACACAGTACTCTCCTTAGATACTCATGCAGACCTCCAAGGATCTTTACTTATCAGGAGCTTAAAACAATGTTTAAAAGACTTTCTTTCACAATACTGATCTGCACGGATAGATAGAACATAGAACATAGAACATAGAACATAGAACATAGAACAATACAGCACAGAACAGGCCCTTCGGCCCACGATGTTGTGCCGAACTTCTATCCTAGATTAAGCACCCATCCATGTACCTATCCAAATGCCGCTTAAAGGTCGCCAATGAATCTGACTCTACCACTCCCACGGGCAGCGCATTCCATGCCCCCACCACTCTCTGGGTGAAGAACCCACCCCTGACATCTCCCCTATACCTTCCACCCTTCACCTTAAATTTATGTCCCCTTGTAACACTCTGTTGTACCCGTGGAAAAAGTTTCTGACTGTCTACTCTATCTATTCCTCTGATCATCTTATAAACCTCTATCAAGTCACCCCTCATCCTTCGCCGTTCCAACGAGAAAAGGCCGAGAACTCTCAACCTATCCTCGTATGACCTACTCTCCATTCCAGGCAACATCCTGGTAAATCTTCTCTGCACCCTCTCCAAAGCTTCCACATCTTTCCTAAAGTGAGGCGACCAGAACTGCACACAGTACTCCAAATGTGGCCTAACCAAAGTCCTGTACAGCTGCAACATCACCTCACGACTCTTGAATTCAATCCCTCTGCTAATGAACGATAATACTCCATAGGCCTTCTTACAAACTCTATCCACCTGAGTGGCAACCTTCAAAGATCTATGTACATAGACCCCAAGATCCCTCTGTTCCTCCACCTGACCAAGAACCCTACCATTAACCCTGTATTCCGCATTCTTATTTGTTCTTCCAAAATGGACAACTTCACACTTGGCAGGGTTGAACTCCATCTGCCACTCCTCAGCCCAGCTCTGCATCATATCTAAGTCCCTCTGCAGCCGACAACAGCCCTCCTCACTGTCCACAACTCCACCTATCTTTGTATCATCTGCAAATTTACTGACCCACCCTTCGACTCCCTCATCTAAGTCATTAATAAAAATTACAAACAGCAGAGGGCCCAGAACTGATCCCTGCGGAACTCCACTTGTAACTGGACTCCATGCTGAATATTTACCATCTACCACCACTCTCTGACTTCGACCGGTTAGCCAGTTTTCTATCCAATTGGCCAAATTTCCCTCTATCCCATGCCTCCTGACTTTCCGCATAAGCCTACCATGGCTATTATCTCAAAAGCTCTTCTAAGTAGTTATGCATCAAGAACAAGGTGTGCTGTGCTAAAACACTTTGTTTTCACTCCTGGGAGTGGGATTCATATCCACTTCAGATACAAAGGATAATGATTTTGAAGCACAAAATTACCCTTGAATTCTGCATCACTGGAAAGCAGATACAGTGGAAGATGTTAATCTGAGACAGGTTTAAACATTTTATAGGTCTGATGCAACAAAATGATGAATTGTATTTGGCTTTGAACATACAAGATTGGGAAGCATTTGACGGTGTCATTAGGGTTGACAATGTAAGAGAAAATCTACCACTGCAATGCATGCACTGAAAGGAGGTATCTAGTGGACAAAGGGAACACTTCCATTAATCTTAGTATGGTGAAGCAGATAAGAGTTTCCAGCTTTGCTCTTGAATTTAAACTGCTGTGAGAAAAGAAATCCAAATAAGGATATCTCTAATATATTATTATACATGATATGAAGGTGCCAGTGTTGGACTGGGGTGGACAAGGTCAAAAGTCACATTACACCAGGTTATAGTCCAGCAAGTTTATTTGAAATCATAAGCTTCTGGGGCACTGCCCCTTCATCTGACAATGCAGGTACCGTTACAACATTTAAAAAACATTTAGGTAAGTACAAGAGTAAGAAATATTTGGAGGCATATGGGCCATTTGCAGGTAAATTAGACAACAAACAATATATATAAATATTTTGAAATTTGGAGCTGTGTATTTCCTTTCTGTAAAATTGCATTCTTAAATAGAAGTGATTCCAGTATTACTGAGTCTGGACACGCAATCAGAACCAGGCATTGGGAATATTGCTGCCACAATGAGTGCAATCTTGAGTCTGAGGCTGTCTCAAAATTGTGCCTTGAATTCCGTCCCAATAATGTGGACAAGTTACTGGCACTTGCAATACCACTGCAAGCAGCTTGTCTTTTGGTACCAACTAGTTTCAGGTTGGCAACTTGCTAGGATGGCTACATGTAGGTCCTGAGACACAGAAAGGGAGAACAATGGGGAGAAGCCTACTGTGATCTTAAGCTGCTGTGAGCCAGTTGGACAAGTGCTATTCCTGCTGTTGACCTTATGAGAGAAACTTGTATGCTGTAAGCAACATCACCAGGTGATCCCACAGATGCCCAAAACTGTGAAAGTAATAGGGTAACTCTAATGCTAGCAGCGATGATAATACAAAGGGCTAGAAAGATAAGGTGACCCCTGCCTTGGGTCTTCTGAGAGCTCCGATGGAATTGTTATTTTATTTGGACATGGGATATGGGTGATGCTGGTTAGGCCAGTGTTTATTACCCATCCTTAATTGCCCTGGAGAAAATGCCTAGGAGCTGCCTTCTTGAACTATGACAGCACACAGGGTGTGAGGACACCTGAATATCCTAGCTTTGGTCTCCTTGTTCCCAGTCACCATAATGGCTATAAGAACATACCCATTAACCTGTCTTTGAACTGTTTATTAATTTGTTTTGTTCCAAATACTACATGCATTAAGAGCTTTAATTTTTGCCTTTTTACTGTTTCTTCCCTCTTTGACCCTATTTATGAAATTCCTTTTAATGCTTGTATTTCTTGCCCTTTCTGTTCCCTCTGGGCAACATTATATATTTAACTGCCCTACAATGCTGGCACATCTTTTTGCATTCAAAGCCTGTGTGTACACTCTCCAAAGCCTCTGCCTATTTAGTTTAAAGCCCTCCCTATGGCCTGAGTTGTTCGATTTGCCAGAACACTAGTCTCAACATGTGAACATGTCCAACCGGACCAGTTCCTGTTTACCCCTGTACTGGTGCCAGTGCCCATGAACTAAAACTCATTCTTTTTGCATCAGATTTTCAGCCACGTATTTAACTCTTTTACGTTATGTACCCCTATGCTAGTTTGCCCATGGCTCATGTTGTAATCCTGAGATTACTTAGTAAGGGATAATGGTCAGATTCTCTCTTATTGGGGATTGCCTTTGCCTAGCACTTGTCTGAATCCATCAGGCAACTTACTGCCTGACATGGAGAATCTTTGTCCCTTACAGAGTGAAGATCTGAACTCCAAGACCTGTTGGTCTCTCAGAGGACCAGCAGCTCTTCAGTCCCAGAGACACCACTGCATGTGGTGGCCAATGCTTAGAAATGTTGCTAGCAAAATAGAGCATGCCCTGGGGCCAAATTTGGTGGTGCCAATCAAGCAGGTAAGTGGGGAGGCAAGGAGGAATTGTTGCTGAAGTGAGAGGGAATAATCTTGAAGAGACAATGCTCTAAGAGATTGAGGATGCCCAGACAAAATGTTCTATAGTCTTTAATTAAATACATGGCAAGCAATTCACTTATAACTGTATGTTGCATTAATTTTAGATTCATTAGTTTGTCATCCAGACTAAACCTTGCAACATTGTCCAGCATACGATCTATGGTGTGATGGTGAGCTGAGGTACTGTCACTGGTCGATAATCTGAATCTCAGGCTAATGCAAAAGGACAGTTTGGATGAAAGTCAGTAATACCGTAAAAGGTCAATGAGAGTCATAGATTCATAGAGGTGTACAGCACGGAAACAGATCCTTCAATCCAACTTGTCCATACTGACCAAATATCCCAACCTAACCTAATCCCATTTGCCAGCACTTGGCTCATATCCCTCTCAGCAAATGCAAATGCTGGTAATTAGAGTCAAGATTAGAGTGGTGCTGGAAAAGCACAGTAGATCAGGCAGCAATTGAGGAGCAGGAAAATCGACATTTCTGGCAAAAGCTTTTCATCAGGAGGGCTTCCTTCCAGGGAAACACTCCAGGAAAAACAGCACTAGCCTATTTAATCTCTCCCGATAGCTCAAATCCTCCAACCCTGGCAACATGTTTGTAAATCTTTTCTGAGCCCTTTCAAGTTTCACAACATTCTTCCAATAGGAAAGAGACCAGAATTGTGTGCAGTTTTCCAAAAGGGGCCTAACCAATGTCCTGTAAAACCACAACATGAGCTCCCAACTCCTATTCTCAATAGCTTCTCCACTGCACCCAGAGAAGTGTGAAACAAGCTGAAGGAATATTTGTAGTGTTGTTCCCTAAGTATTTGTGTTGAGACCCTTGATGTATATTAATGATCTGGATATTGGTTTGTAATGTCAATTTCAATTGCAAACATTTGGAAAAATTGTAAACTGTGAGAAGGACATGATCAGAACTCTGACAAGGCATAGTAAACTGATGGAGTGGGCAGATGGGTGGCACATGGATTTCTCTGTAGAGAAGAATAGGATGGTGTATTTTGTAAAAAAACAGTCTAAACTTCTAACAGCAATGCAGCAGAGGAGGGACCTGGTTATATATGTGCACAGATCATTGAAGGTAGTAGGTCTGGTACAGAGAGCAGTAAGTAAAGGACAGAGTGTCATCAGTTTCCTTCATAGGACTATCGAGTACAAGAGCAAGGAGGTGATGCTGAACTGTGTAAGACACTTGTTAGACTTCACCTGGAATACTCTGTACAGTTCTGGGTGTCAATTATGGGAACGATGTGAACAGATTAGAGAGAGTGCAAAAGCAACTGCCAAGTACAGTTCCAGGAATGCGAAACTTCAGTTATGAGGATAGATTGAAAAAGCTGGGACTGTTCTTTTTGGAGAGAAAAGGCTAAGAGGAGATCTGATAGAGGATTTCAAAATCATGAGGAGGTGTGAGAGAGCAGATAGGGACAAGCTGTTTGCAGTGTAAAGGGAACAAGAACAAGACAGCATAGATTGTAAATGATTTGCAACAGTAGCAAAGGTGACATGAGAATAAACATGTTCTTCAGTACGTAATCAATGCACTGCCTGGATTGTGTGGAGGCAGGTTCAACTGAGGTATTCACAAGGGCATTGACAATTATTTGGATAAAATAATGTGCAAGAGTACAATTCTACCGAGAAGGACAAGAACAGTGAATATATGGGAACATCATCACCTTTAAGGTCCCCTCCAAGCCATGCACCACGTTGACTTGGAACTCTATCACTGTTCCTTCACTGTCATGGAGTCAAATTCCTGGAACTTCATCCCTAACAGCACTGTCAGGTGTGCCTGTACCCCCCAAGACTGAAATGTTTCAAGAAGTCACTTTACCATCATCACCTCAAGGACAATTAGCATGGGAAATAAATGCTATCTTTTCCAATGACATCCGCAACCCATGAAATGATTAAAAAATGCTTAAGGGGGATCTATGAACTTGGATCTCAGGAAACTAACAATTAAAGTATGGTCTAATACCAATGACTTGTATCCACGCAATCCTTATTCCAGGATAATTCTCAACATCTATTACTGAGAATTGTCTCCTTGCTCACATCTCCAAAAAAAAGTCATTGGGATTACTATCCATTTTATATAGAGAGTCAGCCTGCAGTCAACATATTGTTAAGCATTTTCTATTTCACTCTTAAATTTAAGCAGAAGCATGTTGCTCATTGAATATTGGCTCATCTGATGTGATCAATATCTGCTTGGATTGAAATACAATTATATACAAATGACTGTCCTATTCTGCCATAGTCATGAGAACTCTATCACGAGGCATACACTCTGGAGGCAGCCCTGGTAAGCTTCATTTCAATAGAGTCCTCACATTGAACACCTTGGTATGTAGCAGGAGAAGATGAGGACTGCAGTTGTTAGAGATCAGAGTCGAAGAGTGTGGTGCTGGATAAGCACAGCGGTTAGGCAGCATCCGAAGAGTGGGAGAATCAACGTTTTGAGCATAAGCTCTTCATCGGGATTCCGATGACGAGCTTATGCTTGGTACGTTGAACTGAGATGCTGCCTGACCGGCTGTGCTTTTCTAGCACCACACTCTTCGACCTTGGTACACAGTGTCAGAAGAGGCATTGAAGTGAGTGCCCAGACCTCAAATTAAAAGCACAGCTGTAGAGCTCTCAGTTGCATTGAAAGGAAAAAAATGAAGTCACAGTGAAAATATTGCTTAAGGGAAAATGGCTGCACTTCTTCCCTGACCAGCTCCTGTTCAAATTACTGGTGATGTCAGGGAGAAAAATGAGAAAACTTACATGAACAATGACAGACTTGTGCAAAAGCACAGACATGTTGAGCAAACCAGAACAAGTACAATTTGCTATGTTTTTATCATTGTTAGGAAGAGACTATTTCAAAATATATTCCACCCTATGTCTGTCTGAAGGAGCATAAATTTTACACGCTGGACTTTTGAAAGCTTTGAAGGCATGCTTTGAGCCTTGAGTGAACATTGCATATGAATGACGCATTTCAATACAAGGGAACAAAGTGAAAAAGAGTTTATTAATCAATACTTAATATTATTAATTCAGCTTGTAGAACCTTATGAATTTGTGCAATGAGAGGACAAGCTAATTAGGGGCAGGATTGTATTATGTTTAAAGGATTCAAAGTGAAAACACGTCTATTGAGAGAAGATAAACTTATATTCAGGAGAGCTATTGACCTTGTGCAGAAGTGCAGAGATTGTGAATCAACAGATGGGACATATGCATGGCAGAACAGAGCAGGTGTTGCATTTTGATGACAGATACTCCAGACACATGGGGCAGAACAAGCATTAAGAGCAGGATGCAAATATGGCAGAAAATATCTTGCAAAGAAGAAGGCATGTCCAGTCCGGTGAAAGCGGTGTTCTCACTGCAAAAAAGACTGAATTGATTTACACACATAGTATACAACAAGCAGGTCTAGATGGCCACTGGAGAAACAGCCAATGAAGATTCTGACAAATCATTATACATCAGGTTAGTTCAATCAAGTTGATAGGTAAGACATGGTTGGTGATTGATGGAATGAGGACTGCAGAAGGAAAGTCTCAGGTAAACTCAGAGTCAGATAGAGTCTGGCACAGCATGCAATAGGAGAAAGTGAGGACTGCAGGTGCTGGAGATCAGGGTCGAGAATGTGATGCTGGAAAAGCACAGCATGTCAGGCAGCATCCAAGGAACAGGAGAATCGACGTTTCAGGCATAAGCACTTCATCAGGAATACACAACATGCAATATCCTGACCTTCACAGATCTGTGCAAAGTGCCTCAAGTTGGTGATCCATAAATGGAATATGGTTAATAGCATCTCATGCCAGTAAATGCATGCTAAGAAGGAAGACTTCATTGTGAATCCATTGTAATAACACAAGGATCTAGAACTCCAGAACATAAAAAGTAGGTTAATGCCACTCATCTCAGCCAAAGCAAGACGAATTGTTAGACTGGTAATCTTCAACATACCAAAAGTGATTCACCAAGTTACAGCACACTAAATGATTAGTAGAAACCATCTAGATGTGTAGAATAATGTATTCACAGGGTCAGGAGGTCTTCTAGGAGAATACAATCTCCAGTAGATGAGAATGTAGGACTAATTCAACATCTGCGAAGGAATGTTCCACCTGTGCTTAGGGCCAGCCTCAAGGACATGAAAGAAGATGTAGAAAAGAAGGGTATAGCCAAGCTTTAGGTGCTTAAGCTAGCACAAATGTTCGGCACAACATCGTGGGCCGAAGGGCCTGTTCTGTGCTGTATTGTTCTATGTTCTATGTTCTATGAAAGTGACAATTCTTACAGGATGGCCCAAAAACATCAAAAACATACCCATTGCTATAAGTAAGCAATGGGCATACAATTATGAATTGACAGCCCAAGATGACATATTGTGCAAAAGAAATAGAGTCATTATCCTAAAGGAGTTAATTGGAGAAATGTTAAAGCATATCCATTCAAGCCATTAATGAATTGAATCAATGCTGAGGAAGGCAAGAGATGTGCTATATTAGCTAAGCAAGAAGAACAAAATGGAGGACAACATCACTTAGTGTGGTACTTGTTATGAGTCCCAAGCTAAGCAATCTACAGAGCCGCTGATGACACACACATCCCAGACAGATTGTGTATGAAATGAAGAATAGATCCCTTCACACTTACAGGAATACACCATCTTCTCACAGGAGACTACTGTTCTAACGACTGGGAGGTGGACCAGTCAGGTTCAATGACTGCATAGAACTTACCGAATGTGTAAGAGCACACATCAGTAGTTACAGATTTTCTGGCATTGTCATGAGTAACAATGGTGAAGAATCCAGTCACTTTGTGAAATATTGGGAAATGGAACACTACACATCATTTCCATACTGCCCCCAGCACTGAAAATCATCAAAGAAACTTGAAAGAAATTGTGTTAATATTGAAAGCAATCCAAGCATGGACAAGCATTGCAGTCACAGATAGTAATCCACTTAAAAAGGTTACTGTCACTCTGCTTACAACCAGTCTTTCAGTAGCAAAAATCTATCGAAAGCTGAAATAAGTGTGAGCAAAAAGATCAAGGTGTAATGGTGGAAAGTCAGAATTCATTTTGACAAGACTGTCAAATCATTGCCACGGCTGAGTATTGGAAAGTCGGTCAGTGGATAAGTATTCAATAATCTCATCCAAAGCCAGGCCATTTGGCAGCTTGGAACCTGTGTGAAGCAGATGTCCCATCAATAATATGCCTAGAATGATCAGATATGCTGTCTTAACAGCAGATAAGTATACCCAATGGCAGAGGTTGTTCCACAACTATAGGCATCTTATCAGAGATTAATGTACCACCTATACACATCAACCATCAGAACTAGAGGTCCACAGCACAGAAATAGAACAAAAATGGCTACAACAGAAACAACAAATGACACAAGAATAACACGAGAAGAAAGTGAGGACTGCAGATGCTGGAGATCAGAGTTAAAAGCGTGGCGCTGGAAAAGCACAGCAGATCAGGTAGCATCTGAGAAGCAGGAGAGTTGACGTTTTGAGCATAATCTCTTCATCAGGAATGTGGGGTTCCCAAGGGAGTTGAGAGATAAGTGGGAGGGGGATGGAGCTGGGGTGTAGGCAGCTAGGAAGGTAATAGATGAAGGTGGGGGACGATGGTGAAAAGTCAGAGCAGAGGGTGGAGCAGATAGATGGGAAGAAAGATGTCCTATCTGTACATTTCAAGGGGGTGGTGCCAAGTTGGAGGGTTGGATCTGGGATGAGATGGGGAGGGAAGATTTGGAAATTGGTGAAGTTGATGTTGATGCCTGTGGTTGGAGGGTCCCATGGTGCAAGGTGAGGTATTCTTCCTCCAGGCATCAGGTGGCTAGGATTTGGTGGTGGAGGAGGCCCAGAACTTGCATGTCCTTGGCAGAGTTGGAAGGGGAGTTGAAGTGGTTGGCCACAAGGCAGTGGGGTTATTTAATGCATGTGTCACAGAGATGTTCCCTGAAATGTTCCATGACTTGGTGTCCTGTCTCCTCAATGTAAAGGAGACCACATCAAGAGCAATGGACTCAGTAAAAGAGGTAACCAAAGAGAAAATGCTAGAAAATCTCAGCAGGTTTGGCAGCATCTGTAAGGAGAGAAAAGAGCTGATGTTTCGAGTCTAACTGACCCTTTGTCAAAGCTTTGACAAAGGCTCAGTTAGACTCAAAACATCAGCTCTTTTCTCTCCTTACAGATGCTGCCAGACCTGCTGAGATTTTCTAGCATTTTCTCTTTTGGTTTCAGATTCCAGCATCCGCAGTAATTTGCTTTTATTCAGTGGAAGAGGTGTTTGTATGTGCAGAAAAATCTCTGTCGAATGTGGATGGATCCTTTGGGGTCTTGGATGAAGGTGAGGGGTGAGGTGTGGGCACAAGTTTTACACCTCTTGTGGTGGCAAGGAAAGGTGCCAGGAGTGGAGGTTGGATTGGTGGAGGGAGTGGACCTAACAAGGGAGTCGCGGAGGGGATGGTCTGTGCAGAATGCTGAAAGGGGTGGGATTGGAAAAATATCTATGAGTGGTGGGGTCTGACTGAAGGTAGCGGAAATGGCGGAGGATGATGTGCTATATCTGGAGATTCGTGGGGTGTAAGGTGAGAACCACGGGGTTCTATCCTTGCTGGTGTTGGAGGGGTGAGGTTCAAGGGTGAAGGTGCGGGAAGTGGAGGTGATGCACTAGAGGGCATTGTTGACCATGTGGAGGGGAGATTGCAGAACTCTAAGTAGAAGGCCATCTGGGATGTTCTGGAGTGGAATTGATCCTGCTGAGAGCAGATGTGGAAGAGATGAAGGAATTGGGAGCAACCTTCCCCGCAGCCCCATCCCCTCCCATTTTTCTCTCAGCCCACTTGGACCTTCCATCCCCCACCCCCACATTCCTGATGAAGTCATTTCTTGCATAAAGTTAATCTTGTCAGTGGAAAACAGATCTGCCATGTTGACAATGATCCATTTCCACCAGTGTATCCAATCTACTGGTTTCTTTAGAATTGTAATACTATTACTCCAAACCAAATACTATTACTCCAAAATGGACCATAATCCACATTTTCATGCTTTTAAAGCTAACCCTATAGACCTTTCATAATTCTCCAACAATAACAGAAACTGTACACATAACTAAATTCATTTGATTTGCCAGTCCCAACCAACTGGAAAACTTATACCTGAATTAGGCTGAGCTGGAAGACTGGGAACTTCATCAAAGCTAGATCCATTGATTTGACTTTTAGTCACTGCCGGACTTTGCATTGCTGACTTCCTTTTCCAGCAATTGAGGGGTTAATATGCACATGCTCTCTGCTTCAGAATTAATGGTGGGGTGGAAGACCTCACAATAAGTTGCACAGTCCATAGATGTGCAGGTTAGGTGGATTGGCCATGCTAAATTTTCCATAGAGTCCAGGGGATGTACAGGCTTGGTGGATTAGCCATGGAAAATGCAGGGTTTACAGGGTTAAAGTGGGGGGAGGGGGGGAGGGGTGTCTGGATGGGTTCCACTTCGGAGGGTCAGTGAAGACTTGATGATCCTAATGCTCTGCTTCCACACTGTAGGGATTCTATGATTCTGTGATTTAGTGAGCCAGCCTGAAGGAATTTAACAGAAAGTAATCACTCTGTCCATTTCATAAACTAAAGATGTGAACTTCCTTATTTTTTTCGATTGTATTTCTAGCGTTTGATTGTGGCAGAAAAATTGAACAGAGACTTTATCTGCTACCTTTCTACCATTAAAGCACATCATCCAATTTTTCCATTTTGTTCCTTCTTGCCATCTATCTACAGAGTGCTGACTTCTCTAATTTCAATAAATGGAAATAAAAGCTGGTCACACAACCACTCCAAGATGTTGATTTAAACCCAGAAGATGAGGGGTCATTTATACTAGGGATAAGAGTCATAGAGATGTACAGCAGGGAAACCAATCCTTCGGTCCAACTCATCCATGTCAACCAGATATCCCAACCCAATCTAGTCCCATCTGCCAGCACCCGGCACATATCCCTCCAAACTCTTCCTATTCATATACCCATCCAAATGCCTTTTAAGTGTTGCAATTGTACCAGCCTCCACCACTTCCTCTGGCGGCTCATTCCATACATGTACCACCCTCTGTGTGAAAATGTCGCCCCGTATGTCTCTTTCATATCTTTCCCCTCTCATCCTGAACATTTGCCCTCTAGTTCTGGACTCTTCTACCCCAAGGAAAAGACTTTGCCTGTTTACCCTATCCATGCTCCTCATGATTTTATAATCTTCTATAACGTCACCCCTCAGCCTCCAACACTCCAGGTAAAACAGCCCCAGCCTATTCAACCTCTCCCTATAACTCATTCCTCCAATCTTGGCAACATCCTTGTAAATCTTTTCTGAACCCTTTCAAGTTTCACAACATCTTTGCAATAGAAAAGAGACCAGAATTGCACACAATATTCCATCAGTGGCCTAACCAATGTCCTGTACAACCACAACATGACCTCCCAACTCTTGTACTCAATACTCTGGCCCATAAAGGAAAGCATACCAAACGCTTTCTTCACTATCTTATCTACCTGTGACTGCACTTTCAAGGAGTATGAACCTGCACTCCAAAGTCTTTTTGTTCAGCAACACTCCCCAGGACCTTACCATTAAGTGTATAAGTCCTGCTAAGATTTGCTTTCCCAAAATGTAACACCTCACAATTATCTAAATTAATCTGCCACTTCTCAGCCCATTGGCCCATCTGGTCAAGATCCTATTGTAATCTGAGGTAACCCCCTTATTCACTGTCCACTACACCTTCAATTTTGGTGTCATCTGCAAACTTACTAACAGTACCTCTTATGCACACATCCAAATCATTTGCATAAATGATGAAATGTAGTAGATCCAGCACTGATACTTGTGGCATTTCACTGGTCATAGGCCTCTAATCTGAAAAACAACTCTCTGTCTTCCACCTTTGAGCCAGTTCTGTATCCAAGTGGCTAGTTCTCCCTGTATTCCATGAGATCTAATCTCACTAAACAGCCTCCCATAGGGAACCTTGTCAAATGCCTTACTGAAGTCCATATAGATCACGTCTACCACTCTTCCCTCATTAATCCTCTTTGTTATTTCTTCAAAAACTCAATCAAGTTTGTGAAACATGATTTCCCACATACAAAGCCATGCTGACTATCCATAATCAGTCCTTGCCTTTCTATATACATTTTGGAAGGTGCAATTGTCTTCCCTGAAACAGGCAAAGGCAAGGAGCTTTTAAGTCTGAAGAATTTGGAACATTTTTATGACAGGTAATCAATTTTGCAGAATTTTTAAAAATGTTTCACTTCAACTTGTCTCTCACTGGTTCCAGTAGAGACACACATTGCCTGATGTGAGTCAGAATGCTATTCTCAGCTATGTTATCCCCTTTCAATACAGGCTTATCTGTAACTACCATGAAGGAGAGAGAGGCCGAGCCCAAGAATGAGTTCAAGTAGAGTTGGGTTGAATTTAAAAACAATGCAGCCCATTAGTTATCAATGTCCACCCCACTGACTCGGCACATAAAGTCAAATCTGAGTAGTAAGCTGGAAAACGTGTTGCTGGAAAAGTGCAGCAGGTCAGGCAGCATCCAAGGAGCAGGAGAATCGATGTTTCAGGCATAAGCCCTTCTTCAGGAATGAGGAGGGTGTGCCAAGCGGGCTAAGATAAAAGGTAGGGAGGAGGGACTTGGGGGAGGGGCGTTGGGAATGCGATAGGTGGAAGGAGGTTAACGTGAGGGTGATAGGCCGGAGAGGGGGTGGGGGTGGAGAGGTCTGGAAGAAGATTGCAGGTCAAGAGGGCGGTGCTGAATCCGAGGGTTGGGACTGAAATAAGGTAGGGGGAGGGGAAATGAGGAAGCTGGAGAAATCTGCATTCATCCCTTGTGGTTGGACGGTTCCTAGGCGGAAGATAAGGAGCTCTTCCTCCAGGAGTCGTGTTGCCATAGTCTGGCAATGGAGGAGGCCAAGGACCTGCATGTCCTTGGTGGAGTGGGAGGAGAAGTTAAAGAGTTCAGCCACGGGGCAGTTGGGTTGGTTGGTGCAGGTGTCCCAGATGTGTTCTCTGAAATGTTCCGCAAGTAGGTGGCCTGTCTCCCCAATGTATAGGAGGCCACATCGGGTGCAGCAGATGCAGTAAATGATTTGTGTGGAAGTGCAGGTGAATTTGTGGCGGATATGGAAGGATCCCTTGGGGCCTTGGAGGGAAGTGAGGGGGGAGGTGTGGGCGCAAGTTTTGCATTTCTTGCGGTTGCAGGGGAAGGTGCCGGGAGTGGAGATGTGGTTGGGGGAAATATATCCTAACAGACCCCACCACCAAGGATATATTTCCCTCCCCTCCCCTCCCCTATCAGCGTTCCAGAAAGACCACACCCTCCGTGACTCCCTTGTCAGGTCCACACCCCCCACCAACCCAACCTCCACTCCCAGCACCTTCCCCTGCAACTGCAAGAAATGCAAAGCTTGTGCCCACACCTCTCCCCTCACTTCCCTCCAAGGTCCCAAGGGATCCTTCCATATCCATCACAAATTCACCTGCACCTCCCCACACATCATTTACTGCATCCGCTGCACCCGATGTGGCCTCCTCTATATTGGGGAGACAGGCCGCCTACTTGCAGAACGTTTCAGAGAACACCTCTGGGACACCCGCACCAAACAACCCAACCGCCCCATGGCTGAACACTTTAATTCCCCCTCCCACTCCATCAAGGACATGCAGGTCCTTGGCCTCCTCCATCGCCAGACCATGGCAACACAATGCCTGGAGGAAGAGCGCCTCGTCTTCCGCCTAGGAACCCTCCAACCACAAGGGATGAATGCAGATTTCTCCAGCTTCCTCATTTCCCCTCCCCCCACCTTATCTCAGTCCCAACCCTCGGACTCAGCACCACCTCCTTGACCTGCAATCTTCTTCCCGACCTCTCCACCCCCACCCTATCACCCTCATCTTAACCTCCTTCCACCTATCGCATTCCCAATGCCCCTCCCACAAGTTCCTCCTCCCTACCTTTTATCTTATCCTGCTTGGCACACCCTCCTCATTCCTGAAAAGGGCTTATGCCCAAAACATCGATTCTCCTGCTCCTTGGATGCTGCCTGACCTGCTGCGTTTTTCCAGCAACACATTTTTCAGCTCTGATCTGCAGCATCTGCACTCCTCACTTTCTCCAAATCCGAGTAGTAATGAAGCTAGTGAGGTGGGGGTAGAAAATGCCATGTGAGGATGTTTTCATTGACTGTGACCATTTTGTGTCAGGTCCAGACTCCACCAGTTGTCCTCTCCGGACACCTGCCCTAGTATCCTGCTCTGGTGCTCCATGAGGGCTCCTCTCCCTGTAATAGTCTTATGGTGTCACTTGTCATTCCTCCTGTCTATCTCCACCACTATTATCTGTTACCCTGGGAATGGGCACTCACTGCCCCAATGCCCATTTGACTACAGTTTAAATTCCACCAATATTTTTCAGTGCAGCTGTCTATCAAATGGGAAAGGCTTCCATTAAGAATACAATTCCTTGTTCAGCCTACTACTGAGTGCAGGAGACACCAGCTGAGGAAGCCAGATGCAAGAAACCATACTAACCCCGCATCCTCATCAAGAAAGCATGAAGTGAATGAGTTGTCCCGTCATAAATTAAATCAATACGGGAAGATATTAATTGCAACATCCATTATCAAGAATCAAGGGAGAAATACTTTAACCTGAAAAGTACTTCCTTGGTTCTGAAGACTATTAAAGCATCTCCGATTTTGTGAAATGGCTATATAAATGTAGTTCTTCAAATGTAGTTGATCTTGATTTCCACCAACTTTCAATTTTATGCCCTACTGTGTAAGTTACAGTGTGAATTTGATCTTCAGTTATCTGTGCTACCAGGTCTGGGTCTGGATCAGTGATCAATGCACACACTTCCAAAATGATATAGTCAGAGGTAGCATTTTCCTGTGATAGACAGGCAATGCCACAGAAGTTAATGACACTGTCCTTACAAGTCTGAATTCCCAGGTCCACTTGTCCTAGTAAGTAAATAATGATGAATGAGGTATTACATTTTCATTCACCCACAGTGACAATTTGGATTCAATGACATGTAAATATGTGGTAGCGGTGAACAACATCAACCACAATCTGCTGTAATCTATCAGATTTTATGCCAACATTGTTTCAGTTCAGTTCAGATATGTTTCCTTCCAATTAGCCTTCTGCACCATTGTTATGATGAGCTACTCTTGTCCTAATGGTTAAAGAGTTTATCTGAATTGAAAATGAATTGGATGACCCACATCAGACAATAGACTTTCAATTGTAGGCGTAATTTAAAGTGTAAGATATCGGGACCTGGCATTGACCATGTTAGATTAATAAAACAATAGACATTAGTTTTATTTTTATGCCAACTTGTTTCATTTTAAATGAATACAAGCCTCCTTGATTGGACTATGGGGATTTCAACATAGTGCTGAATCTTCTAACAAGTCAGTTACCATCCTTAATCTTCACTCAGTTCATTGAACTGTTCTTAATTGCAAAGCCATCAGTCCTACAAACTGCTATACGTGAGAAGGAAATTACTTTGAATACTGAGACAAGCCTTTCTGAAATCTCCCTGTGTCATCACCTAACCAGTGCAGGCTAATGGGTTTTCATGTCAAATACACTGCAGGGAAGAGAGGGAGAATTGTAATCTACAAATATCAAAGACATTGCCCAACCTGTGACTTTTTATGAATTGAAATTTTCATTCCAATATGGTAATGTTAGGACATCGGATGTCTGTGTCAGAGCGAGTACGGAGTGGTTTTTGTACTAACTCTCATTCCATTAGATCAAAATTTCTGGATTATGCAAATACTTTTTGCATTTTTTTTCAATATGGTTTTAAATCTATAGATTCATATTTCATTTTCTATATAAACAGTGGATGTTACATTATAAGTGGTTTGAAACTGATGAATTAAAGGAGAAGAGTTATCTTATAAATCATAAAAAAATTAATTGTGTGCATTGTGTATATTCTTTCTAACTCACAAACAGGTTATTTGGCTGAATACATCTATGTCAGTAGTAATATTCTACATGAGCCCATTTTCTCATCTATCCCTGTCAATTAGTGCAATAAACTAAAACTGCATGGGGTCTGCAAATTATGGTGGCATGATTTTTGTTATGGAGGAGCCGATGTGAAACATGAAATTGAACCTAGAATAATTGGATGTAATTTTTCTTTTGTGGTAATTTAATTCTTGTAATGTGCATGTGGATTACTATAATAATAGCTTTCCATCAATATCCGCCAAAGCTCCTTTTTCATTCTGGTCATCGAATGACATAAATCCCAAATTATTTGATTTATTACATTTCTCTCACAGCTCGTATTTAAAATTGCAACAACTTTTACTTTGTAAATAAGTAATTTATAACTTGAAATTTAGGAAAACCTAACATTACCCCACTGCATCTGTTGGACAGTGGAACCCCCAGTCACCCTGAAGTGAATGTGTAAATCCATCTGAAGACACACACACACACAATGCCACCTTTTTCTAGACACTATTAGTTCTAAAGAAGAGTTGTGCAGGAATCTGGCATCACCAATTAGAGTCAACCTGCCTGGTTTAAAATTCATTCAACATTTGGCAGTTAACTGTCAATTAACATTAATAGCTTCGTTCTCAAGGGCAACAGCCAACTAATAAATATATCCTCTAACTGTTTTTTCCAGTGAATTGCTTTTTTAAAAAAATTACCCTGATGATATGAACCAAGATGATTTGATATAATCTTGTGTTTATGTCAAATTTCCAGCATCCACAGCATTTCCTTTGGGAGAAAATAACGTTTGCCGAGTCAATGTAACTTTAAGAATCCTTATAATTGGAAAAAAACACAATTCTTGAGAAGTTTCCTTTTTGTTGTTGTGGAAATAGACTCAGTGTGACTCTATCCAACTCAAGGTTATCATTCCCTATGTCATTCTAAAGCATTTGATGAATGCTTTAATGTTGTTTACATAATGGAACTGCCATTCAGACATTCAACTCACCTAAATAATATTTTCAAATCTTTCATTACTTCTCTATGTCTATGTCAATGCTCTATTTATAAATCCCAAAATTGTTTTTATGCCTTCATTTTTCTGTGGTTAGACATTTAGGCAATTGTACACATAGTACTCTGAAGTGCAAATTGATTCATGCCACCCTTACAGCAAAATTATGGCGGAGGAACAGTAGAACCGCCAAACAAACACATTGTCTGCATACAGTACAACAAAGAACTGCAGATGTTGGATATCTGAAGCAAAAACAGAAATTGCTGGAGAAACTCAGCAAGTCTGGCAGCATATAAAGAGAGAACTCTTGAAGAAGGGTCACTGATTCCAAAATGTGAACTGTGCATTCTCTCCAAAGAAATTGTCTACATATGTGGATTCTGAGGTCTGCCCTTTTATTCCTATCCTTCAATGTCTTTTCCATTATGTGAATGGCCCTCTATTATTGCAGAGGATCACACACTCGTAAAATAGCCTAACTCATTTTCCAGTCATTCCTTTGTGCAATCATAAAACTGAGTTTACCACAGAAAGGTCACCGCGTGTTGATGTGTGTTGCTTCTGGCAAGCATAAGTGAGCTTTTTGTACACTATGCTGGAACCCATTCTCAACAAATGAAGCTAATTTATCCAAGCCTTCTAAACTTCCATTTTTGAATTATCCTGGAGCTTCTGAAGCTTAGAATTTCCTATTCTTTTCTCTATGTTAACACTTTGGCCTATCAGTGTCAACTAGATAACCAATTGGCAACCTTTTCCCTGGTAGTATTTTATTGTGAGAATTTGAAATTTGGCCTTCCTGTGTTTGTCCTGGTGAGTGCAGGCTGAAAGCTTTGAAAGCATGACTCTCCTCCCAACATTATTCAAGTCCTGTATTAGCAAATAATTGTTACTGATATTTTGTAATTAACATTTTCTTTTCTTCAGTGTCATTAACCACTCTTGTGGCAATATTTACTGACTGACTGACTGCTCTGTTTGCCTTAGCTGGTCTGCCTATCGTCAGAGCAATTTGACCGAGATGTTCATTCACTACTCTACTCACCAGGCAAGTAGCTCTGGAACTTTAGGAACAGCTTTAGGAACAAGATCAGGGGAAGCTTTTAACAGTGCCTGAATCAGGTGTCGTCCACTGTGGGTTATTCTCATTTGCTTCTGCAGAACACAAAATCAATTTTTTATTTATGTTCACATTTTTAAAAGCTATTGCATTATTTATAAATGTCCAATCTCAGTAGACTCGAAGCCTGAAACATTTAAATAGCAAATCATCAGGACACTGACGACATGGCCATATGAGGAAAGCAATCCAGTTATCAGTTTATGAACTGTCTAATCCAACTCCACAGTAATTCCAGGATGACGATTACATGCAGAGCACATATGATACCGCTTTCATGTTAGTACCATCATTGCAGCATAATCAGAATATTAGCGAATAAATGATAAAACACAGACTCTAAAGACACATTTACTAAAAAATCCAATATGCTTGCACTTCTCACAGATGGGAGAAAACGCTGAGAGACATGAGTCATCCGTTCATATTACACATTATGTCGCATTCATCAATTAAGGTGACCAAAACAGAAGGAATACTAAAATATGCTAAATCCCAACTCAAACAAAAATGTTTAATGTAGTGACTCAGCAGAAACAGGAAGGAAAATCTGTAAACGTTTTAAACCTTTTGGGTAATCTGTAATTTTAAAAACTTGTTTCAAAAAGGCTTTAAACCAGGTTGCATCATTTGTAAGTGCATCAGTTGTAATTTTTTTTTGGATAATAAATAACATTGGCCCATGTTGTCATGTTAACGATTGGATTTAACAATCCATAAGCTTGTCAGGGATTAACTCTGTTTATTTAAACAATAAACCACTTTATAAATTATGAAGTAGACATTACTGCAGCCAACAGATTTCTGTATGTGCAGTTTGCAAAGCCACAATAGACTAATTGGAAGGCAAAGTCACAACATTGTGTAAACACAGTACACAAAATCTTTAAAGATGAACTCTCTAAAAGGAAAGGTACACATACAATTCATGTGACCTGGTGATTCTTATCCTGGAAGCAGTACCGATAGAAACATATTTGAAGTACAAATATCATGTGGCTCACAGAGACAGTAGCAGAAACAGAAGAGCTGGAGAGAAGAGTTGAGAAGCCTTTGGAAAGAAATACATACAAAGAAGATACATTGGCAGATTCCTGTTATACAGAAATGTTGCCAGCAGAGAATTGGCAAAAGGAACAGGACTGAAATTCCATTTGGAAGAACAGTGTGACTGTTGTGCAATGAGGCCATGCCAAGCATTCCGTCCAGCAGCTCTCATACAGGCCAATTGGACACTGCCTAGTAATCAGGGAGTCTCTGCTGTTTCAGTATTTGTACATGTCGTTTATAGTTTGTACCAACTGTAAATTGCTTGTTACTTTCTTTGTAATTTATATTGATTCTGCTTCATATTCAAATAAAAAAAATACAAAATTTGATACTGTTCTAGTCATTTCATCATTTGGCGATGATTTGTTAAATTTGATTATATTGATTTGTGAATCCTCATGGGAGTCATAAAATTATGATGAAGATATTATTAAAGTTGTTTACAATCATAGAATCTCACAGCACAGAAGGAGGCCATTTGGCCATCTTTGAAAGAGCTGTTTAATATCTTTCTATGATCCAGCTTTCTCCCATAGGTCTGCAAAATAATTTTCATTAAATACATGTTCATTTGGCTTCTGGAAGTTCCTATAAAATCTGATTTTATAATCCTTTCAGTTAATGCATTCCAAAGAATAACAATGCTGTTTATGAAATAATTTCTATTCATTTTCTGTCTACTTCTTTTTGCCAATTATTCTAAATTATTGACCTCTCATAATTCATCGGTTTGCCAGAAGAGACTGTTGCCTACCCAATCAAACAGGAGAAAGTGAGGACTGCAGATGCTGCAGATCAGAGCTGAAAATGTGTTGCTGGAAAAGCGCAGCAGGTCAGGCAGCATCCAAGGAGCAGGAGAATCGACATTTTGGGCATCGGGCTGAAGAAGGGCTTATGCCAGAAACGTCGATGTACCCAATCAAACACTCCCATAATTTTGAACATCAACATTAGATCTTGCTCTCTGTTCTGCACTTCCTATCTTCCCATAGATCGAAAGAACCCCCATCCTTAAGGTCATCCAAATGTCATAAACACCTGTCCTAAAGTTCAGTGCCTAGAATCACAACACAATACTCCACTTGTTATGAATCCTATAACTAGTGATTTTGTATGTTATCCCTGTTTTTGCATGTGTTTTCAACTGTCCTACCAACTTCACCACCATCTTCAAAGGTTTGTGTAAATGCATCCCCAGGTCTCTCTGCTCTTGCAGCTCACTCAAAGGCATTATACTGCATGTCATGTTGTTTCTGTTGAAGGGCACCATCCACACTTAACCACATTTAATAGCATCTGTCATGTTTCTGTCTATTTCACCAGCCTATCCCTTCCAAAGTCTATTTGCTATTTACTCCATTGCTAAGTTTTGTTTTAATCATTCATCAACTTCAAAAATGTACTCCCTTGATCTTGCTCCTGGCAGTTTGTATATAACAAGAAAAGCAACACTGAGCCTTATGGATCCCACTGTTTACTTCTCTCCAGATATCCATTCACTCGTACTTTCTTAATCCTGTCCCTTATCCAACTACATACTAAAGTTACCATTATCCTTTCGATATCATTTGTTTCTGCGCATTAGTCCATTGTGTGATCTTTATCAAATGTTTTTAGAAAGTGTAAATATACAAACTCTACTATACTATCTTCATCACTTCTCTCTGTTGTTTAAAGAATTCAACTAGTTTAGTCAGACATGATGTTCGTTCAACAAATCCACACTGACTATTCCTCATTAATCCAAGCTTCTCCAAGCAAGTATTCTCTGGTCCTCGAGCAGCACAGCCAAGACTAAGAAGGGCTGAAAATCTATGGTCAATTTCTGACATAAAGTTCTTAGAATTTTTTGACCAGGTGAGGAGGTGTGAATTGGTTTCCATTCATTTCTCCTCTGTTGTAACAAAGCTTCATATTCTTTTTAGTGCACAGATATACTTTGCCCCAGTTAAAATGTAACTAACTGATTTCACCAGAAACAGTAAGGAGTCAATCACAAAATCTCCTTGAATGAAATAAAGAGCAAGTTTATTATGCTAATCCAGAGAAAAATAATAAAGAGGCAACATCAAGCTTACGTCCTTCTTACAACTATTTGGACCCTCACACACCCAAAGCAAAGGCGATAGTGACTAGCATAAAGGAAACAAAGAAATATACAGTTTCAAGTCGTTACAGTGTTCCTGAGGTATAAGATAAGCTGGAGCCACAATTGTTCAGTTGGTGTCTTAGACAATCAGTAGCAGTAAATATTTCAGTTATTCCTCAAGTTCTCTATGTCCTGGTGTTTCTTTATTGTCACTGGGAGGCTTGAGAAACAGAGAGAGCATTCTCAACTTGTGCTCAATGCTGTGTCCTTAGTATCATCTTTCTGCTGAAAACTTGTTTGTGCATTCTATGTGTAAAAATTAAGCTTACAGGCTTGTTAATTTTAGGTAAAGTTTCATCTTCAACATGAGAATTTTGTCATAAAATTCAACTAGTTTACTTAGACATGACGTCCCTTTGACAAATCCATGCTGACTATTCTTTGTTAATCCATTGTATCCTTTGTAATATGGGAGGCAATGGTCTAGTCATATTATTGCTGGAATGCTAATCCAGAGACCAAGGGAACCTGGGTTCGATTCCCGCTATGGCAGATAGTGGAATTGAATTCAATAGAAACCTGGAATTAAGAGTCCAGTAATGATAAATCCATTGTTGATTGTCGGAATAACTCACCTGGTTCACTAACGTCTGTTCACTAAGGAAGATGGTGGAATTTGAATTCAATAAAATACCTGCAATTAAGAATCTAACACAATCTTAGAGCATAGAAACATACAGCATGGAAACAGATCCTTCAATGCAACGCGTCCATGCCGACTTGATACCATAAAATAATCTAGGATAATCTGGGCCCATCTGCCAGCACTTGGCCCATACCCCTCTAAATTCTTTCTATTTATATGCCTTTTAAATGCTATAATTGTACCAGCCTCCACCACTTCCTCTGGCAGCTCATTCCATACACACACCACTCTCTGCGTGAAAAAGTTGTCCCTTATGTTTCTTTTAAATTTCCTCTCTGACCCAAAACCTATGCTCTCTAGTTCTGGACTCTCCCACCCCAGAAAAAAGACATTGTCTATTTACCTTATCCATGCCCATTATGATTTTATAAACTTCTATAAGGTCACCTCTCATCCTCTGATGCTTCAGGGAAAACGACCCCAGCCTATTCAGCCTCTCCCTGTAGCTCAAACCCTCCAATCCTGGCAACATCCTTGTAAATCTTTTCTGAACCCTTTCAAGTTTCACAAAATCCTTCTGATAGGAGGGAGATCAGAATTGCGCACAATGTTCCAAAAGTGGCCGAATCTACATCCTATACAATGATCGACCATGAACCCACTGTCAATTTGTCATAAAACCCATCTGGTTTTCAAATGTCCTTTAGGGAAGGAAACTGCCATCCTTACCTAGTCTAGCCTACATGTGACTCCAGACACACAGCAATGTGGTTAACTCTGAACTGCCCTCTGGGCAATTCGGGTTGGGCAATAAATGTTGCTTTGTTAGCGACGCCCTCAACCCTTGAATGAAGTTTAAAAAACTCATGTTGAAAACTGGCCACTTGTGCGATCAGGTGATGCCTATGACCATTTCAAGTCAGCATTTTTGGTTTCTTTTTAAAATTACTTCAGTCCACAAAATTCACACATATTAAAGCAGACAACATTACTTAAAATTGACTGGTCCATATTTTATATTATCATGAGAGGATGCATATATTGGTTGTTATTTCTTCCAGTGGGTTATTGGGCAGTTAGTTGGTGATGTGGCTTAGTTTACTGTCATACTGTGGCCTAAGAACTAAATGTTAACTATCTCATTAATGACATCAGTTTTTATCTTGTATTGAAATCAGCATGGTAGGCATTGTCGAACCAACCAAAATATCTACTGTACCTGTGGTAACCTCAACACATTAATAAAGAAGGAGAAAGTGAGGACTGCAGATGCTGGGGATCAGAGTCAAGAGTGTGGTGCTGGAACGGCACAGCAGGGGACTCGATGTTTTGGGCAAAAGCCCTAAATCATGATGAAGGGCTTTTCCAGCACCACACTCTTGACGTGAATAAAGAAGGTTGAATTTAGCATTCTCGTGAAAGGAAGGTATGTCAGAACAATTTATCTGCTGGGACAATGAGGAGATACAATTTAAAAAAACAAATTGATTTTTAATGCAAAGCATTTTGTGTTCATCTCAGAAACCTATTTTAAAATAAGGAATGAGACCTCATTGATATCAATAATTTGAACAAAGCCTAATGCTTGTGTCTCAGATCATAATATGCAGTGTAGTAATGTGGTCACGTCATTGCATAATTCCTTCACAATAGCTGCGGCAGTAATACTTTAGCAGCTGTCTCACGTAGGGGAGTTTTCATCAGTCAGCTGCTGTGGGTGTCAGTGAAGTGTATTGCTGCCCCCTATGTGTGATACGTAATAACAGACTATTATTCTGAAAGAGAAAGATTTAACCTCACATGCAACTGAAACTAAACTGCTTTACAGTGTATCTATCATTCTAAAGCTCTGTCCCAAACTCAAATGGGCCCAAATCCCATAACCTATTATTCAGATGAAAGCCCTCCAGTCCTATTCCAGTAATTCTGAATAATGGAGGACAATTAAACAAAAAATGGAAGAAGAAGGTTAAATGAATGACCCTAGCTCAAAAACGGAGAAGAATAGCTTTCGCAAGCAAGTTGCATGTAGACAGGGTGATTAAGAAAGCATTTAGCACACTTGCCTTCATTGCTCAGAGCATTAAATAGATAAGTTGGGGCATGATGTTGAGGTTGTGCAGGATGTTGGTGAGGCCTCTTCTGGAGCGCTGTGTGCATTGTGGTCGCTCCGCTATTAAAATTATTAAAACTCGAGATGGTTCAGAAAACAATGATGCCCGGAATGGAGGGCTGGAGATATAAAAATAGTCTGGCAAGGCTGGGACTTCTTTCACTGGAGCATAGAAATTTGAGGGGTGAGCCTTATAAAAGTTTATAAAATCATGAAAGGCATAGATTAGGTGAATAGCAAAGGATTTTCCCCTCAGGTGGGAGAGTTCTAAATGGGGGCACATATTTTAAAGGTGAGAGGAGAAAGATTTATAAAGGACCTGAGGAACAGCTTTTTTTACACAGAGTGGAATAAACTGCCAGAGAAAGTAGTAAATGCAGGTACACTTACAACATTTAAAAGATATTTGGATAAGTACATGAATAGGAAAGATTTGGAGGGATATGAACCAAATGCAGGTAGGTGGGACTAATTTAGGTTGGGAACATGGTCAGTGTGGACTGGTTGAATCGAAGGGTCTGTTTCTATGCTGCATGACTCCATATTTCTTTTAGGCTTTTAATTCCGGATTCTGTTCAATTCAAATTCCACCATCTGCCAAGACAGGATTCCAATCTGGGTATTGAGAGTCGCTGGCCTTGGAATGACCAGCAGTTTTTCTGCTTTGCATGGAGCTTAGTCCAACAACAGGCCTGAGGCTGTCCAGAGACGTATCTGATTGTTCCAACATAGTATTCGCCCTCCCAGAGAACAGTGACAATGAGTCCCCATTGGCTATCTAGTTGATGGGCATATGCTCCATTGCCAACATTAAATTCTGCTCTTTTGTTTTGGAAAATAATTTTCTAGCACAGCATCCCATTTCCATTCTTTAAACAGTACAGCTGCATTCTCTCCCCCCCCCCCCCCCCACCCCCCACCTCTATACACGATCTTATCATTCAGCAAGACTTTAAAAATAAACACATTGTGAAAATCTGCCATCATTTAAGTACTGGGCTGACCATGTTTTTTCAGCTGTTCTATCATGCCTCTCTCACATTGCTGTCTAAACAGGACACATTTCACCAGCAGAGCATGTAATTAACTAAATAAACTTCTCGTTCTTTATTGCAACACTTCTACATGCTGCTTATCGAGTAGATTCAATGTCTTATTTGGCAATTATAGATTCCTGGATACGGAACTTACAGAAGACAGAAAGGAAGGATTAATGTTGATTCAAAATATAATTTTACTGGAGTATAAGACTTAAACAGGTAAATGAAACAAACAATGATTTCAAAGTGACTAGAATGACAAGAGGTCACAGAGCTGGAAGTGCAGTAGAGAGAAATTTATACAGAAATAAAAAAACATGTTAATTAAAGAACTATAATTTTAGTTATCAAAAATAAACTGGAACCGGAAATTTGCTTGGAGTGAAAGTTATATAGCCTGAAGGTTCTTTCTGTTCCAACACATAAGGAAGAAGTACTTGATCTGATTCTGGATAATGAAGCAGAACAAGTAGCAACCTACAAGTAAGAGAACATTGACCACAGTAAAATTAGGTTCAATGTAATGATAGAAAAGAATAATAAAACATCAAAAATAAGGGTACTTGGCTGGAAAAAACAAAGCAAATTACAGCAAGATAAGAAAGAGACATTACCCAGATTAAATGGAAGGAAATATCAGCAAACCATGAAATCAGCAATGGCAATATTTACACAAGAAATAGAAAGGAAAAAAAAGTACACTTCAGCAGGAAAAAAAAATCAAAAGGCAGGGTTTCATGCATGAGTACAAGATTAGATCAAATTTGAAATTGAGACAGCATTTACAAACACAATAAATACCTTGAAAAATGATACCATGATCAATATGTAAAATATGAAAAATAAACAGAAAGGAAAATTATAAAGAGTAAGGTAGCAAATGAGTGCATATCAACAAAAAGAAATATAAAGTACAAGAAAAAGACAAATAAAGAACTTGTACTGGTATAAAATTACAAAATATTCCTTTCACAACAAATAAAAGTTTCATTGTAATTCATAGCTAATGAATTATCTCTTAGACTTTTGTATGCAAATGCAAGGAGAAAACCTACAAGTAGGTGACTCTTTTTCCAATCTCCGGGCATTTCACAGCATTTTAAAGCTGCAGCATTTTCTGAAGTGTCTAATGAAGAGAAATACGATGGTGTCTTGGTAATCTATTTTGCTGATTATTTATTATTTGCTGGAAAAAAGTTTGTCAGGATACTGAGGAGGACTTCTCTGCTAACCTGAACAGTTCCATGGAATTTTTATGTCCACCTGAGAAGGCAGATGTGCTTGGAGAGAGTACAGGGCACAATCCCCCAGCCTGATAGATAAATCTGCGGTAAATACAACATTGAGGTTTGAACCTCATTATCCATGAAAACTGTGAGCTGGAACCATTGAATATACATTCGCAAGGCAACTCATTGGAAGACTGGGCCATTATATCATCAGTGATGGGCCTCAGGGAAATTATTAAAAGGATAATGTAAAGGCATACATCCAAGAGGGAAGTGACTGGCAGTAATTGGAAGTTGAGTGATCTGGAGGGACTATGACTGAAATTGTTACATGTGACATCACTGGGATTGGTGAGCATCGCTGTGAATCTCCCCGATGAGCCTCGTTTTCATCAATGCAGTCAGAAGTCTGAATCTTAATAGACATGCACTTCCTATCTACCAATTAAGAACTTAGACCTGAATATAGAACACGGCACCAGAACATTTTTAGTCTGCAAACCTTCTATGGTATAGCACATGCTTCACGTCCTGGCCTATTTAATTGTACTATCATTGTATCGCAAATCGTTGATTCAAATTGGTTTTCTACAGGCGTCCACATAAACCCCAAATACTCTCATCATGAAAACATCGTCGGAAAATTCACCAAAATGTAGTTTAATTAAAATGGCCAAACTTCACTGGTGTGGCCTTTTGTCATAAGCCAATATATGCCTTATCTATTAGCAATTGCATTGTTCATGCCAAAAAGCCTATGAACTAATTTTCTGGATAGGTGCTAATTTGAAATAACTTCAGGGATGAATAGCAAAAGTTATCCAGTTTGGATTCCATTGTTACTGAAAATTATGTGGTTTTCGGTATGGTGTAAATGAGAATCAGTGCATGAGTTCATCTAATATTTATCTATGCAGAGAAAATGATACCCTAAACTCAATGGAACTAAACCACAGATCATTCATATTTCTGCAAATTCCAATTTTTCAAAAGAATTGTTTTCAAATTGAGCTGTCTTCTACTGCCTGCCTCAGCAATACAATAACATCCATTGGGATTTCTTTCATTTCATTATGAGGTAATCATAATTATATATTCACAGTTATATTAATTTTACCAACAAACATTTAATACTCATCATGCACATTGCAATTTTGCTCAAAAATGGTCCAGATCCAAGCTGAATGACCTATTCCTTGCCTTTAAATTATCACGATGTTTCTAATTCATTTTTAATATTATGTTTAAAACTCATCATTAATTTGTAAGTATGGATGTGTTGCTACCCATCTGAACAACAGGATAAATTTCCAATATAATCCCTGCTCATCAAGTAAATAATGAAAACAGTACTACAAGTCCCAGTATCAAAAAGACTTGATTTAAATACAACATCCCTCAGCTGTTTTCATGGTCAAGTTTGAATTGTTGCTTTTCCTTTTTCTCGCCTTTCCTGAAGGCACTGACTCAGACTTATCAACACTAACAATCCTCTGGTGATTTATCCAATTTTGATGTGTAAGACTGGATAGCAAATGTCTACAGGCTATTGAACCAGATTTGTGACCTAAGACAGTGTATGCACTTACCATTAAATTGACATGAGCACTGGAAGTTTTGGTTAGTTGTCCTGTGTGAATCCAAGTTCTTGGCGTGGCACAGTGGCTCAATGGTTAGCACTGCTGCCTCACAGCGTCAGGGACCCGGGTTTGATTCCAGCCTTGGGTGACTGTCTGTATGGAGTTTGCACATTCTCCATCTGTCTGCATGGGTTTCCTCCGGGTGCTCTGGTTTCCTTCCACGATCAGGTTTGGTGAATTGGCCATGTTAAATTGCCTATGTGTCGGTTAGGTGCATTAGTCAGGGGTAATTACAGGGTAGATAGAGGGGGTGGGTTACTGTTTGGAGGGTTGGTGTGGACTTGTTGGGCTGAAGGGCCGGTTTCCACAATGTTGGGATTCCATGATTGGCAATAACTACAGGCAGTTGGATCTGCAATAGAATGTCTTCCTAGTAGCTATGTCAAATAAAAGTGCAACAGATCCACATTGTTTCCATTTGGGATTTAAACAATTGATAGCCTGTATTTAACACAAATGGCTTTTACATTTTATACAAATGAAATTCAATGATAGAATGTTCCCTCAAACATTAAAATTCCTACTAACTAGCTAATGCGTCTTTACACAAGAATGTGTGTGTTCCTGTATCTCGGTAACTACGGTATCACATCTGTGAAATACAAACTTCAACCATAAAATAAACTAAAAAAAAGGTTTTGTTTACCAACTGTTTGGATATTAATATTTAGGTTTCAGAAAATATTTTAGCAGAATGAACATTCTGAGAATGAGCTTTGTCTTCATCTAAATGGAACTTTTCTGCTATGGGACACCTTCAACTACACATTGCTGAGTCATTATTTTGGGAAGGTAGGGGGCATGCTCCCCTCATAGTCTGATGTTAGAAATCTTCCCTTCGCTTTTGTTGATTGAGATCAAAACTGGCCAAGGTAAATGGAAGTCAGACTTTCAATAGTACTGCTTGATAAACAATGCCAAAAGTAATAATAGTAAGTAAATTAAAACACACACTGAGGTCTCAAGACAGCTTTGCTCAGCCTCAAGTCAGAGACCTTTTTCATGTGTATGCAACCTATCAAGATTATAAAACATATGAGCTTTAATTTTCATAATCTGGAGAGGATAAGGACTCATCTGGAGTCAGTGCCACTTCAATAGTGTGGTTAACCTCCTTTGGGAGTCTGCCTATTGAGGTCTAGAAAAATGTATTGGCTTCGGGGTTTAAAGGCATAGCTGGGACACGGATCATTGATTCTTTTAAGCGAAAGATTGCATGAAAATTTGAAGCAGATGAAGATGCAAAGCAGTGGAGAGAAAGCAAAGAAGTGGGAGTAGTTTTGAATAACAGTTGCAAGGAGCTGATGCTGGCAGCATAGATGACTCTTTGTTGCTAATTTCCATTGTTTGAAGTGCCAATGTTATGCATCCACATCTAAAATAACAATGCAAATAGATCAACAGTCAGAATATTACAGATGGATGCTTTGGTTGAGAAATTCAACAGCATGTACAGCACATTGGAGGGTCCTCTATTTCAGTCAGGGCCATGTAATATCTGTAGCAGAGATACCAAGAACAAACTATTGTTATGACTTTGGTGGGAGGAGTGTTCTGGAAAGCAAACCACTACTCCACAAGTCAAACTAAAGGTTTAAATGCCTATTCCATCACAAACAATGTCAATTCCTTAACAAAAACAAAAACAGAGATTGCAGGAAAAACTCAGCAGGTCTGGCAGCATCTATGAAGAGAAATCAACGTTAATCTTTCAGGTCGAGTAACCTTCCCTCAGAGTTTTGTTTCAGAAAGATGTTTCCTTGTTGTTTCAGGTCACTCAACCTGAAATATTAACTCTGATTTCTCTTCACAGATGCCTCCAGACCTGCTGAGCTTTTCCTGCAATTTCTGTTTGTGTTTCTGATTTACAGCACCTGCAGTTCTTTCGGTTTTTATTTAATGCCAATTCATTTCTCTGTATTAGTGTTAACTCGGACAAGAGACCTTAACCAGTCTTTTCAATAAATTCAAAAACAACATATTTATTCCAGGCAAACATACTCTCCAAACAAGTTGCAAACTGGTTATCAACTAGGCTACTATGAATTAAACTATACCCCTCTTGATCCCAAACACACAGAAATTCATATGCAGACAAGAAAAGCCATACATGACTCCACAACACTAATGTGGGCGGGGAAACGTTTGACAAAAAGGAGAGAAAAACTCCTCTTCAGTCAAGGACCAATCCAGATGAAAAACTCCTCTTCAGTCAAGGACCAATCCAGATGACAAAAAAGAGTTGACTCCTCACAATTCTTTTGAATTTCTATTGATAAAGGTCCAGTATGACTGACTGGTTAAGAAACTAAGCCCATGAGATCCAAGGCAATTTGGAAAATTGGATCCAAAATTGGCTTAATGGCAGTAGTAGAGGGTGATGGCCAAAGGGTGTTTGTGTAATTGGAAGCAAGTATCCAGCGGTGAATGGAATTTGGTCTGGGTAATAATGAATGCAGAATTTTTAAATGGCCTCAAGTTTATGGAGAATGCATAGTGGCAGTTCAGCTATGGGAGCATTGTAATAGCCAAGACTCTAGGTAAAACAAAAGGTATGGATGAGGGATTCAACCATAGATAAGCTGAGGCAGATGCTAAAAAGAGCCAATGCTTTGCAAGTAGAATTAGGCAGTCTTGACTTTTCAATGACTTCCCAACCCTAACAATTATCGAAACAGGAAAGTAATATTGGCTAGTAACTTCCCAGTCACTGAACGACGTAGGCCGTGAAAACAATTAGGAGAATTGAGTGTACTGGACAGTAAGGAGGTTATTGATGACAAGAGCAAAATACCCAATCTTCCAACCAAGTGGTGAATGGTGAGATGGGGATCATTTCAGTACGTGGCTAGAAGCTTACTTGTATGCATTTTATTATGTATTATTAGTTAATCTCGCCTCATATAAAAGCAGTTTCCCAATCTTCCACACTCCAGATTGAAACAAAACAGCAACAGTTCCCAACATGAAAGCCTGCAAGTTTTGTGTATGGTTCCTCTTCTAGCTGACTGCCTAATGACACCGCCCTTTGTTATTGTGAGGAAGGGGCACCAACAGTGAGGTCAAGGGTGCCATGGCTCCCTGCTACATCGCCATTAGTGCCAGAGGCTGTAGTAATGGGGTGCAGGTCGTTTGTACATCCAGTCGACATTCTACATGGCAGCCTGACATGTCAGAGGCAGCATGGTAAAAGTAAGTTTAAGACCATAAGACCATAAGACCATAAGACATAGGAGTGGAAGTAAGGCCATTCGGCCCATCGAGTCCACTCCGCCATTCAATCATGGCTGATGCGCATTTCAGCTCCACTTGCCAGCGTTCTCCCCGTAGCCCTTAATTCCTCTAGACAACAAGAACCTATCAATCTCGGCCTTGAAGACATTTAGCGTCCCGGCTTCCACTGCACTCCGTGGCAATGAATTCCACAGGCCCACCACTCTCTGGCTGAAGAAATGTCTCCACATTTCCGTTCTGAAATGACCCCCTCTAATTCTAAGGCTGTGTCCACGGGTCCTAGTCTCCTCGCCTAACAGAAACAATTTTCTAGCATCCACCTTTTCAAAGCCATGTATTATTTTGTACGTCTCTATTAGATCTCCCCTTAATCTTCTAAACTCCAACGAATACAATCCCAGTATCCTCAGCCGTTCCTCATATGCTAGACCTGTCATTCCAGGGATCATCCGTGTGAATCTCCGCTGGACACGTTCCAGTGCCAGTATGTCCTTCCTGAGGTGTGGGGACCAAAACTGGACACAGTACTCCAAATGGGGCCTAACCAGAGCTTTATAAAGTCTTAGTAGTACATCTCTGCTTTTATATTCCAACCCTCT
The DNA here is from genome assembly GCF_047496795.1 of Chiloscyllium punctatum. Taxonomy (NCBI): domain Eukaryota; kingdom Metazoa; phylum Chordata; class Chondrichthyes; order Orectolobiformes; family Hemiscylliidae; genus Chiloscyllium; species Chiloscyllium punctatum. The sequence goes on from NC_092757.1 coordinate 66,104,495, forward strand.
TGAGATAAGAGACAACATTGCATTCGCTTTCTTAATCACAGACTCAACCTGCATGTTTACCTTTAGAGAATCCTCGACTAGCACTCCCAGATCCCTTTGTGCTTTGGCTTTATTAAGTTTCTCACCATTTAGAAAGTAGTCCATTCCTATATTCTTTTTGCCAAAGTGCAAGACCTCGCACTTGCTCACGTTAAATTCCATCAGCCATTTCCTGGACCACTCTCCCAACCTGTCTAGATCCTTCTGTAGCCTCCCCACTTCCTCAGTACTACCTGCCTGTCTACCTAACTTTGTATCATCGGCAAACTTTGCTAGAATGCCCCCGGTTCCCTCATCCAAATCATTAATATATAATGCGAACAGCTGTGGCCCCAGCACCGAACCCTGCGGGACACCGCTCGTCACCGGCTGCCATTCTGAAAAAGAACCTTTTATCCCAACTCTCTGCCTTCTGTTAGATAGCCAATCCTCAATCCATCCCAGCAGCTCACCTCGAACACCATGGGCCCTCACCTTGCTCAGCAGTCTCCCGTGTGGCACCTTATCAAAGGCCTTTTGAAAGTCCAGATAGACCACATCCACTGGGTTCCCCTGGTCTAACCTACTTGTTACCTCTTCAACTGAGCCTTCAACTCATTCAATGCTCCTGACAAACCTGCTTTCTGCTCCCATGTCTGCTCATGTATTTCGATGATCATCTGAATACTGACACCTTGGGTTCATCTCCAACTTGGGCTAAGCAGGAGTCTGGTCTCCAGCCTTCCACCTCAGACATTTCTTCATCGGTCAGCTACAGAGATATGGCAGTGATATGCTCATCAACATATGGTCTCAACTCCACTCTGGCTAAAATACCCAGAGGAATCAATACCTGAGCTAGTGGAGGGTGATGGAGACCTTTACCCATTATAGTCATCACCTCCTCAAAAAATTCGAATAAATTTGTCAAACATGATTTCTCCTTCATGAAGCAACATTGACTAAGCTTGATTCTGTTATTATATTCTTTATAATAGATGCTAACATTTTCAACATTGGTCAATGATAAGCCTTTAGCTATCTGTTTTGTTTAACCTCCTTCTGTTTTGGAATAGTGATGTTACATTTCCAATCCTCTGGGACTTTTCCAAGGTCTTAGGATTCTTGGAGGTTAATACCAATGTATCCGTTATCTCTGTAGACACTTCCTTTAACATACTAAGTTGCAACCCATCAGATCCAGGGGACTTATTGGTCTAGATCCCTATTAGTTTCCTTAGCATGTCTCTAATGATAGTTATTATATTTATTTCCTCTCCTCCTTTCATCCATTCTTTGTTTAATGTTTTTGGAATGCTGAGAGTGTCTTCTACCATGAAGGCTGATGCAAAATTTTTATTTAACTCCACTGCCATTTCTTCCTTCCCCGTTATTATTTCCCCACCCTCATTTCCAAAGCTACTGTTTTCAGAACTTGTTCATGACGGGAGATTCCTTGGAAGTTATCCTTAAAGCATTCATGAAGATATCCAACAGCTATGCTGACCCTGGTTTGTGACTGATCAAATTGGAGAAGGTTTATTCAAGACAGCAATGGCTACATCAAGCACACAGAAATGAAGATGAAGTGCCTGAAATAACACCATAAGCCTGCTCAACACTTCTAGTGCTATATTCCCTAAATGTTGCAGAGTCTGTTGATTACACATTGGATTTATCAACAATCTCAGAACCCAAAAAAACTGCAATGGAGGCAAGTCATGCTGAGGGATTGTGTAAGAAGAAAAGGAGAGAGTATCATTGGAAGGGCAAAAGTGCCATTTTGATTTATTATTGCCCCATAACATCAGTTTGCACATTTCAACTAAGATAGAGCATCATAAGGATTAGGTCTTCCTCCATTTGTTAACAGCATCACTGGCCTGAATGCCACATTTCCAAATGTTGCCAACCTCTAAACATTTAGCTCCCTGTGAGTAGGTAGCAATTATTTTATTGTACTCCAGTTTCAGTACTCCACTCCCATTTTTGCATTAGGTGTGAAACCACAGGGGATCCTGTAGTTGGAAAATAAATCTGAGCATTAATTTTAATCTTATGTTCCAGTGTAAAGGGGTTTTAAGAAGAACATGAAAATTTGGTGGACAGGCATGCGACGTCCATTGCATCACTGTTGGGAAATCATAGTTATTAGTCCTTTAGCATGCTATCCCCTTTACGACTTGCATAAGGTTGCACATTGAGAGAATAATTAACCCTTCCTATAAAAACAGCATACTAATTGTTGCTAGGCACATGAATGACTTGCACACAGTCACATACCTCGGGAATGTTTAAATCTCTCATTGCCTCTGTAGCTGCCCTGCTGATTTCTCCTGAAGTGCATGATGATATGTTCAAAACAAGCTTTAATGCTGCTACCATGCTTAATGTAGCAGTTGACAGCACAACAATTGACTCTTGCAATGTCACTTGTGGTTGCCCGGCCTTATGCTGTGGCATAAAACTTAAGGACAGTGCTGATGTTTAATTGCAATGTTTTGTATGCAGACACCAACACTTCAATCACAGTCTCCTTACTGAAGCTAAACCTCATTATGTGTGGATCTTACCTCACTCCTAGTAAATGGTACAAGGTATGCCCCCCCCCCCCCCACCCGAAACAGCTCCAATATCTGAGGACTTTTAGGCCACTGCTTACAAAATATGACACACAAGATGCATTTATGTAGTGCCTTCAACATAATAAAGTATTCCAACATGCTTAACAGGAGCCTTAGCAAACAAAATATTGACACTGAATCACATAAGATGATTGAAGGAGAGATGATCAAAGTTTGATGAAGCAGGTGGGTTTTAAAAACCATCCTAAAGGACAAAAGGTAGACAAAGATAGTTAGGGAAGAAATTTCAAAGCTGAGATCTGGAGAGCTGAAGGCATGGCTAACAATTGTGGAACAATTAAAATTGGAGATGCACAAAAGGGTAAAACTGGAGACACAGAGCACCCAGATGGTTAAAGTATGAGAGAAGATTACACAATAGGGAGGTCATTGCATGGAAAGATTTGAAGACAAGAATGAGAGTTTTAAAGTGAAAAACCACACAACACAAGGTTATAGTTCAACAGGTTTATTTGAAAGCACTAGCTTTCGGAGCGCCGCTCCTTCACCAGGTGGTTGTCTGCCTGAGTTAAAAGCAGGATTTAGAAGTCATAGAGATGTACAACATGGAAATAGACCCTTCGGTCCAACTCATCCATGCTGCCCAGATGTCTCAACCCAATCTAGTCCCACCTGCCAGCACCCAGCCCATATCCCTCCAAACCCTTCCTATTCATATACCCATCCAAATGCCTTTTAAATGTTGCAATTGTACCAGACTCCACCACTTTCTCTGGCAGCTCATTTCATACACATACCATGCTCTGTGTGAAAAAGTTGCCCCTTAGGTCCCTTTTATATCTTTCCTCTCTCACCCTAAACCTATGCCCTCTAGTTCTGGACTCCCCCACCCCAGGGAAGAGACTTTGTCTATTTATCCTATCCATGCCCCTCATAATTTTGTAAAACCTTTATAAGGTCACCCCTCAGTCTCCAACATTCCAGGGAAAACAACATCAGCCTGTCCAGCCTCTCCCCGTAGCTTAAATCCTCCAACCCTGGCAACATCCTTGTAAATCTTTTCTGAACCCTTTCAAGTTTCACAACATCTTTCCGATAGGAAGGAAACCAGAATTGCCCTGTTGTATTGTCAACGGCAATTGTAACAGTGATAGATGAAGTGGGTATTGTGTGAATTAAAATCCAAGCAGCAGGGTCTAAAATGAAGACATGTTTATGACGAGAGGAGGATGGGAGGCCTGCCAGGAGAACATTGAGTGGATGAAGATTTCAGCAGCTGCTGAGCTGAAATAGGGTCAGGGTGAGGTAATGTTGTAGAGGTGAAAGTCAGTGTTCTTGTTTTTGGAGGTGATTATGACCACTGCAGCCATTCTTTGAGAGTAAAACATTCCCTGTACAATTACTTTTAATGTACTTATTCATGTGCCGTCAATCTTAAGAGTGAGTCTGTGATCTCAGCAAGGAGCCATATCTTGGAAAGCACAGATAAAAGTTCCAAAGTCTCTGTATTAACTCTGAATCTGCACTCAGTAATCTAAATGACATGACTAAGGAGGAATAACCCTATTGCCCCATGTCTCATATAAATAATTCACATTCAAAAAGCGAGTTTAAGTCATAAATGTTTCCTTTTACTTTGATGTATGAACTGAACTGAGCACTATTCCAAAAATGACATGCAAACACATTAAAAGAAAATGAATTACAAGCCCTATAATTCTCCGTTTATAATTCAATAATTTCTTTATAATCCCCTTGCCCATTTAGATTGAGAGTAAAGGTGAGATGAAAGTAAAAGGAAAGACAATTACATCTTTTGCTTATAATCCCACTGCTTTTCAAAATTATTAATAAAACTCTCTTCGTTTACTCATTTGCTCTCTGGTGAATAGTGATTTTTTTTTCTGTTTGGATTCAGTGAAATTTGATTACATTCTTTACAGAATGGAAACAGGCCCTTCAGCCCAACAAGTCCACACTGATCCTCCGAAGAGTAACCAATCCAGAACCATTCCCCTACCCTATATTTACCCTTGACTAATGCACCTAACACGACGGGCAATTTAGCATGGCCAATTCACCTGCCCTGCACATCTTTTGGATTGTGGGAGGAAACCAAAGCACCCAGAGGAAACCCACACAGACACAGGGAGAATTTGCAAACTCCACACAGACAGTTGCTCGAGGTGGGAATCGAACCTGAATCCCTGGCGCTGTGAGGCAGCAGTGCTAACCACTGAGCAACCATGCCATCCATAATGTAACTACTTTCATTGCATTCAGTAGGTAAAATACAATGTAGGACACGATTTTGATTTCTGCATCAGAGAGATTCTTTATCATACCAGTGCACCAATTTATTCGCCCACTCCATTTATTCTTTATGGTTTCCTGGAGGGAGACTGCTAAGTCAGCACCAATTACTGCTGAATTATAGACAGTTTCCGACAATAGACTAGTACCTTGTGGGAATCAGATTAAGGCTACATACAGTCATTTCACTCGGGACTGTTTAACAGCTGTACAGATAGTAAAGAATTTTGAATTCCATCATTGCAATACAAATCTGTATTCTGAAGATCAAAGAACATATTCCCCTCAAACCCTATGGTTACTGCTGGTTTTCCCATGTTCACTGTTAAAGCCATCGAGTTGTTGAGCAATGGGAATACAATTTGCATTGGCTTGGTAGGTGAAAGGAGAAAAGGGTAAAGGATGGCAGTAGGTCCAAAGTTGGCATAGGGGGTATGAGCAGTTCTGGGGGTGAGTAGAGGTGAGTTTGCATAGGTTGGCATGGGTGAGACATGGGAAGTGTAGGACATGTTGGGGAATTAGTTGCTCATGAGAGCTGAAGGAACATTCGATATTTCTACAGGTCCACTTGGCTCTGGTCCTCTTGTACCTTGGTGGAAGTAAGGTACCATTTGAGAGAGGTATTGGATCATTTAGTGGAGGTAAGGCAGCATTTGCAGATGTGTAAAGGCATGCTTGTGAACAAAAGAGCATAATCTCATTGGAGCTGGCAAAGACATACATCAAGGAAATTGCCTCAATCAATATGCAGGCTTCTTTTAAAAAAAGTTCTAGAAAATTCAAACTACCTGATTACATGAAACATTATTGGGTTTGTGCTGCATGAGGCTTTGGAAAACCAATCATTTCCACAACGGAATGTCAAATGATGGGTAACTCCGACTCCTAACTGAATGGAAATGTTTTTGAGATAAGTGTTCAAGGAATTAAGAGTTAAACATTGACCTGAATTACTTGATTTTGTAAGGTATTAGTTGAAGTAATTTTATGTGTTATTGAGGGCAGCTATTCTGCATTAGAAACGTCAATAGGCTGAAAACTACTTTGTATCAGTCTTCCTCTTGCAATATGCCTGTGTTCAATAATGGGTATGTTTGCATGGAGCGCAAAGTAATAAAGGATGGTAGCTAGAGGATTGAGCTCACATGGGGGCTAAGAAGAGCCAAGGAGATGGTTGGGAGCATGTTGGATATGAGGATCCATGGGAAATGGATAGACAAACATTGAGAATGAATTTCCATGGGGATCGGAATGCAGGTATAGGTTGGCACACAGGGCATGCAAGGTCTTGTGGGGGAGTAGACTGGCATAGGTTGACATGTGATGACATGGATGGGGCATGGAGAGGGAGAGAGAGAGAGAGGTGAGAACAGGATGGATGTCTTATGTTACATTCTTTATTTTTCAACATTGACCTCAGTGCTGGAGCCCTGAGGCAACTTATCTGCTTGGCACAATTCAGGAAATAGGAGCCACTTCGGGTCTTCCCAGATTGCACAGTCTGATTCCCTATCTATCCTGCATCTTTTGAGAGAGGTGGTTGCCAATGCAAGGGAAATGTTCAAACATTCCAAAGTCTCCCTTCAATATATAGAATCATAGAGACCTTACAGTGCAGATAGAGGCCATTTGGCCCAGCAAGTCTGCACTGACCCTCCAGAGTATATCCCACCCAGCCTCCTTTCCTAGCCTCATAACCCCTCATGGCTAACCCACCTAAACTGCACATCTCTGGACACTCTGAGTAACTTAGCATGGCCAATCCACCTAACCTGCATATTTTTGGACTGTGGGAAGAAATCAGAGCACCCAGCAGAAACCCACGTAGACACAGGGAGCATGTGGAAACACCACACTGTCACCTGAGGTTAGAATCACAGAGCTTTGTTAGGTCCTCAGTGTGACTTTTGAAGTTATCTGTTTTAGATCTCCCACTTATTGTAGCTGAGTCATATCATCATCATCAGTTAAGAGTAAATATATAAACATGCCCAAGCTTGTAGTATCATACAGATTTATATATTTTCACACATTGTCAAAATTGAAATTGATTAAGTATTGCAATGATATCTCACCAACTCTTAGAAAATCTATAACAGCTCTTGGTTTAATATCATTTAAGGGCATTATAAACTCAATCACAAATGTTTACCGAAAGTCAGTAAAAAGATTTTAACTTAGAACAAAATCAATTCATAAATCATCCAAGTAAAGGCTGAAAGACCATTTTGCCATTTTCAGACCGAACAAAATGCTCTAATTAAAAAAGTATAAGCTTCAGTCCTGAATTCCATTTTGGCTGCTTTCGTTCTGTAATGAAATACCATGTAGAATAAATGATGGGGAACTAATGACTGGTCTTTGCCAATTTCAGGAGAAAATTGTGAATTATAAAGTCTGTGTATAATTACATAGTAGACAAATGGTTAATAATTTAAAATAAGATTTAATGCCCCATTGAATTTACGATCCTACCTGCAGGATTCAAATCAGGTTACATTTTTGATGGACATCCGATGAGGTCAAATACACCATTCCACTTCACTGAATAGAGCATAAAGTAATTTCATACGTATGGCATTCTCACTATGTTCTGACAGTATGCTTATTGTGCAACAGTTGCAAAGACATAGAAAGTGCATGCAGAAGAATTAATCCAAACTCATGTTTAGTCATAGAACAATGCTGAGTTGAGTTTTAAAACACTAAAGGTTTCAAATTAGGAAAGCCCTAATTTTGAGGGGTCGAAGGAGTGATTCACGAACTTGCTGCCCCACGCAGATTGAGTCGGCAACACGCAAACTCAGCATGTCCACCTCATCCATAGGCATGTAGCACATGGTCAAGTGGGTCCTCTATTGGTCATTTGTGGCTTCACATGGTAGGCAGCACTGGCAGTGTTGTTAGTGAACCACCTTGAACAATCATTTCCTTACAGGCAGGCTGTGCTTAAAAGAGAGCTTACACAAAAAATGCGGTTGCAATGTAAACTATTGCAATGTGAGTACCAGTGTTATCATTTATTTAATAAGGTCTGAAAGAGTACTAATGGAAAGAGTGAATAGTGATGAGTCTATTAATTGAGGGTTAATTGCGGAAGAATTGGTCATAAGTTTGGAGAGCTATAAATCAATGAGGGTGGTTTACTAAAATAAAGTCCCCGCCAGAAAATGTGGACTTGAACTCTGTTCAAAAACATTTATCTTCTAGTGTGTAACAGTGAAAGCAGAGAATAGCTGAGAGTCAAAGTATAAAGTATCTGGGTATGATCAACCAATTCTGTTTTCTGAAAGTGAGATTTAAGATCAGTGGAAACATGAAGTAACCATGTGGTCCAGGTTACCTCTTTGACAAAGAGGATAAGAAGCAATACCTTTTTCTCAGAATTGGACCTTGACGATTTGAACACAGGTGAAGCTTGGACAGATTGTTAACTTTCATTGATAATTGTTTTTCAAAAATATGTTTCCTTGACTGCTTATAAAATCAGAAGGCACTCGACACCAGGTTATAGTCCGATGGGTTTATTTGAAACCACGAGCTTTTAGAGTTGGATCCTGATGATTTGAACACAGATGAAACTTGGATGGATTGTTAATTTCATTCAGAGCACTGTCCCTTCATCAGGTGAACGAAGGAGCAAATGACGAAGGAGCCAAACCTCAAAAGCATCTGATTTCAAATAAAGCTGTTGGAATTTAACCTGGTATCACGTGCCTTGTGATTTTGTTCACTCTAATGCAACACTGGCACCTTGACAGCATGACTGCTTACGAGGCATGGTCAGATTTTGACCATTTTCGAATTTGTGTTAAAATGACATGGGCAATTTGCCCATCCACCCATTAAAAAGTTAAAAATCTTGGTAAGCATGCATTAATAAAGGCTGGAGAGTATGATAAGTCCATGGATGTGATGTGATAGGTGTTAGGGATGTAAGAATTATAGAAGTACATTATCATGGCCAATAGCCATTTTCCCTTAGCAATAGGTTTCGCTGAGGTAATAACTATGGATTTAAATGCATAGAATAAAGAAACATGCACTTTCATTTTCATTTCATTGACTAACGTCAAGGTCACCAACCTCATCCTCAGATACTTGACAATGCCTTAAAATAACTCCAGCTACTCTGCTGTGATAGTCACATCACCCACCAGAGCACAACATTATACAATGACTGCATTCTCAGATCGCTCTTGCAGGACAAGGTATCACAGCATAGAAGAGACAGAGCAGAGCTAGCTCATCGCAAACTTATGTCACATTTTCCATATCCTGCAAAGGAGATAACAGTCTGCTTCGTGTAACTGTCTGGCACACAGCATCCAATTTTTCTGAGAAATTGAAGATGGTGCTGTGGTTTTTTTTTGTCTTATTCCCCTTCTCCAACCGAATGAATGATTTATTGTCACATATATCTTGAAGTTACAGTGAAAAGTGTTTTGTCACCACAATCCAGCACCATTTTAAGTTACAATAAGGATAAAAAGAAATTACTTAAATAAGAGTTCAAATTGGGGTCTCAAGCAAGGTTCCAGGGATTCTGCAATGCCTCTGCAAGGTGTTCCTGTCCTCTAAGAGTCCTGCTCCAGAAACAGCAATGACGACACCAATGCCCCTGCTGCCACCACCATCTCACCAACACCACCAAGAGTCCCCATTCCAGGCACTGCCAACACCAAGGGCCCAGGCTCCAGGCCTATCACCACAAGGTGTCCAGGCTTCAGGCCTACTACCTCTGTGAGTATAGGCTCCAAAAACTACCGTAGCCAGGTGTCCAGGCTCCGGGCCTATTGCCACTAAGAATCCAGGCTCCGGGTCTGCCGCTGGCAGACATCCAAGTGCTGGGCCATTGCCGGTGGGAGTCAAGGCTCCAGGCCTGTCACTGGTGGGAGTCCAGGCTCCGGGCCTGCCATCGGCAGGAATCCAGGCTCCGGACCTGTCACCGGCGGGAGTGCAGGCTCCGGGCCTGTCACCGGCGGGAGTACAGGCTCCGGGCCTGTCACCGGCGGGAGTACAGGCTCCGGGCCTGTCACCGGCGGGAGTACAGGCTCCGGGCCTGTCACCGGTGGGAGTCCAGGCTCCGGGCCTGTCATCGGTGGGAGTCCAGGCTCCGGCCCTGTCACCGGCAGGAGTCCAGGCTCAGCCTGTCATCAGCAGGAGTCCAGTCTCCAGGCCTGTTGTTGGCAGGAGTCCAGGCTCAAGGCATGTCACCAGTGGGACTCCAGGCTCCGAGCCTATTGCCAGTGAGAATCCAGGCTCCAGGCCTGTCACCGGCAGGAGCCCAGGCTCCAGGCCTCTCACCGGTAGGAATCCGTGCTGCAGGCCTGTCACCGGTGGGAGTCAAGGCTATGGGCCTGTCGCCGGCGGGAGTCCAGGCTCCTGGCCGTGTTGCCGGTGGGAGACCAGGCTCTGGGCCGTGTCGCCGCTGGGTGTCCAGGCTCTGGGCCTGTCGCCGGTGGGATTCCAGGCTTCAGGCCATGTTATCGGCGGGAGTCCAGGCTCCGGGCTTGTTGCTGGCAGGAGTCCGGGCTCCAGGCCTGTCACTGGTGGGAGTCCAGGCTGTGGGCCTGTTGCCAGCGGGAGTCCAGGCTCCGGAACTGTCGCCAGTGGGAGTCCAGGCTCCTGGCTTGTCTCCGGCAGAGTCCAGGCTCCGGGCCTATTGCCACTGAGAATCCAGGCTCCGGGCCTGTCGCCAGCAGAAGTCCAGGCTCCAGGCCTGTCGCCGGTGGGAGTCCAAGCTTCAGGCCTGTCACCACCATTGGCCACGCTATTAAGTACATGGCTCTGGACCCCTTATCCCCACTTCATGCTCCCAAATTTCCACCTCACTTCAGTTTTTGAGTTGTTGTTTCTAGACCCTTAGGAACTGTTGACTACTTGGTCAAAGCAGCAACAGGAAGACGAGAGAGAGCAATAGCGTAACACTGATAAAGGGGCCCAAGCATTTGATGTGATACAGCTACTATTAGGTCAGGCACTGCCACGCATGCAGCTTGGAACTAGCACTGAGCTGAGTTTGGTCAATGATCATTTACTTAAGCATGAGTGGCCTGCAGACAGTTCAGGGGATCATTTGCCAGAAGATGAGAAGGAAGACAAGATTTCTCTGATGTACATGAACTTTAAGATGCTGGTATATTGACTGGCTTTTCATTGATGTCCATGCCCCTGTCAAGGGGCACAGATGAGTTTAGCTCCAAGAGGGTGGCACACGACTGGTCCATCTCTCTGACATCCTGCAGACCGAGACCTGATCTGCAAGTTGGATGCTGGCTTGAATATATTAGGGCCTAACTTGGAGTTTCATACTTGGTCTTTACAGGGTGAACAACAAACAGTCACAGAATCACAGAAGCATTATAGCATAAAATTAGGACATTTGGCCCATCGTGTCTGTACCAGTCTTGTCTTCACAGATTTTTTCTTATTCATTGGATGAGGGCATCATGTCTAGGCAGTATTTATTGCCCATTCCTAATTGCTAAGAGGGCAATCAAGAGTCAACCACATTGCTGTGGGTCTGGAGTCACGTGTAGGCCAAATCAGGTAAGGACTGCAGTTTCTTTCCATAAAGGACTTTAGTGCACCAGATGGGTTTTTCCCGACAATGGTTATCATTGGACTCTTAATTCCAGGATTTATTGAACTCAAATTCCAATCGCCTTGGTGTGATTCAATCCTGAGTCCCCACAACATTACTTGGGTCTCTAGATTAAAAATCCAGCACTAGGCCATTGCCTCCACTCCATTTGTCAGGCAATTGTGGCTGCCTGATGATGTATCAGTTCAACTAGATGACATCAGGACACTGTCAATCATGACCTTCGTAAAAACACAGGGGGTAATGCATTTGTACCCTTACAACAATGGTGAGTAGCCAAACTGGAAGTGTGTAAGGGTGTGGGCCAGTTAGTTAAAGTGACACAAGGCCTCCAAAGTACAGTTACAATGAGCATCAAGAACACAATCCTGCACTGTGTGTGTCTATTGACAACTTGTGATAAATGATTGCTCATAATGTTTAGCTTTTCATTTCTCAAAATTGGAAGATGGTGAAGGTTGGGGGCATTGGGAAACAGCATTATACACATATATATCATCAGCACAAGTATTTGATATTTTTTCTAAAACTGTAACAACATATCTTTATAAATGCTTGTACAGTCTCGCTACAGAAAGCACATACATTTTCTCGCTGTTTTAAGTTCTTCTCGATATTGTTAAAATGAACATTGAGGTTACACACATGAACTGCCTCAGTAGGGGTACAATTGGATCCCATGGGACGCATTTTACTAATGCACATTGGAAAGGAAGCATGAACATCCAGGAATGCACAAACAGAAATCACAGAGACACTTCAGACAATTTTCCATTCATTAATTTTCTATATGCAATAAAATCATAATTACATCCTTTATAAAAAATAGTTTCAGATTTTTTTACATAATGTGCACAGTGGAATGTGTCCCACTGATGTGAAAGCGATCCCTTTTGAAGGACATCATTAAGTAGTTCAAGTATGCATTGGAAATGCTGATTTATGCTTTAACAGCAGTGAAATAGCTGTCAGGGTGTTAAGTTGGCTCTGAAATGTCCAGCTATGGTGAATCCTTCATTCACTGTTAATTAAAATGTGCTATTTATTACCATTTTCTGGCTTGGTTTCAAAAGCGGTCCTGCAATAAAAATCAGAAAAAAGGAGAACTGTTTGGGTTGACCATACCCCTCTGATACAGAGGGAACAATCTATTCATTATTCAATATTCGCTTTTCAGATAAGGTCATAGCTTCAAAACGCTGCCACATTATTACCTACCTCATGAATAACAGTGAACTTGAGACAAATTTTCACCATTTTCTCCTTCTCTGCTCCAATGTCTCTATTTCTGTAATATCCTCTAACATTGCTCTAAAATCCGCAAGGCGTACAATGTGTAAACAGACCCTTCGACCCAACTTTTCCATACCATCCAGTTTTCACAAGTAGACTACTGCCTGCACTTGGTCCATATCACTCCATACCACTCCAAGACATTGTCATTCATCTAGCTCTGGAAATTAGAGTATTTCCAGTTTTAATTTCTCTCCCATAAGTGGCAGTGCCTTCAGCTCCCAAGTTCTGGATTTGCCTCCCTCAACCTTTCCACATCACTACTTCGCTTTCCTCCTTAAGACACACTTTAAACCTTGCACCTTGACCAGACCTTAGCCCATCTGACATAATACCAGCTCATGTGGTTCAGCTACATTGAAGTAAATGAACTCATTATCTGGATTAGTAGTGCTGGAAGAGCACAGCAGTTCAGGCAGCATCCGAGGAGCAGCGAATTTCGCTGCTCCTCGGATGCTGCCTGAACTGCTGTGCTCTTCCAGCACTACTAATCCAGAATCTGGTTTCCAGCATCTGCGGTCATTGTTTTTTACCTAAATGAACTCATTAACCTGTTGTACATATGCCAATCTCAAAGAATATTTTAGTTATTTGCATAAGGGGCTAAAAAAGGTACCAGCACCTCACCCACCAACCACTATCAAAAACATAATAGGAACAAGTCATTTGGAATGGAAGAATTGACAATTGAAGCTGTTGCTCCAGTGAGTCAATGAGGATACTACAATTGATGTGGTGGAGAGTACCATGGATGTAGCAGCGTTGTGGGCTCACCCAAATGGGCTCATCACAAACCATCTAGGAACAGCAAAGGTGGCAGTGTTGAGGTAAAGGATGAAGAGATGGGAGAGAGATCAACAAAGATGTGGACCTAAATATCATCCACCAAGGTCCCTAATGAAGCTGTTGTTGATAGCTGTATTTATAGTTTTCTGTTTGGTACCTTTCAAAAATGGTTCAAGGATCCAATTGGTAGACTTTATGTGGATTGATGGTTTCTAAGTATGACTTGTTTTACCGACTATTACTTTGTAATTGATTTAAAAATTTATATTTATATTGATATTTGTGAAAGAGTATGATTAATTTGACAGACAGTTACTTCAGATACTTCCATTCAGTTACTGTAAACCATATTTCACAGAGATATGGATTTTAGGATTGAGATTGATTGTTTACAGAACACAAACTCAAAGTTTCATTTTATTAGCTTACCGGTCAGAAGCTTTCAATCAACTTTTTCCTGATATCATGATCTTCTTTTGTCACAAATAAGTTTACACAAAAATAATTTCTGCAAAATAAAAAAACTCCTGCAGTACGAGCAAAAGTAGTTTTAATAAGCTAACTATAATCTTTCTTGACCAGGTACAAAGGAGAAAGAAACTATTCATAAATATGATGTACCTGTCACAACCTCAGAATATCCTAAAGTGCTCCACAGCCAGTGAAGTCGCAGGAAAAGACTGGGTAAATAAAGATAAATTACAGGTCGCTCTGCTATAATGTGTGTTTCGTTAATGCAAATTCATTATAACATGATTGACAAATTGGGGATATTGTTTCTAAAGTGTGTATTGGCTACAGCGCAATTCTGACCCCATTAGTTTAAATGGTGCTGCTATTATGCGATTTTCTTATAACACGGGAATGCGTAAGAACACAACTACCACATTATAGCAGAACTGACTGTATTTCCTTTTTTTTATTCATTCACATGATGAGAACATCGCTAGCTAGGCCAGCATTTATTACCTATCCCTAATTGCCCAGAGGGCAGTTAAGAGTCAACCACATTGCTGGGATCTGGAGTCACATGTAGGCCATACCAGGTAAGGATGGCAGTTTTCTTCCTTGAAGGACATTAGTGAACCAAATGGGTTTTTCCAACAATTAACAATAGATTCATGGTCATTGTTAGACTCTTAATTCCAGATTTTTGTTGAATTCAAATTCCACCATCTGCCAGGGCAGGTTAAGTTGGGGGTGTTTGAACAAGAGGCCGAGTCTGAGAATTAGGGTCAGATCAATCAGGAGAGATGTTGGGAAGCACTTCTACACACAGAGGATAGTAGATGTTTAGAAATCTCATCCACAAATGGCAGTGGATGCTGGATTAGTTGTTAATTTTAAATCTGAGATAGATACAGTTTTGTTAAGGAAAGATATTATGAGCAATAGCCCTAAGTCTGGTATATGGAGGTAAGCCACAAATCAGCCATGTTCTCATTGAATGGCAGAAGGCTTGAGGGCCTAACCCTGTTCCTAATGTTAGTCCAGTCACAGATATGCCTGTGAATGTAATGTTTGTTCTTAATAATTAGATGTAATGAATGTCTGTTTTGTTTGGACTGCTGCTACGTGATCCAAGATGGTGACACTTGCAGGGTTGGTACCATTCGGGCTCCTGTGCCCATCGCTTCCTCCCTTCTTTCCTTACTCTTCTCATGTTCTTTCTTTATCTTTGCCTTTCCTTTGTCTTCTTCCTGTCAGTGGTGGCAGAGGGGCTGACATGGCAGAGAGGAGCAGCCAGAGTGGGAACCAGGGCAAGATGGGGACCTGGCCTGGCAGGGGAGCCAGGGATTGTGGTGGGCCTGGATCCAGGACTCCAGGCACTGGTGAAGCAGGGGATGTGGGATGCACGGACTCCAGACAAGGATGAGTGGTGGCAGTGGAATGAGGGAATCCTGGTTGCAATAGGCCCAGAGCAGGGACTCCTGGTAATCAACATCTCCCGGTAG
The DNA here is from genome assembly GCF_047496795.1 of Chiloscyllium punctatum. Taxonomy (NCBI): domain Eukaryota; kingdom Metazoa; phylum Chordata; class Chondrichthyes; order Orectolobiformes; family Hemiscylliidae; genus Chiloscyllium; species Chiloscyllium punctatum. The sequence continues at coordinate 66,120,052 of NC_092757.1, forward strand.
TGGGCCTGGAGTTGGGGTCTCCTGGTGGTTGGTGAGGCAGAAGGGGACCTAAGAGCTCCTGGTTGCAAGGTGAGTATGAGTCCAGCATGGGACTCAGCCTCTGTGACCCGTCGGTTGGGCCTAGTGATGAAGAGATGGCACCTGAAGCATGGCAACTCCGACATTGGTGGATCCAGCACAGGTGATGGCATGGGTTTAGTTGGTTGTCTGAATCAGGGCTCGTGACTGATGGTGGAATGGTGGAGCGAAAATGGACTTTCTTCCAGCTTCGTCTTTTTATTCTTGAAATATTCTAAGGGATTGGGACAACAGTTGATGCTTTTTCTTACCGTGTTGTTCATTGTAGAGCACAAGTGACACTAAACCATCATTCATACAAACAATGAGCCTGGGATCCCAAAGAGCATGGGCCCTGGTAATTAGCATCATTCGCACCTCGCCCACTCCCATCTCTAACCTAATCAACATTCCTGAAAGCTATGCATTCAGATGATCTAGTGTAGTGGAGCGCTGATGTGAGAATTACTTGGATTAATCTACAGAGAACCAGCAGAAGCTCGATGGGCCAAATTGCCTCCTTTTCTGCCACAAAAGGCTCTATGACTTCCCTTTCACCTGAAGACTGGAAGCTCTGGAACTGCCAAACCGTGATGATCATCTGAATTCTGAGAGTTGAGCTGAGCTAAAATAAACTGCTGAGTGCTTTCCACTCTCAGCTTTCCCTCCCATTTCAGCTGACACCATAATAAATTAACTTTATTTGCTGAAGTCTTTATCCCCTGCAGTAAAGAATCAATTATAACTTGCTGATATCATACTGTGCAGTGTATCACATTAAAGCAAAGAGTGCAAAAGTAAACTAAACAGCTGTCGTCATGAAATAAAGCTGATCCCATTCTCTAGTGTGAATATTGTCAATAAATAAATAATTCTTTAAATATATATATAGTAACTCATGAATAAATAAGAAAACCTCTGCAAAATACTTCACATTAATTTTCATAATAGGGATTTATTGTTTTCTGAATTACAGCAATTAATTTTAAATTGATTTATCACAGTGCCATTATTTTTGAAGTTAAGAAAACTGTCAGTACTGTAATTAACTGTTACAGACTTGTCTGGCATGTAGGGAAACACATGTCATGTTACTAGTGGGCTGTTACAAAACATACACAATAACACCAGCCTCATTTTTCACACTGTTTAATGCTCTGATTCCTTTAAAATGAGTTGTACGTTCAATAAGCAATAGTAATCTGGTGAACTATATAATTTGACAGCAGTTATTGTTCTAATAGAAGACATCCATGTGACAACAAATAATTCTGAGTTTAAGATAAACAGGCTTACTTTTAGCAAATGATTTCAAGACAGCAATCAATACTCCAATAAATGCCCTCACCCACCCCTTACCCCCATCACAACAGCTAAATGTAAAATTTGTAACAAAGAGTTCACATCGACTTGATCAATTTGATCCCCAAAATATCTAGTTATGTTCTGCACTCTCTTCTCACCTCATTTTGCAATGTACTTGCACTCAGTTCACTGCCAGGACACATTCCAAATATATTTGGGGAGATTGTCTTTTTTAGATGGTACAGGAAAGTGATGGCAGGAGATCAGCCTCCCATTTATCACCCTGTTTATAGATTTATGTCAACCATTTGATTGTTATCGCTGAGTGCACATTTCCTCAGAAAAACTTAAGACAGGGAGGTGGAAATTGGACCTTATTGTTTCGAATTTAGAGGTGCAGAATGGATACAATGAGGACTAATTTTAAAGATGAACTACAAATGATGCTTGAAAAACAGGGGGCTACTTTTCAGGCATCCAAACTGGACACCCACCCAACAGTTTCTCACCAAAGTCAACAAAACATCAAATGTCTTCACGTTGATCTATGTTGTCACAAAGTGGATATGGACTCAGGTGGACTGAAAGTGGTCGCTGAGGAACAAAGGTCAATTCATTTTTTAAAAGTGCGACAAGCATTTTGCTGTAGAACCAAAGCAGGAATGCTTCCCAGTACTCCTGAGCAGATCAACCACATTCCCTCTTGTTGCTGTTCTAGAAGCCTCTCATACGATTTCCCTTGAAAAACCAGGCTTGTCAGGCAGCTGGTTCAAATTTGAGTTCTTCAAATAGAAAAGTTCCCCAGGCTTCACGAGACTCAGCAGATTAATGCAGAGGAGAACAAAGGAAGTCTTTTGGTTTCACTGCACAATGTAATGTGCACAAATTTACCTGCAATTATTTGATTAACCTATGAACCTACGTACTATTGAAGAATATGATGTTTTCTGGATCTGATTGGTCTTGTTTAACTGGTCTTACCTATTCTTGGCCTTCAAGCAAAATAGATTTCTGCTGACGTTCACCATGCTTTAGAGATTTCAATGACTCCAACATCTCCCAGTTGCTTATCATTCCAAATTGGCTTTGTCTTCCAGTCCTTTGTGGCATTTTCTGTTATTACTACAGACACCAGCAATGGCAGTTTGAACTACTTCCAGCTGTCAGATTTGATAGATTTTTTTTGGAATTAGCAGCAACTCTCGCAGCAACATGATTGCAGATTAACCCACAGGGGTGACACAACCTCAATTCATCAATTAATTTGCTGCCTCAAAGTCCCATATTTGCATCTTGGTAAGTATTAATTAGTCACCTGTACGTGATGCTCTTTTTTTCCTGTCATTAGTAAATACATTAACAGAGTGGGTGACCTTTGATGTTAATGTGAGCTCACTGGAGAATGGTACACAGTCAATTTAGGTCATCATCCATAATAATTAGTTCTGATAAAGCTGGAACAAGATAAAAGCACTAACCAGTACTGTGCAGGCCAGTTTTGAAACTGTTGCCATACATTAATTAACACTTTTGAAAGGAACTCGGACAAATATGATACTTATATGATTAATTATTCAGTCCTATCACACATATTGAATTTACTGGCTTACTAGCTCAAGAGGGGGATAAATGTAGGGTGGTGCCAAGCTGCTGCTGCTGACTTTGCCAGAGTGCAGGAATTCCACCTCCTGGAGTTCACTTGCTCCCTGAAAGCTGCTCCCAATTCTCCATAATTCTCTGAAATACAATTCAGAGGTGGAACTGTGTATTTTTAGCTGACTGATTGCTTGACAGCTGAAATTGACAAGAGATATCAAGGAGAAAAGACTCAAGATCAAATTTTGGCCTGGAAATGTGTTTGTTGCATTAGCCGAGATCTCCCTCTGTCAAAAGGGCTTCATATGCTTGCAATGTCATCCTCAATAATAATGGGGATCTCGAGCAATGAAAATGGAAATGTCGAAATAACAACATGATTGTTATTTTCCAAGTTCCTTGAAGATATGACCAAATATGTCAATTACAGGATCATCCTGGTGTTTAATAATCCACTTGCATCATAGTTTTAAAAAAATACATTTTTACAGAATGTAATTGAAAAAAAGGAAGATTTAGCCCAAGGTCCTGGGGAATTCCATAACATTTTCTCATACAATACAAGCATGACATGACCTGCTTTGTTTATCTCTCATTTTGTTTCACTATACTCTGGTAGATCAATAAAATGAAATACTTTCCAATTTCAGACAACATTATGTGTAACCATGTCAGAGATGCCACAGTTATTTCGGCCCCAGTGACATGTTTTGACATCAATTTGCAAGGAATCCCAAGCAGGACTCGATTTTCTATGAATTCTAACAACTTAATGAATTAAAATTGCAACCATTTTTCAATCAATGAATAGACATCTGTCACTGCAGATGGGGTTTGAAAATAATTCTCAAAGTGCTTTCGTTAGCAATTTATTCCATTGTAACCAGAAATCAGACTGTCTGTGACCTTGACTGTCCTTTATAATTAAAGCATTAAAAATTTAGTTGTGAAGATGTCCAATAAAACTCATAATGGATTTCTGTTGCCTATTTTCTGCTTCTTTGGGATATCAACTTTCTTATCCATGTGCATCCATTGTGCAAATAATCATCAACCCATCGGGGTAAAATAACATGGTGCTTATGATTTGGGTGAGTACTTTTTAGACCTACTATAATGATCTATATACAGGAGTTCAATTCTGCCCACTGAAGCTGGGGAAGTTAAATTCGGTTAATGAAACACCTGAGTTTAAAAGTCGGTGCCAGTGATGGTGAACATGAAACTGCAGGATTGTTGTAAAAACCCAGCTGGTTTGCTAATTCCTTTAATGGAATAAAGTCTGCCATCTTTACCTGGTCTGGTCTACAGCTGACTGCAGGGCCATTGTTAAGTGAATGAATCGTACCTGTCATCTGAAGTGTCTTAGCAAATCATTCAGTTGTACTAGACTATTGTGAAGCTGACCCAGATCTTCTGGTCAGTGGTAGTAATGGATGTGCTGTCCCTGTTCATGTAGCTTACTGCAGTCAGACAATATTGTCCATTTTCAACCAAGACTTCTGATCCTGGGCAGTGCAATCTGTCCAGAGTTAAGTCGGACAAGCAAAATATAAACAAACTGACAGAGAACTCATTTGTGGGTGGCATGGTGGCACAGTGGTTAGCACTGCTGCCTCACAACCCCAGCGGGTTCAATTCCCACCTCAGGCGACTGTCTGTGTGGAGTTTGCACGTTCTCCCCGTGTCTGCGTGGGTTTCCTCCGGGTGCTCCGGTTTCCTCCTACAGTCCAAAGATATGCAGGTTAGGTGAAAGGGTAAATGTAGGGGATTGGGTCTGGGTGGGTTGCGCTTCAGTGGGTCGGTATGGACTTATTGGCTGCTGTATTCTGGGAAGCTTTAGAGCTCTCAAGATTTTTTTTGAATGAATGAGGTGCAGACTAGTGAATGGAAAAGTGAGCCAATGTGTGGCTGAGTGAGTATAATCATGACAAGATGCCAAGGGGGTTATCCAAACTTTCAGCTGTAGATGAGACCAACTACAGAAGGTTCTGAGTCTGACCACTAGCTTCGATGTCACTCACCTTAAAGCTCACTAAAGCCACTCAACAGAAGCTATGCCACCAAAGAAGGGACTACCTTTGACCCACTCATGCTATTTCACACAAATCATTGAAGAGTGCTGAACAGTAAAGGAAAATTTAGTTTAATAATCCTGACCTGGAGTGAGCAATCAAACTTTGGAAGCAATATCTCTGAAGCTGGGTTGGTGTGCAATCTGGATTGGTTGGGTGGATAGTTAGGTCAGGTCACTAGCCAGTTTGGATGGTCAGGTGAGTCCTGGGGCAGGGGGTGTGTAATGTGGTCAGTTTGAATGGGCAGTTGGTCAGACTGGGTGTGCATTGCTTCCAGGATAGTCAGATCAGAGATTGGGTAGTCAAGTCATTGAGGAGGGATGTAGGTTAGATGCTGATTTATTGGTTGTGGTGCTTAGAACCGACTAATTACTGGGTTAGATCAACTGTTAACCAACACAACATTTCCTGAGTAGGTATCCAGTTAGTCACTATGTATTTCATCCAGAGCTCAGGATCGAAAATATCCCCAGAGAATCCTAAGCAGTGGAAATCAGCACTTCAGGAGTTGAAAAGTCTCCAAGCAATTTCAGCAAGTGTACAGTTATCAGGACCTCCCCAGGATTCTGAAACACAGCACAGATTTACAGCTAAATTTCACTGCACTCAATAATGGAAGATTTGGGCCAACATTTAATCAGAATACAGAGGAACCTCGATAATCCGAATACCAGTTATCTGATTATCAGATTATCAGAAGGACATCTCGAGGTCCTGATAGAAACATTACATCAAAGACGTGTTTCCAACACTCATCATGTCTTTTGTTTACAATGATTAAAAATGAAGTCAGCTCACTGAAATGCTGCCGAGAACAGTCCTGAACATCGATGGGAGCCCAGGCACCGTCTCTAAATGACTGACCTCTCACCCTCTCTCTCTCTCCACTTTACCTGGAGTTCTACACAGGGGTGTACCCTAACCCCCCCCCCCCCCTTCCCCAGATAATCTCTCCAACATTGTCCTCTACAGGGCAGAGGTAGAACTTGTCAAAATGTTGGAGTAAAACGTTGTGTGTGTGGCTGCGTGTGTGTGCACATGTGTGTGCTATTTGGAGACTCACCCCACAAAGGCAGCAGCAGTCATGTTGTTGGTGTGCAGTCTGGCTGCCCAGGGAGGGGATGGGAGGGTGGGTGCGAGGGGCTCGGGATGGGGGCAGACAGGTGGCGGGGTTACATAGGGTTGAGGTGGCCGGGGGTGGGGGTGGACTGGGAAAGCCAGGTGGGGTTGGAGGTCAGATGGGGGGGGCTGGATTGGGGGTCGGACAGGGGGCGGGGTTGGACGAGTTTGGGGGTCAGGCAGGGGGCAGGATTGGACGGGTTCAGGGTTGGGGGGGATTGGATGGGAGTCAGGGTTGGTGGTGGGTGATCAGACGGTGTGCAGCGGACAGGGTTTGGGGGCTCATGTGAGATGTGCTGCTGCCTAGTCTCCTGAGCGGGGAGCGGACATAACAAGTGCTCACTGTGTCAATCAGCGGAGAGGCCTTCAGCAATGCTGCCAGTCCTTTACACACAAGCATATGTCTGCTCAGAAACAAACCCTGAGACAGAGAGAGGGAGCAAGGCAGGCAGAGCGAGGGAAAAGGGAACTTCAGAAAACTCCAAGCCCCAGAGGAGAGGCATTGAATCGATTAACTGAATAATCAATTATCTGAACGAAATAGTGCCCACCCAATTCATTCGGATAACCGAGGTTCCTCTGTAAACCAAAACAGGCCATCAGCTGATACTGTACATAACAAAGTTACACCTAGCTCAATCAAGGCTACAAATTCATGGGGATCAGTATCAAAATTGGGAAATGGAGACACCTACTTGCCCTCATCCTCACTACCCACCCTTCACAGATGTGTCTGTCTCTGACAGTATTTCTCAGTACAGTCCTTGTGGGGATAAAGTCCCATCATCAAACTGAGGTCACTCATGTTTGGCAGCAATACCAATGTGCTCAATGGGATACATATGGAACTAATCTAGCAGCTCAAAAATAAGGCCTTCATGAGGCACTGTAGGCTATGAACGGCGGCAGAATTGTATACAATCAAAATCTGTAAGTTCATAGCATGGTATATCACTTACTCTGCCACCAAAATCAAGCCAGGTATTCAACCCTGTCTCAATTAAGAACATAACAGAGCATCAAACATCCCCCAAAATTAGATACCAACCTAAAACCTAAAGCCACAACATAGGATTATATGCCATGCCCAATAGTAGAAGCAGCATCATGTGTGCAAAGAGAAAAGCAAGGGTTCCAACAACATCCCAGCTGTACTGCTGAAGACTTGTACTGCAGAGCTAACCATGCCTCTAGACAAGCTATTCCAGAACAACTGCAAGATGAGCTGCCAGAGGATGTGGTGGAGGCTGGTACAATTGCAACATTTAAGAGGCATTTGGATGGGTATATGAATAGGAAGGATTTGGAGGGATATGGGCCGGGTGCTGACAGGTGGGACTAGATTGGGTTGGGATATCTGGTCGGCATGGACGGGTTGGACCGAAGGGTCTGTTTCCATGCTGTACATCTCTATGACTCTATGACTCTAAGAGCATCTACCATCTGCCTGTCAAAGGGGAAAATTGTTCATATATGTCCTGCCCACCAGAAGCAAGACAATCAAATTACTCTCCCTTCAGTCTTCTCTCAATTATCAACAAATTGAGTGAAGCTGTTGTCTATAGTATTATTAAATTGCACTTACGCACCAATAACATAAAAAAAAGTGAACCATTTTAACAAAGCTCAGCACAACATTTTCAGCAATGCCATTTGCCAGATTAAAACTTCTTCAACGATGCACTTCAGTTATCTAAAATCAACATTGGGATTTTCAAGGTTCCATTAGGCCAATGGGTAGAACAATACAAAACAAAATGATGAGTATTTTCTACAATGTGAGTTCACATCGGTCATTTGGCATTTGAAATCTTTCAGTTTCCATCACAATTTGCAGCTATTGCATTCATTGTAGATTGTTTGATCTTGATTTATTAATAATTGTCTCATGTTCTACAGAATCAATCAAATTAATTGAGTTCTTGTACAACTTTAATTATTCCACTTGTATATCTATTTTATTATTCCATATAACATAATTGCAAAAGTAATGCCTGGTTTGCATATCTTTGAACTAAAACGTATTCCGACTGTTGATAAATATCAGTCACTGGCTTGAATGCCTTGTAGGGGGGGGTGCACATTTGGTGTCTCTGTTATCATTTAAAGGCCATGACTATTTCTTAAAGGAGAAGTACATTCTGACTGCAGAAGGAAGCAGGTACCTGAAAGGAAAGACATGGCTGTGTCAGTCTGGAGATTGTACCTGCTGTGTTAGAGACTGGGATCCAGGCAGCAAAAAAGACAAGGGACCTTTCTTTCAGAGGTAGAAAGTCCTGCTGGTTATCAACTCCATGGCGCAAAATATTACAGAACAAGGGAATCCCTGGACATGGCTGCAATGCAGAAAAAAGATTAATTACTTCAACAAGTTATCACGGTAAGAATACTAATTTCTTGTACTCTGCTGTCACCATCACCACTTCAAATCCTCACAATTATCCCTCTCAACCTTCATTGTTTTACAATAATTACACCAGGCGACACTAAATCTCTGTTTCTTCACTTTACATCAACTTACACCTGATAAACTGCATAACAGCTAGTCAACCACGGTAGGCACATTCTCTAAAGAAAGATAAATATATTATTCTTTCCATTTAGGAGATAGCCAGTTCCTGCCTGGTGATTCTGGCAAAGTCAAAGAAGTGAAACCCATTTTCATGTGCTTTCTTTTCCCAGTAGAGCACGCTGCGATGGCTAACATGAGCAGGACCATGGCAGAGATGATTGGCAATACCACAGGAGATGGCAGATGGGTACAAACAAGGGCCTACTTTAGATTGCAAAGGGTTCCTGAAAATGTATTGTGGACCTTACAGAAGTTCTGATGTAGGGTCATCAAAACAAATGGAACGTTTTGACCTCACCAGCCCTCCATTGCTTGAGTGCTGTCCTTTTGACAATCAGTCTGAGTCGAGCTACAAACTCTGTAGGTAGATTTTGGAAAGACAAAAGTACAATTCCATTTCCTGACCATGATCCAAGGCTCAATCTAATAGGCTGTTGTTTTCTTGGATTTCTGATTGGTGTGGGGAAATTTCACGATCCCAGAGACTGTCCATCATAAGGTCCATCTCACTTTTGTAAAATCCAGTGCTTGCCTTAGCCCATCTGCATCTAAAATGTTCAACGTCACCCTTTGTCATGGCCAGACTCAGCTTTACATTGGTCTCCTTGCAAGCTTCCTGCCCACAATAAATGTTCGCCTATACAGAACACTGCTGCCAATTTCCTAACGCACAACAAACGTCATTCAGCAATTATACCTGTCCTTGCTGATCTACATTCCCTAAAGGTACATATCAGATTCTGTGGAAAGTTAAATAACCAGGGACCTGGGTTTGATTCTAGCCTCAGGCGACTGTCTGTGTGGAGTTTGCACATTCTCCTCATGTCTGCATGGGTTTCCTCTGGGTAATCCAGTTTCCTCCCACATTCCAAAGATGTGCAGGTGAATCGGCCATGCTAAATAGAACCATAGTGTTCGGTGCATTAGACAAAGGGAAATGGGTCTGGGTGGGTTACTCTTTGGAGGGTCTGTGTGGACTTGTTAGGCTGAAGGGCCTGTTTCCCTACTGTAGAGAATCTCATCTAATAACTAACTTTGTTATTGCTATTGATGAAATACTCACTCCAAATGAATGAATCGTGAATGAGAGAGTAATTGATATCAATTTATCAGCCTCTTATTTTTAACTGCTCTGATGTATTTTGCACAGCATGCAATTTATTTTCAATCCTTATGAAATGAAAAGAATGACTTGTACAAAATGAATGATTGCAGAAACCATGATATAGGTGTTCACGGTCATAATACTGCATTATTACATTAATTAATATTGAGCTGCGTGCTTCTGGGTAAGCCAGCGGCTTTGTTCAGTTTCTTTATGGAAGCGAGTAATTCCATTATATTTGCCTGACTGGTTGGTTTGCAGTGTGAGTGCTCCCTCCACACATCTGATAAATACCAGTTACTTTAGGGTCATACTGCCCAGGCCTAGAGGTAGGGAAGCCCCAGTTACTCAAAGCTATAAGCCCTACGCTCCCTTTGAGCATACTACACCATCCAATATGAGTGTGGTTGGTCAGCTCCACTTTCCTGCCTACTCCCCACTACCCTTGATTCCGAGAAACAAGAAAGCTGTCTACCTCAGTCATAATGATGGTGCAACGTCTTTGGGGTAGAGAATCTCACAATGAGCCCTTATCCTGAGACTGTGTCACCGTGTCCTTGATTCCCAAGTCAGGGGATGTGACCTCGTAGTGTCCATCCTGTCAAGCCCCTCCAGAATGTTGCACGTTTGAATAAGGTCACTTCTCGTTCTTTCACTTACCACACCACATGAACCACAGCAACTTAAGAAGGCAGTTCATCACTACCTTCTCACAGGTAATAAATACTCATCCAGGTAATGATGCCCACATCCCATGAACACATAAGAAAACTGACAGGGCCTGTGCTTAGGAAATTGTACCAGTTCTGGTTGTGCCCAAAGCAAAGGAAAATGTTTTACCCATTATTGTTGTATTCTGTGACTTTGATATAGACTGTGTAGAAGTAATCATTTTTCAGAGAACCCTGTTTTCATAAGTCCATCACTGCACCTTAACCCAAGAGACAGTGGAGATGTATGGTCTTTTTCCAAGAATCTGCCCTGAAGCCCAGTAGATGAAATATCAAGTTCAGCTGGGATTCTGCTTTAGTTTAGTCTGTTTACAGAAAAGACCCCATTGAGATTTAATGGTATATGCTCTGTAATGTTTGAAAATCATACTTCAAGGCGAAAGAAAGAGATCTCTGCCTGTTTAGTTTTGTAGGCTTTGTATACTGAACAGAACATAGCTCAGAAATCCACACATTGCTTCCATTACAAATTATATATTTGTCAGGTGTAGGTGTGAAATGTTCCCTACTGTAATACTTAAACATAATACTTTACTTCATGTTCTAATATCTAAAATATACACAATAATATATAACAGATTGTATGCTGGTTCGGAAGAGATGGTTTGAAAAGATCTTAACTTGTTTGATGTTTCTATGAGCAGTGTTTTAATGATGTCCTAGCACAGTTTACTTTAGTCTTCAAAAGAATCAACTGCATAACAGGTTGTGATACCATTGTAGTCCTAACTACAGAATCCTTTTTCAACAATACTTTTATGTTTGTCATTTACTCAGCAGTCTGCTGACTAGCATTTGTTTGCTCAGAGACTCATAAGAATTGAGCAACAGACATCTTTTGTTAGATCCAGCCTATGGCCAAGAAAGTCATCTCCATCGTAGTTAGTTTTCTGGATGATCAGAGTCAAATGGACAATCTGGTCCAGGCTGTATCGCTCAGTGGTTCACTCTCACTTAACACATACTTACTCTGAGCATACCTGGATACTTACAATATCCTTGCCATGTCTTGCCTGTTTGCACTTTAGCCGTTTAGCGCAGATGCAAAGAAAGGAAGATTTCCATGTTTGTCAGCAATTGAAGCCAATATGCAGACCCATCGGGTTTCTAGTTGCTGTAATCTGTAACTCTTCAAATGAAGCAATAAGCAATTTTTTTTCATGTGGCACATTTTGCACTGATATACTCAAGGACCTCATGTATTGTTTCTGGTTATCCTTTCTGGTTTGCTTCCCTGCTATTCCAGTCCACAGGTAAAACACAAGATCTTGATTTTGTGGTATTCCAGGTGAAAGTACCGCCATACCTATTTTCCTGCCTGTCTTTCTAAATTCGATCAAACAAATCCAACAATCTAGTGATGCTGCAGTTAATCACCTTAATCAGTTCATAGTGGAGAACATGAAGATATTGAATAAAAGATTGATCTGGCTTATTTTCTTGTAGAGAACCAATAGCCCACAGGTATCTGGAAGGTCGGAAACTTGACTAGTTATAACCATTTGGGAACAGCTGTCAGCATTCACCACAGGTCCAGAGATACATTGCTTATTGTAAGTGCTTCATAGACAAGCTGCCTGCCTCATTGACAATGGCCTTAAGGTACATTTTGGGAGACTATTTTGGTTTGGGTTGGAAAATTATTATGGGAGCGAGGAAGTTCACAAAACAACAATCCCAGAGGGACAAAAATCATTAGGAAGCCAGTAATACATGGGAATGAATAGACTGGAGTTCCATTCTGATATTTCCAAAACCAGTTTATGCCATTCACAGGTTTTACTGGTTTGTCCTGTTAGGGCTAGCCTTCAAGAGTACTGCAGGGTCAGGAGAAGCACTTCTGCTGTTCTTGCCTCCACAGGAACTCCTTTTTGAAACTATACATGTTTGATGACAGACCTTCCTTAGGCCTCAGGAAATGCTAAAGTTCCAAGTTGCCCTGGGACATGTTCTAACCATCGCTGAACATCTGTTCCTAGCGTCAAACAGCTGTCAGAATCCTTGTTGACATTAAAAGTTTGATGCCTGTTCCAGCAGGAGACAAGGACAACTGGATCTATGCAAAAAAATTTGTTTTGCCTGCTGACTAGATGTCGAACATCATTTCCCAGAAACTAACCCAAGATATCACATCCCAGAAAATGTCCCTCATTGTCCTGTGAAATATTGTCCAATTACTACTCCCTTACTTTTCTGCTGCATCCTTAACAGTTGATTTGTTGTTTCAGGTACTTCTAATACTCCAATGCTAACAAGCATATTTTCTTCTCACACAACATTGGATGGACTTTGTATAAGTAGTTGGTTCATTGCAACAAAAACCATCTCCAGCAGTGTTCATGGCAACTTCTGACATTGTTTGATGGCTCCTAGCTTACGCTTACTAATGTCACCACATAACTTGAAAATCTCTCAAGGAAAGAAGACAACACCAAATCTGATTGGCAGAGACCAGAATTGAAAAGCTCAATTGGTTTTCCTTTATGTTCTGACAAAGCATGGAAATATACTTCTTTAATTCAGCCACTTTTATAAAGTTGAAGGTTTGAGGTTGAATAGGCTGGACATTTTTCTCTGGAGCATAAGAGTTTGAGGGGTGACCTTACAAAGGTTTATAAAATCACGAGGGATATTGATAAGGTGTATTTTCCCTAGGGTAGGGATTTCAAGACGAGTGGACATATTTTTAAGGTAAGAGGACAGAGATTTTAAAAATAAATGAGGGGCAATTGTTTTACACAGAGAGTGGTTTGTATATGGAATGAACTTCCAGAGAAATGCTGGATGCAGACACAATTTCTATGTTTAAAAGACATTTGGATAAGTATATGAATAAGAAGTATTTCTAGTGTTATGAGCCAAGCGCAGGCAGGTGGGAATGGTTTAGTTATGGTCAGCATGGACTGGTTGGAGCAAAGGGTCTGTTTCCACACTGTATGACTCTATCAGTTGGGATTTGGGTTTTGTGCTTTTGGAACCTGCCTGTATCTCCTTTGAGATACATGCATGTTCTGGAAGAACCTCCACTCTTAAAGTAAGTTACATCCTACCTTATCTGACAGCATTGAGCTGCTAAGTGATCCCCTTCATGTCACCTATATGCTCTTCTTGCATTTTGCTGCTTTCACGCTGAATCCCTGCCACTTGGAACATATAACCGGAAGTGGGTACTACAGATACTGGAGATTAGAGCGATGTTGGAAAAGCTAATTCCTGATGAAGGGCTTTTGCCGAAATGTCGATTTTCCTGCTCCTCAGATGTTGCCTGACCTGCTGAGCTTTTCCAGCAACACTCTAGTCTTAACTTGGAACATATGCTTCTTCTATTTGATTTATATAAAAAACAAACAGGAATCAATTTCTGATCCTGCTCCAACTTCTCAACAGTCATTCTGATCAGTCATGTGGGCAAGTTAGCTTCCTGGTTCATGACCCAGATCAGTAAAACTTGCAAGTGCCGCATACAGGTCCAACACATTTTGCATACATCAAAATAGAGCACCACCAGTATGAATATCTCTAAGTTTGATTGTATTTTTACTGTTTATTTTTCATTTGGGTATTGAACAAAGATTAAATAGATTAGATTCCCTACAGTGTGGAAACAGGCCCTTCAGCCCAACATGTCCACACCGACCCTCTGAAGAGCAACCCACCAAGACCCATTCCCCTACATTTACCCCTGACTAATGCACATAACACTATGGGCAACTTAGCATGGCCAATTCACCTAACCTGCACATCTTTGGACTGTGGGAGGAAACTGGAGCACCTGGAGGAAACCCCACAGACACAGGGAGAATGTGCAAACTCCACACAGACAGTTGCCCGAGACAGAAATTGAACCCGGGTCCCTAGTGCTGTGAGGCAACAATGCTAACCACTGAGCCATTGTGCCACCCCAAAAGTACTATCATCTTCAGGGATGTCATTAACCTTGGCTGTTCTTGAGACTAATATAACTTGTCTTTACCTTTGTCCTTGACTTACTGCCATTAAAGCTGGTTCAGCACCTAGTAAGTTGTCCTTAGTCAAGCGAATCAGATCTCAAATCTGATGTATCTCAGCCCTGTGGTTATCTCCACTTTCTCAGTTTTCTCAATTAACTCTCATCTCCTCATCAACCAACACTAGAAAACTGAGACCATATTTGTGGCTGCTCTCAAAAATAGAGCACATATATGAATAAGAGAGAATAATTTTCAGTGGCAATTGAATTGCATAAACCCCTATGTATATTGAAGAATGAGCATGTCCCAGCATTTAATCAAAAACCACAATATTAATAAAGCCAATTATTTTCTGAAAATAAAATTGGTGCAATGGAATGCTGCTTGTAGTCCATTAGCAAACTAAATCACTGCACCAGAGTGAAAGTGTTTTATATTTTATGAATTACCAGGCTCCAAACAGAAACTCTGTGACATGATAATGAATTGTAAATAAGAGAACTTCTTCAATAAAAGTAAGAGTTTGTCTTCAAGCCAACACTTAAACATATTACATGATTAATACTCCACCTCACAAAGATTGGACTTTCTCTTATAAATATGAAAACATTCAATGGGAAGTTAACAATGCTTTTTCAATAATTAATAGCTCACAAACAAAACTATTCTCATAAATCACACTTCACAAAGGTGTACATTATCAAAACCCCATTAAACTATTTTTAATTATGGAAAGTAAGTAACAGACAGGAAGGACATTTAATTAGACAAGGCAAATGCAGACCAACCCCCCCTCCCCATCACCTTATTAAATTCATGGTGAGATCATCAAGGGTCAACCTCCCACTAATTGAGACCTTTAAGAAATTAATTAATCATACTTTAAGTGTCTACATTCGCCATTGCTGGGATTAACCCTGATACAAGTGGGTACCCAAACAATGGTTCTGTGAAAAAGTGGTGCTTCAAGAGAGGAATCAAGTGCAGACTGCTTGGCAACAAGAGGTTAAGGGGGTGGCTGGGGGAGACTGGATTAAAGGCACTCAGTCCCTAATGGAAGCTGCTTATGAAGGTGAGTGTCAGGTGACTGCTAAGAGTCTCTCACCTCCCCTTGCTTTCACTCCCCTGGACTCCTGTTTGCACAAAACCTGGAAACCAAACCCTCTCCATCCTTGTGTGCCAAATAGTGTAAGCTGCATGTAACAGACATAGCTAAGTGAAAATAACTCAATAACTGGATCACATCCAGCTTATACAGTCCTGTCACATCCAGTTGTGAATAACGGCGGATAATTCAATAACTCACCCAGAAACAGTTGTCCCTCTCCTAAATGTTGGAGAAGCCCAGCACAAAAGATCCAACTGAAGCATTTGCCAAAATCTTCAGACAGAAATGCTGAGTAGATGATCCATCTGGGCCTCCCCCAGAAGTCTCCAACATTACAGATGCCAGAAACAAAAACACACATTGCTGGAAAAGCTCAGCAAGTCTGGCAGCATCTGTGGAGAGAAAGCAAACTTAATGGTTTGAGGCCAGTGACCCTTCTTCATCATAGCTGCCAGTCTTCATCTAATTCAGTTCACTCCATGTGGTATCAAGGAACGGCTGAAGGTATTGGATATTGAAAAGGTTTTGGGCCCTCTGACAGCATTCTGACAATAGTACTGAAGAGCTATGCTCCAGAACTTGTGGTGACCCTAGCCAAGATATTCCATTACAACTGCTGCACAGGCATCTACCTGACAATGTGGAAAATTGCCCAGGAATGTCTGTACACATGAAATAAGGTGAATCCAGCCTGGCCAATTACAGCCTCATCAGTCTTTTTTTGACAGAAAATATCAATGATGGTGCTATCAAGAACCACATGCTTACCAATATCCTGCTCACAGACACTCAGATTAATTTCAGGCAGACCGCTCAGCTCCCAATCTCATTGCAGCCTTGGTTAAATATGGTCAACAGAACTGAATTCCAAAGATAAAGTGAGAGCATTGGCCCTCGATATCAAGACCACCCTTGACCAAATGTGACATCAAGGAGTCCTGGTAAAACTAGAATCAGTGCGGAAACTCTGTTAGTTGGAGTCATGCTTAACACAAAAGATGTTGGTTGTGGTTGTTGGGGGTAAATCATTTCAGGTCCAGGACCTCACTGCAGGAGTTTCCCCAGGATAGTACCCTAACTCATAGTCTGTACACACACCATGTTGCCAAGCCATCTTTCCTCACTGCTTGAACAAAGCAGCAGTGCAAACACCACAAACAATGAGTGTCAGATTTGAGAGTGTGGCGCTGGAAAAGCACAGCAGGTCAGGCAGCATCTGAGGAGCAGGAGAATCGCCCTGATGAAGGGCTTATGCCCGAAACATCAATTCTCCTGCTCCTCAGATGCTGCCTGAACTGCTGTGCTTTTCCAGCACCACATTCTTGACTCTGATCTCCAGCATCTGCAGTCCTCACTTTTTCCCAAACAATGAGTTTCAGTCTGGTTTTCTAAAGCGCAGCAATTCCTCCCACCTTTTGAAATAATCCTCTTTCCATTTTACTCCATAATCAAAACTGGAAAATATAAAATGTTATGGCCTTCACAGTAGGTGGCTTTGAACCAACATCCCCAGACCATAAACCTGGGCCTCTGGCTTACCAGTCCAGTGACATCATCACATGTTATGCTTTTGTTTTAGAAAATGAAAAATTTGGAGTCATAGTTAATATTAATTAATTCCTCACAAAGAACCTTGGGTGAATTTAATGTGTATTACAATTGAACACATTACCAACACTCATGTCTTTGCTACATTGTATTACCTCTTTACATTATAAATATAGTCTCAAGCATGAATTTCAATGCAAACACAAAAGTAAGCTTTCCTCAGCAATTGGTTAAAAGTTGGTGTTAAAAATTTTGTTTTCTGTCCACAGAATTTGAGAGGACGTTGAATAACTGTATGTCAGGAACGCACAAGGGAATACTACCTGAAATATCCATGAAGGGCAACCAGATGCTTAAGACAACAAAGACAGACCATTACTGCATCTACAATAGTGATAACCTGCAGTTTTATGTTTCCTTCAGCATATTAGACCGTTGCAAATCCCTTCATGGGAATATCAATGACAAAGTTCAGCACACTGACATAAAAGAAGATATTACAAGGAAGGTGAACAAAAGAAGTCAGTTTTAAAGAAGCTTTGAAAAGAACAAGGAGAGATCTCTGTAACATGGGGCCACTGTAGGTCATATATAACAACACTGATGAGTGAATGAATGAATCACTGATGAGGGCTTGGTGTGGATTAGGAAATAGCCAGCAGAGGTTTCAGATGGGTTTAATTTTGTTGAGGCTGGAAGTTAGGAGAGTAGCTTGGGACATTAAAATAACCAAGCCTGGAGGTTATATAGGCAAGAGCAGAGATTTCAGAAGCAAATAAGTCAACCAAGCATTAAGAAACATGATATTACAGAAGCAGAAATAGGAGTCTAAGGAATATTGGGTATACATTGCTGAAATCTCATGTCAGGGTCCAATAGGATGCTAGGGTTGATGAACAGTCTGGTTTACTCTCTGAAAATGGCTAAAGAAGGGGATGGGGTGGTGGCTAAGGAAGGAAGTTTATTGTAAGTTGTTAATTTAACGAAGCTAATTTGGTTTGCATCAGATGTAACTTGCTATTAAGGTTTAACTCATGCTGGTTGGGTTTTGCAAGACTTGCAATATACCAAGTGTCTGAAGGGAGAAGCACAGCTTTAGAGAGAAGGTTGCAACCCATTGTCGATTAAGAGAATTAGAATCCCATCCCCTTCCTCTTGTCCATGGAGAGAACCATAACCCTTCTGGGTTCAGATGTCCAACATCCCCAACCCTGGTCGGACCTCCATAACACCACTGAGGAGTTGAGGATCAGAACCATTGGCATTGAAACCCCTGAGAGTGGACATTTCCCCTCCCCTCATCAGTGATAAGGATCGGGATTGGGACCCAATCTGGAACTGACCCTTAAGGCTGAGAATCAGACATTTCTCCTTGCCAGGTCTCAATCCCCTCCAACGTTCTGACCATGGGCTTAATCATGGGCTCGCCTCATTAAACAGCTCCCTTCAGAAGACTATGGGGGGAGAGTAAAATATTCTGCCAATTCTGTTTGCTACCTATGTTAAAAGCGATATATTAAAACATAATCCTGTAAAGTTCCACATTCATAACAAAAAGGCAAATCTGAGTCAGAGAGAAAGGAGAGCTAAATAGTACATAATGTATACTATGCAAAGTATTTAATCTGACTACATGACGAGTCATTTCAATTTAGGACATCATCAGTCTCCTTGCATCATATCCTCATTGTGTCTCTTTGTTGGAAACAAATTTTCTGGAAAGATATTCAAATTCTTTTACTTTCCCATATGGTTCTCTTATCTGCAGTAGACTGAACAGAGCCATTAAGTAGCTCATTCAAGAGTTGAAATATAGCAAGGCCTCTACAGCAGAGGAAATCCCTGCTGAACTTCTAAAACACAGTGGAGATACACTGCTGGTAGTTACATAACATGGCATTCCCCTTCTGGGTGGAGGTCAGATTGCAGGGCATCTCAGTGATTGCATTACCATGATTTTATTCAAGAAGGGAATCGGATTCAAATACAATAGCTGCAGATTAGTTTTCCTGCTGTCTGTCACAGGGAAATCATTGCAAGAATCCTTCTCAACCCTCTCCTACCAGTTTGAGGAATTCTTCCCAGAGTTGCAATGCGGTTTTCAGCCTGAAAGTAGCAATGCTGAGATAATCTTCACTGCATGATAAATATCAGAACAACTGCAAGGGACATCACCAATATTTGTCCCTGGCTTATTCACAGAAGTCTTTGACTCTGGCAACCTACAAGACATATAGAGCGTCCTTCCTCAGTTAAGTTCCTTTCGAAAATTGTCACCATCCGTCGGCTATTTTAGGTGACAAGCAAGATATGATTCTCACCAACTGAACCACCACAATCCCTCTTTGTCAAAGAAAACTGGGTGAAATAAAGTTATATCATTTCACCAACTCTTTTCTCCATTTCCCTTGTGTTAGGAGTTCACCTCACGTACAGCAAACTAGTTAGACATAGAGATAATCTACAGATTAAGTTATACCCCAAAACCACCCCAACCTCAGGCATTGAACCTCAGGTATGTAGATGATGCTTGTGTAGGAGTTCACTCAGAGACTGAGCTCCTGGCCATTACTGACTCTTTCTCTGAATATGTGAGAAAATAGACCTTTCATCAAACACTGGAAATGTGAAGTCCTTATCTAACCAGCTCCCATGGCATGACAAATGCCCTGATTGTTGAAGATCAGTGACAGATACTGGAAATCGTAGGAAGGTTCACATACCTTGAGAGCCTGCTCTTAACAGAGGCAGATATAGAAGACAAGGAAAAGAATATTTAGGGACCAGGATTTCAAACGCAAGACTGTAGACATGGATTAGAGGTTAGCAGCGATCCCTGTGTTTCAGGGACCTGGACAACGTTAAGCAGGTACCTGAAAGCACTGAAGACACACACCAATGGTGCATTCACCAAATCTTCCAAATCCAATAGCAAGAAAGGCACTTCAACAGCAGCATCCACTCCTAACTAACATAGTCAACAATAAAGCACTATCGACTCAAAACCAGTATTACTGGGTAGGCAAATATTGTCTGCAGGGCTGGCATCAGACTCAATCCCAAAGCAGCTGCTCTACTTGAAATTCAGATTGGTAAGAAGCTTCCAAGAAGGCAGCAGAAATGCTTTTGGGGTGTACACAAAGCATACCTCAAAAGACCAACTTTTCCTAGCAACTTAAGGAGGTCTCTGGCTTGTAATTGACCAAAATGAAGACTATGTATTCAGTAAGGCAATGAACACATTGAGGTTTTTAATCAGACCACAGAGAGATGAAGTTACATCTTCAAGCACAAACTACCAAATGTTGTTAAAAATCACACAACACCAGGTTATAATCTAACAGGTTTATTTGGAAGCACTAGCTTTCGGATGATGAAGGAGCAGCGCTCCGAAAGCTAGTGCTTCCAAATAGACCTGTTGGTTTATAACCTGGTGTTGTGTGATTTTTCACTTTGTACACCCCAGTCCAACACCGGCATCTCTAAGTCATGACTACTAGATAGTTGATTTGTCCAACACTTGAAACACCATTTGCCCCACATGGGGCAACTCTGTTCATCACATGTTGGATTTACCAGCCCTCTCAGAACAAACTGAAACAGACTGGAAGCAAGTTATCCTCAATCCTGAGGGATCGACTAAGAAAAATAAGACATTGAACACAGACTTCATTAAGTGATTCTTTTCCAATTGCCCCATCCTTTATTTTCCTGCCATCTGAGTTTTGTAACTGAATTGCAAAAGCCATTAAGTGGCCTGACCATATCATTAGCATTTTTACAACCGGAATAACTTGCTGCCTGGAAAAATTACCTTCTCAGTGACTGTTATAACAATGTCACCCTGCCTAAGGACAAAGCAGATTTATTGTCAGTCAGAGTTAACGTTACAATATGCTAGATTGTTCCAGCAATTTAATAGCCCAATACAAGATACCTTAAAACTACAAAGCTGTCTACATTCAAGCTTTGATGCAATTTATTTGAATCTGCTAAATACCACATCATTCTGAGGCTAAAGAGGAAGGATTATATAATACCAAGCCTGAACCAAATAAAAATGGTAAACTGGATCATTTATTTCCTGCCTAACAAAGTCTTCACATCATAATTCAAAAGGAGTTTTGAGAAATAATGTCCTTGCTCAGAATGCATTGCCATTGTGTTAACATCATTATTATTTGTTTCTTGACGGTTTTTGATGAAAGAGACACACCTTCAAATCTTTTTGTCTTACACACATCAGGCTAAGAATGACAAATTTCAAAGGGAGTACCAAAATATGAGAAAAGGATACTAATTAGTTGGCAGGCTTCCTTAAATTAGACAAGATGTTTTCATGGAGAGTATATCAAGAAACAACTAGCCCTCACAAATCAATCTAATATTACAGATGTACAAAGACTGACAGATTCCTTCCTTCCTGCAAAAAAAACCACACCTATGAATATGTGTAGTATCTTGCAAGGATACATTTAGCTACATTGCAAGAACTTTCAATCATCTTAAATAAGTTAGTGTGATTCTTAATGCAATCTGGATTATTCAATAAATACAGTCAATTCTGCAATAACACAGTAGTTCCGTTCTTGTGCAATCACATGTTATAAGAAAATTGTGTAATAGCAGCACTGTTTAAACTGATGGGGGCCAGAATCGCATTAAAGCCAATGCAGACTTTAAAAGCTGGCATGACAAACAGTGATTCCAATTCACCAACCATGTTATAGCGAATTCACATTAATGAAACAGGCATTATAGCAGAACAACCTTACTATACAATTGCAGAATCACATGTAATGTTAGGCATTATATCCCACATTTTGCAAGCACAGATTAATTAATTACAGTCAGTATTCTGTTTACTGTGAATAGAAAAAAGGCTCTGCTATTTAATTTGACCCACCATTCATTGAAAAGTACATTCAAGATATGTCATATCACACCAGTTCATATTCCACTTTACTCATTTGTGTGGTCAGCAGAATGCCTTGTAGTTTGTCAGTTGCACCCTGTTAGCAGTAAATAATGCTTGTATAGTAGCAGGTTAAAACCTGTTATGCAATCTTTGTCTTTTCTGATTCTTGTTCATTTTATGTTACCATATTCTGTATAGTTTACACTGTTCAGAGATGTGATAACCCACCTCTGGCCTTTTGTTATCAGGGTAGGGATACTACCACTCCACCAGAAGAGGATCCCTAGAAGAATGGTTATTATTTATTCAGGGGGTGTGGGTGTCACTGGTAAAGCCAGCATTTATTCCAATCAGTAGTTGACGTGGAGAACATGTTGATTAACTTTTCTAATGAGAGTTTTATTTTATCTTCAACATCACAAAACTCTAACATCAATGATTGCTTGTTCACTTAGAACCAGTCAGGCTCACCCAATTAACCCTTATTTAACATATAATCATCACCTGTTCCCTAGATTAGTCTCAGGTCTCCCTGGCAGATAATACTGATTCCCTTTTCATCCCTCTCTGGCAGTAGCACTGATAGACAGAGACTCAAAGCAAGAACATTGTCAGTCCCTAACTCCATCTCTTCATTCGGAAAGATAACTGCAGCCATATAATTTCCCATTAGTCCTTCTTGCAAAAGTAACTTCTCAGCAGCAATGTCTGATTGGGAATCAAGCCAAAAATATTTTTTTAAAGTGGGTGGGTAACTAGCTTTTTCATGAAAGAAGGAACAGAAAGGAGTGAAGTGAACTCCCATTAAACATAGAACTTGTTCTTGACAGTAATTACCTGAAAAAGACACTTAGGAGAAGTAATTGGTGCTGTTCAAATGAGTTGTTAAAAATTATTTCATTTCCACCAGAACAACATTTTTAGGAGCTGTTAAAGAATTTATGTTTATTATTTTTAAACATACAATGGCAGATTTGCATTGTAGAACTTCAATATCATTGAATTCAAAGGATTGATAATCAATTAATTCCATTGGAGTCAGTTCAGAGAAGGTTCACCAGGATGATCCCTGGTGTGGAGGGATTGGCTTATGGTTTAATGCTAAACAGGTTTGGATCTTATCGTTGGAGTTTAGATAAATGAGATGTGATCTCATTGAAACATATCAGCTTTGTAAGGGGCTTGACAGGATAAATACTGCGAGGACATTTCCCCATATGTGAGAGTCTTGGACCGGAAGGCATTGACTCAGAACAAAGAGGTGTTAATTTAAGACTGAGATGAGGAGGAATTTCTTGTCTGAGTGTCATGAGTCTTTGGAACTCCTGGTCACAGAGAGCTTTGGGGTCAGATATATTTAAGGCTCAGGTGGACAAGTTGTTAATGAGTAGAGGAGTCAGGGTTATGGGAAAAAACAAGAAAGTGAATGTGAGGATTTTCAGATCAACCATGATCCTATAGAATGGTGGAGCAGGGTTGAAGGGTTCAATGGCCTACTCCTGGACCTATTTCTTATGGTCTTCTGGGCCTTATGAAAGCTGGACAGTTTCTATGTAGGGGTAATGAACTACTTCACTAGATTACTACCTGACAGTAAAAATAAATATCTACCTTCCAAATCCTCAGTAATGCCTTACTATGTGGAAATTGTAACAAAGTTGTGTACATTTTGCAATGATACAGTAGGAATTCCTCTTGCCATGACTTGGAGTAACATAGTAAATGTTCTTGTGTGACCATTTTCTATTCGGTATCAGAAACTTTTTGTTTGTTGCAATATTTTCCTCGGGTTCAGTAAAACAGGCAAATCCTGTCTGTGAGGATACTTATACCTGTTTAACATCAAAATAAATGTCACTAACCCTAAATTGAATAAAGTACCCACATCACTCTGCTCCAAATCATTACATTTTAGATTAGATTCCCTACAGTGTGGAAACAGGCCCTTCAGCCCAACAAGTTCACACCAACCCTCTGAAGAGTAACCCACCCAGACCCATTTCTCTCTGACTAATGCACCTAACACTAAGAGCAATTTAGAATGACCAATTCACCTAACCTGCACATCTTTGGACTGTGGGAGGAAACCAGAGATAACCCATGCAAACACAAGGAGAATGTACAAACTCCACACAGATAGTCACCCAAGGCTGGAATTGAACCTGGGTCCCTGTTGCTGTGAGGCAGCAGTGCTAACCATTGAACCACCTTGCTGATATTTGCCATAAGAAAAGAAAGACATATTTATAGAAGTGTTTGATACCTTCAAATAACCCCAGAATTTCTATAGCCAATTAATTAAGGAAAATAAACAAAATATTGTATGCAATCATGTTCATTTTTATCATGATAAAGGATTCTTCTGTTCCTAGTGAATTTGCAAACATAAGTAAAGATCATTTATTTTTATTTGCCTGTATTTTTGATTGTGGACTGAACAGAGAAAAGAACTGGTTTAAAAGCCAATGTTTGCTGTACTATTAAAACCAATTTATCTGACTCTGATTGTTAGTGCTGTTTACATAATGTTTGGTTCAAGCAGTGGGAAAGTAGATGAGCTGGAGCTGGGGGTTATATATTAATCAAGGTTTGGTGAGCAGTAAGTAGCGGATAGGTCTGCGAAATGATGGCTACAGCTTGATGCCTGCCAACTGCACTGTGATTGGCTCCCAGGTAGCTGCACAGCTGAGATGTGTAAATGTTTGGGTCCAATGCTGTCAGAATTCTGGAAGGAAAGGAGCTGTTTTTACTCCACAGTAAAAAGCATCTCAAACCTGAAAATAGCCAACTTATTTTTCATCATCAGTTGATGTCTAATTAATAAGTTAGAAACTTGCATAAGTGTAATTAGTCACTCTGTGCCTCTTATAAGCCAGTGAACGAACCTAAAGAAGTAGGATTGGGAAGCATGTTTTGATTAGCAAAGCGATCATCTCAGCAAACTCTGTGGACAGGGATGACTGAACCTAGGCTCTCCCTCCACCACAAAACCGATGTATTTTTTATATCTGTCAGTGTATATATGTGTGTGTGTGTGTGTGAGATGGGGGGGGTGGGGGTTATTAGTGGTCTTGAGGTTAAATAGTTGACTTGTAAGTCAAAAGGTTTATCTGTAACTTTTGTAATGACTCCAAGAATAGCAGAACTTACTTTCCAGCACACTATCTAAGTGAGGCTTAATATATGCCATTTAGTTACTGGTAACAATGTCAAACTGAGAAGGTCTCCACAGATACATTTTCCATGCCACTTTAGAGATTAATCAGAGAACACATTCTCCAATGTGATGACATGCACAGTCATTTGATCATTATACAAGGAAAGCCACACAAATATATGGAAAAGCCTCAGGTTAGAAATATTGCTGACACATTGTGCTACAGAGCTAGAGAGGAGGTGGCATAAATTTTCCTTCACCTCTCAGTCTTTGGCAATAAGGTGTATATTTTAGAGGGAGTATTTTAAGACCTTACAGTTCCGTGAATTTCAAGGATACACACAAACAGGCTTTCAAGTAAGTTAAAATCAGAAGGAAAGATGAATATTTATTCACACTACAAACAAAATGTAAATGTAACAAAACACTCCTTTAAATACACATGCAAAGAGTTTTACGGACAATACATGCATGCCATTTAATGAAATAACAAGGAACAAATCATGTGCTTAAATGAATTGGAAATGAAATTATTGCAGACCTATATGATATTCTGATATGTAGTTCTTTGAAAGTAAATTGAACTTCCTGGATTTTCAAATTAAATGTGACTATGCTTCTATAGAAATGAGATAGTCTATTTTCAGTAGGAACAAGTTAGCTCTCTTTCACTGCCTCGATCCATTGGTTGTTAGGTAGCATTCTGTCGTCTAGTTGGAAGATAGTCCCTTTTGTGCTTTCTTGGTTTCCAGGCTAGCTTGTCCACGGCAAGTTCTTGAAAATAATAAGATGTACTATCTCTTGTCAATTTCAGTGATGTGACCACATGATCAATATTTCTGCTATCCACACAGATGATACTGTAACATAAGCTAGTTCTTACATTCATGGGCATCTGATGCGTGTCTGACAGTTATGATTGATGTAGGATGCTATGCTAGTGACCTATCTGAGGGGTCTTCTGAAGAACAGCCTAAAGCCACGTTGTCAATGAACAACAAAACATTCACCTTTAGTGCTCTTGGCACAGAGCTCTACATATTGAATCATGAATCAGGAACAAAAGCAAACATTGTTCAAGATTTTTCATTTATTATTAATGGCTGATGATGAATTTACACATTTCCTTTGAGGTGGTGGTTATTGAAATGCTGCAAAATTAATGTACAAATCGCATCAACAATTCAGACACTTGTCTGAAAAGCAACAGTTGCTGCACTTCAGAATATAATCAATTGTGTGCAGTGCTTTGAGACAATTTATAATTGCAAGCATTGAACATTATTACCAAGACAGAGAAATATATAGTACAAATCAGACGGTCAGATTCCTTAATGCTAAAATTAATGTGGTTGTACTTAAGTGATTCTGTTTGAAAGCAATAAGTAGATTTGCTCTGTGGGTGAACACTTTTGATGGGATTGTTTTAATAATGAATGATTTTCATTTCTTCAGCCAAGGAAATGGTATTGTTTTCAGGTAAGAACTATTCCAGAGCTCTGCTGATGGATCGATGACAATACTGAATCATACACAACATATAGGTTCCAAATTCAACTTCAGTGTGATTAATTGGTCTCTGTTGATATGGCGGCAGGGGCTCCACAGGAATGAAATTGGACAGTGCCAGGAATGTGGAACAAACTTGGAGCCAATAGCAATCTATTGTACATTATAACAGCTCTCATTTTCCAACAGCTCTGAAAATTTGTCCTAGTTTTTTTTTTCAATTCAAATCATGTAAAAATGGTAGTGAGACTAGAAAATGAATGTCCAAAAAGAGTTTGAAGCATTGTTCCAGGAACTTCAGTGGAAAGCAGATTAGACACTGTTAAAAATCAATTCCATTTCGTGGTGCTGGTGTAGACTGACTTTAGACGTTGGAACTTGCTTGAGTGGCATAGTGCCAGGAGGGACAAACAAGCTACAGTTTTGATCTTGATGGATAGCCAATAGCTTCTCTAGAAAATGCATGTCAGGCAAAGATAGGAACTGAACTCAGTTACCATGCCCTTCATAAAGACAGCCAACTATCACTATCTCTGGGTTGCACTGAAGGAATGGTTATTTGGACAACCAAATAAAACCTGTAGATGAATAACCCCCTGAGCAGTCAATATTTTTCAAAGGCAAAAATAAAAATAAGTGATATATCATTTGCTGTTACATTAATTTCTTGACATAGGAATAAATTTTACAATGGACAGTCATATAATATATTAGGGGCTGGTTAGCTTGGACAGCTGGTTTGCAATGCAGAATAATGCCAACAGTGTGGGTTCAATTCCCAAACCAGCTGAGGCTACCACAAAGAATTCTCCTTCCCAACCTCGCCCCTCATCTGAGATGTGCAGACCCTCTGGTTAAACCACCACCATTTTTAGTTCTGTCATGAAAGAATAGCTGATGGTCTGCTAGGATTATGGTGACTTTACCTTTTACCTTTTAGTATAAAATAAAATATCAAAATATATTTTACAGATCAATACAGAGTACAGCTCAATGTTCCAACCTGAAAGATGCATTCTTCAAGTTCGAAATGGCATTCACTGTATCATAGTTCGTGCTGTTAGCAAATTCTTATCATGACTGGGTTAAAGAACACTTTAACATTGTTAATGTAATTGAAATGGGATGTTCTATTTCAGTTATAATTATAATTATGTAAAATATTTAATTGCTGAAGTAAGCAGTGCAGAGAACATTAATATATCTTTGTTTTAGAAGAAAATAGTTTAAATTATGCTTCGCTCCCAGGTTGATAACAGCTATTACAGGGAATTGGCTGCTGTAGTTTATCTGAATTTCGTTAAACCATTAGTGGCAAGCTCTCGACAAGAAAAAGCATCTTCTACCTTCGGCAGAGTATAATCTGAGCAAAAGATGAAAAGATTACATTGACTTAAATATTCTTCACAGCATTTAGTAAAATTATGCACTATAACATATTTATTTATATAAATTGTATAAGTTATATTTTGCCAAGTTTCTAGGCTAAACTAAGCCACAAGTTTTTTTTTAATTCTAAAATTTCATCAGTGACTTTCTAAATAACTGCTGGTAAAAATAAAGATCTGTTAACAGGGTCCATTAGCAGTTCCATATAACAACATTCTTTCTTGTATCTAATATCAAAAAGGCCTTTCAGAAAAGCACTATAAATAATGGTTGCAACGCATTTCAGGCCTGATAAAAACCACTTTACATTCACACTCAAGTAAACCCTGGTATACATTAACTCTAATGGTCATGTGAGGTTTCTGTTGCATTGAATTATATTTTCTGTCACAAACATTATTTTATAAGACAAACTTGCAATTTGATTACTTCATTAAGTAGTCATTCATTTTGTTTGCGAAAGATAGACATAACTTCCTTCACGCTTTACCACAGCTCATGGAGACTACCAGTTCACAGCCAATAGATGTTGCATTGTCAGTGGTTCAAGTCCAAGAACAAGTTAAATCACTGAAACTAGAGTGCTTTTGGAAAAAAAACAATTTGAATTTTGTTGAGATTTTTGGAAAACTTTGCCAATTACATGCATTTTACTTGTGGGATTTGTTTCTGTTGCTGTGGAGTTGTAATTTTGTATAGTGAATCACTACAATGTAGAAAGAGGCCATTCAACCCATTGAGCTTTCCCCAAGCTTCTGAAGATTATCCTACACACACTCAATCCCTGTAACACTGCATTTTCCACATCTAACCAATATAGAGTACACATCCTTGGACAGTATGGGGCAATTTAGTTTGGTCAGTCCACCTAACCTGCACATCTTTAGACTGTGGGAAGAAACTAGAGCACCTGGCTGAAACCCATGCAGACAACATGCAAACTCCACGCAAATAATCACCGCCGGTTGGAATCAGACCCGGACCATGGCACTGTGAGGCAGCAGTGCTAACCATTGAGCCACCATGCCACTCCATTATTCTATTTTAAAACAGTAACTTGCTGCTCTATTATTGTCTGATGCTGAAACTGCACAACCAGCAATCTAAACAAGGAGAAAATACATTATTTTCAAGTTGACCACGATGGGATTCCATATTCACATGGCATGCATACCACCATCCATCTCTTGGACTGTTTGTGGGATCAACATAAGAGGAGTTAAAATGCCTTCTGATGAATGGGGATGTATTGTGAAGCAAGTCCATGGCAATGATGAGGAGCAGAAATAATACTGAAAAGTCATTCATTCATGTCTTGATTGTCTGGGAGATCATGACCTCAAAATAATGGGCTAGCAGCTAGTCAGACAGTGGGTGCTTTGATTTTCATTTTCCAAAACTTCTATGATTTGGGGATGATCCTATTGAGTTGGAAGGTAGTGAATGTAACTCCTTAAAGGGAGGGAGACGTAAAGCAGTAAACTACAAGCCAGTTGGCTTAACACTTGTCTTGGGGAAAATAGTAGAAGAGTATTATTAAAGAAATTATAGCAGGGGACTTAACGTAATTCCAAGGTAATCAAGCAGGCTCACAATGGTTTTTTGATCCTTTGATCAACCTAGTGGAGCTTTTTGAAGAAGTAACACGTGTTTTGTATAAAAGGGAACCCAGTGGATTTCCCAGAAGGCATTTAAGAAAACGTCGCAGCAAAGATTATTGTGGAAAATCAAAGCCAATGATGTAAGAGTTAGTATATCAGGATAAATAGAAATAGGATGTCCAACAGAAAACAGGGAATGGATATAAATGGATCTTTTTCAGATTGACACGACATAACACAGAATCAGTGCTGAGACTTCAACTTTACAATTTATATAAAACACCTGGATGGAGGGGACTAAAGAGATGGTACCAACTTTATCACTGGCAAAAGGATAGGTAGGAGACTAAGTTGTGAAGAGTACATAAGATCCCACAAAGTGAAATATGTTATGTGAGTGGGCAAGTGGAGAAATTTTCCACTTTGACAGTAAGATTAAAAAAGAAGCATATTATCTAAATGGTGAGCAATTGCAGAACTCTGTGAAGCAGCAAGATCTGGGTGTCCTACTACATGAATGACAATAGTTTCATGTGCAGGTAGAGCATGTAATTGAGAAAGCTAATAGAACACTATTATTTTTCGTGAGGGGAGTTGAGGGAGATAATGCTCCCGCTACAAGAGGGTTAAGCCATATTAAAAGTTTAAAGGAGGAGGTATACCAAATTAATACGTGGAATGAGTGAATTTTATAATGAGGGAAGGTTAAATAGACTTGGCGTACACCTGCTGAAGCTTAGAAGAGTAAGAGGTGATTGAACTTTACAAGATCCTGAGGGGTCTTGACAGTGTTGATGTGGAGAGGATTTTCATTTTGTGAGAGAATCTAGAACTAGGGATCATTGTTTAAAACGTAGAGGTCTGCCATTTAAAACACAGCTGAGGGAATTTGTTTTCTCTGAGATTTGTGCACCTTTGGAGTTCTCTTCCTGAGAAGAGAGGGAAGCTGAGTCCTTGAACATTTTTAAAGCAGAAAGAGATAGATTCTTGTTAAGCAAGAGGGTGAAAGGCGACTAGTAGTTGGATTATGGATTTGAGGTTACAATCAGATCAACCAGGACCTTATTGAATGACGAAGGAGACTCAAGTGGCTGAATGGCCTATTCCAGTTCCTTGATCATACATTCAATTGTCAGTGTGTTCATAGTAATAAAGTGATTGGAAAAGATGAAGAGGACAACGGCAGCACGGTGGCACAGTGGCACAGTAGTTAGCACTGCTGCCTCACAGCACCAGGTTCAATTCCAGTCTTGGGCAACTGTCTGTGTGGAGTTTGCACATTGTCTGCGTGGGTGTGCTCCGGTTTCCTCCCACAATCCAAAGATGTGTAGGTCAGGTGAATTGGCCATGCTAAATTGCCCATAGTGTTAGATGCATTAGTCAGAGGGAAAGTGGGTCTGGGTGGGTTACTCTTTGGAGGGTCGGTGTGGACTGGTTGGGCCGAAGGGCCTGTTTCCACGCTGTAGGGAATCTAATAAAAATTATAAAGGATGTGATTGTAGGGCACTTCAAAACACATAACATAATAACTATAGCAACAGAATAATTGGCAGAGATTGAGATGAAGTAGTTGTATCTTCCTGCTCCTGGCTTCAATGCAGATACCACTTTCTTATGTCTTTTGTTGTAATTGTGATTTAGAATTGAAGAGACCAAAGGGAGAATAGGTAAAAAGAATTGTGAGTGAATCATTGTATGTTGTAGCTGTATTGGATTTCGGAATGTGATGCAGCTCAGTTTTGACAGTAAATGATGATCTCTAAAAAGACTTGCTTGTGTATCATAGTGTGACATATCTGAAAACTCCATCAGATTTTGTGACCTGAGGTTATCAAAGATCTGATTGTATTGACACAACTAAAGCCTCTGTACTCAACTGTTCAAAAAGAATTTGAACATGAAATTAGGCCAAACATGCACAACATTGCAGTCCTCACTTTCTCCTACAACATTGGATTATTTCAATAAATAATGAATTCTGCAGAGCACACCAAATGCTGTAAAAGGGTTTAGTCAGCATTCATCTGTTCCTCAGGTTTCAAATTATTAGGCTATGGTAATCGTTTCTTGGCAAGACAGACTTGGCCTGTCTTTGTTTCCTAAGAGCTTATAAAGGAGGCTGTCAAAACTGGTGTTAATAATGAAATAGGTGATGCATTGATTTTAATTTTCCAAAACACATTAGATTCATGGAAGGTTCTTTTAGATGGGAAAATAGCTAATGTAGCTCCTTTATTCAAAAAATGAGGGAGGCTGAAAGTGGGAAATTACAAGCCAATTAGCCTAGCATCTGTTACAGGAACATTGACAGACGTTATTATTAAAGATGCTAGAACTGAACATTTGCATAAGTTCAAGATAATCAGGCAGAGATAACATGGTTTTATCAAAAGCAATCATGTTTAGCTGTTTTATTGTAGTTCTTTGAAGAAGCAACTTGTGCTGGAGATAAAGAGGAACCTATAGGAGTATTGTATTTAGATTTCCAGAAAATATTTGATAAGATACCACAGCGAAGTTTATTGCAGAAAATAAAAGTTCACGGTATAGCTGGTAACATGTTGGTATGTATAGAAGATTGGTTGGTTAACAGGAAATAGAGATAGGAACAAGTGGATCTTTTCCAGACTGGCAGGATGTCATGGGTGATGTGTCATAGGGGTCATTGCTGGGGCCTTAACTCTTTTTACGATTTATTTAAATGATGTGGATGTAGGCATCTTTGGTATGGTAGCTAAATTTGCTGCTGACATAAACATAAGTAGCAAAGTGTGAAGTTGTCCACCTTGGCATAAAAAAGAAGCATTTTATCTAACTAGTGAAAAGTTGTAGGGAGATCTGGATGTCCTAGTGTATATACATAGCAGACAATTAGTGTGCGGGTACAGCAAGTAACCAGGAAAGCTAATAGAATGCTATGTTTTATTGTGAGGGGAATTGAATGCAATATTAGGGAGTCTATGATTCAGTTATCCAGGGTATTAATGCGACTGCATCTGGAATACTGTGCACAGTGCTGGTCCCCATACTTAGGGAAGTGTGTTAAATCATTGGAAGCAATTCAAAGAAGGTTTACTAGACTATTACCTAGATTGAACAGATTGCCTTATGAGGAATGGCAAACTCTAAGGTCAGAGATGATTTAGTTGAAACATATAAGATCCTGAGAGGACACGACCACATGAATGTTGAAAGGATGTTTCCTCTGTGGGAGAATTTAGAACTAAGAATCATAGTTTAAAAATAAGGGGTGCCTACTTAAAACAGCGATGAAGAAACATTTTTTTTCCTCTGATGGTTGTGAGATTTTGGAATTCCCTTCCACAAAAGGATGTGGGATGCAGAATCTTTAAATATTTTTAAGGCAGAGGTAAATAAATTCTTGACAGCTAAGGGGCTGAATGTTAATCAGGAAAATGTATGAATATAGAATTAAGGTTAAAATTAAATGGCAGAGAAGACTCAAAGGACTGAATGGTCCTCCTTGTGGTCCTTTTTGTTTGTACATCTATGGCTCACTGAGGCAGCTGCACATGGTGGCGCTGTCTTCAAATAGACCTCATTTTCCCCAGTGTACTGTCCAAACAATGATATATCATGTTGTACAGGACATTGGTGAAGCCTCTTCTGGAATACTGTGGCCAGTTCTGACTGCCCAGGTATAGAAAGTCTATTAAAAGCTGGAGAAGGTTCAGAAGAGATTTACCAGGATGTTGCCTGGTATGACAAGTCTGAGTTATAAAAAAAAGGTCAGATAAACTGGGATTTCTTTCCCTGGAGCGCAGGAGGTGGAGAGACGATCGAATAGTTTATAAAATAATGAGGGGTATAGATAGAGTTAATGGTAGTTGTCTTTTCCCTAGGATGGGGGTTTTCAAGACTACGGGGCACACTTTTAAGGTGAGAGGAGACGAACTTAAAAAAAGACATGGGCAAAATCTTTTACATGAGGGTGTTTCATGTGTGGAATGAACTTCCTGGTGGTGGTTGTGGTGCAATTACAACATTTAAAAGACACTTATTTAAGTACATGTATAGGAAAGGTTTGAAATGTTATGCCCAAGGACCAGGCGAGTGGGAGTGGTTTAGTTTGAGAGTACGTCTGAAATAGATTGGTTGGACCAAAGGGTCTGCTTCTGTGCTGCATGACTCTGGAGTTTTTGCAGATTTCGAGAGATGATCTAAAGAAGACACAGTTACTTGGAGAGGGAAAGTACCATGTTTGGGATACCTTTGGGTATGTCCATGGACATATTTGGAAGAAACATGTTGTCCTTTGAGAGAGATCAAGCACCTTTGGGATTGTTAAAAGTAGATATGATTTCGCATAAGAAGAGGATGAAATCTTTTGAACTGTCAAGTTGATTTGAACAATTAAGCTGACAGGGAACCACCAACGTCTCAACACATTTAAATCTCCTCACCTTTAACTATTTGGAGAAAAATTCTGATGTTTAAAAAGAAACCACTGCTTCACTGTGTTTTTTTTGTCGCAAGTCTCAGTGTTATTATTGAATTTGTACCGCACGACTGAATTTACAACCTATCATTATTACATCAGAGTACTGATCAGTTGACACTGAGATTATTGGTTCAAAATAGTTTAGCTCAGTTTAGCTCAATGGTTGGTTTGTAAAGTAGTATGATGTCACCAGTGTGGGTTCACTTTCTGCACCATTTGAGATTACCACAAAGGACTCTCCATCTCAACCTCTCCTCTTGCCTAATAAGTGGGTGACCTTCAGATTAAACCACCACCAGTTCTCTCTCTGTAACGAAAGAACAAACTGTGGTGCAATAGGATTATGGCAACTGTGTCTTTCTATTTTACAGTCTTTGATATGGCATTATAAATGCAAATTATTATTTTTATAAAGGATTAAGTTGAAGGAATTTGTGCGTCATCAACAAGGTTTTTTGTCAATTACATTATTTTTAACATGGTAAAGTCACCAGTAGATACTTTGAATTTAATATATTTCATCTCAGAATGGGTCTTGAAGTCTGCCCATGGTGGATACTGGTAAAGTTGGCATAAAGCGTGCAAAGATAACAAGTGGGGGGTGGGGGGGGGGAGGTTGAGCGCATGGGTTGGAATAGGGGCTATAAAGGGTTATGGATTTAGTTGAGGGACAAGTGTTAATATGGGAGTATGGGAGACATGGGGTTGGGTGGGTGCATGAGGTGATATGGATTGACCTGAATGGAGCCTATGATTGAATGAGGAGTGAAGAGAGATGGCTGGAAAGCAGTGTAACATTTGCTTTAACAGTTGTGGCAAAGTTTGGGATCATCAAAGCAGGCCTTTCTCACAGCTGACCCTATCTGCTGACCCCAGTTGACTGGAGTTATCTCTTGCTGAGATTATTGGCAATGACTGCTGTCAACATCTGCCTGCCACTAATATCTAAAAAGAGAATATCTGAGGCATTTTCTCCCAACGTAGGTTTGCAGAGGTGTGCAGTTTTCGAACTCCATGTTTCGGAGCAAACCTCCAGGTCCTGGTGTGGATGGAGTCGCTGTACATGGAGTGTGATTTGAGATATTGCCAGAATTCTGGCCAAGATGGATATTCGGAGAAGATGGTGGTGAGTTGAAGCCACCAAGTACCCACACTTGTTGGATTTTGGCTCTATCTGGTTTCTGTCCACCACCTTTGTAAAATACTAACTTGCATACAACTGAAGCAAAATTGGGTAATTATAAGATGTTAATGCATGCATCTCAGCTATTCTCTGCCCAGTAGCATGATTCTCATCAAGCTATTAGATCTCTAATGTTCAAAATTTGCCTTTTTTTCTCAATATTGAGATTCTATTCTCACCGTACATTCCCAACCAGCTCACCATTGCACATGTCCTCCAGGAGCTGGGAAAGTTACCCCCTTTCAGCTTTTTAAAAAATTCTTTCTTGGGTTGTGAGAGTTTCAGGCAGAACCATTACCTGCCATCACCATCCCTAACCTATACTGAGTATGTTTGGCAATGATCAGCTGTTAGCTGGAGACACTATGGCCAAACTGGCTAATAGCAGTGAACTGTTTTTCCTCGAAAGGACATGCATGAGCCAGATGCATTTTTTTTTGGCAATATATGATTTCATGATTATTAGTAATGAGACTAACTTTTGTTCCAGATTGATTTATTAATTGAATTAAAATTTTCCCAGTTGACATAGCCAGATTGGAATTCATGTCCTTGAGGCATTAAGCAATACCTTGCAATTACTTATCAAGTTTCATTAGCACTATATGTTCCCATCGTCCTCTAGATTGATTATTGACTAAAGACTTATTGACTTATTAGGTATTTAAATAAATCATTTGTTTACAATGGTTTGTAGTTAACTGTAGAACAGTGGACTAACATAAATAAGACCCTGATTTGCTTTAATTCTTAATAGAAATCA
Organism: Chiloscyllium punctatum; assembly: GCF_047496795.1. Lineage (NCBI taxonomy): Eukaryota > Metazoa > Chordata > Chondrichthyes > Orectolobiformes > Hemiscylliidae > Chiloscyllium > Chiloscyllium punctatum. The sequence continues at coordinate 66,156,200 of NC_092757.1, forward strand.
ATTCATCATGATCCATAGTAATTGCTATATTAAAGGGTGAGTGATGAGACCTTTTTCAATTTTTAAACTATTACACTACATAATTGAAAACATTAAGCACATGACAAGTGGTTTTCCAAATACATCTAAAAGACTGCTTTTGCAAATATAATCAAGGACACATCTATATAATTATATTTTACAGTCATAAATATTCAATGTGCAACCTAATGAGCTGGCAGCAGCACAAATGTAATAATCAATGCAACTACTAATAAACTGTCATATACACTACCATACTTAATAGGTAAATGAATATCAAATTTAATCTACTACAACATTGCAGCTTTTTTTCCAATAAATTACTTGCTCATTCTCTGGCCTCTTAACAGAAGGTCAAGGCTTTGAACTGCACTCCAGGATTGAACATAATTAAGGCTGACACATCAGTATGGTACAGAGGGAATGCTGCATTGTCAGAGCTGTCAGAGTTCAACTGAGACCTTTAACTGGAGAGCTGTCCATCTATTTAGGTAGATGCAAACGATCCCTACACATTTGAAGAATAACAGTGAGATCTCTCAGTGTCCTGGTCAACATGTATCTTAAACAGAACACCGCCAAAGTAGATTTACCCTTCATCACCGCCAATTAGATCTTGCTGCGTAGAATTTGTTTGTCACTGCTTAGATGTAGGGATTACATTTCAAAATAAATTACTAACTGCACATGTTCTGGTGTGTTCTGCAGGTGTAGGGGTTACTATACATAGGCAAGTTCTTAATCTTTTAATTGTGGGCTTGGGTTACATGGGACATTGAAGTGTTAAAAACCCGAAGTTCTGCTCAAAGATTCATGCTCTTGGTTGTAAAGGAAGTGACTCATTTGACAGCCAGCTGAGAAAAATATGTCATCTAAATCCAGGGAGTAAGAGAAGGGTTATTGTGAATTGCTGGACCCAGGAGATGAGAGTGTTGCCTTCATATACCATTGTATCCTATTGCCTACTGCAAGGCCAACATGGTGGCTCAGTGGTTAGCACTGCTGCCTCACAGAGCCAGGGACCTGGGTTTGATTCCAGCCTCGGGCAACTGTCTGTGTAGAGTTTGCACATTCTCCTAGTGTCTGCGTAGGTTTCCTCCCACAGTCCAAAGCTGTGCGGGTTAGGTAAATTGGCCATGCTAAATTGCCTATAGTGTTTAGGGATGTGTAGGTTAGGTGTGCTAGTCAAGGATAAATGTAGAGTAATAGGGTAGGGGAATGGTCTGGGTGGGTTACTCTTTGGAGGGCCGGTATGGACTTGTTGGGCTGAAGGGCCTGTTTCCAACTGTAGGGTTTCTATGAATGTTTTCTATCCAGCTTGCTTACCTGAGAAAAACCCCACAACCAGGAAGCTTGTTTGACCCACACCCTTCTGATCTCCCCTTTTGTTATCCCTGCCCATGGGATCTGAACTATGCCACCCATACCTACACACCTCAAAATCTCCAGTTTCAACACCCTTCCTTCACCCCCACCCCTCCTTATCTCCAACACTACCAATCCTGGTGGGAAGGCTGCTCACATCAAATCCATTTTATGTTTCAGTACACTATCGTAATACAACACAAAGGAGAGAGGTTGTGTTAACCATGATCTGTGAATCCACTCTAACAACGTTCTTAAGTGGAAAATAAAAACGCAAGATTCCTGCTTGCTTCCTTACTTTGATCCATCATTTGCACTTCACACATGCAGAGTCCATAATGAATGTTTTAAAAAGGTTACTTCTTTTCACAATTTACAATAAATCCACATTCTCGCAATCATTTCACTTAATCATGGGTACAAAGGCAAAAATAAAATCCATGGTTCCATAATAAGGTTGTTTCTAGTGAAACATGACTAGTGTAGGTTAAATGATTTTTTTTTCTGTCTCTTGTTGAGATTCAAGTGAAACACCTTGAACAGAATCAGTTTTCAGAATAACTTCATGTTCCACTAGACACAGAAACTGTTCCATGACCAAATTCAGTTGGTTAAAATGGGATTTATTATTGAAGGTGTCTGGGTATTGCTGACAAGACCAATATGTATTGACCTTGCATGTCACATCTAGTCCAAGCTAAGCAAAATACCAGTTCAGTGTCCCTCTATATACCTCTGTGAATGTTTTTATAATGTACAAAGGACCTTGGTGTATTCTTTGTTCTGTGGTTCAATTAACTCAGTCAAGCCAAAATAGAAAGGCATATACTTCAAATATTATTGCATTTAATCAACATCAAAGACTTAGTTTTAATGAAGTACACAAAATGGAGTAGGCAGCCACATATTAAGTTATAAAATGACAAGAATAATGGAGATACTCTCTTTGGAGGGTACTTTCAGCCCATTGACACATTATATTTGAGGATCACCCTGCACTCCCAATATGTTCACTAGACTGGACAGTTGGAACTGTTAACCAAACTGATTGGCTGGTAGCTTCACAGGTTAGGATTTTCTCCACAGTGAAAGATGTTTGTCTCACCTGTGCCTGAGTCGGTCCATTAGCACATCACAGCTACAGGATAGTTCTCTTTCTGGTCTGTCTGCTCTCTGTTGACTTTCCTCCCAGTGCAGAGATGGGGATGGGGGTGGGAAGAAGTCCTCACCTCACCTCATCCTCAGAATTTTCCATCCAGAGTCTGTTTCCCAGTCGTGTTTGGTTTACATTGTCAGCGGTGCAGATGTTAATGGAGAATTTGTTGGGTAAGCCAAAATTAAGTTGAATGAAATAAAGAGAAAACATATGAAAACTGGTGATGACCTAATGATTAGAATGGCAACTGGGTTTTAAAGTGTTTGTGTTAAGTTGAAGGAATGTATGTATTTGTTAAGTTTGAAGCATTGTGAGTCAGCAGTTATGGATTCAACTCACAGCAACTCTGGAAAAGGTGAAGTTTTATTTAAGACAGCCACATTGAATCAGAGGTAACAATATGAACTATTCATCAGCTGATTTGTGATTGTCAAGCATATGAAATAGTTGATTGGTTAACATAAAAGTGTGAACAGTGACTGCAAGCCAAAATTTTATGTCTAAGTTCATTGAAAGCAAGAGTTAAGCCTCTTTCCAAAAGGCACAAGCAAGCTTTAATGAGTTTATTGATCAGACTGATTTTGAAAACGTGACACATTTGTTGAGGTTTGCTCATAGTCAAACTGATCATTTGATGGAGACTGGATAGTGTTGAGAGTATAAATTCGGAGCTTGTTTTGTATGGAAAGAGTATAAAACAGTTTACTTCACATCACAAATGTAGCTACCTCAGGAAGTTCAATTAATCAATGACGAGAAGTTGAGATAGTGTGGGCTGATCTTTGAACAAGGCCACATATAAAATCACTTGTGATTATCAGCTTTGTATGGGTAAGAGTTTTGCAATATTTTTGCAATCTACTTTGCTTTAATGAAGCATATTTTATATGTATATATATATATATATCCTGTTATCAGAACTGCTTTATGTTATAGATATCCAGATTTAAACTGCCAGACCAGGAAAAATGGGAATAAAAGCCTACAAAGCAAATTGTTGTCAGCCACCGTAACTGCTGTTGATTCATCTCGCTGTTATCTATTGACAGTGAGTTGGAATATATTCGGAAATGCTGCTGTGAGGAGAATGTCTGAAAATTGAATATTTTTGTATTGGTTCACTTAAGGTTCTGTGCACACAGCACTACTTCCTTTTTCATATCTGTCACAGTCTTCAACAAGATCACCGTTATTTCCTTCCTTTCACAAGTCCTTTTTCTGAAGCAATCTTCCTCACATCTCCATGATCCATCTGTTATGGACTAGGCCAGACCCCCTTAAAACATTTTAAGAAGGTAGCCCAGCCCCTAACATTTCCGGTCGTTTAAGTGGGTATCCCAGGAGTGATGCAGCTGGCCCAACCATTCAGTTTTAAACTAAATTTATTCATAGACGACAGAATAAAATACGAGCAAAAGAGAATTGAATAGAATAGAATAACGTAACCTATCTGAAAACCCAATTGACTCTATTGTAACTTAATGATGCTGTTCCAAATACTTGCAACATCTCCATATACACTCCCTTGGCAAAGAAAGGTAAAATCAAACTCAGGTTCTCACATGAGAGGTATCAGAGAGAGGATCAGCATGGAGCTGATTCTATGGATCCCCAGCAACCTCTCTGGGTTCTGAGCTAAAACCTGACCAGCAGCTGCAAACAAAATAGCTTGTTAAAACCAAACCAAACCAAATCAAATCCTGAACTGGGAGAACTGGCCACTCACCTTCCATTGTAGAAGTGTTTTTTAAAAATCACTTAAAAGCTTTTTCAGGTACATATTTCTAGACATATCAGAACCACTGCCTTTATGACCCCTCTAAAAAAAACCAAGGACAACATAACCTTGTTAAAAGAGCAGCATCGTCACACAACTCCCATTTCTTTAAAAAATTACTTTCAAGCTCTCCACCCTCAAGTACAATCTACCTCCAGCCCTAACTTCATATCCCACCAATCTCTCCATCCAACCCACCCATAGCAGATTAATTGCTCTGTTTAAAATCCCCAATGACATTCTGTATGACCAGGTTTGCTCTGCATTACTGTTCTTCACCTCTGCAATCTCTCTGTAGTTTATATCATAATCATACTCCTCTGATGCTTTTGATATTAATCCACTTCAATGTTGCTGGCATCATATTTTTCATAATAATACCAATAATACATGATTACATGTCTTAACTTAATTCTTGAACTCATCTGTCTAACTACTTCTACTTCAAGTTATGGACAAGCTAAGACATTCTGCAACTCAGCAGTGACAAAACTGAAGCTATCCTGTTCATGGCTTGTTGATACCATATATCTTATGCCTGTCCTCTTCCTGGTTACCCAAACAAGTTCAATTTAATGACATTTAAGCTTTTCATTGCATTTTACATTAACTGGACAGCAAAGCTGCCGACTTATACCTGTATAATATTAACTGGCTCTGTTTCTCTTTGATCACATTGCCAATAAAACTCTAATTCACACGTTTGTTAATTCCAGACTCAAGCTTTTTGATATTTCCTTGCCTATCTACCCAATTGCTTTGCAACAGATTCCAAATTATCCAAAGCTCCAGCATCTACATCCTATTGTTTTTCCATTTCCTGTTCTCCCCACCCTTGTCAACACTAGGTGGCTTCCTGTTCTTCAAAGCGAATCAGAATCTTCATCCTCACCTACTAATTTATCTTTGTCTTTGTTCTTGTTTCATTCTCCAGGAGTTTTCCCAGTCTGATACTGAGAAGTTGTGAGAGTCACCACAGAGGCCCAGATATTTATGGTAGGGAGTAATGGGTTTTATTGACATTATCTTGAATGAGGGTTTCAATATTTCTTTCAATTGAGCAAGATATATTTTTCCAAGCTTTTAACTTTTGCATTATTTTTTTGCCAGGGGCAACTGATGAAAGTATTACAATAATAGTTCATCATTTTTGATTAAGTTGCTTTGGTATTTTTATTTGTTTCCTTTCCAAACTTCTGTACTTTCCAAATCCTCAATGAATAGTTCAAAGCTCCACAGCACAGCTAAACACTGCTCTTTATGACCTACATTCTCCAAAGAATAAAATTGGACTCCCAACCCTGTACAAAACGGATTAAACTTTAATGTTTGAAACTTTACCTTTGAGCTACAGACTCAAAATCTGATGTCAAAAATAAGAAATTGATCTTTTGACATTGAATGTTCACGAATGCACTGTTAGACTGAGAATAAAATTCCCTCCTTTATCGAAGGAATGAATTTCTATGATAAGGGAATTATGACATTTCAGGAAAGAGCAAGAAAATTTGCAAAATAAACAGACAAGCCACATAAAGCAAACTACATTATTAGTGATGACAAAAAATGTAGATTCTGTCAAACTCGAGAGTGTTTAATCCATAAGAATCGCTCACAATTCTCTGTGACAGTATGGCTCATAGTAAAAAGACAGCTTTCAGCTGCCTGCCACTTCAACATACCACCATGCCCCTGGACAACATTTCTGTCTCAGGCTTGCTGCAGGAGAGTCACTGTGTCCTACACACCTGACATGGGTGCTGGGGAAAACAAGAAGTACTGCTGCTAGGCAGTAAGGTGGGGGCAAAACAAAATAAAACAGGAATGTCAGAAGTTTGCTCACTCTGAGAGCTGGCTGGGAGGGAGCTGTACTAGTGTCACAGACTCTCCACGTGTCAATAAAGGGTGATTGGATACTGGCCAAAAAAAGCCAAACAAAAAACAGGAGTGCCCCCTCCCCCTTCACTTTTTTGATCATTTGGGCATTGCCGTTTGTTGAGAAGGGCACTGCTTGTCACTGGCCACTCGGGTGTTTCCTTTCTTCCTGTTGGTGGAATTTAAATAAAGATTTACACACTTGTTATTCTTCACTGTGTCCTACACCTGCACACATACGACATGGGTGCTGGGGAAATATAAGGACTACCGCTGTTAGGCGGTGGTGTGGAAGAAAGAAGATAAAAAAGAAAAAAGATAGAATAAACAGGAATGTTCCCACTTCAGTTTTTTGATCTCTTAGGCATTGTCTTCTGATGAGAAAGGCACTGCTTGTCACTGGCCACTCAGGTGTTGCCTTTCTAAAAATAGAACAAACAGGAGGCTCAGTGACTCTCTTCAATGTGGGCGGCATGGTGGCTCAGTGGTTAGCACTGCTGCCCCACAACACCAGGGTCCCAGGTTCGATTCTAGTCTCGGGTGACTGTCTGTGTGGAGTTTGCACGTTCTCCTCGTGTATGTGCAAAGATGTGCAGGCCAGGTGAATTGGCCATGCTAAATTGCCCGTAGTGTTAGGTGCATTAGTCAGAGGGGAAATGGGTCTGGGTGGGTTTCTCTTCAGAGGGTCGGTGTGGATTGTTTCCACACTGTAGAGAATCAATCTAGACTCTTGCTCTGAGCTAGCTGGTCAGAGTCCATCTACTGTGCACATGTAAATAAAGGGTGACTTGGTGACAGGATGCCAGCCTTAGTGGAGATACATCAGTGGTGTTGTACGAGGTAGACGAATTTAGATTTATATTTGGTAAACAGCACATTAACCAACTTCTTTACTTTCGTCTATTGATTTTGAAAATATGATGATTGTTCCAAACCAAATAACAGATACTTTGGATATGTGCAGGTTGAAAACACTACAGTTTATTAGTGCCAGACCTACAGTCGACTGTTATGTTTTGGAAGTGTAAACCCTTCAGATGTGTGCTTGCATTATTTTGTACCTGAATTTATTGTTTTATAAACTGCAAGTTTTTGCACCTGCCAAAAATGTGCCTGCAATGTGGCAACTGATTTTAAAATGTAATTGCGTTCTTCAGTAGCAAAGAAGCCAGTCATTCTGCCAATAAAGAAATAAATAAATTTATGCTGCGTTAGTAAGACCGGTTATAAAATATTCATTCTGATATTTTATGACGATTCCAATGTGAAAGTTCTAGGCCTGAGATATCAGGTAAGGGAATTCAAGTGCACAGTACTTATGCATAATATTGATACCCTAGAGGTACAGTGAATGCATTTATTCAAATCTAGATATAGCTGCAGCAACTTTACTGAACCCTGTAGGTTAGCAATATAAATCAGAACCATTTATATGACATTGATTGATAGCCACAAAATATAATTACTTGGAAAGCTGGAACTGGATAATCACTGCACTTGAAAAGGAATGATTGTAGGAGGTACTCATTTTTTATTTATTAATCATTATTAATTCACAATTTCCATCAGTGCAAATAAATGATTGTAGGCCTATATGAAGTGGAGCGGATAACACAGGTACAGGTATAGGAAATTTTTCATGTTTAAATTTTTTAATTTCACACTTTTCCTGTTGTTAGAATTTTAATTGAAAAAATGTAACTCACTACTGCTTTGCAATCTGGGGTCAGGTATATTATCAAACACCACAGTGATGGACTCTGTTTAATATGACATGAGATAGACATTTTTCTTCAGTGCTTAGACAGTAATTTGCCAGAGTGGATCATTGTGGAACACACACATGGTGAGTAGAATGCATATCAGATGAGATCTACGGCTGATATCAATATGAGATTTCTACTAAATGTGTTACCAAATCTTAACCTTTTGCCTACAGGTTGACATGTCCAACCATACTAGCTCAGTGCTACTCTGGAATGTCAACACAGATTATGTACTCTCTTGTCTCAGAATTTGGCTTGAAATCATATATTTCTCTTGCAGGGAAATGGCTATCAAGTGAGCCAAGAACAATTTGTTGATTTTAAGCTTGAATGTCTGTCGTGGGACCAATAATTCTTTACTTTACTGCTTACTATTTGCTATTATGAACCCAATTAAAAACAGAAATAACAATATCCTGTGCTGTAGAATTCCTTTTATTATGTTCCCTGATGTGATTTCAGTTTAATGCCTTTAATATAAAGCATCATAAATGTAATTTCCACCATTTACCTGTCCTGCAGTTTGTTTATAGGCATCTCAGGGGCTGCGCGTAGAGAACATATGCTGTATTATAGGAATGGTATAATTTATTTACTCTTTCTTCAAGGTCCTTCCAACCTAATTACAAAAAAGGACACATCACAGAATCTGAATATTAGTATTGTACATTCCAGATGCTTTAAACAGACACTGGAAAAGTAAGGAAAGTTGGAAGTTCAGTTAAGTTTATTTGGAAATATATGGTGCACTTTGGAAGATAAACAGCAACAAATATTTTGGATAGCTTGACAAAAAGTAAATAATTTAGCAACTGAAATTTTAAAAACTGAAGATGAAAAACTCTGCCAGTATTAGTGAATTGTTTTTGTTTGCATTAAAACTTTCCTTTTAAAATGTTATTGCGAGAGGTATTTACTCTCGCAGAACTACCTTTCTCATCAAAAGAAACCCTGGAGGGAAGTGTGTTGACTCACTCAGTCCCACAGTGTAAAAAATGTTGTAGATATAACAAAAAGATTTTGTATCATATTTGTATCATGTACTGTCAGAGAAGATTCCTCTAAGACTTTCACATGATGTGCTGATGTCAGTAAATATGCTTCCTTAAAAGGCTTTATGTTGAGTTGGTCTTCCATTAGTGCGATTTCCATCTTTCTGGAAAAATGAAAGCAAGTTGGCTTTTTCCTCAGCTGAGGATTTCTCTTCTAATGTGATAAAGTTGGCCCTCAATTGTATCTGATCCATTTTCTGCACGTCTGCACTCACCTTCCAGGACTGTGAACAAGGTTCCCCTTTAATTCCTCAACCCTCCCCAAAGTGAGGTTTCAAACACACCATCCAGATGAAACAATGACTTACTTGTAGTTCTTTCAACTTGTACTCTTTTTAGCTTTCTCAATGCAGTCCTCTCTACACTGGTGAGACCAGATGCTAACTAACTGGTCACTTTGCAGCATGCCTCTGCTCAGTTCACAAGCATGGCCTAACCTTGTTGACATTTCAACTCATCATCTTGTTCTCATATTCCCATTTCTGGCCCAAGACTGGTGCAGCATTCTAACTGAAGCCCAATGGAAGCTGGAAGAACAGGATCTAATTTTCCATTTATTTGACAGTCCTTCTGGACTCAACTTCAGACATGGACTTTGTTATCCATTTTGTTTTACCTGCCTTTTCTTTCCAGCTCCCTGGTATCTGGTATTATTGGTTTCACTTAAAGCAGGCCTGACCTTTAGCTTACTATCAAGTCCTACTGTAAACATTTAATCCGAATGTTTCTCTGTTCTCTCCAACCATTATCACTCCAGTTGCCTTTGACTCCATAGCACTTAAACTCCCAAGGTCTCAAACTTTCCCCTGACCTTCCCTTCCATTCCACTTGCTCTTTCCACCTTTTCTCGACAGCATAAAACCTACCACTTTTCTACCTCTCTCTTCAGTTCCCAAAAAGAGTCACATTTGACCCAAAACATTAGCTCTGTTTCTCTCTCAACAGATGCTGCCAAACCGAGGTGAAAGTGGGGACTACGGATGCTGGAGATTAGAGTCAAGAGTGTGGTGCTGGAAAAGCACAGCTGGTCAGGCAGCATCCGAGGAGCAGGATAGTCGACGTTTTGGGCAAAAGCACTTCATCAGATGCCAGATCTGCTGAGTTTCTCCAGTACTTTTGTTCTTTTTTGGTCTAGTCTGTAATATAGAGGCTTGAAATACAATGAATAATATATTTTTTCCCCTTATATCAATCAATTTTTAGTATTGCACTTAGTTAAAATGCATGCATGCAGCTGATTGATTTTAGCAATTTCTTATGCAATCACCAGATATCCTGAAAGACTTAGCCCCTAGAGCCATTTTAATAGGGATCCCATGGCAGCATTACCGTCAGTCTGCAGTTCCATATTCTCAGCATTCAATGAAGACAATCAGAGGTGTTTCTCCTGTAGCTTAAGGGTATGTTCTGGCAGCTGGACAGAAAATAGCAAATGCACCTAATAAATAATGCAGAGCAACCTAATGATGAAGCTTCCATAACTATAAAGCACAAACATTATCAATTTAAGAGCCGGTTTATCATGTGACAGCAGCAAGTACAACAAGGAAAAGGGCAGCAGATCTTGTTTCATTGATCAGCAAAGAAATGTTACAAGATATTTCAGGACAGGCATTCATGCCCTGGCATTCTTAAAATGGTCTGCAACACATGCAACAGATTTGACATATCCTTTGGCAATTTAAGTTGGGTGTTTGAGATTGGAGTTGACTTTCTCATGTTACCACCAAGTGGGTAATCACGAAGGGGGGAATTGCCTTGCCTACTAGAAAACTTTATAAGAACAAGAACAAGGCAGAATGCAAAGATTCTCTCTTCAGGTGAAACATCCAGACTAAGTGATTGTCCATGAAATTCAGAGAGTTGCCAAATGACCAAGTCTGTTTCGTTATGCAACAAACCAATTAATAGTTACAATTGCAAACATCTCAAGGAAAACATGACGACTGGGTTTCTTTCCCCTCTTTAATATTTAGTAATGTTTTGTGATATTATTGCAAGAATGTGGGAGCTGGTAAACCCCGCTGTGGCTCATAGTGAACACATCTGCAGTAAGTGTTGATTACTTGAGGAACTCCAGATCAGAGTTGATAAACTGGGACTGGGCTTCAGACACTGCAACCCATCAAAGAGGGGAAGAATTACCTGGATGCTATGTTTCAGGGGGCAGTCACACCCCTTAGATTAACTATCTCAAATCCAGTCAGTGGTCAGTGACAGGTGGATGTGTCCAGAAGTGAGGCAGATGGGGGGAGCCAGGAGGTAGTGCTGAAGGAGCCTCAGCCCTTGAACTGGTCTAGCAGGTTTGAGATCCTTGCTCGGAGAAAGTGAGGACTGCAGATGCTGGAGATCAGCTGAAAATGTGTTGCTGGTAAAGCACAGCAGGTCAGGCAGCATCCAAGGAGCAGGGGAATCGACGTTTCGGGCATGAGCCCTTCTTCAGGAATGAGGAAAGTGTGCCAAGCGGGCTAAGATAAAAGGTAGGGAGGAGGGATTTGGGGGAGGGGCGGTGGAAATGCGATAGGTGGAAGGAGGTTAAGGTGAGGGTGATAGGCCGGAGTGGGGGTGGGGGCAGGGAGGTTGGAAGAAGATTGCAGGTTAGGAAGGTGGTGCTGAGTTCAAGGGTTGGGATTGAGACAAGGTGGGGGGAGGGGAAATGAGGAAACTGGAGAAATCTGAGTTCATCTCTTGTGGTTGGAGGGCTCCTAGGTGGCAGATGAGGCGCTCTTCCTCCAGCCATTGTGTTGCTATGGTCTGGCGATGGAGGAGTCCAAGGATCTGCATATCCTTGGTGGAGTGGGAGGGGGAGTTGAAGTGTTGAGCCACGGGGTGGTTAGGTTGGTTGGTCCAGGTGTCCCAGAGGTGTTCTCTGAAACGTTCCGCAAGTAGGCGGCCTGTCTCCCCAATATAGAGGAGGCCACATCGGGTGCAGTGGATGCAGTAACTGATGTGTGTGGAGGTGCAGGTGAATTTGTGGCGGATATGGAAAGATCCCTTGGGGCCTTGGAGGGAAGTAAGGGGGGAGGTGTGGGCGCAAGTTTTGCATTTCTTGCGGTTGCAGGGGAAGGTGCCGGGAGTGGAGGTTGGGTTGCTGGGGGGTGTGGACCAGATGAGGGAGTCACGGAGGGAGTGGTCTTTTCGGAATGCTGATAGGGGAGGGGAGGGAAATATATCCCTGGTGGTGGGGTCCGTTTGGAGGTGGTGGAAATGACGACGGATGATATGATGTATATGGAGGTTGGTGGAGTGGTAGGTGAGGACCAGTGGGGTTCTGTTCTGGTGGCGATTGGAGGGGCGGGGCTCAAGGGCGGAGGAGCGGGAAGTGGAGGAGATCGAGACCCCCCACCAACCCTCCACACACACATCATTTACTGCATCCGCTGCACCCAATGTGCCCTCCTCTATATTGGGGAGACAGGCCGCCTAGTTACGGAACATTTCAGAGAACACCTCTGGGACACCTGCACCAACCAACCCAAAAACCCCGTAGCACAACACTTCAACTCCCCCTCCCACTCCACCAAGGACATGCAGGTCCTTGGACTCCTCCATTGCCCGACCATAGCAACACAATGGCTGGAGGAAGAGCACCTCATCTTCCGCCTAGGAACCCTCCAACCACAAGGGATGAACTCAGATTTCTCCAGTTTCTTCATTTCCCTTCCCCCCCACCTTGTCTCAATCCCAACCCTCGAACTCAGCACCACCTTCCTAACCTGCAATCTTCTTCCTGACCTCTCCCCCCTCCCCGCCCCCACTCCGGCCTATCACCCTGACCTTAACCTCCTTCCACCTATTGCATTTCCAACGCCCTCCCCCACGTCCCTCCTCCCTACCTTTTATCCTAGCCTGCTTGGCACACTCTCCTCATTCCTGAAGAAGGGCTCATGCCCGAAACGTCGATTCTCCTGCTCCTTGGATGCTGCCTAACCTGCTGTGCTTTTCCAGCAACACATTTTCAGCAGTTGAGATTCTTGCTCCCTATGTGATGTGAGTGGGGGCTGTAGGGAGGATGAGCAATCTGACCATAGCAACATGGTACAGAGAGCCATTCAAGAGCGGGGTAAAAAGAGAAATGTAATTGTAATCAGGGACAGTATAGTCAGAGACACTGTTCTCTGTTGTCAGGGTCAAAGGCTGAGTTGCCTGCCTGGTGCCTAGGTTCAGATTATCTCTACTCTATTGCAGAGGAACTTGGAGTGGAAGGGGAAAGGTCAAGTTGTCGGCATCCACAAACAGCGATGTAGATAGAATGAAGAAAAAAGTTGAACTGAGGGAATATGAGCAGCTAGGGACTAAATTAAAAAGCAGAACCAAAAAAGTAATAATCTCTGAATTACTATCTAAGCCATGAGTTAATTGGCACAGGGTCCACAAGATGAAAGAAGTAAACACATAGCTCAATGATTGGATTGGGTTTGAATTTTTGGGACATTGGCACCATTATTGTGGGAGGAGGGAGCTGTTCCGATGGGATGGGCTCCATTTGAATCATGCTGGGGCCAGAGTCCTGGAGAATTGCAGAACTAAAGGCTTCAAACTAAATAGAACACCGAACATTACAGCAAGTACAGGTCCTTCAGTCCTCGATGTTGTGCCAACCTATTAAACAAATCTGAAGCCTCTCTATCCTACACTATTTATCCACATGTCTATCTAATGACCATTTAAATGCCTTTAAAGTTTGCGAGTCTACCACTGTTGCAGGCAGGCTATTCCATGCCTCTACTACTCTCTGAGTAAAGAAACTAACTCTGACATCTGTCCTATATCTATCACCCCTCAATTTAAAGGTATGTCCCCTCATGCTCGCCATCACCATCTGAGGAAAAGTGCTTTCACCGTCCACACTATCTAATCCTCTGATTATCTTGTATGTCTCAATTAAGTCACCTCTCAACCTTCTTCTCTTGAACGAAAACAGCTGCAAGTCCCTCAGACTTTCCTCATAAGACCTTCCCTCCATACCAGTAAATCTCCTCTGAACCCTTTCCAAAGCTTTCACATCCTTCCTATAATGCGGTGACAAGAAATGTACACAATACTCCAAGTGCAGCCACACCAGAGTTTTGTACAGCTGCAGCATAACCTCATAGCTCCAAAACTCAACCCCTCTACCAATAAAAGCTAACACACCGTATGCCTTCTTAACAACCCTATCAACCTGGGTGGCAACTTTCAGGGATTTATATGCATGGACAACGAGATCTCTGTTCATCAACACTACCACAAATCTTACCATTAGCCCAGTGCTCTATATTCCTGTTGCTCCTTCCAAAGTGAATCACCTCACACTTTTCAGCATTAAACTCCATTTACCACCTCTCAGCCCAGCTCTGCAGCTTATCTATGTCCCTCTGTAACCCACAACATCCTTTGGCACTATCCATAACTGCACCAACCTTGGTGGCATCCGCAAATTTACTAACCCATCTATCTACTCCCTCATCCAGGTCATTAACAAAAATGACAAACAGCAGTGACCCCAAAATAGATCCTTGCAGTACACCACTAATAACTGAACTCCAGGATGAACATTTCTGGGTTTGGGGGTGGGGGGGGGAAGGGGTGGGGGGGGAGCGGTTGCAGGGAGTGATTTGAGAGAGGGTCATTCAGCTGCATGAAAAAAAGTTATAAAAAATGCAAAAGGAGGAGAGGACTCAACAGAGCTCATTAAAGTTTCCAAAACAAGTAACAGGACCAAACATATGGTAAGTGTTAGGAATCAAACTTCAGGCACAACAGATGACATGACAACTATGAGAATGGGGACAGTCAGTGCAGGACTGAGGGTGTTGATGCATGCAGTATACAAAACAAGGTAAATGAGCTTCCAGCAAAGAGTGAAATTGGCAGTGACAATTTTTGGGTATCACAGAGACTTAGTTGAAAGGGGATCAGAGCTGGGAACTAAATATTCAAGGATGCACATCCTTAAGAAAGGACAGGCAGATGGGCAGAGGGGTGGGGGAGCAGGGTTCCCTTGTTAGTAAGATGTCAGCAAGATAGCAGGACCTTCAGGTGTTGAGGAAGCAAGGAGACTGCAGAAGGCCTTGGACAGGCCAGGAGAGTTGGTAAAGAAGTGGCAGATGGAAAATAATGTGGGAGGTTGTGCGATTATGCACTTTAGTTGGAAAGACAGAGGCACAGATTATTTTATAAACAGAGAAAGGCTTAGGAAATCTGAAGCACAAAGGGACTTGTGAATCCAAACTCAGGATTACCTTAAGTTTAACGTGCATGTTCAGTTAGCAGTTAGGAAGGCAAATGTAAAATTTGCATTCATTTCAAGAGGGTGAGAATGCAAGAGCAGAAATGTACTGCTGAGGTTGTATAAGGCTCTGAACAGACCACATTTGGAATGTTGTGCGTGGTTTTTGGTCCCATAGTGAAGAAAGGATGTGATAGCATTGGAAGGGTCCATAGGAGGTTTACAAGAATGATCCTTGGGATGAAGGGCTTGTTTTATGAGGAGCGACTAGGGACTCTGGGCCTGAACTTGATGGAGTTTATAAGGATGGGAGGGTTTCTGATTATAACTTACAGAATACTGAAGGGCCATTATAGAGTGGACATGAAGGGGATGTTTCCACAAGTAGAGACTAGCTCCCAAGGGCACAGTCTCAGAGTAAAGGGTTGACCTTTTAGAATTAAGATCAGGAGGAATTCCTTCAACCAGAGGGGGTTCCATCTGTGGAATTCGTTTCCACTGAAGGCTGGAGAGGCCAGTGCATTGAGTGTATTTAAGACAGAGGTAGATAGGTTCTTGATTAGTAGAAGGATCATGGGTTCTGGTGAGAGGGCAGGAAATGGGGTTGAAAAAAATATCAGCCATAATAGGGGAGCAGGTTTGATGGTCTGAATGGCCTAATTCTGCTCCTATACCTTATGGTCTAATTTGAACAAATAATTCAAATATTTGGAGTGATTGTGTATTTTTCCATTTAAGCCCTGAATCCCCTGAAATTCGCTCGATAAATTTCTGCACCACTCTCCTGTCAATTGTGGCTTCTTTACAAATCTGTCTTTTCCCTGCAATGTCTACTTCTTTTGTATGGCGCCATTATTTTATCTGACTGATCAGTCTTTTGTGAATCTCCTCAGAACATTTCCATCGTTTGGAGGTATGTAGGTTAATTGGTGTCAACAGAACTTAACAGTGAATATTCTGAAAGGCAATATTTCTGATAAAATATTACATGCTGCGATACACAAAGCAGGGGCTATAGGCATGACACATATTGTCAGCATCACAAATGGATACTTTTATTCCCATTATAGGCAACTACCTCAATTTTTGCGCTTTCATATTTTAACACATCTAACAATGCCACCCTTTAACCAGCCATGTTAGGCTGTCTAACCCGCATGTTTGCAATCTTGTTATTAAAAAATGCAGTGACTGTGCTATTGTTAGGCATATCATCTGAATCTGATTTTGAACCTAAATCATTCTGAATATTTATTCTTGTTACATTTACTCTTTACCACTGTGTAAAGGTGCCATGGGGAATCAAGTAACAAGTCGCATCTTGAATTAGGCTCTGTAACGTAAAATGCTTAGGCCAGAATGTTTGTCAGTACTGTTAATGTCTCATTCTTGTGAAATGGTGCATACTAACCACTAACCGCAAGTCACAGCTGGCATGGCCCCTAGAGGCAGACATTATCTCACAAATAAATGAAGAACTGAAGAATCTGCAGCATTGAGAAGTTTACAAAGGAAGAGCCTGGCTTTTATCGAATGCTCAGAATTTATCCAAGAGTTTCTCAAGATTAGGCCTCTGTTGCTTGGCATCTTTTGACGATGCCAGATCATGCCAAAAGATTTCAGTTCTATGGTAACTGCTGAAACTTCAGCATGAGCATATGTTTTCTGCAATGACCATTAGACGTGAGAATCATAAATTTACAAAAGCCCAGTAAAGGAATGTTTGTGAGGGTCATATTTCCAGATTGGGAAAACCACGAGTTCTATTATTTACAAAAGTTTATGCTTCTGTGGGATCCATGTGTTGCTGGATGGGTCAGTATTCATTGTCCATCTTAATTGTCCTTGAAAAGGTGGTGTGAGCTGCCTCTTGAACTTACTGCCATCCATTTAAGATAGGTATGCCCCCAGGGCTATTAGGATGGCAGCTCCTAGACTTCGTCCTGGGGTAGTTATGGAATTATGATATAGTTCTGAATCAGGATGGTATGGGGCTTGAAGGGGAACTTGCAAAGAGTGGTGTTTGCATGGTCTTGCTCTTTGGTCCTTCAAGGTGGCAAAGATCACAGCTTTGGAATGTACTGCAGAAGGAGCCTTGGTGGGTTGTTTTGAGATCTCCAATCTTAGTAGAAGAAAAGGAACGATCCATTTCAGTTAATTGGCCAAATTAGAGAAACTGGGGTTGTTAGGCAAGAGAAGGTTGGGACAATGTTGGATAGTGGTGTTCACATCATAAGATCTCTAAACAGAGTACATGGAGAATAATTGTATTAAGTGCATCAAGAACCTGAGGGCACCAGGTTAAGGTGATCTACTAAATGCAACAGGAGGTTAAAAAATTGGTTTATACAGTGAGTAGTTAACATCTGGAATGCATAGTCTAAGAGTAGGTGGAGGCAGACTCAATCATGGCTTTTAAAATGTACCCAAAAACAAAATATTTGCAGGATTATGGGAAGTGCAGGTACGTGGGACTGGCTAAATTACACTTGCAGAGAACCAATGTGAACTTAACCAGCCATGGTCTTGTCTGTATTTTGCCCAATGTCTGATATTACAATCCTATTGTGTTTGGTGTCAATAGCAATGGCAGTATTTGATTCTGGATTAGTGGTGCTGGAAAAGCACAGCAGTTCATACAGCATCTGAGGAGCAGTAAAATTGACGTTTCAGGCAAAAGCCCTTCATTAGGAATACAGGCAGAGTGCCTGAAGGGTGGTGAGATAAATGAGAGGAGGGTGGGAGTGGGGAGAAAGTAGCATAGAGTACAATAGGTGAGTGGGGGTGGGGATGAAGGTGATAGGTCAGGGAGGAGGGTGGGAGAAGGTAGCAAAGAGTACAATGGGTGGATGGGGGTGGGATGAAGGCAATAGGTCAGGGAGGAGGGTGAAGTGGATAGGTGGAAATGAAAATAGGCGGGTAGGACAAGTCATGGGGACAGTGCTGAGCTGGAAGTTTGGAAATGGGGTGAGGTGGGGCAAGGGGAAATGAGGAAACTGTTGAAGTCCACATTGATGCCCTGGGGTTGAAGTGTTCCGAGACGGAAGATGAGGCTTTCTTCCTCCAGGCGTCGGGTGGTGAGGGAGCGGCGGTGAAAGAGGCCCAAGACCTCCATGTCCTCAGCAGAGTGGGAGGGGGAGTTGAAATGTTAGGCCACAGGGCGGTGTGGTTGATTGGTGCGGGTGTCCCAGAGATGTTCCCTAAAGCACTCTGCTAGGAGGCATCCAGTCTCCCCAATGTAGAGGAGACAGCATTGGGAGCAACGGATACAATAAATGATATTGGTGGATGTGCAGGTGAAACTTTGGTGGATGTGAAAGGCTCCTTTAGGGCTTTGGATGGAGGTGAGGGAGGAGGTGTAGGCACAGGTTTTGCAATTCCTGCAGTGGCAGGGGAAGGTGCCAGGATGGGAGGGTGGGTTGTTGGGGGTCGTGGACCTGACCAGGTAGTCACGGAGGGAATAGTCTTTGCAGAAGGTGGAAAGGGGTGGGGAGGGAAATATATCCCTGGTGGTGTGGTCCGTTTAGAGGTGACGGAAATGTCGGTGGATGATTTGATTTAAGCGAAGGTTGGTAGAGTGGAAGGTGAGCACCAGGGGGTTCTGTCCTTGTTACAGTTGGAGGGGTGGGGTCTGTGGTGCGGGATGTGGGCGAGATGTGTTGTAGGGCATCTTTAACCACGTGGGAAAGGAAATTGCGGTCTCTAAAGAAGGAGGCCATCTGGTGTGTTCTGTGGTGGAACTGGTCTTCCTTGGAGCAGATACAGCAGAGGCGGAGGAATTTGGGATACGAGATGGCATCTTTGCAGAAGGTAGGGTGGGAAGAGGTGTAATCCAGGTAGCTGTGGGAGTCGGTGGGTTTGTAAAAAATGTCAGTGTCAAGTCGGTTGTCATTAATGGAGATGGAGAGGTCCAGGAAGGGGAGGGAGGTGTCAGAGATGGTCCAGGTAAATTTAAGATCAGGGTGGAATGTGGCACCACTCCCCACCTCTTCCTCCACTACATTGATGACTGCATTGGCACCACCTTGTGCTCCCAAGAGGAGGTTGAGCAATTCATCAACTTCACCCTTAAATTTGCCTGGACCATCTCTGACACCTCCCTCCCTTTCCTGAACCTCTAAATCTCCATTAATGACGACCGACTTGACACCGACATTTTTTACAAACCCACCGACTCCCACAGCTACCTGGATTACACCTCTTCCCACCCTACCTCCTGCAAAAATGCCATCCCGTATTCCAAATTCCTCTGCCTCCGCCGTATCTGCTCCCAGGAGGACCAATTCCACCACAGAACACACCAGATGGCCTCCTTCTTTAGAGACCGTAATTTCCCTTCCCACATGGTTAAAGATGCCCTCCAACGCATCTCGTCCACATCCCACACCTCCGCTCTCAGACCCTACCCCTCCAACCGTAACAGGGACAGAACGCCCCTGGTGCTCACCTTCCACCCTACCACCCTTCGCATAAACCAAAACATCCGCTGACATTTCCGCCACCTCCAAACAGACCCCACCACCAGGAATATATTTCCCTCCCCACCCCTTTCCGCCTTCCGCAAAGACCGTTCCCACCATGACTACCTGGTCAGGTCCATGCCCCCCAACAACCCACCCTCCCTTCCTGGCACCTTTCCGTGCCACCACAGGAATTGCAAAACCTGTGCCCACACCTCCTCTCACACCTCCATCCAAAGCCCTAAAGGAGCCTTCCACATCCATCAAAGTTTTACCTGAACATCCATCAATATAATTTATTGTATCTGATGCTCCCAATGCGGTCTCCTCTACATTGGGGAGACTGGATGCCTCCTAGCAGAGTGCTTTAGGGAACATCTCTGGGACACCCGCACCAATCAACCACACCGCCCTGTGGCCCAACATTTCAACTCCCCCTCCCACTCTTCCGAGGACATGGAGTCCCTGAGCCTCTTTCATCACTGCTCCCTCACCACCCGACGCCTGGAGGAAGAACGCCTCATCTTCCACCTCGGAATACTTCAACCCCATGGCATCAATGTGGACTTCAACAGTTCCCTCGTTTCCCCTTCCCCCACCTCACCTCAGTTCCAAACTTCCAGCTCATCACTGTCCCCATAACTTGTCCTACCTGCCTATCTTCTTTTCCACCTATCTACTCCACCCTCCTCCCTGACCTATCATCTTCATCCCACCCCCATCAACCGATTGTACTCTTTGCTACCTTCCCCTACCCTCCTCCCTGACCTATCACCTTCATCCCCACCCCCACTCACCTATTGTACTCTCTGCTACTTTGTCCCCACTCCCACCCTCCTCTCATTTATCTCTCCACCCTTCAGGCTCTCTGCCTGTATTCCTGATGAAGGGCTTTTGCCCAAAACGTCAATTTTACTGCTCCTTGGATGCTGCCTGAACTGCTGTGCTTTTCCAGCACCACTAATCCAGAATATGGTTTCCAGCATCTGCAGTCATTGTTTTTACCTGGCAGTATTTGATGCCTATCTTTAGTTGCCCTTGAGAAAGTAGTAGTGAGACACCTTTTAAAATACAGTCCATGCATCGGTGGTTCAACAGGATAATGAAGAAAGACATGTGTCGTACAACCTTTAAGATATATGTTCATCTCAGAATCGTGTGTAACTTGGTGGTGAACATTGAAGTGATGATGTGCCAAGTCAACTGCTTACTTCTTCCTTCCAAATGAAGGAGAACAAAAGTTTGGGAGGTATTGTGAAAAACATCTCAGCAAGTTGCTCAATAAGATTGGTGCAGTCAAATCCATAGAGAATGCCAATAGATTACTCATCTATCCATCCAAGCTACTGTGAGGAACCTCCCAGTCAAAACATGAATGAATATACATCATTAAGATCAATTTTAAAAATCCCTTCTTGCTTATTAATACCCAGTCACACCATTAATGATGGAGTTGTGCAGCACAATGCAACTGCTGAACTTAACATTAACACAAGCGAAGATCACTTAAGCCATCCAATGACAAAAGTAAAAACAAGGAGGGATATTTAATTTAACTCACCAGTGAGACGCTGATGAAATTCCTTTACAGATGACTGATTTAACTTTGCATTGACTGCAATGGGAAGCAAAATTGGATAGGGCCTAAAGTTGGCGAGTGGTCCTAACCAGGTAGGTTCAGTTCCCCAACTGTTTTGTTTACTGACATCCACAGCAGTGATGACAGCAGTCTGACCTCCAATGGTGGCTAGCTGAGATATCATGACAGGCGACAGAGCTTTCACTGAGACATTGAGTGGATGCTGTTTCTATTACAATGGCATGTATGAGATTACTTACTCATTTCTGATGAAGGGCTTATGCCTGAAACGTTGATTTTCCTGCTCCTTGAACGCTGCCTGACTGGCTGTGCTTTTCCAGCACCACAATCTTTGACCCTGATCTCCAGCATCCACAGTCCTCACATTCTCCTCAGTCCCTCAATATAGCTGATCCCAGAAGTGTGCAGCTGAAGGTAGCCATCCATTCCACCTTTGAAAGATTGGGGCGCTATCTCTGCACAAAGTCAGGTACCAAGTTGCTGCTGGACATTTACATGCTCATAAGCATTGAGGGAAAGCTGGCAATCAGAACTTTGGCTGGTCTATGTCATAAACTAGTTCCTTTATTTCTTTATCCAAGTCAAAATTTGGATTCTTGATTATCTATTATTTTCCATAGAGCTCTAGTTTGTGGAGGAAAACATCCACTTACTTTTGAAATATAATGGATGTTGTACTTCATAGTGAAGATTGTAAACCAGAACAGTAGTATTTCTCATCATTTGCTAATGATCTATGATATGAACTGGCTGTCCAGAGAGATGCTTCCAGATCAGGATCATGTTTTTCTGTTATATCACAAGCTGCCATGGCAACTGGCAACAAATCCATAATTCTGGTACATGAAGGCATCATCTACTCAGATGAAAAATAAATCTGACATTGTATACTCTCATTAATCCATCCAGCAAATTTATAACTATGCAATCTCAATCCAAAAGATCCTCATTGTAATGTAAGAACTGAAAACCAGAAAGACCCTGGAATGTAATGAGGGTTGATTAGATCCGAGGTGTTGAACTGGTTTCCATCTGTAATATTAGCTTAATCATGTTTCCAATGCTTTAAAATTAAATCCAATACTTAAGGACTCAAACTCATTCACCAACAAAAGAAAATAATGTAGAAGAAGAGCAAATGCTACCTCTACTGAGCTAATTTTCAGAAATGACAGTGTTATATCGGCATTGAAAAGGAAAATGATAGCATTTCTCATAAGTGCTATGATCCAGGATGTAAGCTGTTATTAAGTGTCAGCACTGAAAATGCTGATTACTGGGTGAGAGATGATGCCATATCAGGATCAGGTTCCTCTATCTCACACTTTGCCTCGTGTATTTTATGTGTATATTTGGCTTGTCTTTCCTATATAATTTCCTTTACCATTTTGAATGCAAACACATCAAGAGGATTAATTATTTGATTATTTATCAAGGAGAATGTGTTGGAATAGGCTGGCAGAGCAAAAACATGAGGCTATATATTGCTACACAACTCATTTACCACACAATTTCATGGGTGCTCTTTAACATGGACACTCATTATATTTAAGGTCAGTTGCATTTTTCTCTTTTCAGGGAAATTCTCCTGAAGATAAGCTGCTTGAACTTTTATTTTCACAACATACATTACATAACCTACCAGTCCAGGGATGTATAATCAGCAGATAAGCCATGGTAAATGCAGGGATAGGTTTGCGGGTTGTGTCTGGATGGGATGCTTGTCGAGGATCACTACAGTCTCAATGGGCCGAAAGGTCTCTTTCTGCATGATAGGTATCTATGATTCTAAACATTATCTAAATGAAAAGTCTTTCTTCAGAGTTGATCTCCTGTTCACATCTGTTATCATCCACAGTGTAGTTCTGAAGAAGAGATTTTGGGCTTGAAAAATTAACTCTACTTCTTCTTCCAAGAATGATGCCAGACCTGCTGAGTTTCTCCAGTACTTTCTATTTGATTTCAGATTTCCAGCATCCACTCTTTTCTCTTTTTCTCATCCATAACACCCTGTTTACAAAATCTGGTGCAACTACGTAGAGCTGTAAGAACTTTGCAAACTGTACATTTATTGATTCCCAAATCATTGAAAGTAATTGAACCAAACTACACATAACTTCTTTCACGACACAGTAACTGGGATTTAGATCAAAAACCTATGTATCTTCACTGTCCCTAATATTCTTTATACTAATTCTTAAGACCTTTCATTGTGCGGCCAAGATTCACATTCCAAGTATTGGGAAGATTTTCATCAAAAGGCCAAAACAGCCAAACCAGATCCAAACCTCACCCATCCAAATTAATACACTTCTAGCAGATATCACTGGGTAGCAGACAGAACCATGGCAGCTTTTCCCAAAACAACTGCATTAAGTTTAAAAGCTACGTACTCAAATCCAAATTAGGAATTGTAACCTTAAAATATACCAATTACATAGATATCAAAGGAGATCAGGTGAGGTTGATCATGGAACATAAACCATTGGCAAATGTGGTAAATAAACAGTGAAAAACTACTACTCTATTCAACCATATTGTTTGAGCATCACCAGCAAGGACAGCATTCGAAGTCCATCTAATGGCTTTGAGAAGGTGGTGGTAAGCTGTCTTCTTGAAGCCCTTCATTTGGTGTAGGTATGGCCACAATGCTATTAGGGAGGGCGTTCCAAGTTTTGTGGAAAAAAATAATGAAAGAATTGTTCCAAGCAGGATGACGCATATATTAGGGAACAAGTTGCAGATGATGGAACTCCAGCCAACACTGCTGCTTCTGGTATGTTTCATTACCTCCAACCAGACTTGATGAGATTAGCTGGTTGGCCTTCTACAGGAACATTCTGTATCCTACTCCCTCTTGCACTACTTGTAACACCACATCAAGAACTGGATCAGGCTGATGACCCTGAGCTTCCATTGCTATGTAAGATGGCTGCTAAAATAAAGGCTGCTGTTGTTATTCTAAAATAGGTCCAGACTGTGTGAATCCCATCTCTCTCCTGTTCTGGCCCATGAGCCAATTTGCGGCTGAATAAAATGTTAGACTCTGACTCTCTCTGACCACACCCTCGTGCGGGGTCAAGACTCACTGTTGGTTCCATTGTTGAGTACTCAACACCTAAATCCTGTCAGTTACTTCTTAACTTCAGCTTTGTTTCAATGAATGATGATTGTGTTTATTTGTTTTCCCTCTTACTTTTCTAATTTTAATTGTAGCTAAATAAGAATTAACCAGAATTTAAGCATCAAGCTTAAATAGTATCAAACACAACTTCTTGTCAGCACAAGTCATGATAACACAAAGTCTCGTAACACCTTTGTGCTTTCTCTAAATACAAAGAACAGAATTGTAATAGTGTGAAGGCTGTAAAATTAGACTGACATGAGTCACAGGGGCATAAAGAATCTGCATCTCAAAGGAAAGCTTGTCAAATCAATCACTAGCTTCTGACAGATATGATAGCAATATGCTAACAATGTGACCTCACAACACAAATTAAGTCTAATTCTGTCAAACACTTGAAGGGAAGTGGTGGAAAGAATACTCTGAGGCATATTTCTGAGTGCAAGGATTGCTATGGAAATGAAGATTATTGTCACTGTACAGATCCATCAACTGAATATCTCCAAGTTTCCAAGACTGGAATAATGACTTTGTGGTGTAAAGATTTTAAAGTTTAATATTGTTAACATTTAACAGTTATCTCAACAATTAGGTGGAGTGATGATTATCAGTTTTCTTCTGTAATCACAAATTTAAATGAACTGGTATAAATATGCTGTTCGAACCAAATGTTTGATGAGTCTTTGATGTTGGTCTTAGGCAAGGTATGTAACTTTAATGAGATTATTTAAATAAATTTCACATAGTTTAAAGCACAGTTTTAGCCCTTGTGTATATGAAAGAAATAAAGCATGATAGCAGTGTTCTTCATGACATTGTATGTGCATCCTTTATTTGCACTAAGATATAACCTTAGTAAATCAGCTTATGTCTCAACATTTAAATTCTGCTAGTGATATGTCAGCATTAGTATCAGCGCCATGGATCCAGGTTCAATTCCAGCCTTGGGCAAATATCTGTGTGGGGTTGCATATTCTTCCCCTGTCTGCTTGTGTTTCCTTCGGGTGCTCCAGCTTCCTCCCACAATGCAAAAGATGTGTGGGTTGAGTGAATTGGCCATACTAAATTGCCCATAGCGTCAGGTGCATTAGTCAGGGGTAAATATAGGGTAGGGAAATGGGTCTGGGTGGGTTACTCTTCGGAGAGTGGATGTGGACTTGTTGGGCCGAAGGGCCTGATTCTATTCTGGAGGGAACCTAATCTAATTTCACTGAATCCCAACAGAAAAAAAAATTCTAAATCACTATTCACCAATTGGCCATGTTAAATTGCCCATAGTGTTCTGGGATGTGTATGTTAGGTGCATTAGTCAAGGGTAAATGTGGAGTAATAGGGTAAGGGATTGGGTCTGGATGGGTTACTCTTCAGAGAGTCAGTGCAGACTTGTTGGGCCAAATGGCCTGTTTCCACACTGTAGGGACTCTATGATTCTATGATCAGTAGGACTTTGCCTAATCTTTGACCTATTTATGTAGCAGCTGTGGCAGAGTACACAGGAGTCAAGCTTCAAATCCCACTCCAAAACTTAAGCACAACAATCAAGGCTGACTGTCCAGCTCAGCACTAAGGGGATGCTACACTGTCAGAGGGCTAAATCTCCAACACAATGTGAAATCAAGTCCCAAACGCCTTGTTTATTCCTGTAAAAAAAATCACACGACTGTCTTAAAGAAAAATAAGTGATGCATTCCTAGTTTCTATGCCAATATCCTAGCATTCATTCCAATATCACATCACAACATCACAAAAACAAGTTATCTAGTCATTAACACCTTGTTGTTTGTGAGAGTTTGGTGTACTCACACTGGATGCTGTGTTTCCTACATTGCAACAATAGGGTGCAACTTGTCTCTTTCCCTGTAGTGGGTTTGACAGTGGCAGCTTTTATTCAGGCTGGGGGGTGAGCGCAGCGGTGGTGTGGGGGTGATGGTTGGCAACTTTGCTAACTCCCTGTCTCCACCTCAATTAATTCTGTGACAGGAAAGTCCTATCACTAACGGAGGCTTTTAGAGGGGAAATTAATGCCTACTTCAGAATGTTATTGCGACACCTTTGGCATGAACCTTGAAACAGGTGGGAAGTGGGTCATGTACTGCATATTTGCTTGCAGACACTGTGGTGGGCTGGAGGGTGTCCTCATTCAAAAACACTAGGATCCAGCTAACAGCAAACAGGGGACCTGACTCATCACTGGTAACAAGAAGTGAGAAGAGGCATCTGCCATCTTGCCAATGGCGAAGCCTACTGTCAACTCCACAGCACTCTGCCCAGGGTCAGCACTTCAAAAAATACTCCATTCACGTAAAACACATTGCGACATTCAGTACTTCTGAAGAGTACTAAGGAAATGTAAGTTTTCACATTCTTTATAATAACATGGAATAAGTAAGAGCCACTTGACCAATTAAATTTACTCATTCTAAAGCTTGTGTAAAAGATGCTTGATCATAGAATGGACAATGCCTACTTTTCTCTACAAAATTATTCCCTGATTCCCAAAGGGAGTCTAACAGAATTCCTGTATAATTATCGTTCATCAACGTACAAGGCAAACCTTCTGCTGTCTTCACAGATAAAAAGCCCTTTACTCACCAGGATGGAATGATATACTATGACCATTCTAATCCTTTCAATTGATAACTATCCCTATTATTTAAAATCTGTTGCCAATCCAATACTTATCCAGTTTATTCTTGAACAAGTTGTGCACCTTATTATGAGTTAGTGAGGAATGATCTTAAAATTTCCAGCCTTGCTTGAGATTTGTTAGTGTTAACCACAATTTCCATATTCAGAAAACAAGTTGTACAACGCGTTTATGTCAACACGACCTATAGCTTTCTGATTTTTAAAGAAAGTCATATGGTCCTTCAATCTTTTGTACTCCAATACAAATAAATCCACCCATCCAAATGCCTCCTAAAAATAACAATTATTATTTGTTTTTTGTGAATCCATAGCATACCTTAGAAAGGAGAGAGTAACATTTATTTAATTTCCCAAAAGTAATCTCACTGAACATCTTACGTCACGGTATTCTCAGTTGTAACTCACACTCACACAAAACAAGATATGCTCAATGGGATCATATTTGAAGATGCTAGTGAGTAAATTAATGATAATTTTGATCTCCATGTCTTAATTTTGATATTTGAATAACACGTGTTTGTGTGCACAAGGTAGAGATGGATGTTATATGAGATAAAACTACAATTACAAGCCAACAATTGACAAAATGGCAAAGAATTACAAAGGGAAAGTGTGAGTTGGATTGAGCACATCACAAATACATTTTCTGTAAACAAAGAAATATTTGTCTGTATAGTGCCTCACCGGGGAATGATATAATTCTCTTAATTGCTTTGAATAGATCAATGAAATCTTTACATCAATGTTAATGTTTACTCACAGACTGCAGTCTGCCATAAACATAGTAATATAGATATTTCAATGTTTGTATTAAAGATCCCTCCAAAAAGAACAGCCACTGAAATATGCTATTTAAAAACACATCCGCTATGATTATTGCAGATGAGTTAATTCAGCTTTAGAGTAGGGCTTTTAAAAAAAACCACAGGACAACTGCTGGTCTTTCTTTAATTCCTTGTGGCTTTCTGGGAATATGATCGTTTTCCAATTGGCATCACTCTACTTTATGTTTGTTTCAAATTCTAAAGGCTTCCTTAGTCCACTGTTAAATTGCCCTGGTGTGGAAATTGCTTTTTTTTAATACCTCCCTCACTACAAATTACATTCATGATATTGGCCTATGTCTCAAAAGGTGAGCAAGTGAGTTATAGAGTTTGATGCAACTCACTCTGTGACATGCACAAATATATCTTCATCCATCTCATCTTGTGACAAAAGGAAAAACAATTTGTAACCCCTTCACCAGGACGAGAAATGAAGGATTAATAAGAGGCACATAAATATTATGGAAGTGCAGTTCTAGTTCATGCTATGAGCACAATATTAATCAAGTCACTATACAATATACTTTGGTTCATCAGAGCCGATATACAGCTTAACATCAGTTTGTGTCTATTTTGGTATATGACTGTATCATAACAAGTTTACGTGACTTAGAATTTTGGTAATATTCCTAAAGTTGGCCATCCACTATGTTTCTAGCAAAGGAACAGCATGACTGACTCCAGAAGATTACTGCTGAAAATGTGTTGCTGGAAAAGCGCAGCAGGTCAGGCAGCATCCAAGGAACAGGAGAATCGACGTTTCGGGCATAAGCCCTTCTTCAGGAAGAAGATTACCGACTTGCAAACGATTGCCATGATGTGGAGGTGCTAGTGTTGGACTGGAGTAGACAAAGTCAGAAGTCATACAACACAGCTTATTTGAAATGACAAAGGAGCAGCACTCTGAAAGCTTGTGATTTCAAATAAACCTGTTGGACTATAACCTGATGTCATGTGACTTCCATAATATGGTAGGGACAGAATTTGCTAACTGCAAAGCAGCAGAGAAGATCATGGTATGTGATAAACTCCTGACTGTTCATGGCATAGCAGCTCGTAGATTAAATCCTGCTGCTTTCTCTTTTAAAACATTGCTGCATGCAGCCATTAAGCATTATTCATTAGCTGTGCAAATCAACAGTGTTCCCAATAATGCCAGCAGCTCGCATTTCTTAAAGGCAGCTTGCATCTCTTAAATGAGAGTCACATTGACGCTGCAAGAAATGGGAAGTTTTTTATTCAAAAGTCAATCTGGGGAATCAAACTTTGAACAACGGATGAACACGTAAGTTAGTGTGCATAAAGGATTTCAGACATTGCTATGGAGGCCCAGGTGAATTGGAGATACATTCATAATTTTAGCTCTGAGAACAGAGGTGTAATGCAGGACAAAATTTAACAATCTGAAATTGTCAAGGTTGGGTGAGTTCATTTACAAGTGGCATGTCCTACCTACTACAGCACTAGTCTCATTTACTGCTCAATTGTCTACGCCCCCATCTCAAACGGTCTTGTCAAAAACCTTCGAAATACCCAAGCTTAGAATTCATATTTACCTCACCGTCACATATTTAATGCTATTGTATGTCTCACACTCGTGGCTTACAGCTACTCAACCGTGCCAGAAGGAAACATGTTGTGCAACACTCACTGGTGCTCTACATTTCTTATGAGAGAAGGTGGTACGTAACAGTCGGCAACAAGACCAAGGTGAAAGAGGACAAGCCTTCCTGCACGTTTTACCCTGGAGCAAGAAGTGTCACCTGAGGAAAGAGGAATCACTGAGACCACTATCTTTGGTAGAGTCGGACGGATCAATGATGTGGAAGTCTGCACATTTAATCCTTCATCTCGCACCTCGCTTTAGCCTTAATCTCTTCAATGTCACCAGATATTGGTTGCTTAAGTGCATAATGTTTCCTCTCTCTACAGCCCAAAGTTTATCCTTGATATCCAAGAATGAAAACTTTTAGTCAGTAAAGGAAAAGAAGAACACAGTCAAAATAAACAAGCATCATCATTCAGCAATCAGATCAGAAACTGATTCTCTATCAGGAGAGACTAGAACTAAAGGACACACTTTTAAAAATAAGAGATCTGCCTTATAAGATATAGATAAGGACAATGTATTTTTCTCAGAGATTCATTAGTCTGTGGAATTTTCTTTCATGGAAAGCAGTGGAGGCTAATGTTCTTGAATCTAGTTTTACATGTCCTCAGGCAAAGGTTCTGCAAAATCAACTTAAGTGGACTGAACACTATATTGAACAATATTAGCCCTGCCAGGTTCTATTCACTTACGCTTCAAAAGGCCAGTCTTTCAGAGGAGGACAAGGTAAGTGTTTCAAAGACACTCTGAGGCCCTCTATGAAGTGAAGTTGGGAGGAGCATGCTACCAATCAATCAAAATGGCGACAATTTGCAATTTATTGAGCTGCAACATGCTTTCCATTTAACCATCTTCCTAATGAGGCTGACTAGTGAAAAAAGAAATGAATCAATTACTCCAGATTTCACCACTTCACAGGGCATCCTGCGCATGTGGTAAAAGATCTGCAAATGTAGAATCAGCCTCAGGACGACCCATGGCAAATCCTCAGCTCCCTGAATAGATGGCACCCTCAAATCAGATGAGAGCTGATGAGGATGGAGGAGGAATCTGCACATGGTGAAATCTAGGGTACAAGTTGGCAGGAGTCAGGGCAGGGGGGAATGGATAGTACAGGTGGCTACTTGCTGGAGACCACTATTTTGTTTATATCTTTAGCAGCAACCAAGAAAGAGCATCAAAGTTAGTCACCGTGAATATCTTGACATGCAATAGTCTATTTTCAGGTTATGATTGTAGCCACGACCATCGGTAAGTTTCAGGCATGTCTTCTTTTGTGGAAAAACAATGTCTCAATCAGAAGCCCTCGCTGAAGGTGAAGGAAATGAATTGCTCCCTAAATGCCCTCAGTACTATGACCTCTTGCTGAAATTCTTCCCTATCCACACTCCCTCCCTCTTTTAGTAGCTTTCCTTCTCTTCATAGCTTCTGTTCATTCTCCCAGTCCCGCTCAGTTCCTATGGTACAGGGTACCAATGTATGAAAGCAATTTGTTTCAGTCTAACTGAAACAAAGCACTTAGATTCCACTTAGGCAACATGCTGTAAATCATTAAAACTTTTACCAAGTATAAGAGAGCTCCAAAAATGTGCAGATTTTACTCACAACTAGAAGATATAATCAATTCCCATTCCTGTGAGCACTTTCAACAATGTTGTTATGTGGAAATCCTTCATTTCCCTTAATGTGTACAATTGTGCAAGGTTCATATGGCAAGTGGGTTAGAGCATGATGCTTGAAAGTGGCAGTGTGGCAGAGAAATCAACTTACACATCGACTGATGCCATAATCTACCTTCTCTACACTGCGGCAGCTCTTGATAATTGTACACACAAACCCGTTTACCAAGATAGCATCTGATGAACATGCCATCGGAAGTATGCACACACATTTCAGACTGCATTTTCAAAGTATCTGAATATGAGTGCTGGAAGGAAAAGGCTGATTGGACTTGATAACAGTGAAAAAAGTTTAAGGTCAATGCTCCCAGTACACAATCTCAATGGAAGCTTTATTACTCAAGTAAATTCTTCTATTATATTAAACATATTGCCACTTAACCTTCTCAGGTCAGGACCTATGTTGCTGCATACGTTAAACTCTTTTAAGTAAAAGAATCATAAAGTCAGAGTTGTACAGCATGAAAAGAGGACCTTCAGCCCATTGTGTTTACATAGATCATCAAGACTTGTCAGCTCTAACCTCTTTTACATCACTTGGTCCATAGCCTTGTATATTATGGTGCTTCAATTGGTCATCAGTGGTGAAATCCAGTTTCCTCATTTCCCCTCCCCCCACATTATCCCAGTCCCAAGCCTCCAATTCGCCACCATCCTTTTGACCTGTCCATCATCTTTTCTCTCTATCTGCTCCACCCTCCACTCCAACCTATCACCTTCTCCCCCACCTTCATCTACCCATTGCATTCTCAGCTCCCTTCCCCCCACCCCACCCTCCGCCCATTTATGTCTCGGCTCCTTTGACCCACAAGCCTCATTCCTGATGAACGGCACATGCCCGACATATTTATTCGAGGTAAACACATTCCTGATGAAGGGCTTTTGCCTGAAACGTCGATTTCGAAGCTCCTTGGATGCTGCCTGAACTGCTGTGCTTTTCCAGCACTCCACTCTGAAATAGAACTGAGTCAGCACAATTTCGTCAAGAGGAGATCATGCCTGACAAAGGGTGAGAAATCCGTGAAACTAATTGTCACAGAAGGCTGTGGAGGCCAAGTTATTGAGTGTATTTAGGACAGAGATAGATATATTCTTGATCACTAAGGGATCAAGTGTTACAGGGATAAGACAGCAGTCTGAGGTTAAGAAATGTATCAGCCATGGTCAAGTGGCAGAGCAAACTTGATGGGCCAAATGGCCCAATTATACTCCTATATCTTACAGTCTTATGTTCTTTATCTAAATAATTCTTAAATGTTCTGATGGTTTTCCAATTCACCAGCCTTTCAGATATTGAGTTCCAGGTACCCACGACCCTCTGGGTGAAAGAATTCTTCCTTAAATCACTTCTCAGCCTTCTGCTCCTTATTATAAATCTAGGATCTCTGGTTTTGACCCCTCTACCAAGGAGAGGTTGAATTCTATCCATCCTCATCTGTGCTCCTCATGATTTGGTACACCTCAGTTATGTATCCTCTCAGCTTTCTCTGCCATAAGGAAAAAAAACTCCCGAATATCCTCGTCTCTCTTCATTGTTGAATCACTTCAGCCCAGACAACATCCTGGTGAAACAAAAACAGAAATGGCTGGCGAAACTCAACAGGCCCTGCAGTATGTTTGGAAACAAAGCAGAGTTAGCGTTTCAAGTCCAGTGACTCTTCATCAGAATTTCATGGGACTTAAAATGCTAACTGTCCTTTCTTCTGACAAATGCTACCAGACCTGCAGAGTTTCACCAGCAATTTCTGATCCTATTTCAGATCTTCAGCATCTGCAGTCCTTTGTTTTGTTTTAACATCCTGGTGACTAGCCTTTGAATTCTCTCTAGTGCAATCACATCCTTCCTATAGTGCAGTCATCGAAACTGCACACAATACTCCAAGTGTAGCCTAACTAATATCTTATACAGCTCCATCATAACCTTCATACACTTCTATTCAATACCTCAACAAATAAAGGGAAGTATTCCATGTGACTTTTTAACCACTTTATCAACCTGCCCTGTAGCTTTTAAGAATCTTTGGACATGTATACCAAGGTCTCTCTAATCCTTTGTACTACCTGGGGTCTGACCATTCAATATGTATTTCCTTGCCTTATTGGTCACCCAAAGTGCATCACCTCACACTTTTCCGGATTAAATTCCTTATGCTACCATTCTATTCATCTGATCTGCCCATGTGTTGTTCTGCTTAAATTATTCTGGAATTTCTTTGAGACCAACACATCTTTCCTGAGATGGAGTGCTCAAAGCTAAACCCAGAGATCCATAAGGGATCTGACCAAAGCTCAAAAAGATAACTGCTGTTTTATCATTAATACATGTTGCATACAACTACGAATATGAGTTTAGGTTTCAGGGAAGGATATCTTGGGTTGTGTATGCTTGACAGAAAATAAATCTGACATGCTGACATCAAACTAGGACTTCCACAAAACATCATTTCCTTTTTTGGAGTCTGAACTGTGTAGGAAATATATTCTGATGAAGTTCTACGCTGGTAGATTGAATTTTATCTTCATTATTTTCCAAATGTTTGTACCATCAGTAATTTGTGGTGTCTTTCTGTTTCTGTAATTAATGTTGTCATAAACAAATTGGACAATTAGTATTAAATGCCTTTTGGAGCATGACATCTCTGGTGAGTTACACCTTAATTATGAGATAACTGTTAGTTCTATTGCACACCATCTCACTATTGGAATGTATAGAAGATACAGGTTTTTATTCTACTCATGGGAGTCGTGTTTTTACTGGGAACATGGGTTAAATTTGCAAGTAAGCACCATGTTACCTGAGATCTATTGATATCAATTATCTGTGTTTGTGATGCCAAGATTTTGTTCAAGTTATAATATTAAAACAGTTTAATTGTTTGTTGACTGTTTTGCCTTGGGAGTGCACTTTCTTATTCAAAAATGTGCTGGTAGAATTATCATTTTTGGATATACCTGTATTTCAGCATAACTAAAGGTTACATCTAATTGCAAAAATGGAAAAAACCCAGTCTCATTCTTTGCTTTACATTTTCTAGTAATATATAAATCAACAGAAGGTGCTCTTGTGCTGCAGTGGTAGTGTCCTTGCCTCTGAATCTGGAGGCCCAGATTGAAATTCCACCTGCTCCAGAGATGTGTAACGACATCTCGGAACAGATCTATATGAATCAACAAGAATAATATGAATTGACTCAGTTATCACCTCATCCTAGATCCTACAACTCAAAGTAACATCAGTTAAACTGAAAGCATTACAACATAGAATAACATAGAATATAATCCTAATCCTGAAACTCAGCTCATCCTGACTGAAATGTATTGCCTTCAATGCTGCATTTTTCAACTTCCACAGAACTAACCATACTCTATCCATACACCCCAACGTGCTCAAAGATATGACAGATTTTCAGTAAGTAACTCTCAAACCAGTGACAGGTAGAAATTTGTCTAAATGATGGAATGTAATAAATTTTACACATTAATCAATCAAAATTAATTGTAAATTCAATTTTAGTCCTCATTGTTTTCTTAAGCTGACATCATTATCAATCTCATTATTTGTCTTATCCTAAAATGTGGAATGATCAGGCCTTAATTCAAAGTATTTGAGTTAAGATAGTGAAATCATTCAATTTGCTTTAGCATCAAATTCCTATTTTCATGTTAAACTTGGGGTTTAAATCAGATCATTGTTGATGTTTCTAAATTACTGCAAAAAGCATTTAATTATGAGTAGAATATCGATTTTTAAGCATTTTCCCTCCATAAGATATTGTTGATCAAATCTCATGGGAAAGTGAAAGCAATTTATGTTAAAAATTGGGTCCAAAATGAAAATGATAGATACTGACAAAAACAAAAAGAACTATACATGAAGATGATGCATCCTCCCAAAGGTAAATCCATCTGGTAGATGACACACTCACCTTGGCAATGAGTTTATCGTTCTCGATTGGTAAGGAAATAAAGAAGATTTATTAGACCTGGGAAGATAGTAAATAGGGATCAAGTGCTGGAAGCTGGAAAGAGAAAACAGCCAGGATTTTATTTCAGCAGGTTTATGAGCATTATAACCTGAGTAGAAGCAAAGCTCTTGAAACGCTGGCCAAGCAAGTGTCAGTGCCACAGTCAATACTGCTTGCAACTTTATACACAAGTATTTCCAGCGAGACACAAAAGCTTCTGTCAGAGATTCACCACCCCACCACAGAGTGGGCTGTTTTATTAGTGCTGATCAACAATCACAGAGGCTAAAGCATTGGCCTCAACTTGAGATAATTGTCCACTTACCTCGCATTAAAATCTTAATAGTTGTCCGAGGAGACTCAAAAATGATTAATGAAGCCAGGTTTTAACTGCAAGGAGATTTTTGAAGGTACCTTCTGTTTTTTCCTGTTTTTCTTCCCTTTCCCTATACTCTATTCAAGTTTAAGTGATACTATTTAGAAATGCTTAAAGAATGAGCCTATAATTGTTAGCTTGGAAAAAAGATGGCTTTCCACGCATAGTCTCAATGTTGTCTGCTTTGTCCCTAATGAAAATCCAATGGGGGGAGCCGTGGAATGTCATCACCATGCTGGTTGGCTGGTCAAGAGTCAAGAGGAACTTTTACTGACACTGGAGGGGTTATCAGGAAAAGCTGTCTTTCAAGATTATGTTAATTGTTCATGTGAGTTGGCAAGGCTGTAGTGAAGATTCAATTAGCTTTCCCTGTGAAGTGTTATTAAGGGATTTCTGGCCATAATCTAAGTCCTGCATTACCTCATCGCTACCTGACCAAGGACCTACAATACTCATACTTTATGTATGTGAGACATTTCAATCTGCATTGAAACAGGGCTAGTATTGACTGTGTCATGGATGCCATAATCTAATGGGTTCATGACCCTGACATGTTTCCAGTGCATCAAGAAGAGAAATCTATCAGATACCATAAGATCACAGACTTTCTCAAAGTGTTTGGGACAGTTGACAGAAATCACATCCCATTGAAGGCTCCAACTGTTGATAATGTTAACAGGAAGGTGTTTAATTTATTAAATATGAGGATCCTTTGTGATGCTCAAATGCAGACTTTGAATGTCAATTGTTACGACCCCCAGGAAAGTCTGCAGAGTGGTTTGTGTCCTGAAAATTTATACAACTCATTTAGCTCACTTCTGCCTGTGTTTTTTTGGAGAGTTCCAATTTTAAAATAAATTGGCAAAGCTTTTCACTTATAAGATAAAGGTTAGTTTATTCCACACTCTTGCTGAAGGCTAATAAATCAATAGCGATACATTTATGAGATACATATAAATAAAAAAATTTAAGTAACTAAAAAGCTATCGTTAGCTACATTTGACAAGACACCAGTCTCAATGAAGTGCCTTCTGCTCAGGAAGACGTGAGCATTGAGTTTTAACGCTGTCAATCCATTCAGTAAGAGGTTTCATTGCTCAGGATCTCCTACTGTGCAGCTGCCGGTGTTACATTTCCAGGTTCTTGACTCAGTTTGGTGTCCGTGAGGGTGGAGTATTTGGTAAAAATTCATTCCATTTTCACAATAGGGCCAAATGGTCTTTGAAGTTGCCGATGTTTTATCCGGCTCAATGGGCTGGTCATTGTCACTGCTGATCCTGGAAAGGTGGACAGAGACAGGAATATACCAGAGAGCCAAACCAGCACAAGTCAATCACATTTTCCTCACCAATCCACCTAAAGGTCAATCTGTTATAATGCATGTTTGTCAACACAAATTCGCTATAATGCGATTGACAAGTTGGGGATGCTGCTTCTACAGTGCGAACTTTTAAAATGTGTGTTGACTGTAATGCAATTACAGCACCAGCACTTCAAGTGCTGTTTCTAAAGCACGATTCTTCTATATTGCAGGGTTGCACAAGAACGCAACCAGCACGTTATAGAAGATCTACCTGTACCTCCAAAGAGACCTTTGAGAGGCTGGAAATACTCAGGTCATAGTGTGTCATCCTAACCTGTTCCAAAATTCACAGCACTCCTCCAATGACTGCATTCTCTTAATTAGATTAGATTCCCTACAGTGTAGAAACAGGCCCTTCGGCCCAACCAGTCCACACAGACTCTCTGAAGTGTAACCCACCCAGACCCATTTCCCTCTGACTAATGCACCTAACACTACGGGCAACTTAGCATGGCAAATTCACCTGACCTGCACATCTTTGGACTTTAGGAGGAAACCGGAGCACCTGGAGGAAACCCACGCAGAATGTACAAACTCCACACAGACAGTCGGCCGAGGCTGGAATCAAACCTAGGACTCTGGTGCTGTGAGGCAGCAGTGCTAACCACTGAGCCACTATTTTCTCAGCATTAACTTGGGATTGAAGCATTCCTTTGCTTACTGATTATCGGGCTGCATCTCCTACAACGAATAGAGATCCCTCAGGCATGGCAGATTGAACCAGGTGTTCACATTTCCTGCTCCCATTCTGTTGGCATCAGCTTGGCGTTTACCTGCGAGAGGACAGAAAGCCACAGGGGTCAAGAGATGGAGAGACAGTGAACTGGGTTTCGCTGAGTCTGCCCCTGAAAAATGCCAGGTGGGGACAAGAGGGGGAACTTTGTCCTGTCCTCCCACCAAGACAAAGGCTCCCTCTTCTTCTTCCAATTCATCCTCCTCTGACTCACTTATAACATCAACGTCCCCTTTAACTGCAATTGTCTTTAAGTCCTAGACTTATTGCCAGCTACAGTATGGGCATTCAAAGCCACTGGTCTATCTGAGGGAAAGTTAAAATAAAGTTTGTAATGCTGAAATTTGTCCATTTGATAGATCACAGGAGTTGCAAGTACACACTCATTGTTTGTTTTTCGCTATGCGCTTTACAGTTAACTTGTCTGTATGTCTGCAATAATATGATCCTCACCTTTCCTCATCCCATTGTCTCATTGGGCACCAGACACTGAGCTAAGGTCAGCATTTGATTGGCCCATCCTTCATGCTCATTCATCTCCTTTAGAATGGACACACCACCAGCAACTAATCACTCGTGCATTATGGTGCATCTTGCTCCACATCAACTGAAGAGCGTTATATTAAATCGTGCTTGATTGCTGGTGTGACAGAGATGACTGGGTGCTTCACAGACAAGACATAATTCACAAATCGCAATTTCACAGCACCGATCTGTGGAATATATAGATGAGATCTTTACAAATACAGTACCTAAGGAGGTCCGCCACAAATGTGATAATTGAAATTTTTAAGTTTTGTTTGAACCCTGCCCACCCCAAACATATACAGGCTTTTTGCTACTCACTGCATCAGTGATACATTAATTTTTAGAATTTCAACTAACTGTCTCTAGCGGATCATAGTAAATTGTTTAGATTTTTTCAACACTGTTCTGTGCTCTCTGACACAGTGCTGTTCACATTTAGAGACTGTGCCAGCGTAGAACATGGATATAGAACATTACAGCGCAGTACAGACCGTTCAGCCTCCAATGTTGCGCCGACCTGTGAAACCAATTTGAAGCCCGTCTAACCTACACTGTTCCATTTTTATCCACGTATTTATCAAATGACCATTTAAATGCCCTTCAAGGTGGCTAGTCTACTACTGATGCAGGCAGGCCATTCCATGTCCCTACTAATCTCTGAGTAAAGAAACCACCTCTGATATTTGTCCTCTATCTATCATCCCTCAATTTAAAGCTATGTGCCCTCGTGTTAGCCATCACTATTTGAGGAAAAAGGCTCTCACTGTCCAGCCTATCTAACCCTTTGATTATCTTACATGTCTCAATTAAGTCACCTCTCAACCTCCTTCTCTCTAACGAAAACAGCCTCAAGTTCCCCAGCCTTTCCTCATAAGACCCTCCCTCCATACCAGGCAACACCCTAGTAAATCTCCTCTGAACTCTTTCCAAAGCTTCCACTTCCTTCCTATAATGCATTGACTGGAACTGTACACGATACTCCAAGAGTGGTCACATCAGAATTTTGTACAGCTGTAACATGACTTCATAGCTCTGAAACTCAATTCCTCTACCAATGAAAGCTAACACACCATATGCCTTCTTAGCAACCCTATCAACCTGGGTGGCAACTTTCAGGGATCTATATACATGGACACCGAGATCTCTCTGTTCAACTACACTACCAAGAATCTTACCATTAGCCCAGTACTCTGTATTCCTGTTGCTCCTTCCAAAGTGAATCACCTCACACTTTTCTGAATTAAATTCCATTTGCCACCTCTCATCCCAGCTCTGCAGCTTATCTATGTCCCTCTGAAACCTGTAACATCCTTCAGCACTCTCCATAATTCTGCCTACCTTAGTGTCATCTGCAAATTTACTAGCCCATCCTTCTATGCCCTCAGTTAGGTCATTTATAAAAATGACAAACATCAGTGGACCCAAAACAGATCCTTGCAGTACACCACAAGTAACTGAACTCCAGGGTGAGTATTTCCCATCAGCCACCACCCTCTGTCTTCTTTCAGCTAGCCAATTTCTGATCAAAACCACCAAATCACCCTCAATCCCATGTCTCCATATTTTCAGCAATAGCCTACCATGAGGAACCTTATCAAACACCTTACTGAAATCCATATACACCACATCAACTGGTTTACTCTCATCTACCTGTTTGGTCACCTTCTCAAAGAACTCAATAAGGTTTGTGAGGCATGACCTATCCTTCATATAACCATGTTGACTATCCCTAATCAACTTATTCCTTTCTTGATGATTAAAAATCCTATCTCTTATAACTTTTTCAAACACTTTACCCACAACCAAAGTAAGGCTCACTGGTCTATAATTACCAGGCTTGTCTCTACTCCCCTTCTTGAACAAGGAGACAACATTTGCTATCCTTTTGGCACTAATCCTGTAGACAATGACAACATAAAGATCAAAGCCAAAGACTCTGCAATCTCCTCCCTGGCTTCTCAGAGAATCCCAGGATAAATCCCACCTGGCCCAGATGACATCTATTTTCACACTTTGCAGAATTACTAACACTTCCTCCTTGTGAACCTCAATCCCATCTAGTCTAGTAGACTGTATTTCAGTATTATCCTCATCAACATTGTCTTTTTCCAGTGCAAATACTGACTAAAAATATTCATTTAGCATTTCTCCTATCTCTGTGGACTCTACACACAACTTCCCACTGCGGTCTTTGATTAGCCCTAATCTTACTCTCATCATTCTTTTATTCCTGACATACCTATAGAAAGCCTTAGGGTTTTCCTTGATCCTATCTGCCAATGACTTCTCATGTCCCCTCCTGGCTCTTCTTAGCACTCTCTTTAGGTCTTTCTTGGCTAACGTATAACTCTCAATCACCCTAACTGAGCCTTCACATCTCATTCTTACATAAGGAAGCCTTCTTCTTCCTCTTGACAAGAGATTCAACCTCTTTTGTAAACTACAGCTCCCTCACTCAACCACTTCCTCCCTGCCTGACGTGTACATACTGATCAAGGACACGCAGTCACTGTTCCTTGAATAAGATTCACATTTCAATTGCAATTGGGGCAGCACAGTGGCTCAGTGGTTAGCACTGTTGCCTCACAGCACCAGGGTCCCAGGTTCAATTCCAACCTCAGGTGACTGTCTGTGTGGAGTTTGCGTCCCTGTGTCTGCGTGGGGATGCTCCAGTTCCCTCCCACAGTCCAAAGATGGGCAGGTCAGGTGAATTGGCCTGCTAAATTGCCCATAGTGTTAGGTGCATTAGTCAGAGGGAAAAACAGGTCAGGGTGGGTTACTCTTCAGAGGGCTGGTTGGGCCAAAGGGCCTGTTTCCACACTGTAGGGAATCTAATCTTGCACCCATACCCTGCAGTTTCTTCCCCATCTTAAATCTTGCCTAATCACATCACAATTGCCTTTCCCCCCATTACACCTCTTTCCCTGCAGTATATACCTATTCTTTTCCATCGCTAAAGTAAACATAACCAAATTGTGATCACTATCACCAAAGTGCTCACCTACCTCCAAATAATCTAACACCTGACCCATTTCATTACCCAGTACCAAATCCATGCTGTGTCCTATTCTTCTTATACCCAAAAAAGCCACCAGTGACTTCACTATAACATGGAGCCTGTTTGGGTCTCCATTTTCATCTGTTGTTTGCTCCATCACGACTCTTTAGAAAAATTAAATGATTCTAATTATTTCTATTGCTTTTCTTGTTTTCTTCTTTTTCTATATTTGGAAGTGTTCTTACACACAACCTGATGAAGGGCTTATGCCAGAAACGTCGACTCTCCTGCTCCTTGGATACTGCCTGACCTGCTGTGCTTTTCCAGCACCACACTCTCGACTCTGATCTCTAGCATCTGCAGTCCTCACTTTCTCCTGACTGTCACTTTTCCCCATCACCCAAATCATACTTGGTGCTTTTTCATCAATTAACCACAAGGAAATCAGCAGTGCTTTCCTATTGATAAGTTGACATGCGAAGACTGTTAAGGACAATGCAACCATCAAAGATGTGGAAGAGGTAGGGAGACAGAGGGCTAAATCAGAATGGAATAGGAAGTTAAGATAAAGCACTCCACCTTACACCATTTAATAAGTTGTTGATTTTGGTTTAATTAACTGTTCATTAACACTTAATCTCATGCTATCATTTTACTAAAATTACTTAATTACAGAGAATTTTTTAAAAACAATGGCTTACGTATTGCTGAGAAAAGACAGAAAAGAAACATTTTGTCTTGCACTGGTCAGGACAATTGAAAATAATACCTAATTGGGTGTGCAAACCATGAGAAGAGAGAACTGATTGCTAAACTATATTTATGACATCATTTAAAGATCAGGAACCTCTTTGAAAGTCCTGACTGAATTCACATCGTTGTGCCTTCTCCTCCAGCCGGTTTGTCAGAATTTACGGGTACTCTGGTGTTGACTGCTCCATATGATCTTCTCAAATATGTTGAAGAAAGCTGCTTAGCTTCATGGGAGAGTAAGCTGTGAAGAAATTGTTCATGCTTTATCAGAGGTTTTTGGCCCAACAATTACCAGAGGTCAACAAGCAGTTGTACAATCACCACTGACGGCAAGATCTAAGCCACGTTTTACTTGCTGCACCTAACAGGATAGGAAAGGGAAGGAATGTGAACATTGAAAGAAGTCACACATTGATCTATAATGCTTATCTACCAGTTATAAGAAAGTCATTGAAAGAAAAACAGATGGTGCTGGAGAAACTTAGCCACTCTGGCAGCATGTGTAGACAAAGCAGAGTTAACGTTTTATGTCCAGGGTTCCTACTTCCGATCTGAACTTCAGAACTGAAGAAGGGTCATTGGATTTCAAATAGTAACTTTGCTTTCTCTCCAGAGATGCTGCCAGACCTGCTGAGATTCTTCAGCCTTTTCTGTTTTTAATTCAGATCTTGAGCCCCCACAGTTCTTTGTTTCATTTTGTAGGAAAGTCATTGTTCATGTAAATTGTCTATGTTTTATCTTTGACTCACCCTTCCATAGATAGCATTCTGGATTAGTGGTGCTGGAAGAGCACAGCAGTTCAGGCAGCATTCAAGGAGCAGCAAAATCGACGTTTCGGGCAAAAGCCCTTCATCAGGAATAATTATCGACGTTTCGGGCAAAAGCCCTTGATCAGGAATAATTATTCCTGATCAAGGGCTTTTGCCCGAAACGTCGATTTCGCTGCTCCTTGGATGCTGCCTGAACTGCTGTGCTCTTCCAGCACCACTAATCCAGCATCTGCAGTCATTGTTTTTACCTCTTCCATAGATAGCAGGCTTGGTGTGATCACAAGTTTCCAGATTCAAATCTCACTCTAAAACTTGGTCCTCAATAAAAGTCAAGGCTGATGCACCAGTGCAGAACTGATAGTCTATCAGAGGTGCAATCTTTCAGATGAGATATTAAACAGATGATCTCATCTGCCTGCATGGTTTGATGTGGAAGACCCCACAGAACATAATTCAAAGAATAGCAGGGGTTATCCCAGGTTTCCTGATCAATCTTTGTTCCTCAGCCATTATCTAGTAATTATCGCATTGCTGTCTGTTGGGAGTCTGTTGTGCGATTCAGCTGTCACATTTTCTGCATTACAACAATGGCTTTACTTCAGAGAAAAAGGACATCATTGGGAGTAAAGAACATTGAGACAACTATCGGTCATGGAAAGCACTACATAAAAGCAAGCCTTCCTTTAATTAGGCAAATGTGTTCTGGTTAAATAATACAATTGTAGTTACGCTTTTAGAAAAAATAGGGTAAAACGTACATGATGCCTCTATATAGAAAAAATTTTCAGTATTTTTAAATCGAAATAATATATGCCAATTTCTTTTCAATTTACCTGATTACTTCAGAGAGGTCATGGAGTGCAAGCATATAATGGAAGTGCTGTGAGCTACCTAAAAACATGGTCTTCAGGCGGTCTGATGTTTCTATAGTGACAAGCTTGTCACTAAGGCGATCATAATTGGAGGCCTCCAAATTGCTGGCAGAGAATGAAAAACAACTAGAGCTGTAAAGTAGGCACTTTTATTCAGTTCATTTCACTTATCAACCAGGAAAAAAATCAAGAATTTATTTCTGAAGTATGCAAATTGTAATCTCAAGTCTATTTAGTTCTTCCTATCAATCATCGATCAGCCAAATATGGATATGAAAAAACCAGTAAAAAGAACATTCAAGCCAATTGTGTACTCAGGCCATTTAATTAATTTTGAAAGGATGGGCTAACTTACTGTAATGATATAAATCATAATTACAGCTCAATGGCAGAGAGACAAGTACTCTACATTTAATAGGGTCGCTGCTAAAAGATACCAATTGGAGAACTAATTTTACAACACCTTCACTCAATAGCTATTAGTATTCTGAAGTTCCTTTTCAATCACTGCACTTCACATTTCATCATGTGTGAGCTCTTACCAGGTTTTTGTACTTCTGTGGAGAATGTCTAAAATTCAATCTATCAGTATCGAAAGGCACATTGCATACAATGCGACTTTACATCTGAAAATTAGATAATCAAAAACCTACTTTAGCCTTTTGTAGGAATGGAAACAGCCTATGTACATGCAATCCAGTATAGTCAGCTTACGGTTTCTATGCACATATTGGGTTAGTTCGCTCAGTTGGCTGGGTGTCTGGTTTGCAATACAGAGTGATGCCAGCTGCACAAGTTGCATTCCTGTACCAGATGAGGTTGTCATGCGAATCCCACCAAGACTGAGGCATGGTACTCCTTCAGTTGAACCACCACCAGTTGTTTCTCTCTACTGAGTGGGACTATGATGTTTGTACAGACTTGGCATGATCACAACTTTCCAGATTCAAATCTTCGGATAAACCACCCTTCATCCGAAATCCCATAATCCGAAAAACTCCAAAATCCAGAAGTTTACTCATGAAGTTTTTTTCTCATTAACAAGGTTGTTTGGCGTGCAAACAGTTAACC
Source organism: Chiloscyllium punctatum (assembly GCF_047496795.1). NCBI lineage: Eukaryota > Metazoa > Chordata > Chondrichthyes > Orectolobiformes > Hemiscylliidae > Chiloscyllium > Chiloscyllium punctatum. The sequence goes on from NC_092757.1 coordinate 66,200,797, forward strand.
CAACTCCACACCCACTTGATGCATGTCACTCAGATGTGACGTGGGGGGTGGGGAGCGTAGCCAGCACTGGCAGGCCTCAATTCTGTTTCAGGGCCCGTTTTACTCACAGTGTGTCTGCTGTTTGGTAGGATTTTTAAAACTTTCACCATCAATATGCCACTTATTCTGAAAGTTGAAAAATTCTGAATTCTGAAAACCAGCTGGTCCTGAACATTTCAGATAAAGGATTGTGCACCTGTACTTAAATTTATGAATGGCCATTATGAATGGCCACTTGCTTTCAGTTTATATTTGAGGTGAAGTTTTTCGTTTGATAACTAAATGCATTTTCAAATTTTCTTTAGTGACAAAGAACAAAATTGTAATGTTCCCTTCTGCTCTGGAATGCTGCGTGTTAAGTAAGGTGCCTAATGAATGCAGCCCAGCAGGCTGCAGGAAGTGAATGCTTTGCATTACACTGAAAATCTCACAATCACTGAGTCTGAAACAAAAATTAAAGCATTAAATGTCAAGCAATATAATTAACTCAGCCATAAACTGAAGTACAATAATAACCACTTGTCAAATACTAGTTAAGTGCTATGTATTCAAATGCAATAACTACTTAGCAATTAACTTATGCTTCGGGTAAATTACAGATGTGTACACTAAGTGTTATCTAAAGCCTGAAGAAGCCCAAAACTGATGAGAGATAGAAACATCTTAAATTAATTGGAGCGTTCAACCTGAAATGTTAGGCAGGGTTTGTTTGCCCCCTCTGGAGGTAGACAATAAAGGCAGGCGGATTCAGATTTTTGCACCATCGGTCTGTGTGCTACATCTCTGGCTTCATCCCAAAAACAGGATTGGGTATATGATGAGCACTCCACCACAACACGTGAGATAGCTGATTCAATAATCAAAGGCCCAATGTGCTCTATTGTCTGAGGTTGATTGGAATTTTCCAGTCAGGTCCTTGGAGGTAGATTGAACAGCCACCTGGTCAGAGGTAGGGGTTCAATGACAGACCAGAGCTCAAATTAGATCGAGAGACCCTCCTTGCCTCCCTGACTTCAGCTGCAATTATACCCATGGAGGGAGCTCTCCTTCACTCACCCTAGCAAGATCACAGCCCCACTGGTCTCCACTTCTTCGTCCCTGCCCTCCTGCCCGACACCCTTCACCCATCTCCACCTGCACCCCCACTCCCCTGTCATCCAAAATCAATTCCCTACTATCCTCTTCCCCACCTCCACTCATCACCAACTAATGCCTCAAAATGGTGTCATAAAGCAGATGGATCTTTCTATTTTAGTTTTAATTTTAAAATAGTCAGAAAGAAGTTACCTACACCTTTGTGCACCCTCTCCCTCACAATGGTTAAGGCATCTTATTTCTCCTGAGTTGCAAATTGAACCTGTTCTCCAGCCATTGACTGGCTAATTTGGAGAAAATCCAACCTGAGTAAGTGGCTTCCCCTCAGTTTTTGAACATAACAGCAGATTCTGGAAGCTTGTGGTAACAACCCTTCCCATTAACTCTACGCCTCTCACCACAGATTCTAGCCAACCATTACAATGTGTTCAACAATAGGAGCTCTGTAGCTTGGAGTTCCAGAATCAGCATCCTGCAGCACTTTGCATTTCATAAGTGCATTGTTGACCAACGTGTACTTTTCAGAATGTTTTCAACATTGTCCGGAGTTAATAAGTCAACTGTTGTCATAAAATTGATGTAGTATACAAAATACAAATGGACAAGAAATTTGCAAGCTATCTGTTATAACCCAGATTTTATGACAGAGGATTACATTACATGTGCCCCATTTAATCCCACATCAATGGGCTATCCAGGATAGGGACAGTGGATACTTCAAAAATATTTGAGCTGCTTACTTTTAGACATTTGTTGTAGTATGTATCTTTGCAATCATTAGGCATTCGTCATTTATATAAATGATTTGGATGAGAGCATAAGAGGTGTAGTTAGTAAGTTTACAGATGACACTAAAATTGGAGGGATAGTGGACAGCGAAGAAGGTTACCTCAGATTACAACAAAATCTTGATCAGATGGGCCAATGGGCTGAGGAGTGGCGGATGATGGTTAATTCAGACAAATGCGAGGTGTTGCCTTTTGGGAAAACAAATCTTAGCAGGACTTATACACTTAATGGTAAAGTCTGAGGAAGTGTTACTGAATAAAGACACGTCGGAGTGCAGGTTCATAGCTTCTTGAAAGTAGAGTCGCATGTAGATAGGATAGTGAAAAAGGCATTTGGTATGCTTTCCTTTATTGGTCAGAGCTTTGAGTATAGAAGTTGGGAGGTCATATTGCAGCTGTACAGGACAGTGGTTCAGAATATTGCATGCAATTCTGGTTTCCTTCCTATCAGAAGGATGTTGTGAGATGTGAAAGGGTTCAGAAAAGGTTTAAAAGGATGTTGTCAGGGTTGGAGGATTTGAGCTATAGGGTGGGATTCAGCTATAGCTGAATAGGCTGGGACTGTTTTACCTGGAGCGTCGAAGACTGAAGGGTGACCTCATTGAGATTTATAAAATCATGAGGGGCATGGATAGGATAAATAGACAAATTCTTTTCCCTAGGTTGGGGAAGTCCAGAACTAGAAGGCGTAGATTTAGGATGAGGGGAAAGATATAAAAGGGACCTAAGGAGCAACTTTTTCACACGGAGGATGGTACGGGTATGGAATGAGCTGCCAGTGGAAGTGGTGGAGGCTGGTACAATTGCAACATTTAAAGGCATTTGGATGGGTATTTGAATAGGAAGGGTTTAGAGGGATATGGGCCAAGTGCTGGCAGGTGGGGCTAGATTAAGTTGGGAAATCTGGTCGGCATGGACGAGTTGGACCGAAGGGTCTGTTTCCGTCCTGTACATCTCAATGACTATGACTTTACATGACATTCTTCACTGCATTCCCTTTGAATATGTGTGGTTCAAAATGTCCAGAAATTGAGGACAGAGTGCTAGTTAACAACTGTCTAAATCAAAGTTTATACAGCATGAACATTTAACAAAGACTGTTTCAAACTTGTGTTTAACCTTCAACAGATAAGGGTTAATTTTAACCTGACTCACTGTATTGTACGCCAGTGTGGTCAAGTTGGAATGCTGCTTGTAACCCTGTTCATCATATAGCTTCAACAAGGAATAAAATCAAGTAGAGTTAAAAACCAACTTTGGACCCAAGTCTATCAAGTTAAAATTGCTCCCTGTCATATTCCGAATTTCTTCACGAAACTGCCCCAGATTAACGGTCTACAACTACAGGATAAGGTTGTATGTATGTAACACTTTGGGAAGATCTCTGCAGTCATATATTACAATTAACTTAGTTTTAAGAAGAGGATTTCACTCTCAAACAATAATGCCAAAGCATTTAAGGTGCATATGATATCATGTAGAATAAATGGAGTGAATCTTGGAAGATGAAGATAAAATTAATTTCCAGTCCAAATTACTTTTCATCTGGAAGAAAAAGCATCTAATCCAAAATCCACTTTCCTTTTAAATAATGACTAGCGCAATACTCATGTGAATTAATTGACTTAATGCTAAAATGTTAATGTTAGTATTGCACCAGAAAATGGAAAATAAATTGTGCACGAGGGAATGATCTTTATGACATAGCTTGCCTTCAATCATAAAGGAAGCAATTGACCAAAAATAAGTATTTGGAGCGAAACAGAGACACAAGCGGAAAAGAAGTTAATTGCTATGGATACCAAGTATTCCAATTTATCGATGCATCTTTCAGTCTTCAGCTCTCATCACATATCAAAGTATTAAAAGTTATTGAAAGCACTCTTTCAAACTCTTGACTGATTCCAATGTCCACCCTGGAAGAAAGTGAGGACTGCAGATGCTGGAGATCGAAGTCAAAAAGTGCGGTTCTGGAAAAGCACAGCCAGTCAGGCAGCATCCGAGGAGCAGGAGAGTCGACATTTCGTGCATAATACCTTCATCAGGAATGTGGGGGGCACAAGGGGGCTGAGAGATAAATGGGAGGGGGTTAGACTGGGGGGAAGGTAGTTGCGAATTATATAGATGAAGGTGGGGGGTGATGGTGATCGGTCGGAGTGGAAGGTGGAGCGGATAGGTGAGAAGGAAGGTGGACAGGTAGGACTGTTCAAGAAGGCCTCTTTTCCAGCACCACACTATTTGACTCCAATCTCCACCCTGTACTTCAGCTGATTTAAATTCCCCTACCTGTATCCTATCACATATCAGACACTAGGGGGAGGGAGGGGAACAAGATTATGTAAAACTTTGGGATGGTATAGTGGTTAGCATTGCTGCCTCACAGTGCCAGGGGACTGGGTTCAATTCCAGCCTTGGGTGCCTGTCTGTGTGGGTTACAGGGATAAGGGAGATGTTTGATCTGGGTGGGGTGCTCTTTGGAGGGCCAGTGTGAACTTGATGGGTTGAATGACCTCTTCCTGCACAGTAGGGATTCTATGATAGCACAGGATTGGGACTGTGCTACATTTTAGCAGCATTCCCAATCACCATGATTTTAACATGCCAACATTCAGGCACAAGAAAGCTGCCCATCACAAAGGCATCAGGGCAAACTTAAATGTCCCATCGGTTTTGCATCAACGGTAATGCAACTAAGAGCAAGGTATTTTTGTAAGGTAAGTGAGATTTCAAAAAACTTTTAGAAGTCTCCTCCTGGACAAAGAAAAGCAGGAATGCCCTTGCCCTCCCTACAAGGAATTCTTCACCCTTTGCCACCTTCAGCTAAGAGCTGAAAAATGTGTTGCTGGAAAAGTGCAGCAGGTCAGGCAGCATCCAAGGAGCAGGTGAATCGATGTTTCGGGGAGGGACTTGGGGGAGGGGCGTTGGGAATGCGATAGATGGTCCCTCCTCCCTACCTTTTATCTTAGCCCGCTTGGCACACCCTCCTCATTCCTGAAGAAGGGCTTATGCCCGAAACGTCGATTCTCCTGCTCCTTGGATGCTGCCTGACCTGCTGTGCTTTTCCAGCAACACATTTTTCAGCTCCGATCTCCAGCAGCTGCGGTCCTCACTTTCTCCACCTTCAGCTAAGAGTTTGAGTCAGTATTCTAAATGAGGCAAGGGAGGTAAAATTTGCCAGGCCTTCTGATCTAGATTTAGGACCATATGGTTCCCTGTCTAATTAGCAGAAGACTAGTGCACTGAGTTGCATGGGTCATGGTGCAGTTGGTGGGATATGGCATTTGAGGATCAATTTATTAACCTTCATCACTCTTGTGAGATACCTGAACTTTTATTGGCATCGCATCTAGGGTCTTGAGGCTTAACTTGCAGCATTGCCGCGATCGCTATCTGGATTTCAGAGCATGTGCCTGGACAGCCTCCTGGCTTGCATGTGGTAACAACACCTCTCTCCTCCTTCTGGTGTCATCCAGCAAGACCTCCAGTTTACATTCCAAGGATCTTTGGAGCAGGGATGATAGGGAGGGTTAGCTGCGTAGAGACCTTGTGCATAGATACTGAGCCAAGCAGTGTAGAATAGTGTAAATAAAACCCAGCTGGGTTCGCAGAAAGAAACCCTGCATGAAATTCACACTTAAGGCTTAAATTTTACCAGAAATGTTCTATTTTTTGAGTTTTCAAGCACAGGCTGGATAAGCACAGTCAGCACCCCGTTTGTTTTGAGCAGCTGAAGGGATTATGCTTCATGCTACAATGCACCAGTCTTTGAGACATATGCCTATATATCTAGCATCACACTACCACTGAGATAGACAGATGTCCTTTTGGTTTGACAGTAGAATCCTGTTAGAAGCAAATGCCACTCATGTTGTTACTACATAGCAGTAACGTAAAATAGCTAGCTTTTCCTTTTGCTCAAATACTTGAAATATCTTATCCTTCCAGAGTGATGAAGTTGCCAATATAGCATGTGGACCTGAAGAAATCCCAGTGCATATACTGAACGGTGAAGGAGGACTTGCAGTGGACAACAATCAAGAGCTGTCTATCGGCCAGTGTCTCCATTAGGACAACTCTCAATCTCTCCCACGTCATTGTTTTTTCTACCAAGTCAGACTATCAATTGTACAAGGGCTTCCATCTTAGTTTTAAGTGGCGCAAGTTTATTTTAACATATGCTTGGCTCTCATGCATGGATCACCCACTTAGGTACAGATTCTCAACAGCACAATTCACACGAGCAAAATGCTTTAGTCACAGTGATGAAGAGGTAATATACTGCCTGCATCACATTTAGTAAGAACTTAGTGATTATGAGGATTGAATCCATTTTGGAGGCTGTTCAATTTAGCTTTTGTTGTTCTGTTATTCGACAAGATAGGGTTGACTGACACTGTAACCTGTTTTATTTCAGTATTTCATTACAAAACCTCATTTAATGAGCGGAACTGGCTTGAACTGAATGTTCAAGCCCCCTTCATATTTCAAGTGATATCATGTGTATGTTTATTTCTATCTACTCAGTTTAATTCTTGGATATTAAAAATCCAGCAAGATCTCTAACTGCGCGAAGCATTTGTAATTTTGGATATGTCCAACTTCTTGTAAACTGATTGTATTTGATGTAGGAAACTGTTGCACAGTTTGCAGATTTTGATTATTCCTTTTGATGAATCATTTGGGGATTTTCCTGTGGCATATTCACATAACTTAAGATTCCAGATTCATTTCATGGAAAACCAGGTGCAGCGAAAAACACTTATTTACAATTCCCTGTGGGTGTGATGTTCACTTCTAACCCACCAGTTGATCTGACTTGTTTTAGCCTCAGCAAGCTACACCATTTCTGTGATATTATCACATAAGGAAGAAAATGATATCACTGTGGTGTGGAACACTGTTTCCTCAACAGCTGTGATGATTCAATGGGATTAAATATGATTACCCATAAAACAAAATGAAATCAAAAGCATTTTCCAAAACAGAACACATCAGCTAATAGAAATCTACAAAGCTTCCTGTGAGTTAAAGAACAGTAATGGCATTGTACTAGAGAGCAGCAGCTTACACTACTCCGCCAACATTTAGCTTGTGAATGCATAGCTAATATCACAAAGCATGGAAACACGTCACAAGAGGCTGCCTACTAAAACCCCTCATGTCTTATCATGTATGCAAACTATTTTAATAGATTTTTTACTGACTCTGCATTAGAAAAAAAATGCATCTACTACAGATATATAACACCCTAGTCTAACCTTAGAATCTTTAACAAATACCTTTAAGGTCAATTTCACACTGGTTTTCCGTGTGTTCAATATTACAGGTCAGTATTGAATAAGGTGGCACAGTGGCCCAGTGGAGAGCACTACTGCCTCACAATGCCAGGGACCTGGGTTTGAATCCAGACTTGGGTGACTGTCTGTGTGGAGTTTGCATTTTTCCTCCGTTTCTGTGTGGGTTTCCTCCCACAGTCCTCATTGTACAGGTTAGGTGATTTAATTTGATATATTGTCACATAGAGTCATATAGTCATAGATATGTACATCATGGAAACAGACCCTTTGGTCCAACCCATCCATGTCGACCAGATATCCCAACCCAATCTAGTCCCACCTGCCAGCACCCGCCCATATCCCTCCAAACCCTTCCTATTCATATACCCATCCAAATGCTTCTTAAATGTTGCAATTGTACCAGCCTACACCACATCCTCTGGCAGCTCATTCCATACACGTACCACCCTCTGCGTGAAAAAGTTGCCCCTTAGGTCTCTTTTATATCTTTCCCCTCTCACCCAAAACCTATGCCCTCTAGTTCTGGACTCCCCAACCTCAGGGAAAAGACTTTGTCTATTTATGCTATCCATGCCCCTTATAATTTTGTAAACTTCTATAAGGTCACCCCTCAGCCTTCGATGGTCAAGGGAAAACAGCTCCAGCCTATTCAGCCTCTCCCTGTAGCTCAGATCCTCCAACCCTGGCAAGATCCTTGTAGATCTTTTCAAGTTTCACAACATCTTTCCAATAGGAAGGAGATCAGAATTGCATGCAATATTCCAACAGTGGCCTAACCAATGTCCTGTACAGCCGCAACATGACCTCCCAACTCTTGTACTCAATACTCTGACCAATAAGGGAAAGCATACCAAACGCTTTCTTCACTATCCTATCTATCTGCGACTCCACTTTCAAGGAGCTATGAACCTGAACTCCAAGGTCTCTTTGTTCAGCAACACTCCCTAGGACCTTACCATTAAGTGTATAAGTCCTGCTAAGATTTGCTTTCTCAAACTGCAGCACCTCACATTTATCGGAATTAAACTCCATCTGCCACTCCATGTACCAAAATACAATGAAAAACTTTATTTGCGAGCAGTACAGGCAAGTCAAAGACATACAAATCATAGGGTAAAAACAAATTTGGACAGTGTGAGGTATACGGGTTACTTAACCACAATTCAAGAGTAAGTTTCAGAGGGATTTATAATTAAAAGGGAAATGCTTTGTCGAGAAACAGGAGCAAATCAAGAGTGTGGGACTGATTGGATTCCTTCTTCAAAGGCATGACGAGGGCAGAACAGGCAGAACAATATCCTTTGGTATCCTGCATTTTCATTTTCACTCTCTATAAAGAGGAAAGACAAATATGCGTGATTTTTAAAATTATTTATCAGATGAGGGCAGCACTGGTCAGGCCAACATCTATTGCCTAGTTGCACTTGAGAAAGTGATAGTGAGCTGTCTCTTGATGCATTGCAATCCAGTTTGTGTAGGTAGACACATATGCTGTAAGGGAGGGAGTTCCAGGATTTTGACCCAGTGACATTCGAGGAATAGCAATATAATTCCAAGACAGAATGAGTAGCTTGGAGAGGAACCTTGGAGAGGTGGTGTTCCCATGTATCTGCTGCTTTTGTCCTTCCAGATGGAAGTGGTCGTGAGTTAGGCTGGTAGTCTCTGAGGGTCTTTGGTGAATTTCTGCAGGAGATGGTACACACTGCTTCAAATGAGCGTCTATGGTGGAGGGAGTGAATGTTTTGGGATGTGGTGCCAATCAAGCGGGCTGCTTTGTCCTAAATGGTGTCAAGCTTCTTGAGTGTGATTGGAGCTGCAACCATCCAGACAAGTGGGGAGTAGGCCATCACACTCTTGACTTATGCCTTGTAGAGGATGGATAGGCTTTGGGAGTCAGGAGATGAGTTACTCACTGTAGGATCCCTAGCCTCTGACCTGCTCTTGGAGCCACAGTACTTAAATGGCAGCTCCAGTTCAGTTTCTGGTCAATCAAACCCCCCCCCCCCCTCCCCCAGGAAATTGATAATGGAAGTTTCAGTGATGAGAATGCCACTGAATGACAAGTGAGTTAGATTGTCTCTTATTGGAGATGATCATTGTCTGGCATTTGTGTGGCACAAATGTCCCTTGCCACTTGTCAGCCCAAGCCTGGATATTGACAAGATCTTGTTACATTTGAGCGTGGCCTGCTTCTGTATCTGAGGAGTGTGAATATTGCTGAACATTGTGCAATCATCGGTGAACATCCCCAGTTCTGGAATAATAATGGAGCTTAGATTATTGATGAAACAGCTGAAGATGGTTGGGCCTAGGACACCACCCTCAGGAACTCCTGGAGAGATGTCTTGGAGCTGAGATAACTGACCTCCAATAACCACAACCATCTTCCTTTATACCAGTTATGACTCCAACCAGCAAGAGCTTTCCCCTGAATGCTAAAGATTCTAGTTTCACTTGATCTCCTTGACACTGCACTTGATCAAGTGTGGCCATATTGTCAAGGGTGTTTACCCTCACCTCATCTCTGGAATTCAATATTTTTTTTTCCCCATACTTGAACTAAGACTTTAATGAGGTCAGGAACTGTGATCCTCATGAAATCAAAACTGAGTGTCAGTGAGCACATTATTGTTGAACAAGAGCTTTTTGAAGGCCTTGCTGATGATACCTTCCAACATTTTGCTGATGATCAAAATTAGAGTGATGAAGAGGTAATTGGCTGAATTTGATTTGTCCTGCTTTTTGTGTACAGGACATACCCTGGGCAATTTTCTACATTGTCGGATAGATGCCAGTGTTTTTGCTGTACTGGAACAGCTTGGCTAGCAGTGCAGCAAGTTGTCAGGACTATTGTTGGAATATTATCTGACCCCATAGCCATTGTCAAATCCAGTGCCTTGATATTTCATGGAGTGAATTCAACTGACTGAATACTGATATCTGGGGGTCCTCTGGAGGAGACAATAATGGATCATCCACTCGACACCTCTGACGAAAGATTATTGCGATTGCTTCAACCTTATCTTTTGCACTGATATGCTGGGCTCCCCAGGATTGAAGTTGAGATACTTGTGCAGCCTGTTCCTGCAAGGTTGCTTGTTTGCCCACCACCATTCCATCCTGATGTAACTGTATTGCAGAACTTAGATCTGATTACTAAACTTAGTGATCTCGGACTAAGCCCCACTCTCTGCAACTGGACCCTCAGTTTCCTGACCCACAGGTCACAATCAGTGAAAATTGGGGACAATATTTCATTGTCACTAACACTCAACACTGGAAACCCCCCACTGTACTCAGCCCCCTACTGTACTCACTGTATACCCATGACTGCGTCGCCAAATAGCAGACTAATGTCATTTACAAGTTCACTGATGACACCATCATAGTCGGTCAAATCTCAGAAGGCAACGAAACAGACTTACAGACGGGAAGTGGAAGACCTGAAAAAATGGTCCACTGAAAACAACCTAGCTCTCAATACCAGCAAAACCAAGGAACCCATTTTGACTTTCGGCAGGATGTTACTCATGCCCCCCCTACACATTAACAGCACAGAGGTAGAATGAGTGGAGAGTGTCAAGGTCCTGGCAGTGGTCATCCACCACAAGCTTTCTTGGAATCTTCATGTAGACGAAGTGAGGACTGCAGATGCTGGAGATCAGAGCTGAAAAATGTGTTGCTGGAAAAGCACAGCAGGTCAGACAGCATCCAAGGAGCAGGAGAATCGACGTTTCAGGCATAAGCCCTTCTTCAGGAATGAGGTGGGTGTGCCAAGCAGGCTAAGATAAAAGGTAGGGAGGAGGGACTTGGGGAAGGGGCGTTGGGAATGCGATAGTTGGAAGGAGGTTAAGGTGAGGGTGATAGGCCGGAGAGGGGGTGGGGCTGGAGAAGTCAGGAGGAGATTTCAGGTCAAGGAGGCGGTGCTGAGTCCGAGGGTTGGGACTGAGATAAGGTGGGGGGAGGGGAAATGAGAAAGCTGGAGAAATCTGAGTTCATCCCTTGTGGTTGGAGGGTTCCTAGGCGGAAGGTGAGGCGGTCTTCCTCCAGGAGTCGTGTTGCCATGATCTGGCGATGGAGGAGGCCAAGGACCTGCATGTCCTTGGTGGAGTGGGAGGGGGAGTTAAAGTGTTCAGCCATGGGGCAGTTGGGTTGGTTGGTGCGGGTGTCATTGGGTGCAGCGGATGCAGTAAATGATGTGTGTGGAGGTGCAGGTGAATTTGTGACAGATCGACGATGCTCTCCACTGCATCTCCTCCACTTCCCGCTCCTCCACCCTTGAGCCCCGCCCCTCCAATCGCCACCAGGACTGAACCCCACTGGTCCTCACCTACCACCCCACCAACCTCCAGATACATCGTATCATCTTTCGTCATTTCCGCCACCTCCAAACTGACCCCACCACCAAGGATATATTTCCCTCCCCTCCCCTATCAGCATTTCAAAAAAACCACTCCGTCCGGGACTCCCTCGTCAGGTCCACACCCCCCACCAACTCAACCTCCACTCCTGGCACCTTCCCCTGCAACCACAAGAAACGCAAAACTTGCGCCCACACCTCCCCCCTTACTTCCCTCCAAGGCCCCAAGGGATCCTTCCATATCCATCACAAATTCACCTGCACCTGCACACACATCATTTACTGCATCTGCTGCACCCAATGTGGCCTCCTTTACATTGGGGAGACAGGCCGCCTACTTGCGGAACGTTTCAGAGAACACCTCTGGGACACCCGGACCAACCAACCCAACCGCCCTGTGGCTGAACACTTTAACTCCCCCTCCCACTCCACCAATGACATGCAGGTCCTTGGCCTCCTCCATTGCCAGACCATAGCAACACGACTCCTGGAGGAAGAGCACCTCATCTTCCGCCTAGGAACCCTCCAACCACAAGGGATGAATGCAGATTTCTCCAGCTTCCTCATTTCCCCTCCCCCCACCTTATCTCAGTCCCAACCCTTGGACTTAGCATCGCCTTCTTGACCTGCAATCTTCTTCCTGATCTCTCCGCCCCCACCCCCTCTCTGGCCTATCACCCTCATCTTAACCTCCTTCCATCTATCGCATTCCTAACGCCCCTCCCCCAAGTCTCTCCTCCCTACCTTTTATCTTAGCCTGCTTGGCACACCCTCCTCATTCCCGAAGAAGGGCTTATGCCTGAAACGTTGATTCCCCTGCTCCTTGGATGCTGCCTGGCCTGCTGCGCTTTTCCAGCAACACATCTTTCAGCTCTTCATGTGGACGCACTGGTTACAAAGGCCCAACAACATCTCTTATTCCTCAGGCAGCTGAGAAAATTTGACATGACGGTGAATACCCTTGCCAATTTTTAAGGGTGCATCATCGAGACTATTCTGTCTGAATGTATCACTACCTGGTATGGCAACTGTACCATTCAAGATCGGAGATGGTTACAGAGAGTGGTGAACTCGGCCCGGACAATCACAAAGGCCAACCTCCCATCTGTAGTATCCATCTACCAGGCCCGCTGTCATGGAAAGGCTGCCAGCATTCTCAAAGATCCATCTCACCCTGGCAATGTTTTTCTACAATGTCTACCATTGGGGAGAAGGTACAGAAGCCTGAACACATGCACCAGCTAGTTTCGTAACAGTTTCTACCCTACTGTTGTTAGAATACTGAATGGACTCACAAATTCTTAACATTCGCTTGTACCTGTGTTTTTGTTTTTGCTGCTGTTTACCTATTATTTACTTATCTATGCTATTTAACAATATGATCTGCCTGTGTTGTTCGCAAGACAAAGCTTTTCACTGTGCCTCGGTACGTGCGACAATAAATTCAATTTAATTCAATTCAATTCAACTCATCTGATGCATTGGGTGTGGAATCTCTTCCCTCTATCAAATACAACTTACGCTGACAGGCACACACATAATCCTGCTCTGTAGAATCATGAGGTGACACCTCAATTTTAGGTATGCCAAGTGGAGCTCCTGGCATGTCTTCCTCCACTCTTCAGTGAAGAAACTGCACATTTAACTGCACTGACTATTTTGAATTAATTGTATCTTGCTGGAGAAATTGCCTCCTTTTTATTAGTTGTTGCTGTAGTTGATTGCAGGTAGAACTGAGGTAGAGAAAACTGAAAGGAAGATTGCCAGACTATGCTGGCGATTCCAACATAGCCAGAGTGTTATTGACATTGTGTCAGCCAGTGTGTCAGTGGTGAGGTAGACTTATTGCACATGTCACAACAAGAGGTCTGTTTTGCAGCAAACAAAGTGTGTTTTAGCAAGCAGTTTGCAGAGACTAGTTGAAAAACAATTAACTACAGCACACAGAATTTGTGGTCAAAACTATCACAACTTTCACCCACTTCTCCAGCAAGAGTGTGGAAGATAATGGCAGACAGATTTTGTTCTTTAAATTAATACCATCAGGGGCAGTCTGGAGGTTTAATTGACCAGGGAATTATCCAGTCACATCCATCCTAATTTGAATAATGGTGTGACTGTATACTTCCAGTTTGTGTGGTCTGTGCAAGGAAAGGATGTTCATCAGCTCCCCGGGACAACAGTGGCTTTTGTTCCTCTTCTTTCTGAAGGTGAGGAAAGGAGCAAACTCTGTCATAAGCATACAGATAGGAAGAAGTAGGCCCCTTGATCCCTCAAGCTTGCTCCACCATTCAATAATATCATGGCTGCTCCATTTGTGTTCGAAACTTCATGCACCCATTTGCCCCAATAATCTTGAATTCCCTTGCCTATGACAATTCTGTCAATTTAACAAGGTAATTTTCTTCTTGGGTTTTTTAATAACAGCAGCCATAAAGGCAGAGGTGTCAAGGGGTTTGGAAAGAGCTTAGTTGGGCAGGGGAGTGACTCGTTCTCCCAGTTCAGGTGTTTCCTGGTTTGGTTTAGTTGTAGCAATATGTTCCAAGTTTCAGCAGATGATTCTTGACTGAATTTTCTCTCTGAAATCTCTTTGGAAGTTGTTCCCTCCTACCTGTAAGAACCTGTACTTGAATTTACCTTTTTGCCAAGGAGTGTGTTGATGGGATGTTATGGCGTTAAGTTGGTGTAGTGGGTCAGTTATGATTTCCACAGTTAAGTTATTCTAAATTTTGCTTTCTTTTGTTCGTGTTTCATCTGTAGTGCTTAAGTAAATTCTGTTTTGCTTAAAGCTGAGTGGTTTGACCAGCTGCAATACACCTGGAATATCCACTTCACATCTGTGTTTAAAATAAGAAAAGGTTAGGTCTAGGCTACCTCCTTAAAATGTTTTGAGGGAGTCTAGCCTGATCTTTAACATGCCTAATTTGAAGCTGTCTGCCTCTGACTTAAAAATATTCGTCATTCTCACTTCACAGGCTGCTGAGGCAGAGAGGGCTAAAGTTGTACAACTCTCTGAAAGAAAAAAAAGGAATCTTCTTGTCTCTGTCCTGACAGGGAGAGCACTAATTTTACAAGTGTCCCCTAGTTCTGGGCTCGCTGACAAAAGTAGACATCATTTCCACGTCCACTTGACCATGCTAAATTGCCCATTGTGAGCAGGGATGTGCAGCCTGGATGGATTAGCCGTGGTAAATGCAGGGATAGGGAGGGTGGCTAAGTCTGGGTGAAATTCATTTCAGAGGGTGAGTGTAGACTCGATCTGCACTGTAATGATTCTTTGATTGCATAAGATTAAAGCTGTTCAAGGTCACATAATCATCAAACAAATCACCACTTTATTCTGTCCAACAGGATTCTCATTTCAGGTATTAATCGCCTCTGAACCACCTCCAATGTATTAAGGAGACTAAAACTGTACAGTATTGAGGTGTGGTCTCAACAATGCCCTAAATAACTTAAGAATACTTTTGTTTTCAATCACCTCAATATGTAAGATAGCATCCCATTAGTTTCTTAATAATTTACCATAGCTACATATTAATGTTTTGTGACTGATGAACAGAACACCTAGATCCATCTGCACCTTGGAATTCTGCAGTTATTCACCATTTACTAGTGTTGTTCTGCTTAGTTTTTCTTCCTACCAAAATAAACAGCTTCACATTTTTCAATATGATATTCTACCTTCTAGGTTTTTGTCCACTCATTTAACCTATCTTTACAGTCTTCATCCCTGTTATGTCATCTTCGAAACATACATTCCAACCTATCATTGTGTCATTAACAAATTTAGCCAGTATGCCTTCAATTCCCTTTATGGGTGGCATGGTGGCTCAGTAGTTAGCACTGCTATCTCACAACGCCAGGAACTTGGATTCAATTCTAGTCTCAGGCATCTGTCTGTGCGGAGTTTACATATTCTCCCCATGTCTGCGTGGGATTCCTCTGTTTTCCTCCCACGGGCCAAAGATGTGCAGGTTAGGTGGAGTGGCCATGCTAAATTGCCCATTGTATTCAGGAATGTGCAGGCTAGGTGGATTAGCCACAGGAAATACAAAGATAGGGTAGAGTGGGTGAGATGCTCCCGGAGTGGTCTCTTCGGAGGTGAGGACTCAATGGGCCAAATCACCTGTTTCCACACTGTAGACATCCTATGATCTATCTCATTTTCTGTCAGTTTTTTGCAGTCATCTGACCTGCCACTCATTTGAATATCATATTTTTTTCCCCTAAGTATGAAGCTCTTCTTAACTTACTTAGTTAATCACAAATGACATGTCTTCCTCTTGGAATTTTTCTTATGAGTAGGAATGTATTTGTTTTGAGTATTCCGAAATATCAGAGTGCATCTTCCAAACCCATGACCACCACTGTCTAGAGTAACAATGGCAACAGATATGTGACAAGGTCATCATCTGCAAATTCCCATTCTAGCCACTCATCGTCCTGACTTGGATATAAAGCCTTGTTCTTTCAGTATTGCTGGGTCAAAATCCTGATTCTCTCCCGCTAAGAGCACAGTGAGTGGAGCTACACTATATGGACTGCATTAGCTTGACAAGACAGATCACTATCACCTTTTCAAGAGCAACTAGGGAAAGACAATAAATACTGGTCCAGACAATGAAACACATATCCCCTTCATAGATAACAAAAAATCCCTTTCAACATCTGCGATTGCCATTGATCTATCCACTTGCCTAATATGCCAGTTCACTTCAGCTAGGTCAGCCTTCAGGCCTATATAGTTGCCCTTTTGTAAGTTTTACAAAACTAGTCTCAGTTCCATTACGTGCATTGCTATAAGACCATATCTTCAGTGTATGCTTCTCAAAAAAGTTATTTTGTTTCGAACACTATGCACATTCAAATAGAGCATTTCGCTATATTTTTCTCTCTTTGTGCTTTCTTGTCTTGGCTGCTGATATATCCTTAGTTTTATTTTCTCTCTGTCCTCTCCTGCTATTCTCTGATCTTCATTTTCCACAACAGCATTTTGGTCTCTTGGCTTGACTGCATCCCTTAAATTGTTACATTTCCTCTAGATTGATCCCTCACCTCCACCCTCGCCCTTGTTTAGTTTAAAATGTATATTCACCCATGGAGGAAAAGGAGTCACAGTAAGTTGGAACCAATTCTGAGCCTAATAATCTATTTTCTATCCAAAAAGCCAAATGTGGAAGCTGGAACATTGATTTCTTTGGGGAACAGTTCACCTTCATACAGCACCTGCTAAAACAGACAATCTGACTACACAGAACTTTGATATTTACCTTCATGTAATTTGCACTGCTTCACTTGTAGTCAAGGTATTGCCAGCTGAACAGCCTTGGCTTAACTGCGAACATATTCAGGATTTATGCCTTTTTAAAATTACTTTCACTTTTTAAAATTCACTCACAAATGTAATTGTTTCTTCTCATTCACAAGCACGCTCAGCATTTATTGCCTGTCCCAGTACAACTATAGCTTGTTAGCCATTTCAGAAGATCATTAAGAGTCAATCAAATAAAATCCAAAAGAACTATGGATACTGTAAAGCTCAGCGGGTCTGGCAGCATCTGTGAGGAGAAATCAGAGTTAACGTTTCGACTCTGGTTCTGAGGAAGGGTCACCAGATGCGAAACATTAGAGTTGGTCACATTGCCTTAGATTATGTTATCTGCCTCCCATTAGATTACTTACAGTGTGGAAACAGGCCATTCGGCCCAACAAGTCCACACCGACCCGCAACCCACCCATACCCCTATATTTACCCCTTCACCTAACACTACGGGCAATTTAGCATGGCAAATTCACCCTAACCTGCACATCTTTGGACTGTGGGAGGAAACCGGAGCACCCGGAGGAAACCCACGCAGACACGGGGAGAATGTGCAAACTCCACACAGTGAGTCGCCTGAGGCGGGAATTGAACCCAGGTCTCTGGCGCTGTGAGGCAGCAGTGCTAACCACTGTGCCACCATCCCATCTGCAGTCCCATGTAAACCAGACCAGTTAAGGATGACAGATTTCCTTCACTGAAGGACAACAACTCAGCAGTTTCACGAATAATATTGCAAAGACTTGTTTTTAATTCCAGTCTTATTTAATTTACCAAATTTAAATTTCCCAGCTGCAAAAGATGGATTTGAACTCATGTCCCCACAACATTACATCAGGTCTTTGGGTTAATAATTCAGTTACACTATGTTTGTGCATTTTCAGCCACTGTTTAGGTACTAAACTATGAGAAAATCCCTCCAGAATCAGGAGTTTACTGATAAATATAGATAAACGTGTAACGTTTGAAGATGATGCTTAAAACTGCTATTTCAAATTCCGTAAAAATAAACCAAATAAAATTGGTTTTGTCAAGGTATAATGAGGAGCAATAGAACATCTTGCAAATGTACAGATTGTAGTCTGACTTTAAACCACAATTAACAAATTAATAATGTAGCCAGAGTTTGGTAGAGCTAGGCTCCATGAAGAACACCTGCTGAACCAATGATACACAAAAACTGCGCACAAACGAACCGTAGTCATTAAAGAGGAATTAAACTAAAATGCCAACATCAATCCTTTGATTATGTTATCTGCCTCCCTCTCTACTTAATTAAGGTTTCATATTGTTGCATCGATCCTGTTCTGTTTTTTCCATATTGTAGTTACTGTCTCAGAATAATCGAACTGAGATGAAGAGGAATTTCTTCACTGAGGATAGTGAATGTTTAACACTTTCTACCCCAGAGGACAGTGGAAGCTCAGTTACTCAGTGAATTCAAGACAGTGATTAATAGATATGTAGTTGCTAAAGATGCCAATGGATATGGGGATAGTGGAGGTATATAGCATTTAGATGATCTGCCATGGTCCACAAAGGCTGAGCATGCAGAAGGGGCTGAATGGCCTATTCATGTTGTTATTTTCCTACGTTCTATACAATATGATGACTTGGAGCTGTATAATTATTCCTTTACTGTTACTGAGTCATAATCTGGAAACCTCATAAACAGCAATATGGCGCAAGTGCATCAAATGTAACACAGCTGTTCATGAAGGCAACTTACCACCACTTTCCCAAAGGCAATTAGGGACGGATAACAAGCATCACCCTAGCCAGTGACTCCCACATCCCGTGAATGAACATTAAAAACTACTAGCTAAAGGCAACATTCTTTGCTGAGGTCAAGAGTCAACACAGGTTCTGGACCAATAACCTGAAAGTACAAGGTTTTAATACAGAATTTAAACTCAACACAGGAGCAAAGGCTTGATACTGTTAGAATTCTCGCCTGGTTGAAGTCTGTGGGAGTTAAACCAGCTAACGTAAAATTTCAAAGTCCAAGAGGCACAGATCTTCAAGTTTGTTACTAAATCAGCACAGAACTTGGGGCAAATTTTCAGCCAGACATATATGCATACTGGAGAATCAGGCTACTTCATTTTTTTAAGCAGAATTGTATGTATTGATTAATATCTCTTAGAAAGACTGGAAACTATTGTAGAATTGGTGGCACGGTGCTCAGTGGTTAGCACTGCTGCCTCAGAGTGCCAGGAACCCAAATTCAATTCCAGCCTTGGAATAGCCTTGGTATTTCCCCCTTGCATGACTACCTGTGTGGAATTTGAACGTCCTCCCCATCCCTGTATGGGCTTCCTCCAGGTGCTTCAGTTTCCTTCTACAGTCCAAAGATGTGCTGGTTAGGTGGATTAGTCATGGGAAGTACAGGATTACAGGAATGGAGTGAGGGTGGACGTCTGGGTGGAATGCTTTTCTGAGGGTTGGTGTGAAGTCATTAGGCCGAATGGCTTGCTTCCACTCTGTAGGGGTTCCATGATTCTATGAAAACAGGAGAGAGTTGTTAACTTGCTGCTGCCATAGAGAAATGTGACTCACCATTCAGAAAATTGTATAAAGATTGCAGTGAGTTGCTCTCTACATCAAGATGGTCTCCAGTGGACTTCTTGCAAAATTCCACCATGAATCTCATCGGAATCCATCTCATTCACATCCCTATAATATTCCATCCTCGAACCAAATGGACTTCCAATTTGTAAATGTCTATGGTTCTAACGATTACTTATGCTCCTAATTTTGTCTTCGCTTTCAAGAGGAACCGATTTAGGAACGTTTTTGTTTGCTGAGTCCTGCAATATTTGGAATTTATCAGTAGTAGTGTGCTTTGAACACCTATGGGTGAGAGACGCTAAGACAAGCCAGGAAATGGGAATCCTGTGCCAACCGTCTAAGCGCCACTTACAAACAACTCCGGTTCCTGCATGAATGCCGAAAGAATTGAATCCTTCCACCATGTGTTGGATACAGACCACCAGTCAACAACCCACAAGCCCGAGACACAGCCAGACAGAACGGATTCAGGATGATCCAGGTAATGATTACAGACGCACACAGCAGACTTCACAAATACAGACATGAAATTGTGCGCCAAAAGTCGTTACTTTCAAAAACCACCAATCAGGAATGGACCCGGACCATAGAACAGGCCATCACCATAGGACAGAACAGGACCACACACCGCAAAAAAAATGGCACTAAAGGAAAAAATGGCCAAACTAACACACAACAGAGAGGACACCACAACACACACCTAGGTTCGAAACCTTTCCCGCAGACAGCTCACAGACACGGAAGGAACAATACTGGCCAAGGAACGCAACTATAACCACAGGGACGCCAAGACAGCAGACTTCCTAGCAACACTAGAATGCACACTCAGAAACAATGGACTGACAGAAGAGACACAACAAACAGTGAGACAAAGTATTGTACCCCTGATAACAAGGAAAAGACAAACACACAACCTCAACACCAAGGAGAGGGAAGCACTAAAAACAGTAAGAAATGATAAGAACATAATCATACTACCAGCAGACAAAGGCAGAATGACGGTCATCCTGGACAAAGCAGAGTACATCCAGAAAGCACAACAACTACTTGCAGATACCAACACCTACCAAAAGAGAGAGATTGACCCCACCCCACAGCTCACTAATAGGATAACCAACACACTGAGGAACCTGCCAAAAAATGGACAGATAACCAGGTTTGAACTACAGAGAATGAAACCTGAAAGCAACACCACCCCCAGATTCCATGGACTACCTAAAGTGCACAAACCAGCCATCCCAGTCAGACCCATCTTATCGCTACCAGGGACACCATCACACAAACTGGCTAAAGAACTACAACAGGAACTGAAACACCTGATCAGCGGATCCAGACACTCTATACAGTCAATACAGGAATTCTTGGACATCATCAGAAATGTACATATAGACAAGGAAGAAACTATGGTCTCATTCGATGTAAAGGCACTGTTTACCTCTATCGACAAAATCCTAGCCAGAGAAACAATAGCTGGACATACAGAACAGACAACAAGATGGGGAACCTATCAACAAAGACTGCATACTCAAACTACTGTACCTGTGCCTCACAACACACTTTATATTCAGCAACCAAATATATGAACAAATCAACGGCACACCCATGGGCTCACCCATCTCTGGACTCATAGCAGAAGCGGTAATGCAAAGATTAGAACAAACAGACTTATCGCAAATTCAACCCAAACTCTGGGTCAGATATGTGGATGACACCTTTGTGATCATTAAAAACACAGAAATAGAGAACACACACCGGATCATCAATACCACACTCATAGGAATCCGATTCACTAGAGAGGAAGAAAAGGACAACCAACTCCCATTCCTAGATGTGATGGTACAGAGAACACCGAACGGAGAATTCACCACAAAGGTATACAGGAATGCCACACACACAGACCAAGCCCTGAACTACGAAAGCAACCACCCTAACACACACAAAAGAAGTTGCGTCAAGACACTGTTCAAAAGGGCCACAACACACTGCAGTACACCAGAACTGCAAAAAGAGGAAGAAGAACATCTATATAATGTATTAGCCAAAAATGGATACCCCCGCAATTTCATCAACAGATGCCTAAGGGAAAGACAATGGAATGAGGACATGCCACACTACCATACATCAAAAACATGCCTGAACTGACAGCCAGACCACTGCGACCACTAGGACTCATAACAGCACACAAACCAACAGCCACTCTCAGACAACAACTCACCAGAACGAAGGACCCGATATCCAACATGAGCAAAACCAATGTAGTGTACAAAATCCCATGCCAGGACTGCACAAAACACTACATAGGACAAACAGGAAGACAGCTAACGATCCGCATCCATGAAAACCAACTAGCCACGAAACGACATGACCAGCTATCCTTAGTAGCCACACACTCAGATGACAAGCAACATGAGTTCGACTGGGACAACACTACTATTATAGGACAAGCCAAACAGAGAACAGCCAGGGAATTCCTAGAAGCATGGCACTCATCCACAGATTCAATCAATAAGCATATCAACCTGGCCACTGCAGCAGACAACTGGAACTGACAATCGGAAGTGGCAGAGACAAACCACTATAAATACCAGAGGAAACATCACAGAAGCGCTTCACAGGAAGCTCCCAAGCACTGAGGATGTCACCTAGACAGGGGACAAAATGTCTGCAACTCAAATTCCCAGCTCGGCAAACAGAACCACAACAACGAGCACCCGAGCTACAAATCTTCTCACAAACTTTGAGTAGTAGTGTGCAGCCTTTGTTTTACAGGTTTTTTTTGTTTAAACATTTTGATTTGTGAACTACCATAGTAATAAAAATGAAAAATATCAATTTGAAGTGAAAATGGTGCAGTTGTATCAGTGTTCATATATGCAGCAGCACTCCCAAGTCAAATACCATGTTACTCAAATATCATTGCAGTTGACTCAGACAACAAATGGATGTCAACAAGGCTTTTCTACATCTTTAATCTGGATTTCTAATTGTTTTCTTCTTTGTGAAATTCTGTGTGAATTGTGTGACAGTAGGGTTACAACGTCAATTACAGTGATACAGATTTACAACGAATAAGTTTGTGCAAATCATCCCCAATTAAGGTTTTAAAATTTCCTTTCTATTATATCTAATAAGAGGTCAACCAGATTTGGAATTCAAAACCAACCCGATTATGCTATGTCATTATGAAAATGATTTTAAATTAACATTCAGCAGGGGCAGTGGGGTTACGAGAATTCTAAGATCCACTTATGCGAAAGAAGGTAAATGATAGTTTAGGAAAGAACAATTATCCTTGAAGTGAAGATGCTACTGTGGTGATAATTACAAATTACCTAAACCACACTTAGATCATCCATTAAACACAACAGTTCCTTGCTTGCTTCGCAAAAGTGCAAGTTCCCAAACCAAGATACACACGGGAATTGTTCCAAACAAATTTGAAATGAATGAACATGTTGAGAATGGTAGAAATGTCCCTAGGTTGTCACTAAGTAGGACATGCAAATGACAAATTTGAAAATTAAGTTCACAGACTAATTAGAGGAGCTATGAAAATTTACCCCAAAAGCGAAACATAACTGGTTTTCTGACCTTGAAAGTAATGTAGCATAAAGTTGCCTTCTTCCCTTGAGAATGCAGTCTGTTAATGTTGTTAAGCTTCTCAAAATGAGTTTCAAAATCCCAGGCCAGGCCACAAGAGGAATTAATTCATGAGACATTTGATCAATGTCAGTTCACCATGATCTCTAACCAGTTTCTGTTATCAAAGAAGGGATTGTGATTACAGTGTCCACGCTGTTTGCTACTTAAGTACTAACACTTCCAAAAATTTCTAGATTCACACAGTTGAAGATTTAATTAGGTTTACAAACAACACAAAGTTCCAACATAAGTTTTAATTTAACATGTTGTATCTTTATCTCCTCTGATACTTGCACAGTACCAACCACCATACAGACGAGTGAAAACATTTTAAAATCTGTGGAGAGGGCTCATAAAGGTAAATTAATCCAGCCTGTATGTTGATGCAAACATAACAAATATACACTGCAATATCTGAAAGATTGGTGCTGTTGACTTCAGTATTGTCATACGGCAGTGACATTGGGAATGTGAGAGGAAGGGCCATAAAATTCTGTTTGGGATGCCCACCAAATCCAAGATCTGTTATTTTTCACTGTGAACATGTTGAAAAATAAAGCAAGTTGTCAGGGTGCATGTATCTCAGTTTATATAAAAGGACACTGGAAGATTTAACCTGGTGAAGCAGAGAGAATAGGTTCAGTACAAGCCAGAAAGAGCTTTGGACCTCAATCATAGAATTATAACAAGAGTGTACTGTTTAAACGTGGTGTAGGCTTTTCATTTGTTTAAAAACTCACTAGCAAAACTATTTCTCTAGTTAAGTCTATTAGGTTTTCAAGTGATGTTTGATCCAAGTTAATTTTAGCGTGCTTGTTACATAAATAGTCTTAAATTATGAATATTTGGGATCCTTTGAATCAGTTGGAAACTTGTACCTCTTTTCTAAAATTATCAGTCTCCACAGGAATCATAACATTCCATTCACTTTTGATATGTGCCAGAGATGTATACCATCTTGTAAAAGGCTCCAACAACTTCATTGTTCAAGAAATGTTCATTTAGAATATCTAATCAGACATAACAGCTGAGGAGATAAAGTTTGCTCTGTGGAATATAGCAAGGAATTGAGGCTGAAATAAAACCAACAATGAGATTATAATGGAAAATATTTCACGTTTAGTTCAATAAACATTAGCAGTACTTTAGGTAAGGGTTATACACTGAAATAGAAGTTGTTGGGGGAATTCAGCAGATCTGGCAACATTTTTGAAGAGAAGATAAATGTCTCAAGTCCAGTGACCCTTCTCCAGACCTTCAGTTCACAGATGCTGCCAGACCTGCTGAGTTTCTCCAGCTATTTTGGTTTATGTTTGTTTCGGATCACCAGCTCTTTGGTTTATTTATGCTATATGACGAGCCTACACAGAAAGCATCTTTGTAGCAGAGATTTGAATCTAATTTGAACTCTATCCAAGAATTAATTGAAATTTTGTTTATTTTTTCATAGTATGTTGGCAGTTCTTAATTGTCTTCAAAATGGTTGGCTCTCTCACCCAAGTCTAGTCAAATAGCCTTTTGCTTTCTGAAATAACTGCACAGAGACTGGTATCCCATTACCAAGTCACCCTTTTCTTTTCACTTGCGCACAGTTTGCTGGCTATGGCCAGCCAGTTCACAGTCAGTTGCCTGAACTGAGGAGATTCTAAGTCTCCTAGTTATACTTCTGTTTTAACCCCTGCTGTGCCACCAAACAGTGGTAATGCTTTCCATGGTTTACGCCTGTTTATTTTTTCTTCTCTTTGCTTATTATTTCCCCAGTACCCATGTTGTGTGTGTGCAGGTGTGAGACACAGTGAGAGACACAAGGTGTATGAATCTTTATTCAATTTCTACCACCAGGAAGATAGGAAAACACCCGAGTGGCCAGTG
The DNA here is from genome assembly GCF_047496795.1 of Chiloscyllium punctatum. Taxonomy (NCBI): domain Eukaryota; kingdom Metazoa; phylum Chordata; class Chondrichthyes; order Orectolobiformes; family Hemiscylliidae; genus Chiloscyllium; species Chiloscyllium punctatum. Next base: position 66,225,784 of record NC_092757.1, read on the forward strand.
AACATTCCTGGTTGTTATTTTTCCTTTTTTAAAAAATTAACCCCACACTACCACCTAACTGCGGTATTGCTTATTTTTCATCAGCACCCATGGTGTGTGTGTGTGCAGGTGTGAGGCACAAGGTGCACGAATCTTTCTTGTATGGTTATTTTTTTTTCTTTTCTTTTTTTCTTTTTCTTCTTTTTATTTAACCCCACACTACCACCTAATTGCGGTAGTGCTTATTTTTCCCCAGCACCCATGGTGTGTGTGTGCAGGTGTGAGACACAAGGTGCACGAATCTTTCTTCCATGGTTATATTTTTTTTTTCCTTTTTTTTGAAGGGGAGGGTAAGGACTAAATCAAAATAGAGTTGGAGGGGGAAATAATGCACTCCACTCCCTGCGGCTCCCACCTCTCCCTGAACAACTCCAGGTTGTTGGTGGAGACCGCATGCTCCTTCACCAAGGACACCTGGGCTCTAACTTATCAAACTGGAATTCTTTATTTTTTTGCCGAAGTTTTTTTTTCCCTTCCCCACACTACCGCCTAAGTGCGGTAGTGCTTATTTTTTCCCCAGCACCCATGGTGTGTGTGTGCAGGTGTGAGACACAAGGTGCACGAATCTTTCTTCCATGGTTATATTTCTTTTTTTTTTCTTTTTTTTTCTTTTTTTATTATTTTTTTTCTTCTTTTTTCTTTCTTTTTTTTTTAAATTTACCCCCCACACTACCGCCTAAGTGCGGTAGCGCTTATTTTTTCCCCAGCACCCATGGTGTGTGTGTGCAGGTGTGAGACACAAGGTGCACGAATCTTTCTTCCATGGTTATATTTTTTTTTTTTTTTTTTCTTTTCACAACTCCAGGGTGTTGGTGGACACCGCGTGCTCCTTCTCCAAGGACACCCGGGCCAAATTCCCTGATTTTTTTTTTTTTCCCCAAGGACACCCGTTCCTCCTTTTTTTTTTTCTTTTCCCCCACACTACCGCCTAACTGCGGTAGAGCTTATTTTTTCCCCAGCACCCATGGTGTGTGTGTGCAGGTGTGAGACACAAGGTGCACGAATCTTTCTTCCATGGTTATATTTTTTTTTTTTTTTTTTTTCTTTTCTTTCCAGGGTGTCAGTGGACACCCGCGTGCTCCTTCTCCAAGGACACCCGGGCCTCTGCAGTTTTTTTTTTTTTTTTTTTTTTTTCCCTTTAACCCCCACACTACCGCCTAATCGCGGTAGTGCTTATTTATTTTATTTTATTTTTTATTTTTTTTTTTTTTTTTTATTTTTTTTTTCCCCAGCACCCATGGTGTGTGTGTGCAGGTGTGAGACACAGTGAAAAGACACAAAGTGTACGAATCTTTATTCAATTTCCACCACCAGGAAGATAGGAAAAACACCCGAGTGGCCAGTGACAAGCACTGCCCTTCAAACCACAGGGCAATGCTGTGTGATCAAAACAGTGAAGGGGAGGGTAGGGATCAAATCAAAATAGAGTTGGAGGGAGAAATGATGCACTCCACTCCCTGCGGCGCCCACCTCTCCCTGAACGACTCCAGGGTGTCGGTGGACACCGCGTGCTCCTTCTCCAAGGACACCCGGGCCAAATTCCCTGATTTTTTTTTTTTTTTCCCCAAGGACACCCGTTCCTCCTTTTTTTTTTTCTTTTCCCCCACACTACCGCCTAACTGCGGTAGAGCTTATTTTTTCCCCAGCACCCATGGTGTGTGTGTGCAGGTGTGAGACACAAGGTGCACGAATCTTTCTTCCATGGTTATATTGGTAAGCCAGAGCTTTCCTGATTGGTCCAGGTTAACAACCCCAATCAAGATCTCATAGTCAACAAGATCCAATTGATTAGGTAAAATCAATAACTGCAGATGCTGGAAACCAAATACTGGATTAGTGGTGCTGGAAGAGCACAACAGTTCAGGCAGAATCCAACGAGCAGCGAAATCGACATTTCGGGCAAAAGCTCTTCATCAGGAATACACTTCAGGCTCACTGCCTTTATTCCTGATGAAGGGCTTTTGCCCGAAACCTTGATTTCGCTGCTCGTTGGATGCTGCCTGAACTGCTCTGCTCTTCCAGCACCACTAATCCAGTATAAGATCCAATTGATTCCAATCACGACCCTTTCCCATCAGGTTTTAATTCCAGCTGTCATTGCAATCAAGTTTTACCATCTACTTTGAGATCCCATATCATCAGAATATTCACAATTACATGCTGAGTCATATTACCACTATACTACTGCCTTGTCACAGAGTGTCACTTAATTTTTTTCATTTTATTGAGTTCCTTAACTCAGATGTTGTGGTGATTTCAGGGACTACAAAACAATCTCTGCTGTAAATACTACACATTGGACTATTAAATAGTGTGATGGGTTCAATTAGCATGCAGTATGTGTGAACGGTGATGTACAAGCTTCCAATTACACAGTAGAACTCAGGACAACTATTGATCTTGAAATTCTGCTTTGCAACAGTCCTCCAAAACAATGAAAATGGAGGACTTAGACTGCCAGAATAAAAAAGGATGGAAAAATACCAGATAAATGCAAATGGCAATTTGTGAACCCAGCAAAAATTCTTAAAGTGGACTCACACAAAGAATGCTTGCAGCTCTAACTGGCAAGGTAATACCTACTTGGTCTGAAGCATGTAGTACTGGATTGGAGTTGGGCAGCTTTATGCTGTTGTCAGTGCATTGTGGGGCTTGAAATACCTCAATACAAGAAAAGATGACCATTAACTGACTGAAAATTACAGATACAGCACTCACACTCCACACAATAGATTGAATAAATTGACTGCTCTTGGATTCAACATTGCGCTGAGTACTTATGAGTCTTTTGATTAGGCAAATATTAGCATGCTGACAAAAGAATTACATTGTACTTGAGAAGAAAACTGTCAAAATTGGTTGTTTGCAGAAGGTACGTTTGTAAGTAAATATTAGACATTTATGAAGTGGAGAAGTCTTGACACCTATTGGAAGGCATCCAGTCTTCCTTTTTACAGCTATAGGAGAGAAGTAATTCACAAGCACTCTTATCCTCCCATCTGGATTTGCACACCTTTGCGTCATGAATTTTGAGTTAGTAGGAGATAACAATTAATCATGTGACCTAAAGGAAGGCGATAATGTTGAGTGTCCCTGATCAAATAAAACATCAGAAGCACTGTTTCAAGAGCCCCATGTTCAATCAACATTGTGCCATGGGCCACGTACACTGTGTTCTACTTCTATCCACCATCAATGCAAGGGTCCCACAACGTTTGGCTGCAAATAGATCACATGAGGAGATCCTGAGGAAGAAACCACTCTATTGTTTTCATGGTCACATATCTCCGAGTTGAGCTACTTTTCTCACTGTCTTTTGAACCACTTTGAGATAATTTTCTCATGCCTTGAAACTGCTACCTCCTTCTTCACTCATTTTAGCACTCCCTTTCCCATTCTTCCCCCAGCCTCCACTTCTCCTATCCCTTTTTCCCAAGCACTGATCTCTTTGTTAATGTTTTCCAATTAACCATGCTACATAATCCACCCGACCAAAACACAAAATTCCTCTCCCGCCCTTCAGTAAGATCTATTCAACCCAAAGATACGTTTGGCCTTGGCCATCTGGATGCCACACCACTGGAGTTCAATAAACCTGACAGACAGGGAGAAGAAACAGTGTTGCAAAAGTTAAGATTGTACAGCCAAGATAGATCACAGACGTGTCACTCAGTGCTCAAATTTCCCCAAAATGAAAGGCTGTGAGTTTTAAGCAGTGACTCCTGACGCAGCATAGGAGGTGAATGAATCCAGGATGCCACATAATGGAGTAGCAAATCTTGGCAATATGTCACAAACATCATTTAGCAGCAGCAAATTTCTGTTCTATCCAGCTGACCCTGTCAGGTTCAGTGTTACTGAATGCATTTACTGTTGTAGCCAAAAAACCGCTTGCATGGGAGAAAATGAATCAACTTGCCTTTAAATGAAGATTCTGACCTTCTCCCTGCAGTCTTTCCTTTACAGTCTTATTTACGTGACCTTACTGAATCGACTGCAATGTTGATGTGTTCCCATAGCACTCAGGGTGTAATTTTTCTTCAATAATCAATCTGACCTTTTAAATAGTTGAGCACATGATCTGAGCAAACCTGTATGATTTGTTTTTTCTCTCCCTCTTAGGAATTTTGTCCGTGCCAGAAAACATGTAGCAGGCAAATTCTGTGTAGTGCTGACCTCTCAGAATTGGCACTTTGCTTTATTCTGTGGCCATTGGTGTTAATACGTTTAGCAGTAACAATTTTCAGGATATAATTACCATTAGACATTGTAGTATAGACATGAGCATGAAGGGGATTCAAGATTTAACACATGGCTCCTAGCTGTAAAGATTAACCCGAATGAATTATTATTGGTTAGGAGTCTCCGCTCACTTGATAGTGAAATAAATTCCTCATTAACAGGCTTAAAAAATGCCTTGATTAATCTGTTAAATGCATATTTTTGGCAGTCAAACCTTAGCATGGCCTGAGAAATGCAGATTAATATAAAATAATGAGGGGTATAAATGGAATTAATAGTCGTTGTGTTTTCCCGAGGATGGAGGATTTCAAGACTGGGGGCACAATTTTAAGGTGAGAGGAAAGAGATTTTATAAAGAGATGGGGGCAATTTATTTTACGCAGAGGACAGTTCGCGTGTGGAGTGAACTTCCTGAGAAAGTGGTGGATGTGGGTACAATTACAACATTTGGATGCATACATGAATAGGAAAGGTTTGGAGGGATGTGAGTCAGGAGCAGGGAGGTAGTTTAGTTTGGGATTATGTTCAGCTTGGATTATTTGGACCAAAGGGTCTGTTTCTGTGTTGTATGGCTCTATGAATCTGTGACTCTATGATTATATAACATAAGAACTAGAGCAGGAGTAGGCTACTCTGCCCCTCAATCCTGCTCTGCCATACAAGACAATCATGGCTGATCTCATCACAGCTTCAACCTTGCTTTCCTGCCTGCTCTCCATACCCATAAATCTGTTACTAATTAAAAAGGTGTCTATCTCCTCCTTAAATTTATTCAGTATTCCAGTGTCCACTGCACACTGGTATCGTGAATTCCACAATTATGACCCTCTGAGAAAAGTAATTCCTCCTCATCTCTGTTTTACATCTGCTGTATTTTATCCTAAGACTATGATCTCTCATTCAAGATTGCTGCACAGCAGTCAATCTCTTATAGAAAACCCAATTAGATATCATTCTTCTAAACTCCAGACAGTGTAGGCCTGAACTGATCAATCTCTGTTCATAAGGCAAACTTATCTCTGGAATATGGCCATACAAACTGCACATTTCCTATACTCTTCTTCATCAAGTTGTATCAGTGGCTGACCTGTATTCAATAGACACAGCATTTATTGAATTAAAATGGGAAAAGGGAAATCATAGAATACCTATAGCGTGGAAGTAGGTCATTTGGCCCATTGAGTTCACATTGATCCTCCAAAGGACATCCCACCCAGACCCAACCCATCCCCATATATCCTACAGCCAATCCATCCAACCCACACATCCCTGGTCACTATGAGCAAATTAGCGCTACCCATCCACCTAACCCACACATCTTTAGGCTGTGGGAAGAAATCAACACAGACAAGGGGACAATGTGCAAACTCCCCACAGAGAGTCACACGAGGGTGGAATCGAACCTGGGTCTACATAGCCTGGTGCTATAGTATAGCAGTGCTAGCCACTGTGCCACTCCTGATGATCATATATTTACACATTCATTCAAACATTTCAACATACTGCAATACTAATTAAGTAGCCTTCATCATAAGCAATTTTAAACGTTTTTCTACTTGCTTAGTTAACTATGAGCTTTCAGTCTTCATGGTAATTCATGATAACTTATGCTGTGGAAAACTGACTGCTTATTATGTTTAATGTAGTCAAAGGAAATTACATTAAAATTAAGAGGTAACAGCAAAGTTAACAGTTGTATTACTGACTGTGAAATTCTGAGATTAAATACAATTGACTCATTTTGCATTTTATTGTGGATTACGAATAAAATATAAAACAAAGTTTGCATAGAACTATATTCTAACATAGAATCAAGCCATATGTAGAAAGTAAGCTGTGTTTATACTCTATTTGAGTCCTCTCCCTTCCATCGAGCTCATTTCAGCATTGCAGTCAATCTTTCACTTTCCTTTTCTCTCATGTAGTTATCGAGTTTCCTTTTGAAATTCTCTGAGCTTTGGAGTAAAACATTTTTGGTAGTAGTACATGTCCATCATTCTAGCCACTATCTGAGTACAAACATTTCTCCTAATGTCTCTCCTAGACTTGCAGATATTAATAATTTTTTTAAGCTTAAAGTTTACGGTCTTAGTGTCTCTCCCAAAAGTGGCTAATTGGCTAAAATTTCACTGGAAATCAATGGGCAGGGATGAATTGTGTGGAATTTCAGTTGTGAAAATTCTGTTTCCCAACAAAAAAGGATCCACCTCCAATCCATCTATTTCCAGTTTTGAGTGAAGACAGAAGGGCAGCAGGTAGTTACCATGACACGAGAAATTAGACTCTAATGTTCCTTATGGTTTTCTGTTTATTAGTCCACATAACACGTACTACAGAATATTGAGGTTTTATTGAGACTGATGTCTTAAGGTTTATTCACAATACTAACTGTTCATTTAGTTGCAATATCACAGCCTTACAAACATATTCTGGATTGTGGACAATGCTGAGTAAATGAGGGATTCAGATATTGAACAGGATAGAAGAGGGCACACTTAAACAGTCAGCAACGTCAAAGTAGAGAAGTCCCCTTGTCTAGATAAGATGCTTCATAGTTTGTTGAAAGAATTGAGAATAGAAATTGCACAGAGTCTGGCCACAATTATCTAACCTTCTTTAAATATGGGAGTGTGCCAGAGGGTTTCAGAATGGCAAATGATACAGGCCTGTTAATTAAGGGGAGAGAGATAAACCTGTCACCTACAGGACATTTAACCTAACATCAGTGGTAGAGAAACTTTTAACACCAATAATTAGAGACAGAATTAAACAGCATTATGATCTGATAACTAAAAATCATTGCAGATTTGTTAAAGGCGCATTAAGTTTGATGAATTGAGTTATTCAATTCGGTATCAGAGGTTTGATGAGGGCAGTACTGTTGATTTTGTGGATTGGAATGTCTAAGAATACCTAATAACAGGTTTGTCAGTGAAATTGTAGCCTAAGGAAATAAAGTGGCAATGGCAGAATGGATATAATTTGAGTTAAGGGAGGGGAATCAGAAACCATTGAGCTACATTTGTTTTTCAGACTGGAGGGAGCTATACATCAATGTTCCCAGTGGTCTGTATTCTGTTTAATATTTTTGTTGAAATATATATAATTGACCCGGGCTTGGGTACAAAGGACAAAATTCCAAACTTGCACATAATGCAAAACTTCAAAAAGCAATAAGGAGCAGCTTCCCACCCAGTGACTGCTCAGCCCCAGATCTTTCCCACTTTTGGAAAAGTAACTGGGTCACGAAAGATGGCGAAGTTATTCCAATCATCAATAGGGCTTAATGCAGTTTATATTTGCTTCAAGTAACGTGGGACAGTTTGGGCTGCGCTTTTCTAAAAGCCTCCTCGCTCCACACATTGGCAATTACAAGCAAAAGGCAAAGGAATTACAAACGCTTAAAACAAAGAAGAAATACTTAAAGGTGGCAACTTTGTATTTTCATAGCACATTCAATGTGCCCTAACAAAGATTTTTTGAAATAGGATTATAAAGCAAAATTTGACACCGTGACACATTTAAAGACATTAGGGTAGTTGACCAAAAGTTTGGTTAACGAGATGGATTTTAAAGAATTTTTTTTAAGAAGGCAAGGGAGAGAGGAATTCTGCAGTTTAGGAATGAGGCGTAGCACTACACATGTCCGCCAATTCTGGAAAAAAAGTCAGGTGGGATCAGGAAGAGGCCAGCAATGAGAGCAGTGCAAAAACATTGCAGGGCTGTGGAGCTGGAAGAGTTTAATGAAATGGGTGAGGCCGTGGATGAATTGAACATAATGAGAATGTTTTACAGTTCATCTGATGCAGGTCATCAAATACAGATGGCAGGACTTGATGTCAAAGTTAAGGACACAGCCAGCAGAATTTCAGATGATCTAAAATTTGCAGTTTGTCAAGTGTGGGAGGCCAGCATTAGACCAATCATGTGTATAGGTAACAAATGAATGGTTAAAAAATAGATCTTGAGATGCTTTGAAAAGTTTTGATTTTTATGTTGAACATTTAATGTTGCTCATTTAATTTAATCTGTGTTGTGTAGTCTACTGAGGACAGATTTATCTATCAAAATATTTGCAATGGATTTGAGTTAACAGTACATGCAAATATTCTTGACAGAATGTCAGAGGCTGAGGAGTGACCTTATAAACACTTATGAAATCATGAGGGACATGGATAGGGTAAATAGACACTGTCCTATCCCTGGGGTGGGGGTCCAGAACTAGAGGGCATAGGTTTAGGATAAGACAGGAAAGAAACAAAAGAGACCTAAGGGGTAACTTTTTCATACAGAGGGTGGTGCGTGTGTGGAATGAGCTGCCAAAGGAAATGGTGGAGGCTGGTACAATTACATTAAAAAGGCATCTGGATAGGTATATGAATAGACAATAGACAATAGACAATAGACAATAGATGCAGGAGTAGGCCATTCTGCCCTTCGAGCCTGCACCGCCATTCAATATGATCATGGCTGATCATTCCTAATTAGCATCCTGTTCCAGCCTTATCTCCATACCCCTTGACTCCACTATCTTTAAGAGCTCTATCCAATTCTTTCTTAAAAGAATCCAGAGACTGGGCCTCCACTGCCCTCTGGGGCAGAGCATTCCACACAGCCACCACTCTCTGGGTGAAGTAGTTTCTCCTCATCTCTGTCCTAAATGGTCTACCCTGTATTTTTAAGTTGTGTCCTCTGGTTCGGCACTCCCCCATCAACGGAAATATGTTCCCTCCTGCCAGAGTGTCCAGTCCTTTCATAAGCCTATACGTTTCAATCAGATCCCCTCTCAGTCTTCTAAACTCAAGGGTATACAAGCCCAGTCGCTTCAGTCTTTCCGTGTAAGGCAATCCTGCCATTCCAGGAATTGACCTCGTGAACCTACGCTGCACTCCCTCAATAGCCAGAATGTCTTTCCTCAAATTTGGAGACCAGAACTGCACACAGTACTCCAGGTGTGGTCTCACCAGGGCCCTGTACAGCTGCAGAAGCACCTCTTTGCTTCTATACTCAATCCCTCTTGTTATAAAGGCCAGCATGCTATTAGCCTTCTTCACGACCTGCTGTACCTGCATGCTTGCCTTCATTGACTGGTGGACAAGAACACCCAGATCTCTCTGAACAGCCCCTTTACCTAATTTGATACCATTGAGGTAGTAATCTGCCTTCCTGTTCTTGCCACCAAAGTGGATAACCAGACATTTATCCACATTAAACTGCATCTGCCATGCATCTGCCCACTCACCTAACTTGTCCAGGTCACCCTGTAATCCCCTAACATCCTCATCACATTTCACCCTACCACCTAGCTTTGTGTCATCAGCAAATTTGCTAATGTTATTGCTGATACCATCTTCTATATCATTTACATATATTGTAAAAAGCTGCGGTCCCAGCACGGATCCCTGCGGTACCCCACTGGTCACTGCCTGCCATTTCGAAATGGAGCCGTTAATCACTACCCTTTGTTTCCTATTAGCCAACCAATTCTCTATCCAATCTAGTACTTTGCCCCCAATCCCGTGCGCCCTAATTTTACTCACTAACCTCTTGTGTGGGACTTTATCAAAAGCTTTCTGAAAGTCCAGGTACAGTACATCCACTGGATCTCCCTCGTCCATCTTCCGAGTTACATCCTCAAAAAATTCAAGAAGAATAGGAAGGGTTGGGAGGAATATGGGCCAAGTGGGATTAGATTAATTCAGGAAATCTGGTCAGCTTGGACAAGTTGGACCGAAGGGTCTGTTCCTGTGCTGTACATCTCCAAGACTCTATGAATCTAAGATAATAATAATTTCAGAAGGACAGGGACAAGTCTAGTGAAAGGTTACACATATGGCAAAAAAAATTAACAGAAGAGAGTAAAGCAACAGATTTTAGTAGGAAGAATGAAGGGTAACATTATAAACTAAATGATACAATCGTATAGAGGATGTAGCCGCTGAAAGGTTGGACGTTGTACATTCAGAAAATTTGAACTGCAGCCTCCCATAATAGTGCAGGAGATTGACATGTATCCGGTAGGGGGCTGTCAGTCAGGGATCAATATCTCTGCAGTCCAGTGAGTGAGTGACAGTCAGTCCATGGAAAAATAGTGACCAGACCAAGGGTAGGGTGTATTGGCAGCAGTCAAGGATCTGAGCACACCTTGCTGAAGGCTGTTGTTCATATTGGTCAAAGGAGTTGGCCACAGTCACTCCATTGTGTCTAGCCTCAGAAACTAAGGGAGAAGGGGTGAGTGTGTTGGGATGAAATAGCTGCCATCATGACTCTAAGCCTCAGCACTTTAGTCTTACTGGAGGCTGGAAGCTATGGGCAAGGGCACAATATGACGATGAAGGGAGACAACTGGACTTTGAAGGAGGTCACACTGAAAAGCATGACTGAGAAAGGGGTAATAAGTGAAGGAGGGGTGTCATCCATGGTCAGTAGTACCTGGGCTTTGTATGGGAGAAGTGTTTGAATGATAACACCAGGCTTGGGCGCCTCATGCACCAATAAAGGTTAGGTGGTCATGCAAAAGTAGTCAGGTTGAGTAGTGACCTGGGGAGGTGAGATGGCCTCTAGGATGTGATTATCTGAGGGCTCGTCAACACAGTCAGGTTGAGACTGGGAACCACTGCAGGAGGAACGCTCACTGTCACTTTGCATCATGTTGGATGTTGGAAGGGTTTTTAAAGGGAAACAACATAGACCATTCTCGAATCATTGAATCTTAGAATCATGCAGGACAGAGTGGCATTTGACCCATCGAGTCTGCACTGTCAAAAACAACTCAAAATCCACACTAGCCCCACTTTCCAAACTTGGCCCATTGCCTTGAATGTTACAACATGTCAAATGCTCATCTAAGTACGTTCTTAAATGTTGTGAGGTTTCTCACATCAACTATCCTCTCAGCCTGTGCATTCTAGACCCTCACCATCCTTTGGATGAATAACTGTTTTCCCAAATCACGTCTAAATCTGCTGCCTTCCACAAAATTATGCCCTATTGTTATTGACCTTTCAACTAAAGGCAGCCAACTGCTTTCTATCCACCTTATCCACACCCCTCGTAATCTTATACATCTCAATCAGATCACAGGCTTCTCTGTTCTGAAGAAAACCATTCGAGCTTATCCAGCCTCTCTCCATAGCTCAACTGCTCCATCCCAGGCAACATCCTGGTGAATCTCCTCTGCACACCCACTCCAGTGGAATCATATCCTTCCTATAGTGTAGAGACCAGAATTGCACAAGGTCCTCCAGCTGTGGCCTAACCAAAGACCAATACAGCTTCAACATAACTTCCCTGCTCTCATAATCTATGGCACAACTGATAAAGGAGAAATAGAGGACTGCAGATGCTGGAGATCAGAGCTGAAAATGTGTTGCTGGAAAGCGCAGCAGGTCAGGCAGCATACAAGGAACAGGAGAATCGACATTTTGGGCATGAACCCTTCTTCAGGAATGAGGAAAGTGTGCCAAGCAGGCTAAGATAAAAGGTAGGGAGGAGGGACTTGGGGGAGGGGCATTGGAAATGCGATAGGTGGAAGGAGGTTAAGGTGAGGGTGATAGGCCGGAGTGGGGATGGGGACGGAGAGGTCAGGAAGAAGTTTGCAGGTTAGGAAGGTGGTGCTGAGTTCGAGGGTTGGGACTGAGACAAGGTGGGGGGAGGGGAAATGAAGAAACTGGAGAAATTTGAGTTCATCCCTTGTGGTTGGAGGGTTCCTAGGCAGAAGATGAGGTGCTCTTCCTCCAGCCATCGTGTTGCTATGGTCTGACGATGGAGGAGTCCAAGGACCTGCATGTTCTTGGTGGAGTGGGAGGGGGAGTTGAAGTGTTGAGCCACGGGGTGATTGGGTTGGTTGGTCCAGGTGTCCCAGAGGTGTTCTCTGAAATGTTCCGCAAGTAGGCGGCCTGTCTCCCCAATATAGAGGAGGCCACATCGGGTGCAGCAGATGCAGTAAATAATGTGTGTGGAGGTGCAGGTGAATTTGTGACAGATATGGAAGGATCCCTTGGGGCCTTGGAGGGAAGTAAGGGGGGAGGTGTGGGCGCAAGTTTTGCATTTCTTGCAGTTGCAGGGGAAGGTGCCGGGAGTGGAGGTTGGGTTGGTGGGGGGTGTGGACCTGACGAGGGAGTCACGGAGAGAGTGGTCTTTTCGGAATGCTGATAGGGGAGAGGTGGGAAATATATCCCTGGTGGTAGGGTCCGTTTGGAGGTGGCGGAAATGACGACGGATGATACGGTTTATATGGAAGTTGGTGGGGTGGTAGGTGAGGACCAGTGGGGTTCGCAGCCTCCGCGAGGTCCACGGCTATCGGGAGCAACACCGTTTCTGCCATCGCCAAAGCTACTTTCACCCCCCAGTGACATCACTCACCTGCACAACGACCACACCGCATGCGTCTCCGCCCCCACACCGATCTCCGTCACCATGCCTAACTCCGCCCCCACGCCGATCTCCGTCCCCATGCTGTACCCCCCACACCCCTCTCCATCCCCGCCCCGATTCCCACACCCACCCCTAACCCCGCCCCCACTCCCAGCTCCAGCCCCACACCAGGTCCTAGCTCCCAGCCCAGCCGTGTTTGCACCATCCCACCAGACCTCCCCCTCTCTGAGGATGAAAGATCAGTCCTCAGCAGAGGCCTCACCTTCATCCCCCTACGCTCCCGGATTAACGAGTTCAACACGTAGCGAGACATCGAACAATTCTTCCGCCGCCTTTGCCTCCGTGCCTACTTCTTCAACCAGGATTCTCGCCCAACCACTGACGACCCCTTCTCCCGCCTCCAACACACCCCATCCACCTGGACTCCCCGTGCTGGCCTCTTACCTGCCCTCGATCTTTTCAAAGCCAACTGCCGCTGCGACATTAACCGCCTCAACCTATCCACCCCTCTCGCCCACTCCAACCTGTCACCCTCGGAACGTGCAGCCCTCCACTCCCTCCATTCCAACCCCAACCTCACTATCAAACCAGCAGACAAGGGAGGCACGGTGATAGTTTGGCACACCGATCTTTACATCACTGAGGCTAAACGCCAGCTCCCGGACACCTCCTCCTACTGCCCCCTTGACCATGACCCCACCTCCCACCACCAAACCATCATCTCCCAGACCGTCCATAACCTCATCACCTCAGGGGATCTCCCATCCACCATCTCCAACCTCATAGTCCCACAACCCCGCACCGCCCGTTTCTACCTCCTGCCCAAAATCCACAAACCTGACTGCCCCGGCCGACCCATTGTCTCAGCCTGTTCCTGCCCCACCGAACTCATCTCTGCATACTTCGACACGGTCCTGTCCCCCTTAGTCCAAGAACTCCCCACCTATGTTCGGGACACCACCCACACCCTCCACCTCCTCTATGATTTTCGCTTCCCCAGTCCCCAACGCCTTATCTTCACCATGGACATCCAGTCCCTGTACACCTCCATCCCGCATCACGAAGGACTCAAAGCCCTCTGCTTCTTCCTTTCCCACCATACCAACCAGTACCCTTCCACTGACACCCTCCTTCGACTGACTAAACTGGTCCTCACTCAGAACAATTTCTCTTCCAATCCTCCCACTTCCTCCAAACCAAAGGAGTAGCCATGGGCACCCACAGGGGCCCCAGCTATGCCTGCCTCTTCGTAGGATATGTGGAACAGTCCATCTTCCACAGCTACACTGGCACTACCCCCCACCTTTTCCTCCGCTACATCGATGACTGTATCAGCGCTGCCTCGTGCTCCCACGAGGAGGTTGAACAGTTCATCCACTTTACTAACACCTTCCACCCTGACCTCAAAATTTACCTGGACTGTCTCAGACTCCTCCCTCCCCTTCCTAGACCTCTCCATTTCTATCTCGGGCGACCGAATCAACACGGACAGTTACTATAAACCAACTGACTCCCACAGCTACCTAGACTCCACCTCCTCCCACCCTTCCCCCTGTAAAAACCCCATCCCATATTCCCAATTCCTTCGTCTCCGTCGCACTTGCTCCCAGGAGGACCAGTTCCAATACCGAACAACCCAGATGGCCTCTTTCTTCAAAGACCGCAATATCCCCCCAGACGTGGTTGACGATGCTCTCCACCGCATCTCATCCACTTCCCGCTCCTCCGCCCTTGATCCCCGCCCCTCCAATCGCCACCAGGACAGAACCCCACTGGTCCTCACCAATCACCCCACTAACCTCCATATACATCGTATCATCCGTTGTCATTTCCGCCACCTCCAAACGGACCCCATCATGAGTGATATATTTCCCTCCCCTCCCCTATCAGTGTTCCAAAGAGACCACTCCCTCCGGGACTCCCTCGTCAGGTCCAATCTCCACTCCCGGCAACCGCAAGAAATGCAAAACTTGCGCCCACACCTCCCCCCTTACTTCCCTCCAAGACCCCAAGGGATCCTTCCATATCCGCCACAAATTCACCTGCACCTCCACACACATCATTTACTGCATCCGCTGCACCCAATGTTCCCTCCTCTATATTGGGGAGACAGGCCGTCTACTTGCAGAATGGTTCAGAGAACACCTCTGGGACACCCGCACCAACCAACCCAACCACCCCGTGGCTCAACACTTCAACTCCCCCTCCCGCTCCACCAAGGACATGCAGGTCCTTGGACTCCTCCATCATCAGACCATAGCAACACGATGGCTGGAGGAAGAGCGCCTCATCTACCGCCTAGGAACCCTCCAACCACAAGAGATGAACTCAGATTTCTCCAGTTTCCTCATTTCCCCTCCCCCCATCTTGTCTCAGTCCCAACCCTCGAACTCAGCATCACCTTCCTAACCTGCAAACTTCTTCCTGACCTCTCCGCCCCCACCTCCACTCCAGCCTATCACCCTCACCTTATCGCCCTCACCTTAACCTCCTTCCACTTATCGCATTTCCAACGCCCTTCCCCCAAGTCCCTTCTCCCTACCTTTTATCTTAGCCTGCTTGGCACACTTTCCTCATTCCTGAAGAAGGGTTCATGCCCGAAATATCGATTCTCCTGCTCCTTGGATGCTGCCAGACCTGCTGCGCTTTTCCAGCAACACATTTTCACAACTGATAAAGACAAGTATCCCATGTAACTTCTTAACCACCCGGTTAACCCATCCTGCCACCTTCAGGGATCTGTGGACAAGCACCCAAAGATCGCTTTGTTCCTCTGAGCTTCCTAATGTCCTGCCATTCATTGAGTACTCCTCTGTCTTGTTACTTCATCCAAAGTGTATCACCTAACACTCCTTATTGTTAAATTCCATCTGCCACTGATCAATCCAACCATAACCTCGTAACCTAAGACGTTCTTGTTCATTGTCAAGCACGTGGCAAAACTTTGTGTTATCTGCAAACTTACTTATCAGCCACCCCACATTTTCTTCTACATCATTTACAAATATCACAAAGTTAATTGATCCAACACTGATCCCTGGGATATGCTACTGGACAGCAGTCAGTCACACCATCAGCTTTTGAACATCATCATCTAACAACTTTTGTTCCAATTTGCCAGGTTACTCTGACCCCATGTGCTTTTACCTTCTTTATCAGTTTACCCTGTGAGACGTTATGAAAGGCCTTGCTGAAATCTATATAAACTGCATCAACTTCACTACCCTCATCCACACACTTGGTCACCTCCTCGAAAAATTCAATCAAATCGTTAGGTATGACCTCCCTCTGGTAAAGCCATGCTGACTACCCCTGATCAAACCTTGCCTCGCCGAGTGGAAATTAATTTTCTCATCCTGAATTTTCTCCAGTTATTTTCTGATGTGAGATTCAAAAATTCTGAATTCCCTGGTTTATCTCTAACACCCTGTTTGAAAAATTACAGCTACATTAACTATCCTCCAGTAGTCTGGCATCTCTCCTGTGGCCAGAGAGAAATTAAAATATTATTTCAAGAGCGTTAATATATGAGGAATTAATACCTGCTTCTGAAAGGTCTGGAACAAGTCCTATAGGATGTGTATTCCCGAACCATTCTGCACCTTTCACCACTTCTGAAGGTGGCACCATCTTGGTAAAGCCACGGCTGGCCAACTCTTTGGCAGCTACATCTTTTGGTACAAAGGAATCCAAATATTGGGGCTTGTCATCCAGGAGGGCCAAAGGAGAAAATACATCAAGGGCAAAGATGAAAAAATTGGGACATGAATCTTGGTGCCTGGTGTGTGGGTGGCAAAGAAAGGAGTGTGACTCTTAGCCTGACATACTGGAAAAGGTCATTAAATTTTTTGCAGCACTGCTGACTGTTCCTCTCATCCTGGTGAAGGCACTGGCCTGGATAGTGACCCCAGACCAGGTTGGCAGGGTCTGGTGGCACAGCCTGATCTCGCGGTCCTCCAGGAAGAGGGTTGGCAGTCCTCTTTACCACCCCATACCCCCGGACCTCCAGATTCCCATGAGTAATTCCCAGTGCAATTTTTGCCTTTTCTAAATCTTGTCCTTCAATGACCAAAGCAGCCTGTGAACACCAACATTTATTTTGTGCACTGCAGCATTTTAAAGGTGGCACTGATGCAAGAGATGCCAGTCTTTTGGCAATATTCACTGAGTGGTGAGTTGCTGTGGGGCACATGGTAACTCAGATGTGAGAGATGCCATGGACAATTAATGAGGAGGGTTCAGTAAAAGTTGTTCAGAGAGACAACTCACAAAACACTCCAAAACATCTGATGCATCTCAAACTTAGTTTAAAAAATGGTTTTAAGGTGATTGGTAAAAGAATTAGAGGTGATATAAAAATTCTTTGTGCAGCAGATTTTTAGGTTCTGGATTGAACTGACTGGAAGCGGTTAGAATAATAAATTTGAAAAGAGAATTGGACAAGTACTTAAAGCGACTTTAATGGCTATTGAGAAAGATGATGGGAGTGGGACTAAGTGGCTAACTTTCAAGCAGAACCTGGCACAAGCAAAATAGGTTGAGTGGATTCCTTCTGTGCTGTACCATTTTGTGATTTTACAAAGAATAAAATTAAGCATAAAAATCATCATTGGTACAAAGAGTGAGCACTCATATCTAACCTTTAAGTAATCTCCTGAAGCAGCACACTTTGATGCACTTCTTTTTATACGCATGAAAAGAATCCTAATTAAGACCTTGCTCTCTGTTGGATATCTGATAACTTGAACAAGGTCCCAGTAGCTATAGAGCATCTGTGCTGTTGTTTCTTCATCAGCAATCATAGCCACAACACTCTCTATCACAACAGAACCAAAGGTTTCAGAGAATGAAGACTCTAGGCACGCAATAGTCTGAATGACTTTAGCTTTGTCTGCCAGGCTTCACAAAATCCCTTGAGTTTTCAACCTTTCTTTGAAGAATGTAGAAGTAACTGATGGAACACACACACACCAATGATCTGACAATATTCCCTTTTGTTCCTGTTTGTTATCAGTGTTTGGAACTAGAATTAATGTGAAATAAGGCATGCAGAGTCTTTAAAAAGACTTGAATATTTATTAGCATTGCAGTTATTCATTGTACTACATAAAGAATTATGTTCTATTCAGACATCAAAGCCAATTTTCATCTACTTTGTACAATTCAGTCCTCAGTGGTTAAGAATTGGTACAAATTTAGCTAGAACAGTTATGTATAAATAGTGTGGAATTTCACATTTAAATAGTTATTTAAAGCTCAAGCTCAAGAAATATATATCAGGGATTCAGTTTACAATACTCAAATCACTTCCAGTAATCATATATCCAAGCCTGTGACCACATTTACCAAAGGCAGAATAGGAAATATTAATTACCTCTTATCTCTGTAAATAGTTCAATGTCTAGTAACCCTGGATGTATGATCATTATATGTGAGCATCCTCAGCACTGTGATGATTGTACTGTGGGACATTAGCAATTTAAGGGCTTATCAAACTGATATCAGCCATAAAATGTGTCGACAACACACTTACAGGGCTTTTATTATAAATGGATGGCTACCTAATTGTCTTTTGTTGCAAAAAGGCCACACATAGAATGAGATGTAACAGAAAATTGGACAGAGTGTCAAATCTGAAAGTCGTCTTATTGTCAGGTGGACGTTGAAGCTGTAACAAATTCTAATCCCAACATGGCTCAGGCGCCATGCCCTTTAGCTTTAAAGAGTTCTTCTTATGCCTTTTCAAAGAAAAAATTGTACCATTTTCAGATCTAAAGGTGGCAATGACAGCTTGGTATCCCAGGGTTTCGACACTGATGAGAAGTGAGGAGTGTAATGCCATTGTCACTGGTCTAATAATCAAGAGGCCCTGGCTAAAGTTCTGGGGACATAGTTCAAATCACACCATGGCAAAAAAAGAAATTTGAATTTCGTAAAAATCGGGAATATAAATCTAGTCCGACTGCAGTCAAATAACCATTACCAATTGTCATATAAACCCATCTGGTTCTTTAAGCAAGGAAATGTGTCATCCTTACCTGGTCTGGTCTGTATTTGTAACTCTAGGCCTACAGCAATGTGATTGACTCTTAACGGATTGCTGAAATGATCTCGCAAGCTCTTCAGTTCAACAGCATTTGAGGATGAGCAATAGATGCTGGCCCAGCCATCAATACCCACATATAGGATCCTTACAATACAGATACAGGCCATTTAGATCATTAAGTCTACACCAAGCCCCTGAAGAGCATTCCACCAGACACAGCATCACCCCCACCCTAACCCCATAACCCCACATTTTAACAAGGCCAATCCACCTAATCTGCACACCTTTGGACTGTAGGAGGAAACCGGGACACCCAGAGAGTTCCCACAAAAATATGGAAATAATGTGCAAATTCTATACATAGCTTCATCCGAGGCTGGAATCAAACCCAGGTCCTGTGCACCGTGAGGCAGCAGTGCTAACCACTGAGCCACTATGCATCTGACAAATGAACTGTTCAAAAATTTGAAAGGACTCCATTATCGGAACTAAAAGGTGGGCCTTTGATATTATCATGAAGATGTGAGTGAAACAAAGTTTCCAACATTCAAACAACTAGCTGTGTGTAAAAGTCTTCCAGTCTCTGACTACATCTTTACAGATTATGTAGATTTTCTTTTTAAATGAGCACCAAATACACAGTGGCAATTAAAACAATAGCATTCATTCTCCCAATAAATATCTCATTGAAGTGGTGTTCCAGGTGGCTGAAGTTGTTCTACTGATGATGTGACACACATTTTGTTTAATGATGTAACAGGTACAGCATAATAATTAGCGGGGATTAATTAGTGCACACTATCAACAGCCCTTCAAGATTTTTACAAGTAAACAAATGTATTTTTAAAATACAGAAAATCTGAAAATGATTATTTTTTGGGAGTAAAAGGCATACATCCTAAAGGTGCACCCAAAGAAATCTGCTTTGACCAGCCCTAAATGTTCAAAGTTGAATACTTATTGAAACATTATCTTTCAACATGCTTTTTTTATTGACAGCTTGTAACATTAATTTTTATTTCAATGTGAGGCTGTGGGTGGCACATGGCATCAAGGTTGAGCAGAATGAGGTGTGTTGTATCTTGCTTTATATGCTTTATAAACTCGATTGTCGCTCACTTAGCAAAGTGCCTTCATTCCTGTCATGGAAAGGAATCCATTACTACATTAATATGATAGTTCTGGAACCTGAACAGATCATCCTTTAATAATTAACCTAGCAATTTGTACAGAAATATATGGGATGTTCACATTCTGTCAGCCTCGATACCATAGAAGCATTCGTACCCTGAGTTAGAAGATTCAGGATCTAGTTCAGATACTTAATCATCTTGGTGGCCTCTGATATATAAGCTAAGAGAGAGCAATACTGTCAAAATTGCAATATCATTTGGATGAGATGCAAAGCATACTGCATGCCCTCTCAAATGAATATAAAAACTCATAGATTCATAATAGAATCATAGAATCCACAATGTGGAAACAGGCCATTCAGCCCAACAGGTCCACACTGACCCTCCAAGGAGTATCCCACCCAGACCCATTCCCCGACGCTACTACTCTACATTTCCCCTGACTAATGCACCTAGCCTACACATCCCTGAACATTACAGTCAATTTAGCATGGCCAGTTCACCTAACCTGCACATCATTTGGACTGTGGGAGGAAAGAGTTGAAAAGTGTGGTGCTGGAAAAGCGCAGCAAGCCAGGCAGCATCCGAGGAGCAGGAGAATCGACGTTTCGGGCATAAGCCCTTCTTATGCCCAAAATGTCAATTCTCCTGCTCCTCGGATGCTGCCTGGCCTGCTGTGCTTTTCCAGCATCACACTTTTCAAGTCTGGTCTCCAGCATCTGCAGTCCATTGTAGGAGGAAACCAGAGTTCCCGGAGTAAACCCATGGAGACACTGGGAGAATAGGCAGAATCCACACAGACAGTCTCCAGAGGTTGGAATCACACCTGGGTCTCAAATTGAAGTTGTTCTTCTTTTCTCTGGTCAACATTCATGCCATAACCAACAGATGAACTGACTATTTATTTTGGAGATAAAAGAGCTGACGTTTCGAGTCTAACGGACCCTTTGTCAAAGCTTTATAAAAAGGAGAAGTAGGGAGGTATTTATACTAAGCTGAGAGAAGGTGGGCCATGGCTCCAGAAGCAAAGATAGCAATAAAGAGATGATAATGACAGTGCATAGAGAGATTATAGGGAGATTAGGAACTGTGAATGACCAAGGCTGAAGCCAGTACTGTGTGACAAAATATGTGGGGGATGGGAGTGGGGGGGGGGGGGGGGGTGAAGCAGAGGCAAAATGGAAAACAGGGAAGATAGGTAGCAAAGGGGGAAGAGGAGAGGAAGAAAGTCATGAGAGAGTGGGGAGCGAGAGAGAGACAATCAAGAAATAAGAGGTACAGAACAGTGAAAAAAATTTTAAAAATAAATAAAATAAAATTACAGCACAGAATGAAAACAGAGGGGTCGAGATGGGATAATCATCTGATGTTGTTGAATTCAATGTTGAGATCGGCAGGCTGTAACGTGCCTAGTCGGAAGATGAGATGCTGTTCCTCCAGTTTGCGTTGAGCTTCACTGGAACATTGCAGCAGGCCAAGGACAGACATGTGGGCATGGGAGCAGGTTTGGGTGTTGGAGTGGCAAGCCACGGGAAGGTCTGGGACCTGATTGTGTACAGACCGAAGGTGCTCAGCAAAGCAATCACCCAGTCGGCGTTTTGTCTCTCCGGATATACAGGAGACTTCTCCTTTTTTTTAGCTTTGACAAAGTGTCAGTTTGACTCGAAATGTCAGCTCTTTTCTCTCCTTACAGATGCTGCCAGACTTGCTGAGATTTTCCAGCATTTTCTCTCTTTTGGTTTCAGATTCCAGCATCCGCAGTAATTTGCTTTTATGACTATTTATTTTGTTGCTTTTGGAGAAACTTTGCTCTGCATCAAATGGCCATAGGGCATGGCTACTTTTAACAATAACTGTCCTGAAAG
This sequence comes from Chiloscyllium punctatum, assembly GCF_047496795.1. NCBI lineage: Eukaryota > Metazoa > Chordata > Chondrichthyes > Orectolobiformes > Hemiscylliidae > Chiloscyllium > Chiloscyllium punctatum. Next base: position 66,247,485 of record NC_092757.1, read on the forward strand.
ACTCAACAATCAAGATATTTTTCAATGTATAATTTCAGTTACATCACACTGTAAACTTTTGCTATAAATTCTGTGCCTTACAATTGTGTCCTCCACAACCACCTGATGAAGGAGCGGTGATCTGAAAGCTCGTGCTTCCAATTAAACCTTTGGACTATAACCTGGTGTTGTGTGATTTTTAACTTTGCCCTATAAAACTAATTGTTTGGGATGTACTGAAGATGTGAAGGTTACTGCTAAATACAAGTTTATTCTTGAATTGAATCCTGAATCTCAAAAGGTACAGGATACTTTGGAAGAATGGGAAGTTAGGCAAATGTGGAGGGATGGCTCTGTTAGTTAAAGATGGTAGCCAAATAGAGAAGGATAACCGAAGTTCAAGAAACCAAGATATAGGAACAGTTTGGATGGAGATGAAAAACGATAAAGGCAAGAAATCACTTGTGGGAATGGTATACAGGCCCCTACCAGTAACAACATGACAGGGTGGAGCATGAAGAAAAAAATAAGAAGAACTTTAATCTACTTATAGGTTGAACAGTTACTTTGAACAGTTGTCTTGCATTGATCTTCACTATAGAGGATATATGTAACATCCCAGAGACAATAAATCTGGAGGGAGGAACTCAGGACAATCACAATCACCAGCAAAATGGTACTGGGTAAATTGTTGGAACTGCAGGCTGACAATCCTGGGTGCAAATGGACTTCATTCTCGTGTCTTAAAAGAAGTAGCAAGTGAGATGGTTGGTCAAAGATGTGGCCAAGGATGCCCATATGGGCCTCAGTTATGCCTGTCTCTTTGTGGGGTATGTGGAACATTCCTTGTTCTTTGCTATTCTGGGCTCCACCCACAGCTCTTTCTCCCGTACATTGATGACATCATCAGTGCTGCTTCACTCTCTCATCCGGAAATGAAAATGCTTATCAATTTCACTTCAAGTTTGCACCCCTCTCTCACCTTCACCAGGTCCATTTCTGACTCCTCCCTTCCCTTCCTCAACATCTTTGTTTCTATTTCTGCAGATAGGCTGGCCACCGATATCCAATACAAACCCAATGTCTCCCACAGTTACCTGGATGATACATCCTCACACTCAGCTTTCTGTAAAGACTTGAATCCAGTCTCCCAGATCATCTGTCTTTGTTGTTCTGATGATACCAGCTTCTACAAGGTGCCTTTGAAATGTCCACCGCCTTCCTCAACCGAGGATTCCCCATCACTGTGGTAAACAGGGCTCTCAGCCGTGTCCAACCCACCTCCTGCACTTCAGCCTTTACCTCTTCCCTTCCACAACAGCAATAGGGTTCCCTGGGTCCTCACTCAGCACCTGACCAGCATCCACATCCGAAGGTTTATTAATCACTATTTCTGTCACCTCCGGCAGGATGCCACCGTCAGACACATATTCCACTCTCTTTCTTTGTCAGTATTTTGCAGGGACTGTTCCCTCTGGGACACTCTGGTCCCCTCATCCTCCACTCCGAACACATTTCTACACACCCCATGGCACCTTCCCATGCAACATCTGCCCCATTTATTTCCTCCCTCCTCACTATCCAAAAGCTCCAAGTGAAGCAACGATTTACCTGCACTTCACTTGATCTAGTCTACTGTACTCACTGCTCACAATGTGCTCTCCTCTAACTTGGGGATACAAAATACAAACTGGGTGACCACTTTGCCGAACACCTGCATTCTGCCCGCAAAAAAAAGACCCTAAGTTTCCAGGTGCCTGCCACTTTAACATCCCACCCTGTTCCCTGGCCAACATCTCTGTCTCCGGCTTGCTGCAGTGCTCCAGCAAAGCTTAGTGCAAGCTGAAAAAACAACACCTCATTTTCCGCCTCAGAAACCTGTAGCCTTCAGGACTCAATATCAAGTTCAACAAGTTGAGGGTCTGAGCACCATCCCCCATGTCCTTATCCTAAACTGCACGCACTGTGTCTTGTCACCACATGGGTGGCCACCACAACTAATTCATTGTCAGCCACTAATGGGACCCCATTAGCTGCGACTGATTCTCTTCGGCTAACATTTACCCATTTCTGTGTCTGCGCACTTGTGTTTCTCTCTCTTTGGGCTACATCTCCACCGATCATTTACTCCTCACTTCACCCTACCCCATACCCATCTTCAGCATATATGCCAATCTTTCCTAGCTATGATCAGCTCTGAAGAGTCACTAGACCCAAACCATTAACTCTGCTTTCTCTCCACTGCTGCTGCCAGACCTACTGAGTTTTTTCGAGCAATTTCTGGTTTTTTTTGAGATGGTTAGTCCTTTAATTTTAAATCGTCAAAATTCCTGTGATTAAGGGAGATCATTACATTGGAAAATAGCAAAAGTAACTTCTTTATTCCAAAGGGAGGGAAACAGAAAGCAGGAAACTACTGGTCAACTGGCTTAACATATTTCATAGGGAGCATATTAGAATCTATTACTAAGGACGTTATGGCCGGTTATTTAGAAATGCTCAAGGAAATCAGGCAGAATCAACGCAATTTGTAAAAGGGAAATCCGGTTCAACAATCTGTTAGAGATCTTTGAGGCAACAACACGTGCTGTGGAATAAGGGGAGCAGTATTTGTTCTGTACTTCAACTTCCAGAAGGCATTTGATAAATCAAAGCTTATGGCATAAGGAGAACCATAATAGTATGAGTAGGAGATTGACTAACTAACAAGATGTACAGTTTGGGTTAAATGGATCTTTTACTGGTTGGCAAGCTAGAACAAGTAGCGTATGACAGGCCTCAGTGTTAGAAAATGGACTGTTTGCAGTTTGTATAAATGACTTGGATGAAGGGATCAAAGGTATGGTTGCAGATTTGCTGATGACACAAAGCTAGGAATGTCAGCTGTAAAGAGGACATAAGAATCCATCAAACAGATATAGATTGGTTAGGCATGTGTGTAAGGATGGGACATAATGAGAGAAAATGTGAAATTGTCTCTCTTATCAGGGAGAATTGCAAAGTTTATTATCTCAGTGGTCAAAAGATTACACATGTCTGAGATGCAGAAGAATCTAGTTTCCCTCAAGAATGAATCACAGAAGTAAATAATTAGGATGCAGGTAATTAGGAAGTTTCACTGAATCATTTATTCTTTAAATGTGAGGGGAATCAAAGACAAAAGTCAGAGAGGCTATACAGGGCATTGTTAAGATCACATGTGGAATACTATACACGGTACTGATCAACTTATTTACCAAAGGATGTAAGTGTATTGGAAATAGTTCAGAGAAGGCTTATCAAACTAATATCTGGATTGAGTGAGTTTTCTTGTCAAGAAAGATTGAACAAGCTAGGTTTGTATCCAGTGGACTTCAGATGAGTAAGAGGCATATAAACGTATTATATACAAGGAGTCTTGACAAGATAAATGTGGAGAGGATGTTTCATCTTATAGGCAAATCTCGGAGTTACTGTTTAAAAATCATGGGGCACACATTTAAAAATGAAAAGGAGATGATTTTTTGTTTCTCTTAGAGAGTTGAGAGTCTTTGGAACTTTCTTGTTGAAAAGGTGGTGAAAACAGAGTCCATGAACATTTTTAAGGCTACAATACATGTATTCTTAGTAAGCAAGGAGGTGAGAGGTTAGCCGAGGTAGGAAGTGAAATAATTCCACCGAGGTCAGTATCCCATCACAAAGTCATCCTTTATTTACTTGTGGAAAGTCCTTGACACTGATCCAGCTCCCTCAGAGCCAGCTCTCAGAGTGAACAGAATGTCTGACACTCTGTCAGCCAGAGATCCCTGATTGGACCAGATTACCAGCCCCAATCAGGGAACTCGTATTCTATGAGTTCTACCTGGCTGACCTCAGTACAACCACTTCAGACAGGAATGCAGATTTGAGGTTACAAAATAATAAGCCATTATCTTATTGAAAGGCATTGCAGACTCAGAGTGCTGAATAACTTATTGTCAGGAATTATGCTCATGCTTTGACAATATATTTCCTTTCACAGCTTTGCATTGCCAAAAATGAGAGCATTCTGTGCGGTCTATGATGCATTTAAACCTCTGTCCTTGGAGATATAAGAATCGTGAATGCTACTTAGATCTATTCAGTGTCTTCCTTAGCATTGCAGATGACATGAGTAGCAAAACATTTTTTCTTGCAGTTGCACTAATCGGATCTTAAATGTCTAAAGCTTCAATTATGAAAGCTCCATTGAAGAAACTATGTTTGTCAGCTTGATGCTCCCTCTTCTGAGAGTAGACAGATGTTTTGAAAGTGTTTCTCCACCATTGGCTAAAAGCACCCCTGTGGTGTGATAGCAAAATAGCCTCAAAGGCCCAAGAGAAAGTGAAAGCATATTTCTGTACTTCAAAGGTCAGCTCTTCCTTTGGAAAAATCAAATCTTACAAACATGCAAAAAGGATAGATGCTTCGGAAAGAAAATCTGTATGGAAAAATAAATATATTTATAAACTATTCAGTGTAAATTCTTTTGCTCCTATGTCAATAAAATAAATTTACTGTGAAAGTGTTTTATCTCTTTGCAATTTATGCTTAATGTACATCGCTGTTATGGAATAAATGTTACAGGATGTTCAACATTGAGCAAATTATTTCAATTTATTGTATGTATATTTGTAAATCATACTATGACATAATTTGGATAAATTTATATTACATGTAAGAGTTCAGGCAACTGCTCAATTCAGATGATTCCTGATGAAAGGCTCCTGCCTGAAATGTCGATTTTCCTGCTCCTCGGATGCTGCCTGACCTGCTGTGCTTTTCCAGCACCACCCTAATCTGAACTCCTCATTTCAGCTACTTGAAGGTTTTCCTGCTTTTATAAATATTGATATAAATAGTGTTTGGGAGACCCCTATTATACGATTGCCACAGACTGTGTTGAGTCCCACTTTTCAATTACCTAACCTGCAAATTTACTGCTTTAACTGCTATCCAAGATTACTAAGAGTTAAAACTGATGTGCTGCAGATTTAATTTTTTCATTACATATAAACCATTTTTTAATCTTTAATTAGGTAAACAGTGAATTCCTGTTGAGCAGCATTGACATAGTTCAGTTAGCTGGTTGGTTGGTTTGCAATGCACTGTTTTGCCAACAGTGTGGATGCAATTCCTGCACCAGCTGAGGTTACCACAAGAGACTCTCCTTCACAACCATGCCTCCTTGCCTTAAGTGTAGTGACCCCCCCTCCCCCCTTGCCCCCCCTGCCACCCCCCCCCTCACCCCCCCACCAGGTTAAACCACCACCAGTTGTCTCTCTCTAATGAGAGAGCAGACCTTTGATCTGGCAGGACTTTTACTAAGCAAGGAATTTTGACCATTTAATGAAGCTCTTAAACATTATAGGCCAAATGCAATATCAGGCATAACAAAGCATGAAATGTTAGAAGCAAACTCTTCTGTTGGAACCTAAATGCTTAATACTAGCCTAGACACTTACATGCCTGAAGAATATAATGTTTGTACAAACTTTTAGTTCTAAAAGTAGCTTTGGGTTCTTCAATACCACACTATTCTCATATAACTGTCGGTTATGTGAGAATAGGCCAGGTTCTCATATAACTGTAGATAACATAATTATTACTGCATCAGCCAAAACACCTAACTAGAGCTTCACAGATTTAGTAAAGCCTCTGACAAAGTTCCAAGTGGTAGATTGATTAGTAAAGTTAGATCACATGGAATTCAGGGAGAGCTTGCCAATTGGATATGAAAGTGGCTTGATGGCTGGAGACTGAGGATGGTGGTGGAAGGTAGATTTTTGGACTGGAGGTCTGTGACCAGCGATGTTCCGCAGGGTTAGGTGCTGGGTCGACTTTTGTTTGATATTTATCGAAACAATTTTGATGAGAATTTAAGAGACATGGTTAGTAAGTTTACAGATGACACCAAAATTGCTCGTATAGTTAACAGTGAAGAAGATTCCAAAGGGATCTTGATCAATTGGGCCAATGGGCTAAGGGGTGGCAGGTGGAGTTTGATTTGGATAAATGTGAGGTATTGCATTTTGGTAAAATAAACAAGGGCAGGGTTTGTATAGTTAATGGTAGTGCTCTGGATATTGTTGTCAAACAGAGAGACCAAGGGAGTGGAGTGCTGGAAAGGCACAGCAGGTCAGGCAGCATCGAAGGAGCAGGAGAATCGGCATTTTGGGCATAAGACCTTCATCAGGATTCCTGTGCCTGACCTGCTGTGCTTTTCCAGCACTACACTCTCGACTCTGAGCGATAGCATCTGCAGTCCTCACTCTCTCTCAGAGAGACCTAGGGTTCAGGTACATAGTTCTTTTAAAGTTGTGTCACAGATAGTCAGGGTAGTAAAGAAAATATTTAGCATACTTGCCTTTATTGAAGACGCTATAGCTACAAATTTCATAAAACACAAGGTAATCAGGAAGTCAGCATGTTCGCACAAAAGGGAAATCAATTTAACAAATTTGTTGAAATTCATGTGCCTCAACGTTTTAAAATTTACATCAATATCTTAGATGAGGGGAACAAAAATATGGTCACTAAATTCACTGATGCCACCAAGATAAATAGAAAAGCATACAGGCAGCACAGTGGCCCAGCGGTTAGCACTGCTGCCTCACAGCACCAGGGTCCCAGATTCGATTCCAGCCTTGGGTGACTGTCTGTGTGGAGTTTGCACATTCTCCCCGTGTCTGCGTGGGTTTCCTCCGGGTGCTCCGGTTTCCTCCCACAGTCCAAAGATGTGCAGGTCAGGTGAATTGGCCATGCTAAACTGCCTGTAGTGTTAGGTGCATTAGTCAGAGGGAAATGGGTCTGGGTGGGTTACTCTTCGGAGGGCCGCTGTGGACTTGGTGGGCCGAAGGGGATTGCCGTTATAGGTAGCTTGGGTAAGTGGGTAAAAATCTGGCAAATAGAGTATAATGTGGAAAAATATGGAATTGTTCACTTTGGAAGAAAGCAGAGTATTATTTAAACAGGATAATTCCAGGTTCAGTGAAATGTAAGCATTCAAGTACATAACTCAAAAAATGAAAATATATGTTCCACATGAAATCAAGAAGACTAATGGAATACTGTCCTTCATGATGTGATCATTTGAACATAAAAGTAAGGATGTTAGGCTTCAGTTTCAGAGGGTGTTGGTGAGACCACATCTTGAATACTGTATACAGTTTGGGTTTCCTTATTGAAAGAAGAATGTAACTGCATTGCAAGTCGTTCAGAGGTGACTTACTCAATTGATGCGTGGAATGAGTGGGTTATTTTAGGAGGATAGGTCTGACAGGTTGGGCTTGATTCTACTGGAGTCTGGGAGAGGAAGGAGTGACGTGTTTGAAACATATAAGGTCGTGAATGGTCTTGAGAAGGTTAATGTGAAAAAGGTGTTTCCTCTTGTGGAAGAATAGAAGGCACTATTTTAAAATTAGGAATCACCCAATCATTTTTGAATGGAGATGAGGAGTATTTTCTTCTTTCTGAGTATTATGTGACTTTGGAACTCTCCGTCATAAAAGACAATGGAAGAGAGATCATGGAATATTTTTAAGGCAGATCACTTTGCCAAAGAAGAATCTAGCGGCACTGGAAATGTAGAATTTGAAACATAAACAGATCAGCCATGATCTTTATTGAATGGCAAAGCAGGCTTGAAGGGCTGAATGGTCTGCTTCTATTCCTATTTCTAAGAAAGTCAACTAACATTTTTGAACACATGAAATGATGAATAGGACATTCAGAACTCATTTTGCCTTAAAATGTTCCCACTACATAACACAGGCACTGAGAGCTGTGAAGGATTGTGACTTAAATGCCTGCTATCAAGTCCAAGGACTCTACTATCCACTTATAGGATAAGGAGAAAATAGGGAATACACTAAATTGATATGTATCCTCCTCATGTTATTAAACAATGCTCTGGCAGCTGCGACTTTCAGATCCATAGCCCCAATAAAAGCACTTCATTTTTAACTCAAAAGAAACCATTTATACTGTGCTTTATCCAAGAAGCAGATGCTTTATTACAGAAATTTAAGAAAGATACCCCATAAAGCATCCCTTTCATTTCTTGTCAAAACAAGCTTCCTCTGTAAATAGATGCCTGTCAGTTTGATCTACAGCCTGAAGCCAACAGTTATGTAAGCTAAATTGCCTGTCTCTTGCAATGATGGAGTCATTGTGGAGGAAATTGGAAATCAATTCCTGTCATCATTGAACATAACTCTTTTTCATCAGAATGAAAATTTATAAGTGTAATGAGTGTGGCAGGAGCAGGGAGATGACAATCAAGTGGCCACTGATAGTGGAAAGCATTCATAAAAATAGAGGACTTTGCTAAATTACCATAGATAGTGTTTAGATTACAGAATCACCATCCGATACTGATACTATGATTACCAGAAATAACAAGGCAGGCTTCAGGCTTACTTTTCTAAGAGATGAATGAGAGCTGACAGATAGCAAAAATGGGTCAGTTGAACAATATGTTTCTAGAAAAGCATCTTTTGACATAAAATGCTTTGGAAGTCTGATATTCTACCTAAAGTGTATGTTTGTTTAGATTTCCTGCACTAGGTTCATAAAAAAGAAATTATAATTCAAGAAAATCCACCTTACTGTTCCAAATGCATTCCAGTTTAACCGATCTGCACTTTTGCCAAAGTCACTTGTGTTTCTGTTAAGGCTATTCAATTTAAATAAATAGGTAGGATGTTGTGGACTTGCCCAGAGGGGCACCCAGGGGAGTTAATTGAGTAGGAGGCAAAAATGCAGTTTTCAAACAGCGGGTTAAAGGTCCAAATAGAGCTCCAGGACGTCTCTGCAGGAATTCCTCAGGGTAGTGTCCTAGGCCAACCATCTTCAGCTGCTTCATCAATGACCTTCCCTCCATCACAAAGTCAGAAGAGGATTCTTCGCTGATGAGTGCACCTGTTAGCACCATTCATGACTCCTCAGATACTGAAGTATCCTGTCCAACTGTAACAAGATCTGAACAATATCCAGGTTTGGGTTGACAAGTGGCAAGTAACACTCATGCCACACAAATGCCAAGTTATAACCATAAGAGGTAAGAGACAATCTAACCACTCTCCCCCTCCCCCCCCCCCCACCACCCCTTGACATTCAATGGTGTTACCCTCACTGAATCCCCCAATGTCGATATCCTGGGGAGTTACCATTGACCAGAAATTCAACTGGACTTAGCACATAAACACAGTGGCCATGACAACAGGTCACAGGCCAGGAACATTGCAGCGAGTAACTCACCTCCTGACTCCCCAAAGCCTGTCTACCATCTACAAGGCACAAGTCAGGAATGTGATGGAATATTCTCACTTGCCTGGATGAGTGCAGCTTCAACAACACTCAAGAAGCTAAACACCATCCAGGACAAAGCAGCATTCCTAATTGGCACTGCATCCACTCCCTCTACCAGTAGCAGCAGTGTATACTATCTACAAGGTGCGATGCAGAAATTCATCAAAGATCCTCAGACAGCACCTTCCAAAAACTTGACCACTTCCATCTAGAAGGACAAGGGCAGCAGGTACATGGGAACACCCCAACCTGAAAGTTCCTCTCCAAACCACTCACTATCCTGGCTTGGAAATATATCACTATTCCTTCACCGTTGATCGTTCAAAATCCTGGAATTCCTTCCCTAATGCCATTATGGGTCAACCATAGACTGCAATGGTTCATGATGGCAGCTCACCACCACCTTCTTAAGGGCAATTAGGGATGGGTTATCAATGCTGGACAGCCAGCAATGCCCACAAATGAATAACAAAAACATAATTCAAGAAAATCCATCTTACTGTTCCAATTCAATCCAGTTTAACCAATCTGCATTTTGTGTTTCAATTATCGCTATTCAATTTAATGGCAGAATCTTCTGGACCTGGCCAGAGACTTTAGAAGGGTGTGCAAGGCAGCTTAATTGGGTGGGAGACAAAATTTCCATTTCCAGACAGCACGTTAAAGTTTTGGTATTAATATTTCAAAGTTTTTCAGGCAGATCAGCTCTCCTGACTTTGATGGTCAGGAATCACTGATGCATTTGTTAGCATGCCACAACTTCTCATTGCCATTCCAGCCCCCTGGAGTTCAGGGCAGCCATCTTGTTTGGCAAAACTGGAAACAAGCATGTTCACAAACTGAACATATACCTGGAGGGTACTCCTTCCAGGCACTGGTGAATAGAAACTTTGTCAAGAGTATAGTGCTGGAAAAGCACAGCAGGTCAGGCAGCATCAAGGAGCAGGAGAAGCAACATTTTGGGCATAAGGCCTTCATTAGGATTCCTGGTGAAGGGCTTTTGCCGGAAACGTCAATTCTCCTGCTCCTCGGACGCTGCCTGACTTGCTGTGCTTTTCCAGCACTACACTCTCGACTCTGATCACCTGAGCATCTGTAGTCCTCACTTTCTCCTGAATAGAAACTTTGTCAGTAACTTGGCTCCTTCATAACAAGGCTAAAGTAAGGACTGCAGTTGCTGGAGATTGCAGTTAAAAGTGTAGTGCTGGAAAAGCACAGCAGGTCAGACAGCATCCAAGGAGCAGGACAATTGATGTTTCGGGCAAAAGCCCTTCCTGATGAAGGGCTTCTTCGTAACCAGGTCTATGTGCAAACAATTATGGTACAAGATATAAAGCCTGATCAAGCCAACTGGCTCATTGGGACTCTTAGTCATATGCAGGCTTGCTTGCTATTAGATGCTTACAGTGTAAAATGGTAAAGCCTGACTAGATTAAACAAGTCAGACAATCAAAGTGGCTGACACAATTTGGGGAAGGTGTATGGCACTTAATTCAGAAGTGATGTCAACTCAGTTTGTTCATTTAATGGTAGGTTAGCGAGAAAAGAATTGTAAGGAATGTAATTTAATGGACATTTTGTCATTAGATCTGTGGAATGGACAGTGCAAGCTGGGTTGCAGAGAGGACATTAACACTGATTGGAGCAACAGAGACAAGGGAGGGTAGGAGTTAACATATTTAGGATGGTGAACGTCCATGGCGTATAGAGCTACATTGAGGAGAGAGGGAGAAAGTGAATAATGGTCAACATCACGTTAAGGCTGGTCATGGGGATCTGGGGTCATAGAAATGTACAGCATGGAAACAAATCCTTTGGTCCAACCCGTCCATGTCGACCAGATATCCCAACCCAATCTAGTCCCACTTGCCAGCACCCAGCCCATATCCCTTCAAACCCTTCCTATTCATATACCCATCCAAATGCCTTTTAAATGTTGCAATCGTACTAGCCTCCACCACATCCTCTGGCAGCTCATTCCATACACATTCCACCCTCTGCGTGAAAAAGTTACCCTTTCAGTCCCTTTTGTATCTTTCTCTTCTCACCCTAAACCTATACCCTCTAGTTCTGGACTCCCTGACCCCAGGAAAAGATTTTATCTATTTATCCTATCCATGCCCCTCATAATTTTATAAATCTCCATAAGGTCACCCTTCAGCCTTTGACGCTCCAGGGAAGACAGCCCCAGCCTATTCAACCTCTCCCTATAGCTCAAATCCTTGTAAATCTTTTCTGAACCCTTTCATGTTTCACAACACCTTTCCAATAGGAAGGAAACCAGAATTGCATGCAATATTCCAAAAGTGACCTAACCAACATCCTGTACAGCCGCAACATGATCTCCCAACTCCTGTACTCAATACTCTGACAAATAAAGGAAAGCATACCAAACACCTTCTTCACTATCCTATGTACCTGCAACTCTCCTTTCAAGGAGCTATGAGCCTGCACTCCAAGGTCTCTTTGTTCAGCAACACTCCCTAGGATCTTACCATCTAGATGGGAATGAGATTGGAGCAGGAATATCAAGTGTGATAGTTGACAGGGGGAGACTGAAGGAGGAAAGCGGGAATGGTAGAGGAACAAAGAAGAGCATCCACAGTGATGGAAGGAAAAGGGAGCATGGAATGGGAGGGTAGAGAGCGAACTAATAAAACATCAACAATTTACATCTGGCACCTCTCTCCTAAATCATCACACTAAAGGAGACCCTCCTGGAAAATGTGCAAGAAAATGGAAAGGGTCACCAAATGTTTACACATGTGGCTGCACAATGCAAGCACTCCCAGCTGAAGGATCAAAACAGAATCTGAAAAATACTGTTGTGTGAGTGCTCAGTGGGGGAACACACAATTCAGAATAGATGCTATCATCTCTTAGCATCAACGTCCCAGAGGATATCCGGCCGTGGAGCATGGAGGATGCTGCTCGTTGAATGCTGCCTGAACTGCTGTGCTCTTCCAGCACCACTAATCCAGAATGAGATCTATAAGTCAATCATGTGCAGGGGCCTTTCTGACATCAAGGGAATGTTTGCTTTATACCTTTAAGTTAAGTTGTTCCGATTGTATCAATAGCCCCCTGTTCAGAGCACAAAACATCAAGAACAGAACCAAGTTTAACAGTTCTCAACCAAAAACCAACCAAACTTCCAACTCCAAAAAGAATTGTGAAGCCTTCACACCACCTGAGACAAAGTTGTAGCAAAGGTCATTATAATACATTATAATGTTAACATGGGATAACAAGCTTCAGGCAATATGTTGTATAAGACAGTGATTCTAAAGGGGATAGTTTGGAGACTGCATTAAACTTCATCCGATCTGATGTTGTACATATATAGGAAAAAACACTCATTATCATGTTAACTGGCGTAATCAATCCTGCCTTTGCCGAGTTTCCTTTGCAGATGGAATTTCTCACAGTCTAATAGCATTTTTTTAAACGTTAATTATTATAAGCAAACTAAGGCTCATAATAGGAGGATCAGAAGGTAGAACAGGATAATGCTAAACTGAAAAGAGTAGGAGATGACAAGATAAATCAAGCAGCAATGGTAGGCAGTGTGAAACCTAAATTTCTGAAAGCTTGTAGATTGTACAGGAAAGGAAGATGAGTGAGAGTTTTGAGGTTCTGGGAATGAATGGATTACAATAGTAAACGTTTATGCTGTCAGATTCAATCACATTTAAACAGAATGCAAGCCTGCAGAAACCTAACTAGAATCTAAATGAATCAAAATAATGAGAAAAGTGGTTCTTGTCACTATGAGTTGGCATATACACCGATAACATTCAGCACCTTAGAATAGCATTTAGCTGTGTATTATTAAATCTACAAACCTTACATGGGCCTGGTTTGTAGCTATTATACACTTGTAGCTTCCCCATTTCACACTTTGCTCACTCATTGGATGGAATCATATCAGCCACGAGGAGGTGGCTTTGAAGCTGGTCAAACCACTCTGCTTTAAGCGAAACAGAATTTATTTAAACACATCAGTTGAAGTATGAACCAAAGAAGACAGAATTTAGAAGAATTTAATGATTGAAAAACCTATCCCACCCGATACAAAAACTTAACTATGGAGCAAAATAACCTTGTTAAAGTGACAGCTCTTGGGGGTTTTTTTAAGAGAAGTCATAAAGGCAGAGGTACCGAGGGGTCTAAAAAAGAGTCTAGTTTAACAAAAACAGTGGAGTGGCCAGTTCAGTTTGTTTCTAGTTTGGTACAGCTGTGGCAGTCACAAGATGCTGGAGTCCAGGAAAGGTTGCAAGCTTCAGTGAATGATTCCTGACTGACTTTCACTGAAATCTCTTTGGGGGTTGTTCCCTCCTGCCTGTAAGAATCCGTGTTTCAATTTCCCTTTTTGCCAAGGGGTGTGTTTATGGGATGTTACTGGTTTGGAACAGCTCCTGAGTTAAGTTTTTATATCGGGTGGGTTAAGTTTTTCAATCGTCAAGTTCTTCTAAATTCTGTCTTCTTTGGTTCATGCTTTAAGTGATGTGTTTAAATAAATTCTGTTTCGCTTAAAGCAGAGTGGTTTGACCGGCTGCATCACAGCCGGAACATCCACTTCACATCTGCCTTTAAAGTAAGAAAAAAGTTAGGGTCCAGGCTACCTTAAAATAGTTTGAAGGGTGTGGCCTAGTCTATAGCACAGGGCACTCATTAAGATCAGTTGAGTGTCCCACAGAGGAGAAAATTGGTAATGATATTAGGATCTCCCTGGTGGCAGATGAGACCTCACCCCAACTGACCCCAGAGCATAGGAGTCACCAACAAAGATTCCTTTGGTTTCTGCACCTCCCAGAACTGCATACGTCAGATGGTTGTTGTGATCAGCTGCTGCCCAATTTGAGAATGACATCGACTCTGAGCTGCAGATGTCTGTCGTGGGCCTTCATGTGACTGAATAGGCAGATTGTAGATGCACACATTGTGGGGCATAAGGAACAGGCCTTCCTACGAGTGTATGAGATTTTCTTCCTTTTCTTTCCTTCTCTGCTGATACACTGCCACATCACTACAGTGTTTGAACTTAGCATTGCAGCTTCATGTCACCATTTTGAATGATTGGTAGCTAGTTTCCCATCAATCATTCATGTCAATGTTGCTGCACTTCAAGGAGAGCCTCAGGCTATCTTTGAAGTGATTTCTTTGTCCTCATCGGAACACTGGCCACTTGAGAGTTGTGAAAACAGACTCCAGCAGGCAGGGATGCTTTTTGGTCAATCTGTTTTCGCTCCATCATAATTCATTTTGCAGCAGTTTTAAATGCTTGTGGAGCTGTTTCAAGAAGGTGCCAGAGAGTCGTAACTGCAGGCCATTCTGCTGAAGGAAATCACATTTTTGCTGATAGTTAGCATTCAGCAGCCGTGCCTGTGCTTATTTAACCATCTGTTGAATTTTTCAGAAGGCTGATCCATTCAGAGGTACCATCATTGGTTCAGCAGCACCCACCCTTCCCACTGAATTCCCATCTGCCCAGAACCTCAGGCAATCTGATTGGCCCTCCTGCTGACAATCACTGTCAGTAACATTGTCGATGCAATTCTTCCCTGATTTAAGATACTGGAGGAAACAACAAATTACAAAGATTTATCTCAGGCTGCTGACACCTATTTCAGCCTCAAGAAAAACACAGTTATTGGCTAAACCAGCCCAGCTAGTACCAAGGAGGGAGTATGGATTCTTTCATTGACAATCTCTGTTATTTAGCAGACCATATCAGACTATGATACCCTACAAGATGAGCTTGTCTCAAACTGCACTGGCTCCTAGAAGAGGGTCTACGTGATCTTTTACAATCCAAAGAAATCCTTATGTGTTGAAAGGTCTAGCAGGCTGAAATCCATAAGGAGCTAAGTGTTTTCTTGAGACAGACATAGGTTTTCCTGATGGGTTCACAGTGTAGGCTGGCTGGTTTGTTAACTGCAAGCCAGCTGGGCTACTTGGAAATCGAAAGCAGGAGGAACCATTGTCGTCATTGTTGCTCCTTCTTCATGGTGTAGCAGTGACCATCCCCAGTGGGGAGAAAACTGTCCAGCCCTTAACGCAATGTGCCAAGTCTATAACAAAAGTGATCATTTCAAAACTGTCTGCAGAAGCAGCAGTTCCAACCCTGGGACAAAATAGCAATCATGAATCACAGGACTATACCTGTTCAAGAAATCTATGTAGATGAAGACCACAATGTATTTTTAAGGAGAAAGTTTTTAACCATCAAGGTTACTTCTAGTATCCAGATGTTTTTGTGAAAGGCATGTTTTAAATTAGAGACAAAAATAGAAGTTGCTGGAAAAGCTCAGCAGGTCTGGCAGCATCTGTGAAGAGGAAAAAGAGTTAACATTCCAGATCAAGTCACCCTTCCTACAGTTCTGGTGGCGGGGGCGGGGGCGGGGGGGGGGGGGGTCACTCAACCTAAAACATTAACTCTGTTTTCTCTCCAAAGATTCTGTAAGACCTGCTGAGCTTATCCAGAAACTGTTATTTTTGTTTCTGATTTACACATCTGCGGTTTTGTCTGTTTTTGTTTTAATTAGATACTGGGTGTAGCATGTTCATTCTTTCTTATACTTTACTGTGGCATAAGCCTCAGCTTATTCACCCCTCTAACCTTGGGCTGTGTGTGGTACAGGGCATTTTCCAATGAAAGCAATGAGACTAGTTGACTTGAGCTCATGAACATTCAGTATGTCATTTCTAATTAATTCTTTACCAAATAGAGAAGCTTGTCTTACCCTGAACCTTCTTTATTCAGCAGCAGAAGCTAGCCTTTTTTGATGACACCTTGTTCCTAAGACCACTTGCTGGTCTTTCACTCCTTTTGTGGACAAGTTACATATGGCACAACATTGTTACACTGGTCATGAAGACAACCAGCCACAGGATGCCACATTAGACATCACTTGCTCTTTGATAACACATTATGAGAAAGAAGACACCACTACTGCTAGTGCTTTGATGCACGAAGTCCTGGGTATAGCAATACTCTTGCAATATAGCACAGAAACTGACAACTCTCATGCATCTCTGTTATCACTTCTGACCAATATTAATCCTTCACTAAGCAAATGAGACAATTATGTCTTTGATGTGCAATAGCGTCCACAGTCAGATGCCTAGCTCCTTTCAACTCATATGATGTCCAACCTGGGCATCCTACCAACAACAAGAGCAAAATATGTGGAAACCATTCTACCATTTCCACCTACCAGATGTCAGAGTAAAGAGTGAGTCTCCCATTGTATCTCCAAGTCAGTACACCTTGGTAGTTTTTCAAACAGGTGCCACTGACTTCTCTAAGTCCACAAGTTAACTTGCAGACCAGAATACTTTGACAAGCAAGCTCTTCCTTAACTGAAACCTTCTTTGAGTCAAACATGTCAGCAGATCAGTCAGCTCTTCATGTTGAAGTGATGGAGAATTGCTATGTTACCCCTTTGGAGTCCTTCGATTGGTCACCTAAGGTCCTCTATTTCATTTTCCTTGGGTCTCCTTTGTCTACAATCTCCTTTGTTACACCAAAGCACTGCATATTGAAGCTTTGATATCCTTATTATTTCTACCTCACTCTACAACCCAGGCTCCGCTCAAGAGTCCTACTCAGATAAGAAATCCTGTTGAGGAATTCACAAAAGATCCACTTCCTTCAATTGTGATGATGGCACCCAAGAGGAAGTAAATCACTAGGATCTTCCACTGCCTTCTGCAATCCACAAACTAGAGCTTTGCCATCTTTTGAGGTCCAGCCCCAGATACAGGAACAGGTATCACTCCTTACACTGCTTCCTGACCAGTTAATCTTTCTTAAGAAGCCAATCTTGTTTGTGTCCACTGTGCAGGGTATATGTCGCACATTCTTACCATTGCCCAGACATGGACAAACCCCTAGTTGGAATCAAGAGAGTTCATTCTCCATACTAGAGCTCCTTAATGCAGAAAAGCTACCACACTACCTATCACATCAGATGGGCTTACTGCAGAGTCCCATAGACTGGCCCAACAGAGAGTCATCCCCTGTTTGGCCATTGTTCTTTCCTATTCATAGATGACAGCTCCCCACCCATTGCTGCAATACAGAATGAGATGCTCCATTTCTCAAATGAGAGATAGGAACAGGAGTAGGCCATTCACTTGTTGAGTTTGGTCCCCAATCATTAGGTTAATGGCTGATCAAACATGCTGAACAAGAATTTTTGTCAGCGTTAAACATACACATGGACTCTATCACCACAGCTCACTGTGTCAAGGAGCTGCAAAGACTCACAACTCTCTGACAAACGAAACTTTCTCCCCATAGTACAGAGAAGTACATGAAGAGGACTGAACTGACAGCCAGCTCCCTTTCCCACTTTCATCACTTCTTCCTCCAGAACCGGACAGTTTGCCACCCATTGTTGACTCTCCTTAGCTGTTGGTACCATCAGGTTGTTGTGATGGACATGCTCTAGGTGCCAGTCATTGTACCACATTACTGGCATGTCTTTCTCAAGATTCTGCCTTTCTATCAGCAGATTGAGAACCATCAATGTCCCATCCTTCCCCAGGACAGGCTGAGAACAAAGTCAAGAAGAGACATTGTTGTGCAAGGAAGAGGGATTAAGTGAGGTTTAATAAAATATTAATAGTTGGAAAATATTGATTTAAAAGGGATAAAACAAAAGACTTGTAGGAAGTATAAGATAACGAGTAAATCCTACAAATCAGTAGACATCGTCCAAGCTGTCTGTTAATGTAAGATAGCACTTGATGTAGGACTGAGCCTGAAAGAATCCAAGAATGCAATTTCCTACCAACTCAGGTACTGAGTGTAAATAATTAACAAAGCTATTCAGCAGTATAAGGACAGGCTTAACTCTCTGTGCATCCTCATACAATCTCATTCCAGACTCAGCCATCCAATCTTTTACAGTTTCTTGTTGTTGTATTGCTACATTCTACACTCTCTGTTGCTCATTCACCCATTCCTCATAGCCAAAGCTGCCTGCAGAGTTCAAATACACTGAATACTGCTGAACACAAAACACACTAACAAATCACAAAAACTCCTGTAGGAAACCAGTGTCCTCTTCACAAGGCAAGGACTACAACTGGAGAAAAATGCCTGACAAATGAATATAAAATGCATCGATCAAAGATACATAGTCCCACCATTTGTAACATCCATCCTATTATTATTCTGTTGAATTAATATTATGAAATTGATGCATTAGAATGGAAATTCAGCAAGTTCTATTAGGGTCAGCAATCCACTCGCATGTTAACAATCAGCCAGTGAGACTACTTCATTTGATCCAGGATATGTCAACATAGAAAAGATTTTAGTTGAGTCCCTAGCATGCAATAAAAAGTGCTGAACAGGGTAGTGGTGACAGTTTACATGGTACTGGGATTGGTTTTCTTAAACCTCATCATTTGAGAGGGAGCCACATGTCACTTCAACTGCAATTACTGACTGAAAGCTACTGGCTCACACAGAAAATGGAACAAATCCAGGAGATTTAAACGCAACACAAGAAAGCTGAATGCAATCTATCAGTAAGCTGGTTTCTTCATAAGCACTGAAGTCATCTGAGGTAGTAACATCTGCGCAGATCTCCGTGACAGAGACTCTTGGCACAAAGAATGAGAAGCCAGGAAAAGGCCAAGTCCACATTGACTGTGAAAGCAAACTAGCAGCCACAGACCAGCCAATTTTCAATATTGAAATGAAAATGCCAAGGGAACACACCTACCATTTCTCAGCATGTCTCAATGGGTGAGACCGCATTGCCAGTAGCGGTGCATTTACACATAAACACAGATTTATAGTTTATCGATAGGAAATTGAAGTATTTCACATTGGAAGGCATTCACTTCACACATCAGCACTGTACATGGAGGTATCCTGTTAATCTACCAGCAATTTAAAATGAATCAGTCAGTAAAGATAACTGCTTTACTATGTGAACCCAGTATTGTATTTCTGCAAATAGAGAAAGGTATTTTAAAAATACTTAAAAATGTTAACAACTTCTGTAAAATGCACATTTCCCTCAGAACTGTTGTATCATTAGGATTAATCTATTGACTGGAAAGTTCAGGTCTAGAATACAATTTCCAGACTGTGACAATGGACAATCTTTCTGGTTATTTCTTCATAAGAAATGTAAGGCAACAGTTGTGCTGTGATAGTTCAAACAGTTTAACAACACAATAACAGAATGTCCCAAGTCACACAACAAGAGCAATGTCAATAAAAACTTTGATACCAAGTCATAGAAGCAGAAAAGATAAGCAAAACCTTGACAAAGAGGTAGTTTTTAAAGGATCTCTTAAAGGCAAAGAAAGAGAGAGAGCAACAGAGAGATGCAGAGGTTTAGGAAAGAAACTTCAGAGCTCAGAACTAAGGCAGCAGAAGGTGTGGTCAGCAAATCAAAAAAATAAAATTAGGAATATGCAACATGCTAGAATTCAAGGTATGTAGCTATTTCAAAAGTTTGTAGTGTTGGAATTCGTGAGAGAGATAGTGGTTGGAGACTAGGGAGGAGTTTAAAAATAAGGAGATAAATTTTAAAATTGAGGCTTTTTCAGACTGTTGTTTAGTCAACAAGCATAGCCATAATGGGTGAATGAAACCCAATGTGTTTCAAGATATTGGGAAGAGGAACAGGAGTAGCTTATTTGGTCCATTGAGCCTTTTCCATCATTCAACTAGAACCATCACCATGTCATTTTCTCATACTATCCCCAACACGCCTTGATATCTTTAACATGTAGCAATCAGCGTGATGACTTTCATCACACTCTCACTCTAGCAAGTATATCCTGCCTTTAGTGAGGCAACAAAATACCCAATACTCTACAAAGGGCCTCATCAAGACTCTATACAATTACAGCAGAATTTTGAACGAACATGTTTCTGGAGAGTGGGAGAAAGCAGACCTGCTAGTAAGCTATTGGAATAGTAAAGTTGTAAGTGCATTGGAGTATTGGAATAGTAAAGTTCTAAAGTTGCAATAGTAAATGCATGGATGAGGATTTCAGAAGCTAATGAGATGCAACAAGATCAGAGTTAGGGCATATTATGGAGGTAGAAGTAAGTAGTCTCAGTAATGGAGTGGATATATGATTGGAAGTTCATAATGAGGTCAAACAACACTTTGTGCATGATCTGGCTCAACTTCAGATAGTTGCAAGGTAAAAGGATGGAGATGGTGGGTGGGCAGGCCTGTGTTGGAAACCAAAGACAGGCTTCAGTCATCCGAATACTTACTTGGAGGATTTAGCTGCTCATCTGAGACCAGATGTCAAACAGGCAATGTGACAAATCAGAGATAAGAGAGGAGTTAAGAAGATACATTGAGGGATGTCAGCAAATTCATGAAACTTACTATGTTTTCAGATAATATTACCAAAGAAAAGTAAATTTATAAAAGAAGGGGGAATGCAAATAGATTTTGGGCAAGTTCAGAAGAGTATAGAGTTAATACCTTGCTGGCTTTTTACCACAAATGCAAACCAGTGAAACAGTCCAAAATGCTGACTACAAAGTACATGCAGAAAACTGACATCCATGCTTTGCTGTTCTCTTACATCTCCATTGTGACCTCTTCGTCAGGCACCTCAAACTCATCCAACCCTGTTTCAAATGCCATGCCACCTATAACACAAAAACATTTTTCTGCCTTTATTACTCAGTGCTTTCCCCTATAACTCTCTATCCTCAATTACAACAAGCTACAATTAAATTCTAGCTGTCTCTTCTTCCCTAAAACCATCCTGGTAGCAGAACTGAAGGTCTCGGTGATTGAACTAGCTGCATCTCCAACCAAGCTATTCCAATGTAGATACAAAACTGACATCTACCCAGAAGGGCACAACTTCCACACTCACATGCATACCACCACCCTGACTGCACCCCTCCCAAGGGTTCCCCTGAAGACCACTTTTTGATTTTTTGGGGGGATCAAATGTTTGTTTTTCTGGCTCTAGATTTTCATTCTCACTAGCATTTATTTATGTAAAGCAGTCGGATACCTTCTATATTTCTGTTGACAGATGGGTCATTTGCAATAGAAACAAAAATAGAAGAATTAATCAAAATTATCAACCCCTTAAACTTAAAGTCACAAAACACAAGGAAATCATTAATTTCCTAGATACCACAACGTTTAAATTGACAATAGACATAAGTGAGCAGAAGTGTTTTTCAAAATATCTGATACATACCTCTGCACACATAAAGTCATCATCTTAAATGCACCTTCCAAAGAGATCAAAGCTAATGTATTTTTATCAGACATCAGATAAGCTGGAATACCTTAAGCAGAGAGTTACTATGCTTCTTACTGCATCTCAAATCTCAATCTTAAATTTAAATTTAATATTTGACACAGTGTTGATTCTAATATTACACTACCATCTCCAGATAGACTAAATCCTTTTACTACAACCTTGAATTGAAAACATCACATTCCTGTGCAAGTGATTCATTACCTCAGTGAGTTCAAGTTTTCCTAGCTCCTAATTGGCTGTATATTCTTTCGTGGAGAGATTTGAAACTGTTCTCTCTTCTTTGCAAATTCTTTCTCACTTCCCCAGCCTTACATAATCTTATTTTCTCTACTTTTCTTTTGAGGTCTCACCCTCTTTCCCAACCTTCTTGCAGTTTCCCTCTATCCCTCAAACTCTTGCACACTCACACTCTCTCCGTCCCTTCAGCAGCCCACTCTTTCCCTCCCATCCCTACAGTAGCCCACTTTCTCTCTGTCCCATTCCTACAGCAACCCACTCACTCTCTCTCCCATCACTATAGCAGCCCGCTCTCTCTCTCTCCCATCCCCATAGCAGCCCACTCTCTCTCTCTCCCATCCCCATAGCAGCCCACTCTCTCTCTCCCATTCTCATCACAGCCCACTCTCTCTCTCCCATCCCTATACCAGCCCACTCACTCGCTTTCCCATCTCTCCAGCAGCCCACTCTCTCTCTTCCATTCCCATAGCAGTCCACTCTCTCTCTCTGTCCCATCCCTACAGCAACCCACTCTCTCTCTCCCATCCCCATAGCAGCCCACTCTCTCTCTCTCTCCCAACCTCATAGCAGCCCCCTCTCTCTCTCTCTCTCTCTCCCATCCCTATACCAGCCCACTCTCTCTCTCCCATCTCCATAGCAGCACACTCTCTGTCTCTCTCCCAACCTCATAGCAGCCCCCTCTCTCTCTCTCTCTCTCCCCCATCCCCATAGCAGCCCACTCTCTCTCTCTCCCATCCCCATAGCAGCCCACTCTCCAAAACTCCATTGGCCGCACAAATCCACCCACATTCTCTGCCCATCTCCTTAGAGTCATCGATATACAGCACAGAAACAGACCCTTCGGTTTAACTCATCCATACCGACCATATCCTAAGTTAATCTAGTCACATTTGCCAGCATTTGGCTTGTATCCCTCTAAACCCTTCCTATTCAGATACCCATCCAGGTGCCTTTTAAATGTTGTAATTGTAGCAGATTCCACCACTTCCTCTAGTTCTCTGATCCTAGTTCAGCACTTTGCAAATGCTAATTCATCCCTTCTACCTATAAGCACACCGATCCCCTCAGCCGCATAATGGCCTCTGCATTCTCTCCCTTCCCTTGAAACCTGTCCATCTCCCTTAGTCGCCTTATGGCCCTTGTCTTTCCGCCAGCCGTATGGTAGACACCCATGTTTCACACTGTCCACTTATAGTCCTACTGTCTACACCAGACTCATAGTGAATATCAGCCCTCTTCCTTCTACCATCATTGTCCATCTCCTCTGAGCCCTCTTGCAGCCTCCCATCTCCTCCCAGTCCACCCTGCACCGAACGACAATGACTGTCTCAAAGGAAAGGAAACTGTCCACTCCCCCTCCCAGAATTAGCAGAAGTCCTGTTCCAGGTTCTGGCTTCCTTCTTGGATTCAGCAAAACAACACGAGCTCCCAGTTCCAAACCTTGTCGCCCCACTCCCAGTTCCCACTACTGGGCCTCAGCAGCCATCTGCCCCACTGTCACATCATCTCCCCACTTTTCTTAATCCAGACCTTGACCTTCCAGTCCCACGATTATGCCAAAAATTCCCAGGTGGTCTGAGGATTCTGGGGTAGTTTTACCATCACCCCTGAGTATTTTGAGCACTGCTGCCCAATAATGTGGAAAATTGCTTGAGTATTTCCAAGTGACAAAACTGCATAAATCCAATCGAGCAAATTACCACCCATCAGTCCACTCTTAATTGTCAGTAGAATTAGGATAGGTTTTGTTGACAGCAACAACAAGCATTACCTAGATAATTTTAATCAGCTCACCAAAGCTCAATTTGGCTTCTGACCAAATCTACTTGACGCCTGACTTCATTAGAGCCTTGGTCAAAAAGTGTTGAATTCAGCAGGGGAAATGTGACATTGACAATTAAGGCAGCATTTGCCTGAGTGTGGCATCAAGAAGCCTGAATAAAAATGGACTCAATGGGAATCAGAGGGAACTTCTCAAATTCATTCCTGGTACAAATGGAAGATAATTGTGATAGCTGGAGTCTAATCAGCTCAGCCCTAGGTCATCACTGCAAGAACTTCTCAAACTAATGTCCTATGAACCATCTTCAGCTGCTTCATCCATTATAAGGTCAGACGTGTGTCATACACCAATGTCCATATGTGTCAAATTAGGCAGCAAAAGGCATTCAAAGATTTATGAAGGCTTTATTGTGAATCCTTAAACTAGTATCCTTTCTCTTCTAGATCCTTTCCCTGTCCAGAAACCTAATCACACTGGGGCAGAACTAAGCTCCTGAATACTGGTGGACACCATGTGCTCACTCTCGAAGGACACCCAGGCTCAAGTGTAGCCAGAGTAGAGGTGCATTCAGTCAGGAATTAAGACACCATCCCCCACCACTGACCGGACTTGTTGATGGCTACCTTAGACAGATCCAGGAGCAGGCCCATGAGGAGGTCCTCTGTCCTACCTTCCATACCAGTGCCCAAAGATCAGACTGTGGAGCTGAAATGCAACCAACTGAACAATAAAAGAAATTATTTAAATAACTAAAGGGAAAGTAAGAACTCAGCTCGTAAATTATAAGTCCAATAGGAATCATTTTCTCAGTCAACTCTGAAGCTGAGCTGTTTGAGCCTGAAGGGAGCCACATTTCTAACTCGGACAAGATGTGAGGATGTTAATTGATGACTGAATAATGTTCAACAGTGTTTACAGATCACCAGATACTGAAGCAGTCTTTGTCCATGTGTTGCAAGACTTGGACAACATCCAGGCTTGAGCTCATATGTTACAGCTGAGATATGCACCGAGTACCAAGCCATGACCACTCCAACAAGACAGAATCTAACCTCCTCCTCTGCACAATCAATGGCATTAACATTGTTGAATCCCTCATTATCTTGGATAGACATGTAGATGCTATTTTGTTGAATACATTTAGCACTGAAATATACAGATTTATTTTGGTCGCTAAGGGAATCAAAAGATATGAAGAGTGAGTGAGAAAGTGAAACTGAGTCTGAAATGTAGTTATCATTGTACTGAATGGCAGCACAAGCTAATCCTGCATTAGCTTTAAGGTTACTTCTTATATCTTATATTAATCAATGACCTCTTTCATCACAGGAAGTGCAAGGCCCTCTTCTGTACTGCATGGTTCGATGATTGCAGAGTTCAGTTCCATTCAAAATTCCTCAAGTAATGAAGCAGTCAATGCCAGCATAAAGCACCCAGGTTTTTAGAATCATCTGCACCACACAAGTGACAAACAATGATCACCTCCAACAAGACAGTGCCCGTCCACCTCCCCTTCACATTCAACAACACATCATTGTTAGTTCCTCCACTATCAATATCATGGGGTTTACCATTGATCAAAAGTTAAACTGAATCAGAGCCAGTAAGGAAAGAGATCAACCTGAGACTGGTACAGTTGAGAAAAGAAGTGAGTCAAACTGTCAGGGCAGGCAGGGACAAAGCAGAGAACAAGGTAGGACTGATAAATTAAACTGCATTAATTTCAATGCAAGGGGCTTAACAGGGAAGGCAGATGAACTCAGGGCATGGTTAGGAACAAGGGATTGGGATACCATAGCAATACAGTAACATGGCTCAGGGATGGGCAGGACTGGCACCTTAATGTTCCAGAATACATATGCTACAGGAAGGACAGAAAGGGAGTCAGGAGAGGAGGGGGAGAGGCATTTTTGATAAGGGATAGCATTACAGTTGTGCTGAGAGAGGATATTCCCAGAAATACATCCAGGGAAGTTATTTAGGTGGAACTGAGAAATAAGAAAGGGATGATCACCTTATTGGGATTGAATTATAGGCACCCTAATAGTCAGTGGGAAATTAAGAAACAAATTTACAAGGAAATCTGTTATCTTTAAGAATAATAAGGTGGTTATGGTAGGGGATTTTAACTTACCAAACGTAGACTGGGACTGCCGTAGTGTTAAGGGTTTAGATGGAAAGGAATTTGTTAAGTGTGTACAAGAAAACTTTTTGATTCGGTATGTGGATGTACCTACTAGAGAAGGTGCAAAACCTGACCTACTCTTGAGAAATAAGGCAGGGCAGGTGATTGAGATCTCAGTGGGGAGCACTTTGGAACCAGCTACCATAATTCTATTAGTTTTAAAATAGTGATGGAAAAAGGATACACCAAATCTAAAAGTTGAAGTTCTAAATTGAAGGAAGGCTAATTTTAATAGTATTAGGCAAGAACTTTCAAAAGCTGATTGGGGGCAGACGTTCACAGGTAAAGGGACGGCTGGAAAATGGGAAGCCTTCAGAAATGAGATAAAAAGAATCCAGGGAAAGTATATTCCTGTCAGAGTGAAAGGGAAGGCTGGTAGGTATAGGGAATGCTGGATGACTAAAGAAATTGAGGGTTTGGTTCAGAAAAAGAAGGAAGCATATGTCAGGTATAGACAGGATCGATCGAGTGAATCCTTAGACAAGTATACAGGCAGTAGGAGTATACTTAAGAGGGCAAAAAGGGGACATGAGATAGCTTTGGCAAATAGAGTAAAGGAGACTCCAAAGGGTATACATTAGGGTCAAAAGGGTAACTAGGGAGAGAATAGGGCCCCTCAAAGATCAGCAAGGCAGCCTTTGTGTGGAGCTGCAGGACATGGGGGAGATACCAAACGAGCATTTTGCATCAGTGTTTACTGTGGAAAAGGACATGGAGGATACAGAATGTAGGGAAATAAATGGTGACTTCTTGAAAAATGTCCATATTACAGAGGAGGATGTGCTGGATGTCTTGAAATGCATAAAAATGGATAAAAACCCAGGACCTGATCAGGTGTACCCTAGACATCTGTGAGAAGCAAGGAAAGTGACTGCTGGGCCCCTTGCTGAGATATTTGTATCATCGATAGTCACAGGTGAAGTGCCACTAGACTGGAGGTTAGCTAACATGATACCACTATTTACAAAAGGTGGTAAGGGCAAGCCAGGGAGCTATAAACCAGTGAGCCTGACATCAGTGGTGGGCAAGTTGTTGGAGGGAATCCTGAGGGATAGGATGTACCCATATTTGGAAAGGCAAGGACTGATTCAGGATAGTTAGCATGAGTTTGTGCATGGGAAATCATGTCTCACAAACTTGATTGAGTTTTTTGAAGAAGTAACAAAGAGGATTGATGAGGGCAGAGTGGTAGATGTGGTCTGTATGGACTTCAGTAAGGCGTTCAACAAGATTCTCCAAGGGAGACTGGTTGGCAAGGTTAGATCTCATGGAATACAGGGAGAACTAGCCATTTGGCTGCAAAACTGGCTCAAAGGTAGAAGACAGATGGTGGTGGTGGAGGGTTGTTTTTCAGACTGGAGGCCTGTGGTGTACCACAAGGATCAGTGTTAGGTCCACTACTTTTCATCATTTATATAAATGATTTAGATATGAACATAGGAGGTATAGTTATTAAGTTTGCAGATGACACCAAAATTGGAGGTGTAGTGGACAGTGAAGAAGGTTATCTCAGGCTACAACAGGATCTTGACCAGATGGGCCAATGGGCTGGAGAGTGACAGATGGAGTTTAATTTACATAAATGTGAGGTGCTGCATTTTGGGAAAGCAAATCTTAGCAGGACTTATACACTTAATGGTAAGGTCCTCAGGAGTGTTACCGAACAAAGAGATCTTAGAGTACAGGTTCATAGCTCCTTGAAAATAGAGTCATAGGTAGATAGGATAGTGAAGAAGGCGTTTGGTATGCTTTCCTTTATTGGTCAGAGTATTGAGTACAGGAGTTGGGAGGTCATGTCGCGGTATACAGGACATTGGTTAGGCCACTGTTGAAATATTGCATGCAATTCTGGTCTCCTTCCTATCAGAAAGATGTTGCACAACCTGAAAGGGATCAGAAAAAATTTACAAGGAATGTTGCAAGGTTGGAGGATTTGAGCTGTAGGGAGAGGTTGAATATGCTGGGGCTGTTTTCCCTGGAGCGTCGGAGGCTGAGGGATGCCCTTATAGAGGTTTATAAAATTATACGGGTCATGGATAGGATAAATAGACAAATTCATTTCCCTTGGGTGGGGAGTCCAGAACTAGCAGGCATAGGTTTAGGGTGAGAGGAGAAAGATATAAAAGAGACCTAAGGCGCAACCTTTTCACACAGAGGGTGGTATGTGTATGGAATGAGCTGCCAGAGGAAGTGGTGGAGGCTGGTACAATTGCAACATTTTAAAGGCATTTGGATGGGTATATGAATAGGAAGGGTTTAGAGGGATATGGGCCGGGTGCTGGCAAGTGGGACTAGATTTGTTTGGGATATTTAGTCAGCATGGATGAGTTGGACCGAAGGGTCTGCTTCTATGCTGTACATCTCTATGATTCTCTGTACATACTGTGGCTACAAGTATGAATCAAATGGTAGGAACAGTGCAGTGTGCAACTCACCTCCTGACTCTCTATGTCTGCTCACCATCTACAAAACAAATATTCTGGTTGTGATAGAATACTCTTCACTTCCCTTATGAGTGCAAGTCTAACAGCACTCAAGAAACTCAATTTCCACCAAGACAAAGCAAATTGATCGATTGGAAGCCCATCTACTACATTAAACATTCTCTCCCTTTGCCACAGCGCAATGTACCTGCAGTTTGTAGCATCTACTGGATGTAGTACAACAACCCACCAATTTGTCTTCAACAACACCTTCCAAACTGTGACTGCTGTGTGAAGACTGAAATATGCAAAATTAGTGAATAATTAAACAAACTAGTCCTAATTATAAGCATGCTGCAAAGTAAGTGACTTAACATAAACCATTAAATGGAGAAAAGTCCATGGAAGCACTACCTCCAGGTTCCCCTCTAAGTCAGATAACTGATTGAGATGGAAATATCTCAATAATGTTTCAACATCACTGAGTCAAAATTGTGCCTCACTCATAGTGAGAGTATCCTGACCTCACTGACTCCAGGAGATTGCAGGTCTCCATCACATTCCAAAGAGCCATTGGAAATAGACAATAAATTCTGGCCTTAGTCATGACATAAGTATATCAGTGAAGAATAATAACATTTCACAAATCCTCCTTACTGGAGGCTACTTTAAATCAAAGCAATACAGTGGTTCATGTCCAAATCAATATTAGGTTTAAAATTACTCTTTATGGTATTTGTAATGAGAATTTCAATATATTCTTAAGAATCTCTTCATGAATTATTTGAATTCATTACTCTGTTGTGAGTGTAAAAAACCAACATTGTTGCATTCAATATGGCAGCTGGCCATACGCACCGAAAAGAGATGGTATAGATTCACATGAATATCACAACAGAGGATAAGAAAATAATTGATATCATGGAGTCATTTTAAAGCTGTAATCTAATATAAAGATTTGGTTCAGGCATTTTCTGGGTTTCTTCAATTGAATTATTGTGTTATGATACATTAAGGATGATTAATTCCCTTCTAATAAATCATCCAAAGTAACCCAGTATCATGTGAGCTTCCATTTAATGGCTGTTATTCTGTGCTTTACTAAATCATTTTAACTAATTAAACTAATCCATGATATTACTCATAAAATGTATTTTTCATCAGAAGAAAATATTAAAAATATTAAATGAGTTGCACAGGCAGTAATTCAATCTCACATTCAGATGATTAAAAAGCATTTCAGCATCTTGCACATAATAATTTGCACAATTTCAAGCTTTTCCATTAAATGGTTTATGTAAGGTCACTTACTTTGCAGCATGCTTATAATTAGGACTAGTTTATTTAATTATTCACTAATATTACACATTTCAGTCTTCACACAGCAGTCATATTTGTACTTCACATTTGTATCTTCTTTGCAATATTTTACTGTAATTATGAGATAGTCAATGTATTAATTAGAATCGCTTTATTTTGACCAATTGGATTCTGTGGTAAAATCTCCTTTGTAACTGAAATGAATAAGCCTGGAACATACAAGGTTTAAATCTAGCACAGTGTTATGTGTTCACCCATTAAAACACTGAAATAATTTTAAGAAGCTCAACACTAACTAGACAATATTATCAATCAATAGAAGATTCACCACTTTAAACACACACCCCCTATATTGCCATAATACAGCAACCATCAGTAACTTGACAAAGTTTCTTCAACAAAACCCTACAAAGTCACAAACTTCACCAGGCAGAAGGACAAGGGCAGTAGGTTCATGGGAACAAGACAACCTGCAAGTTTCCCTCCAAGTCATACACCATCCTGATTTGACCATTTTTAAAATAAATGTTGGGTCAAAATCCTCTAATGTCCTATGTAACGCAGGAGAATCTTCACTGCATAGTTGACAGCAGTTCAAAAACTCAGCTCACCAGTGCCTTCTCAATGAGAATAGGAGATGGACTGTAGATGCCTTGCCCATAACACACGTATTCCCAAAGTGAATTTAAGAAAATTCCTCACAACCAGCATTTATATCCACAGGCATTCTGTAAGTAGAACCTTCAAATTGCACTCTACCAAATTGGAAAGTAGAATTTTTCTGGTTCTTAGCAGCGGAAGTCATGACCAGAATGCCCAATTGGCAGCTGAGTGCAGAAATCATATTGGATAGTGAATCCAGGTAGAGAGGCATTACCAACATATAATGACATGAAAATATAAATGCTGATTCTGTAATTGGGTGCATTACATAGTCTGAAATGTTCAGTCCTCTTATACTACTGGATCATGGAAAATTCTCAGTGTATGGTGTGACAAAGCACAAACCTGGAGGATCTATAATTCCCTAAAAGATGCATTTAAGGTTAAATGGCTTTAAAATTACATTTCCATGTTCAGTATCAGTGTGCTCCTGTCAGTATTTCAGCATGCAATTTTGAGCTGTGTTATGAAAATGTATTTCCTTGTAATCAATTGAGACTTTACTGAATAGCTTAGTGTTACAGGGATAATTCTATGCTCCCACTAGAGAATGTGTCCCAGGAAACAGTGGGTGAACAGCTATGATTTCTGGTCCATTAAAATGAATGAGAAGGAAATCACAGAATTGATTTTGTCTGTGATTTCCCAAGGTGTTGTCTCACTGGGGTTACCCAGTTACAGTCTCACTCTCAGTATACTTGATGGTTTACAGAAACATATCAGAACTTATTTCAATAGACTTCTACCAGTTTAATGGCAAATGAACATTTGAGAAGGACATTTAAATAATCCTGCTGCATTTGGCTTCTATATCTGAAATCTAGAATCATACATATCATATATATTTATCTAAATATCATTGATATTTTACAGAAAAACACTGCATTCAATTGGTTATGTATACTTGGTAGCTTACTTTCCAAATGTGCATGTCAATACCTTATTAGGACAGACTCCGCTATTGTCAACTCTAACATCAGGAATATGAAAATGTAAAGGTTGTGCTTAAATTAGAGTTTAATAACCTCTAAATTAGAGGTCAAGCAAACTTATTGCACTTCCACAGTATCTGCACAATCTAGGCGATTAAAGGATCCATGGCAATTAATAATCTTTATCCCAAATAGTTTTGAGGGCCAGTTATTGTGGGGAAAATATTGAGAATATCCAAGTGTAATCTTCATTAGAGTGATGTTACCAGTCAATGATGGGTGGATACAATCCAATGGCATTTGTCAACTCACTGTGTATGGTATTGTGGTATAATGAACAACTGGGTAAGAAATGAGACTTGTGTCAGAAATAACTTGAAAGTCAGCAAGGTGAATCTCCCTGGCACCAGTCATATACTGGAACAAATAGCAGCATTTAGACCCAGTCAGTAGTCCTCAGATATATCTTCGAAGATGGAGCAGGAGTAGGATTTGATGCTGAGATAGGATGTGCCTGGTTAGATTGTCAGTGATCTGCAACCTGCAGTGTTCTAGAATGAAGTTTATACGTACAATGGTAATAGGCTGACTCTTACATCAGGGATATAAGAACACATGAAATCAGATCCAGTTGAGTAAAGATGCTGTCTCTTTAACTCTCCAGTAAATATATAAAATTACCACAGTCCCAGAGAACTGCAAAAAGGAGCAAGAAGCTGGAGTCTATTCTGAAAACAAAAAATACTGGAAATCACTCAAGCAGCATCAATGGAGAGACAGCAAGCTAACGTTTCGAGTCTAGATGACCCTTCATCAGAGCTGATGATGAAGCATCATCGAGACTCAGAACGTTAGCTTACTGTCTCTCCAGAGGATTCTCGGCTGGTCTCTCATTAGGGGCGGCACGGTGGCACAATGGTTGGCACACTGCTGCCTCACAGCGATAGAGACCCGGGTTCAATGCCCACCTCAGGCAACTGTCTGTGTGGAGTTTGCATGTTCTCCCCATGTCTGCGTGGGTTTCCTCCGGGTGCTCCGGTTTCCTCCCACAGTCCAAAGATGTGCAGGTTAGGTGAATTGGCCATGCTAAGTTGAGTGTAGTGTTAGGTGAAGGGGTAAATGTAGGGGAAAGGGTCTGGGTGGGTTGCTCTTCGGAGGGTTGGTGTGGACTTGTTGGGCCGAAGGGCCTGTTTCCACACTGTAGGGAATCTGATCTCGCTGATTAAAGATAGTCAACTTGTGGTGACTTTAATTGAAGGTACATGAGAAGGTGGGACTTTCATGGTGATTTCAACCAGTATAGGAATTGAACCCACGCTGTTGGTGTTATCCTACATTGCAAGCCAGCCCTCCAGCCAATGGATAACTCACCCCTTCAACTTATAAATAGTGTTGTCAGTCACTGAACAGAATGTGGACATGATCTTACCATGGTGGCAGCAGATAAAAGCCTCCCTGCATCGCCCGATTTCTGTGGGTCAATATTGTGAGCAGAGAGAAACCTTCAGACTAAGTCAAACAGACAGTATGGTGCAGAAAAAGCCCACAGTGGGGAATTTATCAATGTCTCCTGGTCCTGGCTACAGAAGGCAACAAACTAGAGGATCAGTCAACTGTATATTGAGTGTTCAGGCAAATGACCACATTACATAAGGATAGGAAATAAAAGGGCATACAGAAAACCTTCCAGAAGGAAGGACAGACAGAGAAAGCAGTTGCCACTTGCATCCAAGTTGTGATAGGAAGTGACACAACAAGTTAAAAGCTCAGTAGCAGCAGTGTGCACTAGCTACAAGATGCTTTGCAGAAATTCACCAACAATCCTAAGACAGTGCCACCAAACCCATGATGATTTCCATCTAAAAGGACAAGATACATGGAAACACCACCAGCTGTAAGTTCCCAACCAGCCATTCACCACCTCGATTGGAAATCTATTACCGTTCCTTCACTGCTACTGGATGAAAGTGCTGGAATTCCTTCCCTAAGGACATTGTGACTCCACTGAAACACATGGACTGTCAAGCCAGTTCACTATCACCTTCTTAGGGGCAACTAGGGATGGGCAATAAGATGTTAGCCAGCTAGCAACGTCCACTCCCCACAAGTAAATAAAAAAAAGCAGAGGATTTGTCCAGGTGGTTCTACTGGGGCTCAGGAATCCATGAGACGGGCGATTTCAGAACAGTATCGACAGCACAAAGAAAGTTAAAAATAGAGTCCAACAGACCTGTAAAGGTGAAAGGGCTTGATGATGCTGAAGAGTGAGATAAATTCTCCTGAGGGAATATAACAGACACCATAGGCAGTTTCAGATACGCAGATGTTACAGACCTATTGCTGATTTGCTGACATCATGATTAATGGAAAGAAATCCAGTTTTATTTTGGATACAGAAGTTGCAATATCCATTCAATTCACACTCTGGTTGAAACCTGAGCTTCTTCAACTTCCTACTATTCAGCTTAATCATCTAAGATTTATTTCAATAAGAGTACATGAGTAAACGACAGCTACTCTTAGTTATAATGGGAGAAAGATGTTCTACATGTCATTCCTGGTCATTTTTCTCACTAGACTAGACAGAAATGTTCACACAATGTTCAATTTTTTTAAAATTGAGCAATAGCAAAGAAACCTGATGTTATTCCATGCTGCTGCAAACAAATAGCAAAGTCAAATAGAAGTAGACCATTCAGCCCCTCAAACCTATTCCATCATTCTAGATTAATTGAGCATCTACCATAATTCCACTTTCCCACACTAACCCTATATCTCTTGATGTCATTAGTGATTGAGCTATTACAACCCCATGGGCTACAGAATTCCAGAGATTCACCTCTAAGTGAAGGAATTCCTCTTTATTTCAGTTTTGAATGGCTTGCATTTATCCTGAGACTGTGCCCCAAGATTCTACCCCATAGCCAATGGAAATATCCTTTCTGTATCCACCTTGTCTAGCCCTGTAAGAATCTCATATTTTTCATTAAGGTCACCTTGCGGTCTTCAAAGTTACAGAGAAAATATAAGCTCAGTCTCTACAATCTCTCCTCATTGTAAGTCACGCCATCCCAGGAATTATTCTGATGAAACTCCTCTGCAGCCCTTTAAAGTGAGTATATCAGTATGAGGCTATCGGTACCCCACCAGTCTATCTAGTAGATTATCCCACAGTCTGCCAAGCCGAGTATGATCCACAACAGTGTAATGCCTCCAATCCTATGTGCTCTAACTTGGTTTACTAACCTCTTGTATGGACCTTCATCAAAAGCATTTGGAAATCTAAATATCCAATTGGCTCCCCTTTATCTACTTAATTAGTAAATTTTCCAGAAGAGAGTTCCTAAGACTCATGATCTTAAATGAGAAAAATTTCCATCACATCTCTGATTTAAATGGGTGACTCTTATTTTTAAACAGTGACCCTTTAATTCTAGATTCTCCCATGAGACAAAATATCCTCTCTACATCTACCCTCTCAAAACCCTTAGACACTTACATGTTTCAATCTGGTCCCCTCTTACACATCTAAACTCCAGTGGATACAACCTCAGCCATTCCAACCTGCCCTCAGGAGACAGACGTCTCATTCCAGATATTATTTTGGTAAATTTTCATTCTACTGCTTTCAATGCACTTACATCCATCCTTTAATAAGGTGACTCCTTCAGATATAATCTCACCAGTGCCCTCTCTAACTAAAGCATAACCTCTCTACTTTGTATACAATTCCCCTCATGAAAAATGAGGGGAACTTTTCCTCATTAGCTCTCCTAATTACTTGCTGCAACTGCATACTAACCTTTTGTGATCTTTTTGCATTAGCACAGAGATCTTTCTGCATCGCAGACTCCTGTAATCTCGGACTATTTCGATAATAGAATTATTTTTATTTCTTCCTGATAATTTCACCTTTTCTCACATTATTGTCCAGATGCCAGATTTTTACTGACTCACTTAATCTATCAATATATTTTTGGACTCACTTCATCTCCTCACTTCATCTTCTCATCACAACTTGATTTCTGACCTATCTTCGTGTCAGCAACAAACTGATTTTACTGGTTAAGTTCAACAGTTAAAAGGGGCAGAGTGAAAGACTTGGAAGTGGAGTATAATGGCATTAATACTTATAATGATAATCAGTAGATTACTTCAGATTTAGTGATGACAGAGCACTTGGAACCTAATTGTAAAGGATTCTAAAGATGTCCTCTGTTACCCTCTTTAATGAGCAGTATTGTACTCAATAATAGTTATTAATGATCATGGGCCTGGCAATAACCACAATTTGACCTCAAGGAAGAGTATCTATTACTTTCAACTCTACAAAATATAAAGCATGCTCAAAAACTATTGAGTCATTTTTCAGTGACCATTTAAGTATTGCTAATTAAGTTGCTTAATGCCCAGAAGAACATTAATTTAAATAACTTAAATCAGCCTTTTTCAGGAGGATGACCAAAAATGATTTACTTCAATTTCACGGAAGGTGCCCCAGGCCACATGAGTACACAGCATTGCCACTCAATTTTGTACCTTCCTGCATTACACTCATTTCATGCTGCAAATTCAGGCATGTGGATGTTCAATTTCTCCCGTAAGAATTCCTAAGTATTTCCTTTTTGAGAAGCCACCAATCCTTTATGTACTCCAACTAGGACTGAACATGCTCAGTTCTATGAAACAGGGCTCGCTATAGCACAAATCTCCTTCAATTTATCCTTGCACAGTTTGCATGTTTCAACACTGCCATCACATGGAGCATATGTAACTCTGATCATCTGCAAACACTATTAAACAGTTGATCTCCAGTTGCAACATGCTTCAAAAACTGCTAAATGTTTCAAATTTCACAGTATATGGAGAATATATGACAGGGAGCTTTGGAGTATAAGATGATCTGACGAGTGTATACACCAGATTACTGTTAACTCATCAGGCTTGAAACTCAAGAATGTCACATTATGACTTCTTTTTTAATTATACAAAATATTGGTTTTTAAAGAAGTATAACTCAGCAAGAATGACAAATTGTGAATGAAAAGACATTTTTGTCAATTATGGGGATCAAACTCCATTATGGAATGAATTGGGATATGCCTACCTTGGATCTTTGCCAATATTTCAGGAATATTGTTCCCTGATTAACATATAGCTAAATAAATAAGGAAAGTCCCCTGTTTAGAATATAAATGATTCGAGTTTGTCCCTTTGTGTAAGTATAGTTAAAATAAATTCTTCTTCGGGTCATACAAAACTTGAGTACTCCTGAAAAAGGATACATTTTGCTCAAACATTCCATTTTGAGGTCATCTGGACAATACATAAGAATAGTAATTTAAGTGGAAAACTGATATTCATAATGTTTGAGAGGAGAGTGCTGATTGGTTGACAAGTAGCCTCTGGTTGATAGTGGCATGATTATTGGAGAATGCATCAGTTGATGATGATTGACAGTTAACTGCTTGTCTTTTAAATTTTAATCCATGCTAGTTGACTCTGATAGGTCAAGACATTGCACTGTCAAAATAACCAGCAAATGGCTGACACCTATTTTGTTGAGTTAAACCCTGTGTACTAATACATGTATCTTCCAATGCACCCCACAGTGAGCTCAACTAACAATGCTAAGCTGATTGTCAGCGTAATCCTTTGCACTCTTGGGATTATCCAGCAAATGTAGTCCGAATACAGAATCACATATAACGTTGGACACAGTGCTCTGAGTTTGCAGGTTTGAGCTTGTTGTGAATGATTACATTAGATTGGATTCCCTACAGCGTGGAAACAGGCCCTTCAGCCCAACAAGTCCACACCGACCCTCCGAAGAGTAACCCACCCACCCAGACCTATTTCCCTCTGACTAATGCACCTACCACTATGAACAATTAAGTATGGCCAAATCACCTGACCTGCACTTCTTTGGACTGTGGGAGGAAACCAGAACACCTGGAGGAAATCCACGCAGACACTTGGAGAACGTGCAAACTCCACACAGACAGTCACCCAAAGCTGGAATCGAACCTGGGACCCTGGTGCTGTGAGGCAGCAGTGCTAACCACTGAACCACCATGCCACCACATTTCCTTGCTTGCTGCAAACCACTCAAGCAATATGCTGTTTGATATGATCTGCCAGTCTTTAGGACATATACCTAGCATCACACTATCTCAGAAATTCATACACTACATTACACATTTGAGAGATAGAACAGTCTTTAAACTTGTCAACAATGACGTGCCAGTAGCAAAGCATGAGTGGTATATGAATTTTAGTGCAAATTAATCAGCGCATTTTGTATAAGTGTGGGTTGTCCCATTAAACTGGTATCCTGTAGTTTGAAGGATGGGTGCAAGACAAAAGGTTTTAACAAAATATCTTTTTTCAGCAAAACTCAAAATCTTCTTTAGTGAAGGAACCCATCTGAATAAATCCAGCCAAAATGAGGTGTCATTAACTCATAGGAGAAAATTTTTTAAAATTAAAGGGATCCTTTTTTTTGTCCATAGTATTAGGTGCATTAGTCAGACCCCTGGGGAACACACTAATGGGCAACACGTTGAGGCAAAAGTTTGTATATTTGGCCTAATAAATGTTACTTTTTGGCAGCTCTACCTGCCTTGTTCTGTTAGGAGTGACATTTTCTCCCAATTTCAGCCATGAGATCCAGCAGATAATGATGGCCCCTGAGTCAAACTTTCAACTCCTAACAGTCATGCTACACTGTACATACAGCGAAACATCAACGCAGTCCACCAGAGGAGGATAGGTGTCTATCACTTGCATATAAAATTCAATTTTGTGCATTCACAGTTGGCTTTAATTAACTTCATTTTTGGCTCATACTTTTTCCTTCCTCTCCAACAGTCTTGGTTAAGACTGGCAAATGTTAAAATCTATTTATTTTAACTTCAATCTAGCCCCAAGGATCAAGTCAATGCTTTCTCGGGCCTGTATTCTCAGATTGTGAAAAATAGGTGACTTGCAGCTACCAGAAGTTCAATCATGTCCATTTTTGCTTTGAGAAGAATATGGGTTTATCCTTGTAGGACAAAAACATGAATACAGCAATCCTGTAAGGCAATGCTTCCGACTGTGTTCACCCTAATCAAACAAAGGCAGCTTTTATGGATCTGACGAGATTGCAGGGTGGTCGCATACTCAAAGACCTTCTGTCTGGTGAGATTTCTGGAACCAAATAACCAGGAGAGCCTCCAAGGTTCCACTTTAAGGATGCTTGTGGGCATGACTTGAAGGTCCTAAACACCAACGATTAAATCAGTCACCAGCTGGCAAAAGTGGGAAATGGCAAAGTCAACTGCCGGCTGGCATGCACTATCACAATGACCAGTTGTTACAGCAGCTTGGCCAAAGATGCCAATGCCAAAAACAACAGCAACAAAAACAGCAG
This sequence comes from Chiloscyllium punctatum, assembly GCF_047496795.1. Lineage (NCBI taxonomy): Eukaryota > Metazoa > Chordata > Chondrichthyes > Orectolobiformes > Hemiscylliidae > Chiloscyllium > Chiloscyllium punctatum. The sequence continues at coordinate 66,286,015 of NC_092757.1, forward strand.
CATGTCTTGGCAGCTTCATGTGCAGTGTTTGTGGCAGAAAGTGTCCCTCAAGACTGCAGACCCATTCCCAAAAGTGAACCATATGAATACTCCCGATCTGAATGGATTGATCGCTGTGTGCTCTTCGTCTCTTGTTAATGGAAAGGTGCCAACACAATTTTGAACCTTTTAAATATTTGCCCCATTTGTGACAATTTGCAGGAGATTTTCTTTAAATTTGAGCTGTGAGCCAGATTTCTCACATTCATCATGAGGTGTGCTCCTGGCACGAGACCAAAGCAGCACTGAGAACGTACGGCAATTATTCACAGTCTGAACAGACATGGGGGATTTTCAGGCAGTCAGCTCAATATGCTTTCGATCAGCTTTGTGCTAGCAGCTAGCCAGGTCTGGTACTACTTTATCAGGATTTCAAAATCAATTCTGTAAAGCATACCATTGTACAAAACTATATTGATTTATATTTTTAATAATACAACAATTAAGATCTGCTTTAAGAGCTCGGACTGGAATATTCAATACACATTGATTGATGAACAATTACCAGATGGCTTTTATAAGCATAAGAGAACAAAAATGTGGATTGTATAACTACTTAATTATCCGAACATTATTTTTACTGTAAGGTGTCAGGTTTCTTCTGCTGAATCTACAGCAGCGTACCCAGAGGAAATACCCCAGTCTAACCACAGGAAATGTCACCCCAATCGGCCTAGGACAAAGAGCAGCTCAGCATACACCAGAACAGACCTACTTTCTCCTTTTTCAAACCCCACGGTGAGACAGATTTCACAAACAGGACATCCTCAATTTACTAATGGCAGACTTATGAATGCAATCCTACACAGGGGTGTAATTTTAAAGATTGTTGAGACTGTGTAATTTTAAAGATATAACCATTTCCTGCTCTTATGAACGACTGCTTTATATTATCCTAAATTTTATTCCAATTTGCGATATGTTTAGTTCTGTTTCTGTTTCACATTTTGAGCATCCTCAACACTTTGCTTTTATTTCAGCATACTGTATGCTACTTAATAACTTGCAAAAATGAGTATGCTAGTTGATGAGGTGGATGAAGGAGTACTGCCTTGTGTATCATTGCAGGGCATCTTCTCCAGAGTACAGTAATCCACTTTGTCTGTCATGTGATAATGGCCATTCTCAAACATCAGTACAACACATGGGCTCTATGTGCATGCACTGCTCCTTTTGGGAACAGTAACACTTCTCTTACAGTGGCTTAAAACTCCAATTAAATAATGGTAGAATTTAAACCAAATGGAGCTTTCTCCATTATCAAGACTCATCATCCTGTCTGCAAAGCAGCAAAAGGTGTTGTGAATCCATGTTCACTGAAAATCAATATATCTATTACTTTATAGACATAATTTATCATTACATATCTTCATTAAGTATTCAGATGTCCCTAATCATCCTGTTGAGAAATGTTATTATACAGGCCTCTCAATCTAGTGGTAGGAACTCTACCCTGCATCACAAGAGCCCCATTCCCTGACTGATATTTTTAGTCATGTATTGACATTGGCAGCAGGTAACCTGCATCGTCAGCCACAGAGCCCTGAGACTGATGGCACATTCATTGCACACAGCACATATTAATGCAGTAGAATAGTGCTTGTGGAATAAAGCAGTTGTACAGTAAACAGCACAAGTCGTGTTATGGCCCCAGAAAAAATGATAACAAACTGCTGACACCATGGTGCCTGACCAAAGCTGCAATTATAAATGTTTATTTGAAACAGGTTCAGCAGGATAAAGCTGAAAAATGTGTTGCTGGAAAAGCGCAGCAGGTCAGGCAGCATCCAAGGAGCAGGAGAATCAACGTTTCGGGCATAAGCCCTTCAGCAGGACAAAGCCAGAGAGAGAGAGAGTATATGTGTGTGAGAGAGAGAGAGAGAGAAAGAGTATATGTGAGATAGAGAGAGAAAGAGAGAGAGAGAGTGTCTGTATGACAGTGAGTCTGAGTGTGTGTGTGAGAGTGTCTGAATATGTGTGTGAGAGAGAAAATGTGTATGTGTCTGTGCACGTGTGTGTGTAAAACCCTCAAAAAACCAACTATGACACCTGGAGAAGAAGCTGTCACACTGGACACCTCTCTACACCTTCAGGTTTCAGATCAGGAAGCTTAAGGTCCAAAAAGACTTGAATTGCAGGTTTAATTATATCACAAGCAATCAATAAGTACTTATTCCTACAGCAGCACACATTTATAATTGGCAATGCAAAGCTCCTTATATTTGCCTGTGCAAATATGGCTTTGGAAAATGCAATAACCAAAAAATGACCAGAACAGAACTGTCCCTTTCTGCAGCTAGACTTGGAAGCCATTTCCATGACATTGATGACATGATTAGTAGGTAGCAGTTGAGGTATCAGTTGTAATGATTGATTTTTTTTTCATATGGCATTATTCCAATAACTTTTGGATATCCATGACAAATTCCCAAAATATAATTCAACTGTTTTCCATAAAATGTAGAGGGGTCATGCTTCCACAGGTGTGTTTTTTCCATTAACTTCTCGATGGAAACAAAAAAAAACTACTTTGGATAATAACATCCAAACAAATTTTTGACACTCATATATCCACATGGATGAATAGTTCCAGTACTGCCTGCTTCATGAGAGGGATAAAAGGCTTTCATTTCATTTTTCTGCAACTAATAGAAAACAAGTCATGCATATTAATGTTCATGTCCTGGTAAGTCCCATATTCATTAATTTTGTAGTAATCAAAAGCAGCATTGTTACAGAAAAAGCCAGGCAGATTGGGTGAATGGTTGCTCGAGGACCAAAGGACGTCCATCACTGCCTTAGCATACAATCCCTTTGAAAATAATGTGGTTAAGACGTAAAGATAGTTGCAACAAAGTACACAAAGCCATTGCAGTTTTTGTGGAAACAATGCATCAGTATGTACAGATCAGCGATAATCCTCCAGTACAAACAGGGTAAATACTGAACAACTGTAAAGGGATATTGGGCTTGATGTGGTATCTGATTTCTCCCCTTCTAAAAAGGTGAGCACAGCGATGGTTCTCAGCTTATCACACACCTCAACACTGGCATCTTGGGTCACTAGGTATTTCTGGCTAGCTGGATGCCAGCAGTTTCCATATTCCAAAGTGTGTTGAGGTCCAATCCTTGGGAGAATAAATAACGAGAAATGTCTTTATCATCTTGTCCCTGGGGGTGGATCTTAGTGAGAGGACTGTCGGGTAGTGGGTGGATTTAGGAGGCTATTCCTTTGTCTGCATCTGTGCTTCCAATTACCCACAGCCTGGGACAATTGTTGCCTCTCCACATCCTGGCAGAAGGTCACTTCTGAGAGTGGCAGATGGAGTTTAATTCAGATAAATGTGAGGTGCTGCATTTTGGGAAAGCAAATCTTAGCAGGACTTATACACTTAATGGTAAGGTCCTAGGGAGTGTTGCTGAACAAAGAGACTTTGGAGTGCAGGTTCATAGCTCATTGAAAGTGGAGTCGCAGGTAGATAGAATAGTGAAGAAGACATTTGGTATGCTTTCCTTTATTGGTCAGAGTATTGAGTACAGGAGTTGGGAGGTCATGTTGCGGCTCTACAGGACATTGGTCAGGCCACTGTTGGAATATTGCGTGCAGTTCTGGTCTCCTTCCTATTGGAAAGATGTTGTGAAACTTGAAAGAGTTCAGAAAAGATTTACAAGGATGTTGCCAGGGTTGGAGGATCTGAGCTACAGGTAGAGGCTAAACAGGCTGGGGTTGTTTTCCCTGGAGCGTCAGAGGCTGAGGGGTGACCTTATAGAGGTTTACAAAATTATGAGGGGCATGGATAGGATAAATAGACAAAGTCTTTTCCCTGGGGTCAGGGAATCCAGAACTAGAGGACATAGGTTTAGAGTGAGAAGGGAAAGATATAAAACAGACCTAAGGGGCAACTTTTTCACGCAGAGGGTGGTACGTGTATGGAATGAGCTGCCAGAGGATGTGGTGGAGGCTGGTACAATTGCAACATTTAAGAGGCGTTTGGATGGTTATATGAATAGGAAGGGTTTGGAGAGATATGGGCCAGGTGCTAGCAGGCGGGACTAGATTGGGTTGGGATATCTGGTCGGCATGGACGGGTTGGACCGAAGGGTCTGTTTCCATGCTGTACAGCTCTATGACTCTAACTATATAGACCAGGAAGACACACTTCTGAGGATGAAAAGTCCAAGCTGGAGAGTCCAAGCTCCACAAAATGGAGAGTTATCTTTCACAGACATTTTGATTTTTAGCAATAATTATATATGACTATCTACAGGGCATTCTTGAGGTCATTAGTTGATTGTGCAGACCAACGTCAATGCTCTCTCAAACAGATTATGAATTAAACTTCTCATGAGTAGGATGGATTGGGCAGTCTTTGTTCCTTACACTGTGACCATTTCAGCAAAGCCTTGATTACGAAAGGCATATGCTGCTTGATGTCTTCTCACCAGAGCATCCAGGAAATGTGTCTCACCAGGTTCATGCCTCACATATATGATTGAGCTTATGAACACAGGTTTTTTTGCCTAACAAGATTGCCAAGGTGAACATAATTCCAGTGGAGTGGGGTGGACTATTATTGAGTTGGGAAGATGAAACTATGTGAACAATACTAAAAATTGAGTAGCAAAACCTTAACCTGACATTGGGAACCTGAATCTTGATCTCCGATCAAATTAAGTGCCCGTTCCCACGTTTCGAAATGATCCAGGTGGGCTTGCAAAAATCTGCCAATGAAACATGAAACAAAATGTGAACACACTTAAATTGGCATCCTTCCTGAAACCTGAAAATTTCATGCCCTCTCTTCTCCAGTTTGTGAAGAAATGAAATTCACAAAACCAAAAGAGCAGGACTTCCATGGCAACTGTGAGAGAAAGCACCCATCTTTTGCCATACTACATTACTTAATTGCATACTATTATGCCAGGAGAAGGGAGGACTGCAGGTGCTGGAGATCAGAGCTGAAAATGTGTTGCTGGAAAAACGCAGCAGGTCAGGCAGCATCCAAGGAGCAGGAGAATCGACGTTTCGGGCATGAACCTGAAGAAGCCCTTCAGGAAGAAGGGCTCATGCCCGAAACGTCGATTCTCCTTCTCCTGCCTGACCTGCTGCACTTTTCCAGCAACACATTTTCAGCTCTACTATCATGCCAGTATAGTTCCTGTAAATTTCATATTAGCAAAATATATTGGAACTAGGTTAATCAGCAAAATCTTGAAAAAAATATTTGTTCTGGGTATTTTTAAACTGGTTGCAAATGCAATTATGGAAATTCATGCTTTGCCATCAAATTAAAATTCATGGCATCAAGCTAACAATACATATTTTATGACATGGAATTAGTGGCAATTAGCAGCTTTCACTGTACATGAAGCTTCATTAGAATTGAAAAGTAGTGACTTTTATGATTCACTTTGTCTATTTGTATTAATGTTTCTGAATGAACTACTTCTGCAAATTTCAATGCAATATTTCAAGTTGTTGTCCCAATATAAAATTGTGTTTAAAATAAATACAAATGTTGTCTACAATTGCAAAACCAATAAAGTAAGTTAACTCCATAGCTCAGCAACCATGAAAGTCAATGGCCCTTGCATAAACAGCAGCCCAAATCTAATTTTCCAAATGTATGATATCTGTGTTATGCGCTCCTTGCCAGCAATCTGTCAAGGAACGATAACTGTGTTCTCCACTATTTCTTTGATCAGTTAAAACTAAACAGATTTACAATTTCTTTATATGAACACTCATTGGGCATACATACATTCAGACAATTGACCCTCACAAATTAATAAAGTACATCATGATCACAACGTCAAGACCTAACATTGAACAATTAAAAGATATACTTTAACATCAGCTACCCTGGTGGTCCAGACTTAGAAAATGAACTAAGGTCTGAGAAATGAGATGAACCAGTCTGAAGAATGGGTGTCCAGTTCCTTACAGCTGTGATTTCCTAGCTGATTGGATTTTATGTATAAGAGCGATAACATGCATGTTGTGCAATAACCCCATTAATTTGTAGGAGTACATGAAATGACAGAAATATGTCCATCTATGAGTGATGATACATCCTGCAGTTAGATTATGCTAAAATCAATGTTCTATCTAATTTCTCTTCTCTGTATCAGCTTATTTGCTGTAGTGCACCATCCCTTTAAGATTGCTGTGCATGGTTGCATTTCAAAGGGGTCTTTGACTTTGCAAGGCCTGTTTGTTTGCCATGGAATGCAGTTATTGGACAGACCTGCACAACTGAGATGGAACGTTGGTTCCAATAATGTAATATGCAAAATCTTCATAAAATGTGAGTGTGGCAAGACATTCAATTGTAAGCGTGTGGTGCTGGAAAAACACACGGTCAGGCAGGCATCGGAGGAGCAGGAGAATCGACGTTTTGAGCTTAAGCTCTTCATCGGAGTTTATGCTTGAAACATCGAGTCTCCTGTTCCTCAGATGCTGCCTGACTGGCTGTGCTTTTCCAGCACCACACACTTGACTCTGATCTCCAACATCTGCAATCCTCCCTTTCCCCCATTTCAATTGTAAGCGGCAACCGAAAGATATGTTGTTCAAAGTTTGTGAGAAGATTTGTAGCTCGGGTGCTCGTTGTTGTGGTTCTGTTCGCCGAGCTGGGAATTTGTGTTGCAGATGTTTCGTCCCCTGTCTAGGTGACATCCTCAGTGCTTGGGAGCCTCCTGTGAAGCGCTTCTGTGATGTTCCCTCCGGCATTTATAGTGATTTGTATCTGCTGCTTCCGGTTGTCAGTTCCAGCTGTCCGCTGCAGTGGCCGGTATATTGGGTCCAGGTCGATGTGTTTGTTGATAGAACCTGTGGATGAGTGCCATGCCTCTAGGAATTCCCTGGCTGTTCTCTGTTTGGCTTGTCAGCTATCCTTAGTAGCCACACACTCAGATGACAAGCAACACGAGTTTGACTGGGACAACACTACTATTATAGGACAAGCCAAACAGAGAACAGCCAGGGAATTCCTAGAGGCATGGCACTCATCCACTGATTCAATCAACAAGCACATCAACCTGGACCCAATATATCGGCCACTGCAGCTGACAGCTGGAACTGACAACTGGAAGCGGCAGGTACAAATCACAATAAATGCCTGAGGAGACATCACAGAAGTGCTTCACAGGAGGCTCCCAAGCACTGAGGATGTCACCTAGACAGGGGACAAAACGTCTGCAACACTAATTCCCAGCTCGGCGAACAGAACCACAACAGATATGTTGTTCTAAGACAAGAATGGCTTGATGAATCATAGATGTGCATTAACTGTAAAAAGAAACAATGTTGAATGTTTTGACAGCTTGCTGTAGATATGTACTAATTGTGAGTGGCACACAGTCTTGTTCTGGTATCGGTAGGTAGTCTTGCCTGGTCAGATACCTTAAAACGTGCCATCTTCTTCCACGTTTGTTCTCCAATCTTGCAGGTCATATACATATCATTGATCCCTGGCAGCATGTCTTGCCAAGTCTGGAACATCATCTTCCAGGAAAGGATACCTTTAGAGTGGCCCATGGTCACCCTGTGCAACCAAACATCCATCGAACACAAGTTGGAAGTGAACTTTCAGTTGAGCTTTGGTTTCTCCAACTGCAACAAAAACAAGGTATGGGAATGCCCAGTCTCAATTACATGCCATATACCAATTTCCTGTCCAGCCCATATTTGAAGGGGTGAGGTGATGAGAGCCTTAAGGTCAGGGAGGCAGTCATGTTTAGAACATAGAACATAGAACATAGAACAATACAGCACAGAACAGGCCCTTCGGCCCACGATGTTGTGCCGAACTTCTAACCTAGATTAAGCACCCATCCATGTACCTATCCAAATGCCGCTTAAAGGTCGCCAATGATTCTGACTCTACCACTCCCACGGGCAGCGCATTCCATGCCCCCACCACTCTCTGGGTAAAGAACCCACCCCTGACATCTCCCCTATACCTTCCACCCTTCACCTTAAATTTATGTCCCCTTGTAACACTCTGTTTCTACTAGATGCATGCAAATTGTTTTCTTTCAAGGTATTTAGTTTACTTTTCCAAGCTTCTCCTGATCCACTGAGTAGATACAGTAGCAAACACACTGCCATTTCCTGCTTAGTCCCCTTGGCAAATACCACACCCAGACCAATTAGATTAGATTACTTACAGGGTGGAAACAGGCCCTTCGGCCCAACAAGTCCACACCGACCCGCCACCCACCCAGTCCCAGTCCCCTAATTTACCCCTTCACCTAACACTATGGGTAATTTAGCATGGCCAATTCACCTAACCTGCACATTTTTGGACTGTGGGTGGAAACCGGAGCACCCGGAGGAAACCCACGCAGACACGGGGAGAATGTGCAAACTCCACACAGTCAGTCGCCTGAGGCGGGAATTGAACCCGGGTCTCTGGCGCTGTGAGGCAGCAGTGTTAACCACTGTGCCACCATGCTGCCCACATTAGAATGAACCAATCTGACCTTGTGCAGTTCTCTCTTTGAACAGTCTGTTATCTCCTGGCCACTTCCCTTCAGGGTATCTCCTCCCTTACCTGTTTCTGTCAGTGGTCAGGATAAAAATACCTCCCAAGGGAACCAGGTGCTGCTCTACTTTGTCACTTACTTCTGTTTAATGTCTGTTTAATGAGCTTGTCTCATTTTGTTTCTCCTATATTTAACAACAACTGCTTGCATTTAACTTTGAACAAAGAAAAGCATCCCAAGGTTCTTAACAAGAGCATTATCAACGTGTACAATTGTAAAACCAATAAAATAAGTTAACTCCATTGCACCAACAACTGTGAAAGTCAATGATCCTTGTGAAAACAGCAGTCCAAGTCTAAGTTTCAAAATTTGTGATATCAGTATTGCATATTCCTTGCCAGCAATCAGTCAAGCTGACAGTCACAGTAATAATGATAACTGTGTTTCCACTATTTTGATCAGTTAAAATTAAACAGATTTGCAATTTCTTTATATGACCATTCATTGTATGTATATACATTCAAACAATTGGCACTTACAAATTAATAAAGTACATCTTGATCACAATATTAAGACCTAACATTCAACAAGAAAAAGCCATACAAAGGAAAAGAGTGAGAGAAAAGGAGAGAGTAAGGGAATTCCTGAAATTACAGAACCAAAGCAGCTGAAAACAGGACAGCCAATAGTGGAACAATTAAACTCGGAGGTGTGCAAGGTGCAATAATTAGAGCAGTGAAGCACGGTGAAACCTGGTCAAAGTCTTCCAACTGTTAAGATCCATGTTTAGACTTCATAAAAGATGCCACCACTCCAATTAGGCTAGCTGTTTCATAAGGTCCAATTCACATTGCATGCTATGGATCATTATTAAGAGAAATTTGTGAGCTTCAGCTCAGTGTGCTGTGGTTGATCAGTGGGTCAGATTAATCTGGTCTTCTCAATACTCCACAAGGACCAAAAAATGAAATCAGCACTGATAACAATTTAAAACTGGGGAAACTACAACAGTGAATGATATCCTGATCCCCTAAAACCAACAATCTCTTTTGACAACGCCCTTCATTTGAACAGCTTCATAGTCCACACATCACATACACTTGCAAACTGTTAATATATTAACAAAAAGGTAACATGAGGGAAAAAAAATGTAGATATACACATCCTTTGCCACCTTGGAAACTTCAAATCTTGTTTTAAAAATCATGTATAGAGATTGTAGTGCTGGAAAAGCACAGCAGGTCAGGCAGCATCCGAAGAGCAGGAGAATCAACATTTCGGGCATAAGCCCTTCCTCATTCCTGATGAAGAATTTATTCCCCAAACGTCGATCCTCCTGCTCCTTGGATGCTGCCTGACCTGCTGTGCTTTTCCAGCACCACACTCTCAAGTCAGATCTCCAGCATCTGCAGACCTCACTTTCTCCTTAAAAATCATGTACCATGTTATCAATTAACATTAACTCTAAACTGTCCAATTATACAACACAGAAAAAAACAGTTTTTAGCTAATTAAATATCTTAGCTGCAATCTCATCAATTTCAGAATTTTCATCCTCATCTACTAACCTCTCCTTACTTTCACCCCCTTCCATTTTCATGATGTGCACCACTCTTATGTTTAATCTTGACTTTTCCATTCCTCGAAATTTAGCCCTCATTTCTATTTATTTCTGTTTCACCCGTAAATTCTGTTTTTCTTCCCTGAACCCTCTGCCTCACTTATTCACTTCTCACCTTGGCTTATTGGTTAAATTCTGACCTCAGAAAGGGTTTGAGTGCTAATCTAGTCTAACATTTTAACACTGAGGGAATATATCAGAGTGGGCAACAGCTATGCCTCTGAATCAGGAACTCTAGGAATAAGCCCCACTCCAGGATTTGATGCCAAGGAATGTGTATTCACACTGAAGCCAAATCAACTGAATATCATGACTGGAGGAGATTCCTAGTTAACAATATGATCAAAGGAATATTTGAGTCTCGACCATCACTGTCTGTAGCAATGTGGAGCATCCTCAGAACTTGAAAGGTACTTTAGAAATGTAAACCATTTAAGAATAATGTCTTTTGATCTATGTGAACATTTGTGCTCTTTGTTTTTTTTAGATATCTCTGTGAATCACTATCTATCATTTTACTGAAAATATATTTATACAGTTTGTGAATACACTACTGAAAATCAACTGATCATTCATGGAAGAACAGTTTTCTCCCTTAAATGTAGGTCAATTGAGACAGAACATTCATTCAGAGGATATAAAGAATGAGTTAAATTGCTCCACCACAATGTTATTAGTAGATAAGCATTTTTATCTTTTATCTTTACAACATTCCTTATACTGTTACTAACAACATTCTTAGCTTCTTTTTACAATTGCATTTCATATTACATTTGACAAATGTCAAACATTGTTCAGTTCATCAAATCTCAGCCTGCAGGCATGCAAACACTTGGGAGTGACAGAATGTTGATTTGTGTCCATGGCTCCCCACACAGCAAGTTCCCTGTCTCAACCAGACCATATGGCAGAAGTGTTGAGTAGAGACGGGGGAGTTTTATTCATCTTTCAGGGCAGCAGATGTGTGGTTGTTAGCTCGTTCTCACACACCTCCAGTTGGCTGCTTGTACAGTAATCCTGGCAGGGACCCCAGAACTGTCCACCTGCACACAGATCTCAACCAAGGAGCAATCTTTCCCATGGGCGCAGCATGTAGAAAGAGAGCAAAATAACATACTAAATGGAGGGCATTTTCAGAATTGAATTCATATCTAATTATAAACAGATATTAAAACAGTATTCACTTTAAGAAGAATTGGGCATTCTCACTAAGTCTAATGCTAGAGCTCACGTTGTGAGTGTTGTACTGAGATCACTGGCACGCATCAGCTGTATTTTGTATTTTGCATTCTTCTATTGTTGAAACCTTGTGCAAAATGATTTATTGCATAGAGCTGAGAATTAGATCTGGCTGACAAAGACTATTTATCCATCTTTACACGTTAAAATATCCATCCTGAAAAAGTCAATAGTTTAATAGATTGACTCAGGCTTCACTCAACATTTCTAACTTAATGAATGACAGAACAATCAAACCAAGTAAAATAATGGTGATTTCCATTTTAGCTTTTATTACTTTGATAGACAGTTGAGTGGGCTTTGGACAGCAGGATTATTTGAGTAGTGATTGCAGAGACAGCCATTATAGACATAAAGGGATCTAAGGCCTTTTTCTTTGTTGTAGCCATTCTATGATTTAATGAATACCTGTGGGGATAAATTGGGATCCCTGACCCCCTTTTCTAGGTGATTTATGGCAACTTAGTACATAACAATGGACTCTAATATGTGTGTACACTTCAAACAGGAAATGTGGAGATTTTAGTCAGAGAGTTTATATGTGAGCAACCAAGGACTGCTGACAATATGCAAAGTAGACAGACATTGTCTACTGACACTTTTCAAATTCAACAATCCAATCTAGTCTTCCTTAGCCTCAGCCAGATCTGCACAATGTCAAAAGGAATGAAAAATGCACCAACACTATTTAAAGAGATCATGAATCACTTCAAGGTTAGTTGCAGAACTGTTTCTTCTGGCCCCTGGTTCAAGTTTGCATGTTTTCCAGAACTTTCTTACATTTTATTAATTGTCAAGTTTTCTACAGAGGTGGTCCCCTGGTCATGCTCAATTAGACGTAACCTGACGAGCTACACGTGTTTGAAATCAACTTATTTCGGTACAAACTTTTAAGTGAACCGAAAAGTATTTTAGCATCAGCTCAACCACACATTTTCAGGTGTTTTTTTAATTTCATGGCTTTGCTGTCTCTTGTTGGAATGGTTAGAATCCAAAATTATTTAGTTCCATCAATATTTTAGTGAAAATATGCTTGAGTTATAGGGGAACAGAGATACAGTGGTAGCGTCACTGAACTATTAATCCGGGGTAAAGGTTAATGTTTCAGGGACAAGGGTTCAAGTCTCACCAAGGCAGGGAAATTTGAGTTCAATTTTAAAAAATCTTACATTGGACACTAATCTCAGTAATGATAATAATGACAACAATCGTCAATTGTTATAAAATCCTTATGAATTTTTTCTGAATCCTTTCAAGTTTCGCAACATCTTTCCGATAGGAAGGAAACCAGAATTGCACGCAATATTCCAAAAGCGGCTGAATCAATGTCCTGTACAGCTGCAACATGACCTCCCAACTCCTGTACTCAATACTCTGACCAATAAAGGAAAGCATACCGAATACCTTCTTCACTATCCTATCTACCTGCGACTCCACTTCCAAGGAGCTATGAACCTGAACTCCAAGGTCTCTTTGTTCAGTAACACTTCCTAAGACCTCATTTATCTAAATTAAACTCCATCTGCCACTCCTCAGCCCATTGGTCCATCTGATCAAGATCCCGTTGTCATCTGAGGTAACCCTCTTCACTGTCCAATGCACCTCCAATTTTGGTGTCATCTGCAAAAATACTAACAATATCTCTTATGCTCACATCCAAATCATTTATAGAAATGACGAAAAGTGTGGGAGAATGATTCACATTTTTGGATCATTGCAATCTCTTCTGGGGTAGAAGTGACCTGTACAAGAAGGACAGATTGCACCGGAATTGGAAGGGGACCAATTTACTGGCAGAGAGATCTACTAGAGCTGCTCGGGAAATTTAAACAAGTAAGGTTGTGAGGGGAATGGGGGAGGGGCTTGGTGGGACCCAGGGAGATAGTGAAGAAAGAGATCAATCTGAGACTGGTACAGTTGAGAAAAGAAGCGAGTCAAACAGTCAGGGCAGGCAGGGACAAAGCAGAGAACAGGGTATGACTGATAAATTAAACAGCATTTATTTCAATGCAAGAGGCCTAACAGGGAAGGCAGGGCATGGTTAGGAACATGGGACTGGGATATATCATAGCAATTACAGAAACGTGGCTCAGCGATGGACTATTTAAAACTAATAAAATTATCATCGCTGGTAATTTGACAACATAGAGGCCACCAGATTATTTCCATTCAAGGCTTGGCTGGGTCATGAGGGAGTTGTAAAGATGGATACAGGAATTTTGAATTGTATGTGCTGCGGGACAATGTGACTATAGGAGATCACAAGGATGAGAGAATGACATTTAGAAAATTACAGTTCTTGAATAAGTTACAACTTCCTTCAGGGAGAGCTGATGAAGGTGGCAAGCAAAGTTCTTGAGAAGTCAGATCTGGAGTTAATAAAGGTTTGGTTGAGTCTTTTAGCAAGAGCAAAAGTGAGAAAGGGGCAGAATAATGATATCGAGGTAAAAAAGAAGTCTTGGATTTGAATGCCACCACCTGCAAGTTTCTCTGCAAGCCGCTCACCATGAGACCATAAGATAAAGGAGCAAAATTTGACCATTTAGCTCTTTGTTTCTGCTCTGTCAGTCAATTATAGCTGATATGTTTGCAACTGCGTTCTCCTGTCCTTTCCCCATAACCCTTGAACCCATTACTAATTAGATTAGATTAGATTAGATTACTTACAGTGTGGAAACAGGCCCTTCGGCCCAACAAGTCCACACCGCCCCGCCGAAGCGCAACCCACCCATACCCCTACCTTTACCCCTTACCTAACACTACGGGCAATTTAGCATGGCCAATTCACCTGACCTGCACATCTTTGGACTGTGGGAGGAAACCGGAGCACCCAGAGGAAACCCACGCAGACACGGGGAGAACGTGCAAACTCCACACAGTTAGTCGCCTGAGGCGGGAATTGAACCCAGATCTCTGGCGCTGTGAGGCAGCAGTGCTAACCACTGTGCCACCGTGCCGCCCACAAGAAACTATCTATCTATCTCCATCTTCAATACAGTCAAAGGCTTGGCAATGAGTTCCACTGTTTCACCACCATGTGGCTGAAGAAATTCCTCCTCATCTCAGTTCTGAAAGGTCATCCCTTCCCTCTGAGGCTGTGCCCTGTGGATCCAGACAGTCCTTTTATTGTAAATACCTTCTCCACATCCACTCTAGCCAGGCTTTGCAGTATTCTGTAAATGTCAATGAGATATTCCTCATCCTCCTAAAATTTTGTTGACCAGACTCAGAGTCCTCAACCCCAAGATCATTCTCTGGACTACCTTCAACGTCAGCACATCCTTGCTTAGAAACAGGGCCCAAACTACTTTTAAGAGTACAAATGGGGTCTGACCAGAGCCTGGTACATTCTCAGCAGTACATTCTTGATCTTGTATTCTAGTCTTTTTGAAATGAATGCTAACATTGCATTTTCCTTCCTTAAGTGCCAGCTGAATCTGTATGTTAATGTTAAGAGAATCCTGAACTAGGACTCCTAATTGACTTTGTGCTTCAGGGTTTTAAAACTTTTGCCCAGTTAAAAAAAATCTATACCTCAATTCTTCTGTCCAAAGTGCGTAACCTCACGCTTTCCAACATTGTATTCCATCTGCCACTTCTTTGCCCACTACCTAGCCAGTCCAAATCCTTCTGCAACCTCCCCACTTCCTCAACGCTATCTGCCCCTCCACCTATATTTGGGTCAAGTGCAAACATAGCAACAATGCCCTCAGTTCCTTAATCCAGATTGCTTGTGTGCAACCAAAAGAGAAAATGCTGGAAAATCTCAACAGGTCTGGCAGCATCAGTAAGGAGAGAAAAGAACTGACGTTTCAAGTCTAACTGACCCTTTGTCAAAGCTGGAAAAGATCAGTTAGACTTGAAACATCAGCTCTTTTCTCTCCTTACAGATGCTACCAGACCTGCTGAGATTTTCCAGCATTTTCTCTTTTGGTTTCAGATTCCAGCATCCGCAGTAATTTGCTTTTATTGCTTGTGTACAACCTTTGTGACTTGGAAACATATCATTGTCCCTTCACTGTCACTGGGTCAAAATCTTGGAATTCCCTCTTTGAGAGCATTATGGGTCAACCTACAACATGTGGACTGCAGTGGTTCAAGAAGACAGTCCACCACCACCTTCTCAAGGGCAGCTAGGGACAGGCACTAAATGTTGGCCAGCTAGCCACGCCAATGTCCCATGAGTGAATTTAAAAGAAACCTTAGATCCAAACAGGGCAGCAGTGGGATTAACCTAAGTGAGCAGTCAGGGAATGGACTGGATTCAAAAAGCAAAGACTTGTAATAACATATTTATGGAAAGGTCAGGTTAATTGCAACATAAGACTTATCACCACTTGATTTCTTCTGGGAATAAACTTTCATAAAGAATTCAGGTACCTTTCTTGAATCAGCTGAAAATGTTCAAATCTCCAAATTTATTGCAAAGGTACACAAATATGTAAGCCCTGTGTTTCTGAACATTAGAAACATTATCTGAGAGACTGCATCAAATTGCATTGGCCTAGACAATTTATAAATGTCAACTCAAGCATTATAGGAAAGCATTTTAAGTCAATTTTAAAAGTTATCAGAATTGCAGCAGCAAAAATTCTTCTTCATGCTGGCACAACAGAATATGATATGTATTAATGCTGACATTACATCATTACTTATGTGAAAAACTGAATACTTACATTGTGGCTTTCAAAGATTTTTAACACCACAGAGATGAACAGTGTGTAAAAAATGGCTTTTGTCAAAAATAAATTTCCATATTATCGTGAATACTGAGTTAAACATTTCTGAACCTCTGATAAGCAAAACTGTTTATGTAATTTACCACACCTTTTAATGCCTTCACTAATATGTGGGTTAATAATAATTGCCAGTTGACACCATGGAGGAGATAACCTGTAAGTTGCAAATATCCATGAGTTGCTTGATAGTTTGGGTTATGCCGCTGTTAACCTCCCAAAAAGGACAGCTCAATCTAAAGTCGGCTGTCTATTCTCTCTCGCTCATTTGAGATTAATGTAAAGAAGCAAAATCTACACTGTGATTTTCCAACTGGTAGAAAATATCTCTCATTATTATGATCTTGAAGTCTTTCAGAGTGTTAAACCTCTCACATAAAAGGGCTACATACGATGAACTGGGGTATGGATGCAGCTTGGGACCTGACCTGCATGAGCACTGCAACTGGCTCCAGCCCTCACTTTCAGTGCAACATCCACCTGTTCCCTCATGCCATAGCTTCCAGCAATCTTTCTCCTCAATACTACTGCTGGTGTTTGTAGCCTGACAAAGCTCCAAGTGATTGAACTTCATTGCATGGCTTGAATGGAAATTTTGGCCCATGACGTCCAGTGTCTCTGAATTATTTCCTTCCGCAGCAGTGATTGAAATGAGCAGTGGAATCTGAGAAAAGGACAGCGCAAACCTAGATTGTGAAATTAGATGAGGGAGAAGCAAATAACCTCAAAATAGCAGGGTGGAGGGGACAGAGGTAGTAGAATGGGGAGAAAGCAATCAAAACTTCAGAAGGATGTGGAAAGATAATTCAAAATAACTGCCTCATACAAAGGAAGATGACGTTGTTAGCAATGATAGCAAAATATAAACTGTTACAAGTTGCAAACTCAGAATTCAGGTCATAAGCCCAATGGCTTGGGTTGTAAATTCAGTGAGTTCAGGCTAGAAAGCGTCTTTGGCCAAGTTTATAGTGCATGGAAACCTCAAGAATATGGCATACAATAGTTAATCCAATTTTGACACCACCGACATAAAATATCTGGAGAACTGCATTCTCTTCAGATCAAGAAGCAGAGAACACTTTGTACAAGATTTTTGCTCAAAACTGGAGTATAATGTGAGGAGTCTGGATGAGCAACTAACACTTGGGTCAGCCTTACAGAAATCCCAAGGAGGTTTTAACTCATGCCCTTCTTTCCATCCCACTCTTGCTCAGATTCAGCAGGAATTTCACACGCCTCAGCAGGATTTGAAGTGACCTTGCACTGAGGACCTGAGGGGATTCAGTCAATGGAATATAGTGGTTGGGGAAATGGATGTTAAGAAGGGATTGAGGAATGTAGAGAGAGTCCTTATTAGGGAGAGGAGGAAACCTATTTACAGGGAACAATAAGCTTGCTTTTTGGGACCTGCCTCCCTTGACTGATAGACAAAGAAACCATTAATGAACTGAATGCCTTCCATTCCAAAGCCTCTTGTTGGACATATTCCTGGAGTTTTTATCACACAAACTCTTGCTTCACACGACTCCCACCCAATCAAGCTGCTTTCTCGAAAGTTTCTACATCAAGTGAATTAATTAAAGAAAGTAAAAACAATGCACAATATTTTTGAATGCCCCCACAGTTTGGCTATTGGGTTTCTTGCTATAACCAAATTATTCTTAAATTCTTGCAAACCTCAGGAGAATACTGAATGGTTGGTTGCCCTGTTAAATGGTGGATCTGACAGTCTGCACAATTGCTATTCTTGTATAAAAATCACATGTGTATTTCAATATGCTGACGTTTGCGTGTTAATGACACACATCAGCTTTTGCATATGCTCCACATACTTAGAGTCATAGAGATGTGTAGAATAGAAACAGACCCTTTGGTCCAACGCATCCATGCTAACCAGGTATCCCAAACTGATATTGTGCAATTTACTAGCATTTGGGCCATACTGCAGATGCTGGAGATCAGAGTCAAGAGTGTGGTGCTGGAAAAGCACAGCAGGTCAGGCAGCATCCAAGGAGCAGGAGAATCGAAGTTTCAGATAATCCTGACGAAGGGCTTTTGCCTGAACCATCGATTCTCCTGCTCCTTGATGCTACCCAACCTGTTGTGCATTTCCAGCACCCCACACTCTTGACCCATATTTCTCTAAATCCTTCCTGTTCATGTACCCATCCAGATGTCTTTTAAATGTTGTAATTGTACCAGCCTCTACTATCTCCTCTGCAGCTCAGTACCTACACACACCACCCTCTGCCTGAACAGGTTGCCACTTGGGTCCTTTTTGAATCTTTCCCTTCTCTTCCATCAACTCAACATTTAACATGCCAGCAGGTGGTCGTACATCATAAATGGGAACGAGAGGATGCTGCCCAAACTTTAACTCTATTCCCCTTCAATGGGAAACATTGAAATCAGGGATTCTACATCAACATATGGATAAGTAGCAGAAAATCCATTCCTCAACATCTGAGAATCACTTTAAAAATGCTGACATATAGCTGTTTGTCACCCCATACAGACAGCTGAGAAAAGGGGTCAGAACTTTTGCAAGATTATTGTATTCAGTGTTTTAGCAGAGATGAATAAAATATTTGACTTATGAATAATATAAACTGATGGTGAAAAGTTATTTAAGAGCTGAATATTTTATTGGAGCATATAGGCTAAATTGCTGGAGTATTTTTTAAAACACCAACCATCCGCAAAATCAACCTATTAATAAAACATTTACATTTGAATCCATTCATCAATTATTAAACAGGTTTAAAAACAAACATGTGTGGTATGTAAAGCAGATACACAAAGTGGAAATTGTGATTTACCAAATATAACATTTGACATTGGGACTGTTTAATCTCCTCAGACCTCTGATTTATGGGTTACACAATTCCAATATACCTCAGTGAAGTCATTCTCAGTAGGCTGATGTTTCCTGTATGGGGAATTCTAATTTCTGTCTGCATGCCTTATCTGTTCAGGATTATGGCAGAGTCTATAGCCAGCCTAAAATGTTCCAATGCTATTTATTTCGGATATTTGTTCAAGTGTTACTTATGATTTAGGGTGAGAGGGGTGAGATATGAAAGAGACTTGAGGGGCAACTTTTTCACGCAGAGGGTGGTACGTGTATGGGATGAGCTGCCAGAGGAAGTGGTGGAGGCTGGTACAATTGCAACATTTAAAAGGCATCTGGACGGGTATATGAATAGGAAGGGTTTGGAGGGATATAGGCGAGGTGCTGGCAGGAGGGACCAGATTGGGTGGGGTTTCTGGTCAGCATGGATGGGTTGGACCAAAGGGTCTGTTTCCATGCTGTACAGCTCTATGACTCTATGACTCTATTGTGTAGAATTGCCATTCAACGCTTATTTGACCAATGTGCAAGACCTGCCATTTTTTAGATTTTCTTCTGGTTGGGGAGATAGTATAGCTTATCTGCTGCTGAAACCCAATCCTTCCTTTTTTGCTTCTCATCTTGTTTGTTCCATACTTTCCTGCACAACCTTCCAACACTTGGTCTTCATAGAATTCAGCTCAATCGTATCCTACCTTACACCACATCCTGTTCACCTATCACTACTGTGCTCATTCGACCAATATTGGCTCCTAGACTAGTAATATCTCACACTTAACATTTTCATCCTTGATTTCAAATCCCTTCATGGTGCTTCTGAAGTCAGTTAGTATGTCAAAGAGTAAAATCAACCTCGGTAGTTAACTGAAGCCAGTAATGAGTAAATTAGGCCCACAAACTAAGTCCTTCTACCAGTTCCTTGACACATCAGTAACTTACAACAATAGAGTCATAGAGATGTACAGCACAGAATCAAACCCTTCAGTTCAAATTGTCCATGCCAACCAGATATTCTAAATTACTCTAGTCCCATTTGCCTGCATTTGGCCCATAAACCCTTCCCATTCGTATGCCCACCCAGATGTCTTCTAAATATCGTAATTGTACCAACCTCCATCTTTTCTTCCGGCAGCTCATTCTATAAACACACCACTCTCTGTGTGATACAGTTGCCCTTTGGGTCTCATTTAAATCTTTGCTCTCTCTCCTTAAACCTTGTCCTCTAGTTTTGGACTTCCCTACCCTGGGAAAAAAGACCTTAACTATTCACCCTATTCATGCCCCGCATGATTTTATAAATCGCTATAAGGTCACCCCTTCAGTCTCCGACACTCTAGGGAAAGTTGCCCCAAGCTATTCAGCCTCTTCCTATAACTCAGATGTGCAATGCACCAGGATCATTCCCTATTCCTCTGGAACCTGCTGCATTCTGATAGTTTTTTGAGATTTTTATGACCACCGATTCTGGGCTCTTAAACGTTCCCAATTTGAATCACTCAACCATTGGCAGCCACACTTTCAACAGCCTGGACCTTAATATCAGGTAGTTCTGACAAAGGATCACTGACTCAAAATGTTAACTCTCTTTTCTCTGCGTAAATTCTGCCAGACCTGCTGTATTTCTCCAGCAATTTGGTCCTTAAAGTCTGGAATTCCTTCACTGCAAACTCTCCTGTAAGATGCTTATTACAATCCACCTAGCTGAGCAAATGTTTGGACATCTATACTATTATCTATCTGTCTGACTGATTGTCAAATTTTGTTTGACCACACTTCTATGAAGCACCCGATGCAGTTTAATTTTTTACCAAAAATTTTAAAAAGGAGAAAATGTGTAAAATGTTCTTCCACTGCTTGTATGCCTGAAGAAATTGTTCAACTTGAGAACGTCCTTGAACAGCAGTAGAAGAAGGTATCAGGAGAAATTTGCTTTTCTTATTATTACGATCCAGGGTGACAGCGAGCTTTTAAGTTAAGTCTACAATTCAGGGCAATTTGTTTAAATCTGCATTTATATGTAGAATTCTGCGATCATTTGCAGTAGTTTGACTAATTAAACCTGATTATGCTGAAACATAATGGAAACTCTAAGCATTGTCAGACAGTGGATATCTTTACAGCAATAAAGTACAGGAGAAACTGAGGACTGCAGATGCTGGACATCAGAGTCAAGAGTGTGGTGCTGTAAAAGCACAGTAGGTCAGGCAGCCTCCTCAGATGCTGCCTGACCTGCTGTGCTTTTACAGCACCACACTCTCAATAACAATAAAGTACAGGTTGTTTTTGGGATAACAACAGATCTTTTCTAATACTTCAGGCATTTCAGGACCAAACATGCTACCAAGTATTGCTGGTTGATTTTTAAACAGGTTGAGTGGCTGGCTCCAGTCTCGCTCTCAACCTTAGAATTCTTTCACCATGTACAATATATGCACATTCTCCAGTATGGCACACATTCAATTACACACCATATGCAATCACATCTCCAAAAGGTTTCGTAGTAATCAGAATAAGTCAATCTATCTGCAAGATGCATGATGTTACAAATTCAATTCTATCAGAATTGGAGGATCATCCCAATACACTGCAGCAGGCTTATGGAAACAACTAGGCAAAGTTGCTCCCTGTCCTCATTTGTTTAGCATTGACACCAATTAAATATGAAGTGGACTTTCCTCTTTGGGCACTGCAACAACTACAACACACTTCAGATTTGCCACTCATGTCTTTACATCGGCTCCTGCAGAACTCCAGTCAGTCGCTGGCATATCTCAGGGAAGACTCACACTGTGCTGGGCATCCACGTGAATAGAAAGGAAGAGTTCTGAATATGTATCTTCATTCCTATCTGGCAACATTTCTACTACTGTCCAACAACAACTAAGGACTTTGCGGCATTTAGATTATCCTGGCAGGGAAGGATTAAAGAGATTTAGAATTTGGCCAATGTTCTGAACTCTCCCTTCTCTTTTAGTTCAGCGTCCATCCTTCTCATCGAGTGGTCTGTTCAAAGTCATTAAAGTGAATAGTTTGTAAGGCCATGGTTTTGTTCTTAAGTTAGAACAATAGAAGCAGCCTGAATGGGTGGGGTCAAACTTCCACAGGACCGACATTTTTAGCTTTAGCTTTCTGTAGTTGCTGGGATCTTGAACCTGAATGTTAACTCTTATTTCTTATTTCTCTCCCTGTTACAGCTAAAAGCTGGAGTTCTCTTCCTGCTGCCAGAATTGCATGTGAGACAATCTCTTGTACTGAATTTGCCTTTGCCAAGGGTGTGTTGATGGGATATTACTATACAGGGACAGTTAATTAGTAACCATTAATATATCTATTGTTTTAAGCATTTTGATTGAGTTACAATTAAGTCAATTTTTGCTTTTATTTTTATTTTATCTATTTTAACTATGTAAAAATAAAGTGTGTGTTGCTTAAAGTCGAGTAGTTTGACCAATTGAATTGCATCCGGAATGCAACGCCTTACACTTACCTTTAAAATAAGAAAAAGTTAGGGTATAGGCTATCTTCTTAACATATTTTCAGGGGGTTTGGTCTGGTCCATAACACTCCACACCAGTATTCTTTGAGCAACATAACCTGACAGGTAACAATGGGACAAGATGGTTAGGGGAATAAAATGTTTCATTTATAAACACTTTAAATATTTAAATATTTAAATAATGCTATGATTTATTTTCAGTGAGGTCACTTAGAGGTCTACTGAAGATTAACAGTCAGTTTTAGAGTGGTGCAGATGTACTTGCATGGAACTGAGCTAGGTTTTCTGATTCATTGACAACTATTCCTCGACAATGAGACCAGCCAAAGCATTCAAACAATTCTTCTATCACTCATTCACTTTCTTCTACTTAAGTTTCTACTCATTTCATTTGGAAAAATTCACTGTCAAATGAATTGTATGACTTGCATTACACAGAGGAAGCAAGATTCTTGCTTCAGTTAATTTACTTCGATTAGTGTCCTGATTCACATTGGTCTCGACACAAGAAACTTTAGATTAATTTATACATTTAACGAAGCTCTACTACTTGTGGGTTTACCCTCAAACTTTATTTACTTCCTCTTAATTATTATTTTGATTTTGTTTTGTGTTGTTTAAAATTTAAAATTTTGGATTTCCACTAATCTTTGCCACTTTGTATTTTTTAAAAATTCAGTAAGATCTCTGACTTCTTTGCTTAACCATTGTTGGTTTATCCCCTTCCAAGAATGTTTCTTCCTCACTGGGAGAGATTTTTGAGCCATTCTCAATAAATCCTTTTTCCAAAGAGCCTGGATATTTATGGTCTTTGTTTTCATAGCAGTGTCATGCTTTTAAGTCTTTTTACACTGGGAAGCGAATTCTCTCAGGAAAAGAGATTCTGGATTAGATTGTGCCCAGACACCTGCAACAACTGGTTAATAGGATATTTTGTTGTATGTCTTTAAGTAAGATAAGGCACATCAGAAATTGTACTTCACATTCCACCTAATCTTGCAATTTGAAGAACTGGGATCACAAAATAGGTCTGGGTGACTAAATATAGCACAAGCATTCTAATATGTCTCCAAAACACAGACAACCCGTTTGATTGAAAGACTTCTTAACAATGCAGTGAGGAATATCATTTGTTTGACTATACAGCTTACTTTAAATTGGGCACACAGTACCATCTACTGGTAATGTTTTATATACTAGTAACTGGATCATATTACCATAGGATCATTACAGCACAGGAGAAGGCTATTTGACCAATTGCATTCATACTGACTGTCATAGAGTCATAGAGATGTACAGCACAGAAACAGACCCTTCAGTTCAATTCGTCCATGCCAACCAGATATTCCACACCAATCTAGTCCCATCTGCCAGCACCGGGCCCATGTCCCTTCAAACCGTTCCTATTCATATACCCATCCAGATGCCTTTTAAATGTTGCAATTGTAATAGCCTCCACCACTTCCTCTGGCAGCTCATTCCACACACGTACCACTCTCTGCATGAAAACGTTGCCCCTTAGGTCCTTTTATATCTTTCCCCTCCTACCCTAAACCAAAGCCCTCTAGTTCTGGACTCACCCACCCTAGGGAAAAGACCTTGTCTATTCATGCTATCCATGGCCCACATGATTTCGAAAGCCTTTATAAGGTCACCCCTTAGCCTCTGACAGTCCAGGGAAAGCAGGTCCAACCTACTTGACCTCTCCCTATAGCTCAAATCTGCCAACTCTGGCAACATCCTTGTAAACCTTTTTTGAACCTTTTCAAGTTTCACAACATCCTTCCGATAGGAAGGAGACTAGAATTGCACGCAATATTCCAAAAGTGGCCTAACCAATGTCCTGTACAGCTGCAAATGACCTCCCAACTCCTGTACTCAATACTCTGACCAAATAAAAGAAAGCATACCAAATGCCTTCTTCACTATCCTAGGAGCTATGAACCTGCACTCCAAGTTCTCTTTTTTCAGCAACACTCCCTAGGACCTTACCATTAAGTGTATAAGTCCTGCTCAGATTTGCTTTCCCAAAATGCAGCACCGCACATTTATCTGAATTAAACTCCATCTGCCACTTCTCAGCCCATTGGCCCAACTGATCATGATCCCATTATAACCTGAGGTAACTTTCTTTGCTGTCCACTACACTCCAATTTTGGTGTTATCTGCAAACTTACTAACTGTACCTCCTATGTTCACATACAAATCATTTATATAAATGACAAAAAGCAGTGGACCCAGCACCAATCCTTGTGGCACTCCACTGGTCACAGGCCTCCTGTCTGAAAAACAACCCTCCACCACCACCCTCTGTCTTCTACTTTTGAGTCAGTTCTGTATCCAAATGGCTAGTTCTCCCTGTATTCCATGAGATCTAACCTTGCTAACCAATTTCCCATGGAGAACCTTGTCGAACACCTTACTGAAGTCCATATAGATCCCATCTAATGCTCTGCCCTCATTAATCCCCTTTGTTACGTCTTCAAAAAACTCCATAAAGTTTGTGAGACATGATTTCCCACGCACAAAGCTTTGGAGACTATCCCAAATCAGTCCTTACCTTTCCAATTACATATACATCCTATCCCTCAGGATTCCCTCCAACAACTTTCTCACCACCGCCGTCAGGCTCACCGGTCTATAGTTACCTGGCTTGTCTTTACCGCCCTTCTTAAATAGTGGCACCATGTTAGCCAACTTCCAGTCTTCCGGCACCTCACCTGTGACTATCAATGATACAAATATCTCAGCAAGAGGCCCAGCAATCACTTCCCTAGATTTCCACAGAATTCTAGGGTAACCCTGATCAGGTCCTGGGGACTTATCCACTTCTTTGCGTTTCAAGACATCTGGCGCTTCTTCTTCTGTAATATGGACATTTTTCAAGATGTCACCATCTATTTCCCTCCATTCTCTATCTTCCATGTCCTTTTCCACAGTAAACACTGCCCTAAGACTACTTCTCCTTATGCTCTTCATATCCCTGCACATTCTTCCTTGTCTCCTTCTGCAAAAGCAATCAATGAATGTTCAATATAGCAGGGACAGGATTTTCTTTAAAGAGTTATCATTGAACTGCATTCTCTGCCAGTCACAATTTATGCATCTGCGCTGACTCACAAACTGACTCCAAAATCCTTATATGCTGGTCAACCATTTAGACTGTGACATTCAAAACTGAAAGCATGGCTAGACACAAACAAAACTAGAAGCTAAAGTAATGGCACCCTATCTCAATAAACCAACTGCAATATGTCAACTCTACAAGGTATATCTTCCTTTTGCAGTGAAAAGCCTTGTATTTATTCAGTGGTCTAAATCTCTAAAGCAGTTGTGTTCAATAAGATGCAATCAGTGGATTGCCACTGCGTTTAGGATATCTATTCCAGATGACATTCATTGTGTATCAATATCTGTCTACAAATCTTCTCAAACAGGACAGAATCCTGGAGAATGTTAATGCATTCAATTGAAGAAAAGCAGAAGGTTTGTAAGATGACTGGATTGATTTGCTTCAAAATGCTTACAATGATCTTATCTATCATTTTTGTAACAAACAAAACAGTTACAAAATGCACAGGCTAAGGCATAGAGTAGAAATCAATTTACACTCTGGAAATAAATTATTTTTAATAGTGCAATGTTATTATATTGATGAGAAAAAGTGTTGTTTCATCATTGAAAAGTATCTAAGTGATTAATACTAAAAGCTTGAAATGTTAACTCCTACACTGTTTGATACTTTATCATGTGACCAAAACCCACTGAAGAAGTTTTAACGGTCATGGTTTGTTACATTTGCAATTTCATTGATACTTGTTTGGTGAAGATTACAAAGATAAAACAGGTCAATAAACATCAAAGAAAGACAGGTAACACTGGATAACTGTTGTAATTCTGAATGTCACTCCTGACCATTTGAGACTATTAGTTAAGGATTCCCTCCAATTCTTCACTAGCCTGTCAGAGGGAAGCATTAACTCAGAGAATGAATATTGAAGGTCAAATCAATCTATCATTTTTCACTCTCAGTTGAAAAGCAGACATCCCTTACTCCCTGTTCACTTCTGAGTGCCAGAGGCTGGCGCAGATACATTAGAAATAGCCAGTGATGAATGGGCAACAACACAAAATATTTTAAAATTGAATGAAAATGGACAAGCCGTATCAAAATGATGCCAACATGAAGTCATTTTTATGTGCCTGTCTGTCAAAACTTATTTTCAAATAAGTTGTGAAGATTGAGAAAGAAATGCTTCAAACACATCGTAGAATGTTTTCAAATGTCTGAA
Source organism: Chiloscyllium punctatum (assembly GCF_047496795.1). Lineage (NCBI taxonomy): Eukaryota > Metazoa > Chordata > Chondrichthyes > Orectolobiformes > Hemiscylliidae > Chiloscyllium > Chiloscyllium punctatum. The sequence goes on from NC_092757.1 coordinate 66,312,779, forward strand.
GTATCCTTGAAAAAGATAATTGAACTAGTTTTGTATAAAGAATTTCACATTCCATCCTTGATAAAAGACACTGCAGACACCTCCTAAAAACAGCAACAGACAAAACATATAGAACGTAGAACATGGAACAGTACAGCACAGTACAGGCCCTTTGGCCCTTGATGTTGTGCTGAGCTTTCATCCGACGCTCAGATGAAACTAACCTACAAACCCTTCATTGTACTATCTTCCATGTGCCTATCGAAGAGTTGCTTAAATGCCCCTAATGTCTCTGACGCTACTGCCATGGCTGGCAGTGCATTCCACTCACCCACCACTCTTGGAGTAAAGAACCTATCTCTGACATCTCCCTTGAACCTTCCTCCAATCACCTTAAAATTATGCCTGCTTGTAATAGCCATTTCTGCCCTGGGAAAATGTCTCTAGCTATCCATTCTATCAATGTTTCTCATTACCTCATACACTGCTATCAAGCCACCTCTCATCCTTCTTTGTTCCAATGAGAAAAGCCCAACTCTCTCAACTTTTCTTCATAAGACATGCCCTCCAGTCCAGGCAGCAACCTAATAAATCTCCTCTGCACTCTCTCTAAAGCTTCCACATCTTTTCTGTAATGGGGTGATCAGAACTAAACACAATATTCCACTGTGGACTAACCAGAACTCTTTAAAGCTTCAGCATAACCTCGCGGCTCTTAAACTCAATCCTCCTGCTAAAGAAAGCTAACACACCATCCGCCTTCTTAACGACCCTGCCAACTTGGGTGGCAACATTGAGGGATCTATGGACATGCACCCCAAGATCCCTCTGTACCTCCACACTGCCAAGACTCCTGCCTTTAATCCTGTGTTCCGTATTCAAATTTGCCCTTCCAAAGTGAATGACTTCACATTTGTCCAGGTTGAGTTCCATCTGCCACCTATCAGCCAGTTCTGCATCCCGTCAATGTCCCGTTGCAACCTACAACAGCCCTCCATACTATCTACCATTCCACCAACCTTCGTGTCATCGGCAAACTTACTAAGCCACCCTTCCACTTCCTCATCCAAGTCATTTATAAAAATCACAAAGAGCAGAGTTCCCAGAACAGGTCCCTGCAGAACACCACTGGTCATCAAGCTCCAGGCTGAATATTTTCCATTTACCATCACCTTCTGCATCCAGACAGCCAGATTTCCCTGTACCCCACGCCTCCTTACTTTCTGAATGAGCCTACCATGGGCAACCTTATCAAATGCCTTGCTAAAATCCATGTACACCACATCCACTGCTCTACCTTCATCAATGTGTTTTGTCACATCCTCAAAAAATTCAATAAGATTTGTGAGGCATTACCTGCCCCTCACAAAGCCATGCTGACTATCTCTAATCAATCTATGGTTTTCCAAGTAATCATAAATCCTGTCTCCCAGAATCCTCTCCAATACTTTGCCCACCACAGATGTAAGATTGACTGGTCTGCAATTCCCAGGATTATCCCTATTCCCTTTCTTGAACAAAGGAATAACATTTGCCACCCTCCAATCATCTGGCACTACTCCAGGAGACACAGAGGATGCAAAGCTCATCACAGAAAGTGCAGTAATCTCTTCCCTCGCTTCCTGTACTAACCTTGTGTATATCCCGTCTGGCCTAGGGGATTTATCTATCCTTATGTTTTTCAAACTTTTTAGCACATCCTCCTTGTGAACATCAACCTGTTCGAGCATATCAGTCTGTTTCACACTGTCCTCACAAACATCAATGTCTCTCTAAGGAGTGAATACTGAAGCAAAGTATTCATTAAGGACCTCCCCTACCTCCTCTGACTCCAGGGACAGTTTCCCTCCACTATCCCTGATCGGCCCTCCGCTCACCATGGCCATCCCCTTGTTCCTCACATAAGTATAGAATGCCTTAGGGCCTTCCTTAATCCTACTTGTTAAAACTTTCTCATCCCCCCTTCCAGCTCTCCCAAGTCCATTCTTCAGTTCCTTCCTGGCTACCTTGTGACCCTCTAGAGCTCTGTCTGATCATTGCCTCCTCAACCTTAAGTAATCTTCCTTCTTCCTCTTGATGAGTTGTTACACATCCCTTCTCACCCAAGGTTCTTTCAACCTACCATTCGCTCCTTGTCTCAGTGGGACAAACTTGTCCAGCACGATCAGCAAGTGCTCCCTAAACAACCTCCACATTTTTGTCATGCATTTTCCTGAGAACATCTGTCCCCAATTTAGGCGCCCCAGTGCCTAATAGCATTGTAATTCCCCCTCCCCCAATTAATTACTTGCCCATACTGTCTGCTCCTATCCCTCTCCATGAGTAAAGTAAAGGTCAGGGAGATGTGATCACTATCACCAAAATGTTCTCCCACTGAGAGATCTGATACCTGGCAGCATTCATTGCCAAACACCAAATCCTTTATGGCCTCCCTCTAGTCGGCCTATCTAAATTTTGAGTCAGGAACCCTTCTTGGTCACTCCTGACAAAAAACGCTCCATCTAAACTACTTGAACTAAGTAGGTTCCAATCAATATTAGGGAAGTTGAAGTCACCCATGACAGCAACCCTATCACTTTTGTACCTTTCCTAAATCTGTCTCCCAATCTGCTCCTCCATGTCTCTGTTGCTATTGTGAGGCCTATAGAAAATTCCCAATAAAGTGACTGCTCCTTTCCTGTTTCTGACTTCCACCCATACTGATTCTGTAGACAAACCCTCCTCGACAACCTCCCTCTCTGCAGCTGTGATACTATCCCTGATTAGCAATCCCACTCCTCCACCTCTTTGACCTCCCCTTCTATTCATTTTGAAACATCTAAACCATGGAACATCTAACAACTATTCCTGCCCCTGTGATATCCAAGTCGCTGTAATGGTCACAACATCATAGTTCCAAGTACTGATCCATGCTCTGAGTTCGTCACCCTTATTCCTGACACTTCTTGCATTAAAATAGACACACTTCAACCCATTGCACTGACTGCACGTTTGCCCTACCAAGAGCCTATCCCTCCTCACAAACTCGCTGCACGGTGTATCTAGCTGTTCCCTCTCTGCTCCATCATCTGATCCGTAGCTCCAGTTCCCACCCCCCTTGCCAATCTAGTTTAAACCTTCCCGAAAAACTCGAGCAAATCTCCTGTCCAGGTGCCCCTCCAGTTCAGGTGCAATCCGTCCTTCTTGTACAAGTCCCACCTTCCCCAGAAGGTATCTTAATGATCCACTTATCTGAAGTCCTCCCTCCTACACCAATCCTGCAGCCACATGTTCATCTGAACTCACTCTCTATTCCTAACCTCACTAGCGTGTGGGACTGGTAGCAATCCTAAGGTTACTAGTCTGCCCAACCTGCCTTTTAGCTTCCAACCTAACTCCCTATACTATCTTTTCAGGTCCTCATCCCTTTCCCTACCCATGTTACTGGTACCCATGTGTACTACAACTTCTGGCCGCTCTCCCTCCCCCTTAAGAATCCTGTAGACTTGATCTAAAACATCCCTGACCCTGGCACTCAGGAGGCAACATACCATCTGGGAGTCTCATTCACTCCCACAGAAACTCCTATCTGTTCCTTTCATGATTGAATCGCCTTTCATTATCACTCTTCGATTTTCCCCACTTCCTTTCTGAGCCACAATGGCTGCTGGGACTTTACCCTGGTAGGTCATTCCTCCCCCCAACAGTATCCAAAATGCTATACTTATTATTGAGGGGAATGGCCTCAGAGGGTCCTTGCACTGTCGGCCTATTCCCTTTCCCACTCCTGATGGTCACTGAGCTACCTTTACTATGTTGTTTAGGTGTGACTATCTCCCTATAACTCCTCTCTATCACCCTCTCAGCCTCGCAAATGATCCAAAGTCCATCCAAAGTCAATATTAGTGAACTGGGTTTTGAACAACGTAATAGTCCAAAGTTGTGACAGTATTTGAGAAACACTGCCATCTTTTTTCACAGAAGTAGAAGTGAACTTACAAATTAAAGCAATTCAATCCTGACTGCTTTTTCTGTGCTTTAGAATAAACATAATTTTACTTCAAAGGTACTTTTTAATAAATGAATGTACAGCTATCCTTCCCCAGGTGACAAATCCATACATTCCTTTAACCTAAAAGAAAATGTAAAGGAAAGAAGTTTAATATTTTATTCAAAATGCTTTTCCATTTTCCAGAGAAAAACAATAAGTTTAGTCTTCTAGTCTCCAGATCATCAGAGATCAGACATACTGACAAAGAGGTCTGTTAGGATGCTGCAGGCATTATAATGTATTGACAACCGGGCAGTTTCCTGGAAAGTTTGAACTCCCCGAGGGTAGTTGCCATATTCTTCAGAACTCTCCACAAATGCTCCCATTCCAAGTTACAATCAGACATTTCACACTGTTCTGATCTAGGAAAAGCTGTAAAAGTTGTGAAAGTAAGTGTGGGGAGCGAGTGGTGCCACCCCCCCCCCCCCCCCCCCCCCACACACACACACCCCCCAACTCAATGGCATTTTATCCCCAGTGGGGAGCCTTCCTGCCAACCCAAGACATCTAAAGGATGCTGTCTTCTCATCCCTAATGTTAATAAAGCAAATTTTGGTTTTAATAAATCTCAAGTCTTCCAATGTCCTTCAACAAAACTCAAGTCAGATTGGTTCAAAGGAAATTTTCTCCAGCTCTGCTGGTGCGCTGTTTGCTGGCTACTGGCACCTTTGTCAATTAGTTCATAGCAGTGGTTTTCAGCAATGCCCATTGCTAAATGGAGCTCCACGCTCACATGCACAAAATTGGCGGGATACTTATTGTGATGCTAATGAAACGGGAAGCTATGTACTAACATTCAAACATTTAAGGTAATCTAGCAATCTGCCTAAAAACGTTTGCTTTGCTACAGATGAAACTGCACTGTAAAATACCTTGGGCGTAATAGCTTAGAGAAAACCTCATTTCCTTGGCTTCCCAATCGTCGGGTGAATCTAAACCACAATTGGTTTGGGTGCTGTTACAATGTTGACCTTGTGTTACTATGCCAGAAACCCCTGACTGGAGGCTAACCCCTTCACTTGACTGAACAATCTAACAACTACGTAAAGCTTCCTCTGGTGAGTTGAGCCATTAAATAAACAATAAACAATATCAACTGGGAAGTCACTGCTGCCTGGCAAGGATCTCGTCACACCACAATGACAGGCATGGACAGGGAGTCTTTTTCCCGGGGTGGAACTGTCGAGTACTAGGTTTAAGGAGAAGGGAAAGTTTAAAGGAGATGCATGGGAAAAACTTTTACACAAAAGGAGGTAGATGTCTGGAATATGCTGCTCGAGGAGATGGTAACAGAGATGATAACAATGCTTAAGAGGCATTTAGACAGACACATGAGCAGGCAGGGAATAGAGGAATATGGAGCATGTGCAGGCTGATGGGATTAGTTTAGAACGGCATCATGGTCAGCACAGACATGGTGAGCTGAAAGGCCTGTTCCATGTTGTTTTAATTTACAGAATCCCTGCAGTGTGGAAACAGGCCATTCAGCCCAACAACTCCATACTGACTGTCTGAACAGCATCCCAACCAGACCAAACGCCCTTACCCTATCCCTGCAAGCCTGTATTTCCCTAGGCTAATCTACCTAGCCTGCACATCCCTGGACACAATGGGCAATTTAGCATGGCCAATCTACCTAACTTGCACACCTTTGGACTGTGGGAGGAAACCAGAGCACCTGGAGGAAGCCCCACGCAGAAATGGGGAGAATGTACAAACTCCACCCAGACAGTTGCCCAAGGATGGAATTGAACCCAAGTCCCTGGTATTGTGAGGCAGTAGTGCTAACCACTGAGCCACCATGCTATTCGATGTTTGCTTCTTGAGTAAAGCAGGGAAGTCATCAAGATAAGTGTCTCATCTGATTCTACCAGTCACCTCTCCATAGTCCACATCACACTCAGAGCCTGGACTGGTAATGGCAGGTTACTTCAGAGTATCAGAGAGGAGGGGAAGATGGAGGCAGTGATAGTGCAGTAGTAACGTCACTGGACAAGTGATTCAGAGTCATAGGTTAATGCTCTGGGAACATAAGTTCAAATCCCACTACAGCGAATGGGGAAATTTGAATGCACTTAATAAATCTGGAATTTAAAGGCTTGGCATTCTAATGGTGTCATGAAACTATTGTCAATTATTGTAAAAACCCATCAGGTTTGCTGATGTCCCTTTAGGGAAAGAAAGCTGCTTTCCTGTTCTGGCCTACATATGACTGTAGATCCACAACAATGTTGGTGACCATTAATGTACTCTGGGATTGTTTAGCAAGGGTATTTGGTCTGGTTGGGAAGCTGTATCAAATTATGATAAAACCTAAAAAGAAGGAATGAAACCAGAGAGTTATTTGGCATTAATCTAGGCAGTAGAAATGACAACAGTAAATCCAGCTATTGCAGACTCTGCAAATTCCCCCTTACAAATATCTGGCCGCTTGCACCAAAATTGGGAAATGTGTCCCACAGACTAGACAAGCAACAGCCTGACTTACATATACTTTTATAATATACCAGATACCACCAGCACCATTCCTGGGTATGATTTACCCCACTGGTAGGCCTGACATACCAGAGATGGCTGCACTGTGGCATGTAGTCAGAAGGGAGCTGTTTCGGAATTACTCAGCAGTGAATTGGTACTCCATGAAGTCTCAAGATGTCAGGTCATACATAAGCAAGGAAACCTAGGAGAAAGTGAGGACTGCAGATGTTGGATGACCAGAGTCAAAACATGTGGCGCTGGAAAAGCACAGCCAGTCAGGCAGCATCCGAGGAGCAGGAGAGTCGATGTTTCAAGCATATGCTCTTCATCAGGAATGTGGCATCAATGCAAAAGATAAGGCTGAGACATTCCTGATGAAGACCTTATGTTTGAAACATCGACTCTTCTGCTCCTGGGATGCTGTCTAACTGGCTGTGCTTTTCCAGCACCACACCTTTTGACTATAAGCAAGGAAACCTCCTACTGTTTTCCATTTACCACTCTCGCCCTTCAATGTTGAACATCATTTGGAGGAAGCAATAGAATAGAAAAGACACAGATTGTACTCTGAGTCAGGAACTAACATATCCAGCTCCAAGAGTGGCTGGTAGCACCATTATAGACCCTAACTGCCAAGTCCTAAAGGACGTAGCTGCTCCTCGGTCTGCGGTGAGCAGTGAGGGAACCAAGGAGGAAAGAGCTGTTTGACTTCATCCTAATCATTGAACCATTGTAGTTGTACCTGTCCATGACAACACAAGCAAGAGTGACTGTCACAGTCTTTGTGAAGATAAAGCTCCATCTTCACATCGTATATGCTATCCATCATTTCATGTGGCACTATCACTGTGCTAAATGGAATAAATTTAGGGCATATCTCACCACTTAAGATTGAACATCCATGAGCTGTCGTGGGCAAACGTAACAATCGAATTGTAATCAACTACACTCGATAAACTCACAGCTTGATATACGCTCTACTGTTACGATCAACCAAGGGGATCAACTCGAGTTCAATGACGAGTATGGGAGGGCATGCTAGAGACAGCACCAGGCATACATTGAAATGAAGTATCAACCTGGTGAAACTACAAAACCATGGTTAATTGGCAAACTTAGGAACATTGTGCAATTGACAGAGCTCAGCAATCCTACAACCAGCAGATCATGTCTAAGCTTTCCAGACCTGCCACGTCCAGTTGTAAATGTTGATAAGCAATTCAAGGGAAGAGGAGGTTCCACAATTATCCCATTCCGCAACAATAAGGGATCCCAGACATCAATACAAAAAATAAGGCCGAGACATTTGCAACAATCTTCAGCCAGAAGTGCTGAGTAGCTGATCTATCTTGACCTCCTCCAGAGGTCCCCAGCATCAGATATGTAATTTTTCAGCTAATCTGATTCACTTTGCATGACATCAAGAAATTCTGGCAATTGTACTGAAGATATGTGCTCCAGAACTTGCCGCAATCCTGGCCAAACTGTTCTAGTACAGCCACAACAGTGGTATCTACCTCATAATGTGGAAAATTGCTCGGGTACTCACTGTCCATAAAAAGAAGGACCAAATCCAATCTGGCCAAGTACCTCTCTGTTGGTTTGCTGTTCATCATCAACAAAATATTGAATATGATTGTTAGTAGTTCTATTAAGTGACTATTTTATGTGAAAAACAGAAAGATGGAGTATTATTGAATTGGTCAATGGCATTTAGCAATGAAAGGTGTGAGGTGATGCACATTGAAAGAAGTAATATTAAAAGCTTATAGAGGGTTATAAACTCATGAGGGGCATGGATAGGATAAATAGACAAAGTATTTTCCCTGGGGTATGGGAGTCCAGAACTAGAGGGCATAGGTTTAGGGTGAGAGGGGAAAGATATAAAAGAGGCCTAAGGGGCAAGTTTTTCACACAGAAGGTGGTGACATGTATGGAATAAGCTGCCAGAGGAAGTGGTGGAGACTGATATAATTGCAGCATTTAAAAGGCATCTGAATGGGTCTATGAATAGGAAGGGTTTCGAGGGATATGGGCCATGTGCTAGCAAATGGGACTAGATTAGGTTAGTATGGACGATGTGGTCCATGGTCGGCATGGGTGAGTTGGACCGAAGGGTCTGCTTCTGTGCTGAACGTCTCTGTGACGCTATGACTCTAAGTGAGTACTCAATGAATGACAGGATTCTAGGAAGTTCAGAAGAAACCAGGGATCTTGGGACCTTGTCCACAGATCCCTGAAGATGGCAGGTCAGGTTAATAGAGTTGTTAATAAGGCATGTGAGATTGGCCAAAGGGCCTCTTTAATGCTGTATGACTCTATGATTCTATAAAAGATTTTAAGACTACAAATATTCAAAATTATTTTATTATATCAATTCAAAATACCAAAATGTACAATTGAGTACATTAGATTTTATTAAATAAAAGGTGTAATTTTCAAAATCAATATTTTTATTATTCAAATGCACCATTAAAATATTACCAAGGAAATAATTATTATTTAGCATTGATCATTTCCATAATATCTTTATAATATGTCACCAAATACAAAGCCAGTGCCTAAATACTGCATCATGTGAGTGATTACAAAGATTCCCATTAAATCTGTTCAAACTGTTGTCTCCAAAGACCATCTCTCAAGGGTACACATTACCAAAGTTCCCAGTCTTAGGAGGGCATGATGCGATTAATTCCCTGATGCTACTCTCACAATGGTAATCTGTGAATATCTCAAGCATTGATTGGTGACAGTGCCACAGTAGTGAAGTCCAGCTCTCCAAATCATTTTCCTGGACGTTTATCTCCAGCTGGGAACACAGGAGTGTGGAATTAGCTTTCACATCCATTGCTGTAATATAAATAAATCTAATCCTATTCACATCATGAGCTCATCCTGTTCATACAAGTGGGATATCTATTAGGATGCTATAACTAACATCAGCTGAGTTAGGAAGGAGGAAACATTAGCCCAAATTCCCATTCCTGATTATTATCCAATGGGTTCTACTGGAAAGCATGCTGGCAGGTGTTGGTTGACAGTGAAATTGTATTTAGGTTTGTAAACTGGAATACTTTATCAACATCCACTGTCTCTGCTGAAGATGATCAGAGGCCACTTAACCATGGTACCAGATGGCTGTGTGTACCTGTGGTGCCCTGCTCAAACAATACTCACAGTTTTCAGGAGAGGAAGTATTTTCTTTAAAGCCTTTGATGAAAACCTGTGCTGTTGAAAAGCACAAATTGTTAATTGTCATTCGAGTACATTGAGACAGGAAAGATATACCAGCCTGAAAAAAAATTATGTTTTGAGATGAGTGACTACAACATCTTTGGGAATTATAATTATGCATGAAAGATGGTACAATCTTAAAACTCTATTTAGCTTCAACAAAAGTAGCAAAATGCCAGTTTAATTAAGTGGAACCAAATTGCCTTATTCTAAAAATATCACTTAATCACAGTTTAATTGTTAATTTATGAAAGCCTTTACCATTTAACTGCAGCATGGTAAATATAATTTGAAAATGTTACATGAACACAATATCACTTCTGCCTATTTATTCGTTATTTTAAGTACAAGAATCACATACTTCTGGCAAAAGAAAAGTTATTCTGAGGAGAAAAGCATAATAAAATATGCTGGGGAATAAGTTGAATTACATTTATTAATTGCTTAATATAACATGATGATCAATTGCCCTTATTGAAGTGCTGTTGAATTGATTATATGAAAATTAACATTCTAGGAGTTAGTAACAAGTGTTAATTAAAGCTGTGGCTTTTTGTTAAACAGAACATCTGCTTGCAATATTAAAAAAAATGGTCTACACTTAAATGTGCAATCAGCCTACGGGTGTTTACATAGAACTGCTAAGCAGGTTTCACTGTCACTTGAGTACTCCAGAACATGACAGGCAGCCACACTCACCAACATTGCTCAAAACAGCCTGTGTGATCTCCATCTGTTGTTCATCAATCTACCAGATGTTATAGTGTGAATCTAGTGGTGACGATGCCCAAAGCGACCATCCATCGACACATGAGCAGAAAAATAGAGCCTCGCAATTTTTAATAGTAAATGTTTTCTTTCCCTTTACTCTCCTAAAGGGATTATCATGTTGAATGGTATGACATCTCAAAAGGAAGTAGAAAATGGAGAGGAAAGAAATGTTTATTCAAAAAATTGCAAGGATTTTAGATTTTCAGTTTCAATCCCCATTTTCCAGAGGATGTAGAGGCCCAATGTATTCTTAAGGGCCCGGGAGGAACAGGAGCTGTCCTGGCTCACAGGGAATCCATAAAAGGCAACATGAAATAAATGGGGCAAGAACACATGGGCCTTGGAACCTGCCTTTTACCAGCTTTCACTGGTAGGTCTATGACTATGAAGCTGCAGATAAAATGATTGAAACAATTGAAGGATTTTAGGGAGAATGTGGGACAAAATGCCGAGTGCACCTTCATCAGTATTCTCACTAAAATTCATCACAAAGCTTTGGTAACATCAAGAAAACTCTTGGCAACTTAAATGGTCAAAGCAAATGAATTACAAAGCATTTAGACCAATATTTTTAATAACTTGAATAAAGGAGAAAAAAATGAACGTAAAGGAATAACTTCACTCATCAAACATATGTTACCTTGAATGGTTATCACCCAGAATTGGAAAACCTCATCAATTTTCATTCCAATTTCCATTATTGTCTCACCTGCACCATGTCTATCTCTGACTCTTCCTTTCCCTTCCTTGTCTTATCGGTTTCCCAGGCCTTGCTGTTGTGTTTCAGCAAAGCCCAATGCAATCTGGAGGAACAGCAACTCATTATCCACGTTGCCACTTTACAGCCACCAAGACTCAACGTTGCATTCAGTATCTACAGAGCTTGAACTCCATCTTCCATTTGGTTCACATGCCCTCATCCCCTTCCCCATCACCTCACAGTGTCACATTTGCACAGGTTTCCTCTCAGCACAGCTGACCTAATGTCTGCTATCAACACCTACAATTAACATCTACAATTCACTTACATTGCTTTTCCGTTACCATTGGCTTTTGACTTTTGCTCAGAAGGGTACAGAACGATAGCTAGTGACTGTTACCACCACCGTGACCTCCATAGGCAATGTATAGAGGACTGGGGTGAGCACCGTTAAGGAATAATGCCTGGGTCTAGAGGCAGGGAGGATAGTGGAGGTGAACTTCAATGTGATGGGTCTTGACATGGCAGGAATGGGTTGACATGGGCTGATGGGGTATCGAGAAATTGTGGGACATGGAGGGTCTGAGGCGAAGGTGTGTTTTACCTCATGATTGGGCGAGGCTTGGTGCTGACAGTGTTCACCACAAGCTGTGTTCCCAGCTATCACTTTCCATCCTTTAGATGCAAAGTGCTAGTATTAAAATGGCTGGAACAATGGCCAGAGTGGGTGCAGCAAGTGTCACTCCACATGACAGAGATGGCAAAAGCACAGGAACTAAATTTGCTTCATGCAAGGACATTAGAGGAACAAGTAGATGAAGCAACCATTGGCAAGACCCAGCTACATTTAATTTCCAATCACCTCATCACTCATTCACAATGTATGCAGAATGAAGGTCCTTAAGGGTAACACACGAGTCAAAGGTGATTTGCAACTTGCCATTGGTGGCTGAACTTGAGCATTTCAATAATGTTGAGGTTAACAGTAATAACTTTGTAAAAGGCCAAACTTGGCTAAAGGCAAACCCATTATTCACTTAACTACAAAGAGTGCTGTGGGAGCTACAAAGCATTTGTTTCATCATCTGTCATGTAAGTATGACAATGCTGTGTAGTGAATGCAATGAGAAGTTGAATGTATGATGTGGGTCTAGGTTGGGAAGGGTTTCAGAGACTGCTGGCATTCCTTTCTCAGTGATGGTTAATGGTCACTCATATGGCATGACATCCTCAATGAGAAGGTATCTGCCCAGGCTAAGCTGGGATATGGATAGATGATGGAGACATGGTCTTTGTTATCAGGATGCAGCATATCTCACTGTGTGGTGAAATATACTCAGCCCTCACCTGCAGAGTAAGCCATTGACAGCTGTTCTGAGGTCTAAGAAACTCTGTTGCTACTTCAGTTCCCAACAAAGGTCATTGCCACTGAGGGTCTTAAGCCTTGCTGCTGGTGTGATGTTGATCATTATGGCTGCCTACCTACGAAGATGAAATGGAGGCAGGAGGACCATGGCTGATGGTCAGCTCAGGAGCAGCAGTAGGACCCACAAAGGACATGGGGCACCCAGTTCAGGGAGAGGTCATTGCCAAAGGGCCTCTTGGGATGTATTGGGTGCACGGGAGACCCAGAGCTTTATGGGCCCCATTTCATTTCTTGGAGATGAGCGAGACACAGTGTCAACTCAGGCTCTGTATATCTCAGGACTCACTTACAGAACAATGCAGGATACTGGAGCAAGACCTGGGGGCTGCAGAAGTAGGAGGTCATTTTCACCTGGCAGCTGTGATGATGAAAGTTGCTTTGAATTTCTATGCTACTGGCTCCTTCCAGGGAGCGATGGGTAACCTGCATGGGATCCCTCACTTATTCCCAAAGCACCTGGACAGTGACTGATGGCATCGGTAAAAGATCACACTGATTTATTTGGTTTCCCAAGGTGAGGTCAGTGCTGCAGCTTGAGCAATAGGATTTGGAAACATAATTCGCTCCCCCCAGGTACATTGACTGCACGCATGTGACATGTATCACAACACTGCAGAATTCATCTATAGGAAGGGCTTCCATTGGGTTCATGATCAGTGTCATCACTTCCTGAAGGTGCGTGCCCATTACCCTGGCAGATGCCAGGGCTCCTGTATCCTGGAGTACTGTCATATACCTGTGTACTTGATGGTCCAAGTGCTTTACAAGGCTGGTTACTGGGGGCAAGGGCTTCCCACATTGATACCAACCCTCTGACTGGCACAGGCAAAAAGACAATGTGATAGATGATGAGGAACTGGGTGAATGGGAGCAGGAGGAGGAGGAGGATGATGATGAAGACCTTGGGAGGAGGAAACACTCCTTAACCATGACAAAGCTCAATTGCATCAGACCTGACAGGTGAAATAAAACCTCATGGATATCTGCTTCCAATAATTGAATGCTGGTTGCAGAACATCATGGGGACTGTGAAATATTTGTTGTTCTTGTGTGATGGTTTGAATTAATGGGGCAAACATTAACCTCTGCTCATTATTTTACACTTGTTTTCACTGTATGTAAACAGAAACTTGACCAAACAATGACAAGCTGCACGTCTACAACGGTCATTGAGACTGGGATAGTGGTGGCTGAGAGGGTGATCAAGGCAATGTAGCTACAGACAGGTACCATATGTGGTGTGGCTATTAAACAACAGCATGGATGAGGGAATAGGGTTTTCTATGCAAGAAAATGCCAACCATGTGCCATGGGCAATGTGATTACGTGTCTGCTGTACCATGATGTTGGTCGTAACGGGCAACATGGGATTGCCAACACTAGTCCTGGTACACAATACCATTTCAAAGGTAGTTTGGGTGCAAGGGTTGCCAGCCCCTTGGTGGATATTGCTGAGTGGCAAATTATTCTGGGAACAGTGCATGGTGAGGTAGAGCCAATGATGATGCCATAAGGATGAGTTGGAGCTCACTACCATACATCAGGAGCATTTCTGAACTGACAGCCAGACTACTGCGACCACCAGGACTCATAACAGCACACAAACCAACAGCCACGCTCAGGCAACAACTCACCAGAACAAAGGACCCGATACCCAACATGAGCAAAACTAATGTAGTGTACAAAATCCCATGCAAGGACTGCACAAAACACTACATCGGACAAACAGGAAGACAGTTAACGATCCGTATACATGAACACCAACTAGCCACGAAATGACACGACCAGCTATCCTTAGTAGCCACACACACAGACGACAAGCAACATGAATTCGACTGGGACAACACTACCATGCTAGGGCAAGCCAAACAGAGAACAGCCAGGGAATTCCTAGAGGCATGGCACTCATCCACAGACTCATTAACAAACACATCGACCTGGACCCAATATACCGGCCACTACAGCAGACAGCTCGAACTGACAACCGGAAGCGGCAGAGACAGGCCACTATAAATGCCGGAGGAAACAGCACAGAAGCGCTTCACAGGAGGCTCCCAAGCACTGAGGATGTCACCTAGACAGGGGACAAAACGTTTGCAAGACAAATTCCCAGCTCGGCGAACAGAACCACAACAACGAGCACCCGAGCTACAAATCTTCTCCCAAACTTTGATGAGTTGGAGAGTTAATACGGTGAGAAAAACCATTAGGCCTCATGATGAACATTCCTTCAGACAAAACCTTCTCTTGGAAGTTTATCAAATGGTTTTCCCTTTGTAATAGACCAGCCAGGCTCTGCAGATCCCAACCCTAGAAAAGGCAGATGGCAGAAAAGTTACCCCATGCTGCACAATAGCGCGGACACCCCATACTACACAGTGGTCAGCAGTGCAGAGTACTCGTGCACCTGTGAGATTGGCAGTAAGGTCAGAATGCAGATCTCAATGCACAATTCCCCCCGTTCCCCACCTCCACTCCCAAGCCTCCCACCACCCACTCCCTTGATGAGGCATGGTACCCAGTGATCCCAAATAGGATTCGCTTGTTGTGTTTCCCACATGTCAAGCCCCTATCCACCATTGGATTGATATGGACTTACTTGTGGCAGGGTAGCCTCCCACCAGGCCAGTAAATATCCTCCCAGCCATCAAACCAAATGCAGGAAAGAGCACAGGAGTCCACTATTAATATACCCAGCTATCCATCAATTAAGGTTCATCTTGATATCTGTTCTAATTTAACCTTTCACTGCTGTCCATTTCTGATACACTTTGGCCTAATTCACTTGCAGGTAATAATTGAGATTTATATTATCTGACTTGTTAAATATGTGCTTTGTAAAGCTTACAATTCACAGTTGCATAGTTGTCTGTTCTTTTTTTATATTAATTGGGTTAATTACCAGTTTACCAACAGGATGCATATCTACAAAGATAATGAACAGCTGTAAAAGAGACAGGGGTCTGAATAAATTAATTTGAAACATTAATTCCAATCCCCTTGAACAACACATATCAATGTGATAGTATGTCTACTGTATATTTTATAGTTTACAAAATTTGAGTAATATTAAACCTTGTCATTCTAAAATAATGATGCTGGAAATGTATAAATTATGCAAATTCACATTAAATTAAGCAAAGGCACAGTGAATATATTATACTAAACGTGCATATCTGATAACAGTTTATGAAGTATTCATATCATTTGGAAATTTAGTTTATAAATTCGAGGTAAATGTGTCTTTGGTTTTATTTCTGTGAAGGAGACTTCTTGTGTTTTTATAGAAAAGTCAAAATGTCATTTATTTTGAACAGGGAATTCATGCATTATTTCTGAGAAAGTATTTCACTTAGTCATGGAGTCATACAGTTATACAATATGGATACCCTTTGGTCCAACCAATCCATGCTGACTATGTTCCCAAACGAGACTAGTCCCACCTTCCTGTGCTTGGCCCATATCTCTCCAAACATTTCTTATTGATGTACTTATCTAAATGCCTTTTAAACATGGTTACTGTACAACATAATGTCAACTCCTTAATCAGGAGTTGAAGCTTGGGTACTTTTAAACTTGATAGGATGCGTCAGCAGAAAGAAAATAATTGTGCTTTTTTTTCCTTGGAAGGTACCTGTGCCAAATTAAATTAATCACATTACATAGGTGATAATGTTCTTGTTTAACTGTTAGTTCAGTTAGGAAAAGTGCTGTTACCATCTGGAATAATGAAAACACTTTTGAGTTCCTTTACCCTCAAGCCCATTTTCCCCTAAATTCCTTTCCTCTCTTTTCAAAAATGCTGGCTTGGGCCAGTGCACAATTTTACAGGCATCTTAGCTCTATGGTATCTTGCCAAGTTTCATCTTTTACTTTCTCTATTTAGATTTCAAGCATATGTGTGAAAGCAACTAAAAATGCTTGGACATATCAGCAAAACCATAGATCTTTAAATCACAGAGGACATTCTTGGGTTAGAGCTGAAAAATGTGTTGCTGGAAAAGTGCAGCAGGTCAGGCAGCATCCAAGGAGCAGGAGAATCGACGTTTCGGGCATAAGCCCTCCAGCATCTGCAGTCCTCACTTTTTCGTGTTCTTGGGTTAGAGCAGATTAATAGTGATACCAGACTCAGAGTCAAGTCCCAATCATTGGACAGCTGTCACAAAGATAAGGAAAAGAATCACATTATTCGAGATGATGGACATGATGGAATTGCCTTATTCCATTATTACACAAAATCAATAAATGGATACTTTTCATTAGGTTTCAAGCAGGTGAAAAGGTTTGTGCCAAACAAAGAACATGGGCTTGCTATGGACATAAAATCTTTTTGGACAATCATAACTATTTATTGTTGTGGTTGTGTTCGCCGAGCTGGGAATTTGGGTTGCAGATGTTTCGTCCCCTGTCTAGGTGACATCCTCAGTGCTTGGGAGTCTCCTGTGAAGTGCTTCTGTGATGTTTCCTCCGGCATTTATAGTGATTTGTATCTGCTGCTTCTGGTTGTCAGTTCCAGCTGTCCGCTGCAGTGGCCGGTATATTGGGTCCAGGTCGATGTGTTTGTTGATTGAATCTGTGGATGAGTGCCATGCCTCTAGGAATTCCCTGGCTGTTCTCTGTTTGGCTTGTCCTATAAGAGTAGTGTTGTCCCAGTCGAACTCATGTTGCTTGTCATCTGCGTGTGTGGCTACTAAGGATAGCTGGTCGTGTCATTTCGTGTCACGTCTAGGAATGGGAGTTGGTTGTCCTTTTCTTCCTCTCTAATGAATCGGATTCCTATGAGTGTGGTATTGATGATCCGGTGTGTGTTCTCTATTTCTGTGTTTTTAATGATCACAAAGGTGTCATCTACATATCTGACCCAGAGTTTGGGTTGAATTTGCGGTAAGACTGTTTGTTCTAATCTTTGCATTACCGCTTCTGCTATGAGTCCAGAGATGGGTGAGCCCATGGGTGTGCCGTTGATTTGTTCATATATTTGGTTGCTGAATGTGAAGTGTGTTGTGAGGCACAGGTCCAGTAGTTTAAGTATGCCGTCTTTGTTGATAGGTTCACCGTCCTGTTGTCTGTTCTGTATGTCCAGCAGGTTGGCTATTGTTTCTCTGGCTAGGGTTTTGTCGATAGAGATGAACAGTGCCGTTACATCAAATTAAACCATAGTTTCTTCCTTGTCCCAGTTTGACTGGGACAACACTATGATTATAGGACAAGCCAAACAGAGAACAGCCAGGGAATTCCTAGACGCATGACACTCGTCCACAGATTCAATCAACAAACACATCGACCTGGACCCCAACATACCGGCCACTGCAGTGGACAGCTGGAACTGACAACCGGAAGCGGCAGAGACAAACCACTATAAATACCAGAGGAAACATCACAGAAGCGCTTCACAGGAGGCTCCCAAGCACTGAGGATGTAACCTAGACAGGGGACGAAACATCTGCAACCCAAATTCCCAGCTCAGCGAACAGAACCACAACAACGAGCACCCGAGCTACAAATTTTCTCACAAACTTTGAATAACTATTTATTGTTGATCAGAGCAGGACTCTGAACAGCTGTGGAACCAAGAATTTAGGCAGTAGAGTCATTCTGTCCTACAGCACAGAGACAGGCCCTTTGGTCCAAACTGGTCCAGGCCAATCAGTAGAATGTGAAAAATATTTGTAAGCAGCTGCCCAGGGAAAAAGGGCAGGATTTTCCTGGAAACAAAAGTCGAGACGGTTTATTGGTGAAATATTCTGATTCCCCCAGAGGTCACCCCTCAGCCAGCCTGGAGACAGGTTCAGTCTCCAACTTAAGATGGCAGCTGGACTCTAAAAACCTTCCAGTTTGAGAGGAGCAGTGAGTTATAATGGAAGCAACAGCACTTCAGTTGGAGATCATCAAATCTGGGGGTCAGGGGGAATTGCTGTTCAGAATGGTGTGTGGATGCCTCTCTGTACTCAGGGTGGCACAAGGGTGTTCTAGACTAGTCCGGAGCTTTGGTCCTCCGGCCATCTGCTGGGAAACTACCTCAAAGTGCCTGTGCCATCCTTCAAATTGGCTTCAATTATACCCTGATCAACCAGCAGTCTCACATGGCATCAGCTGACATGATCTACTGCCTCTAATCCGATCTCTGTAGTAATGACCTGGAATATGGGTGGACACAGGGAATCAGCAGGTTGACTGGTGGGATACCTTTAGGTCATAGAGTCATGCAGTCATACAGCATGGAAATAAACTCTCCAGTTCAACTGATCCATGCTGACCATAATCCCAAACTGAACTAATCCCACCTGCCTGCTCTTGGCCCATTTCTTATTCATGTACTTACCCAAATGTGTATTACACATTGTAACTGCGCACACATCCACAAGTTCAAACATCTATCCCAAAGAGTCACCGGTGGTCAGAGTTGAGAACATAGTTGCTATCTGAGTGAGTTAGAAAGTTCTAGCTATAAACAGATAATGATGAGGTCTCGCTGCAAAGATTGTGTCACTGATATTATGGCTTATTCATTATCCTGTTAGTTTCTGAAGACCTGAATTGGGAAGATTAAGTTGTGAATCATTTTGAGTGAAAGTGTAAAATGGAACAAAGGAAAGAAATATATACAACATCAATCGGCTCAGTGTAGGTTAGAAAGCTTCTAATGTGAGGATGATCTTTCCATACAAAAGTTTAAGTTCAGCGTGCACAGTGAAGCCGAGGAAAATGTACACTGCAGATCTCATTTCCATATCTAGGCCCCCAACTCCTGCTGAAGTTCAGGAGAAATCATTGCTTGATTGGTAAGCTGTAGCAAGATTTGTGTGGAAACTATCACCAGTGGTCAGCTGAGTAGTGAGGGAAAGGGTAATGTGTGAAGGAAAGGGGAAGCAAATTAAGGTGATCGAGGAGGTTTGATGCAGGTAATACAGTTGGTGTGATGCGCATGGACTGCCAAAGGAAATTTCAAAAAGAGCCACATGATAACATGTCAGGTAGATGAAGCCTATGCAATAAAAAAAGTTGGCAATATGTATTCAAAGTTGATAGACAGAAAAAAAAGTTTTTTTCCTGTACTATAAAGAGCTCTTTATAGTAGAGGAGGATAACATATTAGATTAGATTCCCTACAGTGTGGAAACATGCCCTTCAGCCCAACAAGTCCATACAGACCCTCCGAAGAGTAACCCACTCAGACCCATTTCCCTCTGACTAACACTATGGACAATTTAACATGCCCAATTCACCTGAATTGCACATCTTTGGACCGTGGGAGGAAACCCATGCAGACACAGGGGGAATATGCAAACTCCACACAGACAGTCACCTGAGGTTGGAATCGAACCTGGATCCCTGGTGCTGTGCTAACCACTGAACCACCATGCCGCCCCAAGTGAGATTCCCCCCCCCCCCCCCGTGGTCAGCAACAGAAGAACTGAGGAAGGAATGGAGATGGGTAATGTTGCAAATTCCAATGGTGTAAGGTCAAGGCATCTCACAACATACTCCATGAGATAGGCCCATCTATCAGGTCAAATTTCTTTTGCACTGTAACTTGTTGGGAAGTATGAGCTCAATGATGTCACAAGGCAACAGGGTATCTTGCTGACCAAGTGTGTCAATATGTTTTCTCCACAAACAATAGGACTTAATGCTGGGGAGAACAAAACAGGCATGTCAGAGAAAGAAGTGTCAAATCAATTACAGAAGAAAAATTAAGAGAGGAAAGTGAAGAGATTGTTCAGACAGACAGAGGGAAAAGAGGCAAAAAGGAAAAATAAGAAAAACACTGAAAACTTTAGTGTTTTTATAAATAGTAACAACAAATGATGACCTGTGAAAATGAAACTCTAATATTATATTGTTCTCTTTCTAGGCCACAAAGGTTAACTATCATTGCATTCGCAATTATATTGTTTTTTAAAAGCTGCTTACATGGATAATGTTTAACATTCAATTAATGAGCAAAAAAAAACAAGTACTTTTTAAAAAAAATAAGAGCAAGATGACAATTTTGCAAAGCAACCAACAGTGTGGGTTAAATCAATTTACAAGTTCCAGAGATTCACACCAGCCAACACGTGTCTTAATTCCCTGATTTCTAATCAATTTCTTCAATAGTAACAGTGGACTTCATTATCACATCGTCACTTCTGCAGCAGGACACAACCTATAAACTCCACTCTGCTGGGCAAGTGCACAATGATAGAAACATAAAAAAGAAAAGTATTAAATACATTCTTTCAGCAACATAGTAAATGAAATAGCAAACATATATGTGGAATGTAAAGGGTGCAATTCAATCCAAGAGCTCAATGATGCTCAGATGAACAATAGGCTGGAATATTCTTCTCTGTCTGGTGGCAAGGTTGGAGGAGGGAAGGACATTTAATTGGGTGGATGGTGACATACATGGCTTATATCAGGACTATGTTCCCATCAGGACCTGGATAGGAAGGTCCATGGTCACCATTACTGCTCCATTATCAATTGAGGCCCTTATATGGCCAATTAGTGATCACTTAAGGGCCTCATCCGATTGTCACAGTTATTAAGCCAGCTGCACACCAGTTGGAGGGTGCTCAGGTGTGCGGTGAAATTCTGTCCGTGCTCACTCCTGCCCAGACGGAATTTCTCATTGGCCCCAAGGTCCCATACTTCCTGTGGGAGCCTGTGCCCCACAACCTGAGCCGCCTCCGGAATTTTAGTTTTGTCCCTTTTAAGGGCATAAAAAGGCGGGCCCTGTATCGACTGCTGCTGCACACCGTCCACCTCTTCTCTCTCATCCACCGCCCGGACACGCCTTGGCGTGCCCATTTGCCACCGGGCGGTGGGGATCCCCAGTGGAGGGCTCTCTATGTGGGAGTCTTCCGCCTTTCTCTCAGGGATCTGGGGTGGAGGGTGCTGCACGCAGCGGTCCCCTGCAACCGCAGATTGCAGTGGTTCACAGACTCCCAGCCCAACTGCTTGTTCTGTGGTGATGTGGAGTCCATGGACCATGTGTATATTGGGTGTGGGCGTTTGCACTCCCTTTTTGATTTTTTGATTTTCTCAAAAACCTTCTCCTCTGCTTTTGGTTGCACTTCAGTCCCACGCTCCTGATCTTTGGGCACCCGGTACGGAGGAGGGAGGGCAGGTCCGAAGACCTCCTCGTGGGTCTGCTCCTGGCCCTGGCCAAACTGGCCATAAACAGGTCCAGGCAGCGGGCCGTGGAGGGGGTCGTTAGGGCCGACTGCCTGCCCCTCTTCCGGGGTTACGTTAGAGGCCGGGTGTCCTTGGAGAAGGAGCACGTGGTGTCCACCAACACCCTGGAGTCGTTCAGGGAGAGGTGGGCGCCGCAGGGAGTGGAGTGTATTATTTCTCCCTCCAACTCTATTTTGATTTAGTGCCTACCCTCCCCTTCACCTTTTTGATCACACAGCATTGCCCTGTGGTTTGACGGGCAGTGCTTGTCACTGGCCACTCGGGTGTTTTTCCTATCTTCCTGGTGGTGGAAATTGAATAAAGATTCGTGCATTTTGTGTCTTTCACTGTGTCTCGCACCTACACACACACACCATGGGTGCTGGGGAAAAAATAAGCACTACCGCACTTAGGCGGTAGTGTGGGGGTTAAAATAAAGAAAAATATATAAATATACATGGTTCTGATCACACAGCATTGCCAAAAAAAAAGAAAAAAAAAGAAAAAAAAAATTAAGCCAGCTGCACACCAGCTGGAGGGTGCTCAGGTGTGCGGTGGAATCCTGTCCGTGCTCACTCCTGCCCAGACGGAATTTCACATTGGCCCCAAGGTCCCATACTTCCTGCGGGAGCCTGTGCCCCACAACCTGAGCCACCTCCGGAATTTTAGTTTTGTCCCTTTTAAGGGCATAAAAAGGCAGGCCCTGTATCGACTGCTGCTGCACACCGTCCACCTCTTCTCTCTCATCCACCGCCCAGACACGCCTTGGCGTGTCCATTTGCCACCGGGCGGTGGGGATCCCCAGTGGAGGGCTCTCTATGTGGGAGTCTTCCGCCTTTCTCTCAGGGATCTGGGGTGGAGGGTGCTGCACGCAGCAGTCCCCTGCAACCGCAGATTGCGGTGGTTCACAGACTCCCAGCCCAACTGCTTGTTCTGTGGTGATGTGGAGTCCATGGACCATGTGTATATTGGGTGTGGGCATTTGCACTCCCTTTTTGATTTTTTGATTTTCTCAAAAACCTCCTTCTCTGTTTTTGGTTGCACTTCAGTCCCACGCTCCTGATCTTTGGGCACCCGGTACGGAGGAGGGAGGGCAGGTCCGAAGACCTCCTCGTGGGTCTGCTCCTGGGCCTGGCCAAACTGGCCATAAACAGGTTCAGGCAGCGGGCCGTGGAGGGGGTCGTTAGGGCCGACTGCCTGCCCCTCTTCTGCGGTTACGTTAGAGCCCGGGTGTCCTTGGAGAAGGAGCACGTGGTCTCCACCAACACCCTGGAGTCGTTCAGGGAGAGGTGGGCACCGCAGGGAGTTGAGTGCATTATTTCCCCCTCCAACTCTATTTTGATTTAATCCCTGGCATCCCCTGATCACACCGCATTGCCCTTTTGTGAAGGGCAGTGCTTGTCACTGGCCACTCGGGTGTTTTCCTATCTCCTGGTGGTGGAAATTGAATAAAGATTCGTGCATTTTGTGTCTTTCACTGTGTCTCACACCTGCACACACACAGCATGGGTGCTGGGGAAAAAATAAGCACTATCGCAGTTAGGTGGTCGTGTGGGGGTAAAAAGGGGAAAGAAAAAAAAGAGAAAAAATATATAAACAGGAGAGTCAGAGGTTCTTAAAAGGGGAATGAAAAAAAAGAGAAAAAATATATAAACAGGAGTGTCAGAGGTTCTGTTCAAAAAAAATTAATCCAGCTGCAGACTGCAGGGGAGATGTGGTGCAGGCCGTCGAGCAGGTGCTCAATGGGAAGGAGCAGAAGGGACAAGGCAAGGACTTCGAGTGTTCCGGGCCCAATCCTGCAGAGCTCCAGTGACCCTCACACTTCATCCTGGCTGGGCTCTTTGGCGGATCCCTGGGCACCAAATCCGCCTTCTCTCCATTACAATCGAGCGCAGCGATCGGAGGACCTGCCAACCTGTACAGCTTGAACCCCAGGCTGGGCAGTAATCCACTCCGGCTGGCATACTCAAGCCCTGGCTGAGGGCTCCCCCCCCTTCATGTCCCCTTATGTCACTTCTGGCCTGATGCCAACTCTCCCACTTCGCCCACCCATGGACTACTCTTTCCCAGTAATCGTTAGAGACCTTCCATACTTCCAGAACAAAGAGGCGCTGTGTTCCAGTGGATTGTACTCTCGAATCCATCCAGAAAAACAATGAGCGACTCCGTGAGACAACTGAATGTGAGGCACAGCAGGGAAACTTGGAATGTGCAAAATAAACAGTAGTTCAATGATTACGGGGGAAAAAATTAATCCAGCTGCATCCAACTCTATTTTGATTTAATCCCTGCCCTCCCCTTCACTGTTTTGATCACACAGCATTGCCCTTTGATGTGAAGGGCACTGCTTGTCACTGACCACTTGGGTGTTTCTTTTCTTCCTGGTGGCGGAAACTGAATAAAGATTCGTACACCTGTGTCTTTCACTGTGTCTCACACCTGCACACACAACAACATGGGTGCTGGGGAAATTAAGCACTACCGTGGTTAGGCGGTAGTGTGGGGGTAAAGCAAAAAAAAATTAATCCAGCTTCTCCCCTTCCAACTCTATTTGGATTCAGCTTCTTCCATCTCTCCTTGACTCTCCCTCACCTTTATGATCTGCATTGCTCTGAATGGGCTCTGCATGGTAAACAGATGAAAATACACAGGTGATTTGGCGATGGGGAAAATAAACTGTTCAGTTGTGTGTAATAGGACATTAATCCAATTGCTAAAACTTTGCAGCCAGCTTGTCTCAGATTGGGGTGAGTGGTTGGAGTACCTCGATCAAAGTTCAAATCTCAACTCAGTGATTCTAGAACTTCCAGGAGCTGCCACTATCTCTCAGTCTCGCTGCTGAGTACAGGAGTAAGCCCATGGCTGGCCCCCACCCCTCAGCAGGTGAATGCTTTGCCCCAGAATCTTGCTTTCAGGAGAAGGCTCACTGCTTGCCATGGCTTGTGACGAGCTTATTGTTTGACAGGCCTCCCTAACAAGAGGTGGCGCTACGATTTCACCATGGCTCTGCATCTGGTATGTGAGACCCTCAACCCCTCAACAATACTCTACCCAAACACTTTGTTCTCAGAATTGACAAGGTGATCTAAACTGCTTGATATGGCAGTACCAACATAATTAACTTCCACGTGCTGATAAATCAATACCCATGGGACTCCAATCTTCCCTTTTTGCTTAGACTAGCAGGTTCAGTTCAGTCAAGATGCTAATTTAGAACTGCTAAATAAGGATGACAGATCTCACTTGCAATGCAGTTCCTTTGTTATTTTCACAAGTGTCTTACTCATCCAATTTGTGTCGTTTTCACTGACAGATGTTGTTGTTGGAATATTGACAACAGGCCAGTGGGATGTCATCAGGAAATGGAAATGTTTGTCAGGATCGTCAGTCACTGTGAGAATGAGCAGTTCCTGACTGTGTGGAGCTACATTCAGTTCTCTTCTCTGGACTGGATGACCCTTGTGGACATTGAATGTTTTGCTTCAGGGTGAGCCCCGGTCCCTAGAACATTATCTATATCTCTAGATTAACAGGCCAGTGATAATGCCATTAGGCCATCACCTCCCCTTCAAATGCATGCTACATATCCTTAAAGCTACACTATTGCTCTAAGGCAGTTGGGACTTGTGCCTAAGCCTTCTGGTCCAGAGATAGGACACACGACACACGATTATCACACACGACAAGTCTTTCAGGAATCGTAGAATCCCTACAGTGCAAAAAGAGGCCATTCAGCCCATCAACTCAGCACTGACTCTCTGAAGAGCATTCCATACAGACCGAGCCCTCGATCCTATCCATTCCCCTCATTTACCATGGCTAATCCACCTTGCCTGCACACTACAGATAACTTCGCACAACCAATCCCCCAAATCTGCACATCTTTGGTCTGCATGAGGAAACCCACACAGACATGGGAAGAACATGCAAGCTCCATACAGTCACCTGAGGCTGGAATTGAAGACTGGTCTCTGGTGCTGTGAGGCAGCAGTGCTAACCACTGAGGCACCATGCCACCCTGGAGGAATGGGCACTTTAAAATGTGTCCCAATTACAACTTTTATGAGATAATTACAGACCCCTTCTGAAAATTATCTAATAACTTGCACTAAAATAGAATTTCTCACATCAGAAATACATTCTCTACGATGCAAAGGGAAACAATTATGTGCTTTACCAATTCTACCTAGATAATCTGAGAACAAATCAGCAACAGCAAGTAATGACAAATGGAAAATGCCCTTCCTACCAAAAAGGAACCAGTGGTTTTATCCTGCTTTTATCAATATTTATTAATTAATCTCCCAATTAAAAGTAGTGGGTGTAGCCTGCCCCAGCTCTGCCTGTTAATCAGCTTGAGGTGGGACTTCCACCCCAAAAGCAAAAGGAAGTCAGACGTCAAAGAGCCAATGGCCCGAGGCTGACCAACAACTCAAATATCACTATGACAATGAGGCTGGAACAAAGCTGGATCGTGCTCAAGCTAGGAACAAAGGTAGGTCTTGAGGCCTATCTGGGCCATGGTTGGAGGGCCCAATTAGGGTATCTGGGGGTTGCAGGACTCCAGTGAATAGGCCATAAGGGAGCAGAATCTTGAGGAATTAGAAATAAGGAACTTTCTGACAGGCCGCCCTCCTTCTCCACTTCCAGGCTGCACTGCAAAAGATGGAATGGTTGGATGTTTGATATGTTCAATAAGGCAAGGGTTCCAAAGGTGTTAATGTTCACGTTACACCGTTACACACAATCTGTGGCTAGAAGTAAGAATTCCTACTTTTGTATTTGGAGGGAGCAAACGTATCTGCATCTGCTCCCTAAGGTCCTAATGATTATACCTGACCAAATGTAGTTGTAGTTACTACTATCTTAAAACAATCCATCAGTGCTTCTCCTCCAACACTAATCACTAGATAGGAAAAAGACAAAGTGAAAACAAAGAAGGAATGGTGAGAATGAACAACTCCAAACAGCCTTTACCCATGACTACCTGCTGGAAGAGTGACAAATAGCACACAGTACTATAAGTGAGCATCTGGGAAAATAGTACTGCGTGGGCCATTCAGACCACTACTTCAAATGCACTGTGTGGGCTGTTTAAACCACTGGTTGAATCACAGCAATGGGATGTGGCCCTGAAATGAGCATTAATTGACCCAAGTGTGGATACACCTCTTTTAAATTGCTTGCACAAGAGGTGGGCGTGAATGAATAATCATTGGCACAGTGCCGATGATACTTTATGAGTCCACCACCTGAAAACTTGCTGAAGGATGGCCTTAAAATCCTAGTCAATGAAATATCGTTAAGTTTTTACATCTGAATCCCTGGAGCTCTCTCCTCTCTACTCTAGTTAACTACTTATTATGAGAATACCATTTCCTTATTCTTACTACAAAATGGATTGCCTTACCAAATAAGTGTCTATTTGTCAATTACATGCCTTATTTATGAATGTCTTCCTATATTTTATCTTCTCTGCGTTAGCTGTACCCGCAATTTAGAGGTGTCCATAATTTTGAGATTGTAATAGACATGTAGATACAAATTCCAGAGAAAGTCATTCATTTTGAGTTCATTTAAAATCTTTTTAAAATGAACTGGATCAATATCTGTTGATAGTCAGACGGGAGCATTAATTAGATATTTAATAAAATTCACTGAGTTCATTTTGCAGGGAGTTCAGGGAAATAAATTAGTGTTTCCCAAATCAACAAGTCTCGTAGTTGATAAATGCATGAAATAAGAATGACATAGATTCTGGGGTAGTCCTTATTAACTAGTCGTCTTTAGTCTTTACTTGTTCTCTTATTATGGGGTATGCTGCACAAATGTGATGTCCAGTGCATCACTAAATCACACAACGTAGAAGGAAAGGGTCTTATCACACAATGATAGTGTTCCACCCTCTAATCCACAATGTTTAACATCAAATCCCAATTTGCACAGAGGTGTATTATTATGGAATGATTAAAAATATTTGCAAGAGGAGTACTGTGGTTGTGTTTCCTACCACTGAGTTGGCACATATAAATGCAAGTCCCACTTGCCCTATCTAAACAGGTTAATTTTTAATTTTT